>NC_082645.1:105329057-106699837 GCF_028023285.1 Balaenoptera ricei | reverse complement strand
TAATCCCTGGAAACAGGAGTGAGACAGCAGAGAGAGGAAAGAGGAAATGCTAATGAAAGGGTGTATAATCCATCACTTCTGTGGGAAAAAGGCATTCAGTTCCACTGGGACCTCCTGAGAAGTGTTCCCAATGCCTCCCAGAATTGTCCATGCAAACGACAGGCATCTGGAGCATTTATTCACTCATGGACTCCTCTCCTTCATTGCCTGAGGGTTGCCCCTGCAAACACTGACTCTCCACAATTCCAGACTCTGCTTGCAGGTTGCGTGAGGAGCCTCCTAGCTTGGGAGAGGGCTCTGAGGTTGAAAAAGGAGCGATACAGGGCATCTGCCTGAGGTAGGATGGTCTGAGCTCACAAGGAACCCTCCACCTCTGCTGTGGCTGAAATCAGAGGGGTGGGGGGCTGTGATATAGGCCACCACAGACCCCTACTACAGTCAAATAAACAGCCACGAGCCCAAGGAAAAGCAGCCACATGTTTTTAAAAGGTAGATCTTGGCAAATCATTGCTGAGCATTTATAATGCAAACTAAAATAGTATTAATAAAGAAGGTTTATGTTGAGTTCCTTTGACTCAGGAATAAGCCATGATTGTTGCTGGGTTTTAAATGAAGAAGAAAGTGGATGCTTTATATTTAGGGAGTTTTAAGAGATCAGTAAATAATAACACCTCTTTCTTCCCCTGTGGAATTCTGGAGCAACTGAAAAATAAGACACAAGAGAAAGATAGAAATGAAAGTGGCAGCAGATTGGAAAACATGGATTTAAGCCTGTGGCCAAAAGGGCAGGGCTGGTGAATCATCTGTGCCCACACCATCACCTGAAGTATGGCACCAGCCACCTGAGCAGATGAACTTATCTGGGGTCACTGCCTGGCACTGGTCTGGCAGAGAGGGAAGAGGATGAATCGCCAGTGGTTGTAGCCTTGCAGATTTAAAATAGATTAATTTTACCCAATCAAGGAACTTGCACCATTATCTGTAGGATCCTGGCTATCCACCAGTCAGATAGCTCTATTCTAATGCAGGCATGTCATTCTGATGGGATTTCCTCCATGTGGAGCAATGAGGCAAGGCGAAAGATGATTTCTCCCAATAATTGTGAAAAGTAAAAGAGATCACAGAAACAGAGCGCACTCGGGGTTCCTCCTGTAGTTCTTACTGTTGATGGCATTCCATTTGATGTTCTACTGTATTTGTACAATTTGCTTTGACAACCAAGGTAAAGTTGTCTTCTGTAAGTCTTGTTCTCCGACTAGAGTGTAAGCTTAAGAGGGGTCTGTGTCATCTCCTTTGTGGGATCCAGAAAAGAACTCTGGGTTGGGGGTCTGGAAACCTGAGTTCTGGAAAATGCAATTCTATTGCATGTTCTCGTAGGTCCATTCCAGGTCCAGATATCAGTTTCAGAATGACTTACTGAATTGAACTGAATAGACACTGATATGATAGATGAGGTTGAGGGTGACCTAATAATGAAAATAAGACTTGATGTTTACTAACAGGGTGCAGTGTACCTATGGGGGAGAGAAACCCATGGAAGAAATACTGGCTTTGGCCTTGGACAGATCCAGTTTTACATCCTGGTTCTGTCACTCTCCACCTTGAGAAATTTACCTGGCCTCTCTATGCCTTCATTTTTTTGTGGGTAAAATTATAATTCCTACCTTGGAGGTTTGTTGTAAAGATTTAATAAAATAATGTAAGTAAAATGAATAAGTACTGCCTCAAAGGCGTTCAATAAATGGCAGTGATTGCCTTTGTTATCTAAGAAAAGAATTTTAAAATACCATTAAAAGATACTTGGTTTGAAAATAGGAGTTTTCCAAGGATTATCTTTGAGTAGTTAATTAACAATCCTTGAAATCTCCAGGCGTTTTTAGGTAAGAGTGGGAGTGGGGTTATAAACTCATGAAGCAAAGTTCTTGGAGGCCTGCGTATTAGGAAAGAATATGACTCAAACATTGTCCCCTCTGCTCTAATCACCTCTGAGTACGCTGGCTTTACCTGGGTTTAACTCCTTCAACCAGGCCCAGCACCTTCACTCAGTCCTAAAAGAAGAGATGGAAAGAAAAACACAACACCTGACACATAAATATATATTGAGTAAGCAAATGAATGAAGAAAATAATGAACTGATGGCTGAATAAATTACATCAACAAGAAGGAGTACAAACATTTTTTTTTTGCCTTGTGGAAAGAGATGACAGGTTACCCTGGAGGACACCCATCTGAAAGCAGTCAGATAAGCTGCCGACACCTTGGGTAGCTTTTCCTACATTCATGTGTCTCCTACTAAAAGGCAATGGGAAAGAAAAGAGCATGGAGAGGAAGAGTGTCATGGGTACCTGATGGTTGCCTCTTATATATCCATGATCCCAATTTCCTGCCAGCACGGTATAGCAGGAATTTCACCCCTGCCCAACGGATCCATCTCATCTCTGGGAAGGGGGTGGTGGCTGATTAATTTAAGATTATGGATGTCTTCCGTTCTCTTGGCCACAGAGATTGGTTCAGGGATGGGCAAGTTAAATAATTTCGGTCAAAGAGATGGTAAATCCCAAAGCTTGTGAAGCTATGCCATACGGTATGATATGAAAATGTGAGGTCTTAGAATGCTGCCATCATTTTGCCATCAGAGCTGCTGGGCACAATGAAGGATGGTAAGATACCCTGGAGAACCAGAGATGTTATCCTTCTTGAAGAGATTGAAGTGGGTGTTCAAACCTTGTCTGAAGGCTATCTATTTTGAGACTTTTAATTACATGAGCCAGTAAACCCCCTTCATTGTCTAAGTTAGTTAGAGGTATTTTTCTGTCACTTGCAAAAAGTCCTAATTAATGCAGAGGATCTTCTTTCCTCCACGCTAGATGGAGTGTTGCAAATGGGCTAACTTTGACATAAAATCCAACAGAAGTCAATGTCTGAGAGTACCGTATACGTGGGGTTCTGACCTTGAAAATGAACTAAATATTTCAAAAGAACTTGGTCAGGATAAACTTAGTTATCAGTGTCAGAGGTTTTACCCTGAGTGGTTTTTTATGAACTCCTACAAAACTTTTAAATTTATTAATTCTACTTAACAAATCACTGGAAACTGAATATAAAGTAATCAAAATTACACGTGTGGTATTTCAATCTTTTATATTACATCAAAATCTGGAGACATCTAGATTTGACTGAGAAAAAAAAATTTTAAGTGAATTTCAAACAATGTTTAACTCTTGAAATTCAAAAGGAGACCCCACAAATGACCAGAAATAGAAAGTCTTTGTTCCCAAAAATAAGACTTTAAGTTGAAAGGTATAGAAGAAAATAAATTCCAGCTCTGATATTAAATAGTACAAGCATGAGTATTAAGAGAAGAATAAAAACCACACATGTGTTTTTAAGAAAGTACATCTAAATGCCTCTACCATAAAGACACAGAATCTAAAAACATCATATTCAAAAACTGATTGAAAGATAACTAAACTAAAGAGGTTTTTTTGGTTGTTTGGTTTCATTTGATTCAGATAGAAAGTCTATATCTGATTATGGTCAAACCGCCAAGGTTTGCTGAACATGAGGGAAATAATCAAATTGTAACCCATCTGTAACAAATTCAAATTATTTCTTGCTGTATTTTAGTCAGATAACTTAGATTTGGTTCATAATTTTCTTCCAAGGAGAGAACATTTGAAGTTGGATAAGGATTTCAAAAATACAGGAAGTTAAATTTGGAGAAATAGAAAATTAAGAGTTATTTCTTGGTTGTATATACCATGAAATATATATATTTTCAAGCTGTAAGTGTGGCCCCATTCTTTGTCAATGTGTTATGGAGTGGCAACATGGATGGACCTAGAGATGATCATACTAAGTGAAGTAAGCCAGACAGAGAAAGATAAATATCATATGATATCGCTTATATGTGGAATCTAAAAAAGTGATACAAATGAACTTATTTACAAAACAGAAATAGACTCACAGACATAGAACACAAACTTATGGTTACTAAAGGGGAAAGGGGGGGAGGGATAAATTAGGAGTTTGGGATTAAAATATACACACTACTGTATATAAAATAGATAACCAACAAAGACCTACTGTATAGTACAGGGAACTATACTCAACATCTTGTAATAACCTATAATGGAAGAGAACGTAAAAAAAGAATATATACTTTTATATGCATATGTAAAAACAAACAAATGGATAAATAAAAATAACATTGAGAAAAAGCTGTAAGGGTGGTCTCATTCTTTGTCAACATGTTATGGAGTGGTCATTAAAAAGTTCTTTCATCCAAAAATAGAGATAATTTACTCACAAGCGTGGAAGAAAGTAAGGTTAGTACAAGAAGGAGTAGAGTGATAAACTGGAATATGTTTTTACTGATTGGAGTTGAAAAATTTACCTAGAGATATTGCCATTTAAATAATGTCGGTCACCTCTCACCCAGCAAAAATATCTGAAGCATATTTCCCTGGTTTAAGGAAGAACTGCTCCTTCATTTTAATTTTTATTTTTGGTTGGAATTGTTTTGTTTTTGACCTATCAAAGTAGGCTCCTTCCATTACTCCCTGATAAGCTGGAGTGGTAGGTTTTGAGGAGAAGGTGGGCAAATTTGCAAAGGGAACCGGGAGCTTGGGGGAACACAGAGAGACTTACAATTCCTATCCTTTGGGGCTTCTGATTCTCTTGAAGGGGTTGAGATTGTCTGCAAGGGGAATCTTGCCAAGAAGGAAGGAACAAACTGGCCTGGACTCCAAGGCCCAAAATCAGGGTCTCCATTACTGAAAGCTGGTTCCAGCAGAGTGCATGGCTTATCCTGGCAAGGAATGTGTGCTTTGGGGAGCTGCGGCTGAACATGTAAGCATAAACCAGGGGCATTCAAAGAAACAACAACCTCAGAAAATAAGATCCATCAGTAGACTAAACAGATTCTCCAGATTCTGTTGGCAAGACGTTTGGAAGCAGGACTGGCCCGGCTGGACTGTGTAATAACCCTTTGGTGTTCTTGGTAGAGGCACCCAAGAGAGAAAACAGACTTCCTGAACATCTGGGCAAGTAAGCACCAAGTGATTAACATGGTTATTAAAGGAGATTTGACCTTATTTGAACCTTGAACATGATAGAGCAAGTCACACTAATTAAAATAATATAAAGCTCTGATCTCAGCAGGTACTAGATACTCTACAGCTATCATTATGCTAAACTCATAATTGGCCAAGTGGGGTATGTTTGCTTCACTACAACTGTTCCCTCTGTATTTGTGGCCAGGCTACAATGGTAGACATATAACCTTTAACTACATGTAGACTTGGTCTAAGTTAATACATCTTACATTTGGGTTTTTTCGTCTCCGATAAAAACGATATAAGCTATCTTTCTATTGTTACTTATACCTTAATGTTTCTGCCTCCTAATGTTTTAATATTTTAACTAAATAAGTTATAAGTTTAACATTTCTGATCAGATAAAACAACCTTTAAAATAAAACCATTTCATGTACTACTTGTTTAAATTGACTTATTTAACATCTCTTATCCATTTATATGGGAACTCACCTTGGATAGAAGCTTCTAGAAATTTCTCCCTGCAGTATAAAACTATACATGAATTTTTAAAAGGGAGTATTACTGTATTTTTAATCACAAGTTGGAAGTATGAAGAAAGGATAAATTAAACTTTATTAACATGATATATGAGTAGAATAAATCCATACAACTAATTTATTTGTCAACATAATTATTAACTTAGAAATTAGTTTATTTAATAGTTTTAATCAATTTTCTCTCTGGTTTCCTATATCTGTTATTCTATGTTATATTGCTAATATTTTCTAGCATTTGGAGTAATTCTTAAAATTTTTTTAACATTCTTGCTTATTAAATTACTACATTTAATTAATACTTCAGGTAAAATTGCTTCATACAATTTTTATTTCCCCTAATTTTAAACATTTTATGAAAATGATGCCTCATTTGGTAACATTAGCTCATCAGGGTGACAAATTCTATTTTGAAAGCTAATTGGGCCCCTTTGTTATGATTATTATGCTATTACATATTATGTAATATGTAATATTAATAGCATAATAGCATATTATGCTATTACATATGCTATTATGATTTATGACATTTTTTCCTGATTATTTGTAGTAGTCAAAATATTTTTTTAGAAAGAATTAAGTCACAGATTTGATTTCAGAAGAGATGACTTCCTGCAATGACAGTCATATAAGAGCTTGAACTCGTACAACATCATTAATATTTCATTTCCAATTTATAAAAATTATAACCAGTTTATCCAAGAGGCTTTATAACTGAATTCTTATGGTTTTTTACACAGCATATTAATGCGGGGTCAAGAATATATTTAGACAGATAATAACAAGACACAATCCTTCGGCAAAATATTGAAGTCATATTTAGCACTTTTTGAGCCAAGCTTGAGATGGGAATGTGTGAATGAAAAAGAAAACTGAAATAGAGGCAAGAGGACAAGGGAAAATATTCCACTGAGTGCCAGGGAGACTTCACTTTCCCCAACCCCTCGGACTCCCACACCCAATTAGACCTTCAGTGTAAATGGTGGGAAAGAAGAAGTCATTTTCTCATTCAGCAAATGTTTATTGAGCACCCCGTACACACCAGGCACTCTCTAATATCTTGGCAGTACCACTTGTGAGTAAAACAAAGACACTGTCTTTGTGACCTTAAGGTCCAGTTGGGGTCACAAAGACATGAGTATATAAAGAAGGATAAGGACAGAAAGTTAAGGATATGTTCAGTCTGGAGGGTCAGGTGAGGCTGCCCAGAGGACATGATTTTTAAACTAAGACAGAATGGAGACAACATTCCAAGCAGAAGGAGGGAGGCCAAGTTCCAGAAAACCAAGCAGACAGATTCTTTGCCAGCATTAGTATCTTTCACCCCATCTTTCAGGCTTCAGGCAGGCTTTAAAGACCTGCCCTCTCCTCTGTTTTCCCTCTCCCTCTCCCTCCCTCCCTTTAGCTCCACTGAAAAATGAAAGAGTAAGGCAATTGCATATATAAAATGAGTCATAATTTTAGCCAGAAGAGAATGAGGTTAAGAACCACTGTGAACGCCATTCAACCTGAAAAAGGTAAGACTGTTATATAAGGCTGCAGAGGAAAAAGCAGACCCAATTCATCCACCGTGCCAGCAAAAATGAAAGCAAATATCCCCAAATCCCTCCTGTAATGATTCCCAGGTAGTCACTGCAGTGATTTCTTGGTAGTTTCTCTGGTCTCCTTGTTTTCTCCTATTTCTTAAAACTAGGCCTGTTGAAACTTAAAGGAGTTTCCTGTTTAGTTTTGGGAAGTGCACAATTGTTGATTGATCTTATCAATCCATTAAGGGGAAAGGTCTCCTATCAATACAGTTTTTGTCTGGTTCTAGGTCAGCATTTCTTTTAGTCAGAGACTCAGCCTTTTCTTCAATAACTACCCTAGAAGGCTCCTTTGCCCTTGTACTTGAATGGGATATGGATTGTAATTTGTGCAACTAACCTAAGATGCAAAGAGACTGCAGAAATATGAAGATGGAGGCAACAAGCCCCACTCCAGGGAAATTGAACCTTCAGAAGACAAGCTTTTTTGGCTTTTGAGCCAATTTATTCAAGTCTTTCTTTGTTCCTATCTACCGGGGGATAGAAGGCAAGTCTGGTAAAGACATCATTTAAGTGTCTGCCCTGATGTTCCAGTGGAAAGTAAAATGACACCTATCATGAAAACCTATTATACAGATTCACCAATGTGCTGGATTTGAAATTTGCCACTTCACTTGGTGATATATATGTATATAAAGCACTAACTGTGACCCAGTCTGTATCAATGATATAAGTAATCCCACAAGAAAAAAATAATTCTATATGCTTGGGATTGCTCTCTCTTACTTTTTCTAAGCAAAAAACCTAAATTGCTTTGCTAAAAGATTACAAAATCCCTTTATTGCTTTGCTAAAATGAGAGGACTGATAATGGACATACTATTTACCCTCTTTGGGAGAGGTAGTGATTTAAGATATGAAAAGTTAATATTAAACTTCAAAGGGACTGTTAAAAGACTGGGTCAGAAGATATATGCCTGATGTCATACTTCATGTTTTGGGAGCTGGAGCAAACTTTAAGACTGATCAATATCAGCAATTAATCAATATCATCTTGGAAAACAAGAGTGTCCTCAATGGACCAGAAAATTTGAAGAACTACTGAATGAGAGCCCTAAGGGTCAGCACTGTGGGTTAATCATCAGAGGAAAACAAAGTTTCATGCTGGGAGAAGTCCCAGAGGAGCTCCCAGCAGAGACGCAACGGACCTAAGGAGCAGCATATACGGAGGGCGAAGGCTTGGAAAGATGTACGTACGAGAAGGAGTCAGCTATCTGGAGAGCTGGGGCTTTTGCTCGTGGACAGAACCTTGAGTGTGGACACATGCTAGAGAGGCAATATCTGGAGAATAACACATCAACATGGGCACTGGAAGCTTCCAGACTTAGAGAAGCTAAAGGAAGACTTGTCCTGTCAACAAGGCTTCTCCTATCCACTCTCATGTCTCTCCACAACATTAAGTATAACTGGCAGGTGGCCAGAAAATTTCAATACAAAGATCAACAGGAAACCAAGTATCTCCAAGTATTTAAGGAGAAGCACTACTGTAAAAAAGCACCAAATTCAACAACAACAAAAAAAGAATGAACGCCTGAGGAAATACAGTTAATTAGGCAGGCAAAAGATTTCATAACAGATTAACATCCTCAGAAAGATTTGAAAGGATATCATAGAAAAGAAATAACTACATGTCTTGGAAATTTTAAATGTAACGAGCAAATATTAGTAGAAGGATTGAATGAACGAAACTAAAAAGCGAAGTTTACCTATGAAGGAATGAAAATGCAATTTGCAATAGACTTGAAATGCTATTGAGTCTTTGTATTCAAGGACACATAGGATTCTCTCCCTTTATTTACACCTTTTATATATTTCAATTAAAATTTGTAGTTTTCTTTTTAAAAATTAAATAAAAAGGAGCTTTGAAAAGAAAGCCATTGTCTCATAAAAGAAGGTTTACGTCCATTAACCCCCTATTGAACAACAGCAAATGATATTTGTTAAAATGGAAGAAAAACAAAAAGAAGAAAAATGTCAGGAACAGCAGCTAAACTGTACCCGTGGTCATTTTGGGGACAAGAGAGAATAATTTTATAATATAAACTAATTAATATTCTGGGTCATTACTGAAGATATCAACAGTGACTTTCAAATATTTTGACCACAACCCACAGAAAGAAGTATGTACAACCCACAGCATAAATACACATATGTAGGTATAAACAAAGGTTTCATAGAACAACACTTACACTTATCATGGATTATGAACTCTGATATTTACTATTTCACTATATTTTAATAACTTGTTTTTAAACTAAATGCACTTCCTGCCCCCCACGCATATAGCTCTCAGTTTGAGAAGCGTGACAGTAAGAAACCTTAGTCGAAAGGTACTTGCCCATCCCCTCCAAAATATTTAATTCTTCATCCAACATAGGGTGAGTTCTTGTTCCCTAACTTCTTTAATGTCCCTGGAACTTCCTATGCACACACCTCTGGTGTATTCTACTACTATCTCTCTGTATCCCTTTTCTCTTGGAGGACAGATAACGCTGGTTTCACACTTCATGCCTGTTAGACTTTGAGGCATACATGGCTTTTTACGTATCTGCAAAGATCATATACTCCAACAACATTCACGTATGATACAAGGAAGCTGGTCTCTGGATCTTACTCCTCTGCCCTGGGACAGCGAGCTGACCTGCTTATTAAACCTACTCCTTAGCATAGGGCAGGCTTCCTTCTCCAACTCACGACACAGCTCTCTGTAACCCACCTATACATGTGCTGCTGGAAAGAGGAGACAGTGCAAAGTGTCACAACCCTAACATGAGCTAACTGCTACTTTGGCACCTAGGTATAGGTAGGTGAATGGAATTGCTCATCCATCCCAACAACTACATACAAGCATACATTAGTTATTCCCAGAGAAGATAATGCTGAAAAAAAAAAGTTAGTGTATGTAGATGGAATGAGGTGTTTTTGTTTTTTTTTTTTGATTACCTCAGTAATCATGAAGGTGTTTCACTGATATCCTAATTAGAATTAATGAAAACCTAGACCCCCTCAAACTTCTGTGTGTTGCCTAATTCTTCAGGACAAGGCAGTGATGTCCGGGACTGGAGTTGCCTGCTGGAAGTCCATTTGCATGAAGGGCTTGGAGCCTCCTGGGAATGAACTGCTTCTAAGGGACAGTGGAGCCATGCCCAAGAGGCTGGACCCAAGAGCAAAGTCTTCGACCCTGGAGAGGAGAAGAGGGATGTTTCCTAGAATAGCAGGAAGTCCCTTTTTCACATCTGGGTCTGGCACCATCTCCACAGAGACCATCAATCTTACAGAGACAGGGAAGGAGTGTTAGGGTGAGAGGGACCGTAAGTTAAATCCAAAACAGGTATTTCAGCAAAACCTCCATGAGGCAAAGGGGCAACATAGAGCCAGGCAGCTTTAAACCTGAAATATCAGTTTAATTATTTATTGGACCTGTAACTTAGGCAAGCTGCTTTAAACTTCCTATGCCTCAGTTTCCTTACCTGCTAAAAAGGGCTGCTAATTGTATCTACCTCGTTGGACAGGATTAAATGAGATCATGGAAACAAGCATTTAGCATAGTGCCTGGCATGGAAAACCATTCAGTAGATGGTATCTGTCATGATTAAGAACTGTACATACTGTCACAGATATCAAGCCAGCGTTAACACGTGGAGTGAGAGAGGCACCTCTCCATTTTCCAAATGAATATTGATTTGGGGAGCTTTGTCACCTCAAAGGTCCCTGACTTCTACAGCGTATAAGCAAATAGGGTCCAGGGGAAGAGAAGAGGGAAGAAGCAGTTTAGATGTCATTAGAATGTAAGATCCCTGAGGGGGGCTGTCTGATTCAAAACTGTATCTTGGCATTTAGCATGCTACTGTACATAGCATGCCAGGGACTCAGGAAGTACTTGTTAGATAAATGAGAGTGCATAGGTGAGTGAATTAATGGATGGATGACAAGTCTGAGGACCAGCCTTGGCTCTGAGCACACGTGAAAGCCATCCCACATACTTGGGGGGAGGCACTTTGCAGGGAGTTGATGTTGAGTGGCAGCAAATGGGCTAAAAAGCCATGGAAATGTCCACTCACTTATTCATTCATTGAATATCAGTGACATGTTGGGGACTGTGGGTTATTACAGTTAATGTGCTGCATCCACCAGCTGCCAAGATCAGGGGAAATCCCTGGGTTACATAGGGACTTTTCCTAAAGACATGCCTCAATTCATAATATACTGTCATTTTATTTTCCCCCCAATTTTTATTTTCAAAATTTTCAAACCTACAGAAATATTGAAAAAACAGTACAATGAACCCGCCTAGATCCATCAATTGTTAATACTTTACCAATTTGCCCAACAGTTAAATTCATAGATAGGCAGATGATAGATAGATAATGTGTTTACATGCACGCACATAAACATACAAACACATATATGTTATATATATGTATATATGTTATATATGTGTGATATGTAGTAGGTTTTTTGGCTAACCCATTTAAAACTCAGTTTCAGGTATCATGACACTTCAGTGTGCATTTCTTAAGAATAAGTATGTTCTCCTACATGATCACAAAATCATTCAAAGTACCTAAGAAAATTAGCAATGTCACAAAAACAACATCTAATATCCAATCCATATCTGATCCATTTCATCAGTGATGGTAGTGATGGTTTGGCATAAGGAACCCCTAACAGGGTGACAGGAGGCCCAGCAGTCTTCTTTACCTTTTTTTAATCCTAATAGGAAATGAATTGGAAGGGAGCAGAGGTTCACAGCATCGATGGGAGGGCTGCAGATCAGACTTGGAGAAGAGTCCGGAAACCTGGGCAGCTCCGGAGAGCTGTGAGGCAGGACACATAACAATGTTCTTTTAGCAGAAACAATCTGGAAATCGCATTGTTGCTGCCCACCACCCATAAACACTCATGAATTCAATCAGCTCCTCTTTGCCTTATTACTTGATATTCAAAATCCCTGATGGAAGTAACCGCTGGCTGAGGTTAGCTCCTGTCCTGAGCAGTGGCTGTGAGGAGGGAGGGGAGAGAGGATCTGAACATCTGGGGAGATAGGGCACCACTTCTGCCAAGATAAGATACAATGCGAAATTCTCCGAACCTTGCACAGGGGTTGGAGTCTGGTGAGCCAAAAAAGGCAAACATTCACCACTCTTCCTCCTAGTCTGCTTCCCGCCAATGTATTCTCGTAGCTTCAATTATTTTCATTACATCTGGGGTAGCCCCAGGCCCCCGAAAATGCTTTCTTCATGTTTGGGTCCACTACAGTTCCTAACCCTTAGAACCACGATTTGAATTCATAAAGTAATTCAAAGTTTCCTTGAAAAAAAAAAAAAAACAACTTGTGCATGAGCATCTACTGGGTGGTGGGCACCACGCTAGGAGCACAGTGGGTGCATAATGAACATTCAGTGAGTACTTGAGAAATGATGTCAGTGCTGAGGACCTCTGCCTAGAGCTCAGAGATAGGATCTGACGTGGATGGAGCATTTCCCATGTACCAGGTGCTCTCCTAACCCCTGCAGTTAACCCTCTTAACGACCCTCTGAAGGAAATACTGTTTGAGCTCCACTTTCCAGGGAGGAAACCTGCCCACAAGCTAATATGAAGTTGCAGAACAAGAATTCCAGCACAGCTGTCTGACTCCAGAGTCCTTGCTCAAAACCTCTCCACTGTACTGCTGTTTTGTCACCAACCTTCCGCAACTAGCAATGATGGCTGCCTTTGGGCTTCTATTTTTTTATCAGCTGCAGGATCAGCCTTGAGGGTTTTGGGAGTGGAAGAATTGTAAACTCTCAGAGCTAGTAGAAAACTCAAAGATCATCCAGTCCTACAACTGGATTTTATAGACGTGGAAACTGAGATCCAAAGGGTGCTTCAAAGGTCAGAGTGCTGGCTACTAAGAACATTCCACATGTTCCAAATCCTGCCCCCCTCCCCGGGAAATCAGGTTCTGAAAATGTTCCTTTGTACCAATTATTCAAGTTAAGATGGTTCTCACTAAAATAATTAACTTTGAAAATAAAGTGCAAATGAAGTCACCACTCATAAATGGTCTCATTCCTTTTCTTGGGCAGATTGCTCTTTAGCTGTGACTGACATATTGCCAGCCCCCGTATTTGCTCCTCATGTATGAGCAATAACAGTAATTACAACAACAAAGATATTACATTTTTATACACTTCTTCCATCTCATGTGCGTAAGCCACCATCAACTCATTAATCATCAGAACACCTCTTTGAGGTAACTTTGGTGGGTAATTTTATTATCCTTTTTACGGACTGAGAAGCTGCAACAAAAGTACAATGACATGCCCAAGGTCAAACATGTTTAGAGATAAAACCCAAGACTCCTAAATCTTTCTTCCAAGCTTGCAAGCATCCATCCTCCGGCTAACTAATATTTGGGACATTTAGGTCACGGAGCATATTTTTATTAGGTTAGCATTTATATACTCTCATAAATGTTTTTTGGTAAGACAGTAAGTTATTAGGATTAAAATTTAAACAGTCAATTTATTCTTCTTTGATGTGGTTATTTCATGTGCTGTTTTAAAAATGTCTTTACATTCTAGCCTCAAGCTCATTTCATTTTTAATTGGGCAGAGAACTTCAGGAACTAATGATATTAGCAAAGATAACTAGGAGTAAGAGGGGAGAGGAAGAGGCAGCTTGATATTTAACAAAAATGTGTTTAAGGGGCTCTGGGCTGGGCCACAGGAAGAATGGCTTCTTCCTGGAACAAGGATCTTCCCCTCCCCCTTCTTCCCTCCCTTCTATTCTTCCTTTTAGTCACAGAGGGATTCTATGAACTGCTGGAGTTTTTAGTGTGCTGTATTTCAAGAGAAGTGACTCATGGAGGAAAGAGCCTCAGCTGGGCAACTCCCCTAAGTTCCTGGAGCTCAGCGTCTCTGGCTATGAGATGACAAGGTTGGTGCGATGACGTCAAGGATCCCTCTGAGTTCAGTCAACCCAAGATTCTTCCTCCTCTTACCTCTTCTGGATATCTGCTTATGTTTTGTGCTTTCAAAGAAAGGCATATTCTGTACATGTCAGCAAAGATACTTGGTCTGTATATTTATTTGAATGTTCCATGAAACCAAATCTTTGTCCAATGGCCCATTCTTTATTTTATTTTCCCTTGTTTACCTCTCTCTCTTTTGCCTCTTGCTCGAGGAATCCCAGCAGTCTGAGAATCCAACAACCTTCAAAACTCTTCTCAGATATCTAAATTGTACCAGATTGTACTAAATATTTTCAAATAAGACTTTTTACATGAAATAACAGAGAGTCAAAATAGGCCAGTTTCCACCAGGCTTATTGTCAACTTTGCCATGTTCCAGATTCAGTTTCCCTCCAAGGATATTCTCACAAATGCCACAATCAAATTTCCTACTCTTGAATCAGGATTAACTGCCTCACTCACGTAAGCACTTTTCAGTGATTCTCTAATAGCAGTATAGTAATGGATTTTTTTTTCCCCAAAGAGAATTGTAGCTAGCAATATCCTCATAACGAATCCAGGATACAGAATTATGAATGGATTAACCAAAATTTCATGCATTTGAATAGTTCTAGTGTTACTGAGTCCAAGCTTGTATTGCTCGCTTCATGAAAGGCCAATAAATTGAGAGATGAGGTGTTGGGGCAAAGGATAGCAACTTTATTCAGAAAGCCAGCAGATGGAGAAGATGGTGGACTACTGTCCTAAAGAACCATCTTAATCAGAGTTAGAATTCAGGCTTCTTTTGTACTAAAAGGGGAGGGGGTGTGGCTGGTTGTTGCAGACTTCTTGGTGCTGGAATCCTTTGTTCTTGCAGCTGTCCAGGTAGGTCTGGTCACAATGTTTCTATAAACCTCCAATAAGAGAAATGTTAGTCTCTGTTCTTCAACTTTTTTTTATACGTCTTTATTGGAGTATAATTGCTTCATGATGCTGTGTTAGTTTCTGTGGTACAACAAAGTGAATCAGCTATATGCATACATATATCCCCATATCCCCTCCCTCTTGATCCTCCCTCCCACCCTCCCTATCCCACCCCTCTAGGTCTTTGCAAAGCACCGAGCTGATCTCCCTGTGCTATGCGGCTGCTTCCCACTAGCTATCTATTTTACATTTGGTAGTGTATAGATGTCAATGCTACTCTCACTTTGCCCCAGCTTCCCCTCCCCACCTCCCATGTCCTCAAGTCCATTCTCTATGCCTGCATCTTTATTCCTGCCCTGCCACTAGGTTTGTCAGTACCTTTTTTTTAGATTCCATATATATGTGTTAGCATACAGTATTTGTTTTTCTCTTTCTGACTTACTTCACTCTATCAAACTACCAATGGCATTCTTCACAGAATTAGAACAAAAAATTTTACAATTTGTATGGAAATGCAAAAGACCCTGAATAGCCAAAGCAATCTTGAGAAAGAAAAAGGGAGCTAGAAGAATCAGGCTCCCTGACTTCAGACTATACTACAAAGCTACAATAATCAAGACAGTATGGTACTGGGACAAGAACAGAAATATAGATCAGGATAGAAAGTCCAGAGATAAACCCATGCACATATGGTCACCTAATTTACGACAAAGGAGGCAAGAACATACAATGGAGAAAAGACAGCCTCTTCAATAAGTGGTCCTGTTCTGCAACTTTTTATCTCTATATGAATGGAAAAGTGTTATACCTTTAAAGGTCAGAGCCTTGAGAATGGACTATCGTGTATATTTCAGGCTACAGGCAATATTTTTTTTTACAAAGGTGCAGAGCCCTCATGACTAAGCACAGGCAACAGAGCATAAGGGTTAAAGCTAAAGGAATAGATCCAATATGGAGTCAGGTTTGTTTTCTGTTACTCTGGGAACAGATGTTGTCTGGATTGCTCTAAGTAATTTGTCTGGGGTACAAAAATATTCCATGTAGGCTGTTAATTACGCCTAATTTTTGCTGTTTCTCTACTCCCTCACTAAGTTGGCTAGCATTTCTGGGTTCCTCTCAAGTGACCTTTTGAAGGATTATTGTGAAACTGCAGACTTTTATGTGGACAATCTTCATGGAACACAGTTCATGTTCTAAATCCGCCTAACACAGTACCTTAGGTGTGTTAACAGAATTAATGTTAAAACAATGTTCACTTCAGTAAACATTAATTACTTTATTTTTCTTATTATTAAATAGTAATAACCACATAGATCATTCCTTGTTAGTTCTGCACTTTTTTTTCCATTCTGGTGTATTTAAAACCGATTTTAAATCTTTCAACTGTGATGCTTTTGCTGAATTTTGCAAGGGACTTAATTCCTTAGGAATCAATAAAATATATTAACCAGGTTTGTGTTTTATGTAAGTCAGGGGCCAAAACCGAAAAGGCTTAGGCTTCATTCTTTAATCTATTTTAGGATCACATTACCTAGCATGGAGAGCCAACCATCTCCCATGCAGCGTCACAGCTGGGGAATTGCCCTCAGTCCCACCCAGGGACAGTTTAGATTAGAAAATGAAAAAGAATCACATTTCACATCAAAAGGACAGGGAGAAATCTGTTTATGGAAGGCAGTGCACTTTTGAGTCAGACAAACTGGTTCTTTGTTCAAAAACGCCAAGATGAAGTGTGCTTCTAAAACAGTGGGTCAAGTTAGTTCCTGGAACTGAAAGAATACACCAGTGTCACATTTTAAAAATTTTGTTACTGGACTTCCCTGGTGGCCCAGTGGTTAAGACTCTGAGCTTCCACAGCAGGGGGCATGAGTTCAATCCCTGGTAGGGGAACTAAGATTCCACATGCTGCATAGTGTGGCCCCGACCCAAAAAAAGAAAAAAAAATTGCCTTACTAAATCAAGGGGAAAGGTAGTGCAGACTTCTTCATACACTGTCTTAGATTCTGTTTCTCCCTGGTTTAGAGTAGGTGTTGTTACAGTGGAAAATAGCCCAGCAACTTCCACCCCCTCTGTTTTTCTTTCAATGTAAATAAGACAAGGGCAGTTCTGGCAGCCCCATGAGGCAGGCAGGCAGAGTGCAGGAGAGCTCCCGTTAATGTTATAAAGGCAGGTGTCTGAGCCAAACACCTCTTACGACAAGATTACTACACAAACCAGGTGGGACCTGTTTTTCTAGTCGTGACAGAGCTAGTTGGAATTTCATTTCAGTTTACTAACCTATTGTACCCATTGACTTATTGTATGGAAAATGACACTTTTTAATCTTTAACAGTACTTTTATTCAAAGCAGTTTCATATGAACATATGTTATTCTCACCGGTGCTATTATCCCTTAACTTTTTTTTTATTATAAATATTATGCATACCAAATCGAGATTATCATGAAATAATTTAGAGAGATACAAAGAAGAAAATAAAAATGGCATCTACTACTCTCAAATAGAAATAACCACCCCTGAATTCTTTTTTCTAATTTATTTAATCCCTTGGGTTTCCTATATATATTTCAGCTTCAAAACGCCCCTTTGAAGTAAGTAGATCAGTTTTGCTGATGAGAAAACTGGAGGCACAATGAACTTCCATGACCTGTTCAGAGGTTCACAAAATGTTAGCGTCAGACCCCAAGCTGACCCCACGTGTGGCTCCGCCCCACCTACGTGCTCTGTGTCACAGGTCAGCTCAACTACTCTATTGCTTCTCCAGCTAGTGTGCTGTTCCTCAACGGTAGGGGCGAAGTTTGTTTCTAAGTGATTACAGTTAGTCATTCCTCATTATTCAGATCTCCTACTTGCAAATTTGCCTACTGGCTAAAATTTATTGTAACCCCCAAATCAATACCCCCTGTGCTCGCGCTGCTAGTGGATGTGCTCAGAGCAGAGAAGATCTGTCACCCTTTGTACACTGTTCTCAACTGAAGTCAAACAAGGTGACGCGCTACTTTCTTGTGTCAGCTCTCAGACTGGTAACAAGTGTCATTTTAGTGGTCTATTTAGTGCCACGTCTTTTGCATTTTTGTGCTTTTGTTGGTGATTTTGCTGTTTAAGATGGTCCCCAAGTGTAGTGCCAGAGAGATATCCAGTTTTCCTGAACACGTGTTAAATATACTTCCTCCAGGCATGAGCTAGTGTTGTTGGCTGTGAGTTCACACATAAAACAAGGTTATGTATTGATTGGTATGCCCAGAGAGTCATAGGAACCTAACCGTGTATTACACCTAGGTGCAATGCTTCAGTATTTGCTAATTTAATGTTTGCAGTGACTTTATAGAACTACCACAAATAAGTAGAATCAATGTATTATTATTGTGGCTGTCATTGTGGTTGTTATTCCTAATAATAAATGGTGTGGCTTCTCAGAGAATTCCAGCTTACTTTTGAGACTTATCAAAGAGGGTCTGACCTTTAGTTTATACTTCTTCCTGCTGCAGATGCTGGGAGTGGTACCCTCAAGAGCACTTCTGGCCCCTGCTAGCAATTATTCATTGTTCCAAATCCAGCTCTCTTGTGTCACGCCCGGTTCTCTGGAAGCATCAGGACAGTCCATTTACAAGTTAGGACAGCCTTGCTTCTGGTTTTGCCTTGAAAGCATTAATGTCAGGGTCCTGAGGGCCTGCCCGGTAACACTACCTTCACCATTGCTCCTTTCAGGACTTCTAGGGTCACCCACTGAGAATCTCTGCTGTCCTGTTCTGATACCCTAGAGTGCCTTAGGCAGATATGAAGCTTAAACTTCAAGGACTAGCAGTGTTCTTTGAGAGACAAATGTTTACCTCTCTTTAATGACTCGCTGCCTAGAAAATATGCATATAACTTGTGTAAAAGTCTCTGAATTTCAGTCCCTTAAGCATAAATAAATCAGAACATATATGGACTTGCTTACTCTTTAAAGAAACCTTAGTTTCAAATGGAAAAAATCCCTTGAAACAATGTCTAATGAAAGGGAGAGAATATTCAGAGAAACTGCTTTCCCCCCGCCCCTAGGAAATACTAGAGCTTATATTTTCTGAGAAATTCCAAATGGGACTGGTGACAGGCATCAAACGTATAATAAAGCAATTCAGTTGGTCATAAATAGATGTTTTGTTTTTGTTTCATGTGAATTATAGTTTCATAATAAGGATAGTCATGTTGCCAACCGAAGTAATCATCATTGTTGAAAGAGAATTTTTTATTCAATTAATCAAAAAACAGATCAAACTAATTTGGAAATAAATTATAGTCCTCTTGTGACATATGTTAAGAAGACAATTATTTATGCTTAAAAATATACACCTTTATTATAATCATCAGTACTATAATGACCAGATCTCTGTCACAAAATGCAAAAATCAAACACTTGCAGGAAATCAAGTTATCATAGCTGACAGGCTGTAACCACCACTCTGATGAAGCCAAGAAAATGTAGTTCAAACAAGGATATCATAAGATTTGTCAATGTATATGGATCTCAATCTCAATCATATTCAGAAAAATGCACATGAAAACCACACAGTCTGAGATGCTTTTTAAGAAACAAACAAACAAACAAAAACCCACCAGGCTGGCAAAAATTCAAGAGTTTGACAGCATGCTCTGCTGGTAAGGCTGTGAGGAATTGGCTGGTGGGACCTAATACATGGCTGGTGGGAGTACAATACAGCGAGTTGGCAACATCTAGCAAAATTACAGTTGTGTTGACTATCTGCTCCAAAAAGCTCAGTTCTGGGAATGGGTAATACATATGTGCCAGCACACAGAGAAAATGACGGGTGTTCAAGGTTACTCACTGCAGCAATGCTTGAAAGAGCAAAGATATGCATCTAATAAGGGAATGATTAAACAGATCATGGTACCTCTGCACAATAAAGCACTATGCAGCTTAAAAAAAAAAAAAAAAAGCAGTGCTACTACCTGGATGAACCTTGAAAACATTACATTTCGTGAAAGAAGCCAGTCACAAAAGACCATACGTTGTATGATTCCAATTGTATGAAATGTCCAGAATAGACATGTATAGAGACAGAAAGTAGATTACTGGTTGCCTTTGACAAGGAAACAGAGCAGGAAGGTTGGTGGGTTACAGCTAAAGGGTACAGGGTTAATTTGGAGGTAATAAAAATGTTGTAAAATTGATTGCGATGACGGATTCACAGTTCTGTGTATATATTAAAAACTATTGAATTGTGCACTTCAAATGGGTGAATTGTGTGATCTGTGAATTATATCTCAATAAACTGCTTTAAAAATGAATAAGAATGTTCCCTTTATATTGGTACAGAAAGCTCTCTAAGATATATTAAATAAAAGAGCAAAGTGCAGAGCAGTCAACTCATACAATATTTTGGGTAGGAAAAGGGGAAAATAAAAATGTGTCCTGTTTGCTTGTACATAAAGAAACACTGGGCAGTTAGACATGAAATTAATTCAAATTCTCACCTGGAAGAGGAGTGATAGGGAAGGTTTAGACCAAGCCAAAGTGTCCATGTATTTGTCATTGAACTTCTTGGCTGTGGATATTAATTTGATAAGATTTGTTGAGCCAACATACACATGCAGCACCATATTTTAATTTGGGGGCAATATTTTTAATTATGCAGATACATAGCACTTTATTTTTCCTAGGCAGCCAGCTTTATCAAACTACCCTAATATGTGCCTGTTTGTTCTAATAGGAAGTCTGTTTGCATCTGGGCTCATCAACATGGTGGTAAAAGTTACAGCCAGGAATATACAAAGACATGTGCGGGGCGTGAATGAATTGATGCGCTGGATTCACTGAGCACGTGTTCCTGAGCTCCAGAGAGGATGGCCCTCAGCCTCCATTCTATTTCCTGGACCTGTGTGCAAGGAAGCCCCTCACAACAGCACGGTGAGGGTGCCAGCACCCACAGATTGTCATCCACGTGTCTGCTGATGTGACCAGGAATGGGGATGAGGGCAAGTGGCATAGGGGACGCATTCACCTGCAGACGGTGCTTGGAAGGTGAAGCAGCAGCTGCTGAGTCAGCCTTGTGCCACACTTACAAAAGGAAGTCATAATTCACAGATTTCAAAATATTTATACAATTTCAGCTCCTTCAACCGATGCTAATCCATCTCCACAATGGAGACAGATTAAAATCTGGCCCTGCCCCCTGGCGTGTCTATAGCTGGTAGGAGGCATGGCATTGCCTTAGACAAACCAGCCAGAGAGGGCAATTCCCTAGTGAAGTGGTTCTTGAACAATCGCCCAGGATTTATTTTTTGGTGTGTGTTTCTCTAGATTTTCCTTTGGATTCTCTGTCTTTAAAACACTAACTTCAAATGTCAATGCATGTCATTCCTCTTAGGCCACAACTCAGCAAATTGTCCAATTATTCCACCATATTAAGATCACAGAAAAACAAATTCAAAAGAAATGATTCTAATATAAATGGTGGTAAAGGACTGACAGGAAGTGTGTTCTTTCCTGAGACAAACTGTTAGTAGTAATAACATCCTTTATATTTTAAAAGATACATCGTAAGTGTCAGAAAATTAAATATATAAAATCAACCCTCATATAAAAGTCACTTGTACCCTGTTTAATTCCAGTAGGGAGGGAAAGGCAGCCCTAAAACAAAGACATTGTTGTCATTTTTAATTTATTCATTCTATTTTATCCAAACTATACCACACATGGTCTGAGAAAAATGCACCATTCTTAGATTAGGGAATATTAGCATTAATTCTGCCTTTATGTCTTTCATGTTACTGTGTCCAAAACATTTTCCTGCTGATATTCACCCCAAACGTCATAATATGTCCCATAATCTGAATCTTGCAAAATCATTTAGGGTGATACATTTATTCCAGACAAAATTGGCATGGAAAATATTAAATTTAAAAAGAACATTGCAAAAACAGTATGTATGTTATTTTTTTTTAATATGATTTTTGTTATGTTTAAAAAAAAAGACTAGAAGGGAGATATATATCAAAATCTTAACAGTGATTACCTTTGGGGGAGTAAGAATAATCTAGCTTTTTATTTCAGTTATCTGCATTTTATAGTTAGCGTAATTTTTTCTATCATTCTAGGAAATAATATAGGTATTCTGTTTTAGAAAACAGATAAGAAATCTTATAAAGAAAAAAAAAGTAGGCTGATAGATATACATATCTAGCAAATCAGAAGACAGCCTTGAGGGAATTCCCTGGTGGTCCAGTGGTTAAGACTTCGCCTTCCAATGCAGAGGGTGCGGGTTCGATCCCTGGTCTCGCGGCCAAAAAACCAAAACATAAAACAGAAGCAATATTGTAACAAATTCAATAAAGACTTTAAAAAATGGTCCATGTCAAAAAAATCTTTAAAAAAAAAGAAGACAGCCTTGAGAAGAAGTCATGATTTCTAATACAAATGGTCTTAATACAAAACTGAATTTCCCTTTCTATTCCTCTACGTCAAAATGGGTAGTCATGCATGAATAAATTACACAGTTACGCGTGGCACACTGATGACTGATTTCTGGTCGTTCTTTCTTAAGAGTAGTTTCAAGAAATCAATTTACTTTCATTCTGATATATGACAAAGACAACTGACAGTTGGGCAATTCTTAAGACAAAAACAAACACGAATATCTGAGAGCATTTCTCAGAATTCTTTTCTTCACGTTGCACCATGCAAAAAAGTTTCTTAATGTTTTAAATTTCCTAGTTGCATATTAAAATCTTTGTATTTTGTATTCCAGACTACCAACATTCCATTGGAAATAGCTAATTATTAGGTAAAAGAAAACAGAGTTTATCCAAAGGTCATTTTTTTCATGACGGTAACCCCAGTTTTGTCTCCCTGGTTAATGTACTTATTCTTCAGTAACCTCCTAGGGTCCTAGAAGAATAATTTCTAAAAGAAAGAAATTTCTATGGCTTAAGGGAAAAATGTTCACTAAAATTTTTTGGAGTGGCTGTGATTTAAATGCAGCGAGAATATGTGTCTAATTATTTATGTTTGGCCTAAGAAACAACAATGCCACATTTTTCCTTCGAAGTAGTCCATCCACAGACTCTCAGATCCAATGCTTTTTCCTGAAACTGCTGGGACATGGCCACTGAGTTGGATCCATGTGCCCAGCCTTCAACTCAAAGGCCGGGAGGCAGGCGAGGGAGTCCTCACTTATGTTTCTGGATCCCAAGCACTGCTATGGGAGAAGCTCTGCACTGGAGAGAAGGGGCCTTGTGTACATCGGGACTGACTCACCACTTTATTCGCATTCACTGGAGCACACGTAAGAGAAGCCGAAGGAGGAGTTTTGGAGGGGACAGGTACCAACCCCACTCCCACCCCCCAACTGCTACCAATGACATCTTCACTACTGCCTTTAATGGCGTTTAACTTCACTCCTGCTAAATCAAAGACTTTAAGAGCACACACACTGTGCCTTATAGTCCTTGGTATTCCCCTAAAGAGCTTACTGAGTACACGACCGTCACATAGCAAGGGTACAATGAATGTTTGTCTATATGATTTACCTTCTTTCAGGAAGATAAAAGCCACATGCCAAGCACGATTAGCTGATTGTGTGAGGCAAGGGGTAGAGTCATGCAGATAAGTCTAAACAGACTTAGATCCCAGTCCTGTTGGATCTGGCTGTCTGTGCACTGAATTGCACTTGACCTTCTCTCTGCTCCTCTTTCAACACCTGCACCACCCCCTCCCCCCCACCACCATCTCACCAGGACTAAGAGAAGAGTACAAGGCCGAATTGCCAGGTTAGATCCATTATAACCAGCTTATTGTACCCTTCAAGATATAACATTTAAGAAAATACTATTTCTCTTTAAATAAACTTTTTAACCCTTCCTTGAGTGATGAAAATCACTAATTTCTCTTGGTTAAACAGCAAAAACCTTCAAGAAAGTAATCACAAAATTGCCTGCAAGTAATAACCTATAACCAATAAGAAATGTCCTCCCTATTAAAAATGCAATCATCTGGTAGAGCAATATGAATTCCAAAGTTATGCTTGCATGGTCAGGCAATAAAATGAAGTAACATTTTAATAAATCAATCCTTAAATCACTTTAAGGTATAGCAGTGTGATGATCTGAATTTAGAAATGGGAAACCCCGAAACATGCAGCAGGTAAGAAGGTTTCTATAGACGGAGCTTTGCCAACAACTTCAAGAAAGACCTACACAGAGATGTACTGACGACACGCATAGCTTTCATCTCCAGGGTTTGGTAATGTGGCTTCCTTTATTAATTTTTTAAAACTAATTTTTATTGGAGTATAGTTGATTCACAATGTTGTGTTCGTTTCTGCTGTACAGCAAAGGGAATCAGTTACACACATGTGGCTTCCTTCAAGGTGCTTACTACAATTAAATTTGAGAGATTTTTGTAAGCCCTTGAACCTAGGATGAATGCTAGCAGACTTCAGTAGGCCATGGGACCATCCTGCCCAACACTCAAATCCCAGCTCACACCCGAGGCTCTTGGAATTGGGGTTCAGACTGAACACAATTCTGTACCTCTGAGAGATTCCCGCTGTAGAGCCCAGTGCCTTCCTGCTATAGTATCCTCCAGTCACACAGTAGGTCATTTCTGAAAGGAGCAAACCTGTGAAGTTAAGGGGAACTTTGGTCCAGTGAACTATACCCTGGGCCACATCTACACCTCCAGAGCTGCATGTGGATCCCAAAGGTCCCTGAACCAGGAGCAAGCAGAAGCAGATGCAACACCGAGTTCCCTGTCAACACGTTGACTCACCTCTCAGCGTATCAGCTGAAAGGTATTTGCTGGGCATTAGACAGGTTGGAACTTTCATGGGACCCAGGAGAATACTAACCCAACCCATTCTTTAAATATTGTCTAGAAAGTTGGACTAATAAAGAAGAAACGGAGGAATTACGTTTCTAAGTGCCACTTGGAAACAAGAAGTTTACTGTGTTTTAGTCACCAGAGTTAAAATAAGTCATTCATCATCCTTTTTCTAAGTCTTCCCGTCTTTAAGAATTATAATGATTTTAGGGACTTCCCTGGTGGTCCAGTGGTTAAGAATCCGCCTTCCGCAAAGAAGAGCCTGCACGCGGCCACTAAGACCCGAAGCAGCCAAATAAACAAATAAATATTTTTTAAAAAAAGAATGATAATGATTTTGAAGGAAACAAATGGCAGTGATAGAGTGAGTCACTGAATGACTAGAGGTTTTTGTGTATTTGTTTTGTTTCGTTTTTGTTTTTTTAACAAGGCCCCAAACTTCTGGTTTTTAGAACTTTTCAAATAATTCCTTTCAAAAGCAATGTTAGGACAATTCTTTGCAGAAGGCAGATGGCACTAAGTTCAAAAGAAGAAAGACTTAAGTGGGAGCCTTTCCCTCCTGCGGCCAAAGATGATAAGAAGCAGGAAAGGTTATTTGGGGAGCTTAGGGGAAAGACAGTGACCCTTTTACACTCATTCAAGGTAGCATTAACTTGAGCAAATGTCATCTGCATTTACTTGCTGAGTATTCAGATACCCTGGCAGCAGTCACAAATCCACCCTAACGAGATTAAACTTTCTTGAAAACTGATCTCTGATTTCTCCCCAGGCTGTCTTCCCTTTAACATTAGGTATAGGAACTGCTTGTCAGATTCCTGTGTTAAATCTTTGTCAAAATTTCCCCAACCAGAAAAAGCCAAGGCCTTTGATACCTTCAGGGCAGATTTCAAAAGCTGAGGTTCACCTACAGTGTTTCAGGTGCCACATGGGAGGCTCCCTGGGGCCTGATTACAGGGCATTGCAGAAGCAAGGCAACCTCCCTCTGGCTCAGCAGCTCACCCCACTGCCCGTCAGTGCCCTGGGTGACAGGCCACAGCAAGGAGCAAAGAGCAATCTCTGCAGGACTGACTGCTTGCTCCCCGAAGCCAGTGCCCAGGCCTGTTTCCCCCACTGCTGGACACTCACCATCTGGGAATATCAACAGGTGATACCTGTGGATTGCCATCCTCCTTGGCCAATAGTAGAGTGGCATATATTGGCATTTTTGAGGAACTAGAGAAGTTTTGAGGCTTTCCACTGGGGCACATCTAGTTTTCAGATTGTTTTGACCTAAATCAACCTGATTTAGGTCAGGTGAATTATCTTCTTTAAAGAAACTTCCTGGATGAGATTCTTGAAAGAAAATTTGAGGGACATAGAGCTAAAGGTCCCAGGGTGCCATTTTCTATAAGCCGTTCCAAAAAGAAACACTTAAAAAGACTTATACCACTGCTTACTTAAAAGAAATAAAAACAGTTGAGATTTGAAAAAAAAACAAAAAAACCCACTCTAGGGTCTGGCACAGAGGCTGTGCTCAGTAAATATTTGTTGAGTGACAAACAAAGGGACAGACAACAGCTCTTGAGCAGCCTGGAACCACTTCTGAGGTTTCTGTTTCAGGATCTAAACTGCTTTTTCCAGATGTCCCTTAATCTCTAGGTATTGACTACAGCTGTGCAAGTGTGGGAACGAGTCCATTCCCAGAGCAACTCTCGGGCCTGAGGGTGTAAAGCACACCTCACAGAGGGGGTTTTGGCATATGGACGCCACCCCTTCCTCGACTAGGTAGTTTTCCAATATGGCAAAGCTGATGTGTTCATCGTCATCTCGTTTATGGCACAAATAGAAAAGTGATCAGGGCTTCACCCTTAGACTAAAAACTTTGGGGCCATGGAGGGACACATTTCAGGGAGGGGAAGTCTGTCGAGAGGCAGTTTATTATTACAAGCTCTTGTCAAGGAGTGCCCGGAATTTGCACATTATACATAACTCAGAAGGAAACACAACATTTAGTGCATATCAGACAAAGGGCAGCTAAAAAAAAAAAAGCTTTTCATTTGTCAAAGCACTAAGTACCTTTGGATTTATCCTCAGAACAAGGTTCTGCTTATACTGCAAATATCGATTCTAGTAACGATGAGTAGAGCAGGACGTAGGACCAGAGAATACTGTACACAGTGAGACTTGATTGAAGAAATAGAGGATGCATCCAGGTAAAATTTGAATGTCATAGAAAATTCACGGATAACAGAGAATTTCCTTTTTCCTTTGGGGGAAGGATGGTAGTCTGGGATGAGCAAGGATGCCTTTTTTTTTTTTTAATTTTATTTTATTTTTTAATTTATTTATTTTTGGCTGTGTTGGGTCTTCGTTTCTGCGCGAGGGCTTTCTCTAGTTGTGGCAAGTGGGGGCCACTCTTCATCGCCGTGCGCCGGCCTCTCATTATCGTGGCCTCTCTTGTTGCGGAGCACAGGCTCCAGACGTGCAGGCTCAGCAACTGTGGCTCACGGGCCCAGTTGCTCCGCGTCACGTGGGATCTTCCCAGACCAGGGCTCGAACCCACGTCCCCTGCATTGGCAGGCAGACTCTCAACCACTGCGCCACCAGGGAAGCCCAAGGATGCCTTTTAATCTTTAATGAAAGTGCCTTGAACTTGGACTAATTCCAAGTTGCTTGTAGATATCACAGACTGATGGATGGAGGGTCTCAGAGAATGTCCCACAAATACACAGAGCCCCTGGTAACCCAGGAGACAGGGGTGTTCTTAAGCCCTAAGAGTGAAGGCTGCTTATGAGTACGTGTGAACACAGCCCTAAATCAGAGGCAAAATAGAAAAAGGAGAAGAGAATAAAGGGAAATATGAGAGCAAGAGAAAAAAACAAAAGAAGGAGAAAGAACGAGGCGCACTTAGACTACGAAGAGGAGTTTATTGGGGAGGAAGGCATATGAAGGAAATCCTTAGTCACTGAAGTAGCAGTAGCTCAAAGAAAAGATTTAGCCCAGAAATGGAGTGCTCAGGAAGTGTTGTATTTGGTATTCGGTACTTCATGCTGGATAATCAGGCTGAAGTCCAAGCCCTGATATTGGCTCAGATAAACGTGTAATCTGTACTTGATCAGGAGTAGCCCACACCGGATAGACAGTGGAGGTCAAATTCATGGAAGGAAGCAAAGGATATATCTTTTGGGGAAGACAGATTAGACCCAGTACAAAGACCCAGATTCAGGGGACTTCCCTGGTGGTCCAGTGGTTAAGACTTCACCTTCCAATGCAGGGGGTGCGGGTTTGATCCCTGGTTGGGGAGGTAAGATCCCACATGCCTCTCAGCCAAAAAACCAAAACATAAAACAGAAGCAAAGGCTTCCCTGGTGGTGCAGTGGTTGAGAATCTGCCTGCCAATGCAGGGGACACGGGTTCAAGCCCTGGTCTGGGAAGATCCCACATGCCGCGGAGCAACTAGGCCCACGAGCCACAACTGCTGAGCCTGCGTGTCTGGAGCCTGTGCTCCGCAACAAGAGAGGCCGCGATAGTGAGAGGCCCGCGCACCGCGATGAAGAGTGGCCCCCACTTGCCGCAACTAGAGAAAGCCCTCGCACAGAGACGAAGACCCAACACAGCCATAAATAAATAAATAAATAAATAACAGAAGCAATACTGTAACAAATTCAATAAAGACTTTAAAAATGGGCCACATCAAAAAAAAAAATCTTAAAAAAAACCCCAAAACACCCAGATTCATAAACCCTGCAATTCTGTCAGATATGAGCCAAAGAGTGGAAGGGAGGAAGACCCTTGCACCAAGGTCTGGGGCAGCTCAGAGAGGAGCCAGCAGGCAAATTGACCTTGATATTAAGCCAAGCTTTTCCATGGCAGACACTGTAATCAAGTTGTGGACATGATGGAACACACCCAAAGGCTCACTGAGGCAGAGAAATATGGAGAACTCTGACAGATAGCTCCTGGCATGGCAGCAGAGGGGTAACATGATGTTGAGCCAGACAGACATGTTTTCCAGTCCTTGCTCCGCAATTTTCCATCTGTGTGAGCTTGTACAATTCACCTAACCTCCAAATTTCCCCTCTTTACCTGAGCAATAGAATTCTTTGGAGCTCATCTTTAGCCTGCATGCACTGGAACAATAACCACTCTGGTTGTTTATACCCAGTGTTCGTTTGGACTGGTCAGCACTCAAACCACGCCAACTGTTAAGTATTTTGAGTATCACCCTGGGTGTAATAACGCCTATTTTGAGAACTATAAATAATATGCACAGAGCATGCTGTACATTGCCCAACACATAGTAGGTACTTAAATGAATAGTAGCTGTTATTATTTTATAAAATAGTTCTCACTGTTGCTAACTGTTATAGACTGAATTGTGTCTCCCTGCCCCAAATTCAGATGTTGAAGCCCTAAGCCCCAATGTGACTCTATTTGGAGATACAGCCTTTAAGAAAGTAATTAAGGTTAAATGAGCTCATAAGGATGGGGCCCTAATCTGATAAGACTGGTGCCCTTACAAGAAGAGAAAGAGACACGAGAGAGTTCTCTCTCCTTCTGCCCTCACACAGGGGAAAGGCTGTGTCCATGGGAGGGCACAAGGAGAAAGCAGACATCTATCTACAAGCCAGGAAGAGAGGTCTCACCAGGGACCAAACCTGCCAGCACCTTGATCTTATAGTTCCAGCCTCCAGAACTGAGAAGAAAATGTCTGTTTTTTAAGCATCCAGTCTATAGTATTTTTTTATGGTAGCCCAAGCTGACCAATACACAGACTGATTGATTCACATTTGTAGACCAAAGAGGAAATCCACGTAGCTGCTGGCAAAAAAATCAACTCATTCATGCCCTGCAATTTAGAAATGGAAATACTCTGGAAGAGATTTTATTGTGTCTAACCTAAGCAGGAATGGGGTGTGTCTTCTAATCCATGGATGAAAAGCTGGACAATCCTCCTGTAGGGAATTCTACATGGATCAGAAAGTCTAGGAGGGAGCCTCATGATCTCACATACTCCACATAATGACCACGCCTTTCTCCTTGGGAACAATAAGGATGGTCTTTTACTGGGTTGCAAATCTTGTTTTGTTTTTGCAGTGCTCCAAATAACGTGCCAGAATACACTTATATGTGGAATATCTCTGGAAATAGGCACAAGAAACTGGTAATAGTGATTGTCTTCAGAGGGGGAACTGAACACAAAGGTGGATTTTTTTAAATAACATTTCTGTACTTTTCTTTATGCTTTGAGGGAAGTATTTCAGCACTTTAAAAAATACTGTTATACAGTATTTCTTTTTATACAGTTTTTTAAAAATTTTTATTCATTTATTTTTGGCTGCGTTGGGTCTTTGTTGCTGCGCGCGGGCTTTCTCTAGTTGCGGCGAGCGGAGGCTACTCTTCGATGCGATGCGCAGGCTTCTCATTGCGGTGGCTTCTCTTGTTGCAGAGCACGGGCTCTAGGCGCACAGGCTTCAGTAGTTGCAGCACACAGGTTCAGCAGTTGTGGCGCACAGGCTTAGTTGCTCCACAGCATGTGGGATCTTCCCAGACCAGGGATCAAACCCGTGTCCCCTGCCTTGGCAGGCAGATTCTTAACCACTGCGCCACCAGGAAAGTCCCTATACCTCTTGAATTTTGACCATGTCCAGAAATAACATTTTATTGAAAATGAAGAAGAAGGAGGAGGAGGAGAAGGAGAGGGGGAAGAAGAGGAAGGGGAAACAGAGGGGGAGGGGCAGGGAGGGGGAGGGCGAGGAAGAGGAGCTTTCTTGGAAGCAAAGAGAGAACAGGGTTTCCAAAAAGCAACACAGCAATTTTAACAGGGTTCACATTTTTCGCATTTGGGGATTCTTACCCACTAGTAGGAAATCTTTTTTGGAAGAGCAATAGATTTTAAAAGAAGAGAAACACAGGTGCCTGTGTGTTCTGTGGGTGACCTGCTTTCCACCCCTGCTCAGACTTGACAGATCTTCACCTGGCCCTGCTCATCCTTGAAACACCCTCACGCCACGACTCCTCACTGACTTGACGAGTTCCATCCAAATAGTCATCCCTCCTTTGCATTTGCATATCTCCAGGGGAGGCTTGTGCTGAATCCACACATCCTCTGCTCTGAGACAGACAACTCTATGCTCGGAAAAGGAGGAGAGATTGTGACTAACCAGAAAATCCTCTGGTCAAAGCCAAGGTCCCCCTTTCTGGCTATATGATCTGCTGGGAGAGGTGGGCAGAGTGGGCTGCGAGGAGGGCGCAAGTGCTTAGAAATTTCTCCTTTCAGAAGTTCAGACAGTGTTGGTCTGCCACTTGTCAGAAGGGTCTGTTTTCAATTAAACTATTGCAAATGGAAGTTGTGAACATTAGGAAATGGTGTTTCATCCGCTACAACTGTTAAAGACTTCGCAAAAACTTCCACGGACAACAAATGGAAATGGGTACAGTTGGGAGTGCACAGTGTCCAGGCACCGTGTTCCCAGTCAAAGGCAGTGGTTTTGTTCTGCACAATTCAGCTTGAATGAGGTGACAGGCTAAGGCACCAAGTGTCCTACTTACAATGAGGAGGGGAAAGCCCTGCTCCTGAAAAGAGAAAAGCGGTCCTGACCGAGGACTGGCCACGCTTGTGCCAGTTCCCTTCACATAATGTCCCTGTTTAGAAATATTCATGAGGAAATTCCTCGTCTCTATTTCATTTTTTTTCCAGTTTTATTGCGAAATAACTGACATACATCCCTGTATAAGCTTGAGGCATACAGCATGATGGTTTGATTTACATATATTGCAAAATGATGACCACATTACGTTCAGCTAACTTCCGTCTTCATGTGGATACAATAAAAAGAAAAGAAAGGAAAGAAAATTTTTTTCTTGTGTTGAGGACTCAGTTTTAAATTTTGACATATAAAACAGAACTGTGGACCACAGAGAACAAAAGAACAACATACGTTCAAATATCAATTGTGGGGAAATATTTCTAAAGTTAATTTCAGGTGCCTTTAAAGTGGGAAAATAGGGCTTCCCTGGTGGCACAGTGATTAAGAATCAGCCTGCCAACGCAGGGAATACGGGTTCGAGCCCTGGTCCGGGAAGATCCCAAATGCCGCGGAGCAACTGAGCCTGAGTGCCACAACTACTGAGCCTGTGCTCTAGAGCCCATGCTCTGCAATGATAAGCCACCACAATGAGAAGCCCGCGCACCGCAACGAAGAGTAGCCTCCGCTCACCACAACTAGAGAAAGCCTGCACGCAGCAACGAAGACCCAATGCAGACAAAAATAAATAAATAAAATAAATAAATTTTAAAAAATAAATAAAGTGGGAAAATATGTGCTTTTATTTTTATTGAATGGGAGATAGAAAGAAACCAGAATTCTGTAAGGCTGACTTTGAAATTAAAATATGGTTTACTTCATTAATTTGGAATAAATTGTGCTAACTTAATTTTTAAAAATCCAATTAGAAATGTTAAAGAAATAGTTTTGGGAGAGGGGGATTGCTTTTGAATATATCCTGGTTTAGTAAGTAAAGGTTTTCTAAATAATTTGATCAACTTTAAGAAAATATAGCTTCTTTATTTTCCTATTGAGTGGTTTGATTTTCCCTAAGACCTTCATCTATTGGATAGACATGAGGCAGAAGAGTGTAACAGTTTGCTAGGGCTGTCATAAAAAATACCACAGACTGGATGGCTTGAACAAAAGAAATTTATTTTCTCACAGTTTTGGAGGCTGGAAGTCTAAGATCAAGGTGCTGACAGGTTTGGTCTCTTCCGAGGCCTCTCTCCTTGGCTTGCAAATGGCCACCTTCTCCCTGTGTCCTTACACAGTCTTTCCTCTGTTCACATGCATTCCTGCTGTCTCTCTGTGTGTCCAAGTATCCTCTTCTTATAAGGACACCAGCCAGATTGGATTAAGGCTCTCCCTAAAAGCCAAGCCTCATTTTAACTTAATCACCTTTTAGAGGACCTATCTCCAGACACAGTCACATTCTGAAGTACTGGGGTCAGAGTGTAACAGAGAAGAACAAAACTGGAACAAAACTGACTCCATATTGTATCTGTTCCTTTAGCTCTAACCTTTGTGCTCTGTTGCCTGTGCTTAGTCATGTCGCCTCTGCACATTTTGTAAAACAATATTGCCTATAGCCTGAAATATACATAATAGCCCACTCTCAAGACTCTGATCTTTAAAGGTATAACACTTTTCCATTCATATAGAGGTAAAAAGTTGCCGAACAGAGAATAACATTTGTCTTGGAGGTTTATAGGAACATGGTGACCAGACCTACCTGGAGAGCTGCACCAAGGATTCCGGCACCAAGAAGCCTACAGAACCAGCCACACTCCCTCCCCTTTTAGTGGAAAAGAAGCCTGAATTCTAACTCGGGGAAGATGGTTCTTTGGGACAGTAGTCCACCATCTTCTCAACCTGCTGGCTTTCTGAATAAAGTCCTATTCCTTGTCCCAACAATTCAACTCTTAACTTATTGTCCTATCGTGCAGTGAGCAATACAAGCTTGGACTTGGTAACAAGAGCTACGACGTGTGAATTTTGGGAGAACACAATTCAGTCCACATCAGAAGGAAATGTTTATGCTTTCGTCCAATTCAATAATTTAAACAGTTCCTTAAGACAAATGCTGAGTCCCTTTAGGACTTTCACACTTCTCCTTTCTGCTCCTCTCCACAGCGGTCTCTGGGGTTACTGTGTGTTTGTATTTTGCTCCACCTGTGGGTAGGGCATGGCCCAAGCTGTGTCTGGTGGGTCCACACGGATCCCTCTGCAGAGGTCTGGACTGGTCTCCTCCTTATTCAGCTGAGAGCTGAGATGCACCTGATGCCATCTTGGCTTTGGGGATGATCTGCTGGCTCCTCCAGTTGGCACCTGTGGTCTTGGTGTCCCTAGTCTTGGGGTCCCTGCCTGTGCTCACCCCAGGCCTCTACTGTCCACCTGCACACTCAGAAAGTCCACATCTTCTTTTCTAGGTATGCAGGAAGGTCTCCTTTTCCTGAGTGCCACTTAAAGCCTTGAGGGAACCAGGAGCAGTGCCTCAGGTTCATTCAGCCCCAGGTTCTCAGAGTACCTCCCTATCCCCATCACAGAGCTGTTTTAGATGGCACCCAACTCTGGCTTGGAGGCTCTCTCTTTCTTTCTCTCTCTCAGTCGTCTCTTTCACACACACACACGCACACACACACACTCACACACACATACAAGGTTGCCTTCAAGGAATGGGAGGTGAAAATCCTTGTTTTGACTTCTTTGCTTTCCCCTTTTCTCCCTTCTTCCATTTGTAAGAAGAGGTGAGTTTCACTCCTTTTCTTACTTATACCCTCCTAGCCATCAGAGGTTAAAACGGCTTTTTTATTTTTAATTTTTAGGGAAGAAACTCTACTGTGCAGGCTTGGTTCTGGATATACTGAGTTCAGTGAATAAAGGAATTTAGTGAGCCTTTTTCTCACTCACACACTCTTGCAAATCTGATAGTCAAACCTATTATCTTGTTGCTTCTGGATGCAATTCTCTAATAGTCAAATCTGAGAAATAATTGTGTTGCTTTGCTGAATATTAGCCTTTTTTCCTAAATCTCTGAAATGTACAGTTTCAGTAGGTGGGAGGCCAAAAGGGACATGAAGTCTATAGGATATGGAACAATACCAAAACACATTTTGAACTACTACCTTCCTTAACAAAGTTCACGTGCATTTCCCTGATTGGAACAGGATTCTGAGCTCTGGCTTCTGCCATTACCATTGCATCCAGTTGTAAAACGTGGCAGTGTTACTGGGGCAAGTTACTTTAATTCCCAGATTCCCAATTATCTGTCTTTCTGATTATAACCATCCTAGAGGGTATGAAGAGGTATCTCATTGTGGCTTTGATTTGCATTTCCCTGATGGTTAATGATGTTCCGAATCTTTTCATGTGCTTACTGACCATTCGTGTATCTTCTTTTGGATAAATGTCTATTCAGATCCTTTGCCAGTTTCTAAATTAGGTTGTTTGTCTTTTTATTATTGAGTGGTAAGTGCTCTTTATAAGTTCTAGATACAAGTTGTTTATCAGATGTATAATTTACCAAAAAATTCTCCCATTATTTGGAATTTTATATTTTTGATGATCTCCCATTCTGGACTTTTTATCACTTTCTGACTGCTTTGCCTTTTTTTTTTTTTAATATTTATTTATTTATTTATCTATCTATCTTTTTGGCCACATTGGGTCTTAGTTGTGGCACGCGGGATCTTGGTTGAGGCGTGTGGGATCTTTCGTTGCAGCACGCGGGCTCTTCGTTGTGGCACGCAGGCTTCTCTCTAGTTGTGGAGTGTGGGTTTTCTCTCTTTAGTTGTGGTGCATGGGCTCCAGAACATGTGAGCTCTGTAGTTTGCAGCTCGCAGTCTGTCTCATTGAGGCCCGTGAGCTCAATAGATATGGCATGCGGGCTTAGTGGCCTAGCGACATGTGAGGCCTTAGTTCCCTGACCAGGGATGGAACCCACGTCCCCTGCATTGGAAGGCAGATTCTTTACCACTGGACCGCCAGGGAAGTCCCTGCTTTGCCTTTTTTGAACTCCAGTAAAAGTATGCTCAGATAATTTTGGATATGAAAGAAGACCTCAGAAATATCTAATTCATGGGGATTTCCCTGGCGGTTCAGCAGTTAATATTCTGTGCTTCCACTGCAGGGGGCACAGCTTCAATCCGTGGTTGGGGAACTAAGATCCCACTCACTGCGTGGTACGGCCAAAAAAAAGAAAAGAAAAGAAATCATCTAATTCAATTCCCTCACTCTTCAGATTAGGAAACTGAGGACCAGAAAGATTGTCATATGTTCTACAGCTAGTTGGAATTAATATGTTAATTAATATCTATAACAGGATGGGAATTAATACATTATCAGTCAGGATACTCTTGGTTACAAATATCAGAAAAAAAATAATTCCAAACTAATTTAAGCAAAAAAGATGACTGGCAGAGCATTAACAACCAATATTGCAATTGCTATTATTGGGATTTTCTTACTGCACACCACCAAATATTCATTTATTAGTGATGATAATGGTGGGGAGCAGAGAAGGCAAGTTAGTGGGCAGGTAATTTCAAAGTGGAGCAAAAGACAAAATCCACTGGGCTGCAGGAGAGGGGAGCATAACATTGGCAATAAGACTTAAGTCAAAGGTGGCAGAGGTGGGACCTGGCACCATCACTGGATGGAGGTAAAGACATGAGTACTAGAGGGTCAGGGCAGAACTGGGGCAAGATAAGCTCAAACTTGATCAGTGGGCAGGGATGAGGGCTGTCTTAATCTGTTCAGGCTTCTGTAATGGAATAAATGCCGTAGACCAGCTCATAAACAAGAGAAGTTTATTTCTCAAAGTTCTAGAAGTTGGGAACCAAGATCAAGGTGCCGGCAGATTCAGTGTCTGTTGAGAACTTACTTCCTGATTCATAGACGGCTGTCTTCTCACTTTGTTCTCACATGGTGGAAGGGAGTAGGGAGTTCTCTAGGGTCTTTTTTTAATAAGGGCACTAATCCTATCCATGAGGGCCCTGCCCTTATATACTAATAGCCTCCCAAAGGCCCACCTCCAAATACCGTCACTTTGTAAGTTAGGTTTCAACATATGAATTTTGATGGAGACACAAACATTCAGTCCATAGCAAGGGCCAAAGCAGCAGATGAAAGTCTTACTGGGGTAGAGTCTGACACCTTATAGACGTTAGAGACCAGTGAGTCCTGTGGTCCAATGAAAGCTTGCAGTCAGTCCCCTGCTGATTTTTTAATCAGAAATAACTTCAGTTCTTATCAGCCCCATCCATGAGGTCACACTAAGTTTTAAAAGACCTGAGATTCTGGTAGCATTGGTGGCATACCCAATCAGGAATTCCCAGTGCTCCTTCCAGACCAAATTCAGATCTGCTAGGAGGATCCTTGAGATCTCTTTGTTTTGTAGTATGATTCTAATTACTTTGTAGGCACACTTGAATTATTTCAATGTATGTGATAATTCTCCAGAAACAACATGTATCCAATCACACCACTTCATTCCCCTCTTCGTCAGCATCTTTCCTCTCTAGAACCAGCATCTGTCAATCGGTTCTGGCAACTGTGCTCTTGCTTGATATCTTCAACAAGCACTTAGTAAAACTAAGAAAAATAAAGCACAGTCTTCACCTTGTGCAAGTGAGAAAGTGAAGAGTGAAGAACACTACCATGGCTCCTGAACATTTCAAGAAAAGAGATGGTCTAATTTTAAAAAACGGAATTTATATCAGATTGAAAGTAGGAATGTTGGAACTAATCATCAGAATTATGGAAATGAAGGTAGAGAATGTTCTGGGAAATAAATCACTATCAGTGAGAAAGAAGGAAGTAAGAGCAGCAAAAGAACAAACAATCCTCTCACCAAATAAAGTATGAACATTTGTAGGAGCCAAAAGAGCAATAGGAAACCAGAACATATCATTCCAAAATCAGGAGGCATTTGTTTAATTAACAGTGGTCAATGCCCTGAATAACTTTACTTCCTGTCAGTTTAATCATAAAAATGAAACAGGATACAAAATGTTCTAAAAGACTGTATTATTCAAATTAAGTATTTGTCTAGGCAGTAAACCTCTTAATTAGTGGCTTTCAAATATTTTTGAGCCTGAGTCACAGTAAGAAGTATATTTAACATCAAAATCTGGTGTACACACACACACGAGCACACACACTTTCTCTCTCTCTCTTTCTTTAATAAAAGTTTCACATCACCTTTACTACAGGCGGTGTACCCTGATATTTTCTTTCTAGTCTATTTGGCTTTATTCTATTTCTCATTATTTAATGCTGTTAGAGACCCACTATGTTTATTTCATCATTCACTATGGGTTGCAGTTCACATTTTGAAAAATATTTTTTAAATGGCCTGATATGAAATGTCCTAATTTTCAAGGCCATACCTGCTGCTGATGCTTTTGAGAAATCTCAGACCTGGGTTACCATGGACGCTTTCTTCAGCTCAAGCCCACAGCCAGATTTCCTGTAATGTGAACTAGACTTCCCGGCTATGTTTCCAGTGGTTTTCTCCCATCTCTTAGGGGGATGTGGTTCCTGTCCCCCCTCCAAATTGCCTGGGAAACCAGTTCTTCTGGCACAGCAAGACAGTGTCCTCAGGATAACCGCTCCCTCTCCTCAGCCATCTTCCCTTGGACAACAAGGATAGGGTCTGTCTCTCTTTGTGGTCGCAGTTGGCCTCAGTTCTGGCTCCGCTCTGCTAGACTCTCTCTCTAGTTTTACTGCTGACCCTGGCATCCCTGCTCAGGTACCGCTTCCATCTCACAGAGGTGGGGCTGCAAACCCTGAATTCTGGCTCACTGCCCACCATGTCTCTGAGGTTATACTGGTGTGCAGAAGACCCCTCAATCTGAGGGTTGGTTCCTGATCTTCAGCCAACTAGGATTGTGCTGGTCTACCTGCACTGAAATGGAGATGCCATCCCCAAAGGAAGCTATTCAGCAAGGTGGGGAGAATGGGGATCTCCATCCAAAGTGCTGACATTAGAGACTCATCCCTCAGAAGTCTTCCCCATGACCCAAAGCAGGACATTGACTAAGACAGCCCCCTGGCTTAGGGTTCCCTCTGTTTCCCCAGGGTGCCCTCTCCCTAGTAGTTTCTGTGTGGCATTCTCTCTACCTTCTGGGGGAGGGGGGGTGTGTAGAGGGGAGACGTTGACGTAAATTTGTGGGATCTATTAGAAATTCCCAGAACCATCTTCACAGACCCTTGGCCAAAGAGCATAAATCATAGTATGTCATAAGCAGTGAACATTCGAACCAAATATAGATCTGGGTGTGATACGGTGGCCATCTGTTACAAAATTATATTAGAGTTGCTATATAAAACTCTTTCACAAATAAAATCATATTTTCTTGCAATGACATTGTTGAGGGACTCCAGTGTACTGTTGAATTCTCAGCACAAAGTTAGAGATTTTGGTGCCATACACAGGTAAGGGAGTGTTTTAATGCTCTTAGTATACTACCATCTACATAGTGAGTACTCAGAAGGATAGTTATTGGTTAAATATAGAAAATATTAAGAACATTAACTTAGCTTATGGACTAAAAAACCTTAAGGTTGGAGGGACTCTTAGAATTAATCTAATCCACTATCATTGGTATTTGCTTCCACTTTCCTGGATTAGTTAGGAATGAATTTGGCTACAAATAACAGAAAAAATCTGACTGCCATGGCCTAAACAAATAAGGATGTGTTTTTCTCACACAGCAAGGTTTCTGGAGGTAAGCAGCTCAGTGATGTCAGAACTGGTTCTCCCTGACTCTCTTGGCCTTTTCCTCATGGTTTCAAGATGGCTTCTGCAGCTCTTAACATCACATCTTCATTCAAGGCAGAATAAAGAGGGGAGGTGGCCACCAGTCATATCTCTCTTTTCTTATTAGGAAATCAAAAGCTTACCAAAATGCTCCAGCATTTTAGGGAATTTCTCTAAGGTCTAAGGCCCTCTATGGTGAGAACTGGGACATTTATTTACCTCCAAATAAAACTGAGGTATGGTTAGAAAGGGAAAAAATTAGAGGACGGATATTAAATAGGCAATTGCAAGTGATAGCCGTATTTCCTCAACTAAGGGCCATTCACCCTTGCATGAAAATCTTCAGGGCAAGGGGACAGCCTGTCCCATTTTTGGCAGCTCTAGAAAGCTCTTTTTATTTTGAACCAGAATCCGCCTTCCTGCTACTTCTCCCTATAGCCTCTGGTTCCACCATAGGGGCTATATAGATGAATCTGAATACTTCTTGGTGACAGCCATACAAATATTTGAAGACACCTGTCATTTCTCCTCCTATCCTCATGAAGCATCTCCAGCTGGGTCCTCATGTGACGTGACTTAAGTGTTCTCACCTTTCTTTGGTTTTCTCTCCTCTAGGTCTGTTTCAGTTTATTGACGTTTCTATTAGACTTTGTTGCCCCAGATGACATCACTGGTCAAAGGGTGGCCTGAGCAAAACCAGAGAAGTCAAAAGATTATCTCCACTGTTCCAAGTTATCACTAAGGCAGCTCGAATCTGCATTATCATCTATGTTTACCTATCTGTTGATAATTCAGCCAAATAAAGACCACAAATCTTTTCCACCCTTTTATCTTCCTTTACTTATGTATTTGGTCTGGAGATCCTTGAGCAGAATTTGTATTTATCAGTAGTATACTTTATGGTGTTTGAGTTGACTTATAGTTCTAGTTTACTGAGTTCTTTTCAGATTTCAATTCAATTATCCAGGGCATTGGGCTTCCCTGGTGGCACAGTGGTTGAGAGTCTGCCTGCCAATTCAGGGAATGCAGGTTCGAGCCCTGGTCTGGGAAGATCCCACATGCCGTGGAGCAACTGGGCCCGTGAGCCACAACTACTGAGCCTGCGCATCTGGAGCCTGTGCTCCGCAACAAGAGAGGCCGCGATAGTGAGAGGCCCGTGCACCGCGATGAAGAGTGGCCCCCGCTCGCCGCAACTAGAAGAAGCACTAGCACAGAAACGAAGACCCAACACAGCCAAAAATTAATTAATTAATTAATTAAAAAAAATATATATATATATATATATATATATATATATATATTTCTTAAAAAAAAATTATCCAGGGCATCAGTTATTCCTCCCAGAATCACATTATCTGCAAATGAGACAAATTTATATTTTTGTAACCCCGTATTAATCCCTTTTAAGTATTTTCAACAAGAAAATCAGAATAGACTCTTTCAACCTGCCACCAGTGACTTCTTTCTAAGGTGAAGCTAGTCACCATTTAGTTAGGGTCCTTCGACGCGTTATGAATTCACATCATGGTGGTTCAGCCCACATTTCACCTTCTGTCCTAAGGATGATACAAGATTTTTTTCAACTACTTTGAAATTTTGACCTACAGATCAGTCTACTTATCAAATAACTTAGAAACCTGGTCAAGTTTAGTGGCAGGACTTTTCCCAATGAATCCATATTATATTAGTTCCTAGACAGCACTAATTCCCCTTCTGAGTTCTTCAAATTAACCTTTACATAATCTAGTCTAGAACTTTTTATGAGCATGTTGTCCTTCTTATACTGGATACTGGAAATTCAGCACAAAACTTGGAGCTGAATCACAGTAACTGCTAAGAAATTGCACATTAAACCCGGGGTCAGCACAAAGGCAAAAATTATGCGTAATTAAAATTATCTTTGAAAAGCCATTAAGTGACTCACAAAGTATAGTGTGCCTGACATGCTGTGCACAGTCTTGTACAGGAATCCTTCTTCTATCATCAAAGATTGAGAAACACTGAGACAGACTAAAGTTACAGAGAAAGCCCATAATGCAACATTGAAAACATTTTATCAAATCCATCTCTAACGGTGAATGGAGAATGGTGGAGAATTCTAAATTATCCCTGCTTGTCAGTAAAATTTAATTTATGTTGTTTTAATATGAACCTTTTATAATATTAATATATTGTAATAGATTTTTTTCTGTTGGCATGAGCATTAAAAGTTATTATCTATGAGAGTACCTAGCACAGGCTCTGATACCTAGTATATTTTAATCTAAATCTTTCTAGAGTAAATATATATACACACTATTCTTTGAAAGGTTGGAGAAAATACCTTGGTCACTGATATCTTAATTTTCCAAAGCAGCTCTTCTCTTTCATGACCTTGGGCATTGATCCTATGATGATCCCTTACTGTAAGTTGATCCTTGTAATTAGTTCCTATAATAATGAAACTGTGGAGTTGAAAGGTGGACTTTGTTTTAAGATGGCAGTTAGTTGGCATGACGGACTTTATCATTTATCAGCTATGTGACCTTGGGCAAGTTAACATTTTTTAACTTATTTCCCTATCTTCAGAAAAGGTTATTGATAACTGCATCAATGATGTAGGTCATAAATGTAAAGCACTCAGCCCAGAGTAGATCCAGGTGTCTATGTTACACATCAAAGTCATATTTTAGGAAAAGATAGTTTATTTCAAAAAGACCTATAAAGGTAACCCAAACCCAGCATTCAGTTCTTTTTACCCACTAACATTGCCTCCAACCACATTAAATGAGTTTAAAATATAATATACAATAGAAAATAATGAAATGTTTTGTGTAATTATTTTTCCTTTAAAATGTTGACTTTGGGTGTATTAGTTTCCCAGGGCTGCTAGGAACCAAGTACCAAAGTACCAAAGTTACCAAAGTAACCAAGTACCAAAAAACTAGGTGGCTTAAAGCAACATAAATTTGTTGTCTCACAGTTCTGGAAGCTAGAAGTCTGAAATCATGGTTTTGGCAAAGCCATGCTCTCTCTGATGACTCTAGGGGAGAATCTTTCCTTGCCTCTTCCAGATCCTGGTGTCCGCCGGTAATCCTTGGCATTCCATGGCTTCAGATGCATCATTCCTATCACATGGATGTCTCCTCTGTGTGTCTTCCCTCTCTATGTATCTATCTCTGTATCCAAACTTCCCCTTTTTATAAGGACACCAGTCATTTTGGATTAGGGCCCAACCTTAATGACCTTATTATAAATTAATAACCTATATAAAGATCCTATTTCCAAATAAAGTCACATTCTGAGGTAATGGGGGTTAGGATTTCAACATATCTTTCTTGGGGGGAGGGGCACAATTCAACCCATAACACTAGAGCTGAGCAAAGAATTATGGGGCCCTACTAGCTGTTTGAGCAAAGGTAATAGCTATAGATGCTAACTTCAGAAGGGAAGCGTTGGGCAGAAGGGGAGGGTGGAAAGGAAGGATTATTCATGCCCACTTCCGCTAACATGACATTTGTAGAGGTACATGGAGTTGCACATAAAGAATGAAAAGTTTGCTTAAGGCCTAAAGTCTTGCCATTTTTAGCCCTTTCATAGTAAAGAAGGTTTCAAGTGTCCACTGCTTTTCATTATGAATCTTAGTGTTCAGAATAAATAACAAGATCTAGGACTTTACTTTCTCCTAGCCCGGGTTGCAGCATAACTTAGCACTGACTTAAATGTGCCCCATACACCATTAGCAAAGGAAATGGATAATAAAATATATCAGTCTGACACATAATGAGCACCTACAAAAATACTCAATAAATATTGGTTATTTTTCTCCATTCTGTGGACTGTCAACTCCCGCAAAGCTAATTTTTATTAAACTTACTATAGCAAAGAAAAACATCACCTTGACAATACTCATAGTGTCTCAGAAGGAGGATTTCAACAAAGACAGCATTGGGACTTGGGGCTCAAGTGGTATAAGGCTGGCTTTTCTATACAGGGAACCAATCAATATTGGGTATAGTTTATGACATAATAGTTTAGGATAGGTGGGCACAGCAAGGTATGGGTTTTGATGAGTAAGCTGTTACCTGATAGGCAAGCTCTTCTCACAGGTGGATAATCCATTTCCTGATAAGAGAGCTGTTTTCCCAGATGGGGAAACTGTTTTCCTGGATAAATTAGTTTGCAGGAATCTTCTAAAGCAAACAGCTGAATTATTTATTGGTTTTCACTTATCCTCTGGGGAATTATTTCCAGAACATATTAAAACAGGTGTCATCATTTCTCACCTCCCTCATATTCTTGGACACAACCTGAAACAATTTTACTTGAGGAATCAGTAATCTTTAAGGAGTAAAATGATTAGTATACTTTAGAGCACTATGATGAAAGAATCTACCTCTTTCTGTGATAGAAAGACCACAGACATACCTATAGGCCTCTTATAAGAGGTACCCCATAAACCCATGGTCAATACATGGTGCTAAGCACATTGTAGTCACAGCTTTCTGGGTAGGGTAGAGAACCTTTGGCTGTTTTCTTACCTTGATTTTACCTATAATCTCAATTTTCCATCATGAATGCTACTAATCATAAGAGAATAAATGTGAGATCTTGATTGAATTAATAACTGAATGAGAAAAAAATCTATCTCCACAACTGTAAACAGAGCTGGAAACACATAACCTTCAAAGAAGCATTTCTTACAAACTCAGCACATTGGCCAGAAAGTCAATATATTTCTCATCTGCTGTCAGGGTCTACTGCATACCATGTAAGTTAACTGAGTTAGGAAATATTAATATGATAGCACTAAAAGAGATCTCCATTATCAGTACTGGACATCAAAATTGAAGTATGTGGGAAGCAGGGCTAATAGACAGGTGTGAAGCTGCCGACTTAGGGAATTTTTCTCTAAAGAAACGGGACTACGCTGAAACAGCAACTTTCTCCCTGATAGCAGATCAGCATTTCTTCAAATCTGACAGCCATATTTTCTGCAATAGCAATCACTGGTTTGATGACATAAGCATCATTTCTGGTTCTTGTTTTGGAGACAATTTTTATTCCACTGGGAAATTTCTAGCATGGGAGTGTATTTTGGTATAATATTTTGTTGCCATTAATACCAAGAATAAAGACCAAAGAAAATCAAAGTCTTTCTCTAGAGAATCTTAGCAATATTGCTCACAGCTTTAAGAAAATCTCTTCAAGAGCAACCTAAGAAGGTGAATACTCAGGCCTGTAACCTTGACGATTGTTAACCAAGAGAAGCATATTTGCAACTGCGTAGGGTGTACCCTCAATATATAAAACTTGAACAGGCTAGTTTGAGAGTTGGTGGGAGGTAGGGAAATGGTAACAACTGCCCCAACAATAAATTTACACATCCTCAAGGTCACAGACCCCATGTTCACTTTTGAGACAGGTTCCTAACTCACCAGACGTCTCCAGTCTTCTCCCTGACCTTTTTTTTTTTTTTTTTAACTTTTATTAGAGTATAGTTGCTTTACAATGTTGTGTTAGTTTCTACTGTATAACAAAGTGAATCAGCTATACATATACATACATCCCCTTCTTTTTGGATTTCCTTCCCATTTAGGTCACCACACAGGGAACTCTACTCAATGCTCCCTGACCATCTTGATAGTCCACGACTTGTATTTCTCAGTTCACTTGGCTGATTCCGTATACTTTTAGCAGATCTATTCAACTTTTGACTGATAAAATTTTGTTCTCCTTCTGGATATCATGGTGTCACAGGAGGTGGATGAGGGTGATTGATAGGAAATAGACTGCATTCCCCTGACTCTACTCTCCTAAGTTGGTTTTAAACTCTGGTCCAACACCAGAGTCCATCCATGCTTCCTGTACTGCTCATTCATTCATTCATTTAATAACATTTCAGAACTTTCTATAGACCTGTCTAAACCAGAGACCCTAGAGAAAACAGATGGAACAATTAAAATAGGTAACTTGAGGAGAGTTGAATAGACTACTTTAAAGGTTCAGGGATGGTGTAGGGAAACCACAAGGAATAGCTAGTGGGGCACTGATCCAGCCTTAGGCCTGAGGGGCAAAGGGAGGGAGCAGTTACTGGGACTTGGAGCAGTGACCTTCCGTTGAAGGATTTAGCCAGCCTGTAGCAACCTACAGGGAGGAAGCTAGGGCAGTAAACACCTCAATTTCTTTCTCCTCCCTCTCTCTGATCTCTTGCCATGTTTCCCATTGGAAGAACCAGAGGTGGATTTACCATGAAGATAACTGTTCACCTTCAGCCACTTTCATTTATAGTGGCCCCTTCCAGGACCCTGCTTGGTCCCTAGCAATGTTCACGTGTGCATATGGTTTTGTAAGACTTTCAAATGTAAGGTATTTATGTCTGCTGTCACTTCACATGCCAACCTACCCTCCATCAAACTTCCCCTGGTTCGTGTGCTGCTGGGAGTGCTCACAGGCATTTGGAGGCTCCAGCTGCGGGGTAGTTGAGTTGTAGATACATTTATTTTGTGTTTACGGGGAAATGCACGCAGTTCACAATCTCTTCTGTATTATTGCTAGGCTTCCCAGACTAGGAATAAGAGCTCATTTATGCCTAGGTCACGGGGTGACCATGCAGCGTTCAGGGATTTATTGGTTTAAGACTGAGTTAGAGCCTGTATTAGTCTTCTAGAGCGGCCATATCAAAGCACCATACTGAGTGGCTTAACCCTTAAACAGAAATTTATTTTCTCACAATTATGGGGCCTGGAAGTTCAAGATCAAGGTGTCAGAGGTTTGGTTTCTAGTGAGGTCTCTCTCCTTGATTGGCAGATGGCTGCCTTCTTGCTGCATCCTCAAATGGCCCTTCCCTGGTGTTTCTTCCTCTTCTGTGTGTTGCATGTATCCAAATCACCTCTTCTTATAAGGACACTAGTTTGATTGGTATAGGACCCACGCTTGGCCTCATTTTCACTTTATCTCTGTAAAGGCCCTATCTCCAATTACAGTCACATTTTGAGGTACTAGGGGTTAGGACTTTAACATATGAATTTGGGGAAGACATAATTCAGCCCATAATCATGGGGATTATGATATCTGTTTTCCTCTCTCCTGGCACTGTTGAGAGGATATACATAAGGAATATTGTAAAGGTATGGGGACTTCCCTGGTGGCTCAGTGGTTAAGAATCCGCCTGCCAGTGCAGGGGACACAGGTTCGAGCCCTTGTCCGCAAAGATCCCACATGCCACAGAGCAACTAAGCCCGTGCGCCACAACTACTGAGCCTGCACTCTAGAGTCCATGAGCCACAACTACTGAGCCTGTGCACCAAAACTGCTGAAGCCCACATGCCTAGAGCCCCTGCTCCTCAACAAGAGAAGCCACTGCAATGAGAAGCCTGCGCACCACAACGAAGAGTAGCCCCCGCTCGCCGCAACTAGAGAAAGCCCGCACGCAGCAATGAAGACCCAACGCAGCCAAAAATAAATAAATTTTAAAAAGGAATACTGTAAAGGTCTAAGCTATACAATTATAAAAATCTAAGCACTGGGAACTGAGAATATTATACCTCATTGTGAAGTACTTTTCCCCTGTGACCAGAGGCCTTTATAAGTAATAATTTGCACTCTATCATGATACCTGATGTAAAGGTGGATTGCTGTCTCTTCCTCTTTTCATAAGGACACCAGTACTATTGGATTAGGGCCCCACCCTAAGGGCTACATTTTAACGTAATTATCTCTTTAAAGACTTTATCTCCAAATATGGTTACATTCTAGGTACTGTGGGGTTGGTATCTCAAAATTTGGATTTGTTGGTGGGGGGGCAGGTCACAATTCAGTCCATAACAGGGGCCAAGGCAAGATGCTGTAATGGGGAAGACCACTTCCCATGCTTCACACATGGGGAGAGATGAAGCCCAAGAAGAGAGTGAGTAGAAAAGTATGTGGCTTGGAGAAGCTTGAGAGACCCTGGCAAGGCCTCAGGCAGGAAGAAGTTGAAGAACACTTGGCTCTCCTGCTTATGGGGAGTGAGTGCTAGGAGGTGCCTTAAATTTCAGACATGGAATGGGTGCAGGAGAGCTCAGCTGTCTGGAGAGATCGTGCGTGTTGTGGTGGTTTGCATGTCCATGTTTCTAGAGTCTGAGGCTCTTGGAGCCAAGGACTGTAATCCATCCATCTTGGCAACCCCAGTGTCTAGGGACCTGAAACAGTGAAGGAACACAGCAAAGCTTGTTCAACAGATTGATGAGCCTCTTAACAGAGACCTGGAATGAATTAATTCCTCGTTTTCAAACAATCTGTGAACTGGGTCGCTTTGCAGATGGATGATCCCATCAGTCCTATGTTCATCTTTATCTTGTTCTTAAACTCTGGTTCCTGTCCCCCATCCCCTAGTGTGCACGAGTGCGTCCACATGTGCACACACACAAACACACAAGTGCGTGCAATGGTCCTCTGGCTAGAGCAGAAAAGGGTGGCAGAATATCCACAATGGAAGTACACACCTGTTGGTCTAAAGGTAGATTAAGTCACATCTTCACTGGCCCATGAGCCTTTGTTTATGAGACTTGTTAATAACCATGGGTTAGGGCTTCCCTGGTGGCACAGTGGATGAGAAGCTGCCTGCTAATGCAGGGGACACGGGTTCGAGCCCTGGTCTGGGAAGATCCCACATGCCGTGGAGCAACTAGGCCCGTGAGCCACAACTACTGAGCCTGCGCATCTGGAGCCTGTGCTCCGCAACAAGAGAGGCCATGATAGTGAGAGGCCCGTGCACCGCGATGAAGAGTGGCCCCTGCTTGCCGCAACTAGAGAAAGCCCTCGCACAGAAACTAAGACCCAGCACAGCCATAAATAAATTAATTAATTAATTAAAATAATAATAATAATAACCATGGGTTAGACTTTGCAAATAGAACTAATCAAGGTTCTTATTCTGCCCTGTCTTCCTACCTTCCTTAACCCTGCCTTGCTTCAACAACATTGACAGGATGGAAAGTTGGCCTGCGGGTGATGAAAGTGGTCATCTCAGCAACTCTCAGGATCTGATCAGTGTGCAGATCACTCATTAAGTATTTTTAGGCACCACGTCCTGCCTTGCTGTATTAGCTAATAACAGATATCAATTTTTCGAGCCAGTGGAGTCTCTTCTGTAACCCATGCTGAATAAGTGGTATAGCCAAAACACAATGTTAAAAATCTTTGGGCTGGAATATAGATGCCAACTCTCTTTAATCCTAATTTCTAGGATAATAGAATGACCTGAGAGAAAATGCCACGTCCAGATGAAGTGGGCAGGAGGCCAGACAATTGTACACCCCTCGCCAGGTGTTTCCTCTCAAGTTTACACTGGGGAGGCTCACAGCCAATCCACCTTTATATCAGGTAGCTGTGATGGAGAGCAAATTAGGGGAAAGGTGCAGTTACTTCACAATGAAGTATCATGTTCTCAGTTCCTAATGCTTAGATCTTTAGCTTAGACCTTTACAATATTCCTAATGTATATCCTCTCAACAAATGCCAAGAAACAGGAAAACAAATATTATAATCCTCATGATAATGGGCTGAATTGTGCCCTGCCCCCCTTCATATGTTGAAGTCCTAGTATCTCAGAGTATGACTGTATTCAGAGATAGGGCATTTATAGAGGTAATTAAGTTAAAACTGAAGCCATTAGGGTGGACGCTAATCCAATCTAACTGGCGTCTGTATAAGAAGAAGAGATTAGGACACACACAACAGAAAAGAAAGAGACATCAGGGAAGTGAGCTCACAGAGAAAAAGTCACGTGAGGACACAGCAAGAAGGCGGCCATCTGCCAACCAAGGAGAGAGGCCTCAGGAGAAACCAAACCTGCCAACATCTTGATCTTGAACTTCTAGACTCCACAACTGTGAGAAAATAAATTTCTGTTGTTTAAGTCACCCAGTCTGTGGTATTTTGTTATGGCAGCCCTAACAAGCTTATACACCCCATTTTACAGTAAGTGATTTGCCCAAGTTCTCAGAGCAAATTAGACTTGGACCAAGAACCCTAGGTTTTGGTTTTTTTTTTTTATATTGTCTTCATTCTATTACTATATTCTGCCTTTCAATGAGGAAAAAGAAACATAGACATTTAAAAAGTAACCTCTATTATTTTCTCTTTATTATTACAAATGTATGCATGTTCATGGTAGAAATTTTAACTTTAGACTAATAAGGATAACTTAAAAGAAGAAAATATAAATCATCAATAATCCCACTGTTCATGTGTAGAGGCTATCTTTCCATGCTGACAAGAGCTCCTGTTAATTTATGGACAAAAAATGGTCCCCCTCTGAAAGGTCCCCAGAAGGTTTTTCCTAAGTACCGTAAGTCCGCTACATATGAACCTTCAAGCTGCAAACTTTCAAATATGCAAACGTGTATTCCATCAACGTCAGGCATGAGTGAAATTGCAGCTTGCCCTCCGTCTCCTATTGCTGACGATCCTTCAGCTCTACCATCTCCCACCTCCTCTCCCTCCTCCAGTCAGTAACTCTTCTTGCCTGTTCACTCGATGCCAGCCCCTGTATGCCAGCTGTTGTACTGTACTACTGTACTTTTCAAGGTACTGTATTGTAAGACTAAAAATGTTTTCTTTATTTTTTCTGTTTGTTTTTTATGTACGTATTATTTGTGTGAAAAGTATTATAAACCTATTACAGTACAGTATTATATAGCCAATTTTGTTAGTTGGGTACCTAGGCTAACGTTGCTAGACTTACGAACAAATTGGACTTACGAACACACTCTCAGAATGGAACCCGTTCGTATGTAGGGGACTTACTGTATTTACATCCCCTGTGCCTAGACACAAATGCCTCATGCTTTTCCTCTCCTCTTCATGCCACCTGCTGATGACCTCTGTAAGATCTCTTCTCACCTGGGGGTGAGGGGCACAAGCACTCTGCTCTGTTATGTGCTTTGCTCCCAACAGGCACTCAGACCCTTCCCCAATCCCCCAAAACACAGAGATCAGTTTGTGACTTTTCACAAAAAGGATAGAAGGAAAGTACAACACCGAGAATAATGAACAACTCCTGCAAACACTCAGACCTGTTTAAATACCTTCAAAACTCTCAGCTTTGAAAGGGCTTGAGGGCCTAGCAGGCAATGGGACCTGGGAAAGGGGGGTGGGGAAGGAATTGGGGGTTCCATTAATATAGTAAGAGGGAGTGGGGCATAAACTAAAATGGGGAAAGAATAACATCTGTATTTTCACTGACTTCTAACTGTAATTTACATCAACCTTTCAAATATGAATGTGGATAGCAAACCAAAGCAGGATTAGCCGTGCCTGTGACTTTGTCACTAACAGAAATCACAGATATTTTCAAAGCAAGTTAAGTTACTGCAGATATCACTACACATTTACCCTCATCACTTTGAAATTACGGTAGCTATTAGACCCACTGCAGGGTCTTGTTATCTTATGCATTAAAAGGTCTGTGTATTTCCTTACCACCAATTTGCTTTTTAAAATGTATTAGTAACTGTATGTTAATACAGTTGTCTTCTTTTGTGGTCCCATGTATTTTATTCTACGCATTTAAAAGATGCTTTTCTGGGGAATTCCCTGGTGGTCCATTGGTTAGGACACCATGCTTCCACTGCCGGGGCCCAAATTCGATCCCTAGTCGGGGAACGAAGATCTCACAAGCCATGTGGCTTGGCAAAAAAATAAAAAAATAAAAGAAATGCCTTTCTGAGTTGTCTAAGGCTTCACCAGACCACCAAAGAGTCCCCATACGAAAAAGGGTTAGGTGCCCGCTGTAGAGTGAAGTAGTAGGAAGTGTCCCTGGTTCATACTGGGATGAATGTGTGCATTGTCTTTCAGGGCTGTTCCTGGAAGATGTGGAGCTGAGGCCCTGGAAAGAGGGAGGGCAAGGATAAATGAGGAAAAGCACTGAGTCTGAATCTGCTTCTGTCCCAGCCTGTGGTTGAAGCTCCCGATTAGAGATGTGAGAGCTAGGAACAGGTGAAATACCTTTCAGGAGAGACCTTTTGAGATGCTGAGCAGGGGCTGGCCTGCTTTGCATCACAGGTGGTAGCGAGTGACATCTGCATGACCCTGGGCAGCACGAGGACCTCAGCACAGGTGTCCAGGTCAGAGCAGGGGTCAGGCCTTTTCTCTCACCTTCACGGGCAGTGGGTGTTGAGAAGCTGGTGAAGAGGGATAGGCAGATCCTCTATGGTAACTGCCGCTGGGAGTGTGGCTTATGGCCACATGTTAAGGTGTCAATTTGGGACTCAGAGAAATAACTGGATTGTAAATGGGATTCTACCTAAGGTTAGATGAGCCAAAAGGACTCCCAATTGGTCCCCAACTCTAAAGGGTCCTAAACAAGTCTGCTCTATTTACTCCAGTTTAAAGGGCTGGAAGAAAATTACACTGAGATACCTGACCAACAGTTATTTGAGGTAACAGGCCCATTAATCAAGTGACAAAATTGACAAAAGGGACTGAGTCCCTTGGCTCAACCTCTCACTGGGGACCCCAAAATCTTTTATACAAAAATGGATAAAATGGCTGGGGGGAAAAAAAGTTTCTGGGACTCCTTGTAAGAACAAGACTTATTGATGGAGTCTTAATGGCGGCTAAAGTTAAAGGTATAAGAGTTGATAAAATTGAGATGAAAGTTTATAAAAATTGGTATATTTGAGTGGGCTTTATATAAGATGCATCTTACATCTCTTTTGCCTAATTATATTGTGGGATAGACATTATGAATCAATGGGGAATGCTTCTCCTGCCTGGTATTATAAGACAGGGCATATAAATCTGTCCCTTAAGCAATATTAATTAAACACACAGAGAAAAACCAGTAGGATTACCGGAGCCCACACAATATAAAATAAAAACTGGGAGCTAATATTCAGTGGCTAATAAAAACAATAATGGAGTTTTTTTGCCTCTAGGGTAAATTGCTGTGGGTTTAACTTTTACACTCAGAAAGAGGGCCTTTGTACATCCGTCAGAATGGCCATCATTAAAAAGTCTACAAATAACAAATGTCAGAGAGGGTGTGGAGAAAAGGGAACCTTCCCACACTGTTGGGGGGAATGCAAATTGGTGCAGCCACTATGGAAAACAGTATGGAGCTTCCTCAAAAAACTAAAAATAGAATTGCAGGACTTCCCTGGCGGTCCATTAGTTAAGGCTCTGGGCTTCCAATGCAGGGGGTGAGGGTTCGATCCCTGGTCAGGGAACTAAGATCCCACATGCTGTGCGGTGCAGCCAATAAATAAATAAATAAATAAATATTAAAATAGAGTTGCCATATGATCCAGCAATCCCACTTCTGGGCATATATCCGGGAAAAAAAACTATAATTTGAAAAGATAGGGCTTCCCTGGTGGCGCAGTGGTTGAGAATCCGCCTGCCAGTGCAGGGGACATGGGTTCAAGCCCTGGTCCGGGAAGACCCCACATGCTGTGGAGCAGCTAAGCCCGTGAGCCACAACTACTGAGCCTGTGCTCTAGAGCCTGCGAACCACAACTACTGAGCCTGCGTGCCACAACTAATGAAGCCCACATGCCTAGAGTCCATGCACCGCAACGAAGAGTAGCCCCCGCTCGCAGCAACTAGAGAAAGCCCACGCGCAGCAACAAAGACCCAACACAGCCAAAAATAAATAAATAAATAAATAAATAAATAAATAAATAAATAAATAAATAAATTTATTTTAAAAAAAAAAAGATACATGCACCCTTATGTTCATAGCAGCACTATGTACATAGCCAAGACATGGAAACAACCCACATGTCCATCAGCAGATGAATGGATAAAGAAGATGAGGTATACACACACTCACACACACACACACACACACACACACAATGGAATACTACCAAGCCATAAAAAAGAAAGAAAGAATGCCATTTGCAGCAACATGGATACAACTAGAGATTATCATACTAATTGAAGTAAGTCAAAAAGAGAAAGACAAATACTATATGATACCACTTACATGTGGAATCTAAAATATAACACAAGTGAACGTATCTACAAAACAGAGACTCACAGATATAGAGAAGAGAGTTGTGGTTGCCAAGGGGAGCAGGGTGGGGGAGGGATGGATTGGGAGTTTGGGATTAGAAGATGCAAACTATTATATATAGAATGGATAAACAACAGGGTCCTACTGTATAGCACAGGGAACTATATTCAATATCCTGTAATAAACCATAATGGAAAAGAATATGAAAAAGAATACATATATATATATATATATAACTGAATCACTTTGCTGTACAGCAGAAACTAACTCAACATTGTAAATCAACTATATTTCAATAAAATTAAAAAGAAGAAAAAAGAAAGGGGGCCTTTGTTGAATGCCTTGTGCAAACTTTCAAAGACATGATAAATTGAACCCTAAAGTTCTAGAACCTAGAACATTTGGGTCTCAGTTTAGTTGGAAATCTTCTCACTGATATAAAAACAGATTAAAGAAAACGTAGTTGAGCAAATCAATCTTTTGAAATCATTTAAGCATAAGAACAATTCTTTGAGGAATTAAGAGCAACTGTCTTTGTCTTACAAATCTCTACAAATCAGAAATGTAAATACAGCCCACAATGATTTGAGACTGAGCCAAATTAGCTCAATCAGGGAGAACAACCTGAAATCAAAAGAAAAAAAAAGGGCGTGGGGTCGGGAGAGGCCTTTTTAAACTCAAACTGCTGGAAAGGCTCTCTCACCCAAAATCTGATTCACAGCCTCCTTAAGGATTTATCAAGGACAAATACAAATCTTAAAAGTCTTTCCCACAAATAGTAAAGCCTTAGTCATCTAAGCAAATAAATTGAATTTATTCCAACTGTTATTTATAAATTAGTAAGTTTATATTGTAATATTTGATTCATGACGTAGGCAGATAGGGTAGGGGGCGTGTCCCCGGAGGAAGAGAATCAGACGTAGACCTAAGCCATTTTGTGATCTAAGCCTGATTACAATGCTTGCACTTGCAGAAGAATAGTCTCAGTAGTTAATGATTTTAAAGGAAAAAAAGAATGTAAGAACAAATAGCTATTACCACGCCGGGGAAATAACTTAATATCGAGACAATAAAGGCTCCGCGTTCTGTTTGGAAGGTAAAGATTAACCTGAAGCACATTCTTGAGCTGTTCTGCAGCATCCAACCCCCTCGAGCACTCAACCACCAGACTAACTGAAAACTTAAGAAATGGGGATGTTGACCTTTATTGACCCTCGTGACTTCAATCAACTAGAGCCCGGACTCTGTTAACCTTTGCTCCAATTCTATGCAGAATTCTCCTCTGCTCAAGTCCCTTCATGAATATGCATACACCACTCAAGGCCCCTCATGAATATGCATGCACCCTTAGCTTAAAACTTCCCCAATTTTGGTGTTCAGGGACACATTGCTTTGGGAAATATTCCCGGTGTTTTCCTTACTTGTTGCAAGTAATAAAATTCTTTCTTCTCCAGCTCTTTGACTTGGTTGTGTCTTTTGGCTCAACACCCATTCAGAGGTGAACCCAGTTTTTGGGTAACAATGACTAAGTTTTAAAGTGAAGATATGAGATCTCTAGTTATGTCTGTTTATATGTCTGTGTGTACATTATATGTTTGATATGTCTCTATTAATAAAAAATATTTGGTGCCACACAAATTTTTTTCTATAAAAAAAGCACATTTTTTAGAAATCATAAACAATATTTATGTTTGCCAAGGTACAGAACGCTACCGTAAAAGTTCATAATTTCTTACTTCTTAGTTTTCATTAGAAATTAAGGTTTTTAAAAGTTAAGAATTCTAATTAATACATGTAATTAAAACTACTAAAATTAACAAGAAAAACATCTTTGTCTGAAATAAAAAACTCACAAGGAATGAAAATACATTTTGTTAAGAGAAAAAGTAATTTTGTCCTGGAGAGAGAGAAAGAAAGAAAAAGCATAGGACAAAGTCTGAAAGTAAAAAGGAAGTTACAGAAGTTTTGTGGGAAAGGAACCCTGAGAAATAAGTTTGAACATGGTCAGGACTGCCTAAGATTAAAATAAAATTTAATTGAGTAAATAAATTTTAATATTTAAAGTAAGCTGGTACAAAACTAGAATTTAGTTATCTTTCTTTTTTTCTTTTTTTTGACCATGCTGCTTGCAGGATCTTAGTTCCCTGACCAGGGACTGAACCTGTGCTCCCTGCAGTGGAAACGTGGAGTCCTAACCACTGGACTGCCAGGGAATTAGAGAATTTAGTTTTCTGTGTTATGAGAACAAAGTTTTCTTGGACTATCGATCTGCTTTCAATAACAGATTGTAAATTTTCTTTACCTCCTTTTAAGTAATCTGTTGCAACTTTCTGTACCTTTAAGATGTTTTATTGTCACTTTGGTTGAATGAATAGTGACCTATGATCCTATTTGACCAAATGTTGTAAAACTTTTTGATATCTTGGACAAACTTCCCCATGTCAAATTCTAAATGGAGTTCTTTTGACCTCTAGCTAACTTTGAGATGCTTCAAAGGGCCCCTGAAACATCCCAAAGAGAAATATTAAACTAATTAGGTTTACTTGATATGTTAAATTACATGGGAAACATTGTCAAATAAGTGGTGATAAACCTTCTTAGGTTATATTGTATAGGTAAATGATATAGAATTTCCAAACAATTGTATGGAATAAAATTCTAAAATTATCTTAAAATGTTGTATGTCACAGAAATAACCAGATTTCTTGTCAATTGCATTATAACCAGATCTTTAACCATGCCATTTTAAGTCTTTTGTCACTTATAGACAGTCATTATTTTACTCTGATGCTTTTATAAAATGAAGATCTTCAAGAAGATTCATAAAAAGGACTTTTTGACAAATATAAGTTTCTGATGACTTTTAGATCATACCACTGAATTGGGTAAGAAATTACAAAACTAATGGAAAACCTGATGTCTTCATCCAGGTCAACAGGAATTAATTACATAGGACTGAATGAACTGATAAATATGATTTATAATTTTATAACCTTTTGCCTGAAATATTTACTGGCCTTTATATCTTTGTTTTTCAGAGAACATTTCCTCTTATGCTAACTATGACGTACAACAAGTTGATAAAAGTATAGCTTTGTAAATAAAAATGAAACATCTATCTTTTTCTCTCTACCTGATCCCTCCAGAATTTGGCTTCTCCAACTGGCTCCCCTCTGGACTTGGTGGCTTACTGTGACCAGATTACAACTAATCATACTAATCATTCTTTTAATTTGTTCTCTCTTTGTTGTTTTCAAATTGTTATGTTTTTGTCTCTCTCTGAGTACTTTGACCTTATTAATGTTACTAGCTATATTACTTATATCCTGTCTATTTTATAATATTGTTGTCTCTTGCATTATGCAATGTGTAACCAAGCCTTGGACAAAATTAATGATGGCTAAAGGTCTTGAGACAATTGATCATATATATAACTCTATATAAAATAATTCTAATAGTGCAACTCTAGATATGGGAAGAAGCAACAAGGGAAAGCATTTCCTGGATCGTAATAGACAAGACAGACAATCCAGAGAATTTTAGGTTATCAACAGGGCCTGATCCAAGAATAGCACATCGAGTGGACTAACAACCTTTTATTCCTGTCTAAACTAGGAATGAAATTCAAGCCGTCAGCCACTGCAGTTGCCCCCCAACCGTACGTACCCCCTGAGAGGAATTCAGGGTGGAGAAAAACGGTAAACATCCTTTGCTGGATACTGGCCCTAGATACTTAATATTGCATATCTAAGGAATAATTTCAATGAGCCCAGACTCTTGCATCTTCCCATACACAGAAAAGCATTAACTTGAGATGCCTGTTTTGTGACTAGTAGTAATCTTTGATGTTCGACTACATGGTTTTGGGGTTTTTTTTTTTTTTTTTTTTCAGCAAAAACTCCTATATATGCTGGCTACTCCCTTACCTCTTCAGAGCAGTTCCTCAGAGCTAAATGAGAGGCTGTCTCTTGGGCTATAGCCCTCAGTAAGGTCCCAAATAAAACTTAACTTGCAACTTTTAGGTCGTGTGTTTTTCTTCATTTGACAATCACTACTATTTTGAATGTCTCTGGTACAGCATTAGAACCAATATTCCCAATCAAAAACTTCAATCAATTGGACTCAATAGGAAACATAGAAATTTATTTATTAAGGGTCCGTAACATGGAAGATCTAGGAGAAGTCATTCTAAGTAATCCCAGAATACCATCTAGATTATTAAGGAAGGTTATTGTTGATGAACAGTGAAATCTCATTACTTAGTTTCAGAGATCTGATGAAAAGATTCCACTAATCTTTTGTTCATTTTCTGTTTCTGAGTCTCTCTAGAACCCCAAGTCCAGACATGAGAGAGGGGTCAACCAGGAGACAAGTTTCTGCCTCCTCTGGGGGATCCAGTGAACTCTGGAAAGATTCAGACCTGACTCAGGATACCCAAGACTTTTACAAATATATTATTATGGATATGATGTGGAACTATCATAATTGCTACCATTTACTGAACCCATACTATGTACAGACATTGTGCTAAATGCTTTTGTGTATTATCTCATTTAATCCCCAAACATCCTTGGGTTCATATTATTATGTCTTATTTTAAGAAAAAACTGAGGCTCAGATAAGTGAAGTACTGTAACTTACTCAAGGTCATAGTGAGGACTTCCCTGGTGGCGCAGTGGTTAAGAATCCGCCTGCCAGTGCCAGGGACACGGGATTGAGCCCTGGTCCGGGAAGATCCCACATGCCGCGGAGCAACTAAGCCCGGGAGCCACAACTACTGAAGCTTGCTTGCCCTAGAGCCCACACACTGCAACTGCTGAGCCCGCGTGCGTCAACTACTGAAGCCCGTGTGCCTAGAGCGCATGCTCCGCAACAAGAGAAGCCACCGCAATGAGAAGCCCGTGCACGGCAACGAAGAGTAGCCCCCGCTCGCCGCAACTAGAGAAAGCCCGCAAGAAAGAGCAACGAAGACCCAACGCAGCCAAAAAAAAAAAAAAAAAAAAGTCATAGTGAAGGGGTCTGCCTCCAAAGTTATGTTCCTAAAAAGTTCTAGAATCAATATTGGCCCAGGGGCAGCCCTCACCTAATACAGAATCTGAAGGCCTGGCCAAGTAGAACAACTAAATCAGCTTTTGCCGATGTTCAAACCCCATTCTCAAATTGCCTCTTGGAATTTGGCTTAGAGGGAGAAACAAACAGCAGTGTCCCATTTTTTGTTGAAATGTAATTGAAATGGCTCATTGTTTTCTTTACTCTGAGTCCCCCATGAGCCAACAAATTGTCAGCACACAAATTGAAGCAGTTCTAACACAATGACTGCTGAGCGTGTGCAATAACAAGATGTAACAGAAGCTGGTGGGAAGGTTTTAGAGGGCAGTCTTGCTATCTTGATTGTCAATAATGACAATAAGTTCATGTAAGGACATCACCTTTCTCAAAATTCAGCATGTGTTTTCTTTTCAGAAGCTTTGAATTATTTATTTTACTTCCCTGGTGATTTACCATTTGCTTTTTAAAAATATAAGACTTTATGATTTAGGTACGTTAAATATTTTATTTAAAATATTAAATATTTTAATGTAGAATTCACTGGGTTTTGCTATCACTATTATCTAACGCATCCTTATACATCAGATAATAAATGGGAAAATGCATGTAACTGTAATTCTTTTGACCAAAGTATTAATATTAAAGCTCATATGTCTTCCTATCTCTCTTTTGCAGTGTTCCTACTGTAAATGTTGGAGCATCTTGAAAGCATAGACCAGTGTCACTACCGGGTAAAGCCAAGTCCATTTATTAAAATATTATTGGTTCAAATGTCAACTTTGGGGCTTGGGAGAGCCTTGGCTGTATTCCTCTTGATGTTAAAGGCCGAAGCAGCTACTTTGTGCCATCTTAATTCCATCCACCCCTTTCCCACATAGCCTAATTCCACAAGACGTGAATAGAAGAAAAACTCATTAAGGTTGCTCTCCACCAATTTGATTTCAATTAAAAGAGTAGAATTGTTTAGTCACCCAGGAGCAAAGACCAGTGAATAGTGTTAAGCTTAAAAGGAATAAAGCAAAATTAAAAAAAGAAAACAAAAACAGGCCATCGCCAATTGCTGAAATGCTACCCTCCAGACTGGTTTCACCAAGGGGTATAGCTTGTCCTCAAATTCAGTTATGGAAGCAAATTCACCAATTCAATAAATGTTAGTACTAAGTCCCTCTCCCATCCAGGCATTGTGCTATGCATCAGGATTAAAATACAAACAAACAAAAGCGTTCATAAGGAAAAGTCATGATCTCCTACACTCGAAGATCTGACAGTCTTGCGGGGGAAAATGACCTGCAGATGGCGCTCCAGCTCCCAGTGACGAGCACCATAACCGTGGGTGTGGATACAGGGCTGCAGGATCGCAGATGTGAGAGACTATATCCCGTCTGCCTGAGATTGATCAGAAAAGGTTCTGTAACAGAGAAGCACTTATATCTGATGGACATTGAGGGGTTTGTAGCAGCAAACACTGGGTGGCCAAGGGATGGTAGGTGAGGAAGGACCTTCCAGGCAGAAGGAGCCATATGAACAGAGGCACACGTGTAGGACAGGACTGGTGTTGTATATGACTATGCCCATGACAATACTGGTAGGAAATACAGAAATCTGACAGCAGTTACCTGTTTCTTTGGATTTAGAAGCAAATCAATTTCAACTTCATCATTCTGTGTTTTTTCCAAAATTTGTACAAATAGACTGTTACTGTTACAGACTGTTACAACTTATTTTAAAAGTGCATGGCGTATTTGAGAATATGGCTAGGAAGTGAAGAGATATCAAGATCCTGAGGGTGGCCAATGAGCCTGAAAAAGAAGCTGTGGTTAGGACGGTCCCAGAGACTCACTGAGTTAAGGAGATTGACCTGTATCTGTGAGCAGTGGTTTTCAACCCCGGCTGAGGAGCTTGAAAAATACCGCCACCCAGGCCACACCAAGATTAACGAACAGAGAATCTCTGGGGGTGGGATTCAGGTCCCAGTAAAGTGGGGTGGATACAGTCAGACACGGATGCTCTAGAACCAGTGTGTTCCAGTGGGGAGAACCTGGAGTCGGGGAGAGGGGCCATGAGAAGGAAGAGGAAAAGCACTGAGGAGGGCAGTGACCACTGGCATCTCAGGGTAGGAGAGGGAGGAATATGACAGATGAAGGAAAGGAAAAGGGCATTTCAGGCAGAGTAAATGATGCACGAGGGCCTGGAGTATTTGGATAGAAGCAGGAAGCAATGTTGTGACTAGAACTAGGTGCACAGAGGATGCTGAGGTTGGTGACAGTGGGTTTAATTTATTTTAAGATATCATTACCACTAAACCTTTGGCTTCTTATGCCATAGAAGGTGATTTTGTAGCCACTCATCAGTTATGTCCATGACTATTGAGTCTACTATTGATTTTTCAATCAACTTCATCTTTCAAGTTTTAGATACATGGATTCTGTGGTTAGTTCTAATTGACCATTGCTTCCAAGCTACGATCTGCTTTATTATGAATAATAACGTTACCATTTTAAACTCTAAAGTCTGTTGGTCTAGAGCAGGGTTACACAGCCTCAGCACTATGGACGTTTTGTGCTGGATCATTCTTCCTTGGGGAGAGGGGCTGTCCTGGGTAGCGTAAGGATGTTGAGCAGCGTCCCCAGGCTCTACCCACTAGGTGCCAGTAACATCCCCCCCACCCTCACCATCTCCAGGTATGACAACCAAAAATGTCTCCAGTCATCGCCAAATGCCCCTTGGGGAATAAAATCAACACCACCCCCCTCCCCAAGGTGAGAACCACTGGTCTAGAGTCTAATTCTAGACCACTTCTCAAACCGTTTGTGTGTGTGTGTGTGTGTGTGTGTGAATTTCCTGGGGATCTTGTTAAAAGGCAAATTCTGATTGTGTGGTACTGGCGTAGGGAGCCTGAGATCTTGCATCTGTAACGAGCTTTAAAGTGCTGCTGCTGCTGCTACTCTAAGAACAAGACTTCTGAGTAAATAAGCTCTAGACCTTACATTACTAAGAGCTAAAGTAAGTGCTGATTTCAGCGGGGACAGGAATCATGTTAATTGCAGCTCTCCATGAGTGCGTTTGAGAACTGATCATAACTTCTGAATATTTACAGGATCATTTTATAGAATTCATGGTCATGAGAGCCCACAAATACATGAATGCCATAATCTTGTAGCCTACCACCTGCCATTACTTTATGTACGTAACACTATTCACCTGGAAAGCTTTTTCTTTAACTGCCACATGGTTAATCCTTTCCCATTGCGAGAAGTGCCTTTATAACTTGATCTTCATTGGAAGCAAATGTTTCCATCTGGTCATGTGATACTCTTATTCTAATCACACTCCATTATCTAACCAAAGTCCATTTTCGGATCATGGGTAAAATGTTGTCCCTTTAAATAGCCTAAGAGTCTATCTTCGAGCTGACGTATATTCAAATTGTCCACCCAGATGAGCCTCACATGATGGAACAGATGTGATTCAGGAGAGTTTCACTGGAAAATGCATTTCTGAAGAGTAAATAATATTTTCTCCAACTTACATAATTGGAAGTATATTTCCCCTGAAACGATACCCTTAGAAGACAGTATCCAGGAGAATGTCACTGCTAAGCGTGTGTTCAACATTTATTCAGTCCACAAATACTTACTGATCCCTTACAGGGGCAGGGACAGTTGCAGGAGCTGGCAAGAGGGCTGTGAGCCTAGGAGACAAGACGTGGTCTACTGGGGAAGACAAACACTGCAGGAGATCATTTCACAGAGTGATAAGTGCCCGGAAGAAAAACAGTGATACAATGGTGACACCGGAGGATGTGCAGGTGGTCAGGGCCGGCCTCTCCCAGGAAATGCTGCATGGACGGTGAGGTCCAGTCGAGAAGGAGACAGCCCTGCATAGATCTGGAGGGAGGACATTTCAGAGGAAAGCCAAGTGATGTGACCTAAGAATAGTGGACTGAGAGTGAAGGAAGAGGAAAGTACAAAATCCAGGGCCACAAAAGAACGACTTTGTCCCTGCTCGGCCCTTGCTAGCCCTTGGAAGTTGAGCAAAGTTCCTGGATCCTTTCTAGGTCTCAGTGTCTGGAAAATCAGGGGGTGAACCAGATCAGTGGCTGCATATTGGAATCACCTGGGAAACTTACCAAATGCTGATGACTTATTTCCTCGGTCTAGGGGGCAGCCTTGAGCATGGAGACTTTGAACAATCCCCGGGTGATTCTAATGTACACAGCAAGCATCTTGAGAGCCCTGAACTGGGTTATCTGTGAAGTTCTGTCCCACTCCTCCCACCTGCGGGTTTAGGGCTGACCCTGTCACTATGTTAAGTGATCTCAGCCAGCCCAGCCTTTCTGGACCTCGGTGTCTCCAGCTGCTGGATGTGGGGAATTGAACTGGATTTATCTATCCTCTTTCGTATTATCATTATGCTATGACATGGTTAGATTGTTTGCTTATTTAACCACAGGGCTGAAATCCCATCTTGGGCCAGTCATCTTTTTCCCAGTCGGAGGAGGTAATGTGATAGTCCCTGCAGGGTTTCTTTCTGTCTCTTAGCCTCTCCAAAGCAAATGGACTTTTCCATCCCTTTCAACTGTAGCGTGAAAAGAGGACTACAGCCATTATAGGCATTTCCTTTATAAGCAGAGGCAAACAATAAATAGCTCTCAGCTTGCTATCCAGGTAAACTCAAGACAAATTTAGAAACATCAAACTTGGACCCACCATTTGACAAAACAGAGTGAGAATGTTTGTTCTGTTCCTGGATGATTTCATTTCCCCCATCCTTTTTTAAATTCTGTAAGATCTAATCCAAAAAGATAGGTAGTGTTTGCAAAGGCCAAAGCTCACTAAAGGGCTTAACTCCTTTAATGACCGAGGCCGCTGAATTCCAGCTCAAGCAGATTAGCCAAGTTAAGTCTTTGGCATTAGGGTCTCCTCTAACACCCAGGCGTGCTGAGAAGCTGTCAGCCCTCCTTCTCCAAATCCTCCCTAAACTCCCAATAATAGCAACTTAATCTATGAAGAAGGCAACAAAGGAAGAGATCTAAGTACAGCCTGTGCTGCTGAGTTGTCCTCTAGAAATAGAATGTGATCCACATGGGTAATTTTAAACTCTCTAGTAGCCATATTAAATCAGTAAAAAGAAAGAGATGGCATTAACTTGAATTAATATTTTATTTTACCCCATAATATAATTTCACCACATGATCGGTATACAAACTTTATTAACAAGATGTTTTACATTATCTTTTTCTTAGCAAATCTTCAAACTCCCATGTGTATTTTATAGCACAGCACAGTTCAAACTAGATATATTTCAAATGTCAGTAGGCCAAATGGGGTTAGTCACCGGGGCCTCAGAGGACCTTGTTTGTTTTTGCAGTGCTGGCTGCAGGAGGGGAAATAGAGCAGGTTGGTGTAGCGGAGAGGGGTGGGACCCAATAACATTCCTTTAAACAAATATGAAGCAGCGTGATCCTACCTAGGAAAACATGTTGGCAAAGTTCTTTCTTTGTTAAAGCGGTGGTGTGGCGAGCTGGAATGGAAAATAGGCTCTGGCCTCAAATAGATGTAGGTCAAATAGATTTAGGTTCAAATCTTGCTTGTTTAAGTCACATGATTTTAGGCCAGCTGCACACCTTTCCTCACCTGTAAAATGGCGAAAACTTCTCTTCATCTTACTCTTATGAGAACTAAATGGGGAAACATTCAAAACATTCAGTGGAGCACTGATCACGGGCTTGTCACTGAGGAAATACAGGCATCCTTTCTGATGTGTGTGTCCCTGCATATGGCAGGTAACCAGCAAAGGTTTGTTGAGTTCATTATAAAATTGTGGCATAAACAAAAGCAGCAGTTGCAGACCTGACTCTTATTAATAGACGTTCAAGAGCCTTAAACCATATGTGTTGAAATAAATCCAAAGGCTGTAAACTTCTGTGTGTTTTCCTCTAACTTCTCTGACTTTTACACAGGAACTGCTATTTGGAGCAAGTTGCCACATCAGTTGTTAACACGGCTCCAAGATTTAATGAAGACTTTAATTCTTCTTGAACTAAATTTTACTTTAACATTCTTCGAGATGAGTTGTCTTTATTAAAATAGAAGACTGTCATTTTCTTTTCTCTCAGACTTCCATTGTTTGATGAAAATCAACCTTCCTTCATTCTCTGCTTTGGAAAAGTCCCCTCCTTGATAAGGACGAGCCCCAGTGTATATGAAACCAAGCAGAACCCTGCAGGGCCTTCCCGGGTACAAAAATCCCTCTGAGTCCCCCATTTGTTGTTTGTGGAGAAAAGGCTTTAGTCTCCTAGGCCTTCTTCGAGTTCCAAAGAGCAGATTCAAGCAGTTAATGATTAGAACAATAGAGTCACAGGACTCCTAGTTCCTCCTGGAGGGATAGAGATAACAATCTGATGCATATCTTTGAGCTGTTCTGCAGAAACTAAGACCCCCCCACCTGGTGTAGGGTGATGACCAGTACTGACCACAAGCCTGTAGACCCCAGACTGGTTGGAAGCATAAGGCTGATTGAGATTCCTTCAATCAAACTTCACCCTATTACCTCATCTCCAGCCAATCAGAGGAAGGTCCATAAACTCATCAGGCATCCTACAACCCTCTCCCCTAATGCTGTCTTTGAAAACCCTTGCCTAAAAGCCAGTAGGGAATGCAAGTCTTTTGAGCATGAGCTGCCCTTTCTTGGCACCCTGTAAATAAACCCTTACTTTGCTGCAAACACCCACTGTCAGAGTTTGGCTTTCTGTACCATGGGCACATGAGCCCTTGCCTGGTAACACAGGGTCCTGTGAATCTTTCTGCCTGCCTTCGCAAGAAGAGTATGGACTGAGAATGGAAAGACGTGAAGAAAAAGATCAAAGACAGAGCTGGCAGTGTCCGTAAATCACCAGATCACTACTTTCAACATCTATATGATGTTAGACATTTTTTAACTTTCAAAAAGACAAAAAGTAACTAACTTAAAAACAGTTTGGGGTTGATAGTGGAGGAGGCCACACATGAATGGAGGGCAGGGGACATGGGAACTTTCTGTACTTGCTGCTCAATTTTGCTGTGAACCTAAAACTGCTCTAAAAATAGTCTATTTAAAAGGGGAAAAAAAGTCTTGGTTCAGGTAAAAAAGGCAAATTATAAACAGAATAATACAATGGCCACTATGTTAGTGTGTGCAATTTAGTTCTTTTTTTCTGTTCTTTTTCTTTTTCTTTTTTTTTTTAGCTATAATGAGACCTAGTAAGAAAGGGGTTTCCAAGAAATCCAGCTGCTTAAACTAAATGGACATAGAAGCAAAGCTCAAATTAAGAATTGCAATTAGCAAGTCAATAACATTTGTATGTCAGACTTAGAGCAGACAGAACCAAAAACAGGCACAAGTTCTTGTGTGTGTGTGTGTTTGTGTGGGTCTTTGTCTATGCAAACCAATCTGTGTATGATTTCAAATGGATTCTAATATTATGTATCTAATAAGACTGAAAAGACACCAGAGTTAAACTTGTACTAGTGTCCTAGTTTAGGTTCCGTCAAAGCAGACCCTGAGACAACTCAGGTCAAGTTTTGGGGGGATGTGACCTCAGTAAGTGCTAGTGAAGGAGCAGGAAAGTGAGAAGGGGTAGAGACAAAGCCCAATAAATAAATGGTACATAAATGAGCAGTTTTCCCCTCCGGGCATCTGGGGCTCAGTCTCCTTAGGGACCCTCTGAGGAGCCACGTAGAAGCTTCTCAGAATGGCCCCACCGAGAGGGGAAGCTGAGCTCTTTACCCACAGACTCTGTTCCCTCATTGGCAGAGTGCTGCCTGAGGTTATTAAGTTTCTAAGTCTTCCAGGCTTCCTTGATCTACACAAATAGAACAGACACCAAAAATCTTTTGAATTAGAAAAAAATTCTGGACAGAAAAGCAGAGGGTGCCTGCTCCTTTTTTTATTTTAATTTTTTACTTTTATTGAGGTAACACTGATTTATAACATTATATAAGTTTCAGGTGTACAACTAATTCAGAAAGATATGTGCACCCCTATGTTCATCACAGCGTGACTTACAATTGCCAAGATATGAAAACAACCTAACTGCCCATCAACAGAGGAATGGATAAAGAAGATGTAGTGTATATGCACAATGGAATATCACTCAGCCATAAAAAATGTTCCCACTCCTTGAGCTGGGAACTCCGAGAGAGGGGCAGAGGAGACTGGAAGGGGATGGGCTGGGAGGGAGAAGAAAGTTGGTCTCTAGCAGCTCTGTTTAGAAAAAAACTTATCAATAGATGCATTTTGTTAATTCATAATGTTGTCCTGACATTTTTGTTGTAGTTTGGTTCCTTCCTCCATCCGTCCCTCCCTCCTTTTCTTCCTTCCTTCCTTTTCTTCTTTTCTTTCTTTTTTGAAGTTTAAAAAAACTGCTTAAGCTTTGTCAGTCCCTCACACTTCCCCTGGAAGGGAGCCTGTGCATCCAAACTGGCTCACCACCACCTGGTGGCAGCTCCTGGGATTGCAGGCAAAGAGCTTTGGTCAATGACATCCTGGGTATAATCAATTTCAATCTGATTTATTTCCTTGGAAAAAAAGGCCACTGAAATGTAAAATGAAAATAAAGATGTTACGGAATGATACTCTGTGTAGTTCCGGGGATTCTTCTATCCTTTTAATAGCCTCGGTTTTCTAATATGTATAGTGATACCACACGGGAAGATAAAAGAATTGAATAATTGCCACATGTTTAAAAAAAAATCGCATATCAATGAAGATTAATTTTGATGACACTGAAGTGATGCTGCTGAAGTGAAATGAAATATTTCATGAATTCAGAGCAAATGCCACAGCAGCACATATGATATTAACCAGTGAGAATATTGAAAAATATTTTTCCTTTATTATGGGATTTCTTGAAGCTTTTACACTATGGATGTTACTGGGAATTTCCACAAAGAGGTTTTAGTTTGCAGCTTTCCAACAATGAACAGTGGCATCAGTCTACAACTCCTTAAACCAGTGTTTTTTATATCACTATTTGGAAGTACCTGCCCTACAGAATGCCCAAAATACATTTGAAGCAAATACTTTCTTTGCTTTATATAAAGATAAAAAAGATTTAAAGTTTAAAATGTGCATTCAATCTTATTTCTGCTTTTATTTTTAAGAAAGTAATAATTTTTAAAGTAAATAAAGAATACATTTACTCAAATTTTACCATTGCTCTACATGTTTTTTTTCATTCTTAATGATTTTTAGAAAGCATACAAATAAGAAAAATAGACTGAAACTAATAAACTAGTAGTTGATAAACAGTTTTGATACAGCTTCTTCACTCAAGTTTAATGAGCACTTTTTATCTCACCAAATCTTAGTATCTAATTATTTTTACATAATCTAAGCACCTCATTTTGGATTTGAAAAGAGAAGGATAATTGAAGTTCTATTTCTTAAAAACAGTGGAATATAGACTTAGCCATGTCCTCCCTTCTTTAATATCCGAGACTTTGGGGGGAAATATTTGGGACATAGGATAGTTGGTGACATAGATTGCATCCCCATTTACATATGTGAAAAGAGACATAAATGAATTTGTCTTTCTCACCTTCATCCACTGACTTTTTTTTTCCACTGATTTTTTTAATTAGCAAAACAAGTTTTTTTTAAAAATAAATAAATTAGACCTCTGAACTTCACACTTAAAAATAGTTAAAATGGAAACTTTTGTTATGTATATTTTACCACAATAAAAAGTTTAAAGGAGGGTGATAATAAGGACAGAAATTTTTAAACATTTAATAAGTCACTAGAAGCTATAAACTATCCAAATGTATCAAATTCCCTTTACTATTATAATACTAACATCTTAAAGGGGTTCCCTTTTCCCTCTTTCCTCAGAGAAGGATGTTCTAATAATTTCTTAGGCCAAATCAGGACTGTCAAATTACTAGATTCCTGGTAGACAAATACTTTGTAAACATGCTGACTAATTAGTATTTCAGTCTATCTATCATGCCTTGAGTATTCACTTTTAAAATGCCAAGCGGTTCTTAATCATTCTGTCAATTACAGATCAAGGGGAATGAAGCTTGGTTTGATGTCTGTGTCTAAAAGCAGGTCCACTGATAGAGCAATAACTTATTTTAATGTCCAAAATCCATGGCCATGAGTTTGACTAATTTATCAGATTGGCTGGAGAAAATGAAAGTCCTGTTTCAGGAAATATCCAGCCTGGCCTAATTTCCCTGTGGAGATGGGAGCTGGGAGCTGGGAGCTGGGAGAATCTGCTTGGTACAATGCACTAGTGTTGCACTAGGGAAATTCAAGGGCCCAGAGATTACCTAGAGGTACAGAAAGAGAACTCAAGGAGCCCAATTCAAATACACTGAATGGCCTACATCTAACATCACTAAGATATCCTTAATGATCCAGAAAGAAAGTACCAGAGTTAAAGATCAAACTAAACCCTGGAGACCTTTTGTTTCAGCCATTAAGGTAGCTACTTTACTGTCTGAATAATAGTTATTATTATTAACCATTGTTTAAAAAAAAAAAAGGGAAACTTTCCACCAATCCTCAGCATACACATTCAGATTTGCATGGTCCTAAGCTAACTGGAGCTTGAACAGCCCCTTGTGGTTTCCCTCTGAGCCCTGGTCCTGCTTTTGAGCAATGACCAATTGCAAAGAGGAGTTTGCCGTCCACCTCAGGAGCCATCAGACTTTTACTCCGTATGTGTTTGCTGTACTTTCTTTTCAACACATATCTCCCCCTTTCAGTTTCTATTCAGAAAGACCTACTGATTTTGCATTTGAGTGATGCAGCTCTTCTTGTCAAGCAAACCAATAAATTCAACTTTGTTTTCAGGCTGCTGTATGGCCATCTTTGTTTCTTTCTTTCTACACCATAAAATATTAGGATACCTAATAGGAAATCAAAGACCAATTATTCGGGCTTCCCTGGTGGCACAGTGGTTGAGAATCTGCCTGCCAATGCCGGGGACACGGGTTCGAGCCCTGGTCTGGGAAGATCCTACATGCCGCGGAGCAGCTGGGCCCGTGAGCCACAATTACTGAGCCTGTGCGTCTGGCGCCTGCTCTCCGCAACAAGAGAGGCCGCGATAGTGAGAGGCCCGCGCACTGCGATGAAGAGTGGCCCCCGCTTGCCACAACTGGAGAAAGCCCTCACACAGAAACGACGACCCAACACAGCCATAGATTAAAAAAATAAAATGAAACTTTAAAAAAAAAAAAAAAGGCCACTTATTGTAAACATTTTAGGGGCACTTATACCAGGGACTGAGAATCCATACACCTTCAGGGGCCAGGTCAGAATACAGACAAGGGAAGGGGCTGGAGCAATACCTAGAGGATGCAAACTGGTAAGAATGTAGCTCTTCTAAAGCAGAAGCTGATTCTCAGCTCCAGGAATTGTGGATTCCTGGCAATGTGACAATGCTAGTTTACTGTTGAACCATCTTCTAATTCTTTTAGAAAAGTTATAAATTTATATTTTAATGTGAACATTCTAATGTTTAAAAGAGTTAAATAAAACATAGCCACAGGCCAAGTAAGGACGGTGGACTGCCAGTCTGTGACTTCAGGATTAGAATATTTTAGACATTGTGTTGAGCAGTGGTGCTAATAAAAGAGCCTGCAGTCTAGAAAGGAAACAGATATGTGGGTATTGAGGTATTAGGTAAAATGCTATAATCAAAATGTTCAAGGTTGACAAGGGGCACAGAGAAACTAGGGATCCTCCTAAGATCTAACTCGGTCTCATATTGCCTTTGCCATATGTATCAGACCGTTTATTAGGAATTTGAATGTGTGCAGGCCATGTCTCAGGTCTACAATGTTAGTACAGGAATCCAGGGTCCCAGTAAAGTAAGCCTGTTTCCTATTATGAGAACATTCATCTTAGTAGCTGGCTGTTGACCTCCCCCCTCTCCCCTCACCGAGCCCAAGAAAGTAGTCTTGACTAAAGATACACACAGCGTTTCTCTACCAGTGGTGATTTTGCTACTCAGAGAACGTTTGGCAATGTCTGGAGACATTTTTTGTTGCCACGACTGGTGGAAGGGGGAAGATGCTGCCAGTATCGAGTGGTTAGAGGCAGGCATGCGCTAACCATCCTCCAGTGCACAGGACAGCCCCATCAACAAAGAATTCTCTGGCCTAAAATGTCCAAAGGGCCGAGGGTGAGAAACCTTGGCCTCGAGTTTATAATCATACATCCTGCAGCAAATATTTGATATTTCATTTCTATCTGCTTTGATATACTGTGGATGAAAATATGTTACCTGCCGTATCAGTAAACAAAGGATATTGCAGCTATCAAGACATCAGCTGCTGCAGCTGCCCCCAATGGTGCACCCTGAGGGGATTCAGGATGGAGAAAAGCAGGATACTGACCCTAGATAGTTAAGGTGCATATCAAAAGAATGATTTCAATGAGCCCAGACTCTTGCATTTTCCCGTAGAAAAACACTAAAGTCATTAACTTGAGATATCTGTTCTTCTTTAATTAACAGTAATTTTTTGATGTTCCCACCTCCAGGTTGTTTTAGCAAAACCTCCTCTATATCCTGGTTCCTCGCTTTACATCTTCAAACCAGTCCCTCAGAGCTATCAGAGAGGTTGTCTCCCGGGCTCAAGTCCTCAGCAAGTCCGCCAAATAAAACATAATTCTCAACTTTCAGGTTGTGGTTTTTTTGTTTTTTTTTTTTCAGTCAACAATACCATGGCTGAGATTTTTTTTTCTCTCTCTCCTTCCTCCAACATTGCCCAGCCTAGCTGGGTCTTCTCTCTCTCTATTATGCAGAGAAATTCTGCTTGCCTCTTGTTTCTACTCCCAAACTGGCACATATAAAACCAATTCATAGCTCAGCTAAACAAATAGCCTCCTGTTAACAGGACTCAGGCTCCACAAAAGGCCGTTTACTATTATTATTGTGATTTCTACTTAATCATATCCTTGGGATCCCACCTTCCTAACCCAAGTTGCTTATCAAAATATTTCTTTCCAATAAATAAAGTGCTTTCCCAAGAGGAATCTGATGAATTAAGTTTTCTGTAAATTTTCACTCATTGTTTCAGCTGATTGTTGTGAACTTTGAAGTGATATTTAACACAAAATCTAGCTCATTCTTGTGGACCTTTGTCATAAATTGTATGAAATTCTGATTGTATTAAGGTGTAGGGATTTTTAATACATAAAATATATTGTAAGAATTGAAACAACTCATGCGACTACACATCAGATTAAAGCTAACAAGCGTGCTGTTTTTTCCTGTGTCCCAAAACAATGCGGAGTGTTGTGAAGCTGGCCTAGTTTTTCTCACTGCTCTTTGTCAATTTTTGACTAAATGGAGGTTGTGTTAAAGGAGACGTGGGGAGAAAAGAGAAACCGTATGTGTATGTGTGCTAGTTTGAGGAAAGGAGGTGACACCAGTTACCTCCATGGCTCACAAGACTGAGAACATCCGGAAACCTCCTCCTGAACAGACAGTTTATGTAACATGAAAACAAAATATTCACAAGTTAGAATTCAGGCAAAGAGTCCAGAAATTGACTTGATCTAGATTCAGAGAACTGGCCTGAGGGGCTACAATTCCCATCTGACTGCTCATTCCAGCTCTGTCATTGCTGGTTCTAACATCTCTCCTTTTCCTGCTGTCGCTCCTACTCAGTGACTATGTGATATTAAAGTAAAGGTAAGGTTCTTCCTTCCTCACCTATGAGAACAGAAACCAGCATAATTTCTTGTGCCTGTGTTAAACAGTGCTGAAATGGGGCATATTGTCCTTACATTAAACAAGAAGCAAAAGTGTCTTATCTGCTTGCTCCAGGAAATAAATACTTGCTCCTGGGAGAGAAGACTATGAGTCAACCAAAAGCGCTTACTTATCAAGACTAACAACTTGCTCATCAAGATTGGCTTCAGGACCCTTGCTCCACTGTGCCCACTAATGCAAAACTATTGTGTGGTAACCCCTACCCAGTGCCAACCAGTAACTCAGCTTCCAAGACCTGCCTTAATGTCACACAACCAGGCCTAAAACCCTGTAAGCATCCTCCCCTGACCTCCCCCTTCCGAGACACTAATACAACCTTTAAAGACATGGTCTTCCTTCCTGTAACAGGTGTAGTAAACTCGGCTTTGCTTGGCCAACAGGTTTTCTGATGGTTTGAAGAGCCAACAGTTGACAAGTGCTTCTTAAGAAAAATGGGGATGAACAAGGAAATAAATGACTCTCTCCTAAAATGGAAATAAGTAGTTGTTTAAAGTCTAGAGGTGGGAATGTAAAATGCAGCCACTATGGAAAACCTTTCATGGTTCCTTAAAAAGGAATTCTAGACTTAGAATTACCATATGATCCAGCAATTCCACTCCTACATATAGACCTAAAGGAATTGAAAGGGACTCATGTTTTAGAACACTTATGTTCATAGCAGCATTAGTCACAATAGCCAAAAGGTGGAAGCCACCCAAGTGTCCATTGATGGAGGAATGGATAAACAAAATGTGCTATGTACACATTTATGAATAGAAGGATCCAGAGTAGAGAGTTAATACTTACTTTACTGTGTGGTTGGTTGCTCCCAGAGAAAGCCCTTTTACGTGTGTGGTCTCAGTTGTTACAGAGGTCTGGGAATTAGAACTTATTGTAATAGGGAAGAACAAATTACTTTAACCTTTGAATTTTATTGTTTTTGCGACAAGTTAATCACTAAAGGGATGTTGCCTATAAGCTTATATTATACATAATAGCCTATCTCAGAGAACCCTGCCTCCTATGTAATCAGCATTAAGCTAAAATATCTTTGTTTAGGTCACAGGAAACATCCTGACCAGGCCCATCTGTGAATGACTGCAGGAAGGAAGAAATGAACATATCCCCTCTGGAGGCTGACCAGAACCAGGAAATGTTTGACTTTACTCCCTCCCCTTTTAGTATAAAAGAAGCCTGAAGTCTAACTTGGGGAAGATGGTTCTTTGGGACACTAGTCCACCGTCTTCCATCTGCTGGGTTTCCGAATAAAGTCGCTATGCCTTGCCCCAACACCTTCTCTCTCAATTTATTGGCCTGTTGTGTGGTGACCAGTACGAGCTTGGACTCTGTAATATTATTATCTTCATTTTGCAGATAGAGAAGGAGAAGCTTGGAGGGGTTCCCTTTACGTGCTTCGTGGGTGAGCAATGAAGACACCAAGTCCGGGCTTCCCTGGTGGCACAGTGGTTGAGAATCTGCTTGCCAATGCAGGGGACACGGGTTCGAACCCTGGTCTGGGAAGATCCCACGTGCCGCGGAGCAACTAGGCCCGTGAGCCACAATTACTGAGCCTGCACGTCTGGAGCCTGTGCTCCGCAACAAGAGAGGCCGCGATAGTGAGAGGCCCGTGCACCGCGATGAAGAGTGGCCCCCGCTTGCCACAACTAGAGAAAGCCCTCGCACAGAAACGAAGACCCAACACAGCCACAAATAAAAATAAATAAATAAATAAATAAATAAAAGAAGACACCAAGTCCATGCACTTTCTGCCACGTCCCCTGGTGTATGTCTAAGAGCAGGAGAGAAAAAAAGTCTGAGGATGAGGAAAGAGCCAAGGAAGCACCATGCTTGGTTGGAAGCCAGCAGAGTGCCACCAACCAGTGCTTTCAAAGTCTAAATGGCAAAGGAATCTTGACTTTCTCCTGTATTATAATTCTTGGCCCCTATAAGTACTCTGCCATCAGCTCAGCTTCCCTATGAGGAAGCTAATACACAAATCTCGAGTTAATCCCTTAGCTTCTCTGAGCCCCAAGATTTCCATCCATGCAAAAGGTAGGCATTCCTTAATGATCTACTGTTCATGGATGCTACAAGGATTAAAAAGAACATCAGTGATCCCTGGAGGAAAGATCTGCAGGTGTTGTCACAATTTGACAGAGAAATCTTGGGCTGGGTCACTATGAATTAAACACACTAAGCAAACCAATGTGGAAAGAGGGTGCTAAACTGCAATCCACAACTGTTCTCATGTTCACAGCTTTGTTTCACATTTCTTTAGCATGTGCAACCTTGGCATGTGCTATTATAACCTCCTAGCTTCTGAGTCCAAAGAGATGGAAAAGGCAGGAAAAACTCAGCCAAAAAAGGAAATAGACTTTCCCCTAAACTGTCTGTTCCTTGATGATCTGAGCTATTTTTTTCCCATGCCAGCTTGCACAGCGACTCATGCTGCAAATGCAGCTGCAAATTCCATGCTGTCTGGGTATTTTAAATTCAGCTAATAGCAAACTCATCTCCCAAGTGCTTTATTGCTGGCAGTTGGAGGAGCAATTGCAACAGATAGTTTATTCAGTGGGCCCGCTTTGAGAGGCGGCCTTCCAGGATTAAAGGAAGTGATGTGATGGGAATGAGGAGGAACTGTTATCCAAAAAAATAAATAAAGGAAATGATTCCAGTCCCTTCTGCATCGCAGTGGGGGAGAGTTGTGTGAAAAGATGTGGGTTGTGTTTTCCACTAGAGAATCTATCCTTTGTGCCTTACTGATTGAGGAAAGAAATACTTTCCTGGGCATGGTCTGGAAGACTATTACATTAAGAAATGAATAAAAATGAAAACATGCCATATAACAAAGTAACAGATAATCCTGGAAATAAACCATTTATGAGGCTTTAGAACTTAGCAAAATGGGAGCTGGGAAACATATCTGGGGAAAAATGTATCAGTAACAAAATAATTTTTAAAAAGGGGGGGGGGGTACTTTGACACCTGGAGGAGCCATAGTAGTAAAGGAAAGGCCCAGTGTCTATATTTTGAGGGCCTGGACAGTGGAGATGCGATGCCTGCCCCTCTTACACAAATTCTTTTTGAATAAAAGTAAGACATTCCTTATGCTAAGTAATAGGTGGTTAGGGTGTTATTTCTACTTTCAGCAAATTCATAGAGAAAAGTCAATTGAGGTGATCAGAAAGTGATAGAAATGTCAGATAGATGCTAAATCTGGGAGTAAATATCACACTCTTTCTTAGAACAGTCCTTGAAGAAATGCTCCAGCAAAATGAAGGAATAAACAAAGAAAGCATAGAATCCAAAAAATAGCGGGTCCATCTAAGAAAAGTGGTGAAAGGTGGCTTTAGAAGGAGAGCTGTGCCGCTGGCTGATTAGTCCTGATGGGAACAGAAGGATGGAGGGAAGGAGACGCTTCAGGGGAAAAGGGGAGGGACACCCCAAACAGAATATCTAATTGGCGAAAAAGTATGGGGAAAAACTGTGATTGTGATTAAGGCAAACAGTGCAGGAATAGAAGAAAGAAAGAATAAAATAGAGACCATTAGAAACTCCAGGAAAGATGAAAAGGTGGATGAAAGAAAAGGCAATCAGAGCAATAAGCTGATTCTGCAGTGAACAATTTTTACATAGACATCACCATTTGAAACATACTGACTGATTTTCAGCTTTTAGAAACAACCTATAGACAATATATGGAGAACTAAGTTATGTTTACAGAAGAAAATATAAATGGTATTGACCTTGGCAGCGTAAAAGGAGAACGACAGAAGATGGAAGGAGAGAGGACAACTAAAGGAAAGGTTAGGGGTGTCAATATCTTCTTTTGATAATTAGGGGATCACAAGATCTGGCTGTAGTCTAGAAGAAATAATGGTGCTTAAATATTATTCAAACCATAAGTGTAACTTGTTGAGACCATAGTGATATCATTTTATATGTTGAGAGAATGAAGGAATGGAGAATAAAAGGACCAGAGCCCAACAGATAGTGACTAAAACTGAGTCAAAACAGCAGAATCCTATTGTTTACCAGTTTTAGACGTATCTACCAGAAGAAATGACTAAGAGAGGAAAAAGTGATTGCCTCTGGGAAGCAGGCTAAGGAGGTGCAGGGCACAGATCAAAAGGCTATTATTCTTCACCATAAATATTTCACTTCTACTAGATTTGAAAAATAAAACTGTATGCCCAGATGACTTAGATTTAAAAATCATATTTTAAAAGTCTGTCGTATGAATGAGGCCAAAAAGAATGCTTCCTTATGGGCTTCCCTGGTGGCGCAGTGGTTAAGAATCCTCCTGCCAATGCAGGGGACACAGGTTCAAGCCCTGGTCTGGGAAGATCCCACATGCCACGGAGCAACTAAGCCAGTGAGCCACAACAACTGAGCATGCGCGCTAGAGCCCACGAGCCACAACTACTGAGCCCACGCACATCTACTGAAGCCCGCGCGCTCTAGAGCCTGTGCTCTGCAACAAGAGAAGCCACCACAATGAGAAGCCCGCGCACCACAACGAAGAGTAGCCCCTGCTCGCTGCAACTAGAGAAAGCCCGCGCACGGCAACAAAGACCGAACACAGCCAAAAATAAAAAGTAAAAATAAATAAAAAATTAAAAAAAAAAAAACCACTTCCTTATTGTCACATCCCTTGTTTGCGTAAAATTCACTTCAAAATATAATAAAGCTTTTTATGAGTATGCTACCAGTTGTGTAAAAGTTGGAGTGTGCGTGTGTGTGTGTGCTGTGATGGTTAATTTTGTGTATAAACTTGACTGGTATATATAGATATAGATAGATACAGATATACCAGTATATCTATACACACTTATACGTGCATAAAATATCTCTGGAAAAGCACAAAACATTGCAAGGAGAGGAACTGGGTAGATTTGTAGCTGAAAGTGGAGATAAAGTTTTCACTCCATATCCTTTAATATTTAAAAATTTTAAATGTTAGAAATACACCACCGGATGCTTAGAAGACGGCAGAAGAGTAAGACGCGGAGATCACCTTCCTTCCCACAGATACAGTAGAAATACATCTACACGTGGAACTGCTCCTACAGAACACCCACTGAACGCTGGCAGAAGACGTCAGACCTCCCAAAAGGCAAGAAACTCCCCCCGTACTTGGGTAGGGCAAAAGAAAAAAAAAATAACAGAGACAAAAGAATAGGGACGGCACCTGCACCAGTGGGAGGGAGCCGTGAAGGAGGAAAGATTTCCACACACTAGGAGCCCCTTCGCGGGCGGAGACTGCGGGTGGCGGAGGGGGGAAGCTTCGGAGCCGCGGAGGAGAGCGCAGCAACAAGGGTGCGGAGGGCAAAGCGGAGAGATTCCCGCACGGAGGATCGGCGCCGAGCAGCACTCACCAGCCCGAGAGGCTTGTCTGCTCAGCCGCCGGGGCGGGCGGGGCTGGGAGCTGAGGCTCGGGCTTCGGTCGGATCGCAGGGAGAGGACTGGGGTTGGCGGCGTGAACACAGCCTGAAGGGGTTAGCACAGCACAGCTAGCTGGGAGGGAGTCCGGGAAAAGGTCTGCAGCTGCGGAACAGGCAAGAGACTTTTTCTTGCCTCTTTGTTTCCTGGTGCGCGAGGAGAGGGGATTCAGAGCGCCGCTTAAAGGAGCCCCACAGATGGGCGCGAGCCGCGGCTATCAGCGCGGACCCCAGAGACGGGCCTGAGACGCTAAGGCTGCTGCTGCCGCCACCAAGAAGCCTGTGTGCGAGCACAGGTCACTCTCCACACCGCCCCTCCCGGTAGCCTGTGCAGCTCGCCACTGCCAGGGGCCCGTGACCCAGGGACAACTTCCCCGGGAGAACGCACGGCGCACCTCAGGCTGCTGCAACGTCACGACGCCTCTGCCGCCGCAGGCTCGCCCCGCCTCCTCCGTACGCCTCCCTCCCCCCCCCCGCCTGAGTGAGCCAGAGCCCCCGAAGCAGCTGCTCCTTTAACCCCGTCCTGTGTGAGCGAAGAACAGACGCCCTCAGGCGACCTACACGCAGAGGCGGGTCCAAATCCAAAGCTGAACCCCGGGAGCTGTGCAAACAAAGAAGAAAAAGGGAAATCTCTCCCAGCAGCCTCAGAAGCAGCGGATTAAAACTCCACAAACAACTTGATGTGCCTGCATCTGTTGAATACCTGAATAGACAACGAATCATCCCAAATTCAGGAGGTGGACTTTGGGAGCAGTATATATTAATTTTTCCCCTTTTCCTTTTTTTGTGAGTGTATATGTATATGCTTCTGGGCGAGATTTTGTCTGTATACCTTTGCTTTATAATAGCTTTATTTTACTTCACTATATTATATCCGCTTTCTTTCTTTCTATTTTTTCTCCCTTTTACTCTGAGCCGTGTGGATGAAAGGCTCTTGGTGCTCCAGCCAGGCATCAGGGCTGTGCCTCTGAGGTGGGAGAGCCAACTTCAGGACACTGGTCCACAAGAGACCTACCAGCTCCACGTAATACCAAACGGCAAAAATCTCTCAGAGATCTCCATCTCAACATCAAGACCCAGCTTCACTCAACGACCAGCAAGCTACAGTGCTGGACACCCTATGCCAAACAACTAGCAAGACAGGAACACAGCCCCATCCATTAGCAGAGAGGCTGCCTAAAATCATAATAAGGCCACAGACACCCCAAAATACACCACCAGACGTGGATGTGCCCACCAGAAAGACAAGATCCAGCCTCATCCACCAGAACTCAGGCACTAGTTCCCTCCACCAGGAAGCCTACACAACCCACTGAACCAACCTTAGCCACTGGGGACAGATACCAAAAACAACGGGAACTACGAACCTGCAGCCTGTGATAAGGAGACCCCAAACACAGTAAGATAAGCAAAATGAGATGACAAAAAAACACACAGCAGATGAAGGAGCAGGGTCAAAACACACCAGACCTAACAAATGAAGAGGAAATAGGTAGTCTACCTGAAAAAGAATTCAGAATAATGATAGTAAGGATGATCCAAAATCTTGGAAATAGAATAGACAAAATGCAAGAAACATTTAACAAGGACGTAGAAGAACTAAAGAGGAACCAAGCAACGATGAAAAACACAATAAATGAAATTAAAAATACTCTAGATGGGATCAATAGCAGAATAACTGAGGCAGAAGAAAGGATAAGTGACCTGGAAGATAAAATGGTGGAAATAACTACTGCAGAGCAGGATAAAGAAAAAAGAATGAAAAGAACTGAGGACAGTCTCAGAGACCTCTGGGACAACATTAAATGCACCAACATTCGAATTATAGGGGTCCCAGAAGAAGAAGAGAAAAAAAAAGGGACTGAGAAAATATTTGAAGAGATTATAGTTGAAAATTTCCCTAATATGGGAAAGGAAATAGTTAATCAAGTCCTGGAAGCACAGAGAGTCCCATACAGGATAAATCCAAGGAGAAACATGCCAAGACACATATTAATCAAACTGTCAAAAATTAAATATAAAGAAAACATATTAAAAGCAGCAAGGGAAAAACAACAAATAACACACAAGGGAATCCCCATAAGGTTAACAGCTGATCTTTCAGCAGAAACTCTGCAAGCCAGAAGGGAGTGGCAGGATATACTTAAAGTAAGGAAGGAGAAAAACCTACAGCCAAGATTACTCTACCCAGCAAGGATCTCATTCAGATGTGATGGAGAAATTAAAACCTTTACAGACAAGCAAAAGCTGAGAGAGTTCAACACCACCCAACCAGCTTTACAACAAATGCTAAAGGAACTTCTCTAGGCAAGAAACATAAGAGAAGGAAAACACCTACAATAACAAACCCAAAACATTTAAGAAAATGGGAATAGGAACATACATATCGATAATTACCTTGAATGTAAATGGATTAAATGCTCCCACCAAAAGACACAGACTGGCTGAATGGATACAAAAACAAGACCCATATATATGCTGTCTACAAGAGACCCACTTCAGACCTAGAGACACATACAGACTGAAAGTGAGGGGATGGAAAAAGATATTCCATACAAATGGAAATCAAAAGAAGGCTGGAGTAGCAATTCTCATATCAGACAAAATAGACTTTAAAATAAAGACTATTACAAGAGACAAAGAAGGACACTATATAATGATCAAGGGATCGATCCAAGAGGAAGGTATAACAATTGTAAATATTTATGCACCCAACATAGGAGCACCTCAATACATAAGGCAAATACTAACAGCCATAAAAGGGGAAATCGACAGCAACACAATCATAGTAGGGGACTTTAACACCCCACTTTCACCAATGGACAGATCATCCAAAATGAAAATAAATAAGGAAACACAAGCTTTAAATGATGCATTAAACAAGATGGACTTAATTGATATTTATAGGACATTCCACCCAAAAACAACAGAATACACATTTTTCTCAAGTGCTCATGGAACATTCTCCAGGATAGATCATATCTTGGGTCACAAATCAAGCCTTGGTAAATTTAAGAAAATTGAACTCGTATCAAGTATCTTTTCTGACCACAACGCTATGAGACTAGATATCAATTACAGGAAAAGATCTGTAAAAAATACAAACACATGGAGGCTACACAATACACTACTTAATAACGAAGTGATCACTGAAGAAATCAAAGGGGAAATCAAAAACTACCTAGAAACAAATGACAATGGAGACACGACGACCCAAAACCTATGGGACGCAGCAAAAGCAGTGCTAAGAGGGAAGTTTATAGCGATACAACCCTACCTCAAGAAACAGGAAACATCTCGAATAAACAACCTAACCTTGCACCTAAAGCAATTAGAGAAAGAAGAACAAAAAAACCACAAAGCTAGCAGAAGGAAAGAAATCATAAAGATCAGGTCAGAAATAAATGAAAAAGAAATGAAGGAAACAATAGCAAAAATCAATGAAACTAAAAGCTGGTTCTTTGAGAAGATAAACAAAATTGATAAACCATTAGCCAGACTCATCAAGAGAAAAAGGGAGAAGACTCAAATCAATAGAATTAGAAATGAAAAAGGAGAAGTAACCACTGACACTGCAGAAATACAAAAGATCATGAGAGATTACTACAAGCAACTCTATGCCAATAAAATGGACAACCTGGAAGAAATGGACAGATTCTTAGAAATGCACAACCTGCCGAGACTGAACCAGGAAGAAATAGAAAATATGAACAGACCAATCACAAGCACTGAAATTGAAACTGTGATTAAAAACCTTCCAACAAACAAAAGCCCAGGACCAGATGGCTTCACAGGTGAATTCTATCAAACATTTAGAGAAGAGCTAACACCTATCCTTCTCAAACTCTTCCAAAATATAGCAGAGGGAGGAACACTCCCAAACTCATTCTACGAGGCCACCATCACCCTGATACCAAAACCAGACAAAGATGTCACAAAAAAAGAAAACTACACACCAATATCACTGATGAACATAGATGCAAAAATCCTCAACAAAATACTAGCAAACAGAATTCAACAGCACATTAAAAGGATCATACACCATGATCAAGTGGGGTTTATCCCAGGAATGCAAGGATTCTTCAATATACGCAAATCAATCAATGTGATACACCATATTAACAAATTGAAGGAAAAAAACCATATGATCATCTCAATAGATGCAGAGAAAGCTTTCGACAAAATTCAACACCCATTTATGGTAAAAGCCCTGCAGAAAGTAGGCATAGAGGGAACTTTCCTCAACATAATAAAGGTCATATATGACAAACCCACAGCCAACATTGTCCTCAATGGTGAAAAACTGAAACCATTTCCACTAAGATCAGGAACAAGACAAGGTTGCCCACTCTCACCACTATTATTCAACATAGTTTTGGAATTGTTAGCCACAGCAATCAGAGAAGAAAAAGAAATAAACGGAATCCAAATCGGAAAAGAGGATGTAAAGCTGTCACTGTTTGCAGATGACATGATACTATACATAGAGAATCCTAAAGATGCTACCAGAAAACTCCTAGAGCTAATCAATGAATTTAGTAAAGTAGCAGGATACAAAATTAATGCACAGAAATCTCTTGCATTTCTATACACTAATGACGAAAAATCTGAAAATGAAATTAAGAAAACACTCCCGTTTACCATTGCAACAAAAAGAATAAAATATCTAGGAATAAACCTACCTAAGGAGACAAAAGACCTGTATGCAGAAAATTATAAGACAATTATGAAAGAAATTAAAGATGATACAAATAGATGGAGAGATATACCATGTTCTTGGATTGGAAGAATCAACATTGTGAAAATGACTCTACTACCCAAAGCAATCTACAGATTCAATGCAATCCCTATCAAACTACCACTGGCATTTTTCACAGAACTAGAACAAAAAATTTCACAATTTGTATGGAAACACAAAAGACCCCGAATAGCCAAAGCAATCTTGAGAACGAAAAATGGAGCTGGGGGAATCAGGCTCCCTGACTTCGGACTATATTACAAAGCTACAGTAATCAAGACAGTATGGTACTGGCACAAAAACAGAAATATAGATCAATGGAACAGGATAGAAAGCCCAGAGATAAACCCACGCACATATGGTCACCTTATCTTTGATAAAGGAGGCAAGCATATACAGTGGAGAAAAGACAGCCTCTTCAATAAGTGGTGCTGGGAAAATTGGACAGGTACATGTAAAAGTATGAAATTAGAACACTCCCTGACACCATGCACAAAAATAAACTCAAAATGGATTAAAGACCTAAGTGTAAGGCCAGACACTATCAAACTCTTAGAGGAAAACATAGGCAGAACACTCTATGACATACATCACAGCAAGATTCTTTTTGACCCAGCTCCCAGAGAAACGGAAATAAGAACACAAATAAACAAATGGGACCTAATGAAACTTAAAAGCTTTTGCACAGCAAAGGAAACCATAAACAAGACCAAAAGACAACCCTCAGAATGGGAGAAAATATTTGCAAATGAAGCAACTGACAAAGGATTAATCTCCAAGATTTACAAGCAGCTCATGCAGCTCAATAACAAAAAAACGAACAACCCAATCCAAAAATGGGCAGAAGACTTAAATAGACATTTCTCCAGAGAAGATATACAGATTGCCAACAGTCACATGAAAGAATGCTCAACATCATTAATCATTAGAGAAATGCAAATCAAAACTACAATGAGGTATCATCTCACACCGGTCAGAATGGCCATCATCAAAAAATCTAGAAACAACAAATGCTGGAGAGGGTGTGGAGAAAAGGGAACACTCTTGCACTGTTGGTGGGAATGTAAATTGATACAGCCACTATGGAGAACAGTATGGAGGTTCCTGAAAAAACTACAAATAGAATTACCATACGACCCAGCAATCCCACTACTGGGCATATACCCTGAGAAAACCATAGTTCAAAAAGAGTCATGTACCAAAATGTTCATTGCAGCTCTATTTACAATAGCCAGGACATGGAAGCAACCTAAATGTCCATCGACAGATGAATGGATAAAGAAGATGCGGCACATATATACAATGGAATATTACTCAGCCATATAAAGAAATGAAATGGAGGTATTTGTAATGAGGTGGATGGAGTTAGAGTCTGTCATACAGAGTGAAGTAAGTCAGAAAGAGAAAAACAAATGCAGTATGCTAACACATATATATGGAATCTAAGGGGGAAAAAAAAAAAAGGCCATGAAGAACCTAGTGGCAAGACGGGAATAAAGACACAGACCTACTAGAGAATGGACTTGAGGATATGGGGAGGGGGAGGGGTGAGATGTGACAGGGTGAGAGAGTGTCATGGACATATATACACTACCAAATGTAAAATAGATAGCTAGTGGGAAGCAGCCGCATAGCACAGGGAGATCAGCTCCGTGCTTTGTGACCACCTAGAGGGGTGAGATGGGGAGGGTGGGAGGGAGGGAGATGCAAGAGGGAAGAGGTATGGGAACATATGTATATGTATAACTGATTCACTTTGTTATAAAGCAGAAACTAACACACCATTGTAAAGCAATTATACTTCAATAAAGATGTTTTAAAAAAAAAACACACAGACAATATCAAACATCAAAAAAAAAAAATTAAACTATTTATGTAAAGAAAAATAAAAAAGAAATACACCACCTGCACATGATATAAGATAAAATAAATATGTAAATTCAATAAGATTTGCTATGTTTGGTTTTTAGCTAATATTTTTAATTAGGATCCCATAAAGAATGTATTGCTAAAATATACATTTCTGGAAATTAAAAAATGGAGCCAAAGTTTTTTTCTTTTTTCTTTTTTAACATTTTGAGATAATTTTAGACTTACAGAAAAGTTACCAAAAAAATGCCAGAATTCCCATATATCATTCACCCAGCTTCCCCTTACATTAACATTGTACATAAATATAGTATAATTACCAACAGCAGGAAATCAACATTGGTACAATATCACTAACTAAACTAAACAGAACTTGTAGCCAAAGTATTAACATGATGCCCATACAAGCATTTAGAAATTTCTTGCTGACTGCAAGAAAAATAATGTTGGTACTGGATTGATATGCTGCTCCAAGAGGAATTCACCTGCAATATGGGAGTCCTATAGGCAGCATGATACCCTGGGACAGTGTTGATGGGGGAGGGGCAGGGAGCTAAGGAAACCTGAGTGTCTCTAGAACTGTCACTAACAAGTTTGGTGACCTTGGTCAAGTCACTCAACTGCTCTAGGTTTTCATTTTCTGGTAAAATAAGAGGATGAGGCTAGATGCACATTTATTAATATTTTTGGCATTAAAGATATCTTTGAAAATCTGATGAAATAAATCTAGAGATCCATACTTTCAGAAAAATTCACATTGTGCCTAAATATTTTTGTATAGCTGAAAGGGACAAAAATATGAAGTTATAGGAGATCACAGACTTTCCTCTTCATTTCACATCCTAAAGAAGATACTGTATCAGTTCCACTTTCTTCAGGGCCTTTGTTATACAGTTCAGGGTGATGCGTAGAAAGGAGAATCAGAGGTAACAAGAGAAGCTAGATTGATTTACCTCAGGGTCAGGGCACTAATGTAGAAGGTGAGTAAGAATAGATCTAGGGTAGATAAAGTGTACTTAATCAAAATTAAAAACCTTCGTGCTTCCAATGGCATCATCAAGAAAGTGAAAAACAACACACAGAATGGGAGAAAATATTTGCAAATCATATATCCAGTAAGGGACTTATATCCAGAATGTATGAAGAACTCTTACAATTCAACAATAAAATGATAATCCAATTTTTTTTTTTTTTTAAATTTATGGCTGCGTTGGGTCTTTGTTGCTGCATGCGGGCCTTTCTCTAGTTGCGTCGAGAGGGGGCTACCCCTCACTGCGGTGCACAGGCCTCTCATTGCAGTGGCCTCTCCCACTGCGGAGCACAGGCTCTAGGCGCCAGGCCTCAGCAGTTGTGGGTCATGGGCTTAGTTGCTCCATGGCATGTGGGATCTTCCTGGATCAGGGCTCGAACCTGTGTCCCTTGCATTGGCAGGCGGACTCTCAACCACTGCACCACCAGGGAAGCCCTGATAATCCAATTTTAAAATGGGCAAAAGACTTGAATAGACATATCCCCAATGAAGGTATACAAATTGCCAATAATATCATGAAAAGATGTTCAATATCATTAGTCTCATTAGTCATTAAGGAAATGCAAGTCAAAACCACAATGAGATGCTACTTTGCACCCACTAGGATGGCTAGAGTAAAAAAAAAAAAAAAAGACAATACCAACTGTTGGTGAGGTTGTGGAAAAATTGGAAGCTGCATACTTTTCTGGTAAAAGTGTGTAAAACAATTTGGAAATTCCTCAAGAAGTTAAATATAGGGACTTCCCTGGTGGCACAGTGTTTAAGAATCCACCTGACAATACAGGGGACACAGGTTCGAGCCCTGGTCCAGGAAGATCCCACATGCTGCAAAGCAACAAAGCCCGTGTGCCACGATTAGTGAGCCTGCGCTCTAGAGCCTGCGAGCCACAACTATTGAGCCCATGTGCCACAACTACTGAAGCCCATGTGCCTAGAGCCCATGCTCTGCAACAAGAAGCCACCGCAATGAGAAGCCTGCAATGAAGAGTAGCCCCCGCTCACTGCAACTAGAGAAAGCCTGCGTGCAGCAAGGAAGACCCAACGCAACCAAAAATAAATTAATTAATTAAAAAAAAAAGTTAAACATAAAGTTATCATATGACCAGCAATTCTACTCTTAGGTTTATATCCAAGAGAACTGAAAACTCATGTTCACAGAAAAACTTGTGCATGAATATTCATAGCAACATTATTCATAATAGCCAAAAAGTAGAAAAAACCCAAATGTCCATTAATAGATAAACAAAAAGTGGTATATCCACACAGTCAGATATATTCAGCCATAAAAAGGAATGAGGTACTGATGTGTACTACGACATGGATGAACCTTGAAAACATTATGCTAAGTGAAAGAAGCCAGACCAAAAAAAGGCCACATATTGTATAATCCCATTTGTGTAAAACGTCCAGAATAGGCAAATCCACAGGCAGTAGATTAGTGGTTGCCAGGGGACAGGGGAAGGAATAACAGTAAGTGACTGCTAGTGGGTACCAGCTTATTTACGGGGTGATGAAAATGTTCTGACATTAGTGGTAATGGTTTCACAACCTTGTGAAGACACTAAAGCTCACTGATTTGTAAAATAAAAGATCTGGGGGCAGAGGGGGAGAGAACAATGAGAAAGGGAGCCAGCATGGGTGGGAATTTGGGGAAGAAAAAGAGAAGAAAGTTTAAAGCACCTGCCTTATATGAGATATGGGAGAGATGGATGGGTAAAGAGGATTTTTAGGAAGTTTGATATGTATTTGGGATATATCTCCACCTCCCAGAAACTTTACAAATTACATATTTTAAAAACAATTTTGGAATTGGATTTGTGGGTTAGGGGGATGGGATATTGAATTTAGACTGGTTCCAAAGAATCCATTTATTTGGGGTTTACACATTCATTCAGTCAACAAATGTTTATTGAGCAACTACTGAGTGCCAGGCCCTGTTCTGTGGACACTAGGGTGCAGTGGTGAATAAGACAGGAGAAGGTACTGCCCTCCTGGAGCTTACAGTCTAGTGGTGTGTGTGTGTGTGTGTGTGTGTAGCAGAATGGGAGGCTCAGGCACAGACAATGAGAAAAAGTAAAAACATGATCAATTTCAAGCGGTGATAAGTGTTTTTACTAAAAATGTAAAGAAAAGGAATAAAGAGTGGCAGGATTCTGAGGGTTACATTTTAGGGGTTCATGGAGTCCTTAAGCCCATGGGTTTAGAGCCTCCAGATTCAGAATCCCTGGACAAGTTAATTTCTATATATCCCTTTTATCTAAAAAAAAAATCTGTAATATATGGAAGAGGTATGAGAGTAAACATGACAAGAACTCAAATTAAATACAACGTTAGTAATTTGGAACCTGCCAATTTGGAATTTGTGCTAATGTAAAGAAGAGCTTAGCTGAGATTTAGTTTATATTATCAATAAAGAGTTTGTAGAGACTTCCCTGGTGGCACAGTGGTTTAGAATCCACCTGCCAATGCAGAGGACACGGGTTTGATCCCCGGTCCGGGAAGATCCCACATGCCATGCCACAGAGCAACTAAGCCCATGCGCCACAACTACTGAAGCCCGTGTGCTCTAGAGCCCGTGAGCCACAGCTACTGAGCCCGTGTGCCACAACTACTGAAGCCCATGTGCTCTAGAGCCCGTGAGCCACAACTACTGAGCCTGCGTGCCACAATTACTGAAACCCATGTGTCTAGAGCCTGTGCTACGCAACAAAAGAAGCCACCGCAATGAGAAGCCTGTGCACCACAACGAAGAGTAGCCCCCGCTCGCTGGCCACAACTAGAGAAAACCCGCGCACAGCAAGGAAGACCCAACGCAGCCAAAAATAAATAAATAGTTTGTAAAATAACGATGTTAAAGGGAAACCACTTAACTAACTCCCTCAATTAACTGCAGCATTTCCTCAGGGTCCACTGTGCCAGAGGCATTGAGATAGACAGGGAGGTCCACGCTTGGTGGATGCTAAAACTGGAAGGAACTTTGGAGATGATCTAAGAATGACTTCAATCCCTTCATTGTACAGAGGAGGAAACATATTCAGAGGCTCCAGTGATTAGCCAAATTTCCACGGTTTACTAGTCACAGAGCTGGGATCACAGTTCAGGCGCCCTAATTCCAGGTCCAGTCAGAACATTCATTTAAAAATAATTGATACGTTAATGCAAGATTGTGTATTTACTAAATCAAGGACCTAAAGTTCCCTCTGAAACAATACATTGCTTCTTTGTTCTGCTTCTACCCGTTAACAATAATGAAACAGCATTTTGTTTGGTGATTCTTTTCATTTATTCAGGTTCTCTATGAAACAAAACATTGCTTCTTAATTGTGTTCTTAGTTAACAATAATGACTGATTTTTTCATTCATTGAGCACGATGCTAGGCACCACTAGGAACAGGAACATCGTTCAGATGTAGCCCCTGACCTCAGAAAGCTAAACATCTGGAGGAGAAAATAAGACATGTTCACAAGTAATTAGGATGTCGGATAGATCTTGATAAGTCCATCACATGCTACCATATGTCAGGAGGTTCCAGAGGAGCAAAGTCATGTCTGCTTGGGAGAAAGGAAATCAGGAAAATACATTCTGACTTTACAAAGCTTCAGAGAAATAACTTCTGGAGTTCACGGAAATTGCTGAAGTCTTTGGGCAACAAAAAACACAGAAACTACAAGGGGAAATCAGTAATTTCCTTAAAAGTACCCAAACAAACCTGTCTGTCTTTAACCACAGGACACATTTTCTTAACTGACTGCTGAAACTTTTAGAATATTTAAACAATACTCTGGGAAAATATAATTGCACCCAAGCTGACCTCAATTGTGACTACACTTAGAATAAATGTACTTTAAAAATTCAGTTCTTTCTAAACTTTAGCCTTCATATTTTAAGTTGGCCACCATAACTGTGTTAGAACCTTTTCAAATGACAGCGTTATGTGTGATTAATGAGACTTGATAGTTGAAATGGAATAGATGTCTTTTTAAAAACCCTCAGGTTTGTTCATGTATAATTTAGATACAGTAAAATTCGCACTTTTTAGGTGCATAGCTCCATGAGTTTCCACAAATGGGATGCTTTTACTGTGATTCCTACAGTTAGCTATTAGCACAGCGAAGACCTACAGAACTGAATGGAGAGAAACAGGCTAGGAATCAACGATAATATAAAGCAAACATCTCCGCATGTACTATGTGCTCAGACAGGGGAGTATGCCCTTTATATGAACAATCTCAGCTCCTCTCCCATCCCTATAGAAGATGTTCTTTTAAAATCTCTACAGGTGGGAAAAATGAAGCTCAGAGAAGTTGAGTTTTTTGACCAAGGTCACATACCCAGGATGTGGCAGGCTCCTAAGCAGGGAGAATTTCCTGCCTCTGTCACTAAGTAGTTTTGAGATTTGGGGAAATTCATTTGGCCTTTTGGGGCTTTGTTTTCCTCATTCTCATAAAGAGAAGGTCCTATTAGGTTTCCGGTTCCCCAGACCTCTTTGATTCCTTATCAGAGCCCCACCATCTTGGTTCACAAGTGGAAATAAAACATCTGACCAGTAGTAGCCCTGGGGCTGAGAGTCTCAGACAAAGAGCCCCAGAAGTTAGAGAAACAAGTAAGAAATACCACGCACACTTAGACGGAGCCCAGGCTGCACCCACACAAACTCTTCCCCGTTTTCTCACCATCGGCAGCTGGCAGGGGGCGAGGACAATGCCGTCTAGTGGAGTTCAGGAGGCCAGAGAAACAAATGGTGAGGAAGTACGTTCGGTCTCAGTCCCGCAGAACAATGCGGCCACTGTTTTCTGTCCCAGCTTCTCTGGTCGCATCACATCCTCACCGACCACGATTACAGGGATTGGAGCTGGCCGAGCCACCCTCATTCTCTCAGCTTTCAGTTCTGCGGTTGGCAAACCATCCTCCAGTACATCGCTCCGCTAGCTGCCTCCTGCCATGCCCCCTTCTCGCTGTGAACGTTCGTTATTGTACGGTCGCCTCTGAGGGAAGCGGTAACATGAGGATGGAGAGCTGGGAATAATAAGTGTGCCTCTTCTCTCCGCAGCTGTAGAGGGAGTCTGGAGACCTACTTCTGAATTCTGACTCTGCCACCCAAATGGCTGTGGATGGGGGCACTCCATTATTATTATTTTTTTTTTATAAATTTATTTATTTATTTTTGGCTGCGTTGGGTCTTCGTTGCTGTGCGTGGGCTTTCTCTAGTTGTGGCGAGCAGGGGCTACTCTTCACTGCGGTGCACGGACTTCTCATTGCAGTGGCTTCCCTTGCTGTGGAGCACAGGCTCTAGGTGCGCGGGCTTCAGTAGTTGTGGCTCGCAGGCTCAGTAGTTGTAGCTTGCGGACTCTAGAGCATGGGCTCAGCAGTTGTGGCGCACGGGCTTAGTTGTTCCGCGGCATGTGGGATCTTCTCGGACCAGGGCTTGAACCCGTGTCCCCTGCATTGGCAGGCGGATTCTTAACCACTGCGCTACTAGGGAAGCCCTCCATTATCTATTATCTATTTTTATTTTATTTTTTAAACGGGGCTGAAGGCAGGAAGTAAACTGTATTTCCTGTATAACAGTTTCTCTTCGGGGTGCCGATGTCGAAGGACCTGGGGAGGAGTACTGCTTCCTCCTGATCATTCAACACCCTGTACTTCACTGTCCTTCAGACTTTAGAGCAGCCTTTTTTTTTTTTTTGGCCATGCCATGTGGCTTGAAGGACCTTAGCTCTCCGACCAGGGATCAAACCTGGGCCCCCTGCAATGCAAGCACTGAGTCCTAACCACTGGGCTGCCAGGTAGTTCCCTAAAGCAGGCTTTATCCATGTAAAACAAAACAGTATCACACCATGTACCAACCTAATAGGCTGAACCCTTTTCTCATTTTTGCCTGTTTCTGGCTTGCTTTTCAGGGAACTTCAGGTCACTGAGTCTTCTTTGAGGCCTTTAAGGACATAGCAGGTGCTCAGCAAATGCTTGCTGATTGTCTGTCATGGGAATCAACAGATAAAGATGAAAATGACCCAACCCTAGAGTGGGGATTTTAAAAACCTTATTTTATAGGATAAAATTCTTTTCTTAGTGGTAGAATGTCTGATTATTTTTTAATCCTCAAATATCTAACTTATCCAGGGACTCAGTTTCTATACTTGGAAGAGATTAATAATAACTTCAGAAGGCTCCTGTAAAGACCAAGAGAGAGATAATGCACATAAAGGCCATGAGTGAGTCCCAACACATGGCTTCCGGGCACATTTTACTTGATGGTACTCAAGAGTAAAGGATGATATTTGTACAGTGCATCGAGGGTAAATGGACAAGGCAACCAGAGGGTGCTGTCACTGCCCCAGGGGCTCCAGCAGCCCTAAAGATTCTTGCTACTCCAGTCCCCTCGAAGCAACCCCCAAGGATGAGGGAATCATTAGTTCATCACACCTACAACATCTGTGTCCCAAGGTCTACTTCTTGAAAAGCTGTTTTGAACTTTCATACAAATGGACAAATGTAATGAATGATCCTATTGATGTGAGTGGATCATTTTGCCTTCCTTCACTCAGTTGCCACAGGGGAAACTGCCTAATCGCCAAGATCATAATATTATTTATGAAAGTAATACAATGACATATTTGGACCAATGGTGAAAATAGAAATGCTTTTGGTCCACCCCCCCCCCCCCAAAAAAAAAACAGGCAAGACAGATTCACTTTGGCTTGGGGAGACTTGAGTTACACAGTTACTGGTATTGGTTTGGGATTTGTTGATGCCCGGGCTTTGGACTGGTGTCTTCGGAAATTCCCTTGGTTGTGCCCTTGTGGTTGGAAGACGTCCACAGAGAGCTGGAAAATGACATCATCACCCTGTTCAAAGCCAGCCTGCAGAATCTCTTTCCCAATGCCCTAACTCCTCATCAGGAAGGACAAAACTTCCCAGAGGTCCCTAAGCAGACTCCCTTATATGTCATTGACCAGAACTGGGCCACATGGGCACTCTTAGCTGAGACTAAGACTGAGAAAGCAAGTATCTGACCTGTTTACTGGGATGCCAGTCAGGGAGAGGGGGTTTTGAGAGGCCAATTAGTAGTGTCTGGCTTGTTGCTATGCAAAGCACTTCTGGTTGTAACTCAAAGGGAAAAGCAAGTCTTCATTTCCCAATATTATCTGAACAGACTTCCCATTATTAAAATATACAAACAAAAAGGTTTAGTAACAGAGCATCTGTAATTTCTACAACATCTGCCAACCCTGTTGATATTTGGCAGCTTGGTTCATCATGATTTGCTCAGATTTCTTAAAACAGGAATTCCCACTTTTCCTCCTGATAGTTTCAGGATTCTTTCAAATGCCTTCATATCTTAAGCCCATGAGCTCCCTTGTAAACTGCTTCTTCCCCCTGGTCCATCGTGCTGCTCTTCTCACTAATTACTTCACACAGACTTCAGGTACACTTATAGCTCAACATCTTATTGGGAAGCAGTCTTCAAGAAATGAGATATTAACATTTTTGCTATTTTAAAGTATATATAAAATATTTTAGAATAATATTAAAACTAATAAAAATGTTAAAACACATTTTAATGTTACATGTACGGTTTTGTAAATCAAATAAGTATTGGCTTGTAATAAAAAGCTGCAGTCTCCTGTCTCACCTTCACCACCCTCAGTTCCCACTTCCAGTCAATAATTTTCTACTCATTTAGCTTTCTTTATGCGTTTATATCTATATTCTAAATTACATGCTTAAATTGCTATTTCTTGACTTTTAATTTAGACTCCATCTGTTGGCTCTATTCTACGCAATAGGAGAATTTGACTTCCTCATACATACATTCCCGCACCTATTTTTCTCCTCCTCCCATCATCCCTGTATGGTTATGTCACTATCTTTTTTCTTAATCCTCTTTTTTACATAGCATTCTGTTCTTGTTTTATTGTTGCAAAATTTTCTCTTATCTCTCTAAAGATATAAATTATCGTAAGTGTTCTTTCACTGTCTCCATCTCTCCCATGTTCTTCATCTGTTATATTTGCTCCTGTTGAAGCCTTTCTTGAAATGTCGGTTGATTCTTGGATGTCCATTACTGCCACTAAAAAGCTGACCAGCAGCTCTGTGTAAATAGAGTTTATTCATTGGTCGGCATCATTATATTGTGGCAGTATATTGTGGCAGATGGGGACCCACAAGGACTGGAATCTATATGTCTTCTTTCTTGGGTTGGTTGCCTTCCCCAAAGAGGAATTCTCCAGTCTCCCTTTGGGGGTAATAGAAAACCGGTTGCCCGGGATCACGGGAACCTAGTGTGAGAAGGAGGCTGTGGGAATTACCATTCAATATGAAGATTGTCACTCAATCTGCTTTAAAGGCACCTCACCACCCCATTCCCCTCCACTGAGCTTGGCGCCCCAGAGCTCAGAGTTTCTCTAGAATTTCCAAGAGCAAAGCTCTTGTGCTATATTCAGGTAGGCGATGGACAAGCTGCAGGAAATAGGGCAGGGAATCTGGGAGTCTGCTTCTTCAAGAGAACTTCGACTGCTCTCTGTTTTTGGTCCCCTCCACAGCCAACTTTTTTTGTGGTTTTTTGTTTGGTTGGTTGGTTTTTGGCTGTGCCATGTGGCTTGCAGGATCTTAGTTCCCCGACCAGGGACTGAACCTGGGCCACGGCAGTGAAAGTGCCGAGTGCTAACCACTGGCCCTCCAGGGAATTCCCCTCACCCAAATTTTGATAGGTGGTGCCTTCCATGGTTTGGCCTTTCCGAGAATCGGCAATGGGAATCAGCTTGCTTCTCACTGGACATTCCCCCTCAACTCTCTCTGGCATTAAGTTTCTGTTTTTTCTGTTCTGCCCAGTCAGTTATCACTTGTTCACCTGTTTTCCATTATGCAAAATAGGGTTGACATCACTTTCTCCTCTTATTCCTCCCCCTGTTCTCTTTGACTTTTCGACTTTTCACTATTTTTATCTCTTTATTCTCATGTCAGTAGGGTTTCATGAAAGAGTAAAGATTAATGCAAGCATTCAATTTACCATGTTTAACTGAAAGTAATAAATGTTTCATTTTTAGGTATCAAATCTTAGCTGGGCATATGCCCATTTAGCTATTTATGTATATATATGAGTGTGTGTGTTTAAAGACAAGAAAAAAAATATATTTATATCTTAGATGAGAGAAGGACTATACTCTCCAGCTTCCCTTGCAGCCTGTGCCAATACAATAAAAGCGGAAGTGAGGTGTGTACTTCTGAGCCTTGGTCTTAGCATACAACTCTGTGCTTCTCTGCTGTTTTTCCTCTGGGCTAGAATGTGGATGTGGCAGCAGCCAGCTTCACCTATGCAGACAAGGACAACTCCCTAGGGGATGGTGGTCAAACAAATGGAAGTAACTTGGGTCTTTGAATGAATAGACCCAGCATCCTGGACCATTCACCTCCAGACTATTTTGTGAGAAAGAAATTAATTTCTTATTTAGGCCTCTGTAGTTTGAGATCTCTTTGCTATGGCAATTTATCCTGTACTCTAATGCAATCCCATTGACTGGTTCACAAAGCAAATCTACGGATAAGCTGCATATCTATTGCCTGGGGTGTTTAAAAATATACAGAATCTTGGACCTCACCCTCAGATTCTGATGCAGTCAGTCTGGGGTAAGGCACAGAAATCTTTTTTTTTTTTAACTACCTATACTTTTCTGATACATTGTCAAGATTATGAACCACTGACCTTGCCCCCTTTCACTATAAAACATTTTCTTTACATTCCCATGGTTTTCCCATTCCTCCTTCATTTTCTTTGAGTCTCCTTAATGTCTTCCTGATTCGTTTGTTAAAAGTAAACTGCTAATGTTACTGTAGTGGATAGTTGCTTGTCTTTCCAGAATCCATTCACTCTGATTTTCCTTTGGGGACGCACTTATTCTCAGTTCTCTGACCATGTGGTTCAGGCAAACCAGTCAGCTCCATAACACCCCCAGCTCTAGAGAGGGACACTTAACCACACAGCCCAAGCCAGGCCAGTCGGCATATTCCAACCTCTTGACCATAGTGATGTGTTCAGGGGTGAACGCATGATCCAAGTCAGTTCAGTGAGACCCAATCCTAGGGAAAAGAGCAGGTCTTTTTCCTCTGGGAATGCTAAGCTGGTAGGATGTATGCCTGCAGCTGTAGGTGCCCATCTTACCACCACTGAGGGAGTCTGAGCATGAAGTCAACACAGTGGAGAGAAGAGAGGAGAGATGATGCAAGACTAGTTCTGATGATATCACTTGAGCATATGGAATCATGCCTGAAGCCCTAGACTCCCCAGCTACATAACTCAATACATTTCTTTTTACAAGAAGGAAGTATCAGATTACATAGATATGTATATATTATATATCTATATATTATTCATAGTATATATATATTAGGATTATTTCATATTAAAATTATACATATATATATTTAAATATTTATATAGAAATACACAAACGCAACATAATTATAAAATTAACTATGAAGTTCAAAAGAAAATAGAAAATGAACATGTAAGATTTTAGAGATACTTTCAAAGAGAATAATCATTAGATCAGTGTATCTAACACATCACTCTCCTGTTTTAACTAGTATCTCGGGTAATTTTGTCTCTGAATTTGTATGAAGTTGATGCAAACAGACCTTTGAGGGATTATGCAAATGCCTTTGTTATAGTGTCAATAATTTTCTGGTTACAGTTCTAGACTGTTCTAGAGTTTTCTCATGTAGAGTCTGATCCAGTTTTGCAGTCACTACAGGGCAACTTAAAACAAAATATGTAAAATATATAAGGTTTCCTGATCCAGGAAATCAGCAGTACAGATTTTCTGAGTTAAATGAATCTGGTAAACTTCACTTTGTTCATGACAAGGAACATGAAAGCAGGTGTTTTCTTGTTGATCTCAGGAAAATTAATGTCTGCTTGATAGATTGAACATGTCAGCACTTTTCAATAATCTGTGTTCAAGGTATAGGGCCTATTTGCTGCAGCACGTGGTGGGCCTTCCAAAGCCATTCACACCCTTCTCTCACACAGAGGACTGGGGTTCTGTGTTTGTATAGCCCAGGAGCCAAGGATGATTTCCACACTTCTAAATGGTGGAAGAAAGATCAAAAGAAGAATAATACTTCATGAATATTACATGAAATTCAAAATTCATTGTTCACAACTAAAGTTGTATTGGAACACAGTCACATTAATTCATGTACACATTATCTATGGCTGCTTTTGCATCACATGGCAGAGGTGAGTAGTTGTGACCAAATGGCCTGCAAAGCCTAACATATTTATTGTCTCAGTCTTCAAGTTTGCTGACCCCCACTACAGAGAATGGAAAGTCAATACTCACTTTCCCAGAGATATTTGTAAGGGGAGGGGAAAACCATGTGACCCAGTTCTGACCAATAAAATGTCAAGGAAAGTTTGCAAGAGGGATGGTAGAAAAGATAGTGTAGATCCAAATAAAGTAAAAGAAGAGAGTTGACTCCTCTCTACTTCTTCCTGCCTTAAACACAGATGTGATGTCTGGAGCTGTGGTGACATTTTTGTGACCACGATGACACAAGCACAAGGTTGACTGCATTTTTATCTGATATATTACTTTTTTGTTCAAAGATCTAATGCTTTCTTCGGTCTCTGGCGTTGGAATTGATTTGAAGCAGTCTATAGTTTTTCTAAACCTAGTCTAAACAATGGTCACTGGGGAAAGAATAACTTAAGACAGATGCTTCCCATGGGAAACTTTCCATTTCTTTAGGAATTTGATTTTGGTCACGTAATCCCAGGCTCCAACTGAGGGGAGTTCAACTTTAGCCTGAGTTAAATCTGCCAAGGTACTTGGGGTGGGAAGGATATAAAACGTTTAAGAAGCTGCGTTCCAAAATTAAATGTGCTCATTTAACTGTGGCAAAGATGTAAAAGCATCAATCACTGCTAGTTCCTACTACTCAGTGAATCTTCTATAAAAGAGAGATAATTTTATTATTGTAAGTAAATACTCAGCTGGAATTTGGTATCCTTATATTCAATTCTCCTTTTTATTAAGTTTCGTAAGTGACCATTTAGATCATGAAATCTCTAGCAGAGCTATTCCATCTATAGTCCTTCTAGGAGCAGGGTGTAAATAAATAACATTTATTTGAGGGACTTCCCTGGCAATCCAGTGGTTAAGACTTCACCTTCCAATGCAGGAGGTGCAGGTTCAATCCCTGGTCAAGAAGCTGAGATCCCACATGCCTCGTGGCCAAAAAAACAAAACATAAAACAGAAGCAATATTGTAACAAATTCACTAAAGTCTTTAAAAGTGGTCCACATCAGGGCTTCCCTGGTGGCGCAGTGGGTGAGAGTCTGCCTGCCAATGCAGGGGACACGGGTTCGAGCCCTGGTCTGGGAAGATCCCACATGCTGTGGAGTGACTGGGCCTGTGAGCCACAACTACTGAGCCTGCGCGTCTGGAGCCTGTGCCCCGCAACAAGAGAGGCCGCGACAGTGAAAGGCCCGCGCACCGCAATGAAGAGTAGCCCCCACTTGCCACAACTAGAGAAAGCCCTCGCACAGAAACGAAGACCCAACACAGCCAAAAATAAATAAATAAATAAATAAATTTATTAAAAAAAAAAAAAAAGTGGTCCACATCAAAAAAAAAATCTTAAAAAAAGATTTATTTTAATATATATATATTTATATTAAATGAAATATATTGTTAAAATAAATATAAATTTATAAATAACAGATTTATATATTTGACATGTACAAGGCAGAACAAAACAAAATAAAAGCTTGGAGTAAATGCTATATAAAGATTAGGGCATTTTCTAATATTTCAGACCTCTAAGTATACCTGGAGTTTCAAAAGTCCCAGGGTCTAGGCACCCATTCATTAAAAATATTTTAGAAATCCATTATGGGAGAAAATAATTTCTCCTTGTAGAGAGAGAAACTGAAGCTCAGAAAAGATGGTCACAGTCACAGAATAACTCTCTCCACAGGACCCGGACTCTTGGGGCATATTCACTGTCATTAATTTTGAGGCCACTTGGACAAAAGAGGGCATTAAGGGGAACTCATGACAAAATCTCACTCAAATGTATGGTGACCTTCCAGAGCCTTAAGCCCATCATTCACATTGAATTCCCAGTAGCTGGGAAATTTCAGAGTATTATAGGCTATATAGCTAAGCTGGAATTATTTTTTCCAAAGATTGGTTTAAAAGCTGCTCTCTAATGCATTAAAAAAAAAAAAAGCCTCCCTGCCATCCCTCCTACAGGTCAAGGTAGCCACTCGCTCTGCCTTCCTGCCTACGGTGGCTGACCATCCCCCTTTGCTTGGGATTGAGGGGTTCCTAGGATGGGAGCTTTCACTGCTAAAACCAGGAAAGTGCTAGGAAAACTGTGACAAGCTGGCCACCCTATCCTGACTCCTCTGCCTGAGATTCTCCTTTGTGCTCACCTAGGTCTTCCTCAGTTTTGCAAGCCCAAGTTGATTCCGTTCCCTCCATGACTCCTCCCGGATACCCCAGCCATAACTCATCTCTCTACACGGCCAAAGCTCTGGGCTGCTGCTGATCTTGTGACAGCTGCTTCCCTCTCTCTCCTGTAACACACTTTCTAATTATGGCACCGTAGAGGGCAGAACACATGTCTTGTGCCTTGGCTCTTTTCACTGAGTCAGTGCTGGATGAAAATTGTCAGACTGACTGGGAAGATGTTCAGAACTGGACCCCAAGCATCTTCCTTCACGCTGTGCCCAGACTTCTTGCATTTACTCGTAGAAATACACCTTGCAGCTCGGGCCTTGGCCCCTCCAAGAAAATCTTTGAATTGCCAGGAGATGCAGGAAATTCCGATTGAATCTAGTAACTACAAACAAACCTGAAAATAATTCTTCAGCGGATTCTTGCCAAATAATTCTGGCAGGGAACAACCCTGATGGAACTCAGTGAATTAGCAGAAAACACATATATACCCCCGAGAGAGGATCAGACGGAAGTTACTGCATGCCTCTGTTTCACAAAAACTAGAGCCCTGAGCAAAGAGAAATCACAGACAGGATGGAAGAGAAATTTCTCTTTTGAAATAATGGCCCTGGGGCAGTTTCTAAGCCTATCAAGATGTGGAAAGGAAAATAATACCTGCAATAAAGTCAGGCCAGAATGATGTGGTAACAGCTTCAGAGCAATTCAAAAGTTCAGTACCATCCTTATGAAAAGGGGCTTCTCTGGCCACAAATGACCCCTCAGGCACACTGCTTTGCATAAGCTCTGTCATCTAAACATCTAAACTCAGCAAATTACCCTTAGCCAAACTATCCTGATGGTTTGTTTCATTGAACTCTCAACAGTTAACCATGCAAATACATAGTTCTAATGGTCACATTGCCTAGGCAGATTTAAACACCATTTTACTCTTCTGTTTTCACTTGACTATTTGATCTTTGGGCTAGTTGCTAATATCATCTGTCAACCTGGCACAGTATTGGGGAAAAAAATACTTTCAGCTAAGATTTTCAACTGTCCAGACGTCTAGGTAAGAGATACCGGATTCATAACAGTAATCAGGTAAACAGCAAAGATCCTTATCACAGTGGTCTGGTAGAGCTAAGAAAATGTGAACTGCTAACGTAGGAATCACTCCTTCACATTACCAGGAAAGATACCAGAAGATAGATCTTTCTTCACTGGGGCACCATTTCTGAGATGCCATTTCACTCAGGCAGCACCAGATGTGTTCCTGTCACCTGTTACTGACATAAAAGTCCTCCAGGACAAGGACACACCATGGAATGGAATGTGAACAGTCCTTTAACGTAAAATGTAGAATCATGAGACCTCCTCCTCTTCATGCAGCCCCATTGCTTTCTTATTAACTCTTCCCTACTTTCATGGTCCTTGACCTGACCTCTGGCAAAAAGTAAGTTTCTTGGTTGCTTCTTGCAGTTTAACTTACCCCTTCACTTCCTCTTATTTTTCTTTTTCCTGGATTATGGACAAAGTAGAAGCCAATGTTTTGAAAAAAACCTGAATAACAGAAGAAGATAGAAAAGGGGAGGAGTGTGGGTGGGATGTCTGATCAAGGTCTTCCCTGGTTGGGAAGGTCACACCTCCCTCTGGAGCTGCAGTGCTTTTCAGGTGCAAATATGCTTGTGTCCTGGTTTGAAACAATACACTATGTTGGAACTTCTGGAAACACTGTAGCGTGACTATGCCATATCTCCTATGTTTACTGGTAATAATAACCGCACTAAGTTCAATCAACTATATATTATTCAAAATACCATAAATCAAATCCACCTTTAAAAGTAGAGCTAGTTCCCAAATGAATCACATTTACTTTTCTTCTGAGTGATTTAAAATTTCCTTTGTCTGGATATTATTTCAATAACAGTAATGAATATATATATATAGCTATACATCAATGCCTGTATCTATAGGTATATAATATATAAGCTCTTCTGCAAATCCCACTAAAATTATTTAATATGACTTACACTCCATATGCACGGATTCAATGTTATTTTAAAGTTAAGAGAATTTGAAACTACAAATTATGTGATCCTGCTTTTATAGAGTCAACCAATCTAAGATAGATCACAGCATTCCTTTATTTCAGCGTCACATGTAAAATGCCAGTATCAGGTCAAACTAAAGATCAAACTTCCTTTCCATCTTGAACTTTTAAAGATATTGTTGGTGAGCTGGAGAAGACAGGCAAGGAGACGTCAAACAGGAGACATTTCTTCTTAAATGCGGAACATGTGGCAATTGTATGGAGAAAAATTTTTAAAGGTACTTAGGAACACACATATACATACACACATGTGATAAGTGAAGTAAGTCAGAAAGAGAAAAACAAATACAGTATGCTAACACATATATATGGAATCTAAGGAAAAAAAAAAAAAAGGTCATGAAGAACCTAGTGGCAAGATGGGAATAAAGACACAGACCTCCTAGAGAATGGACTTGAGGATATGGGGAGGGGGAAGGGTAAGATGTGACAAAGAGAGAGAGTGGCATGGACACATATACACTACCAAACGTAAAATAGATAGCTAGTGGGAAGCAACCGCATAGCACAGGGAGATCAGCTCTGTGCTTTGTGACCACCTAGAGGTGTGGGATAGGGAGGGCGGGAGGGAGGGAGATGCAAGAGGGAAGAGATATGGGAACATATGTATATGTATAACTGATTCACTTTGTTATAAAGCAGAAACTAACACACCATTGTAAAGCAATTATACTCCAATAAAGATGTTAAAAAAAAAAAAAAAAAGAAAATGAATTTTAAAATACAATTTGGAAGGGGGGAAGGGATAAATTAGGAGTTTGGGATTATCATACACATACTACTACATATAAAATAGATAACCAACAAGGACCTACTGTATAGCACAGGGAACTAGACTCAGTAGTTTGTAATAACTTATAAGGGAAAAGAATCTGAAAAAGAATATATATATGACTGAATCACTTTGCTGTACACCTGAAACTAACATACTATAAATCAACTATACTTCAATTTAAAAAAATAATAAACTAAAATACAGTTTGAAAAAATGATCTTTTCCCCCGCTAATGCTCTATGTAGTAACAGTTTCCCCCCAAAATCAAGCCTTTTAATTAAACAAGTATTCTTCATATCACATTTTAAACTTTGACAACAAATATTAGTCCATTGATGAAACTTCCTCACTCTGTCCTTCTGATGGAAACACAACATTTTTCCATCTCACAATGGGTCCCCAGAGTTGTTGTCAGCGCCGAGAATGGCTGCCACGCCCACTGGGTTTGGGGAGTGGTTTGGAAATGTAGACGGTTTTAGAATAGAATCACGTCTAGGTGGACCTACAAGGAATCTTCACAATCATGTCCCACCTTCTCATTTGATAGGTAAAGAATACAAGGTCACTTACCCAGAGTCACGCAGCCAGTTACTGAAAGAGACGGCACACACCCCAGGGCTCCTGAGCCCTACACCCAAAGCACTGGCCCTGGCCAGAGGACCTCGCATCATGTCTGAGCTCCACCACCCGCCATCAGGGTTGCTTCCACTAGAGCTCTTAGCTGCTCTGAGCCCCAGTTTCCTATGGGATAAAAATAGTACCAATCCATAGTGCTATTTTAAGAGCTAAATGCCATAACGTAAAGTACTTAGCCCTGAATCTGGCACATTGTAGGTGGTCAATAAATATTGATTGTTATCTTTACATGATAATATGTACTTAGTCTTCAGCTACAGTATTAATAAAATACTGGGAAAAATGAAAGTCAAAAAGTATTTTACACCATAATAAAACAGCGTGTTCTTTATCCAATAAAATACTTTAAAAGAGTACTGAAAACATCTATTTTGAAAAGGAACAGCAGAAACACCAACAGGTCTCAAAAATCAAGGTATAAGCTTTATCATTCAAAGTGCTGGCATCAAAGGGAGGCCATTTCATTTTTGACACATTAAACAAAAGAATTTTTAAACTTCTTCCTTTATTTTGGCAAGTGTCTGATTGACTTGAGTTTATAAAATATCTTTACTGAGACATGATTCACATGCCATAAAATTCACCCATTTAAAGCGCAGAGTTTAGAGGTTTTTAGAAAATTCACAGAGTTGTGCAACCATCACCACAATCTGATTTTAGAACACTTTCATCATCCAAAAAGAAACCCAGTACCCACTAGCAGTGATTCACTTGACTGAGAACCTGTAAATTTTTTGACCAGTTTTTTAATATTTCTGGATCTGAGAGGTTTCACACTTATTCCAACCACATGAGACCACAGCAATTTCCTGACTTGTTTCCTCTCACTGTCCTCTACTCTTGCTTCACCCTGCACACCTGCACTTTTTCGTTAGCCCTGCCCCTGCTTTCTGTTTTGTCTTTTATCCCATCAAGTGAATTTAAAGGACTGACTCTTCAGTAGGAGAATTTGCAATGCTCACATTTTCACTGCAATTCTCTTGCTTGTATTCATCCCCAGGTCCAAGTTAATTCAGCCTTGTCAAGGTGTCAGAAAAGGAAAAGCATTCCATCCAAGTGAAACACCACACCCACACAATTATAACTTGGGCAGAAAACACATTTATTGGTCAAAACTTTACAAACCGAGAGCTTTTAAAAAGCACACAGCCACACACCCAATAAAGAAAATATAAAAATTCACCATCTCCTATAAAGAGTTTAACAAGTAATAAACTGTTATGCCCTAGTTTTGAATGATATAAAGGAGGAAGCCTCAGAGATAAATTTCTCTAATTTTTACTTAGAGATTTAAATTACTTCTTAAAAACACCATGATGAAAGGTCACTGTGAAGAAATTTCAGTAGCAACCTGTGTTTTATAAATAACAAGAAAGTGAGACAATCGTTTGAACTCACTGCATGTCTTGTAGGAACACAATCAAATGAGGACGGTACAGGGAAAGGAAAAGTCATCACATAAATCTGCGTCTCCAACTAGATGTCATCACAATGACAGAAAAAAGGCCAGGGAGAGACCACAGAGATAGAGCCAGAAGGAACCTCGGAGATCATTCACTCCTAACTCTATTTACATAGGAAGCCACTGAGCCCAGGTCACACAGCCAATTAGTGGAAGGCCAGAGGCTAAAGGATGATTTGAACATAGAAGCCTGGGGAGCAGAAAAGAATGGGATAGTTACTTCTCTGGTTGTCGCAACATGACTGCATCTTCATAAAAGAGGGATTGAAATCCAACCAGCAAGACCTTAAGCTCCAAGTTGGTTTGGAAATGGAATAGGAGAGAATCACGCCAATTCCCAATTCCTTTGGGAATACAAGGAAGGTCGGATTTATCTTTATTCTCAAGAGAGCCTAAGATACTTCTTAACCAGAATCTAAGAGCTATTTAAAAAAAAAAAAAAAAAAAAAGCAGCTGTGACAAGCCAGCTGGAAGAGGCTGAAGCCAAAATGGACTGGGGCTTGGAGATGACTGTGAGGTGATAGAAGCTCTGCTTGCACCTCTGTCTGAGTAGTGGGGTTGCTTTGGCTGCATTAACGATCGCAACACAGCTGAGAGGGAAGATGTTTGCAGGCTCTGTCACCCATCCTGGGCCTGAGGCAGCTTGCCCCATCCTGCTGCTCCAATACGTAAGGCTCCAGTGGCTAAGCCTGCTGTTGGAAACTTGGGCTTTGCCCAGGACACATCACCAAAATAGCTCTTGCAAAAAGGAAAAGTCAACAATGCGGTGTACTGATCTCAAGAAAGAAAAATGTTCTTAATGCCAGTAAGACAGAGCTTGCTGCAGAGTTGTTAAATTCCTTGCCTTAAGTGTATTTTTAATCGTACTCTACTTCTTTGACGCTTTTGCTTTACAGGAGGATTCCTGGGTTTATTAATCAACAGTCACAGAATAGCAGTACCTCCTGTTCAATCTAGAACATGGGCTCAGTTCCAATGCGTATTAAACCTCACTGGGGTTCAACTGCTTCATCTGCAGAAGGAATAACTGACAGACTATAAAGTCCCTTCTAGCTCTAAAACTGGGCTTCCACGGCACCATCCATCAAACTTCCAGGTCAATGCCTCAAGCATTCACAGAGAGATGGCAGAAGTCTGCTCTCTTTGGGCCAGGATCGAAACATACGCAAGGCACAGATTCTGCCACTGAGGAACTCATCACCCCATGGGTTATCTATGGATTGAGATAAAATTTCTCCTTCTCATATAAGATATTAAGGCACTAAGCTGATGGTGTTTGGGAAGGATTAATTAAAATAACTAAAATATTGGGTTGGCCAAAAAGTTCGTTCGGGGTTTCGTGACACTGAAATCTGGAACAAACTTTTTGGTCAACCCAATACAAGGCATTAGAGAAATCCCTTTGTTTTAAATATAAAGAACTGCTTCTGTGTTTACCATCCTAGAGAAACAGGAGCAACTACTTGGTTATTTCGACACTGCCTTGTTTTTCTCCTTTAAAAACATATACAAATTCTACTAGAAGGAACTTTCCCAGCCCCACAAATAGACATTTTATCACCTAGCTTAGAAAAAATACATATATATATGAGAACTAGCAAACTTGGGCTATTGGAAAAAACCAACCAACCGACAGATCCCATCAACATTTTCTCCTGTTTCAGAGGAAAAGAAGGCAAAGATAATGCACCACAAACATGTTTTCAGATTTATCACAAATTTGGCAATCTGCACCAGTGAGGTAGTTTGGAAGAGACGCAAAGTTACAGAAGTAAGAGCACTGAATCTAGATTCCACCTCCTGTGCTTCCCTTGACAGAAATGTACCTTCTACTGGAAGTAGGGATTTTACTTTTAACCCTACACAAATAATAAAGGCTCACTCATCATCCCTGATTTATACAGACTTTGACTGTTTTCACAGTCATGGTGAAGGGTTTGCATAAATCACGCAGCATCCCTTGCCCTGGTTCCCCTTGAGACAGAGCAAAACTGGCTGGCTTTCATAAGCACCAAAACTGCAAACTTCAATGTGAACGTCATAGACCTAGCTGGGTAGGGACAATTTCAGTACTTCTAGCTGCAAGACAAAGGAAATGACTCAGCCTGCACCTGGTGTGCAAAGGAAACAGGAGAAAGAAATGTCCAAATCAAATAGCATAAATGCACATTTTCTTAAGGCAATATGCCCAGTTTCTCTTCCGGTGTTCTGGGGTTATTTTTGTTGTTGTTGTTGTTCTTGTTATTTTGTTTTGCTGTTTAAATTTTACATGCAATTATATATTAGATGAGAAGTTTTAAAGTTGAGGAGATCTCCATCCAACCATACTAGTGAATACAATATATGGCTCACGTTTGTGTTGTAGCAAAAATTCCTATCAAAATATTCATTTGCGGGCTTCCCTGGTGGCGCAGTGGTTAAGAATCCGCCTGCCAATTCAGGGGACACGGGTTCGAGCCCTGGCCCGGGAAGATCCCACATGCCGCAGAGCAACTAAGCCCAGGAGCCAAGACTACTGAGCCTGCGCTCTAGAGCCCGCAAGCCACAACTACTGAGCCCACGCGCCTAGAGCCCGTGCTCCGCAACAAGAGAAGCCACCGCAATGAGAAGCCCGCGCACCACAACGAAAAGTAGCCCCTGCTCACCGCAACTAGAGAAAGCCCGCGCAGCAACAAGGACCCAACACAGCCAAAAATAAATAAATAAATAAATTTATTTTAAAAATATATATATATTCATTTGCAGTCTGTAGGACTGTATGGAACTTACAACTATGCTTTGAGTTTATGAAAGGACTTCTGGCTTTGCTGGGTTAAGACTCTGGAGATCAACTCCCTAATACGTACCTAAAAATAAAATTTTATGTATGCCAAAATTAAAGTTGCTGATGTCTAGATTTTTTAAATGGCATAATTCTAAATAAATTCATCAGAGCAGAACTTTTCCCATTTTTCAGGGCCTCTGCTTTCCACACATGGGCTTTAACTGCTTACTAGACAATCCAGTGGAGGTTGGTGGTCATCTTGGCCCCCTCACTACTGAGTGTGAGATTAAAATTCATACCTTGTGAGATCGCAAAAGACTGTGTCATGAGATTTTCATAAACTTCTCCAACGGAATGAAGTTCATGGATTTTATAATACTTAAAGGCCTTTAGTTGTTGTGGTTACTTGGGCCTCACAGCTCTGCTCAGAAAGACTTACCCCTGACCAGCTAGGGTATAGTTTTATGTAAATGGTGCTCCTTTTCCATTTGTTCGGTATTGAGTAATACCAAAAAGGATTTATCATCAAATTATCCACATCTATTAAAATAGGATGTGTCCTGGTAATTCTCTGGAGGTCCAGCGGTTAGGACTTGGCGCTTTCACTGCCAGAGGCCAGGTTCAACCCCTGGTTGGGGAGCTAAGATCTCGCAAGCCACAAGGAGAGGCCAGAAAAAAAAAAAAAGAGAGAGAGAATAAAATAGGATGTGCCCTATTCCTTGCTTTGACAAAAAAACTGATCTAATTTTAAGGCCTTGGGTCAGTGGCCTCCTGGACTGCTCAACCATATGAAGCCAAAGGGATGCTGGCCTAAAAGTCTTCTATAGAACAATTGAGATGGTTCCCTTTTTTGTGTGTGAAATGCTTTCCTACTCACAGCATTACCCAGCATGACTGTGTTTTGCTGTTGCTACACCCAATCCAGGCTCTAGCCCAGGGCCTGATGTTTTAAAAATTAGGGGTTTTAACACGTATTAACAATAAGTTAGAACAACTCAATATAAGCTGTCCCCAAATACTGAGCGTGCAGGAGATATAGAAAGACACGTGGCAGTGGAGATCACCTGGAAACTAGATATTCTTCTTACTTATTGGAGAATTACTTAATGCTTAGTGACTAATTCTCAGAAACCTCCTCAACTTGCTCCTTACAAACCAGCCAGCAATATTGTCAATTACTGGCACGGGACAATCAGACATACATTATCTCCTTCGGAAAGTACGTCTTTTCTTAGAATAGGTTTCATACTATGGTACAGCTTTAAAAAATTCTTTACCTATGGCAAGGTTTGCGTGTTCACCTAGAAATACAACCATTCAACAAGTACTTATTTCATGCACCCATTCAACAAGTACTTATCTCATGCACCCATTCAACAAGTACTTATTTCACGCACCCATTCAACAAGCACTTATTCCATGCACCCACTCAACAAGTACTTATTTCGTGCCTACTATGTATCATGAGCTGACCCAGGTGCTAAGGAGACATCCACGAACAGGAAGGACAAGGATCCCGCTCTCTCAGACCTGACATTCTGGTTTAGGGAGAATCATATAACCCGAGTCAACGGTGAACTGGTCACATCTCACCAGAGAGGGCACTGTCTCTCAGAGCTCATCTTACTCGAAGAGGCCATATTGGAAGACAATTAAAACCCCTGCTTTTACTGTGAAAACCTTTTGGAATTTCAATGTCTTAAAACCCGTCCAAAGCATGTCTTCCAAAAGACCTCCTTACCTGTAGCAAATGAACATACTTCTAAGCAAACGGCAACAATGAATATTTCTAAGCATAATTAGAAAAGAGAAGACATGCTCTCATCCACATGGGTTTCCATATGGTAGATTCATTCTGTTTCCAAAATGGCATTAAAATTCTGCAATATTGTATAAAAAGGTGTTGGTTGATATGACCTAAAGGATCAAATTATCTAAGTCTTAAAAATAACATTATTCACTAATAAATGGTCTGTTCAAGCAGAAAAAAAATGATGTCCTCCAGTTCCACATGGCAAATTATTTTACACACTGTCTTGTAAATGTTCCAGCTGTGCTGAACAACAGCTGTCATATTCAGTGAAAACGCCACATTAAGTTATCGTAATATTTAGTAAAGGGGTCTAATTATTTTTTTTGAAGCTGTCATTTTTTTTAAGCACATGATAATTTTGGGGTTTTTTTTGGCTGCGTTGGGTCTTCATTGCTGCCCACAGGCTTTCTCTAGTTGTGGCGAGCAGGGGCTACTCTTTGCTGTGGTGCGTGGGCTTCTCATTGCAGTGGCTTCTCTTGTTGCGGAGCATGGGCTCTAGGCACACAGGCTTTAGTAGTTGTGGCTCGCGGGCTCCGTAGTTGTGGCTCGTGGGCTCTAGAGCACAGGCTCAGTAGTTGTGGCGCACGGGTTTAGTTGCTCTGCGGCATGTGGGATCTTCCCAGACCAGGGCTGGAACTCGAGTCCCCTGCATTGGCAGGTGGATCCCTAACCAATGCGCCACCAGGGAAGTCCTGCATGTGAATAATTCTAAACCTTTTCTTAACTTGTAAAATGATTTTTACCTTCCTAAATGAGGAAGACGAATAAAAGGCTGATAATCATCTCCAACCTTACCCTATAGTCACCCACTGGATGTTTAGTTACCATAGATAAACATCAACTTCTGTCACCATACATAATACTTCTCAGTTGCAAATTTGATTCCTTCATCAAAGAAAAAATTTAATTTATTTAAAATATTTGTTCTTTCAATGGGATATTCTCTCGCCCTCTTGTATCCTTCTAAGAGGACAGTTATCTAAAAATGAGAGTTTCATTTTCTGGAATACCGTACTTCCCTTTGTGCTCCTCAAATAATTTCCTTAGCTCCTCCATATAGGTCTGATGCAACTCCTCAACCTGCTCTGGGGTCGGGTGCAGGGTCTGATGAACAGGGATTGGGCGGCCAACTGCAAAAACAGAGAATACATCGTACGTAAGAAATCAAAACCACTCCACCACAAACTACCACCTCCAATGGACAGCCCTAGAAAGATCTCCCAATCAGAATCTGTCAGGCCTGCCAGCTCCCATCCCTTTTTCATTTTACTGGCTGCCTGCCGTGGTCACACCATCTCTTTTGGTAGCAAATAAAGAGCCTTCCTTCTCAGCAGACGCTGGATTGTCAGGACACTTGTGGTTTTGACTTTGAGTCAAATGAACTACTGTGCTGGCTGCAGCTGGGAGATAAGAGGACATCGCTGTGTGTGTACGTCAGCAGCTTGCTCCTCTGGTACAGCTGACAGCCAGACCACAGTGCTCTATTATCACTGTCTGGGAAATCTTAACTCAGGAGGCAACAGTCCCCTATTCTGGCTCTGTTTAATGGCATCCTAAAAAAATGAAAAGAATATATATCTTCACTGCTAAGTATCTGTGCTAGAAAACATAATCACAAGGATTCCACTGTCCGTAATGGTGGAAAACAAAACCAGCCAAACGTCTTAATAGAAAAAAACATTAAATAAACCACAGACCATTCATTCAGTGCAATCCTAGGCAGCAATTTTTTTAAAAACTAAATAATATTTTTGTAACTGTGTATGGTGACTTATTGTGGTGATCATTTTACAATATATACAAATATCAAGTCAACACTTGAAGCTGTTATATGCAATTATATCTCAATTTAAAAAATGAAATATATATGTGTGTACACACACAGAGATGTCTAAAATGTTGTAGGTGGGGAAAAGTTGTAAAATAACATAGTATGATCCTATTTATTAAAAATTTCTATATCTAGGTGCATTATAAGCTTTTAGTGCACTAAGAAAATCTACAAGGTACCCTGATAGCCCTTACCTGGAGGGAGGGAGGTAGAGCTGGGGGAATTTACATTTTATCTGTATTGTATGAATTTTCTACAATGAGAAGGCATTGGTGTAATCTGTATAATTAAAAATGAACTAATTAATTTTTTAAAACCTAGCAATTTCTACATGTATTTTAAGGCATTTATATAATAAATAACTTTTATCTCACTTGTGTCAGATTTTGAGAGACTAGATATACGTGGCTCCGCCTCCTGCTGTCCTCAGTCCTCTCTGCTACTCATTGCGCCCTCTGCTGGCCTGATGCTGCTACCGATGCCAAGAGTTAAAAATGTACAGGATGTTCAAGGAACTGCAAACTGCTTACTACCTTTGATTAGCTTGGGCATGAGGTCAAATGGGGCTGTAGGTAACAGAATGGCACTCGCAGGGCTTCCTTTGCCCACCCGGAGTCTCCCCATGCTACATCCAAGGTTCGATCCATGTTAGTAACAAAAGGTGATTAGTTAAGAAGAAACCAGAGAAAGAAGGAAGTGATAAATAACAGTAGAAGGAAGTGTGACAATAGTATGGGAGGTAAGGGAGCACAGAGAAGGGAATGTATACACACAAACACACACACATATATTATAATATATATTAAGAAGATATCTATCTATATCTATCTATATTTATATACAATGTTACACATAATCTATATATCCTATGTATAGATGTATAATCTCCTTATCACAACATTAGTATTCTCAAATTGCTAAGTTTTTAACCATATATAGCCTCAAGAAGCTCCTATACAGTTTTCCTTGAAAGCTTGGGTGTCAAACATACATAGCAGACATCAGTCCTTTGTAATTTAACATAACTATCTCGCTGTCAGTAAGGTTGACTTTTTTTTTTTTTTTTTTTTAACCACACAGCTTGCAGGATCTCAGTTCCTCGACCAGGGATTGAACCCAGGCCCAAGGCAGTGAAAGCACTGAGTCCTAACCACAGAATGGCCAGGGCACTCCCATGTCAGTTGTGGTTGAAATACAGACTTGGAGAGGCTGAAATGATGGGGTGGAATTGGGGGCTGGTGTTGCACAAGAAGCACCAGGCTAGACCAGATCCAGTGCCAGCTCACCAGCAGGTACACCGAGCTAGTAAGTAACTTCTTCACTGGCCTTAATTTTCACATGTATGGAATAAAAGAGTAGGCGACCTTGAAGCTTCCACCCAGCTCTGATCTTTGTTGTTGTCTGAGGAAAGAAACTGAGAAATTCACGTGCTCATTGAGAAATCTACTTGCAAATCTACTAGCAAATTTGTGGTGTTATAGAAATAGCTTCTGTTTTCTTAGTGAAATTATCCCAAGGAGAGAGGTTAAGTGCAACTATTCTGGGTGGGAGGGGGGATTTATAAAGAGATACAGTGGTCTAAGAAGATGAAGAGTGTTGTTCCCAGCTTACTTCAATTAGGGCTTGTGAATTCTGAATTATTGAGTCTTATTTCCTGAGATATCCTACAGTTAATTCCAATCCTGTTCTTTTCCTATTAATGGTTTTATTATATTTCAGATAGTTCTTTCAGAGAGCTCAAACACGCTCATATATATTGAATTTATCATCATTAGATTTTTCCCTTTAAACTGTGAGACAAACACAGTCATACTTGTCTTTCTCTTATTTACCCACAGAGAAACTGAGATGCTGAAAGTTTCTAAACTATACATACACATACACAAAAACAAACAAACAAACAAAAACCAAAGGAAATGAAGATTTAAACCCAGCACTTCTGCCCCTCATTACTAAACTAACCCAAAATTGGATTAGAGAGTAAGAACCTTTCTCAATTACTTTTTAGGAATACAGACAGAGGTAACAAAACAAAAACTTGCAAATCTGAGAAGGGTCCCCAGAGCCCTAGAAGACCAGAGTTCCCTCTCTCCACAAAAAGGAGATTTTTACTATCAAGGAGAAGAAAGCTGTTTTCCACATAAGACTGGGTTAGTTGCAGACTGCTGCCTGACTCCCTTTTTATAACACAAAGGAAAAACCAGCTGCATCAGGCTGCTCTGGAGGTAGAACTCCTTGCCCTGGAAAAATCGGCTAACATCTACTTATGGCAGAGTCAGGAATCTTAGCTCTTGTTTATGTTTCAGTGCTTTTTATAGCTGGCATGCTCCTTTGTTCCCTTTTCAATTCCATCCAACAATTCAGGATTAGTTATGTCTTTATTGCCTTACACAGCAGTCTTGCTCTAATTTCTGTGATGCTGTGTTGTATTTACCTAAATGAAGAATAAGCAGCTTCACGAGCTATTGTATTTGCAGCTGGAGAAGAGCTTGGAGATGGGAGTTATTTTCTTCTCATTGAGGCAAAGAGTAGATCTTTCACAATAAGAAGTCTTTGTTCTATTTCTCTGTAATTGTGAAAATTCTGCATAGTTTTCTCTCTCTAACGGTCTGACATAGGAATTACTCTTTCTTTAGATGCTACATAGCCATACACAAGAGAGAGACCAGGCAGAGAGCTGGGCAGAGTGGGACTGGGAAGAGTCAAAACCTGGGTTCAAGTAAACCTCTGGCTTATGATGCAGTCTCAGAAGATGCCCAATGTAAGTATGTGTGTATATAAGTGTGTATACATATGCACACACACACACTCATGAACATTAACTGAGCACTTAATACATTATACTGGGTACCATACTAATTCGTTTATTATTACCTCCTTTAATCCCTACTTTACAATTAAAATTTAAATTAGGTTCCCCTTCCTTCCTTTCTATTTCAGAAAATCCATTAGCCTGCTTTTTTTCCCATTAGGATAGAATAATGACTTGAAACAAAATGGACTACTTTTGTCCTCAAGTGGTTCCAAACCAGTTTTATTTAAATAAGGTACATTCCCTTCCTTAATTTTTTTATCAAAAAAAAAAAAAATTCAAACCTATAGAAAAAAATAATACAATAAGCACTTGCATCTTCTTCCTCTAGACTCACCAGTTTTAAACATTTTTGTGCACACACACACACACAATATGTATATGGATATACACATGTATCATTATTTTTACTTTTGTAGAACCATTTGAGAGTAAGTTGTAGACATCATTGATTCGATCATGTTATCAGCCTTAAAACTGCTCATGCTATAAAGACAAAAGTTGACAACCTATTCCAGCTTAAAGTAGGCTAAAGAAAGTGAAAATTAAATGCAATGTATGATCCTGCTATGGGAAAAAAAACTGCCCTTCACCAAAACCCATAGCTAAAAAGAATGTTATTGTGGCAACTGATGAAATTTGAGTATGGCATGTACACTAGTTAATAGCATTTAATCGATGTTCAATTTCCTGAATTGTACTGACATTATAAAAGAGAATAATCTTGTTCTTAAGAGATAGACATAAAAGTAATTAGGAACAAATGGTCATGTTGTTTGCACTTAAACAGTTCAGCGATAACAATAGTAAAAGGTGTATTTGTGATACCATTAGAGAGAGAGAAAAACCGTAGCAAAAAATGTTAACCGGGGAGTCTAGGAGAAAGGCACACAGGAGCTCGTTTTACTACTCATGAGACTTTTCTGAACATTTGAAATTTTTCAACATGACATTTTAAAACTTAAATCCAACACATACTAGGACACATGAAATTTCCTCTTTTAAAAAGCAAGTTTCCCTTGTATTTTACTTTCTTACCCAAACAACTTTCTGTCATACCACCTGTACTGGCTCTATGACTTGAACTTAATAGTAAATTGATCTTAAAAAATTTTAATATGTACTTGTTCTATTTCTGAAAACTTAACAATTATAATCAGACAGGCCTAACTAAAGCCTAGACTTTAAGAACAGTATGTAAAGAGTCACAGTTCCTTGCAAGAATGTTGCTTTTTTTTGTTTGTTTCTGCATCACAGACCTCCAGGAGGGCAGGGATTTTGCCTTATTTGTTCTCTGCTATATTCTCAGTGCCCACAGGGTGGGAGCTCAAGACACATTTGTGAATCAACAGATTAGTCTTTAGTTAGTTCCTTGCAACATTCTTGCAAGGAACTGCGACTCTTTACAAACTGTTCTTAAAGTCTAAACTCATTTCCTTTTTCTCTCCCAGTTGTCATGATGGATGTGACATTGAAATCAGTTTCTCTCCATTATTATGTAATAAAATATAATCTATGTGAACGTTTTATTGTACTTGGATAAACTGATAATAACCCGGATAAAATATATAAATGACATACTATTTGTGACACATAAAGAAAATATATGGTAGCTTCTTTATAAATTATGTCCATTGAGAATGACCCTCAGGAAAGAGGAAAGAAGGTTTTGATGGAGGATGCAGAGAAACCTGATGGTTTAGCAAAGTCTGGTGTAAGAAATATGCAGAGACTGATGATGGCACCTTAGAATTAGCCAGAGCACATTTTTAAAGGGATTTTAACTAATAAGACATTAACAGACAAAACCATTACATTCCTAGTGAATCTTAGTGAATCTTGCTCACACTACAATGAATGCTCTAGGGGCTTCCCTGGTGGCGCAGTGGTTAAGAATCTGCCTGCCAATGCAGGGGACACGGGTTTGATCCCTGGTCCGGGAAGATCCCACATGCCACGGAGCAACTAAGCCCATGCGCCACAACTACTGAAGCCCATGCGCCTAGAACCCGTGCTCTGCAACAAGAGAAGCCACCGCAATGAGAAGCCCGCGCACCGCAATGAAGAGTAGCTCCCGCTCGCCGCAACTAGAGAAAGCCCACGCGCAGCAACAAAGACCCAACGCACCCAAAAATAAATAAATAAAATAAATAAATCTATTTTTAAAAAATGAATGCTCTGGTTGAAGTTGCTGATAAAGTGGGGTCTGAGAGATATGGGGGAAAACTATTTACAGGATGGAGAATCAGAGCATCTCTGGACACCTGGGAGTGAGAGGATTATAGATGCAGTAACGATTTAGGGTGAATTCAGCTAATATTTAATGAGTTCTTGTGATGCAAGGTAGAGTTAACAAACTCTTAATTAAGTAGAAGGGGGAGTAGAAGGACCCCAAAATAACTTGCCACTCTGGACGCTGCCTGAATTCTGCTTGGGGTGTGTCAGGGAGTCAGCAGAGAAACAGCTCTGGGTTTGAAGCGCACTGATTTAAAATAGAAATGAGCATAGCAACTTAGATCATGGTTTCAATACCATATTGTGTTTTATTCTCTGGCGCACGTGAATGATACACAGCTTTTGCTTTTGTTTATGGAACTGTAAATAACTTACCCCTAACTTGTGTTTCTCCAAGTAAATAAAAGTCTTTAAGTACACATTGTCAGAGGGTCCGGTTCACACAAACCAGGCTGCCCTCAGTCATCTGACTCCCACCTGACCACCCTAAGAGCACGCAGCTGAGTCTTTATGAAACATGCATATTCTTAGCTTGGTTTTTAAAAGGCTTCCCATAATAGCAGGATTCTGAGGATGCTGGAGACTAGAATTGGTGTTTCTGATGTAATCATTCGGGGGGGTAAGTGGAAGGATGTACTGAAGCAATTTTCTTTTGTTCTGAGTCTTTAAGAGATGCACGCTTGACAGGCACTAAGTAAAAACCAGAGCTATAAACACGGAAGGACCCAGAGATGATCATACTAAGTGAGGTGAGCCAGACAGACACAGACAAATACCATACGCTATCGCTTATATGTGGAATCTAAAAAAAAAAAGATACAAATGAACTTATTTACAAAACAGAAATAGACCCACAGACTTATGGTTACCAAAGGGCAAAGGACGGGGGGGAGGGATAAATTAGGAGCTTGGGGTTAATGTGGTCGTCATCCTCCTCCTCCATTTTAATCCCCCCACACGTGCCATTTTTAAAGATAAAATCAGTCTATATTAGAATACATGTATCTAGTTGGGGAAAAAATGCTTTTGCCGTATGAACTGATGCCTATGTGAACTGAACATGATGAAGACATCTATTACACAGAAATGTCCACATATTAATAGACTCTGATGTAATGTGTTCAAAGAACTGCTATGTTGTAATCTGCTAGTACAGAGAAATAGACTCATCAGAGTATTAGAAATTCTATTTCTAAAATTGAATTCTATTTGCAGTTCAATAGCAATATTTTTAAAATAATTGATTCCCATTCAAATGGAAAGCATAGTCATTTCATAAATAAAAGGCAGACTGTAAATGAAGTTCAAATAACACCTATAGGATTATTATTTTAGGAAGTTCTTACTCAAAGCTATTTCAGTAACAATAAACATAGCTCAAAGTAAGGTAATCCTTTTTACTCAGTTTAACAAGCCTCGAGTCTTTGATGTACATACCAACAGTGTGGATGGGTTTCCTATAGGGCATTAGGCCAAAATTGTATTGAAAAATTCCTCTGGCGTGGAACAGTGGCAAAGCAAATCCCATGATCTTCTGTAGTTTCTCCTGCACAGTTCGAAGCCATGAGCCTTCAGGGTTGCTAACTTGTTTAAATAGTTCATTTTCACCAAAAGAAAACACTGGCACCAAATAAGCACTGCAAATAACAAGGAGGAAGAATAAGCATTTTCAATGAAAAGGATTTAAATATTTCATTTAGCCCAGCTGACTTTTAGAACAGATTCCTAACAATTCTTTGATGTTCCCAAGCCTCCCTATAGCGCTAAGTTCATGTTCCATACATTGAAACTGACTTATACCTGAGGTCCTTTGGGGAGGTACCTCAGTAGTCTTAGTGATTTGTGGAATTTTATTCTATAGAAAATCAAGGTTCCAGGAAGCTTCTTTGTCATCTGCGGTTTTGGCCATGGTTCATTTGTTCATTTGGCTAGGAATTTATACTGTGCATATAAAATTTTGTGTTTTTTTTGTTTTCCTCTTATAGACAAGTTGAATGGCTGGACGCCATGACATTGAGTTACCTTAGTGGGAAGGTTGTATTTCATTCCCCCTAAACATCCACATCTGCTCTCATTAGGAAGCCGATTAGGAGCTCCGTCTTTAAGGGCCAGAAAAATGACTTTCCTTCTTTGTGTTCGTTTAATAATGTGTTAACTTCCCTGACCCAGGTGCCTGAAATGAAAAGCCACTTACCCATGGGTCAGAGCAATTTTCACAAATCCCTTCCGCTGGCGGATGAACAGAGTGAACTTTCCAGGATGGGCATCCAGTGATTCCTCTGCACCCCCAAGCACGATGACTGAGATGTTTCCACCTCCTTCCTTGCTGAGCACGTGACACACGCTTCTCCTGGAAACTGAGACTGGCCCTTAGTGAAAAAAACAAAAGGCGTTAACTAATTGCCCTTTTACACTCTTATCATAATAGTCTATGGCACCAGCAAATATTTCACAGAATTTCCTAGACTGCTTACATTTGGAGCAGTTTGCAGGTTTATAATTTTTTCATAGCCGAATCTTTGGTAATAGATGCCATTAATAAGATCTAACGTTCTGGCAGGTGACAGGGTTAGGTCTTTAAAATGTCACTTGCTTATTACTAGGTCTATCACTTGTTCAGGTAGGTTGTGTACTGCTCATTTCTACAGATTCCATTCATATTGCATTATAAGTAAAAGGTGCCCCCTGGAGCTGTTCAGTGCACAAATCTGCATAGCTGTATGTGGTAGTCTTCATCATTATCCTGGCAGATAGATCCTTGCTCAGAACCAAACAGTATAACCTCCAAGAGGTTGCCCTGGATCTTTTGAACACACAATGGTCTGTTTTCAGGTATTCTTTATGGATTCTTATTTCTCAGACATGGATTTATAATGTAAATGGTTTCAAAAATTCAGACATCTGACAAATAACATACATCAATTGCTAAATCTGTGCGTGATTCCCAAATGCCTAGTTTGACTTTGGTAAATTGTTTATTTAAGACATAAGTTACATAATTGTTCAGTCTTTATATCAGCCTTTCCCATGTAAAAATAACTTTAAAGACTCCTTTTCAGATTTTAAATGGACTACGTACTCTTGGAGGAAAATACTATGAACTCTTGGAGGAAAAGAATAACAATGAAAACACAAACAACCTGTGACCCATATTTCAGAGACAACCACTTTTTAATGTCTTATTGTTTCCTTCCATTCTTGATTTTATCTGTTTTCTTTTTTTAGTCATAAAAGAATGTGGGGCTTCCCTGGTGGCGCAGTGGTTAAGAATCCGCCTGCCAATGCAGGGGACATGGGTTCGAGCCCTGGTCCAGGAAGATCCCACATGCCATGGAGCAACTAAGCCTGTGCGCCACAACTACTGAGCCTGCATGCCACAACTACTTAAGTCCACGGACCTAGAGCCAGTGCTCCGTACAAGAGAGGCCACCGCAATGAGAAACCCGCGCACCACAACGAAGAGTAGCCCCCGCTCGCCGCAGCTAGAGAAAGCCCGTGCACAGCAACGAAGACCCAATGCAGCCAAAAATAAATATTTTATTAAATAAATAAATAAAGGTCAGAGCCTTGAGAATGGGCTATCCTGTATGTTAAAAAAAAAAAAAAAGAATGTGTTCGTTTTATCAAGACACGGCCCTTCGTCTCCTGAAGGAAATTACATGCTCATTTTACTGTGGGTTCCTATTACTGGGGGAATATAAAATTAGGACAGGATTCTGAATGATCAGCGACTCTCTGAAGAGAAGAGGCAGAGGAGGGTAGGTTAGAGGGTAGAGAACCTGAGCCCAAATAGGTGTGAGCTTTCACTGAGTTCAAAGCCACGGCCATTCTGCTCTGCGTGCCCTGAGTCAGAGCTGGAGGCATTGCTTCCACTGGAAAGAGGGCCTCGTGATTTCCAGACACCTGGCAGTCCTCACTTGCCTCTGGACACTTCTCAGTTTCCTCCTGAGGCTTCCCTTCTTCAGGCCATGCTTAAATGCTGCATTTCTCAGGGCTGTTAGGGACTAAATGTTTAAGTTCCTCCAAAATTCATATGTTGAAACCTAACCCCCAATAGGATGGTATTAGGAGGTGGGGCCCTTGGGAGGTAATTAGGTCATGAGAGTGGAGCCCCCAGGAACAGGGTTAATGTTCTTATAGGAAGAGGAACAGAGCTAGCATGTTCTCTCTTTCCACCATATGAAGATACAATGAGAAGATGGCCATCTGCAAACCAGCAAGTGGGCCATCACCAGACACAGGATCTTCCCAGCCTTCAGACTGTGAGAAATAAATTTCTATTGTTCAAGCTACCCAGTCTATGGTATTCTCTTATAGCAGCTGAACTAAGACAGGCTCCTTCTTCGTCCCTGTTGTCTTTAACCTTATCTCTACATGTGGCTCACGGATTCAAACCCCACTTATGTGTCCTGAGTTCTCCAAAATCCATCTCCTTAGAGTTTTACTCTAAGAAACTGTAAACCCAGCTGGTTTGGGAGGGGACATTCTACGTGGTCCTGCCCACCCAGAACCCTAGAGAAATAAACAGTGATCTGCCTTCACTTACCACTACTCATCAGATATTCTCGGAAGAGCGGACACCGGAACCAAAATGGAAGCACATGAAGATACGCAGTAAGGCCAGGAAACAGCTCCTTGAAGTTTGAATAATTTGTACAAAAGTTTCCAAAGGCTCCAGCAACAAGCACTCCATGGGGGTGAAACCCAAATATGTAGTTGTGACTTGGATTCAAATCCCAAGTTTTGATGAGCTACAGTGCATTTATATTGACATAAAAAAACAAAATGTTCCCTGATTAGTTTCCAATAAGAAACAGAAGGACTCAGAATTAGTTCTATGTTCAAGAGGAAATGAAGAACATGACTCATTTTCATTTCCTGGGGCAGAGCTGTTTCCAAATTTTTAAACTGTTTCCTGAACCCAGAGCCCCTCATACACAGCCTTCTAAATTTTGTCAATTTAGGTTAGACCCCATTTAGTAACTTGGGCTGAATTGCAGGCTCTCCCCGTCTAAAAAGGGAAACGCTTGAAAAATATGTGATAAAAACACATTTGAATTCTTTTCCCAGCTTAAAACCATACTATATAAAACAATTCTACTCACATGAATTGGAAAATAGTCCTTAAAGTACCTCCAAATGGTCCAGCTTCTGACCCAGTCGGATCTCCTGCCTCCTTGCTCTGGGGTTTGCCAGTCAAAGTAAAGCCATGTCAAATAAGGGATGTAGAGGAACCAGTAGTTGTATATGATCAGGAACACGATGACTCCAAGGCACACCTGTGCTGTAAGAAAGGGGAAGACCTCAGGAATCAGGGTCAGTTAGCATCTGCTCACTGTACTGTACAATCATTGGCCCAAGGTAGGGGGAATCTAACATAGACAAAGTGTGTTCAACTGAACCTTGGTTCAAGTGAGGTAGTGTAACAAGACAGCAATGGTACAGTATGACCTAACATTTCTTGGATGTTTAGTATATACCAAGTACTGTATTGTGGATTCCACCAAAAAATATTTTTAAATTTAATCCTCATATAGCCACAGCATCAATGAAGCAGCCCTAGCACTCCTAACATTCTTTTTATAAGAGGGAAAATAGCAGCTTAGGGAGGTTAAGTGAATTGCCCAAGCTACACGGAGGTGTAAGTGGCTGACCTGTCTAAATTCAAGGTCCATTCTCAAAGCTCATGGCCCTACACCACCTCCCCGACGTGATACATGGAGGAACCGTCGCTGACAGGAGGAATGCAGAGGAATTGCTGCTACAAGTGTTCACCTTGATTGAGCAGCCATTATGCATGTGCCCATGAAGAGGGCACATTCCAATGACAAACTTCATTTCCCGGAAGTCTATTGCCAGAGATAGAAATGGCACAGGAGTGACTCTACGCCTTAGCTCACCTACCACTTCTCTTGACATTTCATAATGACAGAGCAATCCTAATTGTGCACCTAATGATATAGCTTCAAATAGATGAAGCAGGAATTGATAAAACTTGACCTGGGCAGTAGGGACAAGAATATTTGCCTTAAAGGAATACATTAAGCTAAGCTAGACATTTTCTTTTTATGTCTGTGCTATGTGTTATACTAAAAACTATTTATGAAAAGAAAAATATATCAATGGGGAGGAGCACAAAGACTTAAAGCGTGGCACAGAGTAAGTGCTCAACAAATGCCAGCTATTACTACTGGTTTAAGGAGTGCCATTACCTCTTTCTTCTTTATTATGTGCTACAGTCTTGAATCTAGTACTGACTTCGGTCCCCCAAGCTCCTATCCATTCTCAACTTTATTAAAAAGAGCTTTGTCCCCAAACGATCCATCATGGTATCTGAGTAAGAGCACCTTGATCTATTATTGTTTTATAGTTATAGATGTAGGTATAGATTTGGTTTTTTTTTTTTTTTTTGGCAAAAACAGAACACATGTTTATATTTCTAGAAATATATAAATCAACAAATTTCCCAGTATAGATTTAACCCAAATACTGAATTGAACCCATCAGAGGACTGACTTGCTCTCTCCAGGGTGGGTTAAAAGTTAAAAGGGTGTGAAAGGTTAAGGAAGCATGTGCCCTCCACGGTTCAGTGGGGTGTTTTCTTGCATTCTGGAAGTTTCCACGAGTCTAGAAGTGAGGCCAAAAGAGTGTCCTCTGCCCTCATTCCTACCAAGATCACTCTATTTTGATTTACCTGCTTCCCTCTACCCAGGTCTGTGCGCTGACAATGTACCCCTGTTAATTAATTTTATTTTATTAAAATGTGCAAAACATTTACAAGAAACATAAATAGGTCTCATTATTCTCTACCCCAACCTGGATCAGGTGAGCTATGATGGAACAGGGGAGGGAGGGCATAGGTACTGAGTAGTAACTGTCTCGCATGGGCAACAGGCAACCTTATTTACTCCTCCTTGCAACCCTCACGGTACAGAGTTCTGTCCCTATTTTGCAGTTGTGGAAACTGAGGCTCAGGGAGTTTGAGTGTCCAAAGGACTTGAACCTGGATCTGCCTAATCCTTAAACCCAGGCACGTTTTTTTTTTTTTTAGAAAACCAAACTATCCCCAGCTAATGGTCATAACACCATAAACATGTGTTTATTACAAGTACATAAGCAGGTTCATAAGCATAAAGAATCAGGCACATGAAAGGTTTTATTTTCTTTACTATAAAGGTGGAGAAACTAAGACCAAAAGCAAATTAACTTAATTTCAATCACAGAGTGAGTCAAGAGTAGGTCCAGAAACAAAGTCCCCCGGCTACTAATTCAATGGTCCACTCACCCAACCACATTCCTCTAGGTGAATACACACTGCATATCTCTAACATTCATTATGTGTTTTGCATGTACAGTGGTTAAGACATGGATGGGAAATTGGACTCCTTATGTTGGAATGTGCCACCAACCAGCTTCCTGACCTGGGGTGAGGTCTTTTACTTCTTGAGCCTCGATTCCTTTACCTGTGAAATGGGCTAATAACAGCACCACTCTCCAAGGACTGTTGGGGGAATAAACAGAGAGATGTTACACTGCCTGGCACAGAGCAAGCGCTTGACAAATGGGAGCCATTTTTATAATAACTGTGTTTACTAGGATACATTTGGAGAATGCAAAAAGTAGAAGCAGACAAGATAACACTCATATTCCTGTCACCCAACAAAAACTACTGTTAAATTTTCCCGTCTTTTTTTTTTCTTCCATCAAACAGGTTATGTTTTTTTAACACAGTTGATCACACATATTTTTTATTCTGTATTTGATCACTTACGATTATCTCATCTTAGCTGCTTGGTATTATAAATTTGGCATTAAAACCTCTCCACAAGTGTTATTTTTAATGACTGAGCAACATTCCATTGGTTGTCAGTACTAATTCAAATTCTCTTGTTTTTGAATATTTGGGCTTCTAACAACTTTTCTCTAATAACATAATCTTGCATAAAGATTTATTTCATATCATAAATAGGACCAAAGTAGTTTTTTAATCCCTTGATCCTAAATTGGACTGAAAGCAGAAAACACTACAAAAACTAGGTGACTAGATCACCTCTATTTTCTATTTTTATCCCACTAAGCAATCCAAGGTAACACGATTCTCCTAAACTGGAGGTCAAACAGAAGAGAAAGTTTAAAAAATTTACTCCAAAACATTGTGCAGCTCTCAAAACTAATGTTGATACTTTAAAAAAAATTGTTTAGATTCATAAACCAAGTTGCACTGAAGGCCTAAATTTCAGCTGCCTTTTTTTTTTAATTAGAAAAATTATTTATTTCTTCTCCTTTCATACATCTTATTGTTCAGGAAACAGTCTTACATACATGTCTGAAATGATGTACTGTCACACACTCTGTTTAAAGGCAAAGCACCACAGGTAAAGCCGATCATCTGTCCAGAGTTCTCAGCTTATGGGATCTCACTTTCTGATTTTACACTAACTCCTGAAGGTCAGAAATGTCATCTCCAAAAAATGTTAAGGGGTTTGTAAAAAATAATTATTTTATTCAATATTATAGTTGTAGAAATGAAGTATATTTTCTTTAAGAAATAAAAAAAAGAAGAAAATGCCACTTAACATCATTGGTATGTCAGTATAGGCCAGCAGGAAAAAATACTGATAAGCTTGTCTCTTTGATACCAAGAAGACATTCTAGTCCAAGCTATAATACACTTCCTATGTTTTCACTAGATGTTTCTTTTCTGCTGCTTTTCATCCTTTTCCATATTTCATATCAGAGGACTGGTACAGCCTTTAAAACTTCATTAACAGGAGCAAATTCAGTATCCACCGATTTCTTCTCAAAAGGCCTTCTAACCCATCAGATAGCCCGGCAGTTTCATTCTCATGAATACTCTAGCCACGAAAAAACTCAGTAGGACACAGACGAATCCAATGAATAGAAGGAGAAATCTATTGAGTTTGGGAATGTTTGGTGCATTGGATTGGTCCAGGATTATGAAACCTAAACCTCCCATTGTAAACAAGAAGCTGGATGGGAGTCCTTCCATAATATATTGTTCATTTACTCTGTAGGCCAAGAAAGCTACTGGCCTCTGATGCCCATGTTCTTCAGTCATGGAGCCGACACCTGGAGGTTCGACAGTAACATCCTAAACGATTCCTCCGGCGATGAGGAAGTAAGACACCACCACCAGAGCGTACATCGTCATGGCCGACGGCATGTGCACCCAGGGTGGCTTCTTCAGCTTCAGGTTGGGACATTCCAGCACTAAGAACGGGACTTGGTACAAACTCTCCATGTTGGTGGCGGCAGGGGCAGCTGTCGGCCGCCAGCCCCACGCACCACCCAGGAACAGCTCTTTTTTTTTTTTTTTCTTTGGCTGCATCACAGTGTGTGGGAATCTTAGTCCCCCGACCGGGGATGGAACCGTGCCCCCTGCAGTGGAAGGGCAGAGTCCTAACCACTGGACCACCAGGGAATTCCCCGAAATTTCAGCTTCCTTGACTTGGGTACATTCTGGATAAGAAACCACAAGTCAGCCCCCAATCATTTATACTCTATTTTCACTTAACTGCCATAGATTTCTACTTTCTCTACATCATTGAGGAAGCTGCCTCCCGCTATTTTTTTTTTTTTTTGAGGTGAAATTCACATAACATAAATTAGCCATTTTAAAGAAAACAATCCAGTTGCATTTAGTACATTGACATTGTTGTGCAACTCCCACTTTTATCTAGGTCCTAAACACTTGGATCATTCTGAAATAAAACTCTGTACCCATTAAACAGTTACTCCTTATTTCCCTTTCCCCTGTCCCTGGCAAGCACCAATCTGCATTCTTTTTCGATGGATTTACCTATTCTAGATATTTCATATAAATGCAATGATCCAATATGTAACCTTCTGTAGGCTTTCACTTACCATCAAGTTTTTGAGATTCAGCCATGTTGTAACATATATCAGCACTTCATGCCTTTTTATGGCTGAATAATATTCGCATGTATGGATAGATCACAACTTGTTTATCCATTTGTTTATCTGTTGATGCACATGTGGGCTGTCTCCACCTTCTGGCTACTGTGAATAGTGCAGCAATGCCCCACTCCTTTAACAGTACTGAAAGTCAGAAAGGCTCAGCCAAAGTGTATGCATCGGCACTAAGCTTACCATCATCAGTAAAGGGTCAAAATGACATTTGCCTCTTCTTACGATCAAGTGGGAAATATACCCCATCACCTTTGTGACCTTGTTGCCAAAAATGTCTAACCTGACTCTAATCATGAGAACATAATTAGGCAAGTCCAGACTAGGGGACATCCTACAAGATAATTAGCTGGGGCTGTTTTAAAAATATCAGTGTTATAAAAGATGAAAAAACAAATAAAAAGTATAGGAACAGGTCTAGTTTTAAAGGAAAATTTGAAGACAATTAGGGAAATTTGAATATGAGCCATGTATTAAATAAGATTATTGTTTCAATGATACATTTCTTGGGTGTGATAATGGAATTGCAATTATGCACAAACTCCTTGTTTTCAGGAAACACATTCTACAGTATTGAGGAATGAAGTGCAATGATTTTTACAACTTAATTTCTTACTTTCAAATGGTTCAAAAGCAACAGTAACAACAAACTGGGTGTGTGTCTATAGAAACAGAGAAAACAAACACTGAAAAATCCTAAGAGTTGGTGAATCTAGGTAAAAAGAATGTATACTGAACTATTCTTTAAATACTTCTAAATTTCCAAAATTAAAAGACGGGGGTGGGGGCTTCCCTGGTGGCGCAGTGGTTAAGAATCCGCCTGCCAGTGCAGGGGACACGGGTACGATCCCTGGTCCGGGAAGATCCCACATGCTGCGGAGCAACTAAGCCCGTGCACCGAAACTACTAAGCCAACGTGCCACAACTACTGAGCCTGCGCTCTAGAGCCCATGAGCCACAACTACTGAAGCCCACACGCCTAGGGCCCATGCTTCACAACAAGAGAAGCCACCGCAATGAGAAGCCCGTGCACTGAAACAAAGAGTAGCCCCCGCTCGCTGCAACTAGAGAAAGCCCATGCGCAGGAACGAAGACCCAATGCAGCCAAAAAATAAATTAAATAAATATATTTTAAAAAATAAAATAAAATAAAGAAAAAAAAGATGGGGAAATGTATGAATTATACATGTAATTGATAATAATGCATAATAAGTTAAGCACTGCTATTTGACTGGGAACAAGTTGGGACCTCACAGAGAGCCCTACATTTGCAGCAAAGTCTTCATCTCCAATCTCATACATACAGGGGGAATGATCGATCCAATGACCCACTTTTAGCTTCAAAGCTGCCTTCAGGTATCCCTAGTTTTATAGAAGGAAGTGTTCCAGCAAAATCAGGGATATAAATTTCCTTTTTTCATGAACTAAAGACTTTTGGCAAGGAGTGGTGGCCAGGTCTATAGCTTTTGGGTGGTGGAAGGTCCTTCAGTGCTTACGTGGACTTTTCCTACCTCTGCTGCCTCCAACCGTTCTGGCTTCAAGGGATTCAACCTGGATACTTAAAATACAAGAGAGTACAAATGAAAATGTATTGTAGTGTTTGACCCATGGCAAATGCTCCATGGATGTTAGCAGAATTTGAAAAGTAAATGAATCCTAACAACACACTTTGCCTGTGGCATTTCTTCAAAGACCTGATGTATATAAGTTGAAAAATTCCTTTAAGTTCTAGGTTTTAGTTTTCCTTCTTTATCAGTTTTTTTACGATTTAATAAAGTATTATTTATAATATGGAAAAATAATTGGTTAGTGAAACTTAAATAAAATAACACACAGAAAGCCATTAGAACAATGATGGTGCAGGAATTCCCTGGCAGTCCAGTGGTTGGGACTCCACGCTTTCACTGCCGAGGGCTCAAGTTCGATCCCGCAAGCCACGCGGTGTGGCCAAATAAATAAATAAAAGGAGAATACTTAAAAAAAAAACAAAAACAATGATGGTATGATGGTGGAAGCAGCTCTTCTGCCCCTTTCCTGTTTGCCCATTTCTGTTCCCCTCTAACCTTACAAGAACCTAATTATAGGAATGAGATCACTAAGCAATTGAAACTAACTCCTGACTTATGCTCTCCTGAATGCATACCATGCTTTGCCCAACCTGCTGATTCTTTTCCTAGATAAAAAGAAGTAAAAATGAAGAATTAAGCAGTTAAAAAATGACTAGCTCTCTACCGCCAACAGCCCCCCTAAGCAATCCTGCAGACAGATCACACGGGCAAGATAACATCTGAAGAGAGTCAGCCAGTCTGCACTCAATGGAGAACCCAACCTCCTGCCTTGATGATTCACTGAGATTCTTCTTCCTGCCCCCATTTTTCCTTTTAAAGACTATCATGGCTGAGCAGAATCTTCAGAGCTGGTCTCTGGACACGAGCCCACCTTCTTCCCAGATTGCCAGCTTTTCTGACAAAAACACCTTTCCTTTCTACTGACACTTGCCTCTTGAATTACTGGCTTACGAGCAGCGAGCAGCTGAACCTCGGTCTGGTAACAATGGCATCTAGGAAACTCTCAATAAATGTTAGCTATCAGCCACCACTGACTGCTTGAGACCTTTAAAAACACCAGTTTCATATGGCTCAACCCAATGTATTATTTGATTTATTTTCTAGCGCATATATTATTTTAATAAATTTTTTTAAATAGGTAAACAAGAGGAAAGGAATATGCCAAAACATTTACAATAGTTATCTCTGGATGGGAATATGGACTTTTTTCTAGTCTCTTCTAAAAGCTCTTCTACAGTTTCCAGTTTTTCTAATAACTAGCATGAACTACCTTATAATCAAAACTTATTTTAAAAAGATAAATAAAATGGTTCCACTAAAGGGAAAAAAAGAAACTAAACACTGCAGAACAAATCTACTTATGTAAGAATATTCTCATCTTTAACATGACTCTATTAAATCTGATGAGCAAACTCCATCAGAAAAACACTGTGAAAACTAGTGGAAGTTTACTTACTTGCATTAAGTAGTGACCAGTGACCAATTAAGAAATAATTTAAAATATTTAACTTGTATGTGTATCCTTTCCACTTGTATCCAAGAAGTTTTCATTTTTCCCCCTAGGAAAACTGTTTCTATACTTATTTTAGCCATTTAACATAGTATGGAGAAAGAAAACAACTGAGAGGCAAGCAAAATCCTTTAGCACGTCACATTCTTTTCCTTTTTATTCCTGAGGCATTGTATTTCAAAATATCAATCAGTGTCATCTGCTGAGTATAAGAATGTAAGTATAACATTCCTCTAATTTTTAAAATTCCTGCTTTAAGAAAACTTGCCTCCCAGAGTTTCTTAGGGCTAAAAGAAACATGGGGCTAAAAGACAAATCTCAGAACACTTTGCAGAATTTTTCAGCCTAGTATTCCTCATACGTGGGTCTGCTCCATACCGCCTTTAAAAAGTATTGCCGTACAAGGATCTGCATTTTTCTTGTTTAAAAGTGAATTCATTATTGGACCTATTTCTTTGCCTAATGAAGTCAAATAAATTATAACAAGGATCCAGTTGAAACCAGTCCCATTTTCATACTATTTCAGAAAGCTTTACATGCTGAAGGACAAAAGAAGCACAAATACTTTGTATACCTACAAACTGAAAACCACAGAAATAATCCACGATAAAAGAGGCACAGTAGTGTTTATGCAAGTCCAGGAATCTAGTATGAATCACTAGAGTGAATGTTAAAATGTGCTCCCTCAAAATTTTCCAGATGAAGGGAGACTAAAGAGATGTAACTACATACAACATGTGGATTCCTTTGCTATAAAGGACATCAGCAGGACAATCGCTGAAATATGAATAGGGCCTCTGGATTAGGTCAGAGTACAGAAACACTGTTATTTTTCTGATTTGGATAATTGTACTGTGGTTATGTAAGAGATATATATTAGGAAATATGTGCGGAAGTACTTAGGGATAAAGGGAGACCATGTCTGCAACTTACTCTTAAAGAGTTCACTTGATGATGATGATGATATACATGTGTGAGAGAGAAAGATAAAGGAAACATGGTAAAATGTTAACATTTGGGGAATTTGATGAAGAAATATAGAAAATTACAAAAAAAATCTTATAATTATTATTTTTGAAGTTACTGCAAAATAAAAAGTGAAAACAATTTTAAGGGCCCTCCCTGACACCTACAGAATCAAAATCTCTGGGGAATTTGCATTTTAACAAGTCCCCAGGTGATTCTTAGATATACTCTAAAGTTGAAAACTTCTGATATAAATAAAATCAACAGTGGAAGAGTCAGCATTTTTTGATGTCAAATTTCTCCAAATTAAACTATAAACTAATCTCAATCAAAAAGCAATTCCAATGAAAACCCCAGCAGGCTTTTTAGTATAAACTGACATGCATATGAAATGCATATGAAAATGTAAAGAACCTATAACAGTCAAAACAACTCTGAAGAAAAGAACAAAGCTTGAGAACTAACACTATCTGATTTCATGAATTATTATAAAGTCACAGTAATCAAAACAACATGGTAATGGCATCAAGATAGATAAACAGATTAATGGTACAGAATAATCCAGAAATAAATCCACACATATATGGACAACTGATTTTTGACAAAAGCACAAGCCCAATGCAGTAAAGAAAAAACAGCTTTTTTTTTCTTTTGAACAACAGAGCTGCAACAATTAGATTAAACATATGCCAAAAAAATGAACTTGGACCTTGTACGATATACAAAAATGAACCCAAAATGGATCATAGATCTATATGTAAAACCTAAAACTAAAAAACTTGAAGAAAATGTAGAAAATCTTTGTGAACTTGGATTAAGCCAAGATTTCTTAGATATAACACCAAAAACACAATCCATAGAGAAAATATGGATAAGTTAGACTTCACCAAAATTTAAAATTTCTGCTCTTCAGATACACAAAAGATAACCCATAGACTGGAAGAAAAAAATCTATGCAAAGTGTATACCTGATAAAGGACGTATATCCAGAAGAACACAAAGTCTCAAAACTCAATAATAGGAAAGCAAGCAACCCAATCAAAAATGGGCAAAAGATTTAAACAGGTACTTCAACCAAGAAACCATACAGGGACTTCCCTGGTGGCACAGTGGTTAGGAATCCGCCTGCCAATGCAGGGGACACGGGTCCTGGTCTGGCAAGATCCCACATGCCGTGGAGCAACTAAGCCCGTGAGCCACAACTTCAGAGCCCGCACGCCACAACTACTGAAGCCTGCGTGCCTAGAGCCCATGCTCCGCAACAAGAGAGGCCACCGCAATGAGAAGCCTGCACACCACAACAAAGAGTAGCCCCCACTCGCCACAACTAGAGAAATGCCGTGCGCAGCAACGAAGACACAACACAGCCAAAAATAAATAAATAAAACAAGTAAATTTATATTAAAAAAATGAAATAAGACTAAGTTAAAAGAAAGATTATTTTAAAAAAAAAGAAATACAAATGACAAACAAGCACATGAAAAGATGTTCAACATCGTTAGACATCAGGGAAATGTGAACAAAAGCTACAGTGAGAGACACCACTACACACCTGTTAAAGTTGCAAAGATTAAAAGGACTGTCTATATCAAATGATGGCAAGGATATGGAGCAACTGGAACTCTCATACGGTGCTGGTGGGAATGTAAACTGGTTCAACAACTTGGGAAGAAAGTTTGGCAATTTCTTAAAAAGTTAAACCTGCTCCTACCATAACATGATCAACCATTCCATTCCTAGGTTTACCCAAGAATAAAGAAAGTATAGGGCTTCCCTGGTGGCACAGTGGTTGGGGGTCCGCCTGCCAATGCAGGGGACATGGGTTCGATCCCTGGTCCGGGAAGATGCCCACATGCCACGGAGCAACTGGGCCCGTGCGTCACAACTACTGAGCCTGCACTCTAGAGCCTGCGAGCCATAACTACTGAGCCCGCGAGCCACAACTACTGTGGCCCACGTGCCTAGAGCCCGTGCTCCGTGGCAGGAGAGGCCACCGCAATGAGAAGCCCGCTCTGGCCGCAGCTGGAGGAGGCCCGCATGCAGCAACGGGGACAAAACACAGCCAAAAATAAAAATAAATAAAATAAATAAATTAAAAAAAAAAAAAAAGAAAGTATACACTCGTTAAGACTTGTAGGTAGAAGTTCACGGCAGTATTACTGATAATAGCTACAACCCAAATATTCATCAATAGATGAATGAACAACAAATTGCAATATATTCACTCACTAGAATACCACTTAGAAACAAAAAAGCTATGAACTACTTAATACACCTACAAAAGAATGAATCTCAAAATAATTATATTCAGTGAAAGAAGCCAGACCAAAAAAAAAAGAGTACATATGCTGTGTCTCCATTCATATAAAACACTAGAAAATGCAAACCAGTATTATGAATGACAGCAACCACATTAAGAAGTGGATGCTTGTAGATGGGGGAAGGAGGGGTTACAAAAGGGATATGAGAAACCTTTGGGGATGATGGCTATATTCACTACCTTAATTGTGGCAATATTTTTTTCGGGTGTTCATGTGACAACTTAAACTGTACACATTAAATATGTGCAGTGGGAATTCCCTGACAGTCCAGTGGTTAGGACTCTGAGCTTTCACTGCCAAAGGCCCTTGTTCAATCCCTGGTCGGGGGACTAAGATCCCACAAGCCTCACAGCACAGCCAAAAAATAAAATAAAATAAATATGTGCAGTTAACTGTTTGACAGTGTCACAATAAGGCTGCTTAAATAAATAAGTAAATAAATAGACCCATTCAGTAAAAGATCACAGTCTCACCACACGGTCTTAGGTAAGATACATACCTCTTGAGCTTCAGTTTTCTCACCGAAAAAGATAAACCTAATAATCCCTGCCACAAGGAGTTGTAGATAGGAGATGGTCAATAAATGTTGGCTCTCTCTTTTTCAGTTTTCCACTTTTCAGTTAGCAGGTTGGTAGCACACAAGCTAGTAAGTAATGTTTCAGTTTCTTGAATATTAAGATTGGAAGATAGGTGATCCAGCAATTCCACTTCCCAGCATTTACTGAAGGAAATGAAATCACTATCTGGAAAAGATATCTGCACCCCGCCATGTTCACGGCAGCGTTATTTACAATAGTCAAGATGTGGAAACAACTAGTGTCCATCAACAGATGAATGGATACAGAAAATGTGATATATACTACATATATGAACTAGAATATTATTCAGCCATGGAAAGGAAATCCTGCCATCTGTGACAACATGGATAGACCTTGAGGGCTTTATGCTAAGTGAAATCAGTGAGGCAGAGAAGGACAAATACATAATCTTACATGTGTGGACAAACAAACAAAACAAAAGAACAAGCTCATAGATACAGAGAACAGATTGGTGGTTGCCAAAGGTGGAGGTATGCAGGGGGGTCTGGGGGGGAGGCAAAATGAGTAAAATTGATCAAAATGTTAAAAACTTCCAGTTATAAGATAAATAAGTCCTAGGCATGTACTGTACAGCATGGTGACTATAGTTAATACTGTATTGCATATTTGAAAGTTGCTGAGAGTAAATCTTAAAGATCTCATCATAAGAGAAAAAAATGTGTAACTATGTGTGGTAATGGATTTTAACTAAACTTACTGTGGAAATCATTTTGCAATAGACATATATCAAATCATTATGTTGCACACCTAAAAATAATACATTGTTATAAGATTGGAAGACAGGCACTTAACATTTATCTCAAGGAAACAGTATTTGATTTCATGACTAAATGAAACATTCTGCTTTTTTTTTTTTTTTTTTTTAAATATATCCCAAGTGCTAATAGCTTAAACTCATTTCCTGATGGTGGAAAGAAAAATGCATTCCAAGATTTTGATTTAGAGACTTTAAAATACATAGTTAATAAAACTTCTCTTATCACCATTGGAAGGAGATACTACATCAACTCCTTACTTTAAAATAATTAAAATGGAAAGAAATAGGTAAGCGTTTATCCTGCCTTTACTGTAAGAATTGAATTGTAGGGTAATCAATGGCCCTAGATGATGAGGAAAAATTATTCCTGACATAAATTCTAGTTAATATGTGAAGAATGAATGATAGAATATGAAAATTACCATTTTGTAGTCCCAAATAAAACAGTTAATTTGGTCAATGATCATTAATGGAGACTAGGTGAAAGGTCAACGGTCAATAGGGAACTTTTATTTGCAGCATGTCAATTACCACCCCTCACATTTCTTCCTACCTGGACCCACTGACCACTCTTAGACACTAATAATGGGATAGCTAGACATTATGTGCATTCTGACATAATGCAACATGAGCACACAGCAGCACCTTGGAAAAGGACTTGCAAAAAGGTTTCACCTAAATCTAATCAAACCTTTAGCTCCAACTTCCATTTTAGAAGAAATACAGGGAATTGAGGAACAAGTTAACCATACAAAATAGCAATCAGAGAACTCCTGAAGGTGACACATCTTGCAGGACAGATAACCTGGCTTCTTCAATGCTTCACTGACAAGAAAACAAATGGGGGAAAAACTGTTCTAAATTAAAAACTAAATGCAACCCAGAGGGCTTTTTTGGATCCTGATTCAAGTAAGTCACACATAAAAGTGTATTTGGGGCTCAATTTTAGGAAATATGAATATTGACTTGGTTTAGATGATTTTAAGCAATTACTGTTAATTATGCTACATGGGACAATGTTACTATAATTATGTAAAACAATTTTATAATAGGCATACTAAAGTACTTGGGATTAAAATACAATGTGATTTGCTTTAAAATATTTTTGCAAAATAGGTAAAACTAATATAGCAAATTGTTAAAATAATTATAAATCCAAGTAATGGGTATATGGGAGTTTATACCCTTCTCTACTTTTCTGTATGTTTGGAATTTTTCATAATAAAATTTCCAAAATATATGATAATACAAAATAACACAAGTGTCAAATGCATGCAATAAGAGCATTTAAATGAATTGTCTGTCAAGCCACTGTAGTTTGATTCAAATTAGGACTGGTGGGCCATGTCTAAGTCATTAGTCCATTCATATGTGACACATAAGGCTCTACCACCCACCTTGTGACCTTGAGCAGTTACTACACCTCCAAGCTCTATCTTTGGAAAATGAGTACAGGGGTTAGCCCCTACCTCTAAGGTCGCTGTGGGGATTTACATACAAGAGTTGATACAAATAGGGACATGTGGGGTGGACCACTTCCCTTTTGGGTAACAGAGTGAAGACATTCAACCAGTACTTATTGTGTGCCTTCCATGGGCCAGGCACGTGCTGGGTACTCCCTCACTGAGCTTGTGAACTAGGATGTATCAGGGAGGAAATTTTCCTCTACCCTCCTATGTTCCTCTGGCTGATCTAAGAATTAAATTGACATGAGACAGATTAATGGGAGAAAATCAAACAAAATTTTAATAATATGTATGCCTGGGGGAGACCCAGGAAAACTGAGTAACTTGCCAAAATGGCCAAAACCCTCCCCTTAAATACCATCCTCAGCTAAAGACAAAAAAGGATATTGAAGGTGGGTTGAGTCAGTTATGGGAGGTTATCAGGAAAAGCACAGTCAGGAAGGGTAAGGTTTTATGCAAATTTAAGTCCCTGCCTTCTTCATTGGTAGGTTTCTAGAGATTTGGTCATCATCCTCTTCCTGGTACCGCAAGGGAGACACCCTTACAAATAGAGATTTCCCTTATAAATGTAAATGTTTCTTACAAAAGGGTAACTCCCACTAGGTTTTCAGAGTTTTTCCCATGTCTGCTGCTTCTTAGAAAATAACCAGCTTAAAATAATTAATATACCAAAGAGACATATTCTGGGATGGCAAATTCTGCTCTCCTACAGATGGCAATAGAGACCTTTCTCAAGTAACCACAGACATACACAAATACAAGCAATGATAAGGGCCATAGAGGGAAAGGACAGTGGGCTATCAGAGATGTGCTGGCTGATGAGCAAGAAAGTCAGCCTCCAGGTTCAAGGCATTAAATTGGACAGCGCAGTGGTTAAAGCAGGAACTCTGGGTAGAATATTTGGGTTTGCACGTAGCTCCTGCACCTCCTACTAACTGTGTGACCTTGAACAGTTCACTTCACCTCTTAGTTCCCTCATCTGTACAATGAGCGCAGGAAGACACAGTCCATACCTCATAGGGCTGTTGTGAAGATTACATGGTTAATAGTGTATGGTGCTTAGAACTGTAGAGGTAGATGGCAAGTGCCAAGCTGCAGCTGGCAGAACAGTACCTGACACACACGAAGCCCTAGATAAGTGTAGTTGTTACCTCAATGGTACTTTGGCCTAGAGCAAAACAAAGTGCAATGCTGTCTCAACAGTTTGGCCTAGGAGGACTAAATGAGTTAATTATTTGAATGTCCTTTTTTAGTAAACTCTAGCTGTACTTGGAGAGTTTATTAAAAAAAAAAAAAATCACGATGTGCAGGTTCCATTCTGAAACAAATGAATTCAAAATTCTAGGGATAGAGCCTGGGTATCTTATTTTTTAGAAATTCCTCCAGTGATCTTAATGTGCAGCCAGGGTTGAGAACCACTGATCCAGGCATTCAAAATGTAAAATGGTTTCAAAATTGTAAACCTCTACAGTGGAATGAATTTATTATTACTGTGGCCTGGACAGTGTACAACCCATGGTCTTATAGCACACAAATGACTTTAGCCTTCTGAAGAGTTTAAGTTCCCAGTAATTCCTGTCCTCTTATACCCCCTCCTTTTCCTTGACTCTCCCCATGCCCCCCCACCAAGAGCAGAACAAACATCCAGAGAAAAAGCTCGCAGATTAGCCCCCTGCCCCATCTAGTGACTGGCTCCTGTGCATTTCTATATGAGCGTAACTTGGGAACTGGCCAGAACACACTCTCCTGGGTCGAATTATTTACAGACAGAGGCCATCCAACCCAACCTAACGTGTGGTGCAGTCTTCTTTGCAGCAAGGTACCTTTCTGCATCTGGAAAATCTTAAACACGGAAAAGCTAACACAGATATTTGTTATGAGGGTGGGGATAAGGAAGGAATCAGGTTTCAAATCCTTGGGCATTGTTTTTCCATTTATGAATCGATAATTCAAGAAACGAGTTTATCTACTTTTGAGGGGCTTAAGTGCAATGTCCTATAGCTCGATTGGGTCGTGGTTACACTTGGAGGTATACATTTGTCAAAACTCATCGAGTTAAAATCTGTGCCTTTTACTGTGGGTAAAGTACACCTCGAGTCTGAAAAACAGCACAGGGGAAAATAAAGTCGGCAATCAGTGGCTTGCTACAAAGTTCACGTGGAAAGATGAATCAAAGAGGGGAGTCCTAAATTAGCTACAAATGCCCTCTGTGACCTGCCTGCTCTGGCTGACAAGGGAAGTAGTGATGTCCGGGAGGGGGGAGACGGAGCCCCAGGCACCGCGGTGTTTCGCCCGGATCTTGCGCGGCCGGGAGTCCTTACCGAGCAGAAGGAAGGACAGGACCCACTGCAGCACCGCCGCCGTCTGCAGCCGCCGCGCCAGCGGGATGTTGAGCGGCGCAAACTCGACCTTCATGGCCCGGCCGGAGCGAGGACTGCGCCGAGCGCTGCCGCCTGGGACCTCGCTGCTCCGCGGCGCTTGCCGGGTGTACGCTGCCTGCCGGCCCAGCGCCCGGCACCCCGGCGCAGAGGAGGCGGCGACCGCCCCGGAGTGGGCGCGGACTGGACTTAGTCTTGGGTGGGAGGGCGCGCCGGGGCTGAGGCTGGAGGCTGCCAATCACGCGCCCGGGCTCGGGAGCAGCTGCGGCGCCCGGGGCGCATTGGCTGGCGCGCCCGGGCGCAGAGGAGAGCGCGCCGCGTTGGGCACAAGGGTGGACGAGAGGGGTCACCTGGCAGCCTGCCAGAGCTCGGCGACGCGGGCTCCTGCAACCTCGCCCGAGACCTGGGATCTCCACCGGGCTCTGACCATTGTTCAGCTGGTCGATTACTGTGCGCTAGGCTTCAGCATCCGCCTTTAAACCCACCTCTTCCTCCGAGGGTGTCTGCAGCTGCGAAAGGGTTAGGATCTCCCACCAGCTGGAGGAAGGCGCAGGAGTTAGCTTCTCTGGAGCTTGGTACCCATCTGTTTGTTGGTCTGTGTTCCCCACACCACCCCCAAACTCTGGGGCCTCCTCATCTTTGTGTCTCAGATTTCTATCCGAATCCTGGAAAACTTTCGCTTATTCATTCAAAGGACATTTATTGAATACCTCCCACGTGCCGGGAACCATTCTGGGCGCTGGGAATACACTCAGTAACCAAGTCATTCATCGATTCTGCTCTCAGAGGGTACAAATAATGGGGGGGGGGGGGGGGGCGGGGTGGAGAGAAACATAAGGAAAATAGCCACACAATTGGGTGTGTAATTGCAAAGTGAAACGCTACTATGAATGAATGAGAAGGTTCTAGGACTTAGACTGGAAGGTCAGTCTCAGAAGAAGTGACCTTGACTTTAATTATAACAGTGACTCTAATTCAAGCAAAGGGAAGCACATGTGCAAAGGTCCTGTGGCTGAAACTCAAAGAAGACCAATATAGTGGGAGCTCAGGGAACAAGGAGGAGAATGGAGTGAAATGAGTCAAAAATGGTAGCCAAGGACCAGATCCTAGCAGGCTGTGTTTAGGGTTCAAGTCTTTACCCTAAGATTTGTCAGTGAAGGGTTTCAATTATGATGTGTTAAATAAATGGATGGATTCTAAATTGTGCCTCATGCTGTGAGCGCCCACTACTTTTTCTTTGTAAATCTTCCTGTATAGTTGACCAACACCAAGTGGCAGGTAGCTGTCAAGTCATTGCTAGAAGGGATCTGGAAGAGGGCAAAACAACAGAGTTGACTACCCATCCCCCCACCATGCCCCTTTCTCCTTCAACATTTTAATAGAAAGTTGGATAAAAATAACGACCACTGGGTAGTTCAGGGGAGTTGTTTGTGACTTTTTGTATGCAAAACTTGCGGTTGTTTTTTTTGTTCCTAATTGAGAAATCACTTTTTTTGTGTGTGCCGCATTTTCTTTATTTCAAGCCACAGGTCTACTTGGAGGGTCATGCAGCAAGTGGATTATAAATAAAATCAGAGTCTATGAATAGTGTCAGCACATTAAGAGACAGAATCACTGAATTCTCTTGTTAGGTAAAGAGCTCGCATCTTTGAAATCCATGAGTTGGTATTATTTATGGCACACCTGAGAGGTACCTTGCTCCGATTAACATTACCATGCTACTCACTATAAAAAAGCCCAAGGGTAAACTACTGAAGATGCTAGGGTCACCGTTTTCTGAAGACTGGGTGCTAACCCAACCCATGGACTTCATCACAGCTTTCTTCCATGTAGAATAACGAATTTCACTTTCCTTGGCGTTGATCTGAGGTTCAAACCGCTCCATCGTGACAGCTGACAAATCCTCAGGCTCGAGACTCCAAACGCCAACCCCTTCTGCAGCCCCTGCTGCCATGGCAGCTCCCAGGGCAGTTGTTTCAGGCATCAAGGGCTTCACTACTGGGATATACAGAATGTCTGCTTGTAGCTGCATAAGAATTTTGTTTTTGGTCATTCCTCCGTCTACCTGCAAATGGCTGAGTGGAATTCCGCAGTCCCGATTCATGGCATCCAAAATCTCTCGGGTTTGGAAACAAAGAGCTTCTAATGAAGCAAAAGCAATATGGCATTTATTGGTGAATTGGGTGAGCCCACAGATGATCCCTCTTGCACTGGGCTCCCAATAAGGTGCATATAGCCCTGAAAAGGCTGGGACAAAATAGCAGCCATAAGAGGAACCTACCTCTTTAGCAAGTTTTTCAATTTCCTCTGAGGTCTTTATAATTCCAAGATTGTCTCTGAGCCAGCGAACAACAGCACCGGCTATAGCTACCGAACCTTCTAATGCATAATGTACTGGTTTGTCTCTGCCGAGTTTGTAAGCTACTGTGGTCAGAAGGCCATGTTCAGAAAATATACACTTATGGCCTGTATTACATAGTAAGAAACAGCCTGTTCCATACGTGTTTTTGGCTTGTCCATCCTGGAAGCACAGTTGTCCCACCAATGCAGCAGATTGGTCCCCCAAACACCCAGATATTGGCACACCTTCCAAGGCCCCAGCTTTCATTAGGCCATAGATCTCAGAAGAACTCCGGACACTTGGAAGAATTTTCATTGGAACTTCAAAAAATTCACAGAGCTCTTTATCCCATTCCAAAGAATGAATGTTGAAAAGCATCGTCCTGCTTGCATTTGTTACATCCGTACAATGGACGCCTCCACTGGCTCCTCCTGTCAAGCTCCAAATAAGCCATGAATCAATGGTCCCAAAAAGAGCTCTATCTTCTTCAACTGCCTTTTGAACTTTTCTCACGTTGGCAAGGAGCCAACGAAGTTTCACTGCACTGAAGTAAGTGCTAAGTGGAAGGCCTGTCTTGGTCTTGACAAAGTTATTATTTACTGGAATGCTTTTACTAAGACTCTCAACGGTAGATTGGGTTCTTAGATCAAGCCACACCACAGCATTGTAGAGAGGTTCTCCAGTTAACCTGTCCCAGACCACAGTGGTCTCCCTCTGGTTACTGATACCAATAGCTTTTATGTTGGAAATATTGAGCTGTCCAAGTTTCTCACACGTTTTCTCTATACACTCATAGACGGACTGCAGGATTTCCTTAGGGTCTTGTTCCACCCATCCTTCTTTCGGAAACTCTTGTTTTATTTCCACTTGATGATGACTAACTAGTTCGGCTGTTTTTGGATTGAAAACCAAAAAGCGCGTCGAGCTTGTGCCCTGGTCCACTGCTCCCACCAACTGCCCCAAAACTGCTTTCTTCGTGGCTGCCATGAAACTCGCTTAGGTCGGCGGGAGGGCGATAGCGTCCCGTTTCCCGGGTGACGGCGGCGGGCGGGGGAGGGGCGGACGGCGAGCCGGGAGGGCCAGCCGGCGCGCGGTCGTAGAACGCAGTATCGGCAAGGAGCTTCTCGCCCCGCCCCTCCCTCTTCTCTTCTAGATTCTTCTAGATTTCTTTCCTGCACCTTACCCCACTGGTAGTGGGGATGCGTTGAGTACACACCGTGTCAGACATTGTGCAGAGCCCTTCACCAGCCTGAGCTTATCCTGGCGCAACCCTGCGAAATAACTGTTAGCTCATTCGGCAGTTAATGAAGGCCAGGCTCAAAGTCACACAGCTGGCAGAGTGAAGATTCAAATACGGTTTTGTCGTCTAAAACGTGGAAAGGAGTCATCCCTTCATCAGTTGACCCACACGTGAAACAAATATGTAGGGAATGCCTGCTTTGCACGGGGCATTGCCCTGAGTGCTGATAGCACAAAGGTGAATTAAGACAGGGTCTCTGAGCCTTTGAGAATTCACACGCATTCATTCATTGATTATTTATGGAAAGGCTGGTATGTGCTAAGCACTAGGTGGGGAGTGGAGATGGGATGAATAAGATGGGATGAATAAGAAAGGTCTCTGTCCTCATGGGGTTCACGGTCTAGTGAGAGAAACAGAAAATAAACCAAATGTGTGGTAGTGCCTTGAAAGAAACATGCAAGTTCCAGTGATAGAGAATGAGCACCTAATTGGAAGAGATTGGAGGTAACAAGAGTGGAAGTAGGGAGACCCTAAGAAGGCTATTGTAGGGTGAGAGTAGAGGATGGTGGCTTGGTCTACTGTGTTAGCAAAGGAGAATAGAGATGGATTTGACATAAGCCTGGGAGATGTAAATGGCAGGACTGATTGATTAATTGGATTCACAATCTATTAGGAGATAAGAAAAGCAGCATACCCAGAAGTCCTACTCCTATTCACTTGGAGTTAACTCGTCTGATTCATGCTCTTGTCATTTTCCCCGTGCCCTCAGCAGGTAGAAAAGAACTGTCATACCCCATCACAGCTCCTTTAAGCAAAGCAGGGACCCATGAGGGTCCATCACCATTTTAATTAGCAACTAAATCATTCACTCATTTGTTTAACAGTCAACACATGTTTATTTGTGTACCAGGTTATTGGAGTTAAATGATTATTGGAGTTAAATGGTGAGAAAGTTTTAATTCAACAAGCTATTCAAAACAACTTTTCTGTAGGAGTTTTGTTGATCTCTAGAACTAAAACTAATAGGAAAACATGAACCTTACACATTTTCTTTCCAAACTACACATTTTGTGGAATAGGGAGCTTAGAGCAGAGAAGATGAGGGATTTGTCCAAGGTACCCCAGCCAGTTACTGGCAAGGAGTAGACCTAGATCTCTTTACAACTGTACTAAAACAGATGAGCAGAAGCAATGTCGTGTAGAATCATGGTTTCAAACTTTGACTTTAGCAGGGGGATTTTTTTTTAATCTTCAAATAACTCCAATTTATAAAAGAAATCAAAGTGAAACTGCTCTTGTTGGAAATGAATGGGGATCCTGACTCCCACCTTCTCAGTATCTTCCTCCTTCCCAAGGTGTATCTTTAGCAAAATGAAACTGATATCAAACAGTTACAGAACCTCTGAGGGATCGGCAAAACCCAGGTTGAAAACCACTTTTTTTTTTTTTTGGTGGTGGTGGGTAGGCTAATATTTGGAGAAATACAAAGTTTAAACAGGGCTGCAGTTAAAAAACTATATGTGATATGTCCACTTCACTCAGTGCTTACCATCTACCAGGTACTGGGCTACATGCTTTCCGTGCTGTGTTTGATTTAAGCCTCTCAGCAACTCTCCAGGGTAGGTACTATTATTCCTTTTACCAGTAAAGATAGTGAGGCTAGAGGTCAAACTAATTGTTCACCTAGTAGGTAGTAAAACTAAGTTTCTGTTTTTTGAAAATAGGCTTGTCTGTTTCTAGAGCCTGAGCAAGTAACTGCCATACTAAGCTGTTCCTCAAATGATACCACGAGGGAGGAAGGGGACGTTGAAACAGAGGAACCGGTCACTGAACCTCTGGTAGAAGAATGCAGAGGACCAACTTTGTCATGGTTTGGGTTGGGGTTAGTTATTCATTCAGTCAACAAATATTGATATTTACCAGTCATATACTATATGCTTGGCTTTGGGTACATATGAGTGAATAAAACATGCATAACTTTTCAATAATTCAACAAAAATGTATAAAGCACCTCTGCCGTGGTTAAGTCCTGAAGTGGCCATGGTGATAGGAAATCAACACTGTCCAGCTTGAAGATCTGAGATTCTGGCAACCGAGTGTGATTCCTCTTTCCACTTCTCAACTCTAATTAAGGAATGAGAAGGTGATAGTTTAGATTGCCTTATAGATTACAAAACCCTATCCTTGGAAATGAATAACTAAAAATCACTTCCTTGTTTTATTTTGTTTCCTGTGCATTTTACCATAGCTAACTTCTGCTAACAAGAAGATGACGTTTTACTATTTTACTGTAGTTTAAAAGGAAACAGCATTCTCTCTAGATTAAGAGTCCTTAAAGGGGACAGTTTAGGACAAAGGTCACTGTTCTGGTTTTCATAAGATGCATTAGTCATAAAGATAAATATTTCTCTCTCATTCACACACACACCACATACACGGAACCCAACCATCACAGTTACCATAATTCATTGAGAGTGACTGGCTCGGGTTAAAGTCAAATAGAGGACCATCACTATGGTAATTTCGATGGAATGTCCTTCAAGAAATTCTATTCTCAAGGCTCTTCTGAACAAAGTTCAAGAAATTTGCCCAGGCCCCTCTGTTTTCTTATTTTCTTCTCAATGAACTATGTTATCAATCTGACAGGGCTGGAGTATGTTTGTTCTGGGCAAAGTTTCAGGAGTCTTTCCCAAGAGAGTGAGACTTTGTAGCCACCATGATAATGGTCCAAAGTTTACCTTTCCTCTGTGTTTTCTTGTTGCTGTAGGCACATACAAGTTCTCAGACTCTATATACTATGCTTTCTTTTCACATTCCCCTTTGAAAGCTCCATTGATATAGGTTCAATTATTATCTTTCCATTAGTTAATGTTAATATTTGTTATTTGCTCTACAAAACAGGTGCTTCCATAGCTGCTCTTTTAAACTATTATAACACTATGAACAATTACTCTGAGAAATTATTACGATAATCACTAATATTTATGAAATGTCCTTTCTCTTCCCATGAACCTCTCCCCCCTTTTGTTTGCACCTGGCCTGGGAACCTACCTGGGGCCCCAGCAACCCAAACAAGGGAAAAACTCGGGGAAAGTGACTGGGAATGCCCACTGCAACCAACCTGGGTCCAGGGCAGGCTCTTGAATGAAGCAGTCAGCAACTCAAACAGCAGTGTCCTTGGAGGCGTGGCAAAGCAGGCTCCATCATTTACTTCCAGTTTCCAAGAAGGTCCAATCCAATGGATGGGCTTTCACTCACGTTTGTATCTTTCTGGTTGTTTATGGCTACTTGGTATATGACCTGTTGATTCCTCGGATCTATTATTATTACTTTTTTCCCCAACACATGCCATTTCCCCAGCCTGGCTGCTATCATTTCTCCTCTAGATTATTGCAACCTCCTAAGTGATTTCTGTGCCTTGAGTTTTGCCCCTTGAACTACCACCCCTAATCCCTTCTCCACAATGTACCCAAAGTGACCTTTCCAAAATACCAAGTCAATCATGTCATTTCTCTGCTTAAAATCTTTTTTAAGATAAAGTCCAAACTCTAATGTAGTCCTAAAAATTTCAGGGTAATCTACAAAGGGATTAGAATGCCCCAGGAGACTTACAGGAAACGCATAAAAGATTTCAGCCAGAACAGAACTCATTTTGGATACATAGCAATTACAACAAAGTCAGTTATTGTAAATTGTATCATCTATCACCTCAGTTTAGAGCAGCAATTCCACTTTTACTAACCTTAATACCGGAGCGAATTAATAGTCTCAGATCACTTGGATTGTTACCTGGAATATAAATGTCTAATATTCAAAAGTATTTAGCATGTTTCAAATTGGTTCCACATACTTTATCCCCAAACCATCCGGAGAGGTGCTACCCTCACTTTATGGATGAGGAAGTGGACAATGTTTGTTTTTGGAGAAGAAATTACAGACATAAAGGCTTACCACTTTATTATTTTTTCCCTAATAAGAATTTCTGCATATGTTTCTTCTTTTATCGAGGTATAGTTGATGTACAATATTATATAAGTTTCAAATGTACAACATAGTGATTCACAATTTTTAAAGGTTATACTCCATTTATAGTTATTATAAAATATTGGCTGTATTCCTTGTGCTGTACAATATATCCTTGTAGCTTATTTATTTTATACGTAGTAGTTTGTACCTCTTAATCCCCTACGCCTATGTTGCCTCCCCTTCCTTCTTCCCCACTGGTAACCGCTAACTTGTTCTCTATATCTGTGAGTTCGTTTCTTTTTTGTTATAGTCACTCATTTTATTTTATTTATTTATTTAACATCTTTATTGGAGTATAATTGTTTTACCATGGTGTGTTAGTTTCTGCTTTATAACGAAGTGAATCAGCTATACATATACATGTATCCCCATATCTCATCCCTCTTGCATCTCCCTCCCACCCTCCCTATCTCACGCCTCTAGGTGGTTACAAAGCACCAAGCTGATCTCCCTGTGCTATGTGGCTGCTTCCCACTAGCTATCTATTCTACATTTGATAGTATATATAAGTCCATGCCACTCTCTCATTTCGTACCAGCTTACCCTTCCCCCTCCCCATGTCCTCAAGCCCATTCTCTATGTCTGCGTCTTTATTCCTCTCCTGCCCCTAGGTTCTTTATAACTGTTTTTTTTTTTTTTAGATTCCATATATATGTGTTAGCATATGGTATCTGTTTTTCTCTTTCTGACTTACTTCACTCTGTATGACAGTCTCTAGGTCCATCCACCTCACTACAAATAACTCAATTTCGTTTCTTTTTATGGCTGAGTAATATTCCATTGTATATACATGCTACATCTTCTTTATCCATTCATGTGTCGATGGACACTTAGGTTGCTTCCATGTCCTGGCTATGGTAAATAGTGCTGCAATGAACATTGTGGTACATGACTCTTTTTGAATTATGGTTTTCTCAGGGTATATGCCCAGTAGTGGGATTGCTGGGTCGTATGGTAGTTCTATTTTTAGTTTTTTAAGGAACCTCCATACTGTTCTCCATAGTGGCTGTATCAATTTACATTCCCACCAACAGTGCAAGAGAGTTCCCTTTTCTACACACCCTCTAGACCAGCACTTATTGTTTGTAGATATTTTGATGACGGCCATTCTGACTGGTATGAGGTGATACCTCATTGTAGTTTTCTTTTTTTTTTTTAGAGGAAGGCTTTGCCTTTTTTTTTTTTTTAAGTATTTGTTTATTTATTTATTTATGGCTGTGTTGGGTCTTTGTTTCTGTGTGAGGGATTTCTCTAGTTGTGACAAGTGGGGGCCACTCTTCATTGCGGTGTGCGGGCCTCTCACTATCGCGGCCTCTCCCGTTGCGGAGCACAGGCTCCAGACGCGCAGGCTCAGTAATTGTGGCTCACGGGCCTAGTTGCACCGCGGCATGTGGGATCTTCCCAGACCAGGGCTTGAACCCGTGTCCCCTACATTGGCAGGCAGATTCTCAACCACTGCGCCACCAGGGAAGCCCCTCATTGTAGTTTTGATTTGCATTTCTCTAATGATTAGTGATGTTGAGCATTCTTTCATGTGTTTGTTGTCAATCAGTATATCTTCTTTGCAGAAATGTCTGTTTAGGTCTTCTACCCATTTTTGGATTGGTTTGTTTGTTTTTTTGATATTGAGCAGCATGATCTGCTTGTAAATTTTGGAGATTAATTCTTTGTCAGTTGCTTCATTTGCAAATATTTTCTCCCATTCTGAGGGTTGTCTTTTCATCTTGTTTATGGTTTCCTTTGCTGTGCAAAAGCTTTGAAGTTTCATTAGGTCCCATTTGTTTATTTTTGTTTTTATTTCCATTTCTCTAGGAGGTGGGTCAAAAAGGATCTTGCTGTGATTTATGTAATAGAGTGTTCTGCCTATGTTTTCCTCTAAGAGTTTTAAAGTATCTGGCCTTACATTTAGGTCTGTAATCCAGTTTGAATTTATTTTTGCGTACGGTGTTAGGGAGTGTACTAATTTCATTCTTTTACATGTAGCTGTCCAGTTTTCCCAGCACCACTTATTAAAGAGGCTGTCTTTTCTCCATTGTATATTCTTGCTTCCTTTATCAAAAATAAGGTGACCATATGTGCGTGGGTTTATCTCTGGGATTTCTATCCTGTTCCATTGATGTGTATTTCTGTTTTTGTGCCTGTACCATACTGACTGGATTACTGTAGCTTTGTATTATAGTCTGACGTCTGGGAGCCTGATTCTTCCAGCTCCGTTTTTCTTTCTCAAGATTGCTTTGGCTATTCGGGGTCTTTTGTGTTTCCATACAAATTACGAAATTTTTTGTTCTAGTTCTGTGAAAAATGACATTGGTAGTTTGATAGGGATTGCACTGAATCTGTAGATTGCTTTGGGGAGTATAGTCATTTTCACAATGTTGATTCTTCCAATCCAAGAACATGGTATATCTCTCCATCTGTTTGTATCATCTTTAATTTCTTTCATCAGTGTCCTATAGTTTTCTGCATACAGGTCTTTTGTCTCCTTAGGTAGGTTTATTCCTAGGTATTTTATTCTCTTTGTTACAGTGGTAAATGGGAGTGTTTCCTTAATTTCTCTTTCAGATTTTTCATCATTAGTGTCTAGGAATGCAAGAGATTTCTGTGCATTAATTTTGTATCCCGCTACTTTACCAAATTCATTGATTAGCTCTAGTAGTTTTCTAGTAACATCTTTAGGATTCTCTATGTATAGTATCATGTCATCTGCAAAACAATGACAGCTTTACTTTTCTTTTCCGATTTGGATTCCTTTTATTTCTTTTTCTTCTCTGATTGCTGTGGCTAAAACTTCCAAAACTATGTTGAATAATAGTGGTGAGAGTGGGCAACCTTGTCTTGTTCCTGATCTTAGTGGAAATGGTTTCAGTTTTTCACCATTGAGGACAATGTTGGCTGTGGATTTGTCATATATGGCCTTTATTATGTTGAGGTATGTTCCTTCTATGCCTACTTTCTGGAGGGTTTTTAACATAAATGGGTGCTGAAGTTTGTTGAAAGCTTTTTCTGCATCTATTGAGATGATCATATGGTTTTTCTTCTTCAATTTGTTAATATGGTGTATCACATTGATTGATTTGTGTATATTGAAGAATCCTTGCATTCCTGGGATAAACCCCACTTGATCATGGTGTATGATCCTTTTAATGTGCTGGTGGATTCTGTTTGCTAGTATTTTGTTGAGGATTTTTGCATCTATGTTCATCAGTGATATTGGCCTGTAGTTTTCTTTCTTTGTGACATCTTTGTCTGGTTTTGGTATCAGGGTGATGGTGGTCTCGTAGAATGAGTTTGGGAGTGTTCCTCCCTCTGCAATATTTTGGAAGAGTTTGAGAAGGATAGGTGTTAGCTCTTCTCTAAATGTTTGATAGAATTCTCCTGTGAAGCCATCTGGTCCTGGGATTTTGTTTGTTGGAGGATTTTTAATCACAGTCTCAATTTCATTGCTTGTGATTGGTCTGTTTATATTTCCTATTTCTTCCTGGTTCAGTCTTGGAAGTTTGTGCTTTTCTAAGCATTTGTCCATTTCTTCCAGGTTGTCCATTTTATTGGCATATAGTTGCTTGTAGTAATCTCTCACGATCCTTTGTATTTCTGCAGTCAGTTGTTACTTCTCCTTTTTCATTTCTAATTCTATTGATTTGAGTCTTCTCCCTTTTTCTCTTGATGAGTCTGGCTAATGGTTTGTCAATTTTGTTTATCTTCTCAAAGAACCAGCTTTTAGTTTTATTGATCTTTGCTATTGTTTCCTTCATTTCTTTCTCATTTGTTTCTGATCTGATCTTTATGATTTTTTTCCTTCTGCTAACTTTGGGGTTTTTTGTTCTTCTTTCTCTAATTGCTTTAGGTGTAAGGTGAGGTCGTTTATTTGAGATGTTTCTTGTTTCTTGACGTAGGATTGTATTGCTATAAACTTCCCTCTTAGAATGGCTTTTGCTGCATCCCATAGGTTTTGTTTCGTCGTGTTTTCATTGACATTTGTTTCTAGGTATTTTTTGATTTCCTCTTTGATTTCTTCAGTGATCTCTTGGTTAAGTATTGTATTGTTTAGCCTCCATGTGTTTGAATTTTTTACACATTTTTCCTGTAATTGATATCTAGTCTCATAGCGTTGTGGTTGGAAAAGATACTTGATATGATTTCAATTTTCTTAAATTTACTAAGGGTTGATTTGTGACCCAAGATATGATCTATCCTGGAGAATCTTCCATGAGCACTTGAGAAGAAAGTATATTCTGTTGTTTTTGGATGGAATGTCCTATAAATATAAATTAAGTCCATCTTGCTTAATGTATCATTTAAAGTTTGTGTTTCCTTATTTATTTTCATTTTGGATGATCTGTCCCTTGGTGAAAGTGGGGTGTTTAAGTCCCGTACTATGATTGTGTTACTGTCAATTTCCCCTTTTATGGCTGTTAGTATTTGCCTTATGTATTGAGGTGCTCCTATGTTGGGTGCATAAGTATTTACCATTGTTATATCTTCTTCTTGGATTGATCTCTTGATCTTTATGTAGTGTCCTCTTTGTCTCTTGTAATAGTCTTTATTTTAAAGTCTATTTTATCTAATATGAGAATTGCTACTCCAGCTTTCTTTTGATTTCCATTTGCATGGAATATCTTTTTCCATCCCCTCACTTTCAGTCAGTATGTGTCCGTAGGTCTGAAGTGGGTCTCTTGTAGACAGCATATATATGGGTCTTGTTTTTGTATCCATTCAGTCTGTCTTTTGGTTGGAGCATTTAATCCATTTACATTTCAGGTAATTATTGATAGGTGTGTTCCTCTTACCATTTTCTTAATTGTTTTGGGTTTGTTATTGTAGGTCTTTTCCTTCTCTTGTGTTTCCTGCCTAGAGAAGTTCCTTTAGCATTTGTTGTAAAGCTGGTTTGGTGGTGCTGAATTCTCTTAGCTTTTGCTTGTTTGTAAAGGTTTTAATTTCTCCATCGAATCTGAATGAGATCCTTGCTGGGTAGAGTAATCTTGGTTGTAGGTTTTTCCCTTTCATCACTTTAAATATGTCCTGCCACTCCCTTCTGGCTTGCAGAGCTTCTGCTGAATGATCAGCTGTTAACCTTATGGTGATTCCCTTGTATGTTATTTGTTGCTTTTCCCTTGCTGCTTTTAATATTTTTTCTTTGTATTTAATTTTTGATAGTTTGGTTAATATGTGTCTTGGCATGTTTCTCCTTGGATTTATCCGTATGGGACTCTCTGTGCTTCCAGGACTTGATTGACTCTTTCCTTTCCCATATTAGGGAAGTTTTCAACTATAATCTCTTCAAATATTTTCTCAGTCCCTTTTTTTCTCTTCTTCTTCTGGGACCTCTATAATTCGAATGTTGGTGTGTTTAATGTTGTCCCAGAGGTCTCTGTGACTGTCCTCAATTCTTTTCATTCTTTTTTCTTTATTCTGCTCTGTGGTAGTTATTTCCACTATTTTATCTTCCAGGTCACTTATCCGTTCTTCTGCCTCAGTTATTCTGCTATTGATTCCTTCTAGAGAACTTTTAATTTCATTTATTGTGTTGTTCGTCATTGTTTGTTTGTTCTTTAGTTCTTCTAGGTCCTTGTTAAACATTTCTTGTATTTTCTGCATTCAATTTCCAAGATTTTGGATCATCTTTACTATCATTACTCTGAATTCTTTTTCAGGTAGACTGCCTATTTCCTCTTCATTTGTTTAGTCTGGTGGGTTTTTACCTTGCTCCTTCATCTGCTGTGTGTTTCTGTGTCTTCTCATTTTGCTTAACTTACTGTGTTTGGGGGTCTCCTTTTCGCAGGCTGCAGGTTGGTAGTTCCCGTTGTTTTTGGTGTCTGCCCCCAGTGGCTAAGGTTGGTTCAGTGGGTTGTGTAGCCTTCCTGGTGGAGGGGACTAGTACCTGTGTTCTGGTGGATGAGGTTGGATCTTGTGTTTCTGGTGGGTAGGACCGCGTCTGGTGGTGTGTTTTGGGGTGTCTATGACCTTATTATGATTTTAGGCAGGCTCTCTGCTAATGCGTGGGGTTGTGTTCCTGTCTTCCTAGTTGTTTGGCATGGGGTGTCCAGCACTGTAGCTTTCTGGTCATTGGGTGGAGCTGGGTCTTAGTGTTGAGATGGCAATCTCTGGGAGAGCTATCGCTGTTTGATATTACATTGAGTGGGAGGTCTCTGGTGGACCAATGTCCTCAACTGGGTTCTCCCACCTCAGAGGCACAGGCCTGACACCCTACTGGAGCACCAAGACCCTGTCAGCCACACGGCTCAGAAGAAAAGAGAGAAAAAAATAAATAAGTAAAATAAAATAATATAAAATAAAGTTATTAAAATAGAAAATAAGTAATAAAAATTTTAAAAATTGAAAAGTAATTTAAAAAGAAGAAAGAAAGAAGAGAGCAAACAAACCAAAAAACAAACAAATCCGCCTATGATAACAAGCGCTAAAAACTATACCAAAAAAAACACCAAAAACCAAAAAAAAAACAAAACAAAAAACGGACAGACAGGACCCTAGGACAAATGGTAAAAGCAAAGCTATACAGACAAAATCACACAAAGAAGCATACACATACACACTCACAAAAAGAGAAAAAGGAAAAAAATATATATATCTTTGCTCCCAAAGTCCACCTTCTCAATTCTGGGATGCTTTGTTGTCTATTCAGGTATTCCAGAGATGCTGGGTACATCAGGTTGATTGTGGAGGTTTAATCCGCTGCTCCTGAGGCTGCTGGGGGAGATTTCCCTTTCTCTTCTTTGTTTGCACAACTCCTGGGGTTCAGCTTTGGATTTGGACCCACCTCTGCGTTTACGTCACCTGAGGGCGTCTGTTCCCACCCAGACAGGACGGGGTTAAAGGAGCAGCTGCTTCGGGGGCTCTGGCTCACCCAGGCCAGGGGGAGGCAGGGGTGCAGATGCCGGGCGAGCCTGCAGTGGCAGAGGCCGGTGTGACGTTGCACCAGCCTGCGGAGCGCCGTGCATTCTCCCGGGGAAGTTGTCCCTGGATCCCGGGACCCTGGCCGTGGCGGGCTGCACAGGCTCCTGGGAGGGGCGGTGTGGAGAGTGACCTGTGCTCGCACACAGGCTTCTTGGTGGCGGCAGCAGCGGCCTTAGCATCCCATGCCCGTCTCTGGGGTCTGCGCTGATAGCCACGGCTCGCGCCCATCTCCGGAGTTCATTTAGGCGGTGCTCTGAATCCCCTCTCCTCGCACACCGCGAAATAATGGTCTCTTGCCTCTTCGGCAGGTCCAGACCTTTTCCCGGACTCCCTCCTGGCTAGCTGTGGTGCACTAGCCCCTTCAGGCTGTGTTCACGCCGCCAACCCCAGTCCTCTCCCTGCGATCCGACCGAAGCCGGAGCCTCAGCTCCCAGCCCCGCCCGCCCCGGCGGGTGAGCAGACAAGCCTCTCGGGCTGGTGAGTGCTGGTCAGCGCCGATCCTCTGTGCGGGAATCTCTCCGCTTTGCCCTCCGCACCCCTGTGGCTGCGCTCTCCTCCGTGGCTCTGAAGCTTCCCCCCTCCGCCACCCGCAGTCTCCGCCCGCGAAGGGGCTCCTAGTGTGTGGAAACCTTTCCTCCTTCACAGCTCCCTCCCACTGGTGCAGGTCCTATCCCTACTCTTTTGTCTCTGTTTTTTCTTTTTTCTTTTGCCCTCCCCAGGTATGTGGGGGGTTTCTTGCCTTTTGGGAGGTCTGAGGTCTTCTGCCAGCATTCAGTATGTGTTCTGTAGGAGTTGTTCTACATGTAGATGTATTTCTGATGTATTTGTGGGGAGGAATGTGATCTACACGTCTTACTCCTGTGCCATCTTGAAGGTCTACCCACTTGTTTTAATTTTTAGATTCCACATATAAATGATATACAGTCTTTGTCTGACTTAGCATAATACCTTCCAAGTTCATCTGTGTTGTTGCAAATGGCAAAATTTCATTGTTTTAATGGCTGAGTAGTATTCCATTGTGTGTGTGTGTGTGTGTGTGTGTGTGTGTGTGTATCTCACATCTTCTTTATCCATTCATCTGTTGATGGACCAGGCTGCCACTATCTGCTGCTCTAGTGTGAGATGTCATCAAACACAGCATTGTATTTTCAGCATCTATGTAGGAAGAATTTCAGATCTGACAACATCTCTTTCTCAACTGTTGCCTAACCCACAAGCATTACAGGAAAGTGGCCCAATCATTTCAGAAATTTTCTCTGTGTTACATGTTTTACAGACAAAAGCAAACAGGATCCCACGGATCTACACAACCTATGTGGTGATGAAAGAGTGAGGTTGTCTACCAACGTTTTATTAGGCAAGGAGAAGAACCATACATGATTGGTTTTTCCTCACAATAGAAATAATCCTGCTAATTACAATTCTGTAAAATACAAAAGGTACAATGACAAAAATTATCTCACCATCCAAAGATAACCACTTAACACTTTGATGTATACCATACCAGCCGTTTTACTTTTTTTCACACTCACATACATACATGCATTTAAAAAACCACTTTAAGTATATTGTTTAGTAACTCATTTTCATGTAATATGTTGTAGATGTTTTTTCATGTTAAAAAATGTAGTATCATTTTTAATGTTTGCATGGTATTCTATTGTATGGAGGTATCAGAATTTATTTAATCAAGTCCCACATTGTTGGACATTCAGGTTGTTTCCAAATTTTCTGTATTACAAACAGAAGAATACTTCCTTGATTACTTCCTTAGAATAATCCCAAGAGTGGAATTTCAGGATCAAAGAGTATACATATCTAAAAGTTTGATTCTTTTTTTTTTTTACTAATTTATTTATTTTGGCTGTGTTGGGTCTTCGTTTCTGTGCGAGGGCTTTCTCTAGTTGCGGCAAGTGGGGGCCACTCTTCATCGCGGTGTGCGGGCCTCTCACTATCGCGGCCTCTCTTGTTGTGGAGCACAGGCTCCAGATGCGCAGGCTCAGTAAAAGTTTGATTCTTATTGTCAAGCTACTGTTTATATTCCTGACAGGTGTGCCTAAGAGTGGCAGCTTTCTAAATCTTTGTCAGCACGAGGGCGGATCATTAATTTCTTTAATCTTTGCCCGTCTCCTTGGAGAAAATATCCCTGCTTTCACTGTTGTTTTAATTTGCATTTATCCTCCCCTCCTCACGTTTTGGTTTTTTTTTTTTTTTTTTGGAATATTGGTCTATTTTTACAATAGAACTCTATGTTTTTTAAATTAATTAATTAATTTATTATTTTTGGTTATGTTGGGTCTTCGTTTCTGTGCGAGGGCTTTCTCTAGTTGCGGCGAGCGGGGGCCACTCTTCATCGCAGTGCACAGGCCTCTCACTGTTGTGGCCTCTCTTGTTGCGGAGCACAGGCTCCAGACACGCAGGCTCAGTAGTTGTGGCTCACGGGCCCAGTTGCTCTGCGGCATGTGGGATCTTCCCAGACCAGGGCTCGAACCCGTGTCCCCTGGATTGGCAGGCAGATTCTCAACCACTGTGCCACCAGGGAAGCCCTCACTTTTTGTTTTTTGTTTCTATTGGTTGAATTGTTTGTTACTATTCTTTGCCCATTTTTTTCTATTGAAGTATCTATTTTAAAAAAGAAAATATATATAATATATAATCATATATTATTAATTATATAAATATATGATATTCCTATCATTAAAAGAGAACTTCAAATATTTATCTAGGGTCTGCTCTGTGCCAGTCACTGTTTAAGGCTCTTGGCGTATATTAGTACACAAAAGTCTCTGCTCTATGAAATTTATGTTTTATCAGGGAGAGACATTTATATCTAATAACCATAATGAATAGTATAGTCAGGGATAGGTCTTTCTGAGAAGACTTGTTGGAGCTGAGCAAGCTGGCCCTGCAGGAGTCTGGGGGCAAAAACATTGTAACAGAGGAAACTGCTGGTTCTAAGGTGGACCACTGCCTGACATGTTCAAAAACTTGCATGGAGGCTGCGGATCTTGGGTAGAAAAATTCCTAAATTAACCCATAAATTACATTTGATTCCTAGTAAAACATCAAAAGAATGTTTTTCAGAACTTGACAGAATTCAAAGCTCATGTAGAAAAAGTAACATGAGAGAATAGTCAGGAAATTTTTGAAAAAAAAGCACTGAACACTTTCAAATATTAAAATGTATTATAAAGCTATAATAATTAAAATAGTTTTGTACTAGCAATGGAATAGATAGTTCAGCAATATACCCAAATATACATGGAAATTTAATATGTGCTAAAGAAGGTATTTCAAATCTCTGGGGAAAAAGAAGTTTATTTTATAAATTTTGTTGGGCTCACTGGAGAGCTGTTTGAAAACAAAATAAAGCTGGTTAATTCACTGTCTCTCAAAACCAAAACAAATCTCAGAATGATCTGAGATTTAAATGGAGAGAAAAAAAAAAGAATCCATTCAAGTCCTCTAAGAAGTATATGTGATTTAAAAAAAAAATAACTTGGCGTGGTGAAAGACCTATTAAAACATAACATAAAACCCAGAATCTATAAAGAAAAAGAATCATAAATTAGACTCTAATTTAAATAAAACTCTTAAAAATGCCCCTTCTGAAAAAAAAAACTTAAAACAAAATCAAATGTGAAGTATTCCGATTGTGTTTCTACTCAGCTACAGGCCACCAAGCGTTTGTCTCCCTCACCCCGCAAAAAGAGGGCCACATTCATCTCTTGTTTCTCAACTTCATCTTAACTTCCTTAAAGGTATACTAGATAAAGCAGAACACTACCAATATTTTTGAAACCCTCTGGGTATCTCAACTCCCTAGGCTTCGTCCCTTCCACCCCACTCAGAACTGACTCGTCTCAGATTTTGTGTTTCTCATTCCTTTTCCTTTAGTTTCACCATCTATTTATGTATGCCTAAATAATATACTCTTTAGGTTATCCTGTTTTTCATTTTTATATAAATCGCACCATACTGTATATATGCTTTTGTGGTTTATTTATTTTTTTGTCCAAGTTTATACATGCAGCTGTAGTTCATTCATTCTCATAGCTGTATGGTGCTTCACTGTATGAATTTATAATTGTTTACCTGTTTTAGTATTGATAGACATTGGGATGTTTCCACTTTTTTGTTATAATGAACAATGTAACGGAACATTCTTATTTGGTCTTCCAGTGCACATGGGTAAGAGTTTCTCTGGGGAATATTCCTGGGTTCCTAATTGCTGGGTAGTAGGGTACACACATGCTCTGCCTTTCTAGGTAGGTAAGGCCATAATTTTCCAAATTGGTTGTATCAATTTATACTCCCACGTTCTTGCCAACATCTGGTTTTGTCAGACTTTCACATTTTTACCTATCTGGTGGGTATAAAAATGTATTTCATTATAATTTTAATTTTCATCTTCCTAATTTCTAATGTGTGGAGAGCTTTTTTCATGTTTATTGGCCAGCCCGTCTTTCGGTTCTAGGAAATGCTGCCATCTCATTCCTGCTCTCAGGCTGGCTCTAAAATTAGACAAGAGAAGCACATATCTACACTTTGTGATACACTATTTCAACATTTTCCAAATATCTTCCTTATCTGTCAGCCAATGCCATTTGTGATGAGTACTTGTGGCCTAGTTTTACCTTTTCCATTAGATTATCCTAACAGTTTAGCTAGTCATAGAGAAGGCACAGGGTACCTGTGCATGTGCAAGGATAAAAAGCAGGATGGGTGAGTTGTGGCATGTGGGAGATGGGAACAGAATGCCTCTGGGTAGTCTGAGAATAGCAAGAAACTGACTAGGAAGATTACAATAATGACAATGCCCAATTTCCAGGACTTAAGACACAAGAACTATGATTGTCATTTATGAGTATTATTTCTAATCCTTACAATAATTCTCTAAGATGTACATTATTATCATCTCTACTTTACAGGTAAGGAAACTGAGGTTAAAGGCCACAGAACATATTGGGGTGCCCAAAGGAGAGAAGGTCAGCATGCAATAATTCAGGAAGTCCATTATTCATTGATTCATTTTTCACTGAGTACCAGTCTGAGAGCAGAGAATTTTATTTGGCATTGGAGATATTTGCCATTGATGTGGCCTCTGCCAATCTATTATGTTGCACACTGGGGAGGGATTGCCTGAAGCCATAGAGGGAAGCTAATATAGTAAAAAACTGCTTGAATGGCAGTCAGAGAGACCTAAATCTCTCCCAGCTTATGTCCCCTCACCTGAATGGCCTTGGGGCCCTTACTGTACAGTATAGAGAGGATAAGGGCAACGCTCCCTCGTGGAACTGTGTCAGCTCTGCCTTCTGAGTTGGGTGACTCAGAGTGGGCCTCAGTTTTACCATTTGTAAAATGAGAATAATGGTAGCACCTACCCTGGTGTATTAGTTCCCCATGGCTGCTGTAACATTTCCACAAACTTGGTGGCTTAAAACAAAGAAATTTATTCTCTCACAGCTCCGGGGGTCAGAAGTCCAAAATCAGTTTCATTGAGCTCAAGTCAATGTGTCCAGAGACACTACAGGGCTGCTCCAGAAGGCTAGGAGAGAATCCTTCCTTGCCTCTGCAGTTTCTGGTGGTTGCTGGCATTCCTTGGTTTGTGGCTGCATCACTTCAATCTCTGCTCCAGTGGTTACACTGCTTCCCCTCTTCTGTTTTTCTCAAATCTCCCTCTAACTTCCTCTTATAAGGATACATGTGATTGCATTTAGGGCCCCCCCCCTTTTTTTTCTTTGAATTGGTAGTTTTATTTTATTTTTAATTTTTTTAATTTTTGAGTTTTATTTATTTATTTTTTTTTGAATTTTTGAATTTTATTTTTTTTATACAGCAGGTTCTTATTAGTTATCCATTTTATACATATTAGTGGCCCATTTTGATAATCCGAAAGAGTCGCTCCATCTGGAAATCTTTAACTTAATCTGAAAATACTGTTCCCATTTAAGGTAACATTTACAGGTTCTGGGGATTAGGGCTTGATATATTTGTGGGTTGTTATTCTGCCTATTACACTGAGGGTTGTTAGAAGGAGATCTCCTAAGGCTGGCAGAGGATTGAGCCCAGCATCTGCCAGTACAGAACGAGTAAATGTCAGTCTGTTTCCGCTTTTAAAAAGACGTTTCTAAGAAAGCCTCCCTAGTAGGACTGCTGTAAGGTTTAAAAAAGCACAGTTGTAACACGTAGCAGGGCGTAGGAGATCAAGGAATGAGATAAAAGCAGATCTACTAACAGTTTCTCTCGCTCCCACTACTTGGTTTTGCACTTCCTTCTATGCCGGCCGCCTCAGACCCCGCCTACTCACAGTCTAACCCCCTCCCAGGAGGATTCTCCACCACGAGGTCCCGCCCCCTTACGCACGCGCCCCTCGCCCCGCCCCCCTAGCTTGGCGTCCTCCGTCCGTAGTGTGTTGGAGGCGTGAGGGCTTTCGCGGGCTGTTCATTTTATTGCCCATCAAATCCTAGCCCATTTTATCCAATTATGTCTCCTTTTTCACCCTATAGTTTATTCACCCAACGAAGCTAGATTTACTGAGGTTAGTGGTCGCAATTTACCTGCTTTCAGCTGAGAAAAGAGAGGCGGAGCTTTTGGAAGAAAACTGGCGCTATTCAAGACAGCCCGTACGAAAGAGCCGGGTCCTACACACCTCGGTCGCCAAGCCCGGGCCAGCTAGCCGCGCCCAGGCCAGCTCGCCGCGCAGGCGCACTGGGCCGGACTCGCCATGCCGACTGTCAGCCTGAAGCGGGATTTGCTCTTCCGAGCCCTGGGCCGGACCTACAGTGAGTGCACGTCCCGTAGCCTGGGCTCTGCGCCTCTCCTCAGAGTCTGGGACCCCCTGCAAAAAGGCATCGTGGCAACGTTCATGCTGCCCCGCAGGTTTTGGCCTTGGGCGTTCGAGTTCTAGATAGGGCATAAAGTCCCCGGCGGCCCTGCTGGGCCGATGTAGCCTCTGGGAACCGGTGTCTCTGTGGGTGCCATTGCATCACCGCACGTGCTGGGCTCACTGTGTCATTCATTCAGCGATATCGAGCGCCTGCTGCGTGTCTGATGCCAGGGGATAGAATAGGAATGAAGCTCCGGGTTGCCTCCCGAGTGTAGTTCATTAAGTGCAATAAGAGGAGCGCTGTGGGAAGTCCATTTGTGAGCAACAGGATGTGTGTGTGTGGGAGGGCGGCCTTCTTTCTTAGTTTTACTTTTATTCACGTTTACTGAGCGCCTGTTATGTGCCAGGCACTGTTCTAAGTGCTTTGGGAACACAGCGGTGCACAGGGCACATAAGGTCCACGTTCACATTCTGATGAAGCAGGCAGATAATAAAACCAGCATATTAATAAGATGATTTCGGATAATGTTAAGTGCTAGCAGGGAAACAAAAAAGATATTGTGCTAAGAACAGCATTAGATAGGGTGGTAACGTGGGCTGAGCCCAGAGTGACAAGGAGTCTTTACTTGGTGGGCTTAGTCTTCAGGCTACGCTTCATCTCTTCAGTTTTAAAAACACTACCAGTAAAAAAAAGGGAGAAATATTAAGTACGATTATCAGTTACCCTATACGTGTAGCAGTTGAAGTGACATCTGCCATGTTCCATATCATCAGCTTGTGTGACAGCAGGGATAATTGGTTTGTGAGAGCTGTTTTTGGTTTTAGGGCTCAGTATAACAAAGGCCTAGTCGGTTTAACAGATACTGCTTCCTCCAATAAGATATTACTGTGAAAATAAAATTAGCTTTTTAAAACGTTTCTTAAGGTGCATTTTTGGATACTATGTGCAGTTGACCCTTGAACAATCCAGGTTTGAACTGGGTGGGTCCATTTAATAGAAGGAATTATTTTCAACAGTAAATACTAAGGTACTACATAATCCATGGTTGTTGAATCCTCCCATGCGGAACCCAGGAGGGCCAACTGTAAGTTACAGAGATTCTGGACTTGATGGAGGGCTGGGAACCTCTGATCCCTGCCTTGTTCAAGGGTCAGTTGTGTTCTTAAAGTGTTAGTCTCCCTAGGGTTCTGCCCTAAGTCCCTGAAAATAGAGGTAATACTCTTGTCCTCTAAACAGGGCTCTAATTCCCTATACTTTTTATTTCATACTATGCTTTTTTATATTTCTTATCCATCCTTCTAAACCATATTCTCACTAACTGTGTATGATATACCTGAATTACACAAGATGGTGTGTAGCAAAAATTTGTTCAGTACATCTATGATCAGTTCCCACCTGTGTATCCATATCTGGGAAAGTAAGAAATAAGTCAGGTTTTAAGAAATGATGATTTATTACCTGTTTACTGTCATCTGATGTTTTAATATATTCTCTAGATGCCTCCTCCCCTTTTCCATATTGAGAGAGATCAGGTAAGCTTGATTATCCATAAATATCTGTGGACTACTGACTCATTAAAATTTCAGTCAGGAAGATTGATGTTGAAGTGTACTTCACATGGGTCAGAAATAATACTTATCATTAGTTTATATTTCACATGTTCTTTCTTGAAATCTTTTAAATGTAAATTAGGTTGAGGTCAAAGTTGGAAAAACATGTTTGGCAAAGCATCTCGTTTGCAAGCAGCATGGATCCGGCTTGTTTCTTGCCCCCTCCCCCCTTTTCTGTCTTTTTGTCTTCCTCTTTTTTTCTTGTTTACAGGTAATGTCTCATTCACTCTTTTCTATCCCCATTCCCTCTTTTTTTTCAGTCCCTCTAGGGCTTTCTTTTTGTCTGTCCTAAATTCCATTGTTTCATCAGTCATTGCCTTTCACCACTTATTTGCTTATCAAGGATAAGCAAAGGATATTTTTCAGGCTGCTTTTATTCTGTTCATTTTGCTCCTTTGGGGCAGTTTTGTCTCCTTAGTCTACCTTTTTTATCGCCTTTCTGCTCAGATGTTTTCCTCTTGCCACTCGTTTTTTTGTTAACTGGTTGGTTTTCACTGTTCTTCAATTCTGGCCCTGTTCTGCCTTGGTGTAATTGCTGGCAATGTGGCCAGAGCCACCTGTGTATATCATGAACCTTGAAGATGTAGTTACTTAGGTGTGTCATTTTGTTAGAGGGAATCATTAATCATGATTTCATTGTTGATTCGCCCGTCTAAGTGCATGAAATACAGCTGAAAGGAATAAAACAAATTGTATGATAATTAGGACTCAGTAGAGGATTCAGTATATTTTAATGATTCTGTACAATTTGGTAAGTAACCATTTAGTTATCTATTACTGCATAATTAATTACCCCCAAATTTAGCAGCTTAAAACAACAGTCATTTGTTATATGTTTCTGAGGCTCAAGGATTGGGAAGTGGCTTAGCTGGGTGGTTCTGACTCTCACCTGGTTGTAGTGAAAGTGTCAGGACTCTGGTCATCTCAAGGCCTAACTGGGGCTGGAGAGTACAATTCCAAGTTCACTCAAGTGCTTGTTGGCAGACTTCAGTTCCTTGCTGATTTTTGGTCAGAGATTTCAGTGCCTCCCACCTGGACCTCTCCATAGGACTGCTTGCAACGTGGCGGCTTGTTTGTTCCAGAGTGAGAGGTCCAAGAGAGCAGGTAGTCGAGAGAGTGCTCCAGATAGAAGCCACAGTTTTTACTAACATCTCGTAAGGGATACACCATCCCTTGTCATATTCTCTAGGTCACACAGACCAGTTCTGGCACCGTGTGGGTGAAGACTACAAAGGGTGTGAATACCAGGAGGCAGGTGTTCTTGGAGGCCATCTTGGGGACTGACTACTACAGTCTGCCCTCTGGCCCCCAGTGATTCATGTTCCTCCCACATGCCACATACACGCCCTCCCAAGGCCCCAGGAAGTGTCATCCCATTACAGAAGCAGCTCAGAATCCAGAGTCTCATCAGCTAAATCAGGTCCAGTTGTGGATGAGGCTCTTTGGGTATAGTTCCTTAAGTACAGCTGCTTGAGTAGAATTACTCTTGGCCTGAGAGACTAAAGAGACGGGTTATCTGCCCCACCTGCACCTAACATACAGTGGTAGGACAGGCATAGGACATTCTTTTTCAAATGGGGAAAATGGGAGACACAAAGGAGTTATTAGTCCATGGCAGTTCTGAAACTGAGCTGGCAAATGTTGCATATTCTTGAGCAGATCCCAAGGCCTGGGATCATTGTCCATGGTTCTGCCCTACCTTCTAGGCTCTTGGTTCCACCCTCTGGGTGATCCTCATTATTTTATTTTTTTGGTGAAAGAAAGCACATGCTTTACAGCTGATTAGTTTTCTTGGTCTACTTCCCACTAATAGAATTTTGGGGGCTCAAAGACTTCATTTTGTCCCGTCTCTGTCCCTTTCAGCTCCAGCTTGCCATGTTTCTGCATTTTTTTTTTTTTTTAACTTTGTGGGTCTTTGGTCAATTTTGCTGGTTTCCACTTCATTAGTCAAAAGCCACACCACCCACAGATCTCTGAAATAAGCTGTTTTGTACCTTTTGCTGATACAGCTCTTATTTATTTATTTTTTTTTAATTATTTATTTATTTTTGGCTGCGTTTGGTCTTCGTTTCTGTGCGAGGGCTCTCTCTAGTTGCGGCAAGCGGGGGCCTCTCACTATCGCGGCCTCCCTTGTTGCGGAGCACAGGCTCCAGACGCGCAGGCTCAGTAGTTGTGGCTTACGGCCCCAGTTGCTCTGCGGCATGTGGGATCTTCCCAGACCAGGGCTCGAACCCGTGTCCCCTGCATTGGCAGGCAGACTCTCAACCACTGCGCCACCAGGGAAGCCCCAGTGCTCTTATTTAAGCTCAGTTGTGTGACTGAATAAATTTGTGAGGCACACCCTTATTTTCTTTATATGTAGTGCCTTTTGTCTGAATGAATAGTGCCTTTGATTTTACTGCGTCTTAAGATTTTACAATCATGCCCTTGATTTATCTTTTGACCACGTTTCCTGGAAATGCTCTGGGTTTGCTCTTTGATCAGAAGTCATTTTTTTTTTTTAACATCTTTATTGGTGTATAATTGCTTTACAATGGTGTGTTAGTTTCTGCTGTATAACAAAGTGAATCAGCTATACATATACATATATCCCCATATCTCCTCCCTCTTGCATCTCCATCCCTCCCACACTCCCTATCCCACCCCTCTAGGTGGTCACAAAGCACCGAGCTGATCTCCCTGTGCTATGTGGCTGCTTCCCACTAGCTATCTATTTTACATTTGGTAGTGTATATATGTCCATGACACTCTCTCACTTTGTCCCAGCTTACCCTTCCCCCTCCCCGTGTCCTCAAGTCCATTCTCTACGTCTCCGTCTTTATTCCTGTCCTGCCCCTAAGTTCTTCAGAACCATTTCTTAGCATTTTTTTTTTTTTTACATCTGGGGAGGCTGAGAATTCTTAAAACCATTAGGTCCTGGCTCCTTTTTGTTTAATAGTCTTTCCTTTAGTTTATCTCTTCTCTCACAGTCTAAACCAGGAGACACTTTCAGCACTGGTTGGAAAGGTTAGTTAAGTCACCTGGTTGAGTAGGTACCGTTTCTCCAGTCCCCATAACTGTAGGCAACAGTGTTGCTAAACTTTGCCTCTACATAAGAAGGATACCCGTTCTGTCAGTTTCCAATAATGCTTCCTCACTTTCCTTCATATCCTCACCGGCATCCTTATCAGAGACTGAGGCTTCTATTAACAGCTTTGTCAAGGCACTTTAGGTTTTCATTTACACTCTCAAAGCCCACCTCCTCCTGATTGCGAAGCCTTCCCCATGTTTTCCCGTGTTTTGTTATGGCAGCACTCTACGTCCAGTGACTAAAGTCTGTGTTAGTTATCTGTTGCTACGTAACAAATTACTCCAGTACTTAGGAGGGTAAAACAACAAGCCTTTATCATCTCACACAGCTTCTGAGAGAGGAATTGAGGGAGGAGTGGCACAGCTGGGTGATCTGGCTCTGGGTCTTCCACCAGGTTGCAGTCAAGCTGTCAGCGGGGCCTGCAGTCATCTCAAGGCTTGGTTGGGCTGGAGTTTGCTTCCCAGCTCACTCATGTGGTTGCTTGAGACGTGAACGGTGTGAGTACCAGGAGGCAGGGGTCCTGGGGGCCTCTGTTACTTCCTGCCCTAGTGATACCCATTCACCCGCACAGGGGCCTGGGAGCCATTGCCCACACCTCCTGCTCACTCACTGTTCCCACCTCCCAGTCAGTCCTTGAGCCTCACGGATTCTGCCCCTGACGTTTTGCACATTCTTCCTTCTCCCCCAGACTCACTGCTGGCTGCTTTAACCAAGTCCCAACTGTCTCGCTTGTCTGTGGCAGTAGATTCTCTGCTCCAGTTTGTCCACCACCATTCTTTAAAATGCAGGTCTAATCATGCTATTTTCCAGCTGGAAATCCTTTAGTGTAACTCCCCGTTGCCTCAGGCAGGACGGAGGGCAAATCCCTTGGCATCTTGAACTGACTTCTTTCTGCGTTTTTCATCATATCTCTTCCTGACATGAACCTCACGCTTCATTCATATGGAACGTCCCAAATTTGCCATGCGGTTATCTCATTCCGCACAGTCCTTGCCTAATGAATTCATCCTTTCTGTGACGCCTTTGCTGACTCTCAGTGGAGTTGATTGCTTCCTTTGTGCCAACTCGGTACCTTGCACTTAACCATAACTGTATTTACACATCTGGTTTACTAGAGTAGGGCATAGTTAAGGCAAGAATTGTATCTTATTTATCTCTGTAGCCCTGGCACCTAGTACAGTGCCGACACATAGTAGGTGCTCAATAAATGTTTGTTAAATTGAAGTTCAATGTCAGGAACAGGAATCTCATGACCAGCTTCTTACTAGAATATACTAGTAATGATGGTTTGTGTTCAGTTTTTGGTAACAAGGAAACCCTGACAATGCTGTATCAGGTAACAAAGCAAAGTAGGATATAACTTAAAAGTAAGGAAGAGAACTATTAATTATTGCAGACCTACTATGTTTCAGGGCGCTATGCCAGGCCCATTATCTGCATGAACTCATTTAAATCTTTCCAACAGTTGCATGCTACAGATAAGTGGCTGTAAAATGCTACTTTATGGATGAGGCATAGGAATCAGAAAGTTTACATAAAGTGCCAAGCTCTCAACTGGTAAGTGGAACAGTCAGAATTCGAACTTGGATTGACCTGGCTCCAAAGCCAACTGTCAGGCCACCTCAGAGAATTTTAAATGATGCGATTTATATGACATTATTCCTTTATGTTGGATCTGTGATTTGGAGCCTACTTTACATTGGATCCCTGCTTAGCAAGTTTTTTTCTTCCAAGTAAATGTAAACTCCCTAGTGCAGGTAACCTAATTCTGTAGCTGATATTAGATGAATCAGCCCTTTTTAAAATAGTTTTGGTTTTCTTAAAAAACGTTTTTTGGTCAAGCTTTTTTTGTTTTTAAATGGAGATATCTGATGCCTGATATTTAGTATGCTTGGTGTAAGACGGTTAAAAAAATGCAGTTTATATGCTATTTTCATTTGTACTAACATTAAAATTAGCAATCTCTCTTTTTTTTTTTTTTTCTAGCTGACGAAGAATTTGATGAACTATGTTTTGAATTTGGCCTGGAACTTGATGAAATTGTATGTATTGGATATTTATTTCTCTAATATTCTGTGTATAAGTTCATTATATTTTATCTTTGTTACCTTATGGTTAGACTAAGATGGAACATTTGTGGGCTGTGGTGCTTTCTGTGTTAAGGGGCTAAGCTCTGGTTCTAAGAGTGTTACTTTGTGTAAAATCTCAAAAGGGGTTCATGCCTTATTCTGATACAGTACCCTCAAGTCATCACGCTAGTGCTGTGCAGGTGGATAGACCCTCTCAGGTAACCCCAGAATGAAAGCAGTCTCCCACGCAGTGAGGTGCCATTTGCAGATAACCAGATGGAAGGGGTCTGGGAGCAGTGGAAACTGTGCTTCAGCCAGAGTTGCTGTCTCCTTGGCCTCTGGCTCCCCCTCCTTCACTTCCTCTGTGTCCCACCCCACCTTCCCCCGTGCCTATTTAACCAGCGTTAATTCATTCTTCATTTATTACTCTATACATGGATCTTGTAAAATGATCTACTTTTTGAAGAATTGCTTGTAAAAATGATTTTGAAACATTTTCCTGGTCTTTTGATTGTATAATGATTAAAATGTTTAAAAAATAGCTTTATTTACCAAATATATTATTAACAATGATTATGTACTAGAGACACTGTACTTGTAACTAAAATGATAATTTAATATGTCTCTGGTAATTTGTTTTATTTTTTACCCCAAGCCTTCTTGATCTGTTCAGTGTTTTTTTTTTTTTTTTAAAAGAAATCTCCATTTTAATTTTTATTTATTTATTTATGGCTGTGTTGGGTCTTCGTTTCTGTGTGAGGGCTTTCTCTAGTTGTGGCAAGCGGGGGCCACTCTTAATCGCGGTGCGCGGGCCTCTCACTATCGCGGCCTCTCTTGTTGCGGAGCACAGGCTCCAGACGCGCAGGCCCGGTAATTGTGGCTCACGGGCCCAGTTGCTCCGTGGCATGTGGGATCTTCCCAGACCAGGGCTCGAACCGTGTACCCTGCATTGGCAGGCGGATTCTCAACCACTGCGCCACCAGGGAAACTCCTGTTCAGTGTTTTATAACACAATAAGGTTAAAAAAAAAACCTTAGACTGACAAAAACCTATATTGTTCTGCCTTGTTTTTCCTGTTGCTTCTTAACTAATGTTGCAGAAAGTTTTTTTTTAATATTAATGAGCATCCATATGCTTAAGAAGTCAGCTGAGATTTCTGTAGTTTATATTAAATTGTTATTAATTTTATTAGAACTCAAAATTATGCTTGAGTCTCTGTGATATCTAAGAGCATTGGACTGGATGTCAGAAAAATGGAGTAATAGTTCGAACTCCCACATTTACTAGCTGTGGAACCATGGACAATTACATTGCCTCTCTGGGCCTCCTTTTCATCTTTGAAATAAGAGGTTTGCATTGTATGATCCCTATAGATCCCTCTGGCTCTGAAATTTCTGTGGTCATTGATTGCCATAACATTTTTGTTAGCATTGACAAACCCAGTCTTCACATACGATCTTTGTATGAACTGAGATACTGAAAATGGAAGAAGGCTTAGGCAGCTGTGTCTTTTTTGCAAAGGAATTAGGCCATTTTTTTGTTTGGATGCCCTCTTTTCTCAGGTTCGCACATTTTCTTCCCTTCTTTATATGGGTCCCCCCTGAAATCCAGCACCCGCATGAGGTGACTTATCTTTCTTCACTAAAACATTAGCAATTTTATTGACCCCTTTAATGGAACTCTGTTTACATTCTGATTTCTCCTCCTGCCTCTTCTCATATCCTCCCCCATCCCCCCCCCATTTCTTTTTTCCTCTCCTGCTCCCTCCTCTTCCTCCTCCTCTTCATCCTCTTCTTTTTTTTATTTTTAAATTTTCCCTAATTTAAAAAATTTGCCTCCTGAGTTTGAGATGGCCAGTGGAGGTGTTCCTTGGAGCCCAGAGTCAGTGAGCACTGTGAGCCCTGCGCGGTCCCAGCGTCGTATGGACTCTGTGATTCCTCGGGTGTGGCTCGGGCACGTAGTGCTTATGGACAGAAAGTGAATTCTTCTGCATGCTGTGCAAGTGTAGACTATAATTCTTTGGGCAATAATTTGAACTGCTCATATTTTGGCAGTGGGAGAGGGAGAGCATCATGTAAAACAAAAATCGTCACATATTTTGATAGGAATTCATCAGTTATTTTAACAGGTTATTGGTGGTAAAAATAACAGGAGTTCCAGTTAAGTGAGGATTCCAGATAATTAGTGGGTAACATTAACAGTTGGAATATGGCTTTTAAGCATTTTGGTTGAAAATTTCTTCAGTATACATACAGTTCCCTGCTGTAGTAAACATAGAGAACAGAATTTAACTTCTTGGCAATGGTTGTTTTTAAGAAAATCTCTGTAGTGTGGTTATTGAGATAGTCTAAGCTTTTTGCCACTGCATTAAAAATTATTCTAGTGGTATTTCTTCTCTCTTTTCCCTCTTGTTTGCTTTCATTCTTGCTGCTCTGTACCTTTTACTGTCATTAGATTGCTTCCCATCATACCTATAATCCCTTCTAATTTACACCACAGCTTCTGATGATCTCCTCAAATGTTTTTTTTTTTTAATATTAATTTATTTATTTGGCTGCGCTGATGGTCTTAGTTGCGGCATGTGGAATCTTTAGTTGTGACATGAGGGATCTAGTTCCCTGTGCAGGGATCGAACCTGGGCCCCCTGCATTGGGAGCGTGGAGTCTTAGCCACTGGACCACCAGAGAAGTCCCCTCTCCAAATGTTTTTGCTTGTTTTTATAGTATTACTCTCATTCTCCTGTTGTTTGTAGGCTTGGGTGCCCGTAGGATTTAGCTTTTTAGAGTCATTATCTTATAAAAAGTTGCATATCTTTTAATTTTTTTTTTTCTTTTTTTTTTGTTTGGCCATGAGCTGTGGCTCGTGAGAGCTTAGTTTCCTGACCAGGGATCTAACCCAGGCCCTCAGCAGTGAAAGCGCAGAGTCCTAACCACTGGACTGCCTGGGAATTCCCAACATAGCTTTTATTTGGTGAATTCTCTTTACTTTGTCTCATTGACACTTTTGTTGTTGTTGCCCTATGTTCTTTTCGGTGTTTTCATTTTCTTTTAGATAAAGGATGGGCAAACTTTTTCTGCCAGATAGCAAGCTTTTGAAGGCTGTATAGTCTCTGTCACAATTCAGCTGTTGCAGTTTGTAAATAACAATAGGTAAAATGTAAATGAATAGGCTTGGCTATGTTTCAGTAACACTTTATTTACAAAAATAGGTGGCAGGCATGATTTGGCCCACTCTTTGCTTTAGATGGATTTCTGCTGCTCTGGAAAGAACATGAATAATGTAGTTACTACTTTATAGGGCTACTTTTTCAAAAGAATTTGGATTTATTTAGTTTTATTTTAATTTTTGGGTTTGTTTTAGACATCTGAGAAGGAAATTATAAGTAAGGAACAAGGTAATGAAAAGGCACAGGGGGCCTCTGATGTTGTTCTCTACAAAATTGATGTCCCTGCCAATAGATATGATCTCCTATGTCTGGAAGGATTGGTTCGAGGACTTCAGGTCTTCAAAGAAAGGTAAGGGAATCTGTTCATTAAATACCTGGCTAAGTTGGGTTTCTTTTTTCTTTGCCTGTCATTATCAGCAACCCTGTTTAAGTTTCTAGAAAAAAACTTGTTGGACAGGTACACAGCTTTAGGTCTGCATAGAGGGAGGACTGGAGCCTTTAGATTGTAGCCGTTTGAAAATTTGCCTGAATATTGAGTCATAGCCTGTCATTTTGGGAGCGTATTTTAAAGCTGGAGTGGTTAATGATTTTATGGTGTCTTAAAAAACTTTTTAATGGGTTCATGTGAGTTCTTTAGTAATCCAATTGGAATAGATAGTTTGTTGGGTTTGTTAAAGGCTGGGAGAAAAGTAGAGGTGGCACAACTATGTGCTGTTTTCTTAAGAATTCTGAGGAAGCTTGGGATTGGAGCCTCCTAACTGGAAAACTGAAGATCTTGTGATGGCTGTGGGCAAGTTAATTGACTTTTCTAGTTTCAGTCTCCTAATTTATATTGAAGAATATTTTTAAGTCCTCTTCCAACTCTTCATGTAATACATATAGAAAATGATGAACATATGAAGTGAAAAAGAGGTGAAACAGTAAAGCTATCAAAAATAATTATTTTTTGTTTTGATTACTTATTCATTATCTCGTCAGTTGCAAAAGAGTAAGAGCCTCAGGCTGATGGGCTAGACTCTGGAACTGTGAGGCCTTCGGATGAGTGATGGCTGTTGATAATTAGGGATTTGGTTAATGTGGTTAAAATTTGGGGGTTGACCCAGTTGCTTCTCTGCATGACAATCAGATGTTTATAGTTTAGGGTCAGGGATAAGCCCTTACAGTGTGTTTCCCAAACCTGTCTGATATGAATTTCTGTTTTTAATAGGCACCTCGTATGATTTTTATGATGAGACTGAATTAGGAAAGTGACTTAAAACCTTTGCTACTCAAAGTGTGGTCCATGGACCAGCATCATCTGTAACACCTGGGAGCTTGTTAGAACTGCAGCATTTCAGCCTCTACCCAAGACCTATTGAATCAGAATATGTGGTTTAACAAGTTCCCCAGTTGATTGTGGGCACGTTGAGGTTTGAAGAGCACTGACTTAAAACAGTAGTTCCCACCCTCTTCTGATGATAACAATTACCTGGACTGTCCCTCCAGAATGTACTGTTTACCAGGCCTTTCCCTTGAATATCCTGATTCATTAGGTCCAGATGGGACCAGGCCATCTGTATTTGTCATAAGCCCTACTTTTCTTAGAAGCTCAAACTCTCATGGTTGTAGTAAAACTTCAAGGTGATTTAATCCAGCCCCTCAGCTGATGTTTAAATGCCCCCTATACAGTTGCTTAGTTAAAGGTTTTCCAGCCTCTGCCGGGACTCCAGTGATAGGACACGCATTACCACGAGGCATCCTAGCCCATTTTTATTTTATTTTTTTTTAACAGATTTATGTTATTTATTTATTTATTTTTGGCTGCGTTGGGTCTTCGTTGCTGCGCATGGGCTTTCTCTAGTTGCAGTGAGCGGGGGCTGCTCTTCGTTGTGGTGCGTGGGCTTCTCATCACGGTGGTTTCTCTTGTTGCAGAGCACGGGCTCTAGGCACGCAGGCTCAGTAGTTGTGGCTCACGGGCTCTAGAGCGCAGGCTCAGTAGTTGTGGCGCACGGGCTTAGGTGCTCCGCGGCACTTGGGATCCTCCCGGACCAGGGCTCGAACCCATGTCCCCTGCATTGGCAGACGGATTCTTAACCACTGCGCCACCAGGGAAACCCCTAGCCCATTTTCAGACATCTAGAAATGTTAGACAGTTTGTTAGGTTTTGGGTTGTTTTTTTTTTTAATACTCAGCCCAAATTTGATTTGCTGTAACTTTAACCCATTGTCCTAGTTCTGTTCATTTTGTGTACTTTCTATACACAGAATAAATTAGTTTATCGAATGTTTTGGTTAATAATGAGCAAGTTTGTTTTAATATTTTAGGATAAAGGCTCCAGTGTATAAACGAGTAATGCCTAATGGAGAAATCCAGAAATTGATCATCACAGAAGAGGTAATAAGGATCCATTCTTATTTTTCTTTTAAAAACATCTCTTTCGTGTATATCTCTATAAGGTGGGACAAAGGTGACCCTTCTGCCAAATGTAGTTTTCTTCGATCACTTGCTAAAATGGATGTATATTTAGCCTCTAGCTCTTAAAAATTGTCATTTCGTTTTTTACCAAGAAGTGAAAGGGAACACAGCATCTGTTTTCCATGAATAATTTTGGAAAGTAACATCCAAATGTTTGCTTAAAATACATTTGACATATAATTGTTTAAATTGTGGTATATTAATAAAATTTAGAAAAAATCTTTTGGGGAAAGGCTATTTTGGTAGAAATATTAACTACGAGCAAACTACTTAAGGGTTAATTCTTTTCTCAGTAATTCAGTAGATTTTCAGAGATCTTGCTGAAATGTAAATTGCATGAGGACGGTGACTTTGTCTATCACCACTATATCTTACTGTTGATTGAATGAATGAATATACACTTGTTTGAATGAAAATTTGTGACAGCTAACTCTCTATTACAAGATGATATTACAAAGAAAAGCCTTAATATTTACCATCTCTAATGATATAACGAATTTCAGACAGCTAAAATACGCCCGTACGCTGTTGCAGCGGTTCTCCGAAACATAAAGTTTACTAAAGATCGATATGACAGCTTCATTGAACTTCAGGAGAAGTTACATCAGAACATTTGCAGGTTTGTGGCGGCATCTTCTCTCTTCCTTGCCTCCCGCTCTCCCTCCTCCTTCCTGTCCCTCCTCCTTCCCTCCCCTTCCCTTTTCTCTTCCTCTTTCCCTCCCTCTTTTCTTTCTTCCTCCACTGTAGACTTTTTTCACAGCATTTCTAAATTAATCATATGTGGGAGTAACAAGAGTTTAAAGTTAACTAAATTTAAATTTAAATAAGTTTAAATTTCACCAAACAGCTCTTTGTTACTGCTTATAGATAGTGTATCCATGGAGAAATAAAGATATATTTTGAGTACTATACAGAGAAGAAATATCTAGTCCTAGAGATTTTCTTGGTTTTTGTTTTTTGGTTCAAATCATTAACAGTGGATTATACTACTAAATATTAAACCATGGTAATTTGAAGTATGACTTATTTTAAAAATAGACAAAAATTTTTGGCTTGATCTAATTTTTTGAGTGAATATAATTATAAATCGACAGGTGAAACTTGAGACTTTTAAATAACTGAATTTTCTTATTCTGTCTTTGGCATTGCTACACATCATTTCCCATACAGCTCCCTTTAGTGTGGTGATCTTCAAACCTATATAATTGCTGAACTCCTAAAGGTCGAGGAAGGTAACAATGGGAGTCCTTGAACTAATTCCAGTATTTCAAAAATGCTAATAGAAAATATATATTTACTGATGATAAGAAATGTCAGCCTTTAGCTAACATACCAAGTTTTTTTGTGTTGGCACTAAAATATATAAACGTAAAGTTATGCTAGTCAAAGATATGATTAACAGTTATATATGTCTTGAGTAAAAATGGAAAAAATTTTTTATATTTTAATAATTGCAGTAGTTGCAATTTGGTAAACTATGGAAACTAAAAGAGGCTTTTGTGTAAGGGATGGTCTAGAGACAGGGTTGGGGGGACCCTGGGCGTTTTCTTCTGGTGTGAAAAATATTTAAAAAATAAAATACCTGTGGTTAAGCTCACGAGGTTTCTTTTTCTTGAAACATTTTTGCATACATCGTAGAAGAAACTTTTTCTCAGATTCTGAATAACATTTATTCCAAGTTCTTTTATAAAAATAATCTATTTGTCATCTTGCAGATATGTTATTCTTAAGCAAAACAATAAGAATTTAAATATAGTTTCAAAATATAGGACAAGATAGAGGATTTCTGGCAAGCACTGATATAGCTAGGAAGTGCTTAAGCCCAGTTACCTGTTCTGGTCATTTGAAGAATCTAATTTTTATCTATATTGGAAGGCATTTCCTTACTTAATTCGACTTTAAGCTCTGTTTTATGCAGTATTTCTGGAAATCATGAGCTTTTTCTAAGGGGAGAATGAATCACATCCTAATACTCTGGTGTGCCAGAGTCAGTAAATCCTAATTTGCGTTTTTCAAGAGATATATTTATTTCATTTAAATTATAAAATTTACTGGCATAAAAGTTGTTCATGATCTTCCCTTATTATCCTTTAATATCTGTAGTATCTGTATCAATATCACCTCTTTCATTCCTGTGTCTTCTCTCTTTTTTCCCCTTGATCAGTGTAGCTAGAGATCAGTGTACACATCAGTTACTTTGGTGTGTATCGTTGTGTATCAGTTTTCAGAGAACCAGCTTTTGGTTTCATTGACTTTTCTCTGCTTTTTTCCTCTATTTTTCTGTTTTCGTTGATCATGCAGTGTTCTCTCGAGGGCTAGTTAGTCCTTACTACTGAGGCAAGACCTTGTTCCTGTTTATCCATTGCCATATGAAGAGTGAGGTTTTCAGACTGTGTGAGCACCGTTGCCTTGGATGGTTCTTTCCCTGGCCTTGGCTGGTTTCCTCACATGCACACACTGATTAATACTCAGCTGAATTCTTGAGGGGGCCCCTCTGCAGATCTCAGAGTTCTCTGTCTGAGTAGCTCTGTCCTCCCCAGTACTCTGTGCAGTGAACTCTGGCCGTCTTTGTCTCCCTAGACTCTCAGCTGTGTCTGTTCAACTTAGGGAGTCCCCTGGGCTCTAGCCAGACCCCGTTTCCTGCCCTGTGGCTTGAAACCCTTCCAGGCAGTCAGCTGGGCAGCCGTAGGACTCGCCTTATCTGTTTCCTGTCTGTCATCTGCCCTTCATAGCCTGATCTCCAGTGCCAGCCATGGAAACTGTCATCTTATATGTTTTGCCTCTTTTGTGATTGTATCAGGCAAGAGTGTAAATCTAGTCTTTGTTACTCCATCTTGGCTGGAAGGGTCCAGTGAACTTTTTACTTCAGTTATTTTATTGTTCATCTCTATAGAATCTGTTTGGTTCCTTTTTTAAAAGTTTCTCTTTTTTTGGCTGTTATTTCCCCGTCTGTTCATTATGTGTGTATTTTCCACATAATTCTTGAATGTTTTTTGTGGTGGCTTTTTTTTTTTTTTGGTAGTAGTAGTAACGTTTTAAAAATCTGTGTGGTGATTTGAAAATCTGAGTCATCTTAGCATTGGTTTTTATGGGTTGGTTCGTGTGGAGTATGCCATGTTTCTCTGTTTTCATATGCACTGCTTTTTGATTGCATAAAGAATATTTTGTTATGTAAGAGGCTCTTATTTTGCTCTTTTTCTCTGAGAAGTGGTTTCTGTTGCAGGCAAAGGGTCTTGAATACTTAGCCTGACTCAGACTCGAAACATTTGGCTAGATGAGACCTCTGCAGTTGGCAGCAGCAGAATTTTCTGCCCAGTTCTTTGAGCTGCTGCTTTTTCACAGCAAGACTTTAATAAAATTTCTGCCAGTAGAATAGGTAAAATCTTGATTTCTGACTATTTTTTGTTTTCATATCTTTTTATATTTGGGATATTAATCCTTTTCTGTACCTACGTTGTAGACCTTTTCTCTCAGTGTGTCTTTTGACTTTTGGGGTCTTTTGGTTGTATAAAGTTTACAGTTTGGATATAGTCAAGTTTGTCACTCTTCCTATATGACTTTTATGTTTTGTGTCTTAAGAAGGGATGTTCTACTCCACAGTTTTAAGCATTGTTCTCCTATATTTTCTTTGAATAATTTTTATGGTTCAGTGTGTGTGTGTGTGTGTGTGTGTGTGTGTGTGTATGTGTATGTATGTTTGCCTTTTGTTTTTCAAAATGCATAGCTCTTTGATTAATCCGGAATTTGTTTTTTTGTGGTTTGAAGTTGAAATTTAGTGACATTTTGAGGTGCTGTTTCAGGATTAAGAAACCAATATTAATGTCCAAGAAAACATGGACTTTCTTACCTATGAATTTGTCAATTATTAATTTATCTAAACTTACTGAACCATGTATATTTCTACCTATGCTAGTATATAAACATGTAACTCATTGAGTAAAGTAACATCTCCTTTAGGCTTGTCACCAACTCTGTTCAATTTACCCATATTTATTAAAGTTCTAGTCACCTGTCTTGGAGTTTGACCAAAAAAAATTTTTCTTTTAATTTATTTTATTCAGTATAGTTGGTTTACAATGTTGTGTTAATTTGAGGTTGACCAAAATTTGTTTCTTACAGATTTTAAAAACTATGTCATAGTTCATGTAATATGGACTTTAACACATTCCTTGATTACTAATTATTTTATCCATTTGATATTTAATTGTGGTTTTGCATACATATTCGAATATATGTACACATAGTCTAAAACACGTTTTAAGAATTCTTTAGAACATCATAAATTCTGACCAGGTTTCTCTTTTTGAATTGTCTTTTGGAAAGCTTAGAGCCAAATTTGTGACCCTCTGTGATAAGACTGTAAGCTTTGAAATTCTAATTTAGTATCAACATTGTTTCTGGCTTCGTTTTATATCCCAGCTTCTGTTTCTTTCTCTCCTACTTTGTATCTTGCTTTAAGTTCCTAAAATTACCTTAAATCCCTTACAGGTAAACTGTAGAACAAATGAAATTAATAGCTCTTGAAATTTCCTTACATATTAAATTTTAAATATAATTCACAGTTCTTAAAACTAAATAATTTCCATTAATAAAGCAATATAGCTATGTGACAGGAAATTTAGGAAAATATGGAAAAGCCAAAAAACACAGGAGTTTTTTGGTAGTTTATTCTAATTTAATAAAAGATTTATGTTTACTTGAGGACACTAGAGGAAATAGATTAAAAGAAGGTAAAGGGTATGTTGACTTTGAAAACGTCCTAATAACATAGTACTAGGGAAAACATAGTGGAAGGGATTTACTTCAGCTGCTGAAATAATGTGTTTGAAGTAGCTTTATATTTATATTTCTCATAATTTTTAATGGTTGTAAAGGTGCTATATAGTAGTAACAGGCTATTTTAAGGAAGTGTCTAAAAATAAAAAACCTGTACTCTATGTTATCTTTAGAGTTTCTGCTTTGAGATATTCAAATCGTTTTCTGTTTCTCTTTCTCTCTGTCTCTCCACATTTAGGAAAAGAGCCTTGGTTGCTATTGGTACCCATGACTTGGACACTTTGTCAGGCCCATTTACTTATACTGCGAAGAAACCTTCCGATATCAAATTCAAGCCTCTAAATAAGACCAAGGAGTATACAGCCTGTGAACTGATGAACATATACAAGGTAAACGTTCTTTTATGTTAACGTAATAGTTCTGGATAAATCATGAAATTCCTCTCAAATCAAGTCTTAATTAGGGCAATAAAATGAGTGCTTGAAAAAATAGCAGTGTCTGGGCTCCAACCCAGAGATACTGATTCCTTTGATCTAGAGTGAGGTCTGGGCATAGTTTTGTTTATTATTACTTTTATTTAGGTATGTATGTATGTATGTATGTGTGTATGGCTGTGTTGGGTCTTCGTTGCTGTGCGCAGGCTTTTCTAGTTGTGGTGATCGGGGGCTACTCTTCGTTGCAGTGTGTGGGCTTCTCATTGTCGTGGCTTCTCTTGTTGTGGACCACGGGCTCTAGGCACGTGGGCTTCAGTAGTTGTGGCACGCAGGCTCAGTAGTTGTGGCTCGTGGGCTCTAGAGCACAGGCTCAGTAGTTGTGGCGCACTGGCTTAGTTGCTCTGCGGCATGTGGGATCTTCCCAGGCCAGGGATCGAACCCATGTCCCTGCATTGACAGGCAGACTCAACCACTGCGCCACCAGGGAAGCCCTGTTATTACTTTTATCCTCTCAGATGTTTTTAACGTACAGCCAGGATTGAGAACCATTGAAGTAGGTCATACTGCATTGTAATATTCGTATTTAGGTATAACTAAAACTCATTCAAATATAAGGAACAATGAGATTTAGCTAGCTTTTTTGTAGCATGCACTATTAAAAAGCGTCTGCCTCCCATGATTAGCACTTTAGAGTCCAGCAGTGAAAATGAATTCAGTAGTCACTTTAAATTGCATTTAACAAATAGTAAAAGAGGTGGGTATCATTTGGAAAAAGCAGCTATTATCATTGACCTCATTTGCAAGTGATTTCTTCCTATTTATCTAAATAGTTTTGTATGGTTTGTGTTTTGCTTAAGGTGATTCAGGCTTACTCTGCAAGTCTGTTTTCAGTCTTGAAAAACGGTTGCGGTCTTATCTTTCCCCAGTAGGAAATGAGGCTGTATAAGGATTCTGAGATATTAGTTTACATTAGAAAATATTATACATTTAAAACTTTGGGGGCTGTTTTATTGTTTTTCTGATTTTTCCCCCCTCTTTTTATGCTAGGTAGGTATGTAAACTAATTACAGTGACAGAAATAAAAAGCTAATTTTGTTTGACTTAATTTTTTTTCAGACTGACAACCACCTTAAACATTATTTACATATAATTGAAAATAAACCTCTGTATCCGGTTATCTATGATAGCAATGGTGTCGTCCTTTCAATGCCTCCAGTCATCAATGGTGAGTTATTTCTTAAGCACCATAGGTTTTTTGCTGTTTCCCTCTTATTCTTTATCATTTCTGTGGAATTCTCAATAGACTTGACTGAATCAATCAGACGACTCAATCTGAGAATCTCAGGTCTTTTGTGGATTTTATTGTAACAGTTCTTTTCATTCAGTTTTCAGTATTTTACTGGTGATTTTAATGTAATTTATAAATGTATACATATTTATAAGTTCATAAATATTTTCTGGTGCTAGTCTCTGGATTCTGTTATATTCCTCCAAAGGGTGTTGATATTTTGGTTTTAGCAGGTAATTCATTTAGTTAAACTTAAAGTCAAATTCTGTCTGGCCTGCTGTTTTATAGTTAAATTAAAATTTTAAAACTGAATTTTACCCTCTTAACTCCTTTCTGAAGCTTTTGTTGAAGACGCAACTTGAACGTATTTACAAAATTTAGTGATGTCAAAGCCATAGATGTTTGCCCTTCTGGAGGTGAGAAGGGGGTTCAGTTGATTCATGATGGGAAGGAGACTCTTTTCCTCCTCAAGATCTTGGACTCTAGTACTCATAGTGGGCTTCGGAGTGAGCCAGATCCAAACCCAAATCTTAGCCTTGCCGCTTAATAGCTGTGATCATGTTCAATGAGCTTAATCTCTGAATCTTAGTTGTCCTGCCTGCAGCCCTGTCATAGATCGTGGTGAAAATGAGATGAGACAACTTCTGTTAAGCACCCTATGTGTGGAATGCACTCAGTAAAGCCTTGTTTTTATTTTATCTTTATTCTCCAGCTTATAATGGGAGCTTAGAATAAAAGTTGTGTATCTCCTTACCTCTGAGGTGTCAGCTTATATTATGTTCTAAATTAAAATGTAGTTTCTGTTTTGTAGAGCTTTTTCTTGCACTTTTGTTTCTGAAACTGATTGTTTTGTCATTATTGTTTTGTGTTTGTTGCAGGAAATCATTCCAAAATAACAGTAAATACTAGAAATATATTTATTGAATGCACAGGGACCGACTTTACTAAGGTAAATAAAACTTTTTTTCTATTTTTGTACTGTCAGGGTAGATTTTTACTTCTGGGCCAAGACCATGTGGCTAAACTTTAAAATATGTTTATTTTGTAGGTGGGGGCATACTTTAGCCATTTAGAAAATTAGAAAGAGGTAGCTCTTCTGTATTTTGGTTAAGGTGCTTTCATTCAGTTGACAAATGTTTAGTGAGCACCTACTATCTTTCCAATGCCATGAATTTAATAATGAGTTACATGTTCTTGACTTCAAGGAACTTGTTATCTTGTGAGAGAATTAGCCAAATACATTACTGTAAAACAGAGAATGGGATATACATTGTAATGCCATCTGTATAAAGTGTTCATCTTAGTTGGCTTAGTTTGAATGCTGACTAATTTCGTACCTTTGTGTACTTGGTAAAAAAAAAAAAAAAAAAAACCAACTGGCTATCAAGTTTTATTTAGCAAATTGATAAAGGGTTTATACACACAAAGATGTCTAGAATATGTAGAATACTAATCGTTCAGTCACTTTTCATCACTATATATTAGATTGGATTGTTATGAAAGCTTTTTTTTATGGCATATTTTTTCTTTACAAATGTTAAGTAAGCCATAGAGTGAGGTGGCAATTAAGCAGATTAAGAAAGGTAAACTTGAATGGCAGAAGGCTGGAGTATAGAAGTAGGGCAGATAAATGGCATTCACATACATCTTACAGGATTGGAGATCATTGTAAGATATTTCATTTATAACTTTTATATACCATATGTGCCTTCAGAAATATTGTCAGGGTAATATAGCTTTTCCTGTTAAAAACTTTTTTTAAATTTGCACATTAGCAGACCTTGGATATCTTTTCTGAAGCTTGTATATGAGTGAAGTATGTATAAAAGCAAAGCATATATCCCAATAAGGTTACTGTATTTTTTCTTTTAATTAAAAAAATAAATTAACAAATCTATATGGCCTTCACTATGTACCAGGCATCGCTCTATGTGTTTTATACACACACACACTCATACTTGTAATCCTTATATTAACCAAATGAGGTAGGAACTTTTATTATCTCTACTTAACAAACAAACAAAGGTACAAAGACAGTAATTAAGTAACATGCACAAAATCAGACTGCTAGTAAGTGCTTGGGCCAGGAGTCTGGCATCTGGCTGCAGAAACTTATGAGACTGATAAGGTTTACTGCCATAGTTAGCCATCTGTCTTTCTTAAAATTTGCTCAACCCAAGGGAGGGGGTGGGGAAATAGATGATTTGTCTCAGTCATGGATTGTAACTGTCAGAGAACCGCATAAATGCAGAACACCTGAACATAAGGTCAGGGCCTCTCAAGCTCAAGAGTTTTTACTCCACTTCTTTCTTTAAAATTTATATATACAGATACAGTTTTAGATGTTTGGAGACTAAATTATATTAAATATTAATTCATTTCCAGCTGATGGAAGAAAGTATATTTATGGGTTACCATAATATTTGTTTTTCTCCTTTGCAGGCAAAAATAGTTCTTGATATCATTGTTACCACGTTCAGTGAATATTGTGAGAATCAGTTTACGTAAGTTCGTTCGGCATCTTTATCGATGATGGCCTGTTGTTCTGAAGTTAGAGCACTAAGGCCTTGTGCTAAATATAAAGATGAAATATGTGGTTCCTGTAACTAGAATATATAATCTCTTTGGGGAGCTAAGACATGAACAAATAATGTATAAAGTAAAAAGTGATAAGTACCTTAAAAAGTTTCAGTGATGTTCTGGCCGTTTCTAAGGGCAAGTTACTGCTAGCTGGGGCAATCTGGGTAGACCTCATGGAGGCAATGAAATTTAAGCTGTATTTAAGGATTTGAGACTGAACATGGAGAAACAGCAGAAGGAACAGCTAAACAAAGATAGAGAATCATATATAAGAGCAAAGCATATATCCTGTATATACTAATAAGACTACTGTATTTGTTCCAAAGCTAATTTTTTATTTAAAAAATTGCTTATCAAACCTATATGGCCCTTACTGTGTACTAGCTTCATAGTTTATTCTAGAGTATTATAATTCAAAATAAATGTATAACTGTAGAAAGCATGACTGAAATTGTATGGGCAGTGTTGGTTATTTTTTTAAATTGATTTGCATTTTAGTGGTTGTATCAGTCAGCTTTCAATGTGTAACAGCGTGACCCTGTTAAAGCCTGGAATGTGTGTGTCCGTATTGGCAAGGTGTTCATCAAGGATGCATGCTTTGCAGGACTGGGAGATAAACTTATCAAGTGGGTGCTGCCTGAAGAGACATGGGAGCCACCGGAAATGGAATAGTGATGTTGTGTATGGGAGGATTAATCCAAAACAGCAGTGTTGGAACGTGAATAGATTGAATGTGTTGAGGCTGCAGTTGTAGACCAAGGGAAAGTTTTGTTAACCACACACATTTTTAGAATTTATGGCCCTTTTTCCCCTTAAGTTTTATTTTTATTTATATTTAATTTTATTTCTGGTTTATTTTTGTTTTCAGGGTTGAAGCAGCTGAAGTAGTTTTTCCTAATGGAAAATTACATACCTTTCCAGTGAGTATAGAAGAAGTGACTTGATGATGATGATGACTTTGACAACAGCAGTGACGTTAATAATAATAGCTATAGAGTGCTTTTTGGTCTTTCTGTCTGCATCCACCCACCTACATGCCAGGCACTATACTGTGTGTATTACATGGATTTAATCCTCACATTAACCCTATGAGGGTGGGTGCTATCATTAGGCCCTTGACCTTGAGATGTTAAATAGCTTGCCTATTACCATTCACTGGTGGAGCTAGGATTTAAGCCTAGACAGTCCCAACACACTATATTATACCACACTTCACTCCCAACCCACTACATTATACCACAGCATTATATGGCCATAATTCCTGTGGTTTATTCCCTTATTAACTAGGTACCTAGGTAATTTATAGTTTCACCCCTTTTAAGGTTAGTCAGCCCTCCAAACCACTGGACTGCCAGGGAAGTCCCAGTAGCAGTTTTTTTAAAAAATTGATTTCAATTGCTGTTATCAGTTAGCTTTTGTTATGTCACAAACCACCCCAAGATTTACTAACTTCAAACAACGATCATTTGTTTATGTCATGATTCTGGGGGTCAGCTGGGTAGTTCTGGTCAGGACTGGCTGGGCTAATCTCTGCTAGGCTCCAGCTGGTTGGTAGGCTAGCGGCTGGATGACCTGGGGTGGCCTCACTGACTTGTCTGCGTCTTGGCAGTGAGGTGAACAGGCCCGGTGCCTCTCATCCAGCAGGCGAGCTTGGGCTTCTTTACATGGTGGCGGCTGCACTCAGGTGATAATGATGCTTCTGCTCTGAGAATTGCGTTTTGCATAGCAAGCCCATTGTCCTTACCTGAGTCCAAACAGGTTTTTAAATTTACGGCCTTTTTGCTAGTGGCGGTTACAGTTTTGAGAGTAATTTTGTGATAAGAAATACTCATAGGTATGTTTCCAACGTTGCTGAAAAGCCTGGATTTTATGTGTGTTTGTTCCTATCTCACATGGTAGAGTTACGTACTGTTTGAAGGAGAGTGAGTACTAATTCGTGAGACACTCCCAGCCTGGCTCTCTCCTGGAGCAGATTGATAGCCAGGACTGGGGCATAGTTGCTTTTCCCCACCTGAAAAAAATGATAGGAAAGGAATGACTTCATAACACTCTTAGATTTAGTATGATGGATAGTACAGTATGACACATGAATTATTCTTGGTCATAAACACCTACTTGCATGAGATGAAATTGAAAATCTTCAGCAGGATTTGTAAGCATTTTAGAAATGATGTAATGCACCTAGTGTTTTGCTGAAGAGAATGGTGATGGACCAAGTAAAAGAGAAAAATGTTTGGCATTTTATAATATTTCCAAGCAGTTCCAGTTGTCTAGCAAGTAGAATGTTCATATATGAATATAATGTAGCAAATAATGTCCTGAAGCGCACTGAGTTTATTTTTGATATCTGGCTCTAATGACAACTTCTTGGGAGGGTAATGAAACCACAACAATAATGAATTGAATTAGAAAGAGGCTAATGCTGTATCTGGCAGGACTGATTTCAGCTTCTCAAACTCTTTTTCTCTCTAAGGAACTGGCTTATCGAAAGGAGATGGTGAGAGCTGATCTAATTAACAAAAAAGTTGGGATCAGGTATGCTCTGAAAACTTCATTTATTTATTTACTGTTGAAGAGAATTCAAGAATGAAGTACACATATGACTGCTTAATTTTCCCTGAAAAAATGCTTGGAGAGAATTTTGATATCCCTTCAGAGTAATAAGTGACGATAGAACATCAGTTAGGATGTCTGGTGTCTATTGGAATTCACAAAGACAGGTTTCAGGTAGTAGCATATTTTAAAACAAAATATAAACATGTTTTAAGTAATCCAGTGAAGTTTATGGTTTGTACGTTCCTATTTCAGAGAAACTCCAGAAAATCTTGCCAAGCTTCTGACCAGGATGTGTTTAAAGTCAGAAGTCATAGGCGATGGGAATCAGATTGAAATCGAAATTCCTCCGACCAGAGCTGACATTATCCACGCCTGTGATATCATAGAAGATGCAGCTATTGCTTATGGATATAACAACATTCAGATGACTCTCCCGAAAACATACACCATAGCTAATCAAGTAAGATTGCACCCTTAAATAAACACTCCTTATTGTTAGAAACTGATTATTGAATGCCAGGAAGGCTTCGAGAAAAACAGAACATAGGAATTAAGCAGTACTGGCCATGCTCTGCGCTGAGAGGCATTTGCTGTGGAGAGGATGCAAAACAGATGCCCGATTGATTAGAGCACGTTGAAAACCTGTGATGACTAGTTCTTTGAAGAAAGACAGGTTTCGAGTTTGGAGCCCTTCTTGCATCTCTAAGTAGGAGATTCATTTTCTGATCCTGGGCCTGAAGGCAGAAGTGGCGTGTGGGAGAGGTAGAAGCGGGGGGTTTGTACGTCTGGGTAGGAGTGTTGGGGTAGTGAGGTGATGGGGAGGGGTCGGTGTGGTGGGGAGATGGTGGGACGAGCGGCATATTAGGATGGAAGGGTGGTTTCCTTTAAGTGACAAGTTTTCTATAAATCTCTCTCTTTTTTTTTAATAAAAAAAAAGTGGGAAATTTTATTGAGGTGAAATAATTTCTTCCCCCCAGTTTCCCCTAAATAAACTCACAGAACTCCTGAGACATGACATGGCAGCTGCTGGATTCACTGAGGCACTTACCTTTGCTCTGGTATGTTGTACATGCTTTTTGTGCCCTGCTGATTGTTTTCTTTGACTCTCCAAATTACTTCTTCTGTGATTCCTTGTATGAATTTATAAAAAGTTATGAAGAACACTTTGTTACCTGAGATTGTGTAATTTCTGGTAAAGAAATGAAGATTTCTTTTTTTTAGTCGCAGAAAAGCACGAAGGACTAAATTTTAGAGTTTCATGTAGTTGTGGAGGGTTCACAATGAAGTTCGTAACCAAATTTATTAAGTTAGAATTTTTAGTCTTAATTTGGTTGTGGCTGTACCCACTAGATGCCGCCCTGGCTAAGGGCTTGTGGACTGCTCCACGTTAAGCCTGTTTCTTTGTCTTTGAACATGTTCACAGACATTTGCTTTGAGTTGAAAAGCTGACATGAAAGGCCTAAGTCAGGAAATGAGTTTTATTACAAAATCAGACAGAAATCTCCCTCCCCCAGCAGATCGAGCATTTGAAGATATCGAAATGTGTCTGCAATTTGTAGTTTCTTTCTCTCTCTTGCTGAGTTGTGCTGTGGTGCCCGCAGTGTACTTCTTGACCATTCAAGTCCGTTTCAGCTTAACGATGTAAGGCAAAAACCAAAACAACCAGGAAAGCTCCCCCCAACACAATTCCAGCTCTAAACGTCTCAGTCTTTTAAGGTGTTTACGGAAAACAGTGGTGGGAATCACGACCAGTACACAGAGGGCTGGTGGGGAGATGTAGCCTCTCTCACATCACTTTATTGAGCCTTTGTAATTCACAGGATGTTCCTACTGGAAGGGACCTTCCAGATCTAGTTCAACACCTTCCTTTTTCTTTTTTTTCTTTAATCTTTTTTTTTAAATTATTTTATTTTATTTTATTTATTTTTGGCTGCGTTGGGTCTTTGCTGCGCACAGGCTTTCTCTAGTTGTGGCGAGCGGGGGCTACTCTTCATTGCGGTGCACGGGCTTCTTGTTGCGGTGGCTTCTCTTGTTGCGGAGCACAGGCTCTAGGTGCGTGGGCTTCAGTAGTTGTGGCACACGGGCTCAGTAGTTGTGGCTCTCGGGCTCTAGAGTGCAGGCTCAGTAGTTGTGGCGCACGGGCTTAGTTGCTCCGCGGCATGTGGTATCTTCCTGGACCAGGGCTCGAACCCGTGTCCCCTGCATTGGCAGGCGGATTCTTAACCACTGCACGACCAGGGAAGTCCCAACACCTTCCTTTTTCTGGTTTAGAAATCTTTTATTCAACAACATTTATGGAACATCTGTTATATGCCAGGCACTGTACCAGTGAGGAAGCCGGAGGCCGAGAGAGGATAAGTACCCAGCGAAGTTTACACAGACAGCAGGAGAACCGTGACCAGAATCTGGCCTTTTGACTTCTTGAGGAGTGCTTTTCTGTTATGTCAGACTGAATGCTAGGTTTGAGTACCATGTCATTCATATATGTACCACACATGCATATGCAGTCAGGAGCAGCAGTGATTTCATGTGAACTGATATACAAAAAATAGCATAAGGAAATGTATTCTGTTTTTTTAGAAATGTATTCTATTTTTTATAATTATATTAAGTGGCAAAGGAGTTGATTTTGTAACTATGTAGCCCCACGCATCTAAGGGGGAGCACGTGCTCTGCCTCCTGACAAGTAGGTACTCTGCAGAGAGAGTTTGTCTTCCACAAAGGGCTTTATGTACATGATTCCATCTCTCAGTGCAGCCCTGTGAAGTAGGTGTTTCTGTCTTACACAGCAGTTAATTGAGGTAACTTGTCCCACTTCGCACAGCCAATTGGCTGTGGACCAGGGATTCCAGCACAGGTCTATCTGTACCCCAGGCCTGTGACTGAACTGTCCCACCAGGAGTGCCAGAAACAGTCTGTTCAGTTGTCCAAGGTCACTTCAACACATTTATCACAGTGGGGCGGGGCAGGGCAGGGGTCAGAGTTAGGTGCTAGAGAGTCTCAGATTTGTAGTAACAGTTTTCCTATAGGAATTTCAACATGAAAGGTATTTATAAAGTTACATACTTTCTAAGCAAACCTAAACATCACTGAGCCTTATATCTAGTTTTGCACAAGAGTAACAGCCCTTCTCTTCCTAAAACCCAGCCCTTGACTTCCCAGGTGTAAGTAATTCACATATCATCATCATGATTTTTGCTATATCTGCATACCAGTTTTAATATTTTCATTTAAATTAGCTCACTTTTAAAACTAAAAGCCTACTTCAGCCTTATTTAAGAATAATATTTGTAAAAACTATGGGCTTCGTTTACTTATTCTATTTTTTCTAACACGTAAATGTGTTTATTTAAAATAAACACATAAATATGAACACTTACAAACATTTCATCCTGTATACCAGCTACTGCCACTTCAGGATACCTGATTTAAATTGCTTCTTGCCTCTATCCCTTATGGTCCGTCATCATGATAAAGTGCAAGGTCACTCAGATACCTAACTGTGTAGCCATGTGTCTGTGGGGCCTTTTTCTTTGATACAGACAGTACTAGTTCTGTTTGAGAATAGATTGCATCATGTAAATTGCATTTCCTAATTGGTCACATTATGTCTAAATCTTGTTATTAAAACTCCTCCATGTTATGGAGGAAAAAATGGTTATTCCCAGCGTGCCTGCTGCCATCCTCCACTGCTGCAGCTATGGCGGTGCAGGGAGCTCTTTTCTGCTGTGCCTGGATGTGTCTTCAGAATCCTTCCTGAAAGAGCAAGGCAGAAGTCATTAGAACTGGCATTGGCATAAAATGGATCTAAACCCGTTCTTTTTTTCTAAGTGAGATACAGACCATTAGTCCTTGAGGACAGTTTTCTATTTTCCAACCTAATGTTGGAAAATAGAAAAGAGTAACTGATGGTACATCAGTTTTCATGTTAAGTTTTAAACTCTTTCAAACGTTAACATTAATATATGTGATAATTGTTTATTCTTAATAATGACATTAATTATCATCATTAGTATTTTTTGATCACTTAGTTTGTGCCAAGTAGTGTATTTGCTTTATCTCATAGTCATTGAGATAAAGACTTGCTGTATCTCATAGTCATTGAGTTTTATTTTCAGAATTCTGCCTCCCATCCTGGTTCTTGAGGGTGACAGGCGTCTTTCTCTTTTTGGTGGGTGAGTGCTTAGGAGTTTGCTCATTACCCAGAGCTTTATCAAGCACATATGCACTGAAGTTAAGTGACATCGTTGAGGTCATTTGAATTCTGCTCTTAGTCGCACCATTCTGTCACAAGTCAATACAGATTTTGCAGAGGTTACAATAGTAGTCAAAACAGAAAGTCATATGAACACCAAGGAGGGAGAGAGAATTTCCGACTGGAGTCATTAGGGCTATTTTTATGGAAGTGGTGGAAGAGATGTCTTTTAAGTAGAATCTTGCAGGGGGCGGGGTGGCAGCAAGTCGGGCAGGGAGGGCATTTCAGGTAAAGGTAGGGAAAAGTGTACAATTCAGGGAATGAGTAGGGGATTGTAGGAGACTAGACTGGTAAGGTCAATGGGAGGCTAGCTTAGGGGGGCCCAAGTACAGGTTATACCACCAGCTCCATGTGAAAAATGTACTTTAGCTCTGCATCATGGTTAGAACTCATTGTAAGAGAATTATTAATGTTAAATTGCATCTGCTGTGGACCTGAATTTAATTGATATATGTTTATTCTCAGCTTATTCTTAGCTTACTTTATATAATCTACATTGCCATGAGGCCATCAAAAGTTCTTACAGCGTTAAATACTTTTTATATTGGATTTAGTCATTGCTTTTCCATATTGATCTATTTTTATGTATTTCTTAGTGCTCCCAAGAAGATATTGCTGATAAACTGGGTTTGCATATCTCTGCAACAAAGGCAGTCCTCATAAGTAATCCTAAAACAGCTGAATTTCAGGTAAGAGTTTTAAGTAGTTAAGAATTTGGGTAAAAACTGAGAGGCAGTACATGAGTTATGAAAAGTCTCTTCAGTTATTTTATCTCAAATGGCAAAATCATAGAGCTTCTTTAGAATTTCTTCTTGGATAGGTTTATATTTGGTTCTTACATACATTACTGACAAAAATTCTTTAAACATTTTATAATCTTTTCTTGATTAACCTTATAGGTGGTTCTTACTTGCTTTGTGCTACCTATACCTAGCCCAGCCTTTCTTGTCTGAACTTTCCATTTCACAATTGATTTTTTTTTTTAATACTATTTTCAGGTTTCATCTCTTTTCCACCCATTTGTAATAAGTGAAACTACACCTGTTCCCAGTACCTCCATTAAGTCTTTTACTTTGAAATAAGTCGTTATGCCAGTTCTGGACCATGCTGACTGTGCCTTTCATTGTAATTGTCTAGTTTATTGGCAGTTTCATGTGGAGGTTAGGAATATTTAAATGAGAATGATACTCCCTTAATAGTAAACGTTAAGTGATTTACATGATAGATTCGGACCTTAACTATCAAAAGAGAGCATTTCAGAGTTATAATATCTTTGCTTATTAATGACTTTGAATCATTTTATCTCTTTCATACTAATAAGCTCATTCTATTTTCCTTGTATATGCATTTCAGTGTTTTTTTAAACAGGCTTTAGAGAAGATCATGTCTTCTAGAATCAAGGGGAATCTTAGAATTGGAAGGACATGCTTTTCAGAAAGTTAATGATAAAATAATACATGAACTCTGATTTGAGATAGTTTCTTTGGATCTTGGTTTTCACTTTTGTAAAAGTAGTGTCTGGATTAGTTCTAAAAATTCTAAAAGTTCTAAAAATGTTAATATCTAGATTTTTTAAAGTTAGATTTAATGTATAGAGCTACGTACTAATGTGGCAGATTAGAGCTAAAGAGCTAATTGCTAATAATATGCATCAAATACATAAATTCTTTCTCCATATTCAGTGTCAGAACTTTGAAGAATCTTTATGCTAGTTTAGAAGGATTGTGATAATTTTTATATTTTGATTTCTGATGCCCACTAGCTTTTCTAAGACGTGTGAGGTGTTCTCTTTAATAAGAGATGTTCAAATTCATTTGGATAGAGAAATTTTTCAGTAAATCTTAATGGATTTTTATTTGAGTTTTTTCCAGTATTTCTTTTTCTCCCAGTTTTATTTCTCAAGCTTGATAGATTTCTTACAATGTGGTAATGTTATGTTCTTTAGGGTTTACATCGTATCTATTTTATACTAGTGGAAGGAAAACAAATCAGAAACACATTAAATGTCATGAAATAGCTGTGGCTCAGCACACGTAAGATTCAATATTTCTGCATTAAATACATAAGAGATGAGAGTCTGTCTTTTAGATTTGACAGATTCTCTATTTTACTCCTCCTTTATGAACAGATAACGTCCTACCATTACCAATGTGGCTAACAGGTTTATATTTATTTATGGTTAAAATAAGTAAGTTGTTCATGGTCTTGTATCTCAATTTATTGTCTAAGCTTATTCTTTCTTTTGCATAATTCTTAACTTTGGGCTATTTTCTGGTAGTAGTTATACTAGAGAATGGATGAAATAAGAGAAATGTTATTTACTGAAGTATGTAAAATTTTACTATAATTATTGTAAACACAATTACAGAAAATTACCATATCCCCCTAAATTAGCAATAGTATTCCTTAATATCCTCAAATATCCAATTATTGTTCAAATTTTCTCAGGTGTCTTTTTTTAAATAGTTTATTTGATTTGGGGTTCAAATGAGGTTCATACATTAAAGTTGATTGATGTGCTTCTTAAGTCTCTTTTAATCCACAGGTTGCTCCTCCATTCATTCATCTCTTTCCCTCTCTCCCCCTCCCCCTTTCACTTTGTGGAAGAAACTGGGTCACTATCCTGTAGGGTTCTCACATTTAGGATTTTGCTGACTATATTCCTGTGGTCCCCTATATTTTCAGTAAATTGGAGTTAGATCTAGGAGCTTGATCTGATTCAGGTTTAATTTTTTGTGTTGCTGTGAGTTTTTAAAGAAATAAATCTTATCTATAAAATAAAGTGAAAAAAAACCTAAAAAAGTCATCTACAAAAGTGGCTTGTTTCTATTCTAATAAGTTAAGCTTTTTTTAACATTGTAGTTTTGTTCTGTGAATGGTTTGGGCACTTTCTCGCTGGTTGGGAAAGTGACCCATATTTCAGAAAGCACTGAGTTGAAGGCTAATAGCAGCTTTCTGGTAGAGTGAATATAGTAGGAAAGGTGTTCTCTTCTTTTTTTTTTTTTTTTAATATTTATTTATTTATTTGGTTGCTCTGGGTCTTAGTTGCGGCAGGCAGGCTTCTTAGTTGCAGCACATGGGCTCCTTAGTTGTGGCTCCTGCGCTCCTTAGTTGTGGTATGCATGTGAGATCTAGTTCCCTGACCAGGGATTGAACCCGGGCCCCCTGCATTGGGAGCATGGAGTCTTATCCGCTGTGCCACCAGGGAAGTCCCTGTGTTTTCTTCTTTCCTCAACACAATCTAGCAAGTCCTTGTTACATATGCAGGATCTAAGAGGGGCTGCTGTTTTAGCCAGGGTGGGCAGGGCAGGCCCATGTAGGACCATGTAGACCTTTGAGCAGAGTCCTGAAGGAAGTAAGATAGCTACATACGAATCTAGAGGAAGAATGTATGAGGCAGAGGAAAGAGCACGTGTGGAGGCCTGGGATGGGATCCTGATGGCGGTGTGTGGCTGGAGCACATGCAGTAAGCCGGGGCAACAGCAGGCGTCGGGGTTGGAGAGGGGGCTAGGGCCAGATTCACATAAAGCCCCATGTAGCGCATGGGTTTTATTCAAAATCTGATGGAAGTCCATTGGACGTTTTTGAGCAGGAGCGTTCCATGATCTGATTTAGGTCTTAAAGGGTCACGTCTGTGGGGAGAATAATAGATCATAAGGTGGCAAAGTAGAAGCAGAGATATTATCCTAGGAAGCTCATGCAGAGTCTGGGCAAAAGATAATGGTGTTGGAGTCTGACTGCAGATGTAATACCGTCGCTCATAAAACCCTTCTGGTAACATGATGTGTTGAAAGCTAACATATCTCATACAGCTTAGAATGAGAAATTTATTTCACAGACAAAAGCAGGGGAAGTTTTGCCTTTTTTTTTTTTTTTTTTTAAGAATTGGAATGTGTATTTGTATTTCTTATGAATATTAAGAATGAAATAACTAGACGTTTTCCTATTTGTTTTGGCTACTAAGCTGAAAACTGTAGTCACATCCTGCCCATAGCAGCTATGTGGTTTTTTAGTGCCTACATATTTGTGTTCTGTTTTTCTCATTGTCCTGGTATTTTAATTGCATTTACATTTTTTCCCTGGTCCTAGTTTTTAAAAATTTGGTTAATTCATGTTAAAACTGTTTAAATATTTGTATTTCTTGTAATTTACCTCAATTACTTTGTGAAATGAAGCAGGATATGAAGTACTGGAATTAAAAATTAAAAATGACTTGGATATTTAGGCATTGCATTTTCCAAAAGTGTCTTCCTGTGAGGCCATGGATTAACCAAGTATGTCTGGTTCCTATTTGGTCAGTGCAATTTCATGTCTTCTCCTGTAGGTGGCACGCACTACCCTTCTTCCTGGCCTCCTAAAGACCATAGCTGCGAATCGGAAGATGCCCCTTCCTCTGAAACTGTTTGAAATCTCTGACATTGTAATACAAGATTCTAGCAGAGGTAAGAATGAGTCACCTTTGATTTGTATACTTAAAGCATTTTTTATTATGAAAACTTCAACTGTATATAAAAATAGAGGAAATAATGTAATTACTCCTGTGATTCCAGCACCCACCTTCAAGAGTTATCAACTCACACATGGCCAGACTTCTTTCATCTATAGTCCAACCCACTTCCTCGTATTCGTTTAGTATAAATCTTAGACATCACATCATTTTATTAACAAACACTTCAGTTTGTATTTATGAAAGGTACGGGCTACCACTATTTTTTTTAATAATCCAATGCCATTATTATATCTTATCATCAAATATCCAGCTAGTGTTTGAATTTTCCCAATTATTTCATAAGTTTAATTTTCATGACTGATTTATGTGAATCAATCCAAGCAAGGGCCAGATATTTGATTGCAATATCTCTTACTTTTAATAGAAAGCAAATTGGTTTTTTTTTTTTATTATTAGCACCTTTAATTATTATTTATTTAGTTATTTATTTTTGGCTGTGTTGGGTCTTCGTTTCTGTGCTAGTGCTTCTTCTAGTTGCGGCGAGCGGGGGCCACTCTTCATCGCGGTGCGCGGGCCTCTCACTATCATGGCCTCTCTTGTTGCGGAGCACAGGCTCCAGACGTGCAGGCTCAGTGGTTGTGGCTCACAGGCCTAGTTGCCCGGCGGCATGTGTGATCTTCCCAGACCAGGGCTCGAACCTGTGTCCCCTGCATTAGCAGGCAGATTCTCAACCACTGCGCCACCAGGGAAACCCTAGAAAGCAAATTTTAACAGAGAATTTAATAATATTTATGAAGAGCCCTATTAAAACCTCAACTTGAAAAGCACTGTGGAGTATTTCTTTTTTTCTTATGTCATGTGATTTATATGCATATCATTTTGACGTACTTGATATCTTACTATTCTAGTTTAACAATGATTGTTCATATTACTGTTGTACCAGTGATTGTAAATGTGTTTTACCAGTTTTTGCTTCTTTTGAGGATGGTCTGGACTTGTTAGTACAGCAAGTTGCTTCGTCTAATATTTGGAATGTAGCTGTTACTTAATAAATATATTATGTATTTAGTAAGTCCTTAAAGCTGATTGCCAAGAAAGCCTGTCTCGTTCAAACTTCTTCATGTCTTCAACTTATATATAAGTCCGACTGACTGTTCGAGCTGCATATGTGGTATCTCTTGGTGAGCAGTGCCCTCAAATGACTAAATTACTGGCGGTGTTTCTTTGATTCCCTGGATTTAACAGTTGAAGTCCTAGCAGTATTTATTCAGTCTTACTCCAGACTCTGCAGAATTCAGAATGTGTTCTTTTGAATCCGTTGACAAAAGAGGGGGCCTTTTCCTCAGTTTCTCCTGAAGAGGACAACATGGCGTCATTCTAACGACTAGAAAGTAGCCAAGAACTATTGACTGTAAATCGGCCTGTCTTAGGAAATAGATTCTATAAAGGTGCCCTGTGGACTGTCCATTGCAAACCTTTCAGCCTAGGCTGGATTCCATCTGCTCCCAGTATGCAGCCTGTCTTCAGTTAACAGTGTCACCTTGCATTTGTATGGTGCTTTTTGCTTCCCCCCACCCCAAAATTTTTTAAGGTACTTTTTCTTTTTTGATTGTTAAAACATCTCTTTGAGGCAAATGGGACAAAATATTGTCCCCATTTAATATATTGGAAAATTAAGACAGAAAAGTGGTAATTTGCTCAAGGCTGCATAAAATAAGGGACTTAGAGCTAGGGCCAGAATTTTGGTCTCAGTGCTTAGATCCTTGGAGAATAAAAGTTCTGTGTAGAATTTTCCTTGGATGATAAATCTGTAATAGAAATCAGAAAACATTTTCAGTGCCAGCTGCAAATAGTTTTGAGGGTTCTTATGCCTCAAATCATCCACTGGTATAGATAACTGAGAATTTGTTGTAATTCCTATGTCAGTTTTTTCTATTAACTTTGACTTGTTACCTTTCATCGTAGTTCTTTGAGTTTTATGTTGTTTTGATCCTTGGTGATCCTTTCATATTTCTAAATATAGGATTAGGTTAATTACTCGAGATTTCCTCAAAAGTTCTGTAATACTGTTTCAGCAACAGGACTCTTCCCTAGTGGCAGAGGCTTCCTGCGGGGCTGGGCACGCTCACAAGCAGGCAGCTCAGAGCCCGGACGGTGAGGGTGAGGAGCGAGCTGCGGTCCCCACAGTTGCCACAGGGAGGGTTTCGCTGTAGGCATGGAACACCACTTTACTGTATTGCAGTCCTGGGTAGAGGCGCCTTTGCTGGTTTTCTTTTTCTCTGTGTTTCTTGGGAAGGCCCATGCTTGGAGGTTGAAAGAGAGCTGTTCTTAAATACAAGTGCTTTCGGCCGTCATTTAACAGATCACCCTGGTGATAGTTCCAGAAACCCCATCCATATACTTTTTAATTCAAAGACTTGTCTTTCTGCTACACTTTGTTTCATCAGGAAGAGTAGTTCTTATCTCTGTAGCAAACCTCTTTTATACCTGATTTTAGTTGTGATTATTCTGCTCTGTTTTCCACATCAATCCATTTTTAACTGATAATTACTTTTGCCTGTTGTCTTACACCGTCATGGTTTATTGTTTTTCTTTACAGTTTTCTGTCCTATCAGTGGGATTTGAGGAATAAGAGGAGGTAGATGCACCCAGTAAGTCTACCATCTTGAAAACATAGGTTTGCTTTAGTTTATGTGGAGTGTGTTTCCTGTTTAGGTGGGCCTGGACTTTATTTCGTAACAGAAGAAGCTCTCCTGATGGATTACTCTAAGGATGGACCTGCGGTCTCCCCGCCTGTCGTCTGGTGCACAGAGAGGGCTCTGCAGGAGAAGCAGCCCAGCACCGCGGTTCCGTGCGCGGCTCTGCAGCCGGGGCGCCTGCGTTTGAGTCATGGTTCTGCCACTTCCCAGCTGCTTAACTTTGGACAGTTTATTTAATTTCTTGGTGCCTCAGTTTCCTCATCTGTGCAATGGGAATAATGATAGCACTTATTTCAGTAGACTTGTAAAAATTAAATATATTTTGAAAAGTTCCAGCCACGTAATAAGCACCGTTTGGTGTTTGCTCTGACTGTCAGGGTATTAGCAATCCCTAAGGCCCAATACATAGCTTCTTGGTCTCTGGAAATTTTCTTTGAGAATGAATTGAAAACCTTTGCTGGCCATTAAAGGGTTAATATCACCTTGCTAAGGCACTTGGGGCTCATTTTTATCCTAACTTTGAACTTAATTGGTTTTTCTTCTGTTGTGCACTATTTTTTTTTTTTTTTTTTTTTAGGAAAAGAAAACCAAAACGTACTAATGTAGGAATTTACTTAAGAAAGTAGGAATGTTGGGGTTTTTTTGGTTTTTTTTTAATTTTTTATTTATTTATTTTTTATTTTGGCTGCATTGGGTCTTCGTTGCTGTGCGTGGGCTTTCTCTAGTTGCGGCGAGTGGGGGCTACTCTTCGTTGTGGTGCGTGGGCTTCTCATTGTGGTGGCTTCTCTTGTTGCGGAGCATGGGATCTAGGCCCACAGACTTCAGTAGTTGTGGCACGCAGGCTCAGTAGTTGTGGTGCACGGGCTTAGTTGCTCTGCGGCATGTGGGATCTTCCCGGACCAGGGCTCAAACCCGTGTCCCCTGCATTGGCAGGCGGATTCTTAACCACTGCGCCACCAGGGAAGTCCAGGAATGTTTTTTGAGCAATTCATCACCCACTTCTTTTCAGTGAATTGAGCGTATATGTTTTTACCGTCTCTCACACCAGGAACCATTTTTCTTTTGGATTTACAGTAGCCATTTCCTCCTAAATAATTAAACAATTTTGAAGAAAAAAAAAAAATCTAGACCATCAAAAGTGAAATGACAGAGCAGTTTTCTAGGGACTATGAAAATGTCCCAAATTTTCACTAGTGAGGGCAGTACTCAAACTGCTGGTTTAAAAGGGGTGGAGATGTATGGCAAGACAGTCTCATTTGTTGTACTGGGAGAAAGTATCTTTTAGTTCCTTTTCTTTGCCAGGGGCTGCTTGGAACATGAGAGAAAAGGTTGCCAAGGGAGTGTACAAGGTGCCCTGATAGCACAGAGAGGGGAGTGACAGCTGCCACTAACTTGTTTCATAACATTAAGGAAAAACCAACACTCTCAGCCTCACGGTTTTGTGTAGGCAAGTGTATCTTCCAAAGTGGAAATGGAAGAGGAATCTCTACTGGATTTCAATATGCCTTCCACAAATTCTGTCTGACCTGCGTTCCTGTAAGAGTAGACGAAAGTCTACTAGCTCGTGTTTTTGTGCTTGACCTTATTGGACAGTTTCTTATGCTAATGTGGACTTTCTGACTGGCCATCCATGTCGTGAGGCTGTCAGGCTGCCCGGTGAGGGACTCAGGCACCCTCCTCCTCAAGTATGAGGATTTCCACTCTGAGTCAGACACAGTCCTGTTCTTAGAGGCTGAGCCAGTCACTGCATTTATTGAATTGTGAGATCTGAAGTTGCTGCAACATTTAAAAAAATTAGTCATGACTCGAGGGACTAAGCTGATTTATCCCTTTTGTTGGGCAGAGTGGCGGTGTCTTTGGAACGAGAAGTTGAATGCAGACTCTGCTGTGGGGTAAATTTTCAGCTTTATTATAGCAGGGAAGTCCAGTAGAGGCTGTACTGAAGCTGTCAGATCGGGCTGCTGTGTGAGTAACTGGTTGGTTTCAGTTGTTATGTTTGTCTTTTCAGTGTCGAGGAGAAACTATCAACAAAATAGTAAAAAATTACTTCAGAGGAGCAGTTGTGAATTTCTAGTCTTCATGCCCAGAAATGCAACTATATTTTGCAAAGTCCAGCATTCTGGCTTTTTATTAAACGCAGATTGAATTCTGCCATCACAGTTTATTCCACAGTGGTCACTGAAACTGCGAGGATGCCTAAAAGCTCACAAAAATGGCAGGAGAAAATGCATCATGGGGTTGAATCTAAGTTTAAAAGGAATGATAGCCTAAGAAGGAAGACTTACTTTGGTTTCGTAAAGCAAGTATATAGGGTGTTTTAAATTTAGCATGATACAATCATCCAGTTGTCAGTTTGACATTTATCGGTAGAGAACCCCGATAATCATACTGCCCTTTAGTTTTAACTACTGCATTTTAATAATTTTAAAACTGCTGGGTTTTAATAATTATTGTATTGCTCAGGTCGTTTCTGCGTCTCCAGAGCGTTGCTTCAGCCCTGGAACAAGCCACCTTTCCTCTGTCCCCCAAATTGCTGCTTAAATAGTTGCTAAAATTTCTCATTCTCCCTGAAGCTTTTCTAAATCTGAAAGATCTACTTCTTACCTTGCCTAGTTTGGATATGGAAATCTAGAATTTTTTTTAAACTTTTAAATTTAAAGTTAATTTTTTTTAACTTTAGTATATTTAAGATTCTTGTTCTTTTCTCCTCCTGGGACCACCATGGCCGCATAGAACAGAGCTAATTCACTGTTCTTTTATGATTTGGTTTGTTCCTTCTGTTTGCTGTCGGTTTGTACCTTTCATGTATCAGTCTTATTTTGTAACCTACTAAACTCTAGGGATCCAGTCTTTGTAGTTTTTGGTATAATTCTTTGCTTGATATAAAGCTCAATGAAAGCATTTTCATTATGAGCTTGTAAAATACTTCAGCTCTGAGAAATTGTCCATTAATTCTGCAGCCATTAAATAGTGGAAGATTATCTCACATCCACATGTGGAATGTGGCTTTCTGAAGAGAGCTTATGTCATCAGTCTAGATTAGTTTAATTTTACTACTTCATATTTTTGGCATGTAGAATTTCCAATTAATAATCCAAAAAATATGGGTGTAAGGAACATTGACATTAACAGTATTTGAAGTAGCATCATTCGCATATGTGATGGCATCTTAACTGTGTGAGTACCATCATTTTTAATGTAGAAAGTTATTTTAGTACGTTTGGTTCGCATAGTTAAGATCTGCTAACATGAGTATAATGTGCTCTGTCATGCATTGAATATCGTATTTTTTTAATAGATAAAAATCCATTCCAGGTTTATGTTAACGAAATAAAAGCCAACCCACAAGGATGTAACTTTTTCCTTCATGCATTGAGAAGGTCATAGATTTTTCCTCACATTTGTTTCTTGGCTTTCAGCATTATTTAAAAAAAGAAAAGTCTTTACCTCAGTGCCGTAATATAGAAGTGTTTTAAGGAAAATTGTTCTTAGGTTTTATTATGTTTGTTTTTAAAATTGAAAATGTATTTGTAGTATCTTTAAGAACTTTCACAAATATGTATTAAGAGTAATTCTGTTGTTTTCACATTAAAAAAAATATACACATATCCAACTTCTCCCAAATCCTACTCTTAGAATTAGTTGCCAGACATTCTATGCATATGCATAGAATGTATGTTTCACATTTCTATATATAGCCACAGATACAGGTAAATTCTTTTTAGTGTTTATACAAATAGGATTATGCTTTTTCTGTCCTGTACTTTTTTCCTATGAACACATTCTGTCCACCTCATTCTTTTTAATGGCTGCATAGTATCTCATTATATGGATATACTGTAATTTATTGACTCAAACTATTATGACGACTGTTTAGATTGTTACCAGGTTTTTGCTAAAATATGTCTATTGTAATGAATATCCTTGTACCCTTATACAAATATGTGTTTTTAGAAATTGAATTGGTCAGTCCATTGGTATGCATATTAAACGTTTGCTACCTTGTCAAATTCTCTTCTAAAAAGGATTTTTTACAAATTTGCACACCTACCAAGAGTGTGTAAAGGTTCCTGTTCTCCCATATTAGATCTAATTTTTTAAGGTCTGTGTCTTGACAGGATTCTCATAGCTTTTGTGAATCATTGGGCCTACTCTGAATTTCTTCTGAAGATAACTAAAATTTGTAATATTAGCTATACTAGTCTCATGGCTACCAATATTAAAGAAATTTGTTAGATGGAATAGACTAAAAATCAAGGTGATTTGTTTCCTTTTCTGAGCTTGGCCAGGCTATTATTCTCAAGCTCAGTATCAGCCACCAATTGCCCTGGGAGCTCTGTTGTTTCCCCAGTAGGCTTTCTCCTAGCATCTTTTTTTTTCTTTTTTAAAATTTATTTATTTTATTTATTTTATTTTATTTTTGGCTGTGTTGGGTCTTTTTTGCTGCATGCAGGCTTTTCTCTAGTTGCGGCGAGCGGGGGCTATTCTTTGTTGCAGTGTGCGGGCTTCTCATTGCAGTGACTTCTGTTGTTGTGGAGCACAGGCTCTAGGCACGTGGGCTTCAGTAGGTGTGGCATGCAGGCTCAGTAGTTGTGGCTCTTGGGCTCTAGAGCGCAGGCTCAGTAGTTGTGGCACATGGGCTTAGTTGCTCTGCGGCATGTGGGATCTTCCTGGACCAGGGGTCGAACCGGTGTCCCCTGCATTGGCAGGCAGATTCTTAACCACTGCGCCCCAGGGAAACCCTCTCCTAGCATCTTCATTTGGGCTTCTCGGTGAATGTGAGAATAGAGATGGAAAGCTTCTCTTGAAGACTCTTATCCTTTTGCATTCTGTGCCACTACGATAACATTGTCTAACACCCCTAATTTGCTTTTAATCATTGGTACTTTGGTGAGAGAGAATCTACACTAGGCTGTTCGAAAAATTTGAGTTGTATGTGATAGTCATTTACTAAAGGACATCACATATCACTTTTTTTCCTTTCTTCTTCTTTTATAAAATCATTTGGCATGTTCTTTCAGCTTCCAGAATTGTAGCCAGCCACCCCTTCTCTGGGTGGTTTACATCAGCCTCTCCGGGCAGTACTTTGAAGTCTGTGAAAGACACTGGTAATTTAGGCTGACATACTTGGCAGGCCTATTTAAAAAGCAGAATTGTTTGATGGCATGACACAAGAGGTCTGTTAACTGAGTTATAAAGAACTGAGGCATTTCCAACAAACCCTAGTTTTGGCATGAAATTTAAATAGTTCTTATTTTGCGGCATGCAGTCAGTGAACTTCCTGTGATGTAATATGGTCTCTCAGTGCAAAATACTAGGAAGTGGGAATTTTATTATGCCTAGCAGTTTCTCCAAGGAGAAATTCTGGGTGGAACTGAGTATGTGGTTATTTTCTCTTTTAATTCAATCCAGCTAATTCAGAGGGAATGTCTTAGCAAGATGTGAGGAAGCAAGTCTAGAGGGAATGGTAGCACTTGGGAGAGATGTGAAAAACCAGCCAATCAGTGGTGGGAGCTGGGAGGGGGCACCTAAATAATGTATTTAATCTAATTCTTATGGTGGGTTTAGTATAAAGCCCTAAAAGTCAGTGGCCTTTCCTTAAAATACTGCAAAATTGAGTTTAAAAATATATAGCTCATTATTGTATATGCATGTGCTGTAAACATCCTGAAACCTTTCTTGAATGGAGTGTAATTTTTTTTAAGTCCTGTATTTTTTATTGTAACTTCATTATTCTGATTGTCAAAATCACTTAATTATTTTTTTTTTAATTCTAAGTCTTTAAACCAGATGTTGCTCCTCTTATCAGAAAGGCAAGTTTTACATAATTTGGAGATCAGGACAGAAGTATTCCAAGGCAAAGGTTACCAAAATAGAGCTTCCAGTTTGTGTTGCTAAGCTCTCTGAATGATGGCATTACTGTTGGACCCTTCTCTCACAGCACAAATGGGACTACAAAGTGGTTTCAATACGTGTCTGTGTGTTAAAGTGAAAGCATGTGACACCAACAAATGGGTACCACATGGCAGAGATACCCAGGAGCAAGTCCGTAATATGAAAGGGATAAATTAGTTTTGTTTCATTTCATTTTTTTCCCTTCAAGGGAAGGGGGGTGGGGAGAGGGGTTGAGCAGGGAGGGAGAGGGAGAGGAGGGGGAGAGGAGTGTGAGTGAGTGTGTGTGTGTGTGCGTGTGTGTGTGTGCGCACGCGCTCCTACGGAGCAATCAGGCCCCTCATTTTAGTTAATGCACGTGGTTGATTTAGTGACGTTCGATGCCTGCCTGGTTTTAATATTAATCTTTATTCCGACACCTCCGATTATAGCTTTTAGGTACCAGATTACTTTATTCTTGCACATGGAAATGATGGAGAGTGGCAGTGGCACAGTACTCACTTTCCGACACCAGCTGGCTCTTGTGCTGACTTAGAATGTGGCCACTGTCTTGTCCTGGCCTTGTTTAATGATTTTTTTTGTGTATGCTTAGCTTCCTTTCCAGGCTTTGTTCATTTATTCAGAAAATAATTGTTGAGGGTTTAGTCTGTGCAGGCCCTGTGCTGGCTTTGACCTCTACCCTCTAGGGATACCTAGAGTGGAGTGCTTTGAGCATAGTGGGTGCTAAGAAATGTTACATGGCAAGAACAGTTATTTCTCTATGTATGTTCAGTCCAAAGTTTAACTCAGAATGTACTTCCCATGAGTTACAATACTGTTGAAGGCTAGAAAGTTCAGTTAACTGACTTCTAAAAATAATTTATTTCAGTTGCTTGACTACAATTCTTAAATATGAAAACTTTTGAAAATGAAAACATCTGTGTATCATATCAAAAACATTTCAAGAATGCACATCTTTGACTATATTAAGAATATATTCATACATAAGCTTGCCCTTATATTGTTTATTTTCATCTAAATCCTTTAGAGATTTAGAGATTTCATCTAAATCCTTTAGAGATTTAGAGATTTCTACTGTATAGTAGAGAGGGCATGGATTTTAGAGTTAGACAGTGCTGGTCAAATCCTGGTTTTGTAACTTATTAGCTGTGTAATTAATTACAGTTAGCTCCAGGCAGTTAGCTTGACTTTGGGCAAAACCTTTCTGAACTTTTGTTTCCCCATCTTATTTTCCCTATCCACTTTATAGGTACAATAAAACCTAGCTCACATGATTGTCTTGAGAATTAAGATGACAGATAGGCTGATAGAAAGATACTAAGTTCGGGATTCTAAGTTTCCCTTTCCTTTTACCCTATTTATTGGCCAACTTTTATATTACTAGCAGTAAAGTACAGTGTTTTAAAATACTCATTTGTTTATTTGGATATCTGGAAGGCAAAAGACATTCTATATTTTGTGCAAATTATGGTACGGGAATAAGTCTGTGGAAGAACTTTTGCTCAATACATGCTAATATGAAGCAGCTTTTTATTTTCAGTTTGTTCTCCCAGATAGACATTAGTTTGTTCTTTCTCTTTTCCTGATTTGAAAGGCAAAACGAAGCCAACATTCATTCACTGTTTGTGTAGAGCAGTGGTCTCCTCCAGAATTTATTAAAGGGCCACAAGTGTATCTACCTGTTAAAAAGTTAAATGATCTCCACTGAATTTGAGTCTGTCTTTGTATGCTATGCATTTCTTTCTTTAAAAATGAGTTTTACTAAAAATAGAACTACCGTACGACCCAGCAATCCCACTACTGGGCATATACCCTGAGAAAACCATAATTCAAAAAAGAGTCATGTACCAAAATGTTCATTGCAGCACTATTTACAATAGCCAGGACATGGAAGCAACCTAAGTGTCCATCGACAGATGAATGGTTAAAGAAGATGTGGGACATATATACAATGGAATATTACTCAGCCATAAAAAGGAACGAAATTGAGTTATTTGTAGTGAGGTGGATGGACCTAGCGTCTGTCACACAGAGTGAAGTAAGTCAGAAAGAGAAAAACAAATACTGTATGCTAACACATATATATGGAATCTCAAAAAAAAAAAAAAAGGTTCTGACTAACCTAGGGGCAGGACAGGAATAAAGATGCAGATGTAGAGAATGGACTTGAGGACACGGAGAGGGGGAAGGGTAAGCTGGGACGAAGTGAGAGAGTGGCATGGACATATATCCACTACCACATGTAAAATAGATAGCTAGTGGGAAGCAACCGCATAGCACAGGGAGATCAGCTCGGTGCTTTTTGACCACGTAGAGGGGTGGGATAGGGAGGGTGGGAGGGAGACACAAGAGGGAGGAGATATGGGGATATATGTATATGTATAGCTGATTCACTTTATTATACAGCAGAAACTAACAACATTGTAAAGCAATTATACTCCAATAAAGATGTTTAAAAAAATGAGTTTTAAATTTTTGTAACCATCACTATGGATACAGAACTGTTCTGTCACCCCCAAAACCCACATGTCCCCACGTTGTCACATTTTTTCCCCCACATCTAACCCCGGGCGACCACTATCTTGTTCTCTGTTGGTATAGTTTTGCTTTTTCCAGAATGTCAGATAAATGGACTTATTTTGTCCACTTACATTGCCTTTTAAGACTGGCTTCTTTCACCTTCATGTCCTTGAGATTCATCTAAGTTATCAAGTCTCCCTTATTGCTGAGTAGTATTCCATTGTATGGGTGAACCAGTTTATCTGGTCACCTGTTAGAGTTCACTTGGATTATTGCAATTATTTTTAAAAAAATATTACATTGTGTAAGTTTGTCCTGATTTTCAAAGTAGAAAAAATATACTAATCAAGGAAAAATGGGGAAAAAAAATATTCCTGCCCAAACAGAACCTCTATTAACATTCAGGTATATTTCTTTACATTCTTTTTCCTGTGCGTGGAGTTTTTTGGCTCGTGGCTATATTTACATAGCTGTGATTCTTCATAAATTGCTTTTTTTTTCATGTTTTAATTGTGATGTGTATATATGACATACACAGTTTAAAAAGATTATAAAGCAAACACTAGTGTAACCATCCAAGTTAAGACCCTTCCCCATCAAAACTACCTTCCCTTTACCTAGAGCAATCACTATCCTAACTTTTGTGATAGTCATTCCCTTCTTTGCCGCATAGTTGTCCAGCCTGTGTATATTCTTTAGATAATATAATTTAGTTGTGACTCTTTTTGAACTCTGTGGCCTCCTTCTTTTGTTTTGTTTACTGTTGTAAGTATTCTAGCTCTATTATGATAAATCTTCATAAAGATGCCTTTTAGCTGCGTAGTATTCTGCTGAGTGATTGTGCTGTAGTTTATGTAGCCATTTCCCGATTTGGGTTGTTTCTAATTATCACTATTGGAAATAATGCTTTATGTAGAAGTAATATCTTTCTACATGAATCCATTTTTGTGTTTAGAATTATTTCTTTTGGATAGTATTGTGAATAAAAGAGTATGAAATTTTAAGGCTCTGAAAAATGTTGCTAAATTCTTTACCAATTCGTACCACAATGAAGCCTTACTGTTCCTGGGCCAGCACTGAGGGTTTTCCACATCTCCCCCAAGTAAAAACACCTCAGGGAATTTAATGATTGAAAAACCATCTTATCTTGTCTTTCTGAGGTTGATTGGTTCTAGGTTTTCTAATTGGTTTCCTTTTTTGTTGATTTTGCTTGAGTTTATGTTTTCGGGTAAATCAGCTTCTTAAGTGATGGTCAGTGTAGCCTTGTGACCAGTTCTTTTATTTTTTTCAGATGTAGGTGCAAGAAACTACAGGCATCTCTGTGCTGTTTATTACAACAAGAATCCTGGGTTTGAGATAATCCATGGGCTTCTGGACAGAATCATGCAGCTACTTGATGTGCCTCCTGGCGAAAAGAAGGGAGGATATGTGATCAAAGCATCAGAAGGTGAGACAGATCAGCTGAGTCTAGAGTCAATGATCCCATAATGAAGAGGCGAAGCCCTATTTGTGATAAAGTCTTTTTGGTTTTGATTTAGGGGGGAGGTGAGAGATGGAGCTTCATATCAATTAATTGTCAGTATTTTCTAGAAATATCCTTTTTCCCTCCAGCATTTTGAGAAGATGCTTTTCAGAGCTCTTGTAGTGCCACACAGTATACTTTTGTTCCAGCTGAGTGCTGGTAACCCCTAGTTACTGGCAACATCAAGCCATGGCCAACCCACAATCCAAACTGGAAGCTGAGAGAACCAAAACTCATGACTTGTGCTCAGAGCCTCCTGCCTGAAGCCTTTAAGGCAAAAGAAGAAAAAAGAGAGACATTGGAAGTTAGGCTAACTAAATTGTATATATACCCCTAAAACGCTAGTTTCTTGTTGTCTGAGGAATTCTGAAATTTTTGCTTTTCATATCCCTATAGCTTGAATCAGTATTAGACAAGAGATCCAGAAACAACTTGAAAGAAACATTTTACCACTTTATTTCCACTGTTTACCTGACAATTTTATAACTTTATTTGGCATCTTAAATTTCTATTGGAACGTTCACTTTTTTAAAAGTGTTATTTAGCAGTACTTGTAGTGGTGTGAGGTTTGGGGGGACATAGTTTTGTTTTCCCCTAGTTTTATTTTTCTTAGTCCTCAGAGATGGTTTTTTATTGTTGTTTCAATTTTTTTTTTTTTTAATTTGGAAACTTCTTTGAAAATGCAATAACCCTAAATATATGGCCTTTTTAGGTTGAAGATTTGTGGAGTTATCTTTTTTTTTAATAAAATTGAAAGATTAAATATTGCAGGGAGTTATCGTTTTCTACCACATCTCTCATTAGTAATCATTCAGTGAAGATATGTGTGATGCTTATAGAATTTTAGAGTGTTGGAACTGGGTCTTAGAGTTCATCAAGTCCAGTTCCTTGATTTGACAAGTGAAGGAGCCAAGGATAGGCAAGTTAAGTGAGTTGGGCTGGGTCACACATGGGGAACCCAGGGCGCCTGCCTCGCAGTGTTCCTTCCACAAGACCAAGTTGCCTATCTTTATAGTGGCTTTACATTACTCATTCACCAGTTGACTCTTCTAGAATTTCTGCTTTAAGATCTGGTCATCCAAGTTAATGGCAACCTGAAAGCTGATGTGACACATTTTTTTTAACCTTCTATACAGAGTCTTTTCTCAGAAATTTTACTTCATGTAGAGATTAGCTGAATAAAAATGTTTCCTGAAGCAGATTATGCCATATATATGAGATATAATTTTTTTTCTTATTTGAAAGGTTGCAGAGAGCTGAAATGGTAAATTGGAGCATAATTTGTTGTGGATATGATACTTTTATATATAACTTTTATATTAATGATGCTTCTATAAACCATAAACCAGTGTCTTAATATAATGACTCTCCTGCCTCAGTAAGTTCCTTAGACATATTTCTCAGAAGCCTCTAAGTTCCCCTGTCATGAGACAGGCTTCAAGAAGACAGAATAAGTAGGACACAGATCCTGCTGTCAAGGAACCTACAGGGGGAATGACCACTGCATACCAGCTTTCACAATAAGCTGGTAAGGCGAGTGCCTTGAAGTTTCCAAAGAGCGAGATGGTGTGGTTTCTTAAGAGCATATGGGAAAGCGTTAGTGAGTTTCTGGAAAGTGACATAGGCCTTCGAAGGAATAGGTGGGAGACAGGGGAAGCAAGGCAAACTACCAGAGCAAAGGCAAAAATGATGGGAAACATAGCCTAGTGCAGTTTGGTTTGACTACAGGGTGAGGAAGAAGCTTGGGACTACATTTAGAGTCCTGAGTGCTAGAATAAGGAATTGTAGCTAATTAGCTGGAAAATATTGAAGCTGCTGCTGCTTTTTTTTCTTTTCCTTAAGTGAGTGATTAGATCTGTACTTTGAAGGGATTAATCTGGCAGCAGTATGTAGGTTGGGTGGCATGGAGAGTAGAGGGGAAGAGAATGGTTGAAAGGTGTTATAGTGAGAATAAGGACTTGACTTTGAATGTTGGCCAAGGCTATACCAAGGAGAAGACTGATTTAAGAAACTTTATGAAGGTAGAAGCTACAGCATTCAGCATTTGGAAAAGTTCCACTTGGAACCTTTTATGCCACTCGGAACCTTTTATGATACAGCTCATATGTGTTGATCTTTTTTTTAAGTTCTATTTTCATGATTCTAGACCTATGATATTATAATTTTAATCCTTTTATATTTTAGCACCAAAACAATATAATACTTAGTACTTAATTTCCCTAATATGTAGATGTCTATCATTTTGGCTTGGAGTGTGTGGGTGTGGGTGTGGGTGGGTGTGTGTGTTTTCAAATTAGAAAATACATTCATAAACTGTAACCACTTACGATGTGGTTGTAGATCTTTACGTTCAGTTTTTTAGGCCAGATTGTTACTGGTGTTGGATTTTGTATGAGGACAGAGGCCATCTTGTGTTTCCTGTTGAATTTACTTTGGCTATCATAATAGAAATTGTAATGTTATATTATATTTTGATTATCTATTTTGATTATGTAATGACAAATATGATTACCTTTTTTTTAAATGGTTAAAGAAACCAAGACCTAAGGAAGTGGCTTGTCAAAATAAGTCAGCAGTAAAGTTGGTGTAAGTTCTTCATCTAAAATTTAATATGTGTATATATATATATCTCCTAAGTAAATCTCTACACAGGAATTTGGTTGCTGGGGCGTGTTTAGCTACATCATTTCCTCAGATTTATTGTTATTTTGCATAAGGCTTTTTCTGCTTCAAGAAAAGGTCTTCAGAGTATCAAAAAAGTCAAGAAGAAACAGATTAAGAGCTACCGTTTCCTGCCATTCTTGATTACTGAGTTGTCTTCTATTACTCTGGCATATGGTTTACCTTTTAATAATTAAAAGTCCCTGGTGGCTTTGCCATTATAATTGAGCTAAGTCTGTTCACCAGAGAGTCTTGCTAATGTCAGTCCATTGGTAGATATACCTAATCTCTCTCTGTCCTTTCTAATGAACACCACTGACTTCCTTTTGTGCTGCTTTGTTTGGTGGTAGAGAGTGGAACAGAACTTGATTCCCTCTTGAGAAACTTGGCCCTGTCCACTGTGAGAGAAGTCTGGAAACTCATTTCATTGATCATCACATTGATCTCAGGGAGTTGTGTAACCTGGCTTCTCATGCAGACAGCAGCCCTCTGCAGCCCGTGGGTCTCTGAGAAGCACTCCCAAGTCCTGTGAGTGCAGCCGCAATTAGAAGCCATGGTCACTTAGTCTCACAGAGTTTTTATTTGCTGAGCGCCCCTGCAATTAGGAACACAAGGTGAGGTAGAATGCCAAACTGCTGATAGAATAAGGGCAGTCGTTGAGTAGAAGAACGTTTAACTTTTTAACAGACTGTAGAGCATTTTGAGCGCTTGGAACAACTCATGTTTTAGTGGCATTTGATCGGATCATTACAGCATATGTACACGCTTTTTTTCAGACTTCTTCCCCTTTGTTTTTGTGGTTTGTTGCAAACTAAATTATGTTAAAATGCATTTATCCTTTTCAAAACCACTTCTGGGCAAGGAAAATTCACAGCATTTTTGTGTTTAGAACAGTTATGTGGTTCCTGGTCAAATCAGTGGCGAAAATAATTTCTTAGGGAAGGTAGTAGGCTTTGTGTGCGATTGGCTGCATTGACTTGAGTGTGTATTTTTTCCCCTTGAATTTGTTACTATTTCAGTTTTGTTTATTCACAAATCTATGGAAAATGTCAGTTTAACCTGAGACAAGATTCCTGATGGAAAAACAGAAGTTTTAGTACTTTGAGTTTTGACAATTCTAATTTTCATGCTGCTCAGAATTCATTTTGTGAAATGAAAAATAATCTTGTAAGTAATAGGCACATTTAATCCTGCACCATATGTACCCACAGAGGTTATTTAGATACCTTCTGTTACAGCATCACCTAATGATCATTGACTTGACCTGTAGGTCATGACCTTTTTCCTCTTTCAGGACACCTGTGAAAGATTTCAGATGCTAAAAAGTATGGGTGAAATTGTGATGTCTCCCTGGCCTTCATACTGATTTTTAGTGTAACATGAGCTTGGAAATATATGAGAAGAATATGTATTGAACAGCTTGCTGGAGTAAAGGTGTTCCCATTTATGGTCTGATTTACACAAAAGTCTAGGCTGGAAAAAAGGGGGATCTGTATAGTGTCTCCACATTTTTAGTTACCATCAGCAAAGACATTACTCTGTTAAGGCACCACGTTTAAAAGAAAAAAGGTTTGGAAGTTTTTAAGCTTCTGACCTTATTACTCTGTGTAAAAAAGGTCCTTAATCTTCTGATTCTCTGGTTTTTTTTTCGGTGTTTGAGGCAAGCTTTCAAATACTACAGTTTTTGTTACCTTCTTTGAAGGCTTTATTAAGAGCAATATTAAACACGTCTGCAGTGATCACCACACGTCAGAACAGCGGATGACATGGGTCCACAGTGCCCGTTAAAGCCTCAGCAGTTATCGTGATTCACGTAGCCCTGTATTGTTCCTGAGTGTGTTTTACTTCCTTGCCTCACTCTCTCTTATATGTATGAGGCAAAGTTCTCTCCACTCATGCTCACCACCTCGTGCTTTTGGTGTGCCTTGGTATCCACCTGACATTTCAGTACTCAGTGTTGGAGTGCGTGTTCCACAGCAGGTCCCACTTGAATGACTTGGTCAGCTCACTTTCCCATCTGATAGGTCTTGAAACACAGTGTTTCTCAACTTCTTTTTATTATCTCTCCCTTAAGGAACCTTTTAGATTTTTTTCCTAATTGTCCCTCCATAAAATGTTAATACCACTGGTATACTGCATATTTATTATGTACTATATGTATAGCTTTGCTTTATACATAAAAAGTGTAAACCTTATTTTTAAAATTCAATTCAGGGTTAAGAATAAGTAAACATTTTTAAGTTAAGAGTTAAATTAGGGAGTTCTGGTGGCCTAGTGGTTAGGATTCCAGGTTTTCACTGCTGTGGCCCAAGTTCAGTCCCTGGTCGAGGAACTGAGATCCTACAAGCCTATCGGTGCAGACAGAAAAAAAAAAAAAAAAAGAGAGAGAGAGAGTTAAATCAAAAAACTACTAACATTTAACTTTGTTATCTGCTGCATAGGTTTTAATGTTACATACTTATATAAATTGTAGTGCATCAAACTATATATGCCAATTGGCAATTAATTTAAGTATATAACTGTAACCAAAAATTTTTAAAAACCATTCAAAACCCACTTTTCCAGCAAAAGTAAAACAATTGAAAAATTAATTTCTTAAAAAGTCATTTTTAGTGAATTTAACTTTTCCTTGATAAGAGAAGATAACTTTTAATTAGCTGGTAGTCAGATATTGCTGATGTTTTTTCTTTCCAGCACTTGATGTAGTTAATGATGTGTTGAATAATAACTTTTTAAATTAGAAACTGTTTTTATTTAATTCTCAAAGCCTGAACTACGCAGGGAAGCTCTCAAGAGCACACATAAACAGAGTCCACAAGGCAGCCAATGGTGATTCCTGGCACATGCAGGTCATCTCTCAACATGACCTTGCAATTGAGCACTTGATACAAAGTCTTGCAGTCACTGGATCAGAGCTATCTGTCGCCATAGTCGTGGAGCGCTGATCTTGCGTACATTTGCTATGTTTTCCATGTCAGTGCTGCTCCTGTAAAGCCCAAGACAACCCAGTGAGACGAACTGAATACTAAGGAGTACAGTTTTGTTAAGTAGGGTTCATCTTTGGAGGGCTCCAAACCACTGTAATATAAGATTTTTTTCATACCCCCCTCTCCCCAACCAAGAACCAGTTTTCATTCCCCTTTGAGAATGCATGCTGTGACTTAATGCATACTTTGGAGTTGTTTCAATTTAACTGTATGTGCTGGGCAAAAGAGAGAGAGAGAGAAAGGTATTTTTATTTAACACCTTGTACTCCTTTTTTTCCTGCTTCCAAACTAGACCTTGGCTTCCACTGTTCTACAGAAAAGGCTATGGCCCAAATAAAAAGAGATGCAAAAGAAATTCATTTCCAGTTTCAAGGACCCAAATCCTGAAAGTTGAGAGGATTTTTAGGGTGATTTGTACTGCTCAGGTTTTTTTTCCCCCGATTCTTTTCCATTATAGTTTATTACAAGATACTGAATATAGTTCCCTGTGCTATACAGTTAATCCTTGTTGTTTATCTATTTTATATATGGTAGCGTGCATCTCTTAATCCCATACTCCCAATTTATCCCCACCCCCTTCCCCTTTGGTAACCATAAGTTTGTCTTCTATGTCTGTGAGTCTGTTTCTGTTTTGTAAATAAGTTCATTTGTACTATTTTTTAGATTCCACATGTAAGTGATATATAATATTTGTCTTTTTCTGTCTGACTTACTTTACTTAGTGTGATATTCTCTAGGTCCATCCATGTTGCTGCAAATGGCATTATTTCATTCTTTTTATGGCTGAGTATTATTCTACTGAATTTATATGTCACATCTTCTTTATCCATTCATCTGTTGAGGGACATGTAGGTTGCTTCCATGTCTTGGCTATTGTAAATAGTGCTGCTGTGAACATTGGGGTGCATGTATCTTTTCGAATTAGAGCTTTCGTCTTTTTTGGATATATGCCTGGGAGTGGGATTGCTGAATTATGTGGTAATTCTATTTTTAGTTTTTTAAGAAACCTCCATACTGTTTTCCATAGTGGCTGCACCAATTTATATTCCCACAGTATAACAGTGTAGGAGGGTTCCCTTTTCTCCACACCCTCTCCAACATTTATTATTTGTAGACTTTTTGATGATGGCCATTCTGACCGGTGTGAGGTGATACCTCATTGTAGTTTTGATTTGCATTTCTCTGCTAATTAGCAATGTTGAGCATCTTTTCATGTGCCTGTTGGCCATCTGTATGTCTTCTTTGGAGAAGTGTCTGTTTAGGTCTTCTGCCCATTTTTTGTTTGGGTTATTCATTTTTTTGTTTTTGTTGTTATTGAGTTGCATGAGTTTTTTGTACATATTGGAAATTAATCCCTTGTCAGTCACATTGTTTGCAAATATTTTCTCCTAGTCCGTAGGTTGTCTTTTCATTTTGTCTATGGTTTCCTTTGCTGTGCAAAAGCTTCTAAGTTCGATTAGGTCCCATTTGTTTATTTTTGCTTTTGTTTCCATTACTCTAGGAGATGGATCCAAAAAATATTGCTGGGATTTATGTCGAAGAGTGTTCTGCCTATGTTTTCCTCTAGGAATTTTATAGTATCCAGTCTTACATTTAGGTCTTTAATCCATTTTGAGTTTATTTTTGTATGTGGTGTTAGAGAATGTTCTAATTTAATTCTTTTAACGTAGCTGTCCAGTTTTCTCAGCGTCACTTATTGAAGAGACTGTCTTTTCTCCATTGTATGTTTTTGCCTCCTTTCTTAAAGATTAATTGACCGTAGGTGTGTGAGTTTATTTCTGGGGTCTCTGTGCTGTTCCATTGATCCATATGTCTGTTTTTGTGCCAGCACCATGCTGTTTTGTTTACTGTAGCTTTGTGTTATTGTCTGAATGCACTACTCAATTCTGATCTTACATATATAAGTTTGGCTTTCCTCAGGGAGGAGCAGCTTTACACGTTGGCAGCACCCTGGTTTTGGTACACTGGTGTGCTGCAGCGACCACTCTCCTCTGAATTCCTAGAGAATGATGTGTTCTGGTACACTAAGTATTAACCCTCAAAGCAGTCAATTCAGCTTTAATCCAGAAGGATTAAAAGGATGGATGGGTGGAGAGAAAAAGAGGTACACATATTGAATACATCTGTAGGTAGGGTTGATAAATAAGTGCTCCTATCTGCAAAATGTGCTTTTCCCCTTGATGTATTCACATTTAGTATTTCCTTTTCTTTCAAGGTGTAGGACGAGGGCAATAATTTTTAGCCCTCCCCCTTTTTTTTTGAGAATTGATGGAAGAAACTCGTATAATGTAAACCCCATTTTATTAACTTTTTAAAATTTTGAAACAGTTACAAGCTTATTAAAACAGGTGCAGGACAAAAAACTTTTCCTGAACTGTTTGAGAGTAAATTGCCAACCTGTACCCCTTAATACATTAGCGTGTATTTCTTACAAACAAGGACATTGTCCTACATAACCAAAATATAATCGTCAAAACCAGGAATATATTATTCACGTTAATGTTAACCCCATCTAATCCTTATACCCTGGGCAAGTTTTATCAGTTATCCTTTATATCAAAGAATCACCTGTTGCCTTTAGCTGTCATGTCTCATTAACCTCCTTCTGGAGAGTTCTAGAATAGTCTCTCCTTGACTTTCATGACCCTGACACTTTTGGAGATTATAGGCCAGTTATTTTGTAGTGTGTCCCTCAATTTGGGGTTGTCTAGATTCAAGTTAGGCAACTTTGGAGGAATGTTGCAGAAGTAACGCTCTCTTCTCAATGCATCCTATCAGTGGCACCCAGTTTCCACTTATAGCTGATAATGTTCACTTCAATCACCTGATCAAACTAGTATCTACTAGGCTTCTTTACTGTCAAGTTATTCCTTTCTCCATTATCATCAATAAACATTTTGTGGGGAGGAACTTTGAAATTATGTAAATGCTCTGTTCCTAATCAGTCCTCCTATTTGTTTATCTATCTCAGTATGGATTCATTATTTCCTGTTTTATTCAGTGTATTTTAATCCATTATTTATTCTGATTCTCACATTGTCCTCACTTTGGCCAGTGGGAGTCCCTTCAAGCTGGCTTCTGTATCCTTTTAACATGTTCCTACTATTCTTTATTATTATTAGCACTCTCTTGCTTTGGTCACAAGAAGATATTCAAGGCTTATCTTGATCTTTCCATTGTCCCATTTCTCCACCCTGGTTCCTTTTAGTGGGGAATGGTGTCTAAAAGTCAAGATGTAGGGTTCTAGTTGCACACAGACACATACATATACTAACTTACTCCTATATCTATACATATTTTAAAGACCGTAAGCCCACAGCAATACCTCCATTCCAGTCCAACACCTTAGGGTTCATTCCAGTTTTCTCCCCTTCTGTATTTGTACCTCACTTCTCCAACAGTGAGAAACCTGGTTCCCATGATTCATAATTTATTCACTTACTTGCTCATTGCTCCTGTTGGTAACTAAACTCCATCTTGTCCCCTGCGTGTCTGCCCTGCTCATCACTCACTCTCAGTCTCTGACTGCCCTCTCGGGGCTGTTCCCCTCCCACCTGTGGATGCCCTCCCTGCCCCCTTTAGCTCTGACACCCAGTGCCCACACTTGAGTGAGAGGATTTCTTCCTTCCTCAGCCTCTTTAGGGCTGGATTATTCTGGAAGGGAAGGAGAAGACTTTTTAAGTCTTGAGAAGCTTTTATTGGTAGGGAGGTTCTTACTAAAATGAAAGGGAGAAAATAGTTGTATATGGTGATGCTTTTTTGGGTGTGGGTGATAATATAGGAAATATATTTCTGGGCTCATCTTATACTGTTTCTGCCTCAGACCTGGAATCAGCTATATTGCCAAGTGGCCCTGGTTCCTTGTAGTGGGAAGTCAAATTTAGATCACAATCTAGGTGCTAAGGTTGCTCATTGCTACTGAGTGAGTCATTGTTTCTAGGACTTTTTAGTATGCAGAAGAAAACCTTTTTTAAAAAAATGGTTTTTTTTTTTAAAGAAAAGCCTTGAGTCCATATGGATAGTTCCAATTTATGTTCAGGATTAGAGGATTTTTACTTAATATGTTTGTCTTTATAGTAGCTCTTTTTCTTTACATTGAAAATCTTGGTTCCTAATGAATTTACGTTATTACCTATTTATCCATCTTTGTTTCAAAATATCAATATTATTGCTAATAACATTGTTAGAAACAGTTTAAGCTTTATCTTCAGTTCTTTTTGTACTTAGAAAATATTCTACAAAATAAAGTACATTTTGACCAACATATTCCCAGTATTTCTTTTTATCAGGCAAGACTGTAGAAGCCTTAAATAACTAATGCTTGCACTGATTTTTTAAAATATTATATTAATTCACAGTCTGCTTTGTTTAAAAATTAGAAATGCATATTTTACTCTGGACTTTGGGGCAGTGGGGAGGCAGAACCTTAATGGAACATCCATTTGGTATCTGTCTTCTCTGGAGTTTCTTTCATCTGCCAGCACATTTCTTCCCTCCCCGTTATGCTGCCTTTAGAGAGACAGTCTTCAATATATTACAACATTGCAGGAATCCCACAGATTGACATTCATTTAAAGCATTCCTGCTGCTTTTCTATAAATGATAGGCCGACCATCTGACTGCATTGAGGTCCCAGGTGTGGCTTTGATCTTGATGGATTATTTTGCTTTACATTAGTGTTCAGTAGCTGTGGCCTCATCTCCACCTGCTTGAGAAATAAATGCCAGTAGTCACTTGGGAGACGTGGGCAACCCATCCCCCTCCTGGAAATACCTCTGAGCACCTGCTGGCCCTGGTGGGTCGTGGGTCAGGAACGTTGTCTTCCTGCCGAGGGTTCTTCTAGGCCAAATAGGCCACATACGAGGCCAGCAGCGCGCCTTCAGACCCCAGCCCTCCACACTTGCAGCCTTGCAGCCTTGCGTCTTAGTTGTTCCTTCTTCCACTCCTCCCCCTTCAGGACCCTGTACTCTCATTGTTCCCATTTTGCCCTTTTTAAAAAAATTTTCTTTTCAGGAAAGCATCTGACTTGAAGTTCAGTTGATACATATCAGTGTGAACTTAAGAGATGCTTTAATTTTGGGCATTCTTTCTCATTGTGAAAGGAGAAAAATTTGGTCCCTTTATGAAAATGTCAGGTTATCAGCTTTAGAAAGGGTGGGGCAAATTTAGTGGAATAGAAAAACCTCTCCATCTCCTGAAACCACACCCAGCTGACAGACACACACACACACTTCCTTATGTGAAAAGAGCGTGTTTGGAAGAGGTGAGAGAAGAAACGGGAAGCAGCAACATGGCCCAGTATATTAGCACATAGGCAGACATTAATTAACTGCCTTTCTTTAAACAATAAACCGTGTGACTGTAGTTATAATAATTTTATTTCTTTTGAATGATGTTGAAGCCAGCCCATAAAGAGTAAACAGTTGAGCAGAAATATCAGATAAAATGCCGTGCTCTAAATGTCTCTAGAACTTCCTGTTGTCTCTTCTGTGAGACCTGTTTTGATGTGTCCAATATTCATCAGTAGCTGTTAAATATTTTATCAATGTTGTTTTCGCAGCCACTACACTTTGACACTCTTCTTCCAGAAGGGAAGGGTTTCTGCTTATTCTCTTAATCCCTAAAGGCCCCTAACTTGTTTGTGAATTGCATTCTCTGAACAAAGATCTCCTCTTGGAATTATTTTCCTGGACTGCTTTGATGCATTTTTTTTTTTTTTCCCCACCAGTGGAACTGAAAAAAAAGGTAGTAAGTAATTGGTACTATGCAAAGGAAAATTTTTAAAAAATCAGTGTTGTACAAAATAAGATCAGTATAATCTTATATTAAATTTGTGGTTTGTTGGTACTACCATTGCTAGAAGTCCACAGTTTAACATTTTGATATGTAATTGAACTGTACAATAATTGGCGTTGTTTTACTTGTGTGGTACTACCTTTGGCAAAAGGAAGAAACCAAAAAAGAGCAACAAGTAACATATATGTTACAGGAGCCCTATTTATAACAGTGGATAATTGGAAACAACTCCAACATAAAATACTTAAAGAACAATTTGGCAAACTACGACATATAAATATAATGGCATATGATAAACGTGAATTATAAACTAAGTTGAAAAAGCAGATGTTAAGATGGTACAGACTCTTATTAAAATGATAGGGAAGAATACATTTTGTTGAGCCCTAGGAGGCATGATCAACTGTGATGTAGTAACCGTAACTCTTGTGTGTTGGGTCAGGGCCTGCTGTTGTGTTAGCCCATGTGATTTAGGACTTAATCCCTTTATGCCAGTTTCTTCATCTGTAAAATGGGAATGATAATGTCTGTCCTGTCTGTACTGCAGGGTAGTTGGGAGAGGCAGATATAAGAATTTGGGATAGCATTTTGGAATGGGTGGTCACTCTCCAGAGTACCCTCCGGGTAGATATTAGGTCTGCCCTTCAGAAAATCAGCATTGGATAAAAGAGTCACAGACTGGGGTTCAAGAAGGAACTGGGTTCTCAGCTCTGCTGTTACCTGGCTGTATGGTTTTCTTAACCTCTTTGGTATCCATTTTCTCATATTAGAAATAAAGGCATGGACAGAATCACTGCCAGGGTCATTTCTAGTTTTAAGATTCTGCAAGACTTTAAATGGTTCAGAAGCAGTCTCTGCCGCAGGGTCTAATGTAGCAGCTCTTTTTCTTCGCCTTTTTAGATGGTGTCACTGTGGTGCTTATTTATCTCTTCAGATTATTCCAGTCTTGTTTCAGGAATCTGGAACTTATTCTTTAAGGATGCCTGTGTTATATGGGATTTTAAAAAATGTAGTTCTGTCTTCCCTGGCAAGCTCTAGGTTTTGTCTGTATCATGTTGTGTTAATAATATTGTAGAGCATACTTGGTTATGTCCTAAGGCTAGAGGTTGTCAGTCTTTTTTTTTTTTTTTTTAAAGGTTTTGTTTATTTAATTTTAAACCAGAGGAGGTTTGCAAACATGAAATGGACAGCTTGACCAAAAGTTTGCAAACACTATTCCCTAGGCCTTCCGTGCCTTGGGGCCACACACAGAAGTCCTCACTCTCAGGCCTATGCTACTGCTTGCCTCGGGCAAGTCCCCTAATCTCCTTGTGCTTCACTTTTTCCATCTGTAACTTGCCTGTCCTTGGGGCTTGGCCAGGGCTGCTCTGGGACCAAGTCACTCCCTTTACTGGGGGTGGAAGGAGATGAGTAGAAAGCAGCATACTTTGTTTTCACGATCTCATTATTCTCTTCTTTTTCTTCTACACTCCCTACTTGTCTGCTGAAGTTTAATTCTGAAACTACAGCACGTCTATGATAATGACATGTTTGAGGTTATGTTTATTCCATGCTGGCCAAAGGTCTCAATTGAGTAAGTTAACTAATTGTGAAATTACAGATGCAATCTCAAACACTCAACATTTCCATTCTTTCCTTTAATTAGCCCTAGAATAGTCTCTTTATTATTGTTGTTTTTATTATTTCACTATAACTGTGGAGAAAGTATTGATAATAAATTGCTCATATTTGGTTGGAGAAATTGTCGTTTAAGGGTTTTTATCAGATGAAAGACTAGGAAAGACCCATTTTATTGACCCAGGAAGGCAGGATGATGGCCCATGCCTTTTATTTTTGAGTTGTTATTCTGTATCTGTCCTGTGAACATTAAAGAAATGTGAAAATTTGGGAGGAAATGATTCAAGTGCCAGACAAATGTAGGATGATGGCATTATTTTGGAATAGGAATTTTCAAAACAAGCCAATAGACAGGGCACTTTTTAACCTAAAGTTAAAAATCCTTTGGTTTTACACAAATTAGAGACGGATTTAAAATTGCAACTAGATGTATCACGTTTAAGTTCTCCTAACTTTTTTTTTTAAATATAAACTTTCAGGGCATGTATTGCTTTTTTTTTAATAAATTTATTTACTTATTTGTTTTTATTTTTAGCCGTGTTGTGTCTTTGTTGCTGCGTGTGGGCTTTCTCTAATGGCAGCGAGCGGAGGCTACTCTTCGTTGTGGTGTGCGGGCTTCTCATTGCAGTAGCTTCTCTTGTTGCGGAGCACCGACTCTAGGTGCGCGGGCTTCAGTAGTTGTGGCTCGCGGGCTCTAGAGCTCAGGCTCAGTAGTTGTGGCGCACGGGCTGAGTTGCTCCGCGTCATGTGGGATCTTCCCAGACCAGAGCTCGAACCCGTGTCCCCTGCATTGGCAGGTGGATTCTTAGCCACTGCGCCACCAGGGAAGCCCCTCTCCTAACATTCTTGATCCTCTTCAGGTTTTGAAATATGAGTATGTGTGTATGAGAGACAGATGGTTAAGATGAGACTTTAAAATAGATCCTAAGGGCTCCCTCCTGTGAGCGCAGGCTCCCTGTCTGAGTCCGTGCTGTGGGTGTAGGTGGGCCCAGTGCTCCTCTCCCGTCCAGCTGCCTCCACGTTAAGGGTTAACCAAGTCTGCAGGTGTGTTGGGATTAGCACTGTAAAGTTGTGTAAGGGGTTTTTCTTTCTTTTGATCTTCAGAAAGGGATGAAAGATAGCCATTAAACTCAAGGGATTAGGTCCCCTCTCTTTAAAGACTTTAGGTACCATAAATATTTCACTTCAGATATGAGGTGAAGACTTGTCTATATCTGGGGGAAAAATGGGTGTTTTATATTACCAGTTGGAAACTATTCATTCTCCATTTACAAATTAAATGGTCTTTGCAGAGAACTTCTCTTCCAATCCGGAGTGTACTAAGATCTGAAAAAAAGTGTGTTTATATCATGGTAGTTATGCCAATTTTGCCTCCTCATATTCCTAAACCTTTTCTTTTTATACGTTCATGTCTTATCTGCATTGTGCCTTTTCTGCCCTGGGTGCTCCCTCATTCCACTGAGGCACTCCAAAGCTCCCGGTTCTAAAACTTAGAGAACAACCGCCCTTAAGAATGATACCCCACTCACATGTTATAAATGTGTGGTCGGGTTTTTTTTAAGCCCTATATTTTGTCTTTTTTTTTTCTTCCTTTAAATTAGCATTATTTAGAAAAGGAAAGTGCGGTTGATGTGCTGGTGGCATAGTGAGTTATGGTTACTACATTTTCAGAAAGTGGTAGGAGACCAGAAGAAAGTCCTGCGTGGGAAATTATAATTGCAGCCCCATTCCACTCTTGGCCGGTCACCTACTCTGTCAGTTTCACTCCAGAATGGAACACTGGCTTTTATTTTATTTTTTTTTCCCTTTGTGTGATTTCCTAGGATGGGTTACTGGACCATGGAATGGATAATTTTATATGTATCTAATTGTATTAGAATTAGGGCCTCGGGGGAGGAAAGGATAGGGTTTGGGTAGATGCCAGCCCTAGAGTCAGCCTATTAAGTGATTATTTCTTCCTCCCACCCCATGATGCATCATCAGTCATTTAGAACAGATTTAAAACACATTCTGTTGGCCCAGTGGCTTACTATATTTATATAATTCTGCATTTTGTGTTTCATCCCTGAATTTGGGGACTTATGTGTGGTTATTTTTATTAAAGCTCATGATGATAGCTTCTATTATTGGCTGTGATATATGGGATACACTGACATTCCTTTTCCAGTGTTCCCCACCCTCCTTTTAATTTTGTTCTTTTTATTATGGAAAATTTGATGAAGTACCAGATTGAAGGCAGTTACAGTATGTGGATTTGAACCCCAAAGTATGTATTAGTAATGTGAAGAAAGGGAAAAGTAAAATTGCATGAGTGGATGATTTTTAGAGATGGATTAAATAAAATACCAAATGAATTAGTTGAAAACAGCCAATGGCAGGGGGTTTAAAGATTAAGGAATTAAGCCTTATGCTTGATAACACCTTGGAGCTTTCAGATTAAGGGTCTGCTCAGTTACCGCCTTAAGCTTCTACTTCCGATGCTTCACAGAATTATAGGAATAACTCTATGTGTAAAGCGTATCCAAACTTTGGGCCTATAATATTACTCCAAAAGAAAGACGGGGGCAAAAAGAAACTGTGAAAGGTGTTTGGCAACGAGCAAGAGAGGGAGCTCACAAACTCTTTGAAGGTCAATTAGCCAGAAAATGTGCTGAAGACTGGGTGCTGTGCTGGATTACTGGCCCAAGAATTGCCCCCGAGGTCCTCAAAGCGGTCCTGCCGTTTGAGCACAGAGAGACAATTATAGACCTTGAGGAGATGCTACAAAAGCTTTAATTAAGGGACTTACTTACACCCCACTAAGTTCTGGAAATTAAATTTTTGTTTGCGCTTAACTGATGTTTCTTTTGTCTGGGTTTCCGCATGTACTTCAACAGAGGACACTATTTTTCCCAAGTCTGTTTTCCATTCGAAGCCATTTTGCTGTGACGGATACCAGCAAAGCGGAGGGTTTAAACGGTGTAAGAAACTAGGTAGAAAAGTGGGCTGAGAGGCTTTTTGCTGGAGAGTGTTTTGGGCACAGGTTGAAAATTGTAGTATTTATGTACCTTGGTACAACAGTAAACCAGAACTCTGTTTGGGCCTAAATGCGTGATTAAAAGAAGAAGAAGGTACTTTGTAGAATTTGAATTTTAGAATTCCCATTCACAAGGCAACATGATTTCCCTTGAATTGGCAGCTTTATGACTCTGGACACAGCGGGCTGCTCTTCTCCAGAAATATTTTTGTTTGCTAATGAGATAAAAGTAGCCTCTGGCTACCATCCAGGTCTGATCTTTCTTAAGCCTAGACCCATATTTAGGTTCCATTCAGATGTGACTTCTTTTACTTCTGGAAGGACTCTGATTTAAGTTGCCTTGGTCCTAACTAGAGCATTGTGATCACATTGATGTGCTGAGCTCCCCTCCTGCTGATGGAGGAGATGCTCTCATCTTTGAACTCGGGCCTAATTGCTGCCTTAGTGGGGTATGTTCCCTTTTTTTTGTTAGTGAAGCAATTCTCTTTCTCATCTGCCCTTCTTTGAAGCCACTCACTTCTGTCTGCAAAGTTTGGTTTGAACCATAAAGATTTTTAAAAAGCACTAAGAAATGCTTATGTTCTAGTAACTTAAAGTTGTCTTTCAGTATTTCTAGTTCACATACAACATCAGTCAAGTGGTACAGTTTCTCTCTGTTCCCCTTACAAACTTGAAGGCACTTCTGTGTGCCTCTCGGTTTATGTCTGAAGAAGAGACCTTTAGCCTTGCTCTAACTCAACAGAGGCATCCATCAAAAAATCTTAAGACCTTGTAGAAATGAAAAAATGAAAAATGGCAAGAAAGTTAAAATTGTCATCACGGGTTAAAATGTGCAGTTTTCGGCAAAGTGGAGTTTATACAGAAATCGCATTATTGGGCTTAATTTTCACCTGTGGATGGGAAGGGGAGCATTAGCATTGGATGAGAGGGCAGAGGACGGACCCCTCTGGTGCCTGCTTCACTGGGAAGCAGCTCCTCTGTGGGGAGGGCCTCTGACCCGGGGCAGTTTAGGGTGCTGTAGTGACTGGGACGGGTCTGTGCTGAGCTGAGAGCTTTTGATATTTGTGTCATTTAGAATGTTCCCACACCTGGATATGTTTTAAATAATGCATAATATGAATTTCAGTTCTTTCTGCTTTTCTTCGGAAAGGGGGAAAATTCTATTTAATGATATTAATATTTTTGTTTGACCAAGTATTTAACCGGTTAGTGAGCTTCAGCAGAGTTTGGTGCACACTTCTGGAGAGAGGTCCAGCTGGCATTATCATGCTTGCTAGCTGAAGAAGAACATGACTGGATTTTGCTAAAAGCTCTGATTCAAAAAGTTGCTTTATGAAGTAAAAATTCTAAGTTCTTATCTCTTAGGCTTTATTTTGCTAACACTGTCAGAGCTAGCACATCTGGCTTAGATTCTAAAATAGTTTGGTTTTATGCTTCAGTTAAAATGAATCCAATCAAATTGGAATTTGAAGATAGATAAAAAGGAAGGATTTTGGTACAGTGAGGATTCTTAAACATAGCAAGGTTATCAGGGAAGTTCTTGAAAACTTCCTCTCTGAATGGCCTTTAAAAATAATCTGGTGTCTTTTTCAGATAGTTTAGTTTATTCAGATGTAATTCTGTATAAGGGGTGCCAGGGGTGATGGAATAAATGACTTTTGGGCAGCCCTTTCAGCTCTGATTCTTGGTTATAGCACTTAACACCAACACTTTTACAGACTTGTCATGTGAATATTTATTTGGTGGGGGGGGGGGGGGGCGGGCAGTGGTCTTTTTTTTTTTTTTTTGCCACACCGTACGGCATGCAGGATCTTAGTTCCCCGACCAGGCATTGAACCCATGCCCCCTGCATTAGGAGCACGGAGTCTTAACCACTGGCCCGCCAGGGAGTACAACTTATGTGTTTTTTTTTGGCCTGGTTTTATCTTTTAAGTTAGGTTTTTTTATTTTGACAGAATTAAAACACGCCATCTTTGTCAGATTAGCAATATTCATTTCTCTCTTAGGCTATATGTTATCGATGCAGTATGGTTTCTGTATTATTTTATTTGATCCCTCTCTCCAAGTGTGGATTAATGCACATAGCCAAACAATTATGAACTTCAAATGCAGTTCATTGAAATTTTTGCTTTAATAGTGAAGCAGGATTATTTAGTTTGGGGGCATGTGAGAAACAGGCCACCTTATAATTCAACCAGGTTGCTTTGGGGTTATTTCAGAATGACAGTTAAAAATATTTTTCAGGAAAACATCCTTCTGTATAGTCGTCCTGTGTCTCTGTGGCATGACTGGTGCTGACTTCATGGTAGCACACACACACACACACACACACACACACACACACAGCACCAATTCTGTGTTTCTTCCTTATGCTGACCTTGGAGCCATTCGTAGAGACTCAGAAGTTTACTCTTTCATAAATAATGCACTCACTCTGAAATGGCGGGCTGGAGGCTTGTGGCTCAGCATTTTATAGTTCATGCCAGTAGATGTTTCGGTTGAATCAGTCAGGAGCTGTGGACCTAATCCCTTTACAAGCTGGTGACGAGAGAAATGAGTCAGCATTGGTTTTAACCTCCGTAGAGTACGGAGCGTTGATGCATCCCTGCGGCACTGGTAACTTAGTGACTATGCAGTGGGCCTGTACGTTTGTCTGCTCGCTTGTTTTTAGCTGTTTAAACCTCAAGAACTGTTACTGGGTTAGTAAGCCATATCCACGCCTTGGCACCCAGATGGCGAGGGAACCTTCTGCCTGTCTTGAGTAAATCAGAGGTCAGCCCAGCCCTGTTCTGGGACTAGCCTTTGCTGCGGGTTTACAGTAGATGTGCCAGAACTGCTTAGGAAGTTCTCTCTCCCACAGGAATGTGGGTCACATTCTGGTACGAGGCCTACGCCTGCCGATGACAGTGCAGCTCGCGTTTCTCTGTGGAATGAGGTAGAAAAGAGTGATGTTTTGAATAGTACATGAACTCAGTGTAGGCTTTTAATCCAGCAAGTATTACTATGGAAAAACCTGTTTCAAAACAGGTTCTTCCCAGGCAAAGTCGTTGGTTTTACATTTCATTTTTCCCTTTGTCCTCTTTAGAGCAGTTCCACGTCTGCACACTTCCTAAGTCTTCTCCCACCTCTGCTCCTTCAGCCTCCTTTTCTTCATCCTGCCTGGACCGCTGTGATAAAAAAACACAGAGCCCTGATTTTCATATTTGCCCCTAACCTTTTCTTTCCTTATAAGAGTGTCTTGGTATAATAGCAAATGCTTCTTTTTTTTTTTTTTTTAATCTTTATTGGAGTATAATTGCTTTACAATGGCGTGTTAGTTTCTGCTGTATAACAAAGTGAATCAGCTATACATATACATATGTTCCCATATCTCTTCCCTCTTGCATCTCCCTCCCTCCCTCCCACCCTCCTTATCCCACCCCTCTAGGTGGTCATGAAGCACCGAGCTGATCTCCCTGTGCTATGCGGCTGCTTCCCACTAGCTATCTCAAATGCTTCTTTTTAAGACCAGAAAGTGTGAGGGAGCACTCTTATTTCATGGCCAGTAGTTTAAAGAAGAATAGTTATTTTTTAAAGTAGACTAGTGAGCTTTCAATGTTAAATGTCTACTGACATTTTTGCCAGGAGAAACGTTGATTTTTCTCTCCCTGTTTTTCAGGCCCTGCATTCTTCCCCGGGCGATGTGCTGAGATCTTTGCCCGGGGTCAGAGCATCGGGAAGCTGGGGGTCCTTCATCCTGATGTTATTACCAAATTCGAGCTGACCATGCCCTGCTCCTGCGTGGAAATCAACATTGAGCCGTTTTTGTGAAGACGGGTCTCTGTCGTGTGGTTCTCGCCCCGAGGGTCCCTCTCTCCTCCTAGGTGCCCTTTAGTTGTCCCCACAGTAAGTCAGTCCACTTGTGCTTGTGCATTAATGTTGAATAAAGTAGAAAGCAGTGTCTGGCTCCGTGGGTGGTACTGCTATCCCCGCATCAGGCCAGCTTGTACTGCACAAATGCGGCATCTGCTTGAAGCTGCCTTGTCCATGAGAGCCCAGTGGGGGACCAGGAGCTGTTCTGAGAAACAGAGAAGCTCTCCACACATCAGAGCCTCTCACCGTCACCACCACGTCTGCAGGACAGAATCCTGTTCTTTTCCCTGATGAAACGAGATAGCTGATTAGAGCACACGTACGAAGTTAACTAAGAATTTTTAGTTCTTATTTTCTACATTTGATGCATGTTCATCACTGGGAAACAACAGCATTTTTAGAAAACTTTTAAGAATTAGTGATGGTCTATTAGTTAACAGCCTTTGAAGTCATCTTAAAGTGAGAGAAAAATGCACACGTATTCAAAATATTTGAGGGTGCGTCGGTATTGGCTACTCTGTCTGTGATACTCAGAGATGGGGTTTGTGGACACACAGCACAGATTCATTCAGCTAGAAGAGTTAAAAGGGACACACTGGTACCAGTGCACTATGAACATTAGGAAACAATGAAAAACTTACTTTTACCCTAGGCCATACATTTTATTGTTGTCAGTGTTATAAAACCATGGTTTTAAATAATTAATAGAGCTACTAGTTTCTGTCTTATTTTACAGGGAGGTATTAGGTCTCTCCTTCTCTGAAGCTAAGCTTCTGCCAGTCTGCCTTGTCTTAACCTCCTAATTTACTTTAATACTTTCTTCATCTAGAATCCTCCAGTAGGTACCATGTATTGAAAAAAGCTGGGTGTAATGTTTGTTTTGAGAAAAGTTCTCAGTTACTGTTGAGACGATATGAAACACAATAAATTGTAAAACTTCAAAGTAAGTCCCCATAGAAATAGCTAATAAGGATAGACAAGAATTATGTTTATGGAGCTTTTGCTGCACCTAATACTAAGACTATATTACTACCTTGCATCAGGGCAGCAGTGTCCAGCTTAGCAAGATTTGTGAACGTACAGACTGCCATCTCTTCCTTCCCAATCCCGTTGTAAGCTGATCCTTACATTTCAGTAATGAAGTGAGATATGCCCATTAAAAATAATGCTTGTCAAAAGGTTTGTGTCCAGCATTCATAAAGATTTCTTATAACTTAAGACAACCCAGCTTTTAAAAAATGGACAAAAGATGTGAACAGACATTTCCCAAAAGAAGATAAATGAAATAAGCACATGAAAAGATGCTCAACATCATTAGTCATCAGGGAAATGCAAATAAAAAAATAAACACGAATTAAAATGGCTAAAATTAAAAAGACTGACTATACCAAGTGTTGGTGAGACTGGAACTTTCATGTGTGGCAGGTGGGAATGTAAAGTGATACGGCCACTTTGGAAAATAGTTTTGCAATATGTTAAATCATGAAACAAACATACATCTGCCATCTAGCCATTCTACTCCTAGGTTTACTCTACTCATATGGCCATACAAAGATTTTTATGCAAATGTTCACAGCAGTGTTATTCAAACAGATGAATGGATAAACAAATTATAGTATATCTATACTATGGAATGCTTCTCAGCCAAAAAAAAAAACACAAACTACTGACACTCGAAACAACATGAATGAATCTCAAAACACTACACTAAGAAGCCAGACACAAGACTACAAGTGATGCCATTTATATGAAGTTCTAGAAAAGTCAAAGGCAGATTGATTGGCTAGAGCCTGTGGAAGGGAAATTGACTGCAGAGAGTTAAGAGGAAACTCTTTGGGGTGATGGAAATATCTATACCTTAATTAAGGAGGTAGTCAAGATGTAGGTTACATCTCAGTAAAGCTGGGAGAGAAAAATTAATGCAACATGTTGTATTTTAATACGAACACCAGCAGATGCACACATAGGGTAAAAGAGCATGAATTTTAGAATCGGCATGTCTGCTCATGATGGCTTACTGGTCCACTACCATTAGTGAGACATTCTCCCCTAGTTTCAAGTTCGCTATGATTGAAATCAGGGTTTGTGAGTCATGTGATAGCCGTTGTTGAAGTGGGTGGAGCCATTCGTTCTGTTAGCAGCCAGCCACCTGGATGATTTTTGGATGGTCAGAAACAACTTGTAATGAAAAACCCAGTGATACCTAACTGTATATCCCAGCATGAAAGGGGAAAGATCAACTCCATCCATCATGTGGAGGTTTCTGCCCTCTGAAGCAGGAAACAGCAGGAAGAATAACAGTATCGGGTACATGAGAAGAAGGAGAAACGAACCTTCGGCTTATGAGTGGAGGCTCCACAGCCAGATCGTCTTACACTCGTCCCCGTGAGGCATTTGAACTGGAGCCAGAGCAGTCTGTGGGCACTGCCTGCCAGAAAGCTTTTACTGGAGAAGACACACCTATGTAGTAAAAACTGGGAGCCCTCGTATTAAAAGAGAAATTAGATATAATTGATTCCTGTTCTAGCTTACAGATAACTTCTACAGCCTGACATTCCTGCATTACTCTTCAGTTTATAAAGTATTTTCACATGTGATTTTGTCTCAACATTTTAATTTCTTGGTTTAACAATTGTAGGAGGGAGTTAGAATAGGGATTCTCCCTGACTTACAGGATGAGAACAATTGACAGATTAATAATGTGCCCAGAAGTCACATGGCTAAAAAGTGGGTTTGTGACACCTAGTAAGAGTGACGTAGAGCCCATGGATCACTCAATGTTTTGCGTCATTTACCTACTTAACCAAATGTTGAGGTTTTCCTTTTTTTACCAGTTTTGTTTTTTATATAGAAAATACTAAAAAACACAAAAAATTAAAACTTCACTACTTTAAAAAATTGTACAAAGAGCATCCCAACCTAATTTACCCTTCCTCCCGCAATCCTCTAAAGTAACTAACCATTGTTAATGGTTCATGTTGTTTCTGACATTTTCCTTAGTTTGGACAGTCAGACCCATACACATGCTCACAGTTTTTGGGTCATGCTTTACTTACTGGTTTGCAGTAAGTTTGGGTTTCTATTTTCTATAGTGTATATCATGACATTTCACTTAATATGTCCCATTTTTCCAGGCCAGTACCTTTAGACCTACCTACCTTTTAAATGATACAAAATCCTATTGCATGGATGTCCATAATTTGTTCAGCTGTTCCTCTGTTGATGAACCTTCTGTTGTTTCCAGCTCTGCAATTACAAAGAGTGCTCCAGTGGACTTCCATATGCCTCCCCCTAAAATAGCACTGGCTTAGGGACCATGAAAAACCATCCCTAAAGATGCAAGACTATAACTGTCCACATTTGGTATTGTCTTAGATATTTGAATACCACATTGGAATATCTTAGATATTTCTTAGATGTGACTTCTGTTCTTGAGCAGTATATAGTCTCAGTACGTTAGATTTCTCAATGCAGGGCATATGACATTCTCCTATCACCTTTTACCTAGGAGTAGCCTAACTGGGAACCAGCTCGCCTAACCACTGCTTCTGCCCTCAGCAGTGATGGCTTAGCACACACAATCTTTTGTCTCAGTGTTAGCCTCTGCGCTTGGTGTTTCCTGTAAATGTCACTGACCCCAGTGCTGGGTATTGACTTGGCTCTTTTGTCTGTTTTATCCAAAAGCAAACAGGTGGCCTTAAAGCAATGCAACTGCCCTCAGCAAAATATTTCCTCTAAATAAGAAAAGCATTTGGCATCTGATCTTCTAAGTTGTGACTTATTATAAGGAGCTTGAATAATTTTATGTATATAATTTTTTTAAAAAGTAGAGGATGGCAAAGTCCACGTGGGGCAATCGGCCTCCTTGGACAAAGGCAGAGGAGCCGCGTGGCAAGTACTTGACGACAATCCGGGTGATTTTCATTTCCACTACCGCCTGCTTTGTTTTCAGGTTTCCTGCCCACCTTCAACTTTCTAGTAAACAGAAAGGATGACTGTAAACATGTAGACTGTGGGTTGAACAAACACCTCCAGCAGAGGGCTTAATTGAATTATGTATGGCTAAAGCCCTGTTTCTTCTCCCTCATGTGACCCATGCAGTGCAGTAAAAATATACTTGAGGCCTACACTCAAGTTCTTCACTCCTCATCCATAGGTTTGGGCTTGATTGTCTCTGTTTAAGGAAATCAGGAACATGACATGTTCTGCATTAGAACACATTTTGAAAAAGCCCTCCCCCACCCCTCCCAGGTGTTAGGAGGCGCTGGCATGAGAGAACTGCTCCAGCATTTGAATTATAGGACTTGTAAGACATGCGAAGCAAATCTGCCCTTTCTTTAAGACAGGAAAGTGAGGATGTTGAGGAAATGTGCCTGCTTGGTTCCAAACCTGGCAGAAAAAGAAATTTCCTACATTCTGCCCACCCCTAAAATGAGTACCTACTTAGGGCCAGCAAGAAACGAGTTGTAACGGAGGCAAAGCTGTGTAGAGATCCACACTGGTGCTGGATACATGTGGGGTGAAAGGCTACTCAGAGACGGACGGGATTCACTGGAGATCTCTTAGCTGTGAGCGTCGGGCACAACATTTAAACACGGAGCCCTGGCGGTGAGCCTGCAGCAGATGAAGCAAAATAAGCCAGAAAGAAAGATGCCTCTGTGCTGTAGGGAGGAGAGAGATCGGGTAGGTGAGACAACCTGTGGGAAACACTGGGCTCCACACCTGTCACGGGGAGGCCCTGGACAGGGCTTGTTCTGGAGCATAATAAGCATGATCAGCTGGGCCTGACCTCCTCTCCAGCCTTCACGTTAGCTCAGCGTCTTGCATCCTAGTTGATCCATACATGTGGTCTTTACTTCCTTCTTCCCAAGGGACATTTTCCTCCTTTGCTTACCCATCTACAAATCCAAATGAAATACGTAAAGCAATGGTTTTCAACACATTAGACATCAGGCAACGAAGGCCAGTGATTCCCCGAGAGATAGAAGAGAAACAAGGTGAGGCCTGTGATTCTCCAGCTTACGGCCTGGAGAGAGTCCAGGCTGTGGTGCAGCGGTGGGGACCCAGGTGGAGGTCGGAGGTCTCCAGAAGTTGAGGAGGTGGAGCTGGGAGTCCAGAGAGGCCGAAGCGGCTAGAGTTGGCAGGGAAGTGGAAAGAGCTGAGGAGAGATAGGCAGAGGCCCCTGCCCTTGAGTCTTCCGTTGAGCACTGAGTGCATGCACGTGCGGGAACTGCCCCGGTAGAGAAGACCACCTGGAACATCCACAAGACGTGAGGGAACCGCCCCGGGAGCCCACACAAGGTGGGCCGGAGCTAGCAAACCTGGGAAACCATGGGGAGAGTACCCGGAAGGGCTTTGCCTCAGTAGTGGGGAGACCAACTCTAGACTAAGCGTTACTCTGGTTCAACGAATAAAGCTTAAAAATAAGGTCCAGAAGAATCAAACTATTTCCAAGGAATGAACTGCATCCTAGAACAAAGCATATGTATAGTGATAAAAAAATATCCAGCACCCGACACTGTAAACTTCACAGAATCTGGCATCCAATAAAAAGAATTATCAGACAAGCAAAGAAAGTGGCAAATACAACCAATAGGAAGGGGAAAAATGAATAAAGAAGACTGAAAAATTACATAGCTGATAAAATTAATAGACCAGCATATTATAACTCTATCCCATATCTTTAAGAAGCCAGAGCGAAGCCCGTGAGCCACAATTGCTGAGCCTGCGCGTCTGGAGCCTGTGCCCTGCAGCGGGAGAGGCCGCGATGGTGAGAGGCCCGCGCACCGCGATGAGGGGTGGCCCCCACTTGCCACAACTAGAGAGAGCCCTCACACAGAAACGAAGATCCAACACAGCCATTAATAAATAAATAAAGCACACCTAGTATACTGTAATTTAAAAAAAAAAAAAAAAAAAAAAAAAAGAAGCCAGAGCGAAGATTGAACAAGTAGAGATGTGGAAGATGGATATTTTGAGTTTCTATCAATGAAAAAACTATGATGTTGGAGATAAAGTAGAAAGGGATACCCTGCTAAAAATACTATTACCTATTTAATAGCAGCAGAATTGATTGACTCACTTCATGAAGAATTTACGTTAAGCTGTGGTTTTATTCCCCCACAGCAAAAATAGTTTTCCAGCCAAATATTTTTATCGGTACCTAATTAAGACGGCTGAAAAGGTCTGTGTTTAGTGTGCCCTGTGCACAGTGTCCCCTGTCACAGGGTCATCCACCTGGTTCCCACGAGACACTGCAGACTGGAAGCCCAGGAAGTCCTGGCTCCTATTTAGGCTCACGGATGCAGGTAGATGGCATGATGGCAGTACCGTCACCCTGCCCCACCCCCAATGCTTTAAGGCTGGCTTTGTGTGTATTGAAGAGGCATTGCCATCCTTTGAACCTCTCCATTGAGAAAGACTCTGGCTTGTGCTCCAACCAAGGGGACCCTGATGTCATAGCGAGAGAGAGCCAGCTAACAGGTGCCAGCAGGTGTGTTGAGTGTGTGCAGCAAAGAAGCGTCCCAGCCGGAACTCCAGCTACATCCTTGCTTGTCTTGCTGGCTTTTGCATGCTATACAGACAGGCGTGGAAGAGGAAAAAGGATTTTGGCTTCGTATAGATTTCCCTTGTCTCATGAGGCTACAGTTTTAAGAATTTAACATTCTATTCATGGTCCACATTCAGCTCTCACTCTTAATATGCATCCTGTAAATAGTCAAGTCTGCACTACAGGTGTGCCCCACCTGAAGAAAACAATGCGTGTGTGGTGTATCCCAAATAATCCATTAAGGAGCCTTATGTTTACAGAAATGAAAAATTGCCATATGATTTTTAAACAGCAAATCCCTCGGTGCACTTAAAATTCACATTTAAACAACCAACACACAGGCAGCTTTTAGGAAAACATCTATTCCATAAAACGAGATACATCTATATTCACATTCCACTTGGTTCTGGTTAACCTCTCACTAGAGAAACAGGGCTTGGTTCTTGATCATCAAAGAGCAACATGGAGTATTTACGGGTCCTGGAAAGAGCCAGGATCATGGTAAAATGTTTTTAAAATGAAGTTTCATGGGACTACTTCAGGGAGCTGAGCAAAGAGAAGAGGGAAGAGGCATGGGCACCAATGTCACAGACTGAGTCCCTCGCTGCCGTCACGTCTGCTGAGAGATGAACAAGAGGACGTGGGAATGACAGGTTCAGAGACGGCAGAAGGGGAAGGCACCCACGGGTAAATATTCGAATGAGGAACAATGAAAGGAGACTAATCACCTGTAGATGTCAACTCCTCTGGATGGTCCCACGTGGAGGCAAGGAAATGGACTAAAGAGCTTCTTATGCTTCCTTCCTGTTCTCGTGATTCGGTTCTGCAACATCAAAGCCCCTTGCTCACCGTTTATCCCACCCCTGCCACCACTGTTATTCCCACACACTCACCAGCACGGGTGTGGTCTGTCTTCTCCTTGTTAGAGCTGGAGGTTTTTGGAGAAGTGTCTCTGGCAAGCTGTGCCCTCACCATGGAGTACCATCTCGTACCTACTGTGCATCACACCCCTGTGCAAACCCCATCTGTTCTTTAAGCCTGGCTCACACACTGCTTCTCCCACAAGCCTCCCTTGAGTCACAGACCTCAAAGCTGGAATTCGTCTCTCCCTCTTCTCAATTCACACTGCAAAGTTGTCTTTTCCCTACAGCCTTAACACTTTGGGTCTTGGGTTGTAATTTTCTGAGCCTGAGTCTCCTCTCTCTGGAGAGAACTCCACAGGGCAGCTGAGGTCTCATCCAGCCTCAAGCAGGCAGCATATTAGGTATCATGAAATACATAGCATTCAAGGTACAAATAGGTCCTAGCCTCAGCCTTGCAAATAAGAGCGTCATCGGCCTTTGGCACCATTTCAAACAGCAAAGGACGCTTAAAGGCAGAGCATATTGTTGCAACGATGTGAATGTGAAATGCGGTCATGTCCATTTTGCTCAGCAGACAACATAGTCTCATCTGTTTTACTTACCTTTCCCAGCCTCGCCTTTTAACATTCACCTTTCAACACACAGTGACATTTATCTCTAAGTATGGTAAGAGGATGTTCTTTAGTATCAAGGAGTTGAAGGAGGGGAATTAAGCATGCAGTCTTACCACTTACTTCCTGTTCATCACACCTGTGGCTGCTATGATGCTCACCAACATTTGCACGTGACTGAATCATGACAGCGATAGAGAATTGTACAGCCTCCTGTTTATGTTTGTCGCCTCTTTTCAACTCAGGTCGCGTGAACCCTGAGGATCTGGGGGAAAAAGATCTAGGAAAAAAAAATTCCAAGGTAGCAGAACACTGGCTTTTAAAGCATTTAATAAATCTTAATCAAACAAAAATGATTTTATTTTAAAAAGAATAAATTTACATACGGTACATAAGCAAGACAGCTGAAAGTTTCCAAAATAGAAACCCGGAGCATATGGCCCTGAAACACCACATGCTTTGGTTACACTCGGGAAGCATGAGTCGCCTATTTGGGCAAGAAAATCCTGTGTTACACTGTGATCTGCAGGCACGTTGAGGGGTGATTTCAGCTGTTTAGGGTTTTTAGTTCATGGTCTCGTCTGCGTTTTTTTTTCTTTTGCACATTCTGTTATGGTGCAAGTCTGAGCAAAGCTGGCCTGAAATGATGGCTGTTTAAAATGACAGTCACAGGATGGATGCCCTGGTCCAGAGAGGTGGTGGGCTGGGAGCAGGATGAGGACAGGCGGGAAAAGGGCATGCCGTTCTGCCTGGAGGGGCCAACGACCCCGAGGGCTTTGGTGTCACCATTTCCAAATTCAGGACTGGCCAGACCGCAGGTCCTAAGCTTAGATTGGATACATCACGGTGAGCTGGATTCTGAAACTCTTCAAGACTCCTGCTCAAGAGAGAGGCTCTGGACCAAGCCTGAAGCAAGCCAGCAGGGGGCAGTCTTTCCCCAGAGAGAAAATCCAAAGGTCAGAGACAGAAGGCATAGTCTTTGAAGGGGCATGTGTGTGTGTGTGTGTGTGTGTGAGAGAGAGAGAGAGAGAGAGAGACTGAGAGGGCGTGAGGGTCTAACAGAGTGAAGCGCTGTGTGAAGTGAATGAAGAGGGCTGGCCAAGCTGCAGTGTGAATCAGGTAAGGACTTTTCCAACCAGTTTCTAAGCCACAGAGCTGTAGTGCTCAAAAACTAAGCTTGGCCTCACCAATATGCACATTTTATTCTTCAGATGCTATATCAAGAGACTTTGAAAAGCGACCAACCATGACAAATCCATGGGTCTTTCTTTAATGAGCTGTGGCTAACATATTCATCCTCAATCCAAATCGTGTAAATACAGCCTTAAATATATAATACAGCTGATCGCAATCCTATTGTCGGGACTTAAAACGAAAGGACGGCAGTAAACTTTACACACACACAAATGAATCACCCACACCCACTGCTGTGACAATAATTATGGCCCTTCTTCTCAAAAGATACAAGTGGAAAAGGCTGATCCTTTTGCTAGCTGGCTTCAGAGAATTCAACTAAAATCATTTTGCGTAAATATCAGCTAGCACTGTGACCTCGGGTTTGGCAGCCTGTGGGGACGGAGGTACAGGGAAGTGCCCCATGCACTGCATTGTGGGGCGGCCTAGGGCAGGGGTGCCCATGAGCTGGGGCATCTCCCCATCACGGTGCCACAACTACTGGTCAGAGTATGATCTAAAGACAGGTAAACGGCAGGTCATTTTGACCCCTGCCTTCTAACTATGAAAAATGTCAGAAGAATTTGAAGGAAAAACAGGATGTCTTAACAATTATTCTTCTCAATAAACTGGAGCATTAAATCAAATACTCAAGATCATCACAACCAAAAGGCCAGGGTGCATATTCAAAATCAGGAGAAACGGGTGTTCGGTTTTCACACTGGATGCAGAGGTAAGAGCCTAACTCTCCAGGCAGGCTAATTTTCCCCCAAAGTGTGTGCATGGTGAGGATGCACGAGGGTTATAGATCATTGGCTTCAGCAGCTCAGGCACTACACGCAAAAGACACTTTGTTAATTACAAGCTGATACTCACTTTTAAGAACACTGTTGATACCTGTTCCTCCTCATTCTTAAGAACTGAAGAGGAACCCCTGCAGGGGGTTGTCTGCATAATGACCACCCTCCTAAGTCTAAGGACTCTCCCGAGATTTAAAGGTGTTGTATTTTGTTGGCTTGTTTTCCTAAGAGAGGCTGATGTCGTTCTTGCATTAATTACCCTTAAAACTGCCAAGAGGTAAGAGGTGGGAAGATGGAAAGGGAGCCGCTGATTCTATTCAGCAGATGAGAAAACAGATTTAGGAAAAGTAACTAAGAAGTGGAGGACGAGTGTCAGGGAGGGAGGGCTAGTCCCTCTTTGTCAGGCCCCAGGAAGGATTGTGTTCATCGGTTCTTCTATTGATCCACTTTCACAGGCAGACGACACTGGCTTCCCAGTTTGTAAGGAAGCAAGAAAGCTGAAGAAGAGCAGAGGGCTTGTCCCAAGTCACTCTGACGCAGGAGAGAGCAGGACACTCAGAGGAACCCAGATGAGGTGAGATGGGAGCAGCCAGTTGGGTTCATGGGTCAGAAGAGGACAGAAATGGTGCCTGGAATCCTGCAAAGTGTACAAACGAGGAGTGGATCCCGGTTCAATATGCACCCGACAGAGACCAGGATGCATAAGGAAAGCAGGCTCTTGCCCGTGACCTCGCCAGCTTTGCCCCCGCCTTTCCTGCTTCCCAGCGAGGTTCCCAGTGCTCTTTCCCCCCATGCAGGCACTGTCTAATGTGATCATCATGACAAGAAAGTCGCCCTGTCCAAGGAATGCAGTTTTACGTGGCACCACCCTTTCTCTTGGACCAACATTGCAGTTTTGGAAATGAGACTCAGTGCTGGGCAAGGTCACAACTGAAAAGGAACGCTCGACGTCCAGCCTCCTGGATCATGCCCGTCTCCTTAGGCTCTCCAGAACCCAGGGGGGCTTGTGGCCGTTCCTAAGCCAGGCCACAGCTCCTGCCAGCCCAGGACTGGTCCAAAGTCCAAGTAATGGACAGGGTGAGGCGCCTTAAAGAACTCAGCTGTGGGTTTGCCTGGCTTCATCTGCAACATTACGCTTACAAGGCTAGTGGTCACCGTGAGACCATTTTTCCTTCCATAAAGCAGCAACCTTTCTCTCAGGTACCAGCAAAACAGACATGTGACTTAGGGCTTTTTTTTTTTTTTTTTAAAGAAAAATGTGTTGTCAAAACTTCCCCACTCAACAACTTTTTGATGTCTTGCTCTCATGTCCAGTGAGCTAACTTCCGACCACTTGAGGCTCACAGTAATCCCAGAAACCTGTGTAGCATTGGCACGAAGGTGGTAGCACAGATGCCAACTGACGTGTAGGTGACAAACTTGTAAGGCACTTCGATCTCCAGTCTCCGCCTGGCCTCCTTGTTTCTGGTGACCACCTTGAACCAGGAGTACAGCACTTGCAGCGAGAGATTTTGTACAAGTTGACGAACCAAGAGGAGCAGCACAATTCCCACCGTAAATTTGGTCAGACCCAAAACTAACAGGTCCCTGGTGAGGGGCGGGATGTTCTGAATAACAGGGAGAGGGTCCGTGGGCTTGGACATGAGCTGGAAAAAATGGTTGATCCAGAATCCTATGGTCACCCCAGCCCCGGCAGCCATAATGGTGGTGGTGTCCGCTCTGGTCGGGCTGTAGTAATCGGACACGGGGTAATTGTAGCACAAGAAGAATGGCACCACCAGGACACACACAGGGAAGAGGGGGCTGGCCGAGTCCAGGAGATCGATAAGGGTCCAGGCGGGGTAGGTGAGGACGATGAGGATGGCGGTGATCAAGATGCCACCCAGCACATCCTGCGGGAGAGAAAAGGACGATGTAAGTCAAACGAGTGCTCCCCTGTATACAGGTATAATTTTGATTCAAATATAATTGATTTGACATTTAAAATACAATTTTTATATTGTTTTAATTTATAATACATATTTTTAAAAGGTACAGTTGTAGACATTTGAAAATAGGAAAAATACAAACCACAATCACGCTATTCGTGCTATGTCTTTTCTTCCAGTGTTTCTGTCTTTTGGAATAAATTATTTTCTTAATGTATAGCTATAATCATACTGTTCCTTCAATCTATTATTTTTTGTTTTGAATTCTGTACTTTAAAAAAACTTTTGTTTTGGCTGCGCCACACAGCTTGCAGGATCTTAGTTCCCCGACGAGGGACCAAACCCAGGCGATGGCAGTGAAAGCGCTGAGTCCTAACCACTGGACAGCCAGGGAATTCCCTTTAATCTATTATTTTTGATTTCATAGTATATCACAAGGGTCGTCATGATCTTCACAGAGGTGGCATCATCCTTTCCTGGCAGGCAGGGGTCGGGGCTGCAGCTGGCTGGAGGAGGAAGCTGGCTTCTTCGGGAGCCACCTTCCTAGCAAGCACACCGTCATTACTTATGGAGCGCGTTTATTTGGGGTGGTTTGAGAAGACGTTGTAGATGTGGTGGTGCCGAAGCTCCGCCATGCCCGTCTGGGTACTACCACTCTGTCTTCAGAGACAGAATTTCAAATACTGTATATATTTCACTGGGTGCATGCACCATGCTTGATTTAATCAATTCTTCTTTACATTTTAGATTCTGGTTTTCTTTCTTGCTTCCTCTGACCCTCCTGCCTTCCCTATTTTTTCCTCTTTCTCTCCCTCCCTCCTTGCTTCTTTCCTTAAACTCCTGTTTAAAATATTTTTAACTCCTTAATGTCATCCACTTTCTTCTTCCTTTAGCATTCTCGCAGCAAAATTCATTAGGTGAATTCTTTTTTTTTTTTTCACACCCACACACTGTATTTTATTTTTACAAGAGATACACTGACACCAAGTATTGTAAATGGATGACCACAACAAAAGCAACAATGATTGCAATTACCAAACACGAAACACACTCATATTACGTCATAATATTGACATTCAGTCCAGTAATCCTCCACTGTAACAGCTCCTTTTCTTTGCAGTGAAAATTGATTTGTATAGTTTTTGCTTCCGAGTCCTTGTGGGATTTTTTTTTTTCTTCAAACAGAAAGTCACAAAAATTATAATCATCCTCATCAGTTCACTCAGTCCCATGTAATTAATTTTTTTGTATCTTGATCGTTTGTTAGCACTTTTATGAGTTCATCAGTTTTCCATTAGAGTTCTGAACATGTTTATTCATTCAGTTCAGCAGTATAGTCAGTTACCAGAAACCTGTACTTGTCAGTCTTTTCCATGAATTCCTTGAAGATGAAACCCTTTTATAGGAACATTTTTGCAAAAGCATTAGAGTACACCCAGAACTGTCTGTAAATGTCAAAAGACTTAAAAATGACCGTGGTGAAAGATTTGATGAAAGTTCATGATAATGCAATTGACAAGGAAATTGTTATTTCTGAGATATACACTTTAAAGTCATAACTAGAATTATGACTTATAACATATACCAGAAAATATAAGATTTTTAGAAATTTCATGTAATGTCTGAAACATTTATATTAACATATTTCCATACAAATAAGGTGAATTCTTAATGTAACCAATAGATGAATACATCTAAGTCAGAGAATGCGGAGCTTTGCTGTGGTTTTGTTACAAAGTTGCACATGGATTATTTTGAAAGTTTACCATTGGAAAATTGAAACACTTTCCTCAATGTATTGGAAAATCTGGGAAACACCAAAAAGTAAAACACATGCATTGTGGAAAAACTGGAAAGCACTGAAAAGTATAAGAAAAAATAAATAGATCCTTATTTCCACCACCTACAGTTAACGCTGTCTATATTTTGGCATGTTGCCTTCCACTCTTTTTTTTTTTTTCCATATAAACATAAAATAGAATTCTAAAGGCTTAGGTCTTTTTTTTTTTCTCTCCCTAATAGCTTCATTCATTATTTCTCTTGTTTAGTTTCTAATAAAATGACATCTGATTTGAGTGAACAATGGGTGAGAATCAGACCTTAGAAATAAACACTGAGGCTACAGCAAATTTCACAGATTAGAGGGCATCCATTCTTCCTTCCAGCCCATGTGTGAGTACCTGCTATATGCCAGACACAGTGCTAGAGGATCCAGTCTGAGCCAAACAATCACAACCACACCTAGGCGGAGCTTACGGCTTAGTGGAGAGACAGAGGATTACTGTTGTTTAAGAGGGAAAGGGATAAGCCTGTGGATCTCGATGGTCCCTTGGGGCTGGAGAGTAAAGAGTAAACACAGGTAGGAAACACTTCCCACAGGGCTCTAGAGTCCAGTCCGCTTCCTAAAGCCTGCATCCAGGGAGCAACATGAAGCCACTGACGTAGCTCTCATTGGGTACCAACATGACAAGAGTTTCTGACTGCAGTGAGGAGAACAGATAGGAGAGGGGCAAGAGTGGGGGGAAGCCTTGTGTCGCTGCATGTCCTTCACGTGGCACCTGGGCTTTACCTGTTCTTACTTCCGCCATCATCCTTCTCTTCAAATATCCCTCAGGCTTCACAGTCTCCATGATCTTTCTCCCCATGACCTTCTCCTGTGCTATGATTATGCACGGATGTTACTTTATTTTTGGGGAAAAAAAGGAGCAATCTTTCATTTAAGTTTCCTGGTTACCAAAACTTGAGCCAAACTCTTGAATTTTCTACACCTGTCATCTCCACTTCTGCACCTTGAAACACAAGTGCTGCCAACCTAGACTTAGATGATACACCATTCTCAAAGGCCACTTACTAGACATTTGCTGGTTGTTTCTTCAGCATCTGTCTTTGACCCAATAGCCCATACCTCCCCTTGGGGACCCATGAAGTTCTGGAAAATTATGGAGTTGGAGCACATGACCTAGGTAGGCCAATCAGTGTACTGTATCTCCTGGTCACCGTGATTGGTGCAGGGGTGGTCACGTGACCTACACCAGTCCAATCAGACAAAATTGTGCGGGTTTTGCTTGGATTCTTGGAAAGAGATGTTGTTTCTCCTTCTGAACACTGGGCCCTGTGGACTGACACCCTTCACTTAGCAGACCTTTAATATTCAGCTTTTATTAATATTACCCTGTACCATCTTGGCTCTTCTCTGACCCCTAAGAAGTCTCTTTCTTGGTTTCCTCCTTTAGATCCTAAGAGATCCTAAACAGGCATTTTCACAGATCACAGATTCTGTCTTCAGGCTCTGCGTGTTTTTCTCTGTTGAATAGTTTGTGTAGTTTCTATGTTGTGTTAGTTTCTGCTGTACAACATTGGAGACACAGATTTGAGTGCCACGCTGTTAGAGAATGGAGAGATGAGGCCATGGACCTACACAAACTTTTCAACAGAGAAAAACATGCAGAGCCTGAAGACACAGTCTGTGGAAATGCCCATGTTTAGATGCTCCAATAAAAATTAATTTTAAAAAATTGGTCGAATAAGCTATTGTATAGTCATTGAGTGGAATACTATGCAACAATAAAAAAGTAAAAAAGCGAAGTACAAAAAAACCCAACTATGTCTCCAGGCATCTCTCTCAAACTTTAGTCCTGCCTCTTTAAACCAAAAGCTAGACATTTTCATTCAGATGTCCTTTCAGCACCCCCAAACCAACTTATCTAAGATAAAAGTCACCAAAATGAAAAATGAGTAAAGGAAATGAGCACTTTATAGGAAAAGAAATATGAATGCTTCTTAAACATATAAAATATACCTAAATTTACTCATAATAAGAAGTGGAAATTAAGCTATGCTGAAGAGAAATTAAAATTTACATTCACACAAAAATCAGTACACAAATGTTTACAGCAGTTCTATTAATAATCACCCAGAACTGGAAAAAAAAAACCCAATGTCATTAAAGGGGTAAACAAACTGTGCTACTTTCATACAATGGAATACTTCTCAGCAATAAAAAACAACAAACTACTGATGCAGGCAACAGCTTTGATGAAATCTCCAGGAAATTATGCTGAATGGAAAAAGCCAGTCTCCAAGGGTTACATGCTGTGTGGTTCTATTTATATGACATTCTCTAAAAGACAGAACTACAGGGATGGGGAACAGATCAGTAGTTGCCAGGGTCTAGGGGCAGGGGGAGGGTGCGACTACAAAGGGAGAGCATGGGGGACTTTTTTGGGGTGATGGAGCCGTTCTGTGTTGCGGTGGTGGTTACTCAGATCTATCCCGGCGTTAAAATCCAGAGAACTATACACCCAAAGCAAAGTCAATTTCACTGTTTGTTCATTTAAAAAATAAAATAAAAAATGACATTTTAAAGAAAAATAAAAAAGCTGGTGGCCTCTTTTGTTTTCTCTAAATAACAGTGTCATGCGTACTGTGTGTGAACCAGTGCTCTGGACACCCAGAGGTTCCAACGTGACCCCGCCCTCCCTCCCCTGCCCCACAAACCACTGAGAATGTACCCCTCACCTATCAGCATTAACAAAATCCAAAAGTTTGACAGTATTCTGTTGATGAAACAGTAGTTGGGGGCAAAGGGACTCTTGTCTCTTAATCACATGAATGCAAAATGGCACAACCCTTATGGGGAGGAACCTGGCAATATTTTAAAAAATGACACATTCATATAACCTCTGACCCACAATCTCACTCTAGGTCTTGACCATAGAGATACACCCGCCGTTGTCTGTAAGGAAGTATTTACAAGCTGTCCATTGTAGTATTGTTTGTAATAGCAGGACCCTGGAAAAATGCCGAGTTCTACCTAGAGGGGCCAGTTAAATCTAACCGTGGTATATTCATACAATGGAATACTCTGCAGCTGTAAAAAGGATGAGGAGACTCTGATGTGGAATTTTAAAACGCACGGTACTGAACAGTGTGTCCAGCATGCTACCATTTTCCATTTTTACAACGGTGGTAGAATATATGGATACATTTTTACTTGATACACAAGCAGGTTCACTTGAATGGCAGGGGATGGAGTTGGCAAGGAGCCTTTTCACAGGATACCCGTGTGTACCTTTTGAATCTTTTTTTTTTTGGCCACACCATGCGGCTTGCAGGATCTTAGTTCCCTGACCAGGGATCAAACCCGGGCCCCTTACGGTGGAAGCGTGGAGTCCTAACCACTGGACCACCAGGGGATTCCCCTTTTTGAATTTTATATCCTATAAATGTACCGCCTACTCTAAAAAATTAAGTGAAAATAATTCCATCTCTCCTCTTCCAAACAGGATCTGCCTTTCAATTCTCCATATGAAGTGGGGATCTGAGGTGAGTCTAGTGGTGTCCTCCCCAGGGGATTGGGCATATGTGGTGATGGGGGCATGCGACCGTCCTGCCGAAGCATCACCTGCTGAGGACTGAGGGCGTCTTTCTGTGAGTTTTAAAGGAACACACAGTTTGCGGGGAGGAGCAGGGCCAGGCACAATGAACTTGATACCCAGCACAAGCCTCTGCTTTCTCAGTGGGGAGGGGAGGTTCTGCCACTCCGAGTGTCTCTGGCAGCCCCACTGAACTCGAGTCTGAGCCTGGAGGAAGTCAGAGAGGATGGAAGAGTCATTTTGCCTCCATCTGCAAAACACAGAGCTAAAGAATGCTGCTTGGAGACCCTTCTGGCAGAGGGCTCTCCAAAGGGGGGAACCCATTCTTCCTCATACCTCCAGGCCACAGTGCCCCATGTGGGCACTTTATGACACCATGACAAAGGCAGAGCATCTGTATCATCCACTGTGGCCCTTGAATTAGAGTCATGGGCACAGATCTGCTTTGCCTGGTGAAGCAGCCGGAGAGTTACTGCTGACACGCAGATCAGCAGGGAAGGATGCTGATGGGGCAGGAACTGCAGAACTCAGAGCACCAACAGCATATCCTAGACCAGCTGGTGGGACAACATCAGAAAGCTGCTGGGCCTGGAGGGCAGTGGGCAAGACCAAGCTGCTCAAGGTCACAGCCTGGGCAGAGAGCAAGGGACCCGGCAATGTTATCTTCACATCATGGCGTCCGACAGGCCAACAGTGGCGCTAGGGGCTCGGACTGGTTCCTGAGCAGATGTGAGACTACTTTTGCAAAGTCAAGACATTGTTCATGTGGGCATTTCTGTTAGGGTTGAACTGTGTTTAACCCCCCCCATTTCTGTAGGGGTTAAACACAGTTTTGCAGAGGACTAGGGGTTCAGAGTGACCCTGTAGGGCTCAGAGAAATTCATTAATTATATGTATTTCTGTTGATGGACCCGCCCCCCACCCCCCAGGCTCCCTGGTGGCAGAAGCTCAGAGTCCTAACGACTGCTCCTCCCTCTCACCTCCTCTGACCAGCAGTCACAGACGCCCCCTCCTTCATCCACAAGCTCCCGCTCCTGCTGTCACCTCTGAACGCGCACTCTCCCACCCCTGAACGCCCACTCTCCCACCCCTGAACGCGCACTCTCCCACCCCTGAACGCCCACTCTCCCACCCCTGAACGCGCACTCTCCCACCCCTGAACGCCCACTCTCCCACCCAGAGCTTCATTTCCCTGCCTGCCGGCCAGTCTCCCGTCCACAGCATTCACTCACCGCCTTCCTGGTTGCTGTTTCAATAACCAATGTTGGCCAACTTTAGTGTGCAGCGGAATTCACTTAGGACAATTATTCAGATGTAGATTCCAGAGGACTGCCCTCTGATTCTGATCTGCAGTGTGGCCCAGGAGCCTGCATTTTCACACCTCAACATAATGCTGATGTAGTGAGTCTAAACAGAAACAACTCTGAGAAATACCAACCTCTCTGGGGCTTCCCTGGTGGCGCAGTGGTTAAGAATCCGCCTGCCAATGCAGGGGACACGGGTTCGAGCCCTGGTCCGGGAAGATCCCACATGCCGCGGAGCAACTAAGCCCGTGCGCCACAACTACTGAGCCTGCGCTCTAGAGCCTGCGAGCCACAACTACTGAAGCCCGTGTGCTACAACTACTGAAGCCCGCGCGCTACAACTACTGAAGCCCACGCGCCTAGAGCCTGTGCTCTGCAACAAGAGAAGCCACCACAATGAGAAGCCTGTGCCCCGCAACAAAGAGTAGCCCCTGCTCACTGCAACTAGAGAAAGCCCGCGTGCAGCAGCGAAGACCAAATGCAGCCAAAAATTAAATAAATGAATAAATAAATAAATTTATAAAAAAAAAAAAAAAAAAGAAATACCAACCTCTCGACAGATTCAGAGTCCTGCTTCATATGGGTTTAATTAATCTACCATTGCAGGGTTTTCTCTCACTCCTTTCCCATTTGAACATTCCACACCAGTCAGATAGGTCTACTTGCTTTTCCCAAACATGCCTTGCACAATTTTATCATAGTTTTACATTCCTTTTATGTACGGCACATTTTAACCATCTCTATCTATCAAGATCTTATCAGCTCATCTAAGGCTCAGCTCAAAAGCTACTTCCTTTCCAGAATATCTTCCTGTACCTCCACAGTTGGAAATAACCTGTGCCTGAACTGAACGTAAAGGCACTTGCTTAACAGCACTCAAAAAGCCCCTCTCCTTTTTTTTTCTTTTAATTTTATTTATTTTTTTTATACAGCAGGTTCTTATTAGTTATCCATTTTATACATATTAGTGTATATATGTCAATCCCAGTCTCCCAATTTATCATACACACACCTCCTCCCGCTGCTTTCCCCCCTTGTTGTCCATACGTTTGTCCTCTACATCTGTGTCTCTATTTCTGCCCTGCAAACCGGTTCATCTGTACCATTTTTCTAGGTTCTACATACATGCGTTAATATACGATATTTGTTTTTCTCTTTCTGACTTACTTCACTCTGTACAACAGTCTCTAGATCCATCCAAAAAGCCCCTCTCTTAAATTGCCTTTCCTGTAGTTACGTGTTCACGTGTTTTTCTCCTGAGTTGATTATAACAGTCTGATCAGCAAGGAGGAAGTTCTCTTGCAAATTGACATTGTTCCTCAAAGCTCCTAGCACAGTGCCTAACAGGTAGCAGATATTCAGTTACACAGATTAGGAGAATTTAATGCCTTTCTCTTTCCGGAATATCCATAATATTTAAAACCCATTGTTACCATACATAAAAGAAAATGTGCCTTCCTTCCCCGTCTTCCTTTGTAACTGCAGTCACCAAATTCCCGGACATCTGGTTGGAATATTAATCATAAACTAATTCTGTTCCTCTTCAGTGCATCAGGAGATGAGACAATTTTGGTCCACAGCCCTAGCATTTGAGGCGAAAGTAATTTTGGCCAACATGGCTGCTGCTGTACAGATTTTTCCTTCTAGCCACACAGTTGGATTTTTAGCCATAAAAGGTGGCATTGTAATAAAGACAATTTAGGTATTTTTATAATAAAAATACTTGAACCATTTCTAATGAACTTTCTAATTTGGGGCTCTATGTTTCTAATAATAAACTTATTCTAAACAGCTCCTAAAAAATAAGGACCAGGGCTTCCCTGGTGGCGCAGTGGTTAAGAATCCGCCTGCCAATGCAGGGGACACAGGTTTGGGTCCTGGTTCTGTAAGACCCCACATGCCGCAGAGCAACTAAGCCCGTGCGCCACAACTACTGTGCCTGCACTCTAGAGCCCGCGAGCCACAACTATTGAGCCCACGTGCCACAACTACTGAAGCCTGTGCGCCTAGAGCCCGTGCTCCGCAACAACAGAAGCCACCACAATGAGAAGCCCGCGCACAACGAAGAGTAGCCCCCGCTCACGCGCACCAATTTCGACCCAACGCAGCCAAAAATAAAATAAATAATAAAAATAAATAAATTTTTAAAAAATTAAAAATAAGGACCAGAGTGCTTGAAAATTCAAGGACAACTTCTTTACACTAATTTTTTCAAGCTACTAAATTCACAGAAATGAAAAACTCACAAAATCTTCATCTCAGGATTGGATCTGCTGTTTTGATTTTAGCAACTTCTAAATGAGGAGGTGATTTCTTTGGAACTGCACAGACATGTGTTTGGCACAGTGCATGGGGCCAGAGGGAAAAGAGTTCACAGTTCTCTGGAATGGCCAAGGTGAGCTGTGGGGCAGAGGACAGTGTACAGAGCACAGTACAGACGTGTGGAGCCACTAGCCAGCCCTGGGATAATTCTGTCCAGAAAAGGTGGATTTGGGGGGTGGGGGGAAGAGAGAAGAGTGTGTGTGGTTTGTAAGGAGGTAGGAACGCTATGGAAGATGGGTAAAACATAACGATGCAAAAAGCATGATAAAGAAAAGAAGTGAGGGCTTCTCTGGTGGCACAGTGGTTGAGAATCTGCCTGCCAATGCAGGAGACACGGGTTCGAGCCCTGGTCTGGGAAGATTCCACATGCCGCGGAGCGGCTGGGCCCGTGAGCAACAATTACTGAGCCTGCGCGTCTGGAGCCTGTGCTCCGCAACAAGAGAGGCCGCGATAGTGAGAGGCCCGCGCACCGCGACGAAGAGTGGCCCCCGCTTGCCAAAACTAGAGAAAGCCCTCGCACAGAAACGAAGACCCAACACAGCCATAAATAAATAAATAAATAAATAAACCAACCCAAAAGTTAAAAAAAAAAAAAAAAAGAAAAGTAGTGAGGGCAAAAATGGCAGAATAAGTGTGCTTTACTTTGCAAAAAACACATTTAAAACTCCTTTCCAAGAAGAATGTAATTAGACTACAACACACACAAAATATTCATCACTTAGACCCAGTTATTCCACTCCTAGGAATTTATTCTAAGAAAATAATCAGAGACGGACTTCCTGGTGGCACAGTGGTTAAGAATCCGCCTGCCAATGCAGGGGACACGGGTTCGAGCCCTGGTCCTGGATGATCCCACATGCCGTGGAGCAACTTAAGACCGTGAACCACAACTACTGAGCCTGCACTCTAGAGCCCACAAGTCACAACTACTGAGCCAATGTGCCTCAACTACTGAAGCCTGCGCGCTCTAGGGCCCGTGCTCTGCAACAAGAGAAGCCACCGCAATGAGAAGCCCGCACACCGCAATGAAGAGCAGCCCCGGCTCACCACAACTAGAGAAAGCCTGCGCGCAGCAACGAAGACCCAACACAGCACCCCCACAAGAAAAAGAAAGAAAGAAAGAAAATAATCAGTGAAGAAGCTACTCACAAATGTTTTTGGATAGGGATGATTCTTGTTGAGTTATTTCAACCTATACTGATGAAGTCCAAAAAGTAACTAACACATGCTCCACCACAGAACAATCAGAAAACACAAATAAGCAAAAAGTGCATAAAGAATGGAGCATACATCATAATAAGGAAGAATCTGGAAAGACATAAATCAAGCATGGTGTAATGTTGTTTTCACCAAAAATGAGTTAAAAATACATATTGCTTTCTTATTTAATAACATAGCAGGAACATTTTCCATTTGAAAAGAAACATTTCTGCAACCTCTTTTTTTTGTGGTTTCAAAGTATCCATAAGTGCGATAATATCAAGCAGAATACAAACTCTACATAAAGGATGATCCTAATTCTATATAAATATACACTTGCATGCATGGATAAAATATCGGAAGGAAATAGACTAAAATATTAATAGTAGTTTTTATCTGTTTGGATATCACAGATGATGATTATCTTCCCCATGCTTTGCATATATTTTCTAAATTTTCTAGTCAACACCTTTATTGTAATAAAAATACAATCAAGGCAAAAAATCAGGATGTTAAAATCAGAATGTTTCAAAATAGACGAGCATGGAAATAATTAATGCTTATAAGTTTTCACATCATGCAAAAAAGAAAAATGAAACGCCCAAGAATCTACATGATAATCAAGATACCATTCTTCCATGATGTAAGTAAGTAAAATAAAAGCATATAAGATGCGTTGCCAGTGCTACCCTACAAATCACATTGAAACATAATAAACCTTTAATTCAAGTTACCATCAAGGTTTAAATGAAGCCTTTTAAATTATTTGGGGAAAAAAAATCATTACATGAACCTAACCTTTTCTAAAGTTAAAATGCAGAAAGATCTAAATGCCTTTCATTTTTGTACCTATTCTCATTTTCAGTTATAACAGTTAGTATACAGATAAAAGCTTGAGCTTTATTATATCTCTTTACCAAAAATAGTAATAAAGACAGGCAATCTAAAGTGTTTAGGAAAGAATCCTAATGGAGTTATCCCAAACATCAGAACAAATTTTAGTGAATGCTATATAAACACATAAAATAGTGTTTTTATTCTGAGTCAAACAGAAACACTCCTCCTTTTGGTAAACATCTCTAGATATTTCAACAGCAGGCCCTAACCCTGAGAACTCCCAGCAGTTGTGAGCTCTGACCCTATATCACATTCCTATATGCGGTTTACAGGGAAAAATTTACATTCTATCTCCAAACATCTTCACTGAAGAATGCTATTGAACAGACCAAAACAACACAGGGTTAGCTCACCAGAAAGAAGGGGAGAACAAACCCATTCATTCAATTGTTCGGAAAGAATGCATTCAGATCTTGGAACTATTTATGCCGAGAACTCGACGATTCTGGCATCTTCCCCTCTGCCAGGTCCCCTGCTGAGAATGTGAAGGGCCCTCTCTGCCCTTGGCTGCCTTCAGAGAGCAAGCTGAAGCCAGGAGCAGAGTAAAAGCCAAGACCCACTTCTTTGTAGATGCAGTGAATGCTCTGAATGCAAGCAGACCCTGACATTAAAACAAACTTTAAAAAAACCCAAAACCCTCAAACCCTCCCCACAATTATTTTAGAAAATAACTTTTAGTTATAGATCAACGTTTCCTAGTTAATACACTCAGAATACTGATTCTTTTCCATGCTAGCTCACAATTCATTCAATTTCTGAGAATAATGCAGATGAGATTCAATAGAAGCCAAATGGTAAGAGGGGGAGGCAACATTGTTCATGAATATGAATATAAATGATTACAGAGAGAAACCTACATCTTATGTAATTAGCATATGTATAGGGGAGAAAGAGTGAATGCCTAAATTCAAAAATATTAATTTCCTATTGAAACACACCAACGTCCACAGGGATCAATCAAAAGCAGGGAGCAGATTTACCTTGCCACGTGGTTTAAGTGTAAGCAGCAGAATCTCCTGATATTCACAGCTCTTTGAGTGGGCGCTCTGTCTTGCCTGTTCTCTGAGCCACCTCAGATATCCAAGCACAAATCTAGGGCTAAGGATCACTAGGCATGGAAATCTACACTTATTTTGAAAACCCGCTGGAGCTCAGGAGTAAAGATAGGAGGTAGAAAAAGGTATGCCAGCTTTCACCTTCTGCTGTATTAGAATAAATGCCCACTTAGAAAGTGAGCCTATTTAAACCTTCATTAGAAATCATGTTGACATCTTTAACAGAAAATGGTTTTCTATAAGTGTAAGAAAAATTATATACAACTTGGACGTAAGGTAGAAAACCTCTTCTGGGGGCAAAGCGCCTGAGGATAATAGAAGGAATAATACTTTGTTCACCTCACTGCTTGCTATTTTTTTTTTTAACATCATTATTGGAATATAGTTGCTTTACAATGTAGTGTTAGTTTCTGCTTTATAACAAAGTGAATCAGCTACATATACATATATCCCCATATCTCCTCCCTCTTGCGTCTCCCTCCCACCCCTCTAGGTGGTCACAAAGCACTGAGCTGATCTCCCTGTGCAACGCAGCTGCTTCCCACTAGCTATCTATTTTACATTTGGTAGTGGATATATGTCCATGCTGCTCTCTCACTTCGTCCCAGCTTACCCTTCCCCCTCCCCATGTCCTCAAGTCCATTCTCTACATCTGCGTCTTTATTCCTGTCCTGCCCCTAGGTTCATCAGAACCATTTTTTTTTTTTAGATTCCATATATATGTGTTAGCATACGGTATTTTTCTCTTTCTGACTTACTTCACTCTGTATGACAGACTCTAGGTCCATCCACCTCACTACAAATAACTCAATTTTGTTTCTTTTCATGGCTGAATAATATTCCATTGTATATATGTGCCACATCTTCTTTATCCATTCATCTGCTGATGGACACTTAGGGTGCTTCCATGTCCTGGCTATTGTAAATAGTGCTGCAATGAACATTGTGGTATATGACTCTTTTTGAATTAAGGTTTTCTCAGGGTATATGCCCAGTAGTGGGATTGCTGGGTCATATGGTAGCTCTATTTTCAGTTTTTTAAGGAACCTCCATACTGTTCTCCATAGTGGCTGTATCACTTTACATTCCCACCAACAGTGCAAGAGGGTTCCCTTTTCTCCACACCCTTTCCAGCATTTATTGTTTGTAGACTTTTTGATGATGGCCATTCTAACCGGTGTAAGGGGATACCTCATTGTAGTTTTGATTTGCATTTCTCTAATGATTAGTGATGTTGAGCATCCTTTCATGTGTTTGTTGGCAATCTGTATATCTTCTTTGGAGAAATGTCTATTTAGGTCTTCTGCCCATTTTTGGATTGGGGTGTTTGTTTTTTTGATATTGAGCTGCATGAGCTGCTTGTATATTTTGGAGATTAATCCTTTGTCAGTTGCTTCATTTGCAAATATTTTCTCCCATTCTGCGGGTTGTCTTTTCATCTTGTTTATGATTTCCTTTGCTGTGCAAAAGCTTTGAAGTTTCATTAGGTCCCATTTGTTTATTTCTGTTTTTATTTACATTACTCTAGGAGGTGGGTCAAAAAGGATCTTGCTGGGTTTTATGTCATGGAGTGTTCTGCCTATGTTTTCCTCTAAGAGTTTTATAGTGTCTGGCCTTACATTTAGGTCTTTAATCCATTCTGAGTTTATTTTTGTTTATGGTGTTAGGGAGTGTTCTAATTTCATTCTTTCACATGTAGCTGTCCAGTTTTCCCAGCACCACTTATTGAAGAGGCTGTGTTTTCTCCATTGTATATCCTTGCCTCCTTTGTCATAGATTAGTTGACCATAGGTGTGTGGGTTTCTCTCTGGGCTTTCTATCCTGTTCCATTGATCTATATTTCTGTTTTTGTGCCTGTCACTGTTTGCACATGACATGATACTATACATAGAGAATCCTAAAGATGCTACTAGAAAACTACTAGAGCTAATCAATGAATTTGGTAAAGTAGCAGGATACAAAATTAATGCACAGAAGTCTCTTGCATTCCTATACACTAATGATGAAAAATCTGAAAGAGAAATTAAGGAAACACTCCCATTTACCACTGCAACAATAAGAATAAAATACCTAGGGACAAACCTACCTAAGGAGACAAAAGACCTGCATGCAGAAAACTATAAGACACTGATGAAACAAATTAAAGATGAAACAAACAGATGGAGAGATATACCATGTTCTTGGATTGGAAGAATCAATATTGTGAAAATGAGTATACTACCCAAAGCAATCTACAGATTTAATGCAATCCCTATCAAACGACCAATGGCATTTTTCACAGAACTAGAACAAAAACTTTCACAGTTTGTATGGAAACACAAAAGACCCTGAATAGCGAACGCAATCTTGAGAAAGAAAAACAGAGCTGGAGGAATCAGGATCCCTGACTTCAGACTATACTACAAAGCTACAGTAATCAAGACAGTATGGTACTGTCACTGTTTGCTATTGATTAAAGGTCTCAGACCTTGTGAAGTGACAAGCTAGCTGACAGATTTTTTTTTTTTGGTAGAAATGCAAATAATTCCCGTTCAGTGGAAATGATGACCCCCAAAGGTAACAGCTTGTTGCCCTGTAGGTCAGTAACTAGTTTTGTATAACCTAGCAATCTAAGTAATATTTCTTTATTAAGTTGTCTGTAAATATTTAGTTCTTTATATCTGACTAGTTCCTTCATTAATAAATCAGTTGAATAAAATCTTTGACATTTATATTTGGACAAGAGTTATGATTTTACCATTTAAAAATCATACTCTAGGGACCTCCCTGGTGGTGCAGTGGTTAAGAATCTGCCTGCCAATGCAGGGGACATGGGTTTGAGCCCTGGTCAGGGAAGATCCCACATGCCACGGAACAACTAAGCCCGTGCGCCACAACTACTGAGCCTGTGCTGTAGAGCCTGTGAGCCACAACTACTGAGCCTGCATGCCACAGCTACTGAAGCCTGCATGCCTAGAGCCCATGCTTTGCAACGAGAAGCCACCGCAATGAGGATCCTGCACACCGCAACGAAGAGTACCCCCACTCACCGCAACTAGAGAAGAGCCTGCGTACAGCAACAAAGACCCAACACAGCCAAAAATAAATAAATAAATAAGTAAATTTATTTAAAAATAAAATAAAATAAAAATTATACTCTAGCGAGTAATTATTTCAATGTTTATTCATATGACTAATTATTTTGAATGATTGAATATGCATATCCCATGTAACAAATTGCATTTTTTATGTTGCTTTCCTCTGTATACTCTCTTTAAATGGCACTGGTTTGCTCAAAAAGTAAATAAGGCAGGTGTTATGTTTCTTAATGTGATGATACAATAAGATATTATTGCATGCTTTTTACAATATCAATATTAACTAGAAAGGATTTAGGTATACTATATATTTCTAAACTCTAGTCCATATACAGTATGATTTGGGAAATAATCACTTGCTTGTCTTGGTTTCACAAAATCTAACAAGTCCAAACAGGAGATCTTCATGAAACAAAGTTTCCCTACCCATAATTCACATTAATATGAGCAGCTCTAACTATAATGAATCACAGGGCCTGGCAGGTCAACAGGATTATGACATTAGATCAAACAAGCTTCACAGGCAGGTTATAACATTGTCTTTGACAACTGTTAAGCAGCCTGCAAGAATGACAAGTATAGGGAAGGGCAATCTGCTAGAAGACACAAAAGACACTGTCAAACATTTAAGTGATTTTTCTCAAATCTGGGTGGGCAGAGGGGCCTCTGAGCAACAAGAGAACAGAAGAAAGTCATATTCAAATGTAATATAATTGTTGAACAGGCCCATGCAGGTTGAAATTTAATTGGCATTGTCCCCATATTGGCTGGGATGTTGTGTATAGACTGTTTCAGTGCTTTTCAAACTGCATCTTGCATTAGAGCCCACTGGGAACTTCTTAAAATGCAGAATCTAATTCAGTAGGTCCAAGTGGGGCCTGAGAGTCTGCATTTCTTTTTTTTTTAATTAATTAATTTATTTATTTTGGCTGAGCCAGGTCTCAGTTGCAGCATTGCTGCATGCAGACTCTTAGTTGCGGCATGCGGACTTCTTAGTTGCGGCATGTGGACTCTTAGTTGTGGCATACTTGTGGGATCTAGTTCTCCGGCCAGGGATCAAACCCTGGCCCCCTGCATTGGGAGCGCGGAGTCTTACCTGCTGGACCACCAGGGAAGTTCCCAGTCTGCATTTCTAACAAGCTCCCAGGTGGTGCTGAGGCTGCTGGTCAGGGGACCACACTGTGAATGGCAAAGACTATTTCACCTTGCTAAATCGCAGAGGTCGGCACAGGCTCCTCTAGCTGAATATGATAGGTCAGAGCTTCCTGAGTGCTTTTTTGAAATACACATTAAAAAAATAAAACCACCTGAGGGAGATGGGGGGTAAGGGAGGGAAGGAAGGGGAGTTTGGTATTAGCAGAGGCAAACTATTATATATAGGATAGATAAACAGCAAGGTCCTACTGTAGAGCACAGAGAACTATATTCAATATCCTGTGAGAAACCATAATGGAAAAGAATAGGAAAAAGAATATATATATGTATAACTGAGTCACTTTGCTGTATAGAGGAAATTAACACAACATTGTAAATCAACTATACTTAAATAAAAATTTAAAAAAAAAAAGATGGGCCAAAAAATAAAAAAAGATTAAAAAAATAAAACCTTCTGAATTATATGAGCACCGTATAATATACTCATATAATACTTGAGTCAGTACTGTAAAAAAGTGATAGTATAGTTTTTGAAAATCTTTGAGTGATATTCCAATGAAGAAACATTTGAGTGTAAAGAGGTCCTAGAGAAAGATCTGAAAATTCTTTGTAGACTTGGTGACATGACTGCTCACATTTAGAGGAAAAATAATTCTGCCCAGCCCTTTGTCACTGACCCCAGGGAATGTTGGCTCAAACCCTTGAGTCCTGGCTCCCTGTGCAGAAACAAAACTCCCTGAGGGGATCTTTTGCAGCCCTTATATCACACGAGGAACTGGAGATTACTGGAGACCTAAAAAATATCAGTCTTGCTCTGCAGACTGTTCTAGGTATGTCTGATATGGCCACACAATGTTTATGATGAGGCTGGACCATCTCAATCACAGAGATTGTCACCTCCTTGTTATTGGGTGTCAAGTGAGAAGATAGTAACACCACGTAACTATTAAAATGGAGAAATGGGATTCAAGATACAGTGAAGCACAAGACTGTGGTATGTGCATAACCCTTTGTTTTCACAAACGTGGTGAGAGCTCAGGGGTGCAGTGTGGAAACCAAACTGTGCCATAACCCTATGCATGTGGAATAATTTTATGGAGGTTTCAGTGTTGGAAAAAAATCAAATAAATTATAGCACTTATAGGAAGCCCTGTGTGCATTTAAAAATATGATTCATGAAGTGGTTATTTCCTTTCCCCAGTGAGCATGGTTTAAGGAACATTCCCACAGACATACACAAACACAGACCTCAGTCGTATTTTGCGATTAAAATTAAGTTCTAGACTTTTAGCTGATTTTCAGAGCATAAGATGCAAGGCAGCTAATTCACTACTCTACATCTGTCTGCTGTGCCCCAATTAGTGCTCATTTTGATCACCAACAGAGCACAGTTTGGTAATGAGACCAATTCTCAGGCAGTTTTATATGGATGGTTTATGTGATGGATAAACCATCCATTTGCCCTGTATGGCAAGCTAGATACTGCTATTTCTCTCCACAGGCAACTTAGCCCAGCTCAACTCTCTAAACCCTTCTAGGTGTATTTCTTATTTTGAAACAGCATCACAGAGAAGATGGATGGATATTAATTCTGTGGAGAACTTGGTTCCCTTTCTTAATCAGATTTGGTAGGTAGGGTTACAGCGACTAAAAGGAATTTTGGAAATCAATGGTTTGTGAATTTTTAAATTGATTCCTAAACAATAAAAGGACCAAAGACAAAAGCATTGGAAATGCAGGTATTTGTTTTATTGCCAAAATCCACATTAAGTGTTGTTCCATTTAAAAAAAAGAAAAGAAAAAAGAAAAATAGACACAGTGCAAGGGAAGATATAAGAAATGCAAGTACCCAGTCAATGAAGAATTATCATTCATCACAGCAAAGTCTAGAAACTTCCTTCTCTTCTAGGAAATCCTTATGTAAATAATAATGGAGCTCAAATATTTCTTTATTAGTTCATTCAATAGTTATCACGTGCTTTTATTTTTGACTGGTTACTATACATCAAAAAATATACTCGGATAGAGGAAGAATAAGATATAGTGTCTGTCCATTAAATAAAAATAACTTTATTGTTTTTGTCAAAAGCAATTCAGGCTCACTATTAAAAATGCACTTCTGAGCCTTCTGTCCATAACCAACTCCTCTTCCCACACACATAATTTTACAACTAATGGCACCATACTGTAACCTGTTTTTCACAGACTATATGTCATACACATCTTTTTGTGACTACAGAACTACATTATTTTAATGGCTATGTCACATTCCACTCTATGGAAATACCATCCTTAACTCCATCTGATTGGTGGACGTTTATTCTCATTGTTTGCTACTAAATGCATTAATGAACACCCTGGAGGGGCACTATAGAATGGTAATTAAAAGCATGGATTCTGGGGAGGGGGAAGAGTAAGCTGGGACAAAATGAGAGAGTGGCATGGACATATATACACTACAAAACGTAACATAGATAGCTAGTGGGAAGCAGCCGCATAGCACAGGGAGATCAGCTTGGTGCTTTGTGACCACCTAGAGGGGTGGGATAGGGAGGGTGGGAGGGAGGGAGATACAAGAGGGAAGAGATATGGGGACATATGTATATGTATAACTGATTCACTTTGTTATAAAGCAGAAACTAACACACCATTGTAAAGCAATTATACTCCAATAAAGATGTTAAAAAAAAAAAAAAAAGCATGGATTCTCAAGTCAGACTGCTTAGTTTTAAATCTCAGTTCAGTCTCTTATCAACTGTATAACCTTGGTCAGTTTAGTTAACCTCATCTGTAAGGCTGGAATAACAACAGGGTCCCTCATAGGGTCACTGTTAATTACCCTGATGAGGTAGTTAATACATGTAAAGCACTTGGAATGGTGCATAGCAGATCGTAAGTGCTTTATAAGTGTTTGCTATTATTTTTACTTTTACACCTGTGCAATTATATGCGTTAGGGGAATGGGCTAAGAGCCTAGAAGGCTCTGAATGTACACTTTAGATCTTAATACAGTCTACAAAGTGCCCTCCAAAAAGCTTATACCAATGGTTTATCCATAACTTTGAAAACAGTCGTCCTTGCTTGGCAGGTATGAGATCTGGAAAACTCACTGCCAGTCTGACCAAGCTGGCTACATTGATTTAAGTGTATACCATGGGCAAAGGGAAATGGCAAGATTCCAGTTCAGGGACATCAGAGGAAATGACGTAGAGAATTCTAAACCCAGCCAAATGGAAGTGAAATAAAGACATTTCCAGTAAAACGAAAACTGAGAAATTCCTTACCAGCAGAACCATGCTAAAAAGAAACACTGAATAGAGAAATTTAGGCAGAAGGAATGAGATACCAGATGGAAGAACAAAACTGTAGGAAGGAATGAGGAACAACAGAAAGGATAAATATGTGGATGAACTTAAATGTATATTAAGTATACAACAATAAAAATAAGTCCTTGAGGGCTTTAAATATTTGTAGAATTAAATTTTATTTAATAACCCACTCTACCCAGGAAGTGATAAATTTACTCATTTGCATTTGATGCTCATAAATCAAGGATACATGTTGTAATTCTTGGGGACCACTAAAAGAATTGTAAAGACTTTATAACAAGTTAATAGAGGAGGGAAAAAGAGAGAGTTAAAATACTTGATTAATACAAAAGAAGGCAAAAAAAGAGATAAAGAAGAACAGGTGGGGAAGAGTTAACAAAGCAATATAGCAGATTTAAATCCAAATATATCAGATTATATTAAGTGACAATAGACTAAATACACCAATTAAAAAGCAAAGCTGTCAAACTAAATTAAAAAACAAAACCCAACTACATACTGCTCATAAGAATCACAATGCAAATATTAGGATACAGAAAAGGCAAAAAGTAAAAGGATGGAAAATGCTTTGCAAATGCTCACCAAAACAAAGCTGGTGTTGGGATATTAATATTAGACAAAGCAGGCTTTGAGACAAGAAACATTGCTAGTGACAAAAAGGACATTCCATACTGGTAAAAGGGCTAACCTATCAAAGAGACAACCATTTAAAAATTGTATGTATCAAATAATATAGCTTCAAAATATGTGAAGGAAAAATTGACAGACTAAAAGAAGAAATAGACAAATTCACAACCACAGTGAGTGATTTTTGTATACCTCTCTCAGCAATGTAAAAAACAAGCAGGGAAAAAAAAAATCAATGAGGATACAGGACGTCAAAAAGTACAATTTAAAAAATGACCTGACATACAAAACACCATATGCAGCAATTACACAAAATAAAACCATATGTGGGGAAACAAAGTAAATCTCAACAAATTTCAAGAAATGGAAATCATAGAGCATACCGTTTCTGATTAAAGGGAAATTAGGCTAGAAATAAAATTTAAAACAATAATTAGAAAATTCCCAAATATTTAAAATTTAAGTAATATACTTCTAAGTGACCCTTAGGGGAAATAAGGGAATATTTTCAAATAAATGACAATGAAAAATAATTTGTTAATACTTGTACGATGCAACTAAACATATTTTTAGAGGTAAATGTAGAGCCTTAAATGATATATTGGAAAAGAAGAAGGACTAAAAATCAATGATTAAGAATCTATTTCAAATATACTAGAAAGATAACAGCAAAGTAATGCTGAAAGAAGGATGAAAATAATAAAGAACAAAAATTAATACATGTACAATGGAGAAAATTAACAAAACCAAAAGTTGGTTCTTTAAAGACTAAAATTGATAAGCCCTTATAAAAGGGATCAACAAAGAATATAGAATCAAGAATGAAAAAACAGGGCTTCCCTGGTGGCGCAGTGGTTGAGAGTCTGCCTGCCATTGCAGGGGACGCCGGTTCGAGCCCTGGTCTGGGAAGATCCCACATGCCGCGGTTAAACTGGGCCCGTGAGCCACAACTACTGAGCCTGTGCGTCTGGAGCCTGTGCTCCGCAACAAGAGAGGCCGCGACAGTGAGAGGCCCGTGCACCGCGATGAAGAGTGGCCCCCGCTCGCCGCAACTAGAGAAAGCCCTCGCACAGAAACGAAAACCCAACACAGCCAAAAATAAATAAATAAATTTATAAAAAAAAAAAAAAAAAAGAATGAAGAAACAGAAATCATTACAGATCCTACAAAGATAATAGAGAGAGTTATAAACACCATTATGGCAATTAATTTGACAACTGAGACAAAATGGACAAATTCCTAGAAAAACATAACATATAGAGAAAACAAAATTTGAATAGTTTTATATATAAATGAAATATATCAATATAATTAAAAGCCTTTTCTCAAAAATAACTCTTCCAGATCCAATTGGGCTACTGATGAATTCTTCCAAAGATTAAAAAAAAAAAAAAAAAAAAACTTATACAAATTCTTCTAAAAATAGAAAAAGAGGAAAAGAGTTCCCAAATCAGTTTATGATGTCAGCCTAACCTTAATACTAAAACCCACAAGAAAAAAATATCACACACCAATCTCATTCATGAATATAGTTATAAAAGTCCATAAAAATCACGTTAGGAGAAAGTGAATTCAGTGATATAAAAAAAGGTAATATATAGTGACCAAGTTGAGTTTATTCCTGAAATGCAAAGTTAGTGTAATACTCAAAAATCAATCAGAATAAATCATAACATTAATAAAATAAAGAAGAAAAATCATAAGATCATCTCAAGAGATGCAAAAAATCATTTAGTAAAATTCAATACCATTTAGGATAAAAAAACCACAAAACTCATAGCAAATCAGGAATAAAAGTAAACTTCCTAATGCTGATAAATGGTACCAACAAAAAAAATCTACAGTTAACATCATCCTTAAGGATGAAATATAAAACACTTTCTCCCTGAGTTTAGAAACAAGGATGACCACATCATCATTTCTATTCAATATCATAATGGAGATCTAAGCCCATGGGATAAGGCAAACCAAAGAAATAAATATTGGAGAAGGAGTAAATTTGGCATTGTTCACCAATTGCATAATTGTGTTAAGTCGAAAATCCAAAAGAATATACAAGCAATTAATGGAATTAATAACTGAATTTACTAAAATCACTGGATATGTCAATGTACAAAAATCAATTGTATTTATATATATGGGATAATTAGAAATAGAATAATTAGAAAATGAAACAAATGCAATTTTCAGCAACAAGCCTACCAACACATAGGAATAAATCTAATATATTATACGCAAGACCTCTACACAGTAAACTAAAACATTACTGAGATAAACTAAAGATCTAAGTAGAGGAATGTACTATGCCAATGAATTGAAAACCTCAATATTGCAATAGATGCCAATTCTCTCAAGTTGATCTATAGAGTCAATATAATCCCAATAAGAAGTCTAGCACTGGGGCTTCCCTGGTGGCACAGTGGTTAAGAATCCACCTGCCAATGCAGGGGACATGGGTTTGAGCCCTGGTCTGAGGAGAAGATCTCACATGCCAGGGAGCAACTAGGCCTGTGTGCTACAACTACTGAGCCTGTGCTCTAGAGCCCTTGAGCCACAACTACTGAAGCCCGCGCTCCGCAACAAGAGAAGCCACCGTAATGAGAAACCTGTGCACTGCAACGAATAGTAGCCCCTGCTCGCCTCAACTAGAGAAAACCCGCGCACAGCAATGAAGACCCAATGCAGCCAAAAATAAATAAAACTAAAATAAATTAATTTTTAAAAAAAGTCTAGCATTGGAGAAAATGACAAGCTGATTCCAAAATTCGTATGGAAATCCAAAGGGCCAAGAATAGCAAAAATAGTTTTGAAGAGCAAAGTTGGAGGACTTTTACTAGCTGACATCAAGACTTATTACAAGTGGGAATGTAAACTGATACAGCCACTATGGAGAACAGTATGGAGGTTCCTTAAAAAACTAAAACTAGAACTACCATATGACCCAGTACTACTGGGCATATACCCTGAGAAAACCTTAATTCAAAACAAGACATGTACCACAATGTTCATTGCAGCACTATTTACAGTAGTCAGGACATGGAAGCAACCTAAGTGTCCATTAACAGATGAATGGATAGAGAAGATGTGGCACATATATACAATGGAATATTACTCAGCCATAAAAAGAAACAAAATTGAGTTATTTGTAGTGAGGTGGATGGACCTAGAGTCTATCATACAGAGTGAAGTAAGTCAGAAAGAGAAAAACAAATACCGTATGCTAACACATATATATGGAATCTAAAAAAAAAAAAAAAGGTTCTGATGAACCTAGGGGCAGGACAAGAATAAAGATGCAGATGTAGAGAATGGACTTGAAGACATGGGGAGAGGGAAGGGTAAGCTCGGACGAGGTGAGAGAGTAGCACTGACATATATACACTACCAAATGTAAAATAGCTAGCTAGTGGGAAGCAGCTGCATAGCACAGGGAGATCAGCTCAGTGCTTTGTGACCACCTAGAGGGGTGGGAGGGAGACGCAAGAGGGAAGGGATATGGAGATATACGTATACCTATAGCTGATTCACTTTGTTATACAGCAGAAATAACACAACATTGTAAAGCAATTATACTCCAATAAAGATGTTTAAAAAAAAAAAAAGACTTATTACAAATCTACAATAAATAAGAGAGCAGTATTGGCATGAAGATAGACCAGTAAACTAACAGAAAAGAACAGAGAGTGTATGTACATATTAATATATATAAAGAGTGTACATTCACTTGATTTATGACAAAGTTGATATTTCAGTTGGTGAAAAAAAGACAATCTAAATTTTCAATAAATAATGCTGAGTATATTGGGTATTCCTATAGAATAAAAGTGGATCACGGGCTTCCCTGGTGGCGTAGTGGTTAAGAATCTGCCTGCCAATGCAGGGGACACGGGTTCGAGCCCTGGTCCTGGAAGATCCAACATGCCGTGGAGCAACTAAGCCCGTGAGCCACAACTACTGAGCCTGCGTGTCTGGAGCCTGTGCTCTGCAACGGGAGAGGCCGAGACAGTGAGAGGCCCGCGCACCGCGATGAAGAGTGGCCCCCGCTCGCCGCAACTGGAGAAAGCCCTCGCACAGAAAAGAAGACCCAACACAGCCATAAATAAATTAATTAATTAATTAAAACAAAAAACAAAAAACACTTCAAAAAAAAAAAGTCTATAAAAAAAAAAAAAGTGGATCACAAAATCAATTCCAAGTAGATTGTAGATCTAAATAAGAAAAGCAAAATAATAAAACTTTTCAAACTAAGAGAATATCTTCACAATCTTCCGGTAGGCAAAAATACCTTAAACAGGACACAAAAAGTTATAAACACAGATAAAGATTGATAACTGGAGTATGTTAAAATTAAGAACTTCTGTTCACTTAAAGATACCACGGATAGAATAAAAAGGCAAGGCAGAAAATGGGGAAAGAAATTCTCAATACATACATCTGACAAGTGACTCACCACTAAATCAGTAAAGAGAAGACAATCCAATAAAAAATGGTCAAAGATAAACAGGCACCTTGCCAAAGAGGTGATCAGTAAACATGAAAAGGGGCTGAATGTCATTATTCATCAGAGAAATCAAAATAAAAGCACACAGAGATACTACTACACACCCACTAGAATGGCTAAAATGAAAATGACTAACATTAGCAAGGGTTGGCAAGGATGTGGAGAACTGGAAATCTCATATACTATTGGTAGGAGCATAAACTGGTACAATTCTTCAGAAAACACAACTGGACATCTGAAAACGGAACATACCTTATGATCCAGCAATTTCACTTGTACATTCATATTCAACAGTAAAACATACATATGTGCTCTAAAAGGCACATTAAAGAAAGTTTTGCATCATTCATAATAGCCTCAAACTGGAAACAACACAAATATCCATCAGTAATAAAAGAGATATGTAAAATGTGATATATAGTTCTATAATTTAATACTATACAAGAATAAAAGTTAAGTAACTAAAGCGACATACAATATCGGTGAATATGACAAACGAAACAGTAAAAGAAGCCCAGGGCTGAAGAAAATATACGGTATAATTCCATTTATGTGAAGTTCAACTAAGGTATGGTGTCAGAGACCTGGGGAGTGGGTACCTTGGGGGAGATGCAGAGTAAAGGGCATGAGGACTTCTGAGGTACTGGTAATGCTCTATTTACAGTAACCTGGGTGGTGATTCCTTGGACGTGCTTACTGATCTCTCCTTATCCTCTAGGTACAACTTACACACCTATACCCAAGAACCAGGTAGCAGGTTTTCTATTTATAAAATTCTCAAGTCCATTAGGAACTGAAAAATTTCCTCTCCACCCCTGGCTACATCAGCAACACATTTATAAAATGAAATGTGTGAAGCATTGAAGCAGCATGTCTTCAGATACTCTTCTCCTAAGAAATGGTCCCTCAAAGAGCCTCAAAGCTTCACGCTGCAGACCACTGTTCCAGGGTCCCTTTTTACACGTCAAGACACCTGCCACATTCAACTCTGGGAGTTCTAGAAGCTCCAAAATGGAGCATCCGTGCCTGAGCAGTACTTACTTTTTTGCATGCCACTTTCTATTAAATTTTTCACAAGTTTATTCTTATAGGCAAAACAAAATAATGCTGAAAAAGAATATTAGACATGTGATCTTGCCTGGTCTCCTATAGTGAATGCAATATTCAGACTAATGGCTGAATCTTGTCAAATCTGACTCAATAAAGTACAGAGAAATAGATAGTAATCAAAACAGCAAGGTAGAGAAGGAACCAAGATGGCGGAGTAGAAGGACGTGCTCTCACTCCCTCTTGCGAGAACACCAGAATCACAACTAGCTGCTGGACAATCATCGACAGGAAGACACTGGAACTCACCAAAAAAGATACCCCACATCCAAAGACAAAGGAGAAGCCACAATGAGATGGTAGGAGGGGCACAATTAGAGTAAAATCAAATCCCATAACAGGTGGGTGGGTGACTCACAGACTGGCGAACACTTACACCACAGGAGTCCACCCACTGGAGTGAAAGTTCTGAGCCCCACGTCAGGCTTCCCAACCTGGGGGTCTGGCAATGGGAGGAGGAATTCATAGAGAATCAGACTTTGAAGCCTAGTGGGAATTGATTGCAGGACTTCGACAGGACTGGGGGAAACAGAGACCCCACTCTTGGAGGGCACACACAAAATAGTGTGTGCATCGGGACCAAGGGGAAGGAGCAGTGACCCCGGGGAAGACTGAACCAGACCTACCTGCTAGTGTTGGAAGGTCTCCTGCAGAGGCGGGGGGTGGCTCTGTTTCACCGTGGGGACAAGGACACTGGCAGCAGAAGTTCTGGGAAGTACTCCTTGGCGTGAGCCCTCCCAGAGTCTGTCATTAGCCCCACCAAAGAGCCCAGGTAGGCTCCAGTGTTGGGTTGCCTCAGGCAAAACAACCAACAGGGAGGGAACCCAGCCCCACCCATCAACAGTCAAGTGGATTGAAGTTTTACTGAGCTCTGACCACCACAGCAACAGTCAGCTCTACTCACCACCAGAGCCTCCCATCAAGCCTCTTAGATAGCCTCAACCACCAGAGGGCAGACAGCAGAAGCAAGAAAAACTATAACCCTGCAGCCTGTGGAACAAAAACCACATTCACAGAAAGAGAGACAAGATGAAAAGGCAGAGGGCTATGTACCAGACAAAGGAACAAGATAAAACCCCAGAAACACAACTAAATGAAGTGGAGATAGGCAACCTTCCAGAAAAAGAATTCAGAATAATGATAGTGAAGATGATCCAGGACCTCGGAATAAGAATGGAGGCAAAGATCGAGAAGATGCAAGAAATGTTTAACAAAGACCTAAAAGAATTAAAGAACAAACAAACAGAGATGAACAATACAATAACTGAAATGAAAACTACACTAGAAGGAATCAATAGCAGAATAACTGAGGCAGAAGAACGGATAAGTGACCTGGAAGACAGAATGGTGGCATTCACTGCTGCAAGACAGAATACAGAAAAAAGAATGAAAAGAAATGAAGACAGCCTAACAGACCTCTGGGATAACATTAAACGCAACAACATTCGCATTATAGGGGTCCCAGAAGGTGAAGAGAGAGAGAAAGGACCAGAGAAAATATTTGAAGATATTATAGTCGAAAACTTCCCTAACATGGGAAAGGAAATAGCCACCCAAGTCCAGGAAGCACAGCGAGTCCCATACGGGATAAACCCAAGGAGAAACACGCCAAGACACATAGTATTCAAATTGGCAAAAATTAAAGACAAAGAAAAATTATTGAAAGCAGCAAGGGAAAAATGACAAATAACATACAAGGGAACTCCAATAAGGTTAAGAGCTGATTTCTCAGCAGAAACTCTACAAGCCAGAAGGCAGTGGCATGATATACTTAAAGTGATGAAAGGGAAGAATCTACAACCAAGATTACTCTACCCCGCAAGGATCTCATTTAGATTTGATGGAGAAATCAAAAGCTTTACAGACAAGCAAAAGCTAAGAGAATTCAGCACCACCAAACCAGCTCTACAACAAATGCTAAAGGAACTTCTCTAAGTGGGAATCACAAGAGAAGAAAAGGACCTACAAAAACAAACCCAAAACAATTAAGAAAATGGTCATAGGAACATACATATCGATAATTACCTTAAACGTCAATGGATTAAATGCTCCAACCAAAAGACACAGGCTTGCTGAATGGATACAAAAACAAGACCCATATATATGCTGTCTACAAGAGACCCACTTCAGACCTAGGGACACATACAGACTGAAAGTGAGGGGATGGGAAAAGATATTCCATGCAAATGGAAATCAAAAGAAAGCTGGAGTAGCTATACTCCTATCAGATAAAATAGACTTTAAAATAAAGAATGTTACAAGAGACAAGGAAGGACACTACATAATTATCAAGGGATCAATCCAAGAAGAAGATATAACAATTATAAATATATATGCATAGGAGCTAGTGTTGGAGCACATAGGAGCACCTCAATACTAGTAATCCACTATCCAGAGAGATTTGTCAACATTTTGGTATTGTTTGCTATTAGTCTTTCTATTAGCATATTTGACCATTCTATAGAATTTTATATTTTGGTTTTTCCCTCTGTGAGTCGTTTCCTAGGTCATTAAAATTTCTCGTAAGCAAATATCAGTGGCTGCAAAATACTTATGGATGTGTGATCATTTAACTGTGCTATTGTTAACATTTGTTTCCAATTTATCCCTATAAAAAATAAATTTAGGGTTTCCCTGGTGGCGTAGTGGTTGAGAATCTGCCTGCCAATGCAGGGGACACGGGTTCGAGCCCTGGTCTGGGAGGATCCCACATGCCGCGGAGCAACTAAGCCCGTGAGCCACAATTACTGAGCCTGCGCGTCTGGAGCTTGTGCTCCGCAACAAGAGAGGCTGCGATAATGAGCGGCCCACGCACCGCGATGAAGAGTGGCCCCCGCTTGCCACAACTAGAGAAAGCCCTCGCACAGAAACGAAGACCCAACACAGCCATAGATAAATAAATAAATAAATACAAATTAAAACTTAAAAAAAAATAAAATAAAAAAAAATAAATTTAATTTCTTGAAAAAAAAAAAAACAAACATAGGAGCACCTCAATACATAAGGTAACTGCTAACAGCTATAAAAGAGGAAATTGACAGTAACACAATAATAGTGGGGGACTAACACCTCACTTACACCAATGGACAGATCATGCAAAATGAAAATAAATAAGGAAACAGAAGCTTTAAATGACACAATAGACCACATAGATTTAATTGATATTTGTAGGACATTCCATCCAAAAACAGCAGATTACACTTTCTTCTCAAGTGCGCATGGAACATTCTCCAGGATAGATCACATCTTGGGTCACAAATCAAGCCTCAGTAAATTTAAGAAAATTGAAATCATATCAAGCATCTTTTCTGACCACAATGCTATGAGATTAGAAATGAATTACGGGGAAAAAACCGTAAAAAACACAAACACATGGAGGCTAAACAATACGTTACTAAATAACCAAGAGATCACTGAAGAAATCAAAGAGGAAATCAAAAAATATCTAGAGACAAATGACAATGAAAACACGATTATCCAAAACCTATGGGATGCAGCAAAAGCAGTTCTAAGAGGGAAGTTTATAGCTATACAAGCCTACCTAAAGAAACAAGAAAAATCTCAAACAATCTAACTTTACACCTAAAGAAACTAGAGAAAGAAGAACAAACAAAACCCAAAGTTAGCAGAAGGAAAGAAATCATAAAGATCAGAGCAGAAATAAATGAAATAGAAACAAAGAAAACAATAGCAAAGATCAATAAAACTAAAAGCTGGTTCTTTGAGAAGATAAACAAAATTGATAAGCCATTAGCCAGACTCATCAAGAAAAAGAGGGAGAGGACTCAAATCAATAAAATCAGAAATGAAAAAGGAGAAGTTACAACAGACACCGCAGAAATACAAAGCATCCTAAGAGACTACTACAGGCAACTCTATGCCAATAAAATGGACAACCTGGAAGAAATGGACAAATTCTTAGAAAGGTATAACCTACCAAGACTGAACCAGGAAGAAACAGCAAATATGAACAGACCAATCACAAGTAATGAAATTGAAACTGTGATTAAAAATCTTCCAACAAACAAAAGTCCAGGACCAGATGGCTTCACAGGTGAATTCTATCAAACATTTAGAGAAGAGCTAACACCCATCCTTCTCAAACTCTTCCCAAAAATTGCAGAGGAAGGAACACTCCCAAACTCATTCTATGAGGCCACCATCACCCTGATACCAAAACCAGACAAAGATACTACCAAAAAAGAAAATTACAGACCAATATCACTGATGAATATAGATGCAAAAATCCTCAACAAAATACTAGCAAACAAAATCCAACAACACATTAAAAGGATCATACACCACGATCAAGTGGGATTTACCCCAGGGATGCAAGGATTCTTCAATATACGCAAATCAATCAATGTGATACACCATATTAATAAACTGAAGAAGAAAAACCATATGATCATCTCAATAGATGCAGAAAAAGCTTTTGACAAAATTCAACACCCATTTATGATAAAAACTCTCCAGAAAGTGGGCATAGAAGGAAGCTACCTCAACATAATGAAGGTCATATATGACAAACCCACAGCAAACATCATTCTCAATGGTGAAAAACTGGAAGCATTTCCTCTAAGATCAGGAACGAGACAAGGATGTCCACTCTCACCACTATTATTCAACATAGTTTTGGAAGTCCTAGCCACGGCAATCAGAGAAGAAAAGGAAATAAAAGGAATACAAATTGGAAAAGAAGAAGTAAAACTGTCACTGTTTGCAGATGACATGATACTATACATAGAGAATCCTAAAAATGCCACCAGAGAACTACTAGAGCTAATCAATGAATTTGGTAAAGTTGCAGGGTACAAAATTAATGCACAGAAATCTCTCGCATTCCTATACAGTAATGATGAAAAATCTGAAAGAGAAATTATGGAAACACTCCCTTTTACCATTGCAACAAAAAGAATAAAATACCTAGGAATAAACCTACCTAGGGAGACAAAAGACCTGTATGCAGAAAACTATAAGACACTGATGAAAGAAATTAAAGATGATACAAACAGGTGGAGAGATATACCATGTTCTTGGATTGGAAGAATCAATACTGTGAAAATGACTATACCACCCAAAGCAATCTACAGATTCAATGCAATCCCTATCAAATTACCAATGGCATTTTTTACGGAACTAGAACAAATCATCTTAAAATTTGTATGGAGACACAAAAGACCCCGAATAGCCAAAGCAGTCTTGAGGGAAAAAAACGGAGCTGGAGGAATCAGACTCCCTGACTTCAGACTATACTACAAAGCTACAGTCATCAAGACAGTGTGGTACTGGCACAAAAACAGAAACATAGATCAATGGAACAAGATAGAAAGCCCAGAGGTAAACCCACACACCTAGGGTCAACTAATCTATGACAAAGGAGGCAAAGATATACAATGGAGAAAAGACAGTCTCTTCAATAAGTGGTGCTAGGAAAACTGGACAGCTACATGTAAAAGAATGAAATTGGAACACTCCCTAACACCATACACAAAAATAAACTCAAAATGGATTCAAGACCTAAATGTAAGACTGGACACTATAAAACTCTTAGAGGAAAACATAGGAAGAACACTCTTTGACATAAATCACAGCAAGATCTTTTTTGATCCAACTCCTAGAGTAATGGAAATAAAAACAAAAATAAACAAATGGGACCTAATGAAACCTCAAAGCTTTTGCACAGCAAAGGAAACCATAAACAAGACGAAAAGACAACCCTCAGAATGGGAGAAAATATTGGCAAACGAATCAGTGGACAAAGGATTAATCTCCAAAATATATAAACAGCTCATTCAGCTCAATATTAAAGAAACAAACACCCCAATCCAAAAATGGGCAGAAGACCTAAATAGACATTTCTCCAAAGAAGACATACAGATGGCCAAGAAGCACATGAAAAGCTGCTCAACATCACTAATTATTAGAGAAATGCAAATCAAAACTACAATGAGGTATCACCTCACACCAGTTAGAATGGGCATCATCAGAAAATCTACAAACAACAAATGCTGGAGAGGGTGTGGAGAAAAGGGAACCCTCTTGCACTGTTGGTGGGAATGTAAATTGATACAGCCACTATGGAGAACAGTATGGAGTTTCCTTAAAAAACTAAAAACAGAATTACCATATGATCCAGCAATCCCACTACTGGGCATATACCCAGAAAAAACCATAATTCAAAAAGACACATGCACCCCAATGTTCATTGCAGCACTATTTACAATAGACAGGTCATGGAAGCAACCTAAATGCCCATCGACAGATGAATGGATAAAGAAGTTGTGGTACATATATACAATGGAATATTACTCAGCCATAAAAAGGAACGAAATTGAGTCATTTGTTGAGACGTGGATGGATCTAGAGACTGCCATACAGAGTGAAGTAAGTCAGAAAGAGAAAAACAAATATCGTATATTAATGCATGTATGTGGAACCTAGAAAAATGGTACAGATGAGCCGGTTTTCAGGGCAGAAGCTGAGACACAGATGTAGAGAACAGACATATGGACACCAAGGGGGGAAAACTGTGGTGGGGGGGGATGGTGGTGTGCTGAATTGGGCGATTGGGATTGACATGTATACACTGATGTGTATAAAATTGATGACTAATAAGAACCTGCAGTATAAAAAAAGAAACAAAACAACTAATACTAAACTTTCATTGGGTTATTTGCATGGAAATATGTTAATATAAATGTTTCAGACATTAACATGAAATTTCTAAAAATCTTATATGTTCTAGTATAATGTTATAAGTCATAATTCTAGTTATTACTTTAAAATGTATATCTCAAATAACTAAATTTCCTTGTCAATTGCATTATTATGAACTTTCATCAAATCTTTAACTGTGGTCATTTTTAAGTCTTTTGTCATTTACAGACAGTTCTGGGTGTACTCTGATGCTTTTGCAAATATGTTCCTATAAAAGGGTTTCATCTTCAAGGAATTCATGGAAAAGACTCTGACAAGTACAGGTTTCTGGTAACTGACTATACTGCTGAACTGAATGAATAAGCATGTTCAGAACTCTAATGAAAAACTGATGAACTCATAAAAGTACTAACAAAAGATCAAGATAAAAAAAAATTAATTACATGGGACTGAGTGAACTGATGAGGATGATTATAATTTTTGTGACTTTGTTTGAATAAAAAAAAAAATCCCATGAGGACTCAGAGGCAAAGAATATACAAATCAATTTTCACTGCAAAGTAAAGGAGCTGTTACAGTGGAGGATTACTAGACTGAATGTCAATATTATGACATAGTATGAGTGTGTTTCATGTTTGGTAATTGCAATCATTGTTGCTTTTGTTGTGGTCATCCATTTACAATGCTTGGTGTCAGTCTATTTATCTCTTGTAAAAATAAAATACAGTGTGTGTGTGTGTGTCTGTGTGTCTGTGTGGAAAAAAAAAAAAAAGAAGCCTACTAGGTAATGAGATGTAAAAGCAAGCAATAAATACAGCACCTCTCTTTCCAGGGGGACATAAATGTCCCCAGTCATACCCGTGTGCTTTCAGGCTGAAGTGTGATGCCTCGGGAGGTCCTAGACACGCCACGGTAGAGGCTGGCATCGTGGTGGCTCTCATCTCCCACCCCCGCTTCACATCTGTCCTTCTCCCATCATACAAAACAAGGATGTGCCTCTTGCCCAGCTGAAATCTCCCCATGCTAAGCTGCCTCTGGAGCACAAAACAAAGAGATATTGCAACACTTAATTGTCCCCTTGAATCATGGCACTATGAACCATTCCGGTCCATCTCACAAACACAACTCCCAGTAAAATTTACTTTTCACATTTAGTTAATAAGTAGACAAATTTGCTATGCATATATACATATACGTATGTATATATACTGATAAACTGCATACTAAAAATAATTATAACAGTAATCCAATATAGAAAAAAATGTTAATGCTTCAGAGTTTAATAATTAAGGGAATGTACAAATTATATTGCAAATTATGTACATCTTTTTGTTGCAGGGACATTATGATGGGATGATTAATAAGAGCCTTTTAAGTGTAAAACTATATTATGTTAATTTAAAATTTTGAAGGGGAAGAGAAATGGAAATACAATGTCAAGAAGAAGGAACAATGTAAATTTGCAACTGTTAAAAAATAGCTTGTTCATGTATTGTATTTTTTTTAATGAATGATGGTAAGTATAAAGTCACTATGGTTTTTACATTCCATTAAATACAAGAAAAAAAAAGTACAAAGAAATAAAAAAGACTGATTTATGAACAGATAACAGATGATATCCATTACAATCCACTCGACATTTACTGTGAACTTACTGTCAGGCACTCTGTTGGGAACTCTGGGGCAAACAAAGGTGAAGAAAGTAAGATTCTTAGCCTCAAGGCACTCACAATCTAATGGGAAAACAGACATGAATATAACCAATCATATGCTTATATTATAGCTTGCTCTTACTGATATGAAAGTGATATTTCTACATTAAAATGTTAGGTGACCTGAGGGACTTTGAATGAAAATCTCTCAAGTGTCCTTTTATCTACTGGAATAGAAATATTTGTATTTAATGTTAAAAGAAACAAATGTCAGGAAATTCACATTCTTGCTTTTTCTGTTGGTAAAATGTCATAGTTTTCCCTAGGATGCCCACTTCTAGGAAATTATCCTAAGCAGAGTTTCCCACAGTATGCTTAGAGGAAACCAGATGACAATGGGAGAAGGGATCCCAAAGCACAATGGAAATTTTCAACTAGCACCCTGTGTCCATTCCTGCCTCCCCCTGAACTTGAGATGTGGGAAAGATAAAAAACTACATTCCCTTGGCTCCTTTGGAAATCAGGTTCCACCATTTAGATGTATTCTTGCAGAATTTGGAAAGCGGAAAAGAGGTGGAGGCTACCTTCCTCCTGCTGTTCCTGGGATTCTGCAACATCACAGGAAGGTGAGTTGCAGCAGTAGGTTGGGGAATCCAGCTCCTAGTTTTCTAGAGGCAACAAAGTCGGTCACAGAGGCTCCAGCCTAGCATCTGCTCATTTGGTTTGCTGAGTGCCCAGAGGGGAAGACCGTGAGCACGGTGGTGACAAGTCGCCAGCAGCACTTCGACTTCTGGGTGACAGGGAGAGCCTTGCCCTTCCAACATTCTGTAAGCACCACATTTCCTGTATTAAATTCCACTTTGCTTAACATACCTAGAGTTGATTTTATTTTCTGCTCTCATGTAGAATCTTGGGCTTTTGTTGTTTTTAAATAAAATTCTGTTGTTTAATTAGCATTTATCAAGCATCCATCAATAGTTGCTAGGGAGGAGTCCAGAAACATACAAAGCAGGAAAAAGAAAACAATTTGAAATTCAGAAATCTCCAAGGGAATAATAAAGAGTTGGGAATAATAAAGAGTTGGCCAGAGACCTATGGTGCATTTTAAAGTAAGCACTCGGAATTTCCTTGACTGTATTAAATGGGATAGAACCTTGGGTGAGCAACATTACACTGGTTTCTTTGATTTCAAATGTTTAAGAACCTTTATATACTACCGTGTATTAGGTTGAGGAGGGGCAGAACACTTGTCACAAACTGCTTAAGGAATCCTTTTATTTTCACCAGGGAATCTTATGGGACAACTGTTTTCAGGAGCATTGTGCAAAATGCACCAGAGAGAAATACCTTGCTTTTTTCACTCAATCATATATTGTAGCAGATTTTTGTGTTACAGTTTTTTTTCCTTAAAATTGGAGTCTTTTTAGCCTTTATTTTTCTACAAATTGTATTTCTCTCCCCAGACCCCTCTGCTTTTTCTTATATTTAGGAGTATAATTTTTAAATTTATATACACTAAAATTCATTTTTTTCATTTACAGTTCTATGAGTTTCGGCAAATGTATAGACTTAGGTAACAACCACAAGCATCAGGATATGGACAATGGCACCATCACTCCCAAAACTCTTTCGCTGGTCCTTTCCAGGCAAGCCCTGTCACCACCGTAACTCCGGGCAACCACTGATATCTTCTCCATCACCATAATTTTGCCTTTTCCCGACATAATATAAATTAATCATATAATATGTAGCCTTTTGATTCTGGCTTCTTTCACTTAGCATAATTCAAAAGAGAACCATCATATATATATGAATATATATAAAAAATATATATAATAAAGAAGGAAATCCTGCCTTTTTCAACAACACTGATGGACCTTACAGGCATTTATGCTAAGTGAAATAAGTCAGACAGAGAAAGACAAATACTATATGATCTCACTTATAAGTGAAATCTAAGAAAGCCAAACTCATAGAAACAGTAGAATGGTGGTTGCCTGAGGCTGGGAGGTGGGGAAAATGGGGAGATGTTGACCAAAGGGTACAAACTTCTAGCTATAAGATGAATAAGTTCTGGGGAATCTAATGAACAGCATCATGTCTATAATTAACAAACTGTATTACACTGTGTTATACAATTGAAAGTTGTAAGAGAGTAGATCTTAAATGTTATCACCACCAAAAACAAAAAAAAAACAAAAAGGTTATTATGTGAGGGGCTAGGGGTGTTAACTTTTTTGTGGTTACCATTCTGCAATATATATGTATATCTAATTATCATATTATACACCTTAAACTTATATATGTTATATATCAATAATATCTCAATAAACTTATAAGAAAAAAAAAGGACCATCCAACATATTACATGAAACAGCCGTTTGCTCCTCATTATCGTGGAGTATAATCCCATCGTATGGATGTACCAAGGTCTGCTAATCAGTTCACTGGTTGAAAGGCATCTACACTGTTTCCAATTTTTAGAGATTATAAACAAAACTGCTATATCAATAAATACTTAATTACATAATGTTCAATAGCTGAATATTGTTCCATATCCTGATATACAATTAATTTAATCTGGCAGTTCCTTATTGTTGCACATTGAATTGTTTTCCATGTTTTACTGTTTTAAATAACACTCTAACTTTATTCAAATGTATGTATTTGTTCAACTGTTCTTTAGGAGAAATTCTCAAAGAATTCCTAGGTCGAACGGTAGGTGTCATACATTTTACTGCTTTTGACACATATTACATGAAAAAGTCCCTTATGAGAATATCCCATTACTCAATCCCTTATCAATATCGATTGCCGTCTTTTAATCTTTTACCAATCTCACAGGCAAAAATTTTAAAATGACATCTCATTTTTATTTGTACTTGTTTTATGACTTTTTTTTTATATCCCTGTAAATACAGGTGGAATTGTCTCCTTATATTTATTGGACATTTTTATTTTTTCTTATGGGAACTGCCTGTTCCTGTCTGTTTGTATGCTGGGCTTTTGCTTTATTATATTAATCCTTTGCCTGTTACTTAATATATTTTTTTTATATACAGAAGCTTTTAAAAAATGGATGTAATCAGCTCTGCTAATCTTTTCTTTTGTGAATTATCACATTTAATATCATGCCTAGAAAGGTCTTTATTTTATGTTTACATAAATTTTCACTTATATTTTCTGTCTAATTTTTCCAAATGTTTGTTTGGAAAAACAGCATGAAGAATATAGGAGACTTCCTGGCTGAGGCATACAAAAAGTCACTTCGTCCCTAGCACGTTGGGTTTGCTTCTGCCTTCATGGCTTCGAACTACTGATATTAAATATGTAGGATTCTTCTTTTCTAAGGGGTTCATCTGCCTTCTGAAGAAGGTGAATAGTTTATGAAACTAGACTGAGTTTTTTTCCTATGATTGGATTTGGTTCAGAAATAAAGTTTTATTCTCTGGTTTCAGTGGTTAGTTGAATCATGGCAAAGCATTTCATATCCCTTTCTCTTTGTTCCACTAGTAGGACAAACTAGTAATAACTTAAACAGCTGCAATGAAAATGAAGTGCCAGTGCATGCCAATATTTTCAGGAACATCACAGCAACAGTGAGCATTTATGGCAGAAATTTGTGTATATATTTCCCCAAGGGGCCAAAGAATCTTTTTTAAAAAAATCATGTAAATAAATGGGAAGGTATGATTCATTTTACAAAAGTTGATTTCACAAACAAATTTTGAAGGGAGTGTTTTTTCCATTAAGAGAGGCATACAATTACAAGATGGGAAGAAGCCAGATCCCCAAGTGACCCACCAGTCTGGACCACTCTGGTTTCTGGTGTGAGAAATAAATTTAATTTTCTTTAAAAAAAAAAAAAAGGGCTTCCCTGGTGGCGCAGTGGTTGAGAATCTGCCTGCCAATGCAGGGCACACGGGTTCGAGCCCTGGTCTGGGAGGATCCCACATGCCGCGGAGCAACTGGGCCCGTGAGCCACAATTACTAAGCCTGCGCGTCTGGAGCCTGTGCTCCGCAACAAGAGAGGCCACGATAGTGAGAGGCCTGCGCACCACGATGAAGAGTGGCCCCCACTTGCCACAACTAGAGAAAGCCCTCGCACAGAAACAAAGACCCAACACAGCCATAAATAAATAAATAAATAAATAAATAAATTAAAAGAGGCACACAATTATAAGCTTACAGAAAAACTTCACCCTTCAATGAGACTGTAACATACTATATGATCCAAAAAGCAATAACCTAAGAAAAGAAAGAAAAACGGAGACTGGCTTCTACAGAAGGTTAATCCGATCCCTTACTCTTATTTTATTAGTAAATGGGACTCATGTAGACCACAAATACAACCCACGGTAGTGCTGCATCTCAAATCCGTACTCTGTGTATCTGAATGTGCTTGTTTTTCATGAGTAGTTGGGAAAAGTGAATGCATTCTCAATACAATCGAGACCTTAAGCATTTACCTGAGCTCCCTCTTCAGCAATCTGGGCTATACAGGTACTTTGGTCATTCCCACTGAGGTAAACTACCTGCTTCCCCATCGCCACCTCCCCTGCCCAACTCAGCCTCAAGGGACCATCTCTGCAGCTGCAGGGCTAGTCCATTTGGTTTGGCTTCCCAGCCCTCCACCGTCAGACTAACTGCTGGTTGTCACACTCTGGCAGGTCTGACAACACATCCTACTGGAGCAGCTTCTGAGGCTCCAGGCCACAGAATGTTAGAGGCCAACAATTGCAGGAGGAAGGATATAAGTAGCTTCTGGTCTGAGGCAAACTGGCCCAGGACCAGACTGTGCCTGCTTCAGCCCTTCAGGGCTTGGCCCACTGCCCCTAGGGACCTCTGAACTCTGCGTGATTCTGGTGCTTTGACCAACTTCTGTCTTTGTGTATCTTCTGTGGGCTGCACTCAAGGCTCAGTCCAGCTCCCCCTCCTAGATTTAGGGCATTTCCAGTAATCTATGCACCTCACACTTACAGAACAGGTGGAAAAAGTTACCCCAACTGTGGCTTTTTAGACGACACTGAGAAAGGAGATAAAAAATGAATTTGCCTATGTTTGTTGTTAGGAATACAAACCATGAGCAGCTCTTGCTGGAAATTGTGCAAAGTCCTAATTTTGGTTCAATTAATATAGAAGCATAAAGTGCCTTCAGTTTCCCTTTGTATCGTCCTAACAAATGGCTGTCTGAACTCCTCGTGTGGTGGTTTGACTAACGGCAATTTATTTTGTCTTAAACACACACACACACACACACACACACACACACACAACAACAACAACAACTTTAAAAACAAGAGGGGATGAGTGTTTTACCATGAGTACTTACTACTTTTGAAACCAGAAATAATCCTCTATTTTAATGAAAGGGCAAAAATATTTCTCTCCAAGGTAAAGAGAAAAGACTGTGCATAATATTGTGGTGACTGATGCATAGAAACACAACCAAATTCCCTTTTTATCTCAGTAACTAACTCACCCAACAGGGTATAACAAAGTAGAGCTTTGTAGGGTGTAATTTATATTACAATTCGCTTTCTCTCTATGTTAAGTAAGGCAGTTTGAAGTAAGCTTTTTTTTTTTAAAAAAAAAAAGTAGTTTCAAAAAAACTTGAAAAAACACACCCAAAATGCTCTAGTCCAAAGCCAGAACATAGTTTTGTATGGTCTGCAGATAATTTAATATTTGAGAAACCTTTTCAACATTCTCCAACTCCAACCAAAACTAAAGCAATATTTGGGGGGAAAAAAATGAGTAAGCAAATAAAACCTAATATCTATATAATTATTCACAGATCAAGCAATTTAGGGACAATAAAATAGAACAGCATTTCAGCTAACTCAAGTTTAAAATAATGGAACAACTATTCACTAACCTAACAACAACAACAAAAATTCTGGCTAATTTTACTGTTAATATATTAGGGATGATTGCTTTATCAGTTAAAAGACTTAAAATCAATTCTGTATGAGTTGATTAATTTTAGGTTTCACAAACATAGTATGATCAGCCTTCTTGATTTTCTCTAGTCCTCCTTTCCCCACAAACATAACGTCCAGTTTTTGAGTCTTTCAAACGGTAGGAAAATACAATGATGTCAATGTACAAAGTATATCACTGGTGCTTTGCCCGCCATCTTCTGGCAACAGATGCATTTTATTTTGGAGAAGGGGCCCTCTCACACGCCAGTACTAACCCTAATCGTCACTGCCAATCACAACCCCTGTTCACATAGGCTGGCTCCTGGCCCAGCTCGTCCAATCACAATCCCCTGCATCTCCTTGGACAGTGTTTGGTACAGCAAGAGACTCATAATCCAGGCTAGGCCAATGAAAGTCTCCACTAGAATCTTTTCAGGAGTAACGCAGAAAGAATTTAAGCCTTGGGTCTAGCGTCAGAGAGAGGGCAGCCCAAGAGGATGGATCCAACATGTAGAGAGATATAGAAATGACCTAGGGGGTTTCCCTGGTGGCACAGTGGTTAAGAATCCGCCTGCCAATGCAGGGGACACAGGTTTGAGCCCTGGCCTGGGAAGATCCCACATGCCGCGGAGCAACTAAGCCCGTGCGCCACAACTATTGAGCCTGAGCTCTAGAGCCCGCGAGCCACAGCTACTGAGCCCACGTGCCACAACTACTGAAGCCTGCATGCCTACAGCCCGTGCTCCACAACAAGAGAAGCCATGACAATGAGAAGCCCGCGCACCGCAACGAAGAGTAGCCCCTGCTCACCGCAACTAGAGAAAGCCCGTGCACAGCAACGAAGACCCAACACAGCCATAAAGAAAAGAAAAGAAAGAACCTAGGGAAAGAGTGGGGGAGACTTGCAATAAAGATCTAGACCCAGAGTCCCACACTCCCAGTGGCCACCTGCACCTCTGCCCTTCCTACAGTGTGGTTATAAAAACCAGTGTATTTCCTTTCCAGCTTCAACAAGTTTGCGTTGGCTTCTGTTATTTGCATTCAAGGCATCCTGACTCATGCACAAGGTAACCACTTGAGTTTGGGCATTCTCAATCATGATGAACTTACTTACTGGGTTGTTTTTCCAGTTCCTGTTCTTTGGGCACTGCCTTTGCAGCCCACAGGGGTGGCTTCTGGGGCCCTGTTTCTGCTCTGCGACCCTGTCTCCCTGCCAGGCTCCCATGTCCAAGGGTAATGCCCAGTCCAATCAAAGTTTCATCTCTGGAAATGAGGGTCTGGATCTGAGAGAGAAGTTGTTAGGAGCTGCGTTCTGTGCACCGTGGCACTCTGCAGGGAGAGGAAGACACGTATGAGGCCGAGTTGTTCGGCCCCATCTGTGTTGGATTCCACGGGCTACCCCATCTTTCCAAGACATTCTACCCTCTCCCCTGCCCCTTCAGCTGGCTGTAATTGGTTTACTTTTCAAACCAAGGGAACATGAAATTATACGCCAAAAAATTATTTCTGTAAATCATTGGTTAGGATGCTTTTTACTATGGGAAATGTACAATTTCAATAAAAATTAGCTTGGGCAATAAGGAACAGCCAGCCTAGAGGTAGTGTGGCCCCAGGTATGGTACAAGAATGTCATCAGGGTCCCTGTGTTTTACTTCCACGTTTTGCCATAAACAGTGTTGACTTCTCTCAAAGGCCGATTCCCCCAAAGGCCCCAGTTGGGGCTACCTGTGTTGTCCCTCACATTCAGCAGGAGATGGAGAAACGTTTCCATGCATGGAAGAGCACCATCAGATTTGGAAATAGTATCCTGACAGTGGTGTAGGAACAGCTTTAAGACATCTTTCAGAGTCAGAACTAATTTGACTTGGTGACTACCTGACTGATGGGTGTGGGAAGAGAGGAGCTAGGACAGTGCCCAAGTTTCTTCCTTGGGCGTCCTGGTAGATGGAAGCAATGCCAGAGGTGGTTTGGCCAGATGGTGACACCACGCGCAGGTTCAATGTCTCCCCATGCTTCACCCAGACCTGCCCAGGAGTCAGCCAGAGCCTGTCCAGAAGCCTGATCTCACAGCAAACCACTCACCTTTTACAAGAGAGATCTCTTAACAGGCGACATAAGCAAATGACTGCTCTCTGTGAACTGTTCTTCCTCTTATGCACGGAGAACCATTTATATGAAGCTGGCAGCCACCTGAATGACTCGTGTGCCGTGAGCCTCCTAGCTGGGTGCGACGAGAGCCGTTCCCGCTGTGGACACAGTGGGTGCCTATACAGCACCTGTCCCCACTTGCGTTCCACCTTCCAACTCTTCTTTTGTCCAGGCTTTTGCCCTGGCCCAGCTCTAAGGGACAGTCTAATAGGTGGCTCTCAACCCTGGCTGCACACTGAAATCAACTGAGGAACTTTGAAAAAACACCAGTGCCTGGGACTGTATCTTTTATTGTGGTTAAAAACCCCACATAGCATAAAATTTACCATCTTAACCGTTTTGTGTGTTTTTTTTTAATTTAGTTAATTAATTAATTTATTTATGGTTGTGTTGGGTCTTCGTCTCTGTGCGAGGGCTTTCTCTAGTTGCGGCGAGCGGGGGCCACTCTTCATCGCGGTGTGCGGGCTTCTCACTATCGCGGCCTCTCTTGTTGCGGAGCACAGGCTCCAGACGCGCAGGCTCAGTAGTTGTGGCTCACGGGCCTAGTCGCTCCACGGCATGTGGGATCTTCCCAGACCAGGACTCGAACCCGTGTCCCCTACATTGGCAGGCAGATTCTCAACCACTGCGCCACCAGGGAAGCCCCCTTAACTGTTTTAAAGTATACAGTTCAGTGGTATTAGGTACATTTACATTGTTGGGCAACATCACCACTACCCACCTCCAGAACTTTTTCATCTTCCCAAACTGAAACTCTGTACCCATTAAATGATGACTCCCCATCCCCCCTCGCCTCAGGTTCTGGGAACCACCTTCTATTTTCTGTCTTTATGAATATAAGCAAAATCATAGAGTATTTGTCTTTGGTGATTGGTTTATTTCACTTAGCATGATGTCTTCAAGTTTCTTCCGTGCTGTAGTGTGTGTCAGAATTTCCTTCCTTTTCAAGGTTGAGTAATATTCCATTGTATGTATCTATCACATGTTATTTATCCATTCATCCATCAATGGACACTTGGGTTGCTTCTACATTTTGGCTACTGTGAATAATGCTGCTGCTATGATCGTAGATGTCCAAACATCCCCAAATATTTTCTTTAAAGTTTTCCATGGGATTTGAATGTGCAGCCAAGGTTGAGAACCACCAGTGTGTGGCAGTCCCTAGAGAATGTGAGGAGTCCAGAGGAGAGGCACGCCACCTTAGTTGGCCTGATCCAGCTGTCCCATGCTAATTATAATACTCATCACAGCCAGCAATCAGTAGCTCATACATCTGTCTCCATCAATAGATTCGGACACCTGGGAGGGTGAGGTAGATTTTGTTTACCTCAGTATCTTCTAGATCTAGCTCCAAGCCTGTCACCCTGCAGAAGCTTATTAAGTTGCTGCTATATAAAGACAACCAATCCATGATTCAACTCCATCTTTCTATTAAAACTAACCATTCCCCTTTGCTACTAGAAATTATGTACCCTGGGCCATGTCTTTGGCTCTGGAGCCTGACTCAGACCTGGGCCTGAGTCAGGGTTTCAGATCTTTTTTTTTTTTTTTTAATTTGTTTAACTTTTTGGCCATGCTGTGCAGCATGTGGGATCTTAGTTCCCCGACCAGGGATCGAACCCACACCCCTGCTTTAGAAGCGTGGAGTCTTAACCACTAGACCGTCAGGGAAGTCCAGGGTCTCAGGTCTTTATGAGACAAAGTTATACGTGTGAAGGAAGTCCTGCACAGCAATGGTGGAGCAGGACGGGGGTGGGAGTTGCTACTGCCCCTTGTTCCAGTTTTTTCTGGAATGGATGCTCCAAAATGAGTGGTGGGACCCATTCCTTGCATCTCAAAGAGAGGTCTAAACGATCTTCCCCACAAATTTGTACTTCCCTACCCCCTAACCCACTTTTAAAACTAAAGACAGACACGTAGCTGGATTTTTATTGAGGTGGGTTTTCTGTCCCCTCTATTCATGCCTGCAGCTCCACATTCTCATGTTTACTTTGGTTTTAATTTTAACCTGAGTTCCTAAGATCGCTTTTTATGAAAACCAATGGAAATTAAAAAGTAGCCCCAGATAAAAGAAATACTCAAACACCCGAGAGGGTTCTGCGTCATTCCATATTTAAGTCTGTGGACGTATTTGGAGAGAACCTCTTTATAATGAGGAGCAGCGGTGTAGCAAATTGAGAATGCTCTTCTCCCCTCTCCCCTTAAGTCTTAGAAGTCATGAGACACACTGTGCAACGGGACGGGAACAGCAGGGACGTGTCTTGGTAGGTAGATAATAAGACTGACCCCTCATTGCTCCCGTCGTATTTTCAAAATCTGGGCCCCCTGGCACCGGGCAGCGCTCCAGGATCAGGGTAGGGCAAAACCAGCAAGGTCACACAAACGCAGGACTTTATTTCAGACCGGGATATTTTGTTCATCACGGAAAGTTTCTGCATTGATTTTGATTTTTTAAGTATCGCATGAAAATCATTTCTCTTGATACTGGAATTGTTGGGCACCCCTTCCATTTCCTGACTGACTTGCCTCACCCTGGGTCCAGCCCTGACTCCACTCACGTCCCCGCTTTCCTCGCAGTTGTCATTTGTTTTTTTCTTAAGAGGAAAGCATGATGTTGCTCTCTGAATCTCACGCAACCACAGACGTCTTTCTCCGGGTTTACTTCCTCCCTGTCCTCTTCTTCTGCCCATTTTGACAAACTCTCTCCCTAAATCTGTTCACCTCTGCGGCTTCTGCCGTTGCACACCTCCCCGCCACCTTTCCCAGGACGACCCACATCAGGCACCAGGAGGAGAAACAAGAGGGCCAGTGAAGGCCGGCCTTTCCCTCTGAGGTCTTTTGCTAACATAATTTTTCAGCTTCACATGAAGGGTAACACAATAAGCAAGGGCCTAGTTCTTTTTAAAGAAACCTTTCTTGCAGCAATTATGATGATAAACAGTGCCCTTGGTAAACCATGGCCAGCCTTACGCTCTGGAACTCCAAGGTAGCTGGCTGGAACACTAGGAAATAGAATTGAGTAATTTTAACTGTGCTACCTATGGAAGCCCTGAAAAAAATTCCTAATATGGTTAAAAACGTGGAAAGCTCTTTAAATGCAAACCCAGTATGGAAGGAAGCAAGCTCATGATTTTGGGCTCTTTTGACCCGGTGGGACTCCTACCCTGCAAGGGCAGCTGAGACCCCCAAATTTCACACCCACATCTTCGAGGACCAAGTGGAGAACTTCATCCATCACTCACATCCCTGACCCTGGGTGTTTTTCTGCACCTCTTGTTGCATCATCAGTAAACCAGCATGTAAACAAATTACCTGAATCTTTGTTACCATTCTAGCCAATCTTCAAAGTCATGAGGGTCTAGCCCAGTTCAGCTGCCTTCGTATCATCTTAATGATTCATTACTATTATTATACATGTGCCATAAGATAATAATTCCTTAATTCCTTGGCCTGATGGGAAATATAATTACATATGCAAATCACTTAATAAACACATACTAGCCACACTCCTATGCAGATAATCACCCCGAGACCTGCCCACAAAGGCTTACCAGGACTGTATGCATCCCCGTGTAAAGTCTGCTGAGACTCACCAACGTGGAAAACACCACAGCCATCATCAGTCCCAAAACAAAGGGATACTGCAGGGGGCGAAGAGAAAACAAGGACATTAGGGCAGGTTCAGACACATACACTTTGATGCTGTGGAAGGGAATAGGATTTCTGATCCCATAACTCCTAGTCTCAATGTCATACTCCCTAGACCAGCAGTCTGATGATCTAAAATCACTTGAAAAATGGGAAAACTAAGGAAAGAGAAGGGGAAGATGCCCAGGAATATAGTTCTGGAAGGAAGTTTCGCAACATATTGACATGCAAATAAGACACGGTAGAGAACTTGACCTTAGCTATTGTGCTACAAGTTTTAATGGAGTAAATCATTTTTTATTTCTACCTATTTTTAGATTAAAACTTATGAAATATACAGTATTTCCAAGAGGCAAGGTAGATAGACAGTGCTGTAATTTGGAAGTCCAACTAGCTACTTTCCCATCATGCGCTGTGATGATAAAGCTTGGCAACAATCAGCTTCTTGAGAGAGCCTGGGAACAATGGCCCCATGTTAAGACTGGGCATATTTCTGTACAGATGTCAAGGCAAGAGTCCAGACTTCACTGAATCTTGACATTTGCTCGTGAGTAATGAAAACAGCTGGAGGAATCTGGCTAATGACGAGTCATATAAAGAACACACAAATATTCTGCTTATGAGCTAGACACAGAGCTATAATCCAGTTGCTTCAAGTACTAATGTCTGTGGTCTTCTGTGGTGATAAGGATAAAGATGATAGAGAACTGTCTATATTCTGTGAAGTGCGTTATGGTCACTATCTCATGCATCTTCGCACAACCCTATGAAATAGCTTCTATTACTAGCCCCAGTCCACAAATGAGGAAGCCCTTAACCTTGATAATAAGTGGCATTAGTATTGAACTTTAGCACAAAGATGCTTGCCCATCAATCACCCCTCACAACAGGAGCCGGGGCTCAGAGAGGTGCAATGACTTGCCCAAGGTCACACAGCCAGTAGTGACACAGTCTGAACCAGAAGCCACATCTTCTGAGTACAAGTCCAGCATGTTCTTTTCAATGCAACATCTGAGTATAATAACACAGGGTTGTGCATCTTTTCTTAAGATTTATCATTAACTGGGTCTCTGATTTTAATGGAAAAAGTGTTGAAAATTAATGAGTTAATGCATTCAGAATTTAGAGGCTGGTATTCGCCTGAACACATATTTATATAAATAAACCCATTTTTAGAGCTACTCATGAGTAAATAACCCCAAAAGCTGAATATATTTATTATTAAAAATTAAATAGGAAAGAAGTGCATAACAACTCAGGCCTTAAGAAAACTATTGTGGGACTTCCCTGGCGGTACAGTGATTAAGACTCCGCACTTCCACTGCAGGGGGCGTGGGTTTGATCCCTGGTCGGGGAATTAAGATCCCGCATGCCGAGTGGTGTGGCCAAAAAAAATAAAAAGGAAAAAGAAAAGAAAACCGTTTCATCACGTAAGCTGTAAAGAAATTTTTAAGAAGATCCAGGTGGCCTTAAAATGAGCATATAAATGATTGTTGTTGCTTTCCTGCAGTCAGTGCCACTTGTTGCTTTTTTCCTAAAAGAATCATGTTCACAGGCTTCTCTGGATGCTGACAGCAGCCTGATGGGGGCCAGTGTTGGGCCCACTATGTCCTTCTGGGGCAGACGGCACGGGATATGACATAGCTCAGAAGTCTGCATTCAATTAATTCCGATAGTACTGGGGAGCTCAGACATTGTTTGATCCTAGCATGGCATTTAAGTTACAAAAAAAGATTATACCTAGTTGGATATAATACTATACTTGTCCCTTTCCCATTTAGGAAACTGAGATCTGACCCCAGGTGATGAGGTAGAAGACCAGGTAGAGCCAGGACCTGGCACTAATCTTATCCTCTTCCAACCACATCAGGCTGACACCCCATTTCTGTACAACCTGGAACCCGGAACATCCCTGGGTTTCTGGTGTAGAGGGGCAGGAGAAGCAATACTGTCATTTACATACAAGACTGCGAGGGTTAATGAAATCTAAATTTTCCAACGGGTAAAATGTAAAATTTCTGAAATTAAGCACAAAATTAGAGCAAGAGTTCTCAGAAAGGAAAAATAAATCTCCAATGCAGTAATAATATAACTTTTAAAAGGTCTTACTATAATTGGCATTTAAGCAGATATTAAGTGAAATTCTTCTATTTTCAACATTTATTAATCTCCTGTCATTTAGACAGCTTTCTAGAAAATATGGAATGATTATTTCTAACGGTTGAGCCCCCAAAAAAGGCAGAGACATCTTTGGGGGCTAATTTGGGAACAGACTGTTTCACCCTGGGCCCTGGGACATGTAGCTGGAGAATTGGTGAAATCATCTCAGCCCTGGAGGATCATAAACCCCTCGAGTCTCTTGCAAACAGAGGATGAGAGCACCTATTCAAGTGCCATCTGATCGGGCAGCTCAGGGTGAAAATGCTTTCGGGAGCGGGATACCACACACCCTGGTTATGTTTGTGGTGCTGTTGTCATTATTAATGGTGTCCACTTTCACCCTCGGGCACAACCTGCTTTGGGTACTAAATCATATAGTCACTTCATTTATAAAGAAATTGTCACTGACTGCTCAATAAATTTTTGTTCCCCATCTTTATTTCATAAACTTCAAAGTCCTTCAAAAAAAGAAAATCCTGAAGGGAAACTCTTTGCTGCCTCGTTGTAGGGATGGTGTCACACGGGAGGAAGAGGTGTCAGCGCCTTACCTGGTACCTGTCCATGGTAGAGATGAGGAGGGTGAAGGAGATGGCGGTGGCTGCCATGGCGTGGGTGGAAGGCATCCCATATTCAGCAATCACTCTCTTCTCCAGTTTCACCACAGGCGGGGAAAAGGGGCGGGGCCACTTCAAGACATCCTTGGCCACCTGGCCAATATACATCACCAACTGCCAAACCAAAGGATGGAGGTAAGTCTAACCAAATGAGCAAAATAAATAAACTCCTAGGTTCTATGAATTTATTTTGAGGTTTCCTTTTGGTTGGCTGAAATCACCTTTCTCTCTGACCCAGCTGCCTATGGGGAAGTCTTGTAGGAAGACATTTTAGTTGTTAAAAAGAAAAACAGGCCGGGACTTCCCTGGTGGCGCAGTGGTTAAGAATCCGCCTGCCAATGCAGGGGACATGGGTACGATCCCTGGTCCGGGATGATCCCACATGCTGCGGAGCAACTAAGCCTGTGTGCCACAACTACTGAGCCTGCGATCTAGAGCCCGCGAGCCACAGCTACTGAAGCCCGCGTGCCTGGAGCCCGTGCTCCGCAACGAGAGAAGCCACCATGAGAGGCCCGCGCACCGCAACAAAGGGTAGCCCCTGCTCTCTGCAACCAGGGAAGGTCCGGGCACGGCAAGAAAGACCCAACACAGCAAATAAATAAATAAATACATAAATAAATAAATTTCTAAAAATAAAAGAAAAAAGAGAAACAGCCCTTCTGGATTCCAGAGGGTCACTGGGCAGCTAAGATATGACACTAACACATGTCTTACTTATTTGGTCATATCTTTAACATTTGTACAGCTGGTATGTGTGCCAAGCACTGGTCTAAGAACTTTACAAATATTAACTCACTTAATCCAATAATACCTGTAGAATGCAGACCCATTTTACAGAGGGGTAAACCGTTGTACATAGTAAGTGGCAAGACTTATCGGATTCAGATCCAGAGAGTTTGGCTTCAAAAAATATGTGCCTTAAACTACCACGGTAATACCTTCGGGATGGTCCTGGACTAAGATAATCTAATACTCAAATCAGACAGCCCTTCAAGTTTCAACCAAAAAAGTGACTTCTGGAACTTCTGGCTTAAAATATTTTGAATGCCACTTTTACTCCTGATGTATGTAGTCAACATACTGGATATAGTTTAACTTTTTTCAGTAATCGAGAGCATCATACAATAAATGGCATGACTATTTTCAACCCTAAAATAAACACAACTCAATCTGGAAGTTTTTCAATTGATTTTTTTTTCCATGATGCTATTAATAAAAAATCCCTTTCTCTTTTTCCCTTAAAGTACAACATAGATATCAGAATTGATTTCCATACCCTCCTGAGATGAATAGGACTGTTAACAATAGACTTATTTATTTTGTCAGAGAGCTTCACAGGACATTTCCGTGACCTGTTATAAAAGAGGGAGAAGCAACCCATTCACTTAAGTCTCTGCATTTGCAACCCAAAGTGTGGTCTGAGAACAGACAGCATCCACACCACATGAGTGCTGGAGTTTTTTTTTTTTTTTTAATGTATTTATTTATTTATTTTTGGCTGCTTTGGGTCTTCGTTGCTGTGTGCGGGCTTTCTCTAGTTGTGGCAAGCAGGCTTCTCATTGCGTTGGCTTCTCGTGTTGCCGAGCACGGGCTCTAGGCACGTGGGCTTCAGTAGTTGTGGCGCGCAGGCTCAGTAGTTGTGGCTCACGGGCTTAGTTGCTCCACGGCATGTGGGATCTTCCTGGGCCAGGGATTGAACCCATATCCCCTGCATTGGCAGGCGGATTCTTAACCACTGCACCACCAGGAAAGCCCATGAGTGCTGTTTTAAGATGCAGAATCTCAGGCCCCAGCCTGTACCTACGGAATTGGAACCCTCATTTTCACAAGACTCCCGGGTGGTTCGTGTGCACATGAGAATTTGGGAAGCACGGCCGGCTTTACACTGTATTCTTGCACAGGTCACTTTGTCATGGGCTTTAATGATAAACCTCCTCATCTTACCATGATCGCATTGATCTTACTAGGGCTTTACTTAGCTTGTGATGGATGGAGTCACTTAGCTTTGGAACAAAACCCGCTATGAAGGACTATTTCAAAATACTTTTGATTAGTCAGCCAGATTGCTTTAGAGTTTCCCACATTGTGGTGCTTTCTTTTAACTCATCTAGTTGCCGGTGAATTCTGAACATTATCCCAGCACACTCAGTATCCCCCAGAAGACGCTGCATATGTTTTTGTGCTCTGCTGCCACTTTGCTCTGGGTTAAAAATCAAGAACCACTGTCTGTGCACAGCAGGCCAAATCCACAGGCTTTAAAGCCTCAGTGACAATCACTCCAAATTCCATAGCTGTGATTTCTAATCAGACTTTGAAACTTAACCTCTTTACCATCCCCTTATTACCAGAAACTACTGTTTTGGAAACCAGCTTACTCTTTTATGTTTCTGCCTCTCCCTCCTGTGAACCTATAAAAACCACATCAGACCGACTATTTTCTGGGGAGTTGGAAAACTTGCAGATGTTGTTGACTACTAAGAATTTCTCAGAAGATGCTAGGATATAAATGTTTCTCAACCCTGCCCCTTCCCCACTCATCAACATCAAAAAGAATATTACAGGCATTATGACTAACTCTAGTTCACTCAAAAATACACAGAATCTTCAGACAGGAAACGTTAAAATCATAGAGTGAAGACAGACTGTGTGACCCTCATTCAGACAAAATTTAATTTCCTTGAAGTCCATGAGTTTCTTCGGCTTCATTTATCTTTTGCCTTCTATGTCTGAAGGATGTTTTTAAGAATGAGGACAATTGTTCATTTTATTTAAAAGTGTTCCCATAGCAACACACTGTTTCTGATCAATAAGTTGCAAATAACAATTACTGTAATGACAGAGCTCTTCAAACCAGAGAAAGTGGAGCTATGTTTTTCAGGTTGTAGGGAAAGAGTACCACTCACAGGGTGATGAGTCCTGTCTCTGTCAGTTTGCATTCATTACAGCAAACCTACGACGTGCCCAGCCCTGTATTAGGTCTCCAACCTTGAGTGGGGAAAACGGTCACGCAGAGGATCTCATCATAATGCAAATATGCTTTGGAAAAAAATTATCCACAGAATTCTATGGGTATGTATATATGTAGAGACAGACTTGGGTTCAACCCGAGACACCAGGAGCACTGAGGTGGAATGTTAAAGGAAGATTGTTTAAGATGAGGGGTGGATAGAGAAGCATCCACTTCGCAAGAATAGCATGAGCAAAGACTTAGAGAAGTGATGTTGGGTGGTATGTAGAGGGACCTCCGAGGCAGTTAGGACCAGCGGAGTTTAAATTGTGGGGCACACCATGACACATCAGTTAGAATGGCTGAGATGAAAGGAACTGACCACACCAGGTGTTGGGAGGATGGGGAGTACCTGGAACCCTCATACAGCACTGCGGCAGGTGCAAAACGATACAACCACTTTGGAGAAACAGTTTGGCAGTTTCTTAAAAAGTTAAAACATATGATTTCCATATGACCCAGCCATGCCAATCCTAGGTATTTACCCTCAAAGAGTGAAAGCACAAGTCACGCAAAGATTTGTATATGACTGTTGATGGCAGCTTCTTTGTAACGGCCCCAAATCGGCAACAACCCAATTTCCATCAACAGGTGAATAGATAAACAAATTGTGGTATAATCATACAATTGAATACTTCGCAGCAAAAACAAAAAAATAAACTATAGATATCATGCTACAGCATGGATGAATCTTAAAATAATTATGCTGAATGAAGAAGCCAGGCCAAAAACAAACAAAAGTATATACTCTATGATTTTGTTTATATAAAATTCTTGGAAATAGAAATGACTCTATAGGATAGAAAGCCGATCAGTGGTGGCCAGAAAGGAGGGAAAGAAGGGTAGGAGGGAGGGAGATGCAAGAGGGAAGAGATATGGGAACATATGTATATATATGTATAACTGATTCACTTTGTTATAAAGCAGAAACTAACACACCATTGTAAAGCAATTATACTCCAATAAAGATGTTAAAAAACAAAAAAGAAAAAGAAAGGAGGGAAAGAAATTACAAATGGGCATGAGGAAACTTCTGGGTAATGAAGCTTTAATTATGTCTTAACTATGTTTTAATTATGTCTGTCTTAATTATGGTGATAATTTTAGGGGTATGTACATATATCAAAATGTACCAAGTTGTACATTTTAAATATGTGTAAACTTTGTGAATACACTAAAAATTATTGAATCATACGTTTTAAAAGAATGAATTGAATAGTATGTGAATTATACCTCAATAAAACTAAGTACGTACAGTTTATTGCCTGTCAGTCACATCTTAAAATGTTGTCTTAGCCAGCTTGGGCTGCTATAACAACCAACCACAGACTGAGTGGCTTATAAACAGGAATTTATTTCTCTCAGTTCCGGAGGATGAAGTGCAAGATCAAGGCACTGGCAGATTCAGTATCTGGCGAGCGCCTGTTTCCTGGATCACGGACAGTCACCTTCATAGCACTCAAAGAAATGGGCTTTCAAGCCATGAAAAGACATGGAAGAATCTTAAACGCATATTACCGAGTGAAAGAAACCAATGTGAAAAGGCTACAAACTGTATGAATTCATCTATATGACATTTTGATAAAAGCAAACTATGGAGATGGTAAAAAGATCAGTGATTGCCAGGGGCTGGGGACATGGGTAAGTGGTGCACAGAGAATTTTTAGGGCATTGACACTATTCTGTATGATACTCTAATGGTGAATACACATCTTTACACATTTGTCCAAACCTATGAAATGTACAACACCAAGAGTGAAGTCTAATGTAAACTAAGGACTTTGGGTGCCAGTGTAGGATCCTCAGTTGTAACAAAACGTCCCACTCTGGTGGACGGTGTGCATGTGTGGTTTCAGGGGCTATACAGGAACTCTCTATACTTCCTGCTCAATTTTTACTGTGAACCTAAAACTACTCTAAAAGTAAAGTCTATTAAAGAGAGTACTATGGCAGAAGAGAACTATTTCTCCATTTAGTTCACAGTAAAAGAGTATAATGATTAACTCAGTATGGCTTGCCCTCAACGGAGGACTTTGCTCTGTATTGTTGAAAGGCCCTTCTACCTAAAGGGACCAAATTAAGTTCCATCATCCATCATGCTCCTTTGGGCTGAGGCCCCCAAGGCCTATGTGTAAAAGCGAAAATCCACGGGGAGGCAGGACCGGAAGCAATTATAGCTCATTAACGCCTCAGCAACCTAGCTGGGTCCCCTGCATGGTGCTGATGGCGCTGGGGCCCCGTAGCGTTTCATGATGAGGAATTAGCCTACTTGCTTACTTCTTCCCTAATTAACGTATAGGTGGAAAGAAAATCCATTTCTCTGGATTGTCTACTGTTGACCCCAAGCAGACAAAAGGCTTTTCTAGAGAACCAATTCTGTCAAAATGAAATGTGTCTTCACAAGTTAGAAGAATTTCCAATCTGGGATCTGTCCTTGATGGTTGGGCTCTTTGGGGTCAGCAGAGAAAACGGTGCTTTTTCTCTCTTAATGTGGTGGGCCTTCCTAGTTATTACAATCCAAAATGACAATTTTTCTATGTCTAACACAGCTCTGATGAACAGAATTTAGTCTTCACGCCCGGATAAATAAAACCCAGATAGTTCAGGAAATAGAAGATCCTTGAAATAACATTACTAGTAAAGCAGCCACAGGATCTTAGAGAACAGCCATACATTTATTGTTTACGCTCTGAGACTGCTGCCTGCCCCCACTCCCACCTCTGTCCTCCTCCCAAAGCAAAGTGTGAAGGCTCCACTGTTATTATAATAAAAGCTGAATCCTCTGCAAAACGGAGGGAGCACCGAGAGGCTCTTTTCAAACTACACCCGCCCTCCCCCCAAACACACACACGTTATGATAAACTCTAACGTCTTTCTTCCCTCTGGCTACACCCTCAGCCCACGTCACCATGGGGAAATCACAGTGCAAGCGATTAACTAACAGGGATGTAAGGTATCCCTCAGGTCTCATGGGACAGAAACACTGTGAATCCCTGGGATTGACAGTCTATCCATGGATTTGTTTTTAAGAAGTCAGGAATTAGTTTCATCATTCTAGAGAACAATGAGATGTAACCCAAAGACCACAGCTTCTCTACCCATCCCGTTTCTTAATCTGTCCAAATTAAGCTCATTCCCCTTCTTCTCAGGTTACTAACATGGTAATTTGGATAAAGAAAGGCCAGACACCAAACCGTCTCACTCCTAGGTACATACTCAAGAACACTGAAAATATATGTCCTCACAGAAACTTGTACATGAATATAATATTCTTAGCATTATCCTTCACAATAGCCCCAAAGTTTAAACAACCCAAATGTTCATCAACTGATGAATGGATAAACAAAATGGGGTATATCCTTACAATGAAATATTATTTGACCTTAAAAAACAACGAAGCACTGATACATGCTACAAGGATGAACTTTGAAAATAGTGTGCTAAGTGAAAGAAGCCAAACATAAAAAGGACAAATATTGTATGATTCCATTTATATGAAGTGTTCGGAACAGGCAAATGCACAGAGATGGAAAGTAGATTAGTGGTTGTCTAGGGCGGGATGAGGGGGTGGCGGATGGGGAGTGAGTGCTAGTAAATATGGGGTTTCTTCTTAGGGAGATGAAAATGTTCTGGAGGTAGACACAGGTGATGGTTGCACAACTTTGTGAATATACTAAAACCACTGAATTATATTCTTCAAAACGGTTAATATTAATTGTAGCCCACTGAAAAAAAGAGAAACTAGACATAAAGATGGGTTCTGAAATACCTCTTCTATGTGTCCTTGAAGTCTTTTGCTCCAAAATGTTATTAACAATGCCTTCAAATATTGATTCAATAGAAGCAGCTATGGCTTCTATTAATATTTTCTTCAAAAGTCCTGCCCAACTCTGCTCCAAACCCCAGTTCTACAGGGCACTGAGGTGGCGACCACATATGACACAGAGAAAGCTGCTGAAAATCTACCTACTCAAACCCATGAGTATGGGATTCATTTTAAGAGCAATTTTAAGCTCTGGAGGCTTTTCAGATCAACAGTTTTACAAAAAAGACTGACTGCACTAGCCTGTGTGTGTTTTTGTTTATTCAGTGTTCAGTCATTTTTTTTCTCCCTAGAATACACACTGCTCTGTGGTCTCCTATTTGGCTTCAGGGAGTGAATTAAAAGCAGGTCTTTGTTATGGTTATTTGGGAACATTCTAGAGACTACTGCTTACCATCCAGTGTAAAAAGTTGTTTTCAACTGGTGAATGTCCTCTCCTGCTTGTGGCATTATTTTTATTTACTTTTTAAAATTCACGGCCCTTCTATAGTGTATGTCATGTGGGTTTGTGTGGGTTTGTGTGTGTTTGTGGAGGGTGGTGTGATGGTGAGTCACTGGGACAAGCAGGTGTAATTTCAAACTAATAAAATTTCATTCCACGCCTGAAACACCAAAACAAAGAAATTGCAGAGCAAACACCGTAAATCACAGAAGACTCTCAGCAAACTGGTCTTGACATATTCCAGGTTCTGTAAAAATGGAGATACAATAACGAAAGCACAAATGGCAGGTGAGGAAAATAAAATGACTAAGTGACAACATTTTCCTGTTCTTTCTAATGCTCCATTTTTTCAAGCTCAGATCTGCGTCTGAAATTTTTGAAGACAAACACTAAAGGTACAAAGATTAGTAATTAAGTCATAGATGTATGCATGTATAGCTTTAGGAAAGTTACTTTAAAACAGTTGAGGTTTCTTTTCGTTATTAAGGAGGACTTGGGTTAAATAATAAGTGATATTTGTGCAGTGACTTTTTAAGTGTATTTTCATAGACATTATTTTAATATTCATATCATTCCTGTTTTACAGATGAGGAAATTGAGGCTTAAAGAAGGTGAACGTCCTCCTAAAGAAAATACAATGTGTGTAGAGAAGCTGGGCTTGAATTTCGCTCTGATGCCAAATCCTACGGTCTTTTCACCACGCCCCCCCCTCCCCCAACCTGGCATGACAATTATTACTGAGACCAGATACCTATTTTTAAAGAACCCAAATTCTGTGATCCTAACCCATTATATCCATGTAACACTCACTAGAGGCCACCTGGCTGCCCTTGGGGCTAAGGGATTAAGATGTCGCATCTGATGAGACAACTGCCAAATTCTTATCCACACCATCCCACCAGTAACAGTTCAGCAGAAGCCTGGGACCAGTGTCTTTTACTCACCACTGGATAGATGTCACATCCAAAATGATGCCCACTGAGGGAATTGGTGTCTTCAGTCTTAGGAAATGTAGAGCATACAAAAGTTAAAATCATGCATAAGCCCACCTTCCTTCGGACAGCTAACCAACCACAAAAACCTGGAAACAACTCTAAATGCTCATGACAGGACACCAGTTAAATTATGCAACAGTTAATAAAACATTGTGAGATATACTGTTAAATGAAAAAAGAGGCAGCAAGAGTATATTTTGATCCCATTTGTAATTTTAAAAATCTATTTATAAGTAAATGCATGTAGGTTACATGAGGAACTGTGGATACTGGATCCACTGCGGGTTAGAACTGAGGGCTGGGGTGGGTGCCTTGGGTGCCATTTGAGTTTTTCATGCAAAAACAAATAAGGCTTGCTTCAGATAACAATGTAATCACTGCTAAGAAAACTTACTATTAGACTCCTCCCTCACATTTCTTATATTTTGTTCAATTTTATTCATTTTTATACTGCAGGTTCTTATTAGTCATCCATTTTATACACATCAGTGTATGCATGTTGATCCCAATCGCCCAATTCATCACACCACCATCCCCACCCCCCACTTTCCCCCCTTGGTGTCCATATGTTTGTTCTCTACATCTGTGTCTCTATTTCTGCCCTGCAAACCGGTTCATCTGTACCATTTTTCTAGATTCCACGTATGTGCGTTAATATACGATATTTGTTTTTCTCTTTCTGACTTATTTCACTCTGTATGACAGTCTCTAGGTCCATCCACATCTCTACAAATGACCCAATTTCATTCCTTTTTATGGCTGAGTAATATTCCACTGTATATTTGTACCACATCTTCTTTATCCATTCATCTGTCAGTGGGCATTTAGGTTGCTTCCATGTCCTGGCTATTGTAAATAGTGCTACAATGAACATTGGGGTGCATGTGTCTTTTTGAATTATGGTTTTTTCTGGGTATATGCCCAGGAGTGGGATTGCTGGGTCATATCTAAGTATATTAATTGTCAGTCCTGCTGACCCTAGAAAAAAATAACTGCAAAATAATGCTGAAAGATCAAAACCTTTATTTTTACAGACCCCTGAAAGCACAAATGCAATAGACATTAGCCACATGCCATGTTCAACTTTCTCATCTGATTAAAACCGCAAACTATTCCCATCTCCAAGTGTGCTGCCACAGGTCTTTGTGGGTAACCCAGCCAGCCAGCCAGCCTAGGAAACAGCCACACACACACACACACACACACACACAAAGGCATTTAAGTACACATGTCAATTAAATATAGTCTCAGATTTTGATGCTGGCGTGGGTTTTGTCCTCAGCAAGCACGTCATCAAACATATTTCTCAGTATGACCATGAATCTGGCCAGAGCAACTGCTTGGGGGATCTGATGATCCACGTGGCCTCTAAGGAGTCAGAGTCCTGGGCTGTCCTCCCTTGCAAAGGCATGAGGGGCAGAGAGAGGCTCTCAGCCACGGAGGAATCCCTGTCTCAGTTCTACCCCCAATACTCCAAGAATCTTCCATCCTCTCTATACAGGTACCATCAGGAGTGGTGAGAAAGGGGGGCACTTAAGAGTCTTCCTTTGTTGTGTACCATTGGTACCAACAATAAAATCCACACTGTGCACAGTGGGGGTACAGATGAGGAAATAAAACCCATGGGGACACATAAAATTGACATAATTACTGACATTATAATCCTGCACACTGTAATCACAAAAAAAACCCAGAACTAAACAACAACAAAAAAACCCCGCTGGTCTGTAATTTACACATTGATCCGAAGCAACCAGGGACTGAGCCCTCTGTCAGCTTCCAGTGGGAACAGTCCCAGAACAGCTGGCCTCACATCTCTCTTGAAGGTAGACTTGAGTACTGAAGGTAAGTGAACCAATATAAATCTACGCTCTTAACACTTACAATAAAACAACAAGAATTCACCACCAGCCTTCTCCTCTCTTTATATTATTTCAGCCCTAAGACGTTTGAAATCTTTCATAATATATTTAATAAAACGTATGATTCAATCATTTCACTATATAGCTTTTGCTATAACAGAAGGACTCCTGACCATCCTCACTGTACTACACAATCATGCTCTTGACTCTCATCCTTTCATGTCTTTTTTTTTTTGCTTATTTTTTAATGGGTTATTTGGTCTGAACAGAGTTATTTTTACCAGAATCAAAAAAAGAAAAAGTTTCAAAATTTCCCTAGGCCTCCCAAAGCAGAATGTTCCAGAGTAGGTGATGAGGGCAAAGGGATGCTCTAAGTGATATCCTTTGAATGGGCATCTTTTCTTCAACTAGAAATAAATCAATTATGGATCATTTAACATCAAGTTTCAAAATAAGACAGAGTACTTCAACTTTTTATGCCTTCTATCCATACTTTTAAAAGGCAATTCTACTCTGTAATTGAATAAGTCTCAAAAGACAGAACTCACACAGAGTAAACCCTTTGTCTGTAGTGGTACCATTTTTAATACTAACCGTTTCTAATATTAGCCTCCAAAATGAGCTCTCATTCTCCCCAACACTCTTGTCTTTAGCAAGAGCAAGCTAGAGATTTTTCAGCACATGCATTAATAATGAGCTGCTGCCCCCTTGATCTAAATCCTCACTTGCTTATACATACATCATCTTGGGAGCCATTGAGATGTTAAAAACCAACATCGCTAACAGCAGCCTAAATATGGTGTGTGTTATAAAGCAAATATGAGCTATGCTCTGGCAGTAATTCAGGAAAACACTATTCTCCACCTTCAAAGGACCCTCCCTGGGAAGTCGCTCTCTTATTTTTCTGCGTAGATGTAATAAGAAGGGGATACTGGTAGGTTAAATTTAAATAATAAATTTATGACCTGTAAATTTTCCCAAGACATTTTCCTGTACATATCCTGATTCCTGGTGATTTAAGAAAAAAAAACTTAATTGAGCAACCCTAGGCCAACTTCCCTGTTTCACCATATTTTACAAATGTTCCCACCATTTTATCACCCATGTTCTGTGAGCGCAGCTATCTGTACCTCACGGAGGGAAAAACTTATGAGGATGGTATAAGGAACAGCTGTCCAGACCTTTTTTTAAAGCTCGGGTCATTCTAGTGGTACCCAAGTAAACTTGTGTTTCTCCATAAAGACTGAGAAAGCATTTGTCTTAAAAATGATGGTCATAAAAACAAAACAAAACAAAATGTTTTAACCTGTCCTTCCCACCTTCACCATCACCAAAAACCCAAACCCACAACAAAAGAAAAACAGCTCTGTAGAACTAAACGATTTGGGTTTTTGTAATGTGTCTCATAATTTTCTGGAAAAAAAAAAAATTCCACTGGAAAAAGCACAGACTTTTTTTTTTTTTTTTTAATGTATGTATGTATGGATGGATGGATGGATGGCTGGCTGGCTGGCTGGCTGTATTGGGTCTTCGTTTCTGTGCGAGGGCTTTCTCTAGTTGCGGCAAGTGGGGGCCACTCTTCATTGCGGTGCGCGGGCCTCTCACTGTCACGGCCTCTCTTGTTGCAGAGCACAGGCTCAGTAGTTGTGGCTCACGGGCCTAGTTGCTCCGCGACATGTGGGATCTTCCCAGACCAGGGCTCGAAACCGTGTCCCCTGCATTGGCAGGCGGATTCTCAACCACTGCGCCACCAGGGAAGCCGCCACAGACATCTTTTAAATGGGATTCAGGCTCAGTATATCCTGAAATACGTCTCACCTTAGAGAAGGTCTAGCCTTGAATTACCTTGAGACAAGAGAAAACATGACCACGCTGCACTCTCTTGTCTTTCTACGGAAGCGTCTGTGTATGAGGAAGTCTCTGGACGTGGTGTAAGGTCGGAGCAGCCGTCATGCTGACCCGATGAACCATGAACCACCCGATATTAGGCTAAAGGTCATTGACATTCCACACCTAGTTTTTCAGGCCATCACAGGCTCTCCTTACACATTCAGTCAGAGTTGGGTCATTTCACCTTGGCCTCCGGTCTACAATCTTATAGAACTCAGAAAAGATTTGGGTGGTGGTCACTCAGAAGAAATAAAAAAGATTTATATCTGGAAGGATTAAAGACTTTACAGAGTCCAGTCACACAACTGCATCCACCCAAGTTGTGAATGACCATCAACCACATCTCCGTGGCTTGCCTTCTGAGTGACCAGTCAGCTGTACTACATAGAAAGAAATCTGGATTTGCAGGCAGGCTCACACAACTCTTGCTGTAACCCCAGGGAATTATTTCTCATTGTGAAAGCAATGTCAGAGAAGCACTCGTCCTGATGGCCCTGGTTTGAGGTAGTTCCAGGGGTAGGGACCTTCCGTCTGTCTGGATTTGGTCCCCTTCACACATGCCAGATCTTCTCCCTTCTCCTACTTGGCAAGTAATTTAACATTGAACTAGCTGGTGATAAGAACGGCAGATAATTGTCCCCAGTCCTTCCGGTCTAGGTGTTCTTTGTCTCTAAAGGCTGGTATTGCTGGCTGCATTTCCTTGTGCTAGAACATCTGCACATATGTGGAAGGTGGGGAGGTGAGGAGAATCACCATTTCATGATGAGATACTCTGTCATACAGCAGTCCATGAGCAAACAAAATTACCAGTTAAGAGGCTGGGGAGGAAATGGAGAGCTAAGGAAATGCATAAGAATAAAAACCCAATATGCAGGCTAACAAAATTATGGGAGCCATAATCACAGGATGTAGGAAAGAAAATTCACTTATGACCACGCAGACGATGTTGGTTGTCGGTGAAGGCGCCCTGGATACGTATCTACTCAACTCACTGGGGGAACAGCCAAACGGACTCTCATATTACTTTACACAACATCCATTTCCATTCTCAGGTTGACGTCAAAGGCTGTGCTATCAACACTTGGCAAAGCCAATTTCCCACTCATTTTGAACGACTGTCAACATGATGACCGTGAACAGGGGTAGCTACCAACTCTGTGTGCCAGTGTCGGTCTAAATGCTAGAGACCTGAGCATACTATTTCCATAACACCTTCAATCAGCTGTATGTCTATGAGTACCCCCAACACTCCTCACCTACCCTGCCCCCCACCTTTCCTGGTTATCACTTCTCTTCCTTCCAAAAGGAAATCAGAGACATTCCAGTATAAGTTAGGATCCACACTGTCATGACAGCACTACTCTCCTCCACCCCCATCACCACCACCAGGAACCCCGACTTCACCTCTCACTTGGGAAAATAATGGGCCCTGGTCTGAGATTTAACCTCCCTCCTGGGAAGCATATAAACCTTGTGACAATCTCTTTTGCATGGCCGTGAAGTTCAGGTGGAGGTTCTCACAACTCGGGAACAAAAGCTCTCAGCCAGAGTGCCCTGGAATTTAATTCCTCCTGTTGGTAACACATTTCTGACAAGCCAAGGTTCAGACATACACCTGGTCAGGCCCAAGGTGAGAGCGTACCATTCTCAGTTCTGGTCCAGGGCACCAGCATCCTGATTCCTCAGCCTCCCTGCCAAGAGACCGCTGTTCTAGGTAAGCCCTATGACAGGGCCTGCTTGGGATAAACTTAATGACATCAACTTTTAAAGCGCAACCAAAAAAAATGTAACTCACCACCTCCTGAAAGGAAAATATTCTAAAAACTAAGATTACAGTGCATTTGACAAGGGGTTGGAGACATGTAAATATTCTCTAACCCATCATCTCTGAAAATCAAGTTTCCTTTTCATTTGGCTGCAATCATGTCTTTCCTCTGAAAGACTCTTTTTTTTCTCCCCCCCTTTATCTCCTGTCTTTGCTGCTTCCTTCTCATCTTTGACACGGTATCTTCATTACAAGGTTTCTCCCAGGCAGAGAAGAATGGGTTCTCCTCCCCTGGAGTTAGATGACTGTCCTCCTGTAGAGCCAGTCTTTGAGCAGGAAGGGACAAGAGTCCCAGAGAATCCCCTTCCTGACGCCTGTTCACCGCAGGGAGTGAAGGAAGGAGGCTGGACCAACATAGGCGGAGTGGAGGGGGAGAGAGTAGGCCGCCATTGATTTTCCAGCCGGTCAGTGAGTGATTAACTCTAGCTATTAGGAGGGGCTGTTGATCACACCGTCAGCACCTCCCCAACAGGACTGTAAGTGGGGCTATAACCTCCCCGTGACCCTTTGTAATGAGAGAAGCTTGACGTGAGCTGGCGAGCCTCAGCCTTCCGAGCCAACAGGCACTTCCCATGCTCTCCTCTCGGAGCCCTTTCCTCTGCAATTTCCACATTCCACTGTCAGGCTGGGGTCCCTGTGATGGTGAGCAATGCCAGTAATTTTACAGAACTGTCTGAAGAGGTGCCTTACCAGATTTGAATCACAGCAAATGTTTGGTGTTAGAGTTGGAGAAGACCAACTCGAAGGTGGCTTTCCACTTAAAATCCAGCTGTCTTCTTAGAAGGCTTGCTTGCCATTTAGACTGCTTGGGAACACTGGTTTCCAAATGAATACAGAAACCAATCACAAAGACGGGTGATACATATTGAACATTCTAGATTTGCCATAAGCAATTTAAACATGAGTTATAAGTAAATTATAAGTAAAATCAGCCCCGTGTCCAAAAGCCACCTCCATGGAATAGGCCTTCCCTGACCACCTTACCTAAGACAGCTGCCTGTTGCCACTCTGTCTGCATACCCTGCTTTTATTTTTCTTCATAGAACTCTACCCTGCCTGCACTTAGACTCTACATTTTGATTGTATCAGCCTCATCCCCGCCCCAAGTGGATGCTTGGCCCAGAGTCTGGGACAGTGCCTGGCTCTGGCTCAGTTTTGGACCTTTGCCCTTTCTGCTTATCTCAGCCTGCAGCTTTCTCCCCCAACCCCTCCGCTGGCTGGCTAGTTTTCATCCTTCAAGGCTTAAGTGAAACTAGCACCAAGTACCCTTTCTTGACCACCTTCTCTAAAGTAGGTCTCTGCTCTCAACCTTATTGTGTCCTAAACAACAATCGTATAATCTTTAATTTCTGTATTGATTTACTTGTTACTCTGTTTCGCCTACAAGTAAACCTCAGAAGAGCAGGATGGAGTCTTTCTTGTTCGTTGCTTAATCCCCAGCACTTAGCATAGTATTTCATAACAGGCCCTGGTCAGATGTTTCTTAAATGAATGAATGAAATTTAATAGTTGTTGCTCATCAATTACAAGATAAGAAAGAGACCTGAGGCTCTTTTAAAAAGGCAAATAAAATCTGGTTTCTGGTTCAAAGATCCCTTCACAGTTCAGAAACATATAGAATTACTACTTTCATACTGAAAAAACCTTGGTGAAATCTTGACCAAATCTGTGTCCTGAATTTCCATCAGGGCCACTGGGGAACCACTCAAGATGGGGAACAATTCCATTTTAAAAAGCTCTCTAGGATGCTCCCTTAGCACTCTGTAGAATTTTCTAATGTATCTTTAGCACTCTGGACTGTAGTTACTTCTTTACATCTGTTTCCTCTAGGGGGACAGCTCTTAAATCCTCTTTGTAGAAACAGGCTTTATTTATTTTATTCATTAATTATTTATTGAGTTGCTACTACATGCCAGGTTCAAGGAACAATAAAGAACCATCTAGTAGGGAATATAGATACAAGGTTCAAGGTGGCTTATCTAGAGACAACGCCTCTGCTGAGACCTGGAGCAGGCGAAAGCATGCAAGGAAGTAGCAACAGTAGGAAGGAAGTATAAAGTAGAGCGTGGATACGTCTGCAGTGCAGGAACTGGCGTGGGAGTGGGAGTCGTCAGCAGTTCTGTGATTCCAGAGAAGAGAACAGATAGGCGGAAGGGTTAAAGGTAGAGATTTAGGCAGAAGTCCATTATGAAAGCCCTTATAGGTAATTTTAAGGTGCTTGGACATTAATATGTTTTAAAGAGTGGTTCATGGTCATACTTGCATCTGAGATAGGTCACTCTATATAAGTACCACACGCTATACCGATTGCACCACTGCAGCTCCTGAGATAGGTCATTCTACATGCTGTGGGGAGGATGGATTTGAAGGTCATAAGATAGCTGGAAGGAGATTCATTAGATGGTTCACATGAGCATGCAAAATAAAGATGATGCAGGCTTGAAGTGAGGGAATGTTTCCAGAATTGTTGGAAATCTAAAATTACAAGTGCCCAGTATAGACCAAAAATCTTTACTAAATGAATAAATGCACAAACTGTGGCTCCCTGGAGAATTACACTCTGTTCACTACTCCATCTGAGAAGTGAAGACCTAACGGACATGAACTGTTTTAAGTTGGTTGTCTCTATTTTGTAGCTTTTCTGTTTCATATCTTCCTGTGTGAAGGAAGATCATTCAGATGTTTTGGTTTAAATGTCCTGCTTTTTGGATCTACCAAGCTCATGAAAAAATTAGAGAAAAGAGGTCACTTCTATTGGTAAACAACTTGGGACTTACAGCTTGTAACCAGTATACAAAATACTATGGGACAACTTCTTCAATACTATGTAAATCCTAGCATATAACTTCTAAGTTACATACTAGAATATTTAGGACTGAAAAAATATTCCGTGCTTCATTACTACAGACCTGATCATACAACTGGTTAAATTAAGGTCCTTGAATTAGAATTCAAGGAATTAGAATTAGAATTCAAAGTAGAATACATATTTGATGGAGTTAATCAACAGCCTAGGTGTCCTAATAGAATTAAAACTGACTTCCCATGTATTATTTTAAAATGATATAGCACTCCTTAAAACCCATATTTTGGGGCTTCCCTGGTGGCGCAGTGGTTGAGAATCTGCCTGCCAATACAGGGGACATGGGTTCGAGCCCTGGTCTGGGAAGATCCCACATGCCGCGGAGCAACTAGGCCCTTGAGCCACAATTACTGAGCCTGCGCGTCTGGAGCCTGTGCTCCGCAACAAGAGAGGCCGCGATAGTGAGAGGCCCGCGCGCCGCGATTAAGAGTGGCCCCCACTTGCCGCAACTAGAGAAAGCCCTCGCACAGAAACGAAGACCCAACACAGCTAAAAATAAATAAATAAATTTTAAAAAAAAATCTATTAAAACAATTAAAAAAAAAAACCCATATTTTTTGTGGACTGTTTATCCCTTAGAAACAATAATAAAACAAGGTGACTGACTGGACACAGCTGAGAAGGAGGTACCTTACAGCAAATTCTCAATGTCTCTAGTTAATGCTGGGAAAGCCAGCTCTAAAATATATAAAGCGAGAGAGAATAAAAATAAATATTGGGGGGTGGAAGTTGCTTTTGTAGTTACATTTGAATATAGTTATCTCTAACGCTTGTGATTTGGAGCTATAACTACAAAGTTAGTAAATCACTTTGTGTTTGAGCAGCAATCTAGTCTCAAGTGTATGTGAAATACTAGCCTAAGCAAAATGACTCCTCCTCATTTTCTTTGTTTTTCAAAAGGTGCTTTGGTTAGAGGAAGAATTCAAATGCCTTCCTGAAAGCTATTCTGCAATACAAAAGATTGTATGTTGCATAAGGGAAGTAAACACAGAGTAAATTTTGCTGCAAATGATCTTGGAAAGTGAGAACTGTAGTACAGCACGTGGAGGGACTCCCAGGTTGAATTCTCTGCTTCCTTGCTGTCTTTATCAAATAAAAAACAATCTGGATTCAGGCAAGGATAGCTTTAGTTGAAAGGATTATTGCAACTGGGAGACCTCTCTGATCATAAGATCTGTGAGTGTAAGGTAGCAGGTATTTTGTCCAGATTGGCCAGTGGGGATGGAGTTCAAATCATTTATAAGATAAAGAGTGGGAACTGGAGGGTCCGTCACTGACCTTGTCACAGGTAAACAAGGGGGGTGGTGGGGGACCTGTAAGTCTTGTCTAAGTCACATGGGGAAGGATGGTTCCTTGTAGTAAATCATTCCTAGAACACAAAAGGGTGGGTGAATTATCTTCATGGTTTCTGTTTTCCAGGAGCACAGACAGGGCCCAGGTAAAATTCAGCAGGGTCACCTTCTTTCTTTTATTTTTAAGCAAAGAGTGTATTTAGGGCTTTATCGAATCAGGTTTTGATTTGCAGGAGAAAATGTAGATGTAAAAAGGGTGAAAGTACTTTAAGATAAACTCTGACAACAGCAAACCCCTTCAGGCCCTCAAACCATCAGCGACTCTTAGCTTGGGGGTGACACCTACAAACTGGCACTTGCCATCTACCTCTACAAGGATCAGATTATGAGCCACTGCAGCTGCTGACCTTCGACACCCCCTGAAAGGAGTTCAGGGTGGAGATCAGGAATTAGGCACTCTGTGCTCTAGGAAAACTGGCAAGGACAGGTCTTCAGATAGTTAGATATTTTCAGGAGAAGACTGTATGAGCCCAATTCTTGCATCTCCTCGGATCTAGAAAAGCACTAAAATCCTTCATGGTGACGTCTGCTCCTTGTGACTAGCAGTAACCTTCTGCAAAAAATATGTGCCTGATTGCACGTACTCCCCCTTCACCAAAATCACATACATACTGACCTCCCCCCCCACCTCTTCGGAGCAGTTTCTCAGAGCTGTCTGAAATGCTGTCTCCCGGGCTATAATCCTCATTTTGCCCTAAATATAACTTAACTCACAACTCTCACATTGTGCATTTTTTTTTCAGTCGACAAGGGCCAGCTGAGGAAGAGCTGTCAGGGGCTTTCTGAGAAGGTGACACGAGGTGAAGCCAAGACTTCCAGCACTGAGTGAAAAGGAGCAAACTTTCCTTTAAAATTAAAAGAACCACCCCCCGCTCCCCAAAGTGGTCCAGTCTTTCCTGACTGTTTAAATGTCTTTAAATCCTGCTCAGCTTTACGCAACATATCTTATGATGCTAGCTGTACAATTGTTTTCCTTTGAACTTTCATGAGGGGTGCATTTTCCCATCCACCAATATTCTCTCTAAATCCCCCACCCATTGTCTAGCCTATTAGGCCCTTTCCAAAGATTCTTCATTTGCTTCAAAGAGAACCTTTATTTTGGGCTTGACACAGGATGATGAGGTAAGAAGAGGGCTGGAGTGAGAACGAGGTCTGGGTGATATTAATATCTCATCCTTACTTTCATCTTATGTAACTATAGATTTTAATAGCTTACAAAAATGATGTTGGATTGAGATAAAAATATGTTTGGAAGTGCTCTGCCATTTGTGGAGTTGTATGTTTTTTAAAAACCTTATTTTTAGAAACAATGACTTGACTCATGGAACTTTTCTTATTTACATGCTCCTGACATCCCATTTTAGATACAGATACGCTACAGAACCTACTTCTACAGAGTTTACGTCCAGCTGTTCTTACAGTGGAGATGGAGCGCCGGTGTGAGAGCAAATGCACCCTCGTACCACCCCATCATTTTAAGAGACAAGCACGTCTTCACATCATTTACTTTTTTCAGACTTGGCTATGGTGCACCTATGAAACCAAGCAGGACCCTATGGGGCTCCTGGGCATGGGAGACTTTCTGTTCAGCCCCCATGACCTGAGGCCAGCTAAAGGAGTGCAGGCCCTGCACACACCCTAATTCTTCTCAGCAACCCCACCCTTGAACCACTGCTATAAGACTCCTCACCAAAGCCTTCCAGGTTGGGACACACAGTTTTTTGGGGCAGGAACCCACTGTGTCTCCCTTTGCCTGGCAAAGCAATTCTTTTCTACTTCACCCAAAACTTTGTCTCCGGGATTCGATTCGGCACCGGTGCACAGAGGTCGCACTTTCGGCATCAGCTAGAAGTAAATAGTTTAGGGATGGGATATTACATTACTGGTGATAACTAATGAATTAGGCTCAGGGTTACAAGACCACCAAACAAAAAACTACAAGTGAAGACCTGAGTTTGAATCTGTAAAAATACAGGATTCAGAAGATGTTTTAGGAGACACCTTCAAAAGATTACTATGCTTGGGGCTCCCCTGGTGGTGCAGTGGTTGGGAGTCTGCCTGCCAATGCAGGGGACACAGGTTCGAGCCCTGGCCCGGGAAGATCCCACATACCGCGGAGTGGCTGGGCCCGTGCACCACAACTGGTGAGCTTGAGCTCTGGAGCCCGCGAGCCACAACTACTGAAGCCCACGTGCCTAAAGCCCATGCTCCGCAACGGGAGAGGCCACTGCGGTGAGAGGCCTGCGCACCGCGGCGAGGAGTGGTCCCCGCTCACTGCAACTGGAGAGAGCCCACGCACAGCAACGAAGACCCAACACAGCCAAAAAATAAATAAATATATAAATAAATAAAATTGTTTAAAAAAAAAAAAGATTACTACGCTTGTCTTCTTGGTTGGATCAATGTCCAGTGTTTAAATATACATAGTTTCAGAATTTCAGGTTGCAAAGGATGAAAAATGTCCAGGTGACCACAAAGGAGTATTTAACATTGTCTAGGTTTGATTTGGGTGTCCCTTCACCTTGAGTTTTCTAGGAGAATTTCCACCACAAAAACTCTGTTCCACTTACCAAGCACATCCTATGCATGGCTCTTTATATTTTAATCTTAAAGATAACACACTAAAAAGGCTCTAGGTGGTTTTATGCCTCTTTTATAAATTTTCCTTAAAATATATTCCTCACGAATGTATATAAGGTTATACAAAATTAACATCCATAAGAGAGCTAGATAACAGATTAGCACACGCTTAGACATCCTTTTAGGCATCTGAGATGTTTTAAATAAAGACAGGCACCTGGTTTTCTGAAACTCAGGCTCTTGACAGAGTTATAATGATTTAATCCTTTTCGTGTTAAAGACACACCCTTTTGATTGCCCTGTAGGGGAAATAGTCTAGCATTCTTTGTAGATTAGTAGACTTTTTTTTTTTTTTTTTTAAGCATAAAACCCAGTCTTATACATTTGAAAAGCTTTCTACAGTACAAATTCAGGTTTAAATTTCTGAATCCAGCCCCCAGTGGGTTAAAACCTCAAAGAACACTTAGCTTGTTTGGAATGCTTACCCAAGTGAATGAGCCCCCTGATCCTTTTTTTTTTATTTAATGAATTCTCATAAAACAGCCCCATTGTGGTCTTTGTTGGCTAAAGAAAAATGGAGAGCAGTTCAATCCATCGCCCTGTATCCATTCTTTCTGCTAAATATTTTCCCCAATTATGTAGACAAATGCTGAAAACTGCTCAACTTTTATTTCACATAACCCAGGTTTAAGAAGCCCTCATTGGGTCATGGTCAGGCTGGGAGGGGCTCCTGTCCAGTGGCAGCCCCTGTACAGGTATGCCATGGATTGTAGAGTTAGTATTAAATCCAGAGTTTCATTTTCTCCTTTGACTAAACCTTCTATTATGGCCTAATAAAGAAATCAGCTCTCTTATTTCACTCATTTAGCCTTTATTTGTTCATCAGTGTTAGTTTAAAAGGAAGCCAGCTTACTGCTGCTCCGTTGCTAATTTCCAAGTTCGAGTTTCTGGAAAAACCGTGTCCCAACCCCTAGAGTCGAATTGCTACGTATTTGAAAAACATTTTCAAATCGAAACATTTTTTTCCCTTCTGATTTCAGTGCCTGTGAATGCCAGAAGAAATTTAATTTTAAGAGGAACAAAAACATAACATCTTTTTCTAGTTAAATTGGAGCATATGCAATGCAAACAGTGGATTTTTATGTGTACACACACGTTACCGAGTCCAAGCTCGCTCTGCTCGCCGCATGACAGGCCAATGAATCGGAGACGAGGTGTTGAGGCAGGGAAGACGACTTTATTCGGAAAGCCAGCAGACCGAGAAGATGGCAGACTAAAGTCTCAAAATAACCGTCTTATCAGGGTTTGGATGCCAGTTTCTTTTATAGCACAGAGAGGGGGAGGAGATGAGGAAGTAAAGTAAAAAAGCCATAAGTTTTGCAAATATCCCCTGGAATGGCCAGCCTCGGGGAGGGGATGTGTTAATTTCTTCTTTCTTGCGGCCATCCACAGGTGGACAGGGTCTGGATGTTTCCCTGAACAAAGGCACTTTGGTTTAACGTTCAGGCAGAGGGGCAGGGTCCCCCGAGGCAGGCCATTATGTATAGACAGTATTCTTTCAGTGAACAAAAGCAAGGGGAAGCAAAGGTTAAAGTAAAAGAAACAGATCCAATATGTAGTCAGATCTGGCTCTTCCCTGTTACACTTACACTTACACACACACACACATATATGCGCGCGCGCAAGCTCAGAGCAAGACTGTGTGCTTAATGTTTGCCATTGCTTTGTGCCCGGACTAGGACAGCCCTGAACCCTCACCAAACCCTCCCTCCCTTGGTGTGCATTTGCAGGGCCAAGTGATTTCTAGCGATTCAGATCTGGTGGGCCCAACGAAGGGTCTCAGGACTTTGTCAGAGAATCACTAACTATTGTTCCTCATGGGGACCCCAAGAAAACTGGTAGGAGCCAACCCAAGGTGTGTGGAGGTCACGTGGGGGAAATTGTATAGGGCCAGATGCATTGTTGAAGCCGGAACATATGATTAAAAAGACAGAAGAGTGCATAGATAGAGAGACAGGCAGGCAAACTGATGGAAAAGGGGAATCACCCTCAAATCAATAAATGTGGTAGGATTTAGGGAACTTTTTCTTTTCTCAATTTTTTATTAACACAGTTCACTACTTGTAAAATGAAAAATAAAATTAATTGGGCATGTTTAATACACAAAAAACTCGACTATATTTAACACAGTTAAGGAAAATGGTTTGTGAGGGCAGCGGTTCATAACCAGGATTCTGGAATCAGACAGTCACGGGCTCAAATCCTGAGTCTGCTCCCTACTGGCTACATCAACTTGGCTGGCTTTCCATGCTGCTTCCTCACCTTTAAAATGACAATAATAGTGCCTATACCTCACTCCATAATGTTTATAGGGTGCACGGCCCCGAGTCCAGCACCCACTTGGAACTCAGTAAGATGACTACGGCTGGCTACACAGAGAGCTGTTGTCATCTTGAAGGCTGGCACAGAGGCTCTGCTCACGTTTAGGATCTTTACAGTGTTATTTGTTCATAAGCAGTTAGACTGTGGCTCCTTGAAAATGATTTATTCACTCCGCCTCACAGGGGACATAATAAGGTCACATGAGTGGGACTCAGCCCAGCGAGGAGAGCACTGGGGCTGGGCCTCGGGCACCACCAGGACTGCTGCAGGAGGCAAGAGGCCAAAGTGAGAGGGCACCCTAGGTCAGAGGTCAGCCTCAGTTTCCCAGATTAACCCTCAGATGGCTGAGGCCCAGCTCCCCCAAAGCAAGCACAAAGCCTCCCAGCCACCATGCCCACTGAGGCCACTGGTGCAACAGGGCTGACTGGCGCCTGGTGGCAGCTGGGCCTGGAAGAAAAGGAATGGAGGTCAAGGCTGTAGTCTGCACTGGGGAGAAGGGGCTGCAAAGGGTACACCTAGGGAAGCCCCAGGGCTGCCCTGGTGAAAGGAGAGGGAAGAAGAGAGGTGACCGCCATGAGGTGAACAAGACTGGGTGGGACTTCCCTGGTGGCGCAGTGGTTAAGAATCCACCTGCCAATGCAGGGGACACAGGTTTGAGCCCTGGTCCCGGAAGATCCCACATGCCATGGAGCAACTAAGCCCGTGCGCCACAACTACTGAGCCTGTGCTCTAGAGTCCATGATCCACAACTACTGAGCCCACTAGCCACAACTACTGAAGCCCGCGCGCCTAGAGCCCGTGCTCCACAACAAGAGAAGCCACCGCAGTGAGAAGACTGTGCACCGCAACGAAGAGTAGCCCCTGCTCACCGCAACTGGAGAAAGCCTGCGCACAGCAATGAAGACCCAATGCAGCCAAAAAATAAAAATAAATAAAAATAAATAAATTTTTTAAAAAATAAATAAATTAAAAAAAAACAAGACTGGGTTTGTCTACTACCTCTCAAGCTTCCAGAAAATTCCAGAGGCCAAAATACAGTATGGCCTCTCCAGCTGTAAATTGGTAGAGCACTTAGCTGGGAAAAACCTTTCCTTCCCCTTCTCAGCATAGGGGTCACTTCCTAATCCTATGGGAGAGCTGCTGAGGGGTGTAAGGCTCCTTCCCCCTCCACCAGAGGTTCCTCAGGGGAGGACTGTCCCCATAGCGCAAATCCCCACCTCCTCGTGGGACAAAGGCCCATCTTTTCCCTACTCCTCCTTTTCCACTGGGCTCTTTGCAGAATTGGACAAGGAAGTGGAACGTGGGCCTCGGCCCAACAAGCCTGCGGGGTCAGCAGGCAGCCTCATCAGGCCTTCCCCTACTCCCTGCTCCCAACAAAGGTACCAAAGCCCTTCTCCTCTCCCAGGTCCCTGTAATGCCCTGGACTTCTGGGGAGGGTAAAGAGTCTGGGACACACAGTCTGACAAGTGAGGGGGGACACCAGGGATGACAGCACAGAGAACTGCAGGACAAATGCCTGGGGAACCTGTGACATGAGTCTGCTGCACATACAGGGCACCTGCTAACGAGGCTGTGATGATATATAGAGCTTTTCCAACCAAATAGGCCCAATCCAATTATTATTTTGAATAATTGGGTTGGGGGGGAAAAAGAATTTAGCCATTTGAGGCAAGATGGTGCACTGGAAAGGAATGGATGGGGTTGGGAGATAGATGTACCTATTCTGCTTACTAGATGTGTCCCTTTGGGTAGATCACTTAACTACTCTTTGGGTTTTAGTTTTCTCACCTGTGAAATGGGGTTCTTGTATGTAAAGCATCTGGCAGGTAGAGAAGTCTCAGAAGGCAGGTGCTGTGAGAATCATACCCATTCAAGAATGCAGCTTTGGGACTTACCTGGTGGCGCAGTGGTTAGGAGTCCACCTGCCAATGCAGGGGACATGGGTTTGAGCCCTGGTCTGGGAAGATCCCACATGCCGCGGAGCAACTAAGGCTGTGCACCACAACTACTGAGCCTGTGCTCTAGAGCCGGAGAGCCACAACTACTGAGCCCATGTGCCACAACTACTGAAGTCCACGCTTCTAGAGCCCATGCTATCCAACAAGAGAAGCCACTGCAATGAGAAGCCCGCGCACCGCAATGAAGAGTAGCCCCTGCTCACCGCAACTAGAGAAAGCCTCGCGCAGCAACAAAGACCCGACACAGCCAAAAATTAATTAATTAATTAATTATTTAAAAAAACAAGAATGCAGCTTTGCAAATGGAATTGATTGGTTAAAAAAAATAGAGCATTGTTAAGATTTTATTCGAAAATTTCCTCTGAAAGAAAGGCCCCTGTGGCCTATTGATTAGCTCATTTTTCCTTCCCTTTGTTTTACAAATGAACGGGAGAGAATCTGGGACAAGGTCCAGTCCAGAAGGGTGCTTTGTAAAGACCCCCTAGGGAGTGATTCGCCTGCAGGCAGCTGGGGAGAGCAGCCTCAGGCCTGGTCCTAGACTCCAGCCGAATTCAGAAAGTGAACTGAGGCTCTGCCCTGCCGGATGTGCCTTGGTTTCTGGTCTGGATATAACTTGGCAAAGGCTATTTGTTTTTCTTGATAAGACATTAAAAGCTACGATAAAACTAAAGGGAGAGGAAAAAGACTAACTGCATATCCAAACTCTGTATGAAATGATTAATTTTTTTTTTTTTTTTTTGCATTGTCTTAGCAGATCCAAACTAATTTCATCCTTAAAGACATCCTGCCTCCAGGCTCCTGGTGTCTCAAACAATCTCGTACCTAGCTAAGCTTGAAAGTAATCACACATCCTGAGATAAATTAAGTGAAGCATTTAGAAGTGATGCTCAGGGCCGAGAGTCAGGGGCGCTGGTCTCTATGTGGGAGGATTACAATTCTGCTCAATCAAAACCAAACCAAACCCAAAACCAGCATTGCAAGTCTTAGGGGGTTGAAAATTGGGACAGTAGTGAGGGTGGGGTGGCAGAAGAGTTAGGGAAGAATGTGGGCATGGGGGGAGGGGCAGATCATTTTTCAGGTAATGATGGTGATAATCAGAGAGATCCAAATCTGCTGAGTCCAGTTTTCAAGGTGGTTGTTGTTTTTTTTTTTTTTAAAGCTACACTAAAACCAAAACATTTCCTTGTTGTGTTTTAAAACCAAACCAATACAGTTTGCCTAACAAACACCCTAGAGACATTTACTTAATATTTAACTAAGGCTAAATGACAAGGTTCTACTTCAGAGGAACTGGGCAGAATCTCTGACACCTAATTCCATTTCATTCAATGCAAGTTAGTGAGGGTTACAATCTGGCCATTGTTGAATACTTCTCAAGACTCATTAATCTCAAGCAAGAACCAACTTAACAAGCAGGGCAATCTTTTGAAGTGAATGGTGGTAGTGGTTTAAACAGAGGATTAGGAGATAATCACATTAAAAGTCATCTTTTGGCACTAAAATTGACCCCTGTCTAAGGGTTGTGAATTACAGGGATGGGGCAGGCTGTTTTGCACTCCTCTCTTACCAAGTTTCAGAGACTCCCCTGTGACACAGCCAGATGGCAGCCTGCCCACATCCAAAGAGACACCACTGCATTTAGACATGTTATCATAAAGCTACCTCTTAACCAATTTATGGAACTGTTTATAAAATAATACCCTAGACTCTGCTGCAGTTAGACACTAGATCATAGGCACAGTTTAAATATAAATTTTAGTTCTACTTTATAATGTAGATATCAGCTAGCTAGCTTTCAATAATCAGAATGTGAGATGTAAAATCCATCATTTAAACTCAAGCTCTCCAACATAAGTTAATTTGACTTGCAGGAGTAGGAACGGAAGGACCTGCCAAGAGGAATCTTCTGCTGTTATGACTTCCTTATCGCCAGGATTTTGAGTGTACATAAAAATGGAATCTATAGTCACGAAGCAATTCAGCATTTCCTTTTAAAGCATTCCTTTGATCGTGTTGAACACAAAACAGCAGACTGCCTAACAAATATTTAGCAGTGGATTTGATATGCATTTCTAATGTACTTTCTAATATTGAGGGGTTCCCAGCACAAAATATGTAAAACCACATTAGCATTTGGTCTGCAAAAGAGATGACAGGCCTTTTTTTTTTTTTTTTTAATGTTATCCTGCCCAGCATTTACTCTTTGCCTTCTTACTCCATGCCATGGATGGATCTCTTAAGTGTCACATAGCGAACATATAAAGAAGAGTCATGACCATGTTATATGCCTCCAAAGATTCTCTAGCTGGGTCCTTTCATTTTGAAGCTAGGGATGCTGCAGGCCAGAATCATGAAGTGGCTTGAGCAAGGTTTCACTGCTACGATTATAGTCCAAGTCTCTTGATGTTTCAACCTGGCCCGTGGCTCTGGGCCCCAATTAATTGTCTATCGCTGCCCCCAACACGGCTGTTTGGACGAAATACAGTCAACATACGCACTGACCCCGAGATGGATGGAGTTGTGCTACACAGTGAGCTGGGTCAGACTGTCTTGGAACTCTGAACTAAAAGACAGGAAGTTACCAGCTGGCAACAGGAGGTAAAGAAGCAGATCCTGGAGCACCTGCTTAATTGTACCAGAAACCAAGCTGTTCACTGGCATCAGCTCCTGTGAGGTTCTGGCTCCTATGGGATTCCTCGTAACCTTACAACAAATCCCCCCTTTCCTGAGCTAGTTTGAGTGGAAACCAAAAAACACCCTATAAACATCAGCCTCATGTTCCTTTCATGGTATTTCAGGATCAGGAACCTCTGACCAAACCTCAAAGCTGCTGATAGAGGTAGAAACAGCCCCCCTCCCCTGACATGAACACTCCTTGCTTCCATTCAAGGAGATCATCAAAAGCCATAAATTGGATTGAGGGGACTTTAAAAAAAAAAACCAAAAAAACCACGAATTATTAGAAGAGAGATTAACCCTGCCCAGAAACTCTCAGAAGCAACCAGATCTTCAACATTCAAGAACAGTTTGGATAGGATGACAATTACTTAAAAATAACCACACATGGGTTAGAATGGTGGAGACTGTATCCTTTGGTGTTAGGTAAAAGAAGTGTTTACAAATGGGGAAAAAAGGCAAGGAAAAACTCCAAGACAAATTTAAACCTTCCTGGAGTTTAGGCAGCAAGAATCAGGTTTTCTAACAGCTGGTTGCCCCTGAATAAGCTATTTTGTGGCCAGGGAAACTGCAGGCCAGGAAAATTAAGTGCCTGAAGATGGGAGTCCCAAATTCAAAAGTCTTAAAGGGGCCAGGGAGGTCACAAAAGGTAGGGCAACAAGGAGTGGTGAGGTCTGTGCCTAAAACTAAAGTGAACACCCAGCATAAAAGCATTGAAATTCAATTTTAAGGTATTTTCTTAGGTCACTATTGCTGATACCATAAACTTACATACCATTTCTCAAAATCTTAAATTTCTAAAAATCTTTTATATATAAAGGCACATTGCCTCTGAGACATGGAAAATCAATAGTTGAATACATTTTATGTTAACAACTGCTGAAAAGCAATTAAAAACTTAAAGCCCTTTAAAAATATACTCAAAGGACAGACTGACAATTCACAAGAGTTAACACAAATGGCTGATGAAAGTCCGAAAAATATTTTCATTTTCACTAAAAATATATGAAAATTAATGGAGGTACCATTTTTCATCGGTTTAATCAGCAATGATTGAAAAAATGAGAACTCACAAAGGTTATGAGGAAGAGTCTAAATGAGTACTCTCACACAGCTGATCAGGGGTACTGATAGCGAACAACATTCCTAGGAATATAATTTAGCAACATGCATCACTATCCTTAATGATTCTATCAATCCTATGTGTCAGGACGTTTCCTCTCTTAGGAATAAGCTTATTCTTCCCTAGCGAATAATGTCATTTCATTTTAAATTAGTCAAGACAAAGTTGAAAGACAAATTCATGGCTCAACTTTAGGCATTCATCTCCTATTCTATCTGTATTCCCCCTAATTTTGATTTTACCTACATTTCCCATTTTTCTCTTGCATCTCATCTTGAATGCCATGCAAGATCTGTGAAAAGAGGCAGGATGTAAGTATCGTAAGAACAGAGAAGATGAGCCTTCCATGGATCAGCTGTGGTATCGATATTTGCACTGTTATTTTACAAAATGGAGAATAACTTTATTTAGCAAAAAGTGAGATTTTGCCTCATGTTACAAAGCTGAACACGATGCAGTTTCAATGAAATTGCCTCTAACCCTTTTAGACACAAGCAGTACTATTGTCTTTTTTGGTGGGGCTGTCACCACACCACAGTGGAAGCCAGGAGATCAGATAATCACTCAGTTGGGCAGTGACTCCTCGTGAAGCACTATCTATAACATCTCTTTATGAGCATCTAATGAATAACCCATTCGTGGCCTTTTCTGTCCCAAGGTCGAAGATTCTATTGAATACAATGACAGGTTAAAAACCTCGATATGTGACAGAAGAAGAAAATACCTCATTGATGTTTTTCAGCTAATTAAAAAAAAGCTTATCTAACTTTTCTGGGATAAGATACCTTTGACTTGTCAAGAAGAGCCTATAGAAGACACTTAAGTAGTAGATAGAGTTAATAAATGCCATTACAGGCAAACCTGAAATACAATCACAGCAAATATGCAATAGAAGAGAACCTTGGGCAAGTCGTTTTAATGCTTAAAGCCTCAGCTTCAACATCACTTAAAAAAAAAAAAAAAATCAACAGTGAATGCTCTTCGTGTCTTTCAGCTGTGTTCTTCTAAGAAACAACAGTGGCGGCCCTCTCTAGCACAAGAGGCCTTAGGGGACAGGATCAAATCCACTTAATCCAAAGTGATCCTTTCTACATGTCAGTTTCCTAATCTGTAAAACTGGCAATAATCACTTCTCAGGATTGCTGGCAGGATTAAATTAGGTAAAATATGTAAAGCATTATTACACTGAGTGGCATGTATACTAAGGCCTCAACATGTAATATGGCTTATTATTATTTGAAGTATTACTATCCCAATCTATAAAATGATACCAACCCATTGTTATGAAGATCAAATAACACAGATGCCAACAAAAGCAATAAGAGAGGTGCAATAGACAAGAGGAACAATTATGATTGTGATAAGAAAACAGTTAATATAACCATAAATTCTGCTAAGCTACTTCAGACAGTATGAGTCACCCCTAATATAACAAATTATTTTTAAAAGCAATGAAACCTGTTGAGACTTCATCCAATGACAATTGTCGAATTAATATGAAATTTGTCAAGATGTTTGACACCCTTGGACACAGCTGCCTTCCAAAGGATTTTGGGTGAGAAAAGATGTTTAAAGTTAGGGGGACTTCAAATACTGCCCCTTATATAATTAACATTTCTTCACCCTCACCCCTTAAAGAGGCAGCCACTAATTTAGGGATATCCCTTACAGGAGACAGGCTGCCTCAGCAGGAAGCTGATTGCCCAAAAGAATCTCACCCGTCTCCACCCCTCCTTCCCTCCCAGCTCCCAACACCATCAGGAATTTTCCTTCCCTCCACCCACTTTCAGCACTGGAGCCAAACCAAGCCTCTCTCATTATTATCTCCGCAGCTGAGCACAAAGCAAACACCTTCACACCTCTGAACCCTCCCCCACCCACCCCAGCCTCTACCTCTCTCCCTCTGCCACTTCTTCCTTCCCTCCCTCCATCCCCACCTTGGACCGGCCACTATTCCCTCCACTGGAACTGACAGGAATGCACACACTGCTTCACTGATACGAATTACATACCTCTCTGCATGGGGGCCTTTTGGACCTGGCCATGCACCCACTTTTGAAAGCAAATAGCACATCGCCAAAGCTCAGGACAAACTACATACTCAAAGGTTGCTCTTTCCTCTCTCAGGTAAAGACTTTATTTGTCCACTCGCTGACAAAAGACTAGTAATTCTACCTCAAACGGGAAATCTTTTGAGCCCTTTGAAATGAGGACTCCAAAGTGAAAAATAACAACCTATAATGACAATCTGAGTCCCCTAACCACTGCCTCCCATCAGGTCTAAACATCTTCCCGGCCCCTCAGGAAAAGTTCTCCACCCTCAGCGGGCAAGATAATTGGCCTTGAGCTGACTGTACACAGTCAGTATAAGATTTTCCCAGGTTACTAGAAGTATTTTGCATCATTTGCCCCACTTGACAACCATAAAAGTTGGAAGTTTTGGTTTTTTTTTTGGTATCTCAGAAAATAAATGAGAGGAAAAGAAACTCAAGCACCACGGGTCTTGGGTGCATTTTCACATCCTAAGAACAGAAGGATTGCATCCCGCTCCCTGTCTCTCCTCCCCCAGCTCCTCCAGTGGACATCACCTCTCTACAGGAACAGAAGCCGCTTCCAAAAGGAACGGGCAACTGCACTAATACTCATCTTTTGCAAGATGCCTATGCTTTTGCAGATTCTCGTTGGATCATACTTTTAACAGAAGCTAGATTTCAGAAGAGGGCTGGAAGGGAGACAGGGATGGAGAAAGGAAAAAGTGGCTTGTAGTTTGAGAGAGAAAAGGAGCAAATAGGAAGAATTCGGGGCCAAATAATCTTAACCATAAGCCTGAGGGACCTTAGCCGTCCTTCAAGGCCAGAGGCTTCAAACAAAGCCTCGGAAGTTTAGACTTCAAGGATCCTTTGTTCAATTGGCATATAGAGATTTTTAAAATGTAAGCCCTACATTTAAAGATTTCACATGAAAAAGAGATCTGACCACCCCAGCCTGTCTTTCCTCTCTCAGGCACAGGTGGAGGTGAGGGGTAGCCGCTCCCAATGCCCCAGGTGCCCCACCCACCAGCCCTCCCCACCCAGCACTTCACTGCTTTATTCCTCTGCCCTGCCTTTTAGGATATCTGCACTTATGCCTCCTGATCAAGGCCCCTCTCACTTGTTCTACAAATGAGAAAAATAAAAGCACCAGGGGCGCAGCCACGGCTTCTCAGAGCAGAGCCGCCTGAGAACCCCAGCTTCTTTAGATACGACAGGCACTTTTTTTTTTTTTTTTAACTGAAGTAGAGTTGATTTACAATGTTGTGTTAGAATTTCTACTGTACAGCAAAGTGATTCAGTTATTCATATATATATTCTTTTTCATATTCTTTTCCACGATGGCTTCTCACAGGATGTTGAATACAGTTCCCTGTGCTATACAGTAGGACCTTGTTGTTTATCCATCCTATATATACTAGTTTATATCTGTTAATTCCAAACTCCCAATCCTTCCCTCAGCTCCCCCGCCCTCCACACCGGCAATCACAAGTCTGTGCTCTATGTCTGCCAGTCTGTTTCTGTTTCGTAGAGAGGTTCATGCATAAAGAAGATGCGGTACATATATAAAATGGAATACTATGCAGCCATAAAAAAGAATGAAATAACGCCATTTGCAGCAACATGGATGCAGCTAGGGAATATCATACTAAGTGAAGTAAGTCAGAAAGAGAAAGACAAATATCATATGATATCACTTATATGTGGAATCTAAAATATTTCTTGACCAGGCACTTCTGAAGCTGTTTTCAGAGCAGAATCTTGAGTCAGGGAAACAGCCGTGCTGGCAACCTTGTCCCTGAGGCCCCCGCTCCCGGCTAAACCATCTTTGCCCTAAGAATTGGTTGATCTTTAAGACTCTTTCGCCTTCTTGGACTCATCACCATGTGTTATCACGCTTCTGGCGACTTGCAGAGTCCTCGCATGCACCAGGCCATACCCTATATGTCTTCATGATGATTCTGGGAGATGTGCATTATTGACACCATTTTACAGGCTCAGGACAAGGGCACACGGACAAGCGCAGTGGCTGAGCTGCACTTGAACCCAGGCCTATCTGATCCCAGGGTCCGGACGCTGGCAGCATGCCTTGCTGCCTTGCAAATAACCACCATCTCCCCCAGTTTAAAAAAAAAAAAAATCAGGGACTTCTCTGGTGATCCAGTGGTAAAGAATCCGCCTTACAATGCAGGGGACGAGGGTTCGATCCCTGGTCGGGGAACTAAGATCCCACATGCCACGGGGCAACTAAGCCCACACGCCACAACTACTGAGCTCTCACGCCTCAACTAGAGAGCCTGCATGCCGCAAACTACAGAGCTCACCTGCCCTGGAGCCTGTGCACCACAACCAGAGAAGAGAAAACCTGCATGCCACAACTAGAGAGAAGCCTACATGCCTCAACTAAGACCCGATGCGGCCCAAAAAATAAATAAAATAAATAAATAAATAAATAAATAAAAATCAGAACTTATTTGATCCTGAACAAAGTTCCACGATAGGGTCCCAGACAAAACATCAGAAGGGGCTCCACCTCTCCACCCAGAATTATCATTGGGTTTTCGTGTATACGCCAGCTGCCCACATAATACTACCAGCTTCCTCAGAGAAGTTGCCCTGCCTTACATGCTTTTGTGTATCCAAAAGACATGGGGTAGTTACACTTAATACCACTCGGAATTATTAGTCAACAGCTCCTATTTTCAGTTTTTGATCAAATTTTACTAAAAGGGGTTTCTTGGGAAGAAGCATTTTATGTCCCTTCATGGATTCTCAGAAAGGTCCTTTTCCTGCACATCACCTCTCCCCTCTCATAGTCTTATTCACCCATAGCTTTTAAATCTTTCCTTCCATTTTCCCAAAGTAAACCAGGTAAAAATTCAACTCTAAGTGATTTTTTAAAAAGAGCATATATGCAGAGTACTTGAATACCAAAGCAGGTAGCTGTTGTAGAAGTAATACTGGTTCATGAGTAATACTAATACTTACAACCCATATGATGGTCAGTCTTCTGGACAAATAAGGATCAATATTCCAGTGAGTGAATGGAAGGAATGTGATGTAGAACACTTCTTGTCCCAAAGCAGCTGAAAATCTGAATAGGTAATAGTAGAAATAATTCTTCACAATGTACTTCTGTACATAAGCCTAAAAGACAAAAGTTAGAAGACTGTGAGTTCATTGAACAGGTCACTATAAGGCAAGTTTTAAAAACCTCTATCTAAGGACTTCCCTGGTGGTCCAGTGGTTAAGACTCCGTGCTCTCAATGCAGGGGGACCTGGGTTTGATCCCTGGTCAGGGAACTAGATCCCGCATGCATGCTGCAACTGAAAGAGTCCCCCATGCCGCAACTAAGACCCAGCGCAGCCAAATAAATAAATAAATATTTAAAAATAAATTAAAAAAATAAAAACCTCTACCTAGGGACTTCCTTGGCCGTCCAAAGACTCCTTGCTTCTACTGAAGTGGGTGTTGGTTCCATCCCTAATCGGGGGAACTAAGATCCCACATGCCCTTAGATGTGGTCCCCAAAACCCCCAAACAAACAAAAACTAAACAAAACAAAAAAAACCCTCTATCTACGATTCACAGGGTTTCAATTGCCAAGGTGCTACCTCCTCTCCCCTTGTGTAATTACAGTATCAATACTAGCAGCCTACAGTGTTATTGAACATCTATCAACCCCCAGGTGTCTACACAAACACAGATGATGTTAATTCTTCATAAAATTAAATTAGTAACATCCAAGACAGAAATATCAGGGAAAGACACACAAAAAAACCCAAACCTTTCTCCTGTGTCCACAGAGGGCTAGAAACTCAAGGGAGGTGAACTCTGATAGCACACTGTGTGGGTCTATGACCGTAGTAGGCAGGAGAATGTCCCCAAAGATGTCTACCTCCTAATCCTTAGAACCTGCGAAGATGTTACCTTACACGGCAAAAGGGGCTTTGCAGATGTAATTAATGATTTCGAGATTGAGGGGTTCCCCTGGATTATGTAGGTGGCTTCAATGGAATCACAAAGATCGTTAAAAAATAGAAGGAGGCAGAAAAGTCAAGAGTCAGAAAGTGATTTGAAGATGGAGGAAGGAGCCAAGAGTCAAGGGATGCCGGCAGCTTCTAGAAGCTGGAAAAAGTGAGGAAAAGGATCCTCTCCTTGAGGCTCCAGAAGGACCACAGCTCTGCTGATACCTTGATTTCAGCCAGATAAGAACCATTTTGGACTTCTGACCTCCATATATTTTGTATCCACAGAATAAATATGTGTTGTTTTAAGCCACTAAGTTCGTGGTAATTTGTTGCAGCAACAAGAGATTAACTAACATGAAGACTTTAGAAAAATCACTTGCAGATGAATGTTTGTAATTTACCTTTTGAATGGGATTCGTCAAGTCGGCCCACTACAGTGATGGTGTAAGAAACACAGCAAGTACGCATGGGGCCCGCTAAAATGCACTCCCATTTTCCATCATCCTTCTCCACCCTGTTATCCTGGTAGTAGGCAGGGAGGAAAAAAAAAAAAAGACTTAAGGAAAAAAAAAAAAGGCTTATGTTGACACTGCCCTCGGCTCCAGAGGCATATCTGGATTCGTGTAAACCAGTCATGGTTAAGTTCAAAAATTCAGCCTCAAGCCAAGCAGTACATGGCACTACCTGGGAGGAAGTTGCTAGTCAGGAGTGAGCATACAATGTAAGCCAGAAGTTCCTCTCTCTTCTGGGATGAACTTTACTTCTAAGTGAATTCAAAGGAGAAAGAATGGATCCATCCTAAAGTAGAAAGACAGTAATGCACAAAATGAATTAAATAAGGAAGTGTATAGTTCTACCTCTCTGCCAAGATACTATGGTTAGACGTGCAAAACAAGGTCAAGGGACTGAGATGAATAAATGACAAACTCCTCCCTCCTTCTGCCTGTGTCTCATTATCTAATGTGAGGACTAATCTCTGCAGATTCTGTTTCATAAACATACATCCAACAGGCTTGACCTTGGGGCAAATCCTGTGAAGCGACCCTTTTTACGTAAAAATTAGTTATTTTAATGCACCAGCTGTCAGGTACACTTGGTAATCTGTCCTGCTTTGAAGCTTTATGAGGAAAACTTTTGCCAAACTTTGACAAGGGTCAAACCCCTCCCTCGTGTTATTTCATGGTACCCAAGTGTTATATGACATGATAAATGTTCAGCAACAACCATTCTCTACCCTAGAGACTTAACTGAGACCAAGTTCAATATTTTCATCCTAGTAAATAATTGAAAAGACTGGTATGGATGACAGCAAACTGCTTTAGTGTTACATATTACTACTTAATATCTTTAGGCATGCCTTTTACATTCTCTTAGGAACTCTCTTTTTTTAATTTTTAGGAACGCTCTTTTTTTTTTTTTTTGGAGTAGAGAGCTAAATATTCTCTAAATCTTCTTAGAAACAAAAAGCAAAGGTGAAGTTAAAAATATCAACGTGTGTATAGGGCAGCCAAAGGAGCTTTTAGATAACATCTCTGTATAGGTAATTAAATAGCTTGAGAGCCAATATTTGCTTCCAAATTCTTGAGAATTATATGTACTGTAAATAAAGTAGTTAAGTACTTGTCCTTTCAGGACAAGAATCTAAGTTTCCCTTGTAGGAAATCTCAGTGGGTATCACTTCAATATATCTTTGTAAATAAGAATTTCAGTTTCAGTGTATGTGTTGGTCGCATCGGGAACAATTAGAGAGAAAAGAAACCGGGGTTAGAAACAGAAATGGTAGATAAAGTGAATGGCAGAGAGAAGAGGAGATAAAACTGAGAGACAGGAAACCAAATCCTGGAACAAAAACATCCATCAGTACATTCTGTAGAACTGGTCGCGCCCAAGGAGCTGACATGCCAGGCAGTGGGGCCGTGTTTCTGCAGCACAGACTCAGGAGTCAGTGATTAGCAGCTAATTTTTAGGCAAAAGATCAGGAAAAGCACTGAACATTCAGGTGAGTGGAGAGGAGCTATTTTTAGAAATAAAATACCCCTTAGTATGCCAATCATCTGCCTCAAAGCCAAAGAAGTTTCCGGTAAACAAGGGATGATAAGATGGAAATTACCCAGATAGCCATTATTACTAACTGCAAAATGTCACTGATATTCTCATTTGTCTATTTGATTTCCTGGTTTATTTTCTTGAAAGTGAAAAAGGAAAATGTTTTTGCAGGTGGGGGTGAAAAACATGATCTCAGTCTCCCAATGCCATCTTTCCCTTTTGGTCACAAATTTCTCAAAAGCACATTCTCCTAAAATGGGGTTTTTGGTAACTTAAGGTTTGGGTGGGAGAAGAGCTGCTCTATTTTGCAGATACCAGAGTATTCCCTGTTCTCTGCAAGGCTGCTTTCAGTGCATAACTAAGTCAGGACCGACAGGGAGCCATACAGATTGACCGCAAGATGAAGACAAAGAACGCCGAGAATATATGACTCCTTGATTTAGGTCTGCCCCGAAACACCTGAACAGTGTTTAGTTTTCCAAATGCACACAGAGGAGTCCTAAATGCAAAGGAAATATGGCCAGGTCAGCACCCCTGGCTGGAATAAGGGCAGACCCAGACAGAAAAGAAGCGAATGCCCTGCACAGTTGGTAGCTGGCCCAGCTTTTGAGCTGTCAAAGGAGGAATACAAGAAATAGCTTTTAGGGCTTCCTTGGTGGTGCAGTGGTTAAGAATCCACCTGCCAATGCAGGGGACACAGGTTTGAGCCCTGGCCTGGGAAGATCCCACATGCCGCAGAGCAACTAAGCCCGTGCACCACAACTACTGAGCCTGCGCTCTACAGCCTGTGAGCCACAACTACTGAGCCCACACGCCACAACTACTGAAGCCTGCGTGCTTAGAGCTCATGCTCCGCAACGAGAAGCCACCGCAATGAGAAGCCTGCGCACCTCAACAAAGTGTAACCCCCACTCACCACAACTAGAGAAAGCCCACACACAGCAACAAAGACCCAATGCAGTCGAAAAAATAAATAAATTTATTAAAAGCAAAAAAAAGAAAAAGAAATAGCTTTTAGCCAAAACAATGTGTGACCTTGGGTAAGTCAATTCGCCTTTCTGAACCTCAACGGCCTCAGCTGCAAAGGATGGAGTAGGATTAGTTCAGTTGGCTTTTAATATACAAAAAGAAAATTTAAGTAGAGAAAGACCCATTAAACAGAACGTTACCCCAGGACCTATTATATAAAAAGATTGAAACCAATTGGTTGAAAGTGAGGAGGGGCCCAAGGAACCCCTATTTCAGGCCAGGCACAACCCCCCATCCCAACCCCCAAGTTTTTCTCTGGAATATCCCCTCAGAGCAGTTCCGTAATCAGTTTGGAAACCACTGACCTTAATCTCTGCTCGACCTCACATACCACCTTTCTGTAACTACCACCTTTCTGTAATCTTTGGCCTTGAGTACACAGGCTATAGGCATTCTGACCTTGAGGTCTTTAAAGGACTTGATAAACTCTGGACCAATGTCATTGCAAGGTCAAATTACTTATCTCCATTTTTTTTTAGATTAGAACTGTAAATGCAAGTATTCTTCCAAAGGTCAAGTTTGAGATACTACTCTATCTCAACACAGCCGGAAGGAATTCGCATCCGGGAGGGTAGTATCTAAGGCTCCCAGCAGCCCATATAATTGGAAGCAGTAGAAGGAGCTCATTCTCTTTGGCTGAGAGAGATCAAATCTATACAGGGTACAGCACAGTCTTACTTAAAAATAATTTTAGGACTCAAAGCTTTTATAGATCACACCAAACAGCAGCATTTCCTTCACCATGGCTTTGCTTTAGAGAAGTTTTACAGACCGATGAGAAAGAGGCAAGTGAGTCCAGAGTAAAATGGCCTGGAGAAAAGAGCCCAGGAAGAGGGGAGGGTGCAGAGCTGGTGGACAAACTTTGCATCCACAAACTCTGGACGCAAAGTGTCTCGGATTAAATCCAGGCTGTTTCAACACTCACTACCTGAATAATCTCACACCAATGACTTGATCTCCTGGGGCCTCAGATTCCCCTTCTGCAAATGGGAATAATAACAGTACATACCACGTGAGGACGCTGGGAAGATTAAATCAGAGGTTGTTGCTGGTGTGTGCAAAGCGTTCAGGTCAAAGCCTGGCAGAGAAACGTCTCACAAAGACCTAGCTCTTGGCTGCGAATGATGATGGTGGCAGTGAGGATTTCCCACAAAGCACTTCTCGATTATAACACACATGCAACTCACCTGGATCTTGTTAAAAATGCAGATTTTGATGCAGTTCACCTGCGACAGGGTTGTAAGTTCTAATGGGCTCCCAGGTGATGCATATGCTGCCAGATTGCCCCCCCATGGACCATACTTTGAGTAGCAAGGAACAAGGACACCCCAGTGAAGTGTTTTTAAACCCAAAAGGAAGGCTCTCAGGTTTAATTCTCAGTGTTAGAGGAAGCCTCAATGGGAGTTTAAGAGAGTAAGATAACGTGATCAAAGCGACAGGTAAAAATGCTGGTGACAAACCAGAAGGGAACAGTTAGTGAATTCTACGGACGATACTACAGTGGTCCGAATGCAGGAACTGAGCTCAGGCACACCCCTCAACCACAGAAGGTACTAATGGGAAGGGCACGAGGAAGAGGCGTCCTGATAAAATAGCAGCGGATCAAACAACCAACTGACGACGCAGAAAGAAGCCATCCCAAGCTCCCTGTCTTCATCCGAGTAGGGTCTGCATAAATTCCTGGATGACAAATCCAAAATTAGTTAAGGAGTCGTGAAGCTTGAAAACCATTCCTAACCTCTCAGACCATCACGGTACAGAAAAAGAAACCTCATTTCCCTAAAAAGGGCTCTTGCACCACCGTCAGAATCCTGGCTTGGAAACAAGGTTCTCTGGCTCTGCAGGCAGGAGCACCTGCCATTATGTTCTTTGCTAAGATAGAAGCAGCAATTTGCTTTATTTTTAAGATAAAAACTCACAGGAGAGTATTCCATTAAAATCAATGGTTTTTGGAATTCTCAACTGGTTTTTTTTTTATATAAAGTTATTTTATTTATTTATTTTTGGCTGTGTTGGGTCTTCATTGCTGCACACAGGCTTTCTCTAGTTGTGGCGAGTAGGGGCTACTCTTCGTTGCGGTGCACGGGCTTCTCATTGCGGTGGCTTCTCTTGTTGCAGAGCATGAGCTCTAGGCGTGTGGGCTTCAGTAGTTGTGGCACGCGGGCTCAGTAGTTGTGGCTTGCAGGTTCTAGAGCACAGGCTCAGTAGTTGTGGCTCACAGGCTTAGTTGCTCCATGGCATGTGGGATCTTCCTGGACCAGGGACCGAACCCATGTCCCCTGCACTGGCAGGCGGATTCCTAAACACTGCGGCACTTGGGAAGTCCCTAAACTGTTTTTTTTAACCCAACTTGGGAAAGGCTTTGTGATTTCTAGTCACATCTGCTATACATTCAACCTACACACTGATTCTTCTCATCAGCTCCCAAGGGTTGTCAGCCTGGCATTATTCTTCAAGGTGGGAATTGCTTCATGTGCTTGGGGTTGTGGGAGAAAAGGGGCATCAGCCTAGGTCTCCAGACTGACAGCCATTTACAGAGATGGGGGCCTACCCAGAAATGCCTTCCATGGCTGGGGCAATGTCCTGAAAGGCAGTCGATTCGGAACTAAAACTCTGCAAGCCTTGCTCTCTGATTCTCACGCTCAGCATATATTCATCCAGAATTTCTAATCTAGAGCCTAAAGATTAGGAAGGGCAAATCTAACAAACTTGATGCTACTTCCATTAGAGCCTACACTTCGCGAGGTTTTGGTCCTGCTACTCTCTCTGAAAGACTCGGCTTTGGTGGGCATGCCATTACACGCTGCAGAGGTGGAATATTTGCAAAATAAACACTCGAAGTTATTATAAGACACCGACTAGCATGTTAACATGCCAAGTACAAACCAAGCAATGCCCAACATTTTTTTTTTTTAATTTATTTATTTTTGGCTGTGTTGGGTCTTCGTTTCTGTGCGAGGGCTTTCTCTAGTTGCGGCAAGCGGGGGCCACTCTTCATTGCGGTGCGCGGGCCTCTCACTGTTGCGGCCTCTCTTGTTGCGGAGCACAGGCTCCAGACGCGCAGGCTCAGTAGTTGTGGCTCACGGGCCTAGTTGCTCCGCGGCATGTGGGATCCTCCCAGACCAGGGCTCGAACCCGTGTCCCCTGCATTGGCAGGCAGATTCTCAACACTGTGCCACCAGGGAAGCACCCCCCCCAACATTTTTTTAAAAATTGAAAGTGGCAAACCTTTTCTGGAGAGAGGCCATGCCTACACAGACCATCCATTCACTGATTACACTTTAGTGATGGAAGATTAACAATAAGCAAGAGTATTTCATTTAGCAATAAGCACGAGGATGAAATTAAAGCAGGATCAAGTGATACCAAATGATATGTATGTGTTGGGGAGGTGCTCTCCAAGGAGGAGCCATTTGAGCTGAGCCCTGGATGGGGAGATAAGCTGGTTCCTTTGGGGCCTGGGGTTAGGGAGACCACTGAGCAAAAGGCCCCAAAGTAGGAAACAGGCCTGTGTGCTGGGACACGCAGGTGGAAAAGAGAGAGATAGTGGATGAAGTTAAGAGCAGCAGCTGGATCAAGCTAAGGTTTGGGATCTAGGCCGGGAACAATAGTAAGTCCCTGGAAGGTTCCAAATAAGAGTGTGATTATTTGAACTCTGGCAAGACTGAAACAAATTTTGGCTCAGAACCCATGGGAAGAAGCCCTGCTTTAATTCTTTTGTTTTTTAGTTTCTGCAACTTAGTGGAGAACTATCATTAACTAGCAGTGCTAAACTTAAAAGCCGGGCTTCCTAGCCTCATAGCACAGGGAGATCAGCTCAGTGCTTTGTGACCACCTAGAGGGGTGGGATAGGGAGGGTGGGAGGGAGACACAAGAGGGAGGAGATATGGGGATATATGTATATGTATAGCTGATTCACTTTGTTATAAAGCAGAAACTAACACACCATTGTAAAGCAATTAAACTCCAATAAAGATGTTAAAAAAAAAAAAGCCAGGCTTCCCTGGTGGCCCAGTGGTTAAGAATCCACCTGCCAATGCAGGGGAAACAGGTTCGAGCCCTGGTCCAGGAAGATCCCACATCCCACATGCCGCGGAGCAACTAAGCCAGTGCACCACAACTACTGAGCCTGCACTCCACGGCCCACAAGCCACAACTACTGAAGGCCACGTGCCATAACTACTGAAGCCTGTGAGACTAGAGCCCGTACTCCGTAACAAGAGAAGCCACTGCAGTGAGAAGCCCGCGCACTGCAATGAAGAGTAGCCCCCGCTCTCCGCAACTAGAGAAAGCTCTCATGTAGCAACGAAGACCCAACGCAGCCAAAAATAAATAATTTTTTTTAAAAAATTAAAAAGAAAAAAAAAAGAGTAAACTTAAAAGTCACTGGGGGTAGAGTCCCATTGTTTGCCCAGTGAGGTAGACACGCATTTTTCTTGAATGTACGTCTCTTTACTAATATCCTCCCATCACTTTTAATTACTCTTTTTTTTAAGTTAGGGAATCAAGACTTTCCAACCTATAAAGAAAATTAAATGATGATCACTTAGGAAGCCTAAGGATGATTGACAGTGTCCCTTGAAGGGGAAAACAGAAGGAACAAGAATGTACGAGGGTATCCCCTTTCATCTTGCAATTCAGATAGAATTACGAGTTGGGTGATCTGAGATGCCTGCTCAGTGCTCGGGTGATTAAAATTTCAGGATGGCGAGACTGAAAGTCAATAAAATGGAAGGACAACTTCTTCGAATAAAAGAGCTTGAAAGGGAACTGCACGCTAATCACTTTCATCTGCTTCATTGGCATTTGCTGGGATCACTCAGTCTGTGTCCAAGAACAAGAGGGAGGCTGGAGAGGACTGAACCGAACGTGGCTTTTATTTATGGCAGAGTTTTTCGTTGTGGCCTTTTCCACAATTTGAGCTTTGTTTTCCTCTTGACCATCCATCGAATTTTAGCTCCTCTTCCGAACGTCTGATAATTGTTTTCTTTTCCCAGGGACCAGCTCTCATATTGGCACCATCAGGAAGGGTGAACCGGGACAAGGATTGTGAAATTCTGTGATCCAGGGTGACAACAACGCTCCACCTGAACCAAGAAATGGATCTCACAACTCGACAAAGCGCTGCCTCGTCATCACCGTTAGATCTCTGTGCCTGAAACACACGGAATCTGCTGAGGAAGCAAATCTAGGAATGAGAGAGAGAGAGAGAGAGAGGGTAGGACAGCAGTTTGCAGAGACCAGAGACAGGGCCTCTGCTAGGAGAATTCCCCCCATAGGCAGTAAGAACAACAGGAGTCAACACAAAGAACAGAAATTACCGCTCCCATTTTTAGAGGGGGTGGAAGAACCAGCTGCCCTTTAAATTCTCAAAATGTCTTAAGAACTTAACTGTTTTTCAAAATATTTGGATCCGCTAAAACCTGAACCACATTGTGCCAAACATTCTTCCATTTAATTGTTAAGCCCTTGTGTGTTCAGCGGGATTTTTGGTGCAGATGTTTCTGATTCATTTATATTAACTTATCAAAATGACATTTGGAAGAACTACAGGATGTTCAAGAAGGAGTCTTATAAACTTGGGTTCATTAGTTTTAACCCAGGAATTCCACCCCCTGCCCCAATGCACATACTCAGAATTCAGAACTTGGAAGGGTTGACTCAGTTCTGCTCTAAACTGGCAGCATGAACTCACCCATTCCTAATTCCCTTCAAAAAACATTCGCTAAAGATTTAAAAGACACCACCAAAAAATGGGTAAAGGGGGTCAAAAGGTATAAAATTCTAGTTATAAAATAAATAAGTCATGGGGATGTAATGTACGGCATGGTGACTATAGTTAATAATACCATAATTGCATATTTGAAAGTTTGCCAAGAGTAAATTGTAAAAGTTCTCAACACAAGAAAAAAAATTCTGCAACTATGTATGGTGATGGATGTTAACTAGCCTTATGTGATCATTTTGCAATATATACAAATATCAAATCACTATGTTGTACACCTGAAATTAATATAATGTTATATGTCAGTTATACCTCAATTAAAAAAATTTTTTTTTTTACTTTTAAAAGGCACCACCAAAATGTAAGAAAGCTATTCAAGTACATGGAAGTTTTCTCCTTGGTGATCTTTTACGGACAAAGATTTAAAAACAAACATTTAGGGCTTCCCTGGTGGCGCAGTGGTTAAGAATCTGCCTGCCAATGCAGGGGACACGGGTTCGAGCCCTGGTCCCAGATCCCACATGCCGTAGACCAACTAAGCCCATGTGCCACAACTACTGAGCCTGTGCTCTAGAGCCTGCAAACCACAACTATTGAGCCCGTGTGCCACAACTACTGAAGCCCACGTGCCTAGAGCCTGTGCTCCACAACAAGAGAAGCCACCGCAATGAGAAGCCCGCGCACCACAACAAAGAGTAGCCCCCGCTCACCGCAACTAGAGAAAGCCTGCGCGCAGCAACAAAGACCCAACACAGTCAAAAATAAATAAATAAATTTTTAAAAATAAATAAAAAATAAAAACAAACATTTAAATCAGACAAAGCCAAAACTGAAGTCTGACTAGTTTGCCACTGAAGTCAAAGATCTTATCCAAAGGCTTTCCTGCTTCCATCCTTCTTGTTTATCTGGGCTAAATGGGCACAGAATGTTTAGTTTGGAGTTTACTTTACCCAAGGCTACCATGTTAGTAGGTGTGTGTGTACACGGAGAAGAAAGGAAGCAGAAAGCTATCTTTGTGCTACCCCATCCCCATTTCTTAAATCCAGCCTCCATTTTTCAGAGCTCTCAAGGAATCCAAGATGGTAAAGATACTTTGGAAAGATTTTCCTTTCTTGATCCCTCCCTGCCCCTCCCTGGGGCACTGTCCTTACGGGGTGATGGGCATCAGAGGCAAAGCAGGGATGGGACAGATCAAGGAGGGACAGATGGAAGGGGGAGGACGTTCTGCTGAGAGGGTCTCACTCATCCACACTTCTAAGCCTTGTCTACACCAAAAATTCTTGGGAGGTTCCATCAATTTCCGTCACATTTTCAAACCATAGTTCCCTCTGAAAGGCTATCTCTTAGCAAGTTTAAAGCCACTGGTCACAAAAATAAACTTAGGAAAAGCTTTGAAATTTTGTGTACACACATAAAAGAACATTAAGAAGAAAGCTACACTGGGTCAGAACAATGGTCCTTCCCACCCAGCCTGTCTCTGGCACACTGATTTCCTTGTGTCCTGTGAATGTTTAGGTTTTGTTTTGTTTTGTTTTCACTTTTAATTTTTTGAGTTAAAGGTTTGGGGTTTTTTATATCATTTGTTTTCTTCCTGATTATCTGATTACCACTTATTTTTCTGATGAACACTTTTCACTCCGGAACATGTGGGAGTTCAAAAACCATATAAAGACAAAGTAAAAGTTACCCATTATCCCAACCCTCAGACTCAGCCCCTTTGAGTATCTCCGATTGGTCTCTCTCCTCTCCTATGCCTAAGTGTTGTGGCTTGCGTTTTCACAAAATTGAGATTCCACTGAATCTCAAAATTTTAAGTATTATTTATTGTATTGTGAGCATTTCTCTAGGTCCTTAAATACTATTTTAGATCATGATTCCGGTCAACCTTGACTGTTTCACTTTTTTGTTCCACCTTTACTGTGCTCCCCCTTCTCACTCACACATTCTCATGGCAGATCCCAGGGCAGACCAAGACCACAAACACATCCATAAGACAGGTGACCAGGAGTCTTACCACCCAAGAACCTCTTTACAGGAGCTCCCTGCCCACTTCTGTTGGAGCCCCTGGAGGTACCGTTCCATGGACGCTGTCTCACCTTGCTCATTCCTCAACCTTGGCCAAATAACCATCCACGCCAACAGCATTCCCTGCGACCATCTGTTTGCATTTTTTTGGTCTTACTGCTGTTTGCTTGTTTTGTTACCCAGGGACCTCAAGTTTCTTTGCCAGATTTTGCAAAAGCAACAGGGATACAGTTTAAGGCTGCCTGAGGGCCACAGCTCAAAGCACACTGCTAAAGAAATAAAGGATGACCTGGAGATGGGCATGACCTGGGACAGTCATTGTGCTGAGGCAGAGAAACCGTCCCATAATCCATCTCTCAACAGGTAAAACCAGGCCCTCCGTGGGCTTGGAAGTCCTAGGGCTTTGTACATGAGCCAGAGCCCTCCCTCTTCAGTTCTGACAAGCTTTGGGTGAGATAAATAGATATCAGCGGAACAAGACAAGGGTCTGGGTGTCGGCTCCAGCCTTAGTCCAATGACATAGTGCTGGGCAACTCTGGGGAAGTTTGAATTTTTCACCTGTGCAGTGGGTGTGACATCAGCTCCCTTGCAGAGATTCTTGGAAGATGTAATGAAGGCACTTATGTAAACCACATCAAACCACACCAGACACACAGTATGAGCTCAATAAATAGTAGTCATATTTGCATGGTTTTGATTAAAAGTATAAATAATGGGACTTCCCTGGTAGTCCAGTGGGTAATACTCCGCGCTCCCAATGCAGGGGGCCCGGGTTCGATCCCTGGTCTGGGAACTAGATCCCTCATGCCTGCCGCAACTAAAGATCTCGCATACTGCAACCAAGAGTCCACATGCTGCAACCAAAAGATCCCGCATGCTGCAACTAAGACCCGGTGCAGCCAAAACAAACAAACAGGGCTTCCCTGGTGGCACAGTGGTTGGGAGTCTGCCTGCCAATGCAGGGGACATGGGTTTGAGCCCTGGTCTGGGAGGATCCCACATGCCGCGGAGCAACTGGGCCCGTGAGCCACAACTGCTGAGCCTGTGCGTCTGGAGCCTGTGCTCCGCAACAAGAGAGGCTGCGATGGTGAGAGGCCCGCGCACCGCGATGAAGAGTGGCCCCCACTTGCCGCAACTGGAGGAAGACCTCACACAGAAACGAAGACCCAACACAGCCATAAATAAATAAATAAATAAATAAAAATTAAAAACAAACAAAAAAAACAAAACAAATAAATAAATATTTTTTAAAAAATAAAAGTATAGATAATAAGAAAGTGTCTGAAGTATCTAGTTATAGTAAAGCACAGAGGAGGGAAAGAAGGTGAGAAGATTTAAAAAACAAAGAGAAGAAGGAGGAGGAAAGCAAGCTGTCCTGGTAGGAGGCTGGAACTGTGACAGAAAGAGAAAGGGAAGAGGGACATTCCCGCTGAAGGGAACAGCATGAGGGGAGGTATGGAAGCAGCAAGGCACAGTGTTCCTGGAAGAGTACCGGGGCCAGGATAGCTAGAGTGTAAGGTATTTATAGGAGGGGATTGTAGGTAGCAAGGCTAGAAGGGGTGACCAGAGCTGGAGAGAGGAGTCCTGAAGGCAGTAGTAAGGAGGTTGGGTTTACCGTGTGGGTAATGGGGAGCCGCTGAGAGTGTTTGAGCCGGGAAGTGACCTGATAAGAGACGTGCTCTGAACGGCCAGCTCTGTGCTCACATTCTTGTCCTTTCTCTGTGATTTCCCATTTTTGCAGATCGAAATGTATCTGAGTAGAGGTCACAGAAACCACTTCTCAGGCTGCGCTCTTAGAGGGTCTCACACACAACCTGCCTCTGCCACCCACAGTCCCGCAGCCCAGGATGAGCCTCCAGGACGTGCTCCGTTTCACATCTGCAATAAAAGCTGATGCTCCCAGAGCCTCTGTGGGCCATCTTGGGAGATGAAGAAAGCTTGGTTTCTGTTTTTGGCCTTGGCTCTGCCATCTGGGATCTGATGATACAGTTATTTAGCAAGAAACCACAGGAACAAAAACAATTTAATGAAACCCAGAGAAAGTGAGTTTCTCCACGGAAGGCGACTGAATGCCACAGGCTGTGCAGAGACCCACCCTGAGCAAACCCTTGGGCTCTGGGCTTCGGCTCAGTTCTGTCACCGAGTGACGCATGCTTCGGATGCCTCCCCCCGCGAACGGGGACCGCGGCTCCTACACCTAAGGACACAGAACTCACTGAAAATACCAAAGTGTGGAAAATGTGGTTCTCATTTCTTTTCATAGAACACAATTTCCGGAAAGCGCTGTGTGACCAGAACTGATGACCCTGATGCATCAGAGATGGTCAGAGAACACGGGTTTGCAGCGCTGATAAGGAACCAGACCCAGTTAAACAATGGGGTGTCTCTGACTGCTTCCATGAGGATGCTGATGAAGCAGGGGGAGCACGGGTGGGAAGAAAAGAGGAGAGAAAAAGGATGCTTGAGGTCCTCACAGCCCTCATTTCAGAAAGGTAGACAGAGGTCCATGTATGCAAAGCCCTGCCCACTGCCCCCCTCCCCGTCCCCACACACGTGTTTCCTTCCCCCCACTTTCTATGCTGGGATGGAAACCTGCCATCCTAAAGCCAGGTGAAACCACAAGCTGTTGACACGTTGTCTGAAATGGAGGCTACTCCGGTTAAAATAATGACTTCAGCATCTTCCATGTCCTTATCCTTTGAAGTGTGGTCCCCAGACCCAAAGCATGGGCATCACTTGTTAGGAATTCAGAATCTCAAGCCCACCCCAGACCTGGGGAAATCACTGGGAATTTTAACCAGATTCCCCAGGTGATTTTGCATGCACACTAAAGTTTAAGAAGCACTAATCCACATCTCATAAGAAAAATAAAACGGTTGGATGTACTAAGATTTTACTATGGTCTCTGGGCCTATGGACACATGAAAGGGGAAATTAAAAGTGCGAAGTCACTCAGTAAAGACTAGGCAAATCCAGAGAGACAAACAGAAAGCAGATTGGCGATTGCCCAGGGTTGGAGTTGAGGTGGGGAGGAAGTGGGGGTGATGGAGGCGGGGGGACTGCTAGTGGGTACAGGTTTCTTTTTAGGATGATGAAAATGCTCTAAAACTGATTACAGTGATGGCTGCACAGCTCTGAATATACTGAAAACCATTTAAATAGGTGAATTGTATGGTTTGTGAATTATATCTCAAGACAGCTTAAAAATAGAAATAAAAGCCCTCAAGAGCCTCAAAAACACCAAACTGAAAATTTCTGGTTCCCGACTGCAAAAGAGACCACCTGTAGAGCCAGATCTTGAAGGGCACCTCCAATAAGAGACCGTTCTGTGGTCCTATGGTGGTGAGATTTAAGGGGCATATTAGGGAACAGAGTTTCTTCCAACAGAGAGGCACTGAAATGGTCACTGGCTCTTAAAACATAAAAGATTCCACGCTGCTCTCAGACCCAGGCCACAGGCTCTGTGCCCTGGACTTTGTGATTTACACGCCTCACTCTAATCCTCCTCCAGCTGTGTCCTTCCTCCTAAAGCAAGGGGAGATGCCCAGTCTTCTAGATCTTTCTCTAGGCACCTGGTACCCCAGTATTCCCTGCCCAAATGCCCAAGCTTGCATGCGGGGCCTGTGCAGGTCTCTCGCCCAGGGCTGTCTTTCCTAGTGCAGACAAGAGAACCAGTGTGCACTTCCCCAGACCCGAGGGCTGGCTGCTGGTGAGGAAGGAGCTTGGGCACCTGGGGAGTCCATTATACAGCCCCGCGCAGATGACAGGCTGGCTCCCTGACTTCGCTGCGTGCCAGCGTGGAACTCTGGGGGACTGAGAATTCTAACTACGAACCTAGCTTTCCAGGTCACATGAAGATTGATATGTCAAGGTAGGAGGGCAAAATGTATCATATGTAATGCTTTGTTAGCTTGATAAATATCTTTAAGATACTTTGACCTATGGAATCTCTGTCTCCACTTGTGCACTTGCCCTAAAACCCTACCGTTGTAGAGGTTGATTACTTTTTCTTCTAAGTTTGTCAAGCAGTCAGTGAATATTTTTGGTTTTCTCCCGAGTGTGTCGTATTTTATAGGTAAATATTAATTATTCATTAAAGGCCAGCCCATCTTTTCATAACTTCATACATAATAAATGCCAAAGATTTATTTTTGCTCTAAGAGTATTGGAAGTTTTTGGACAAAAAGCATCTTCAGTGTGTTTGCCTTCATGTATGTCTCATATTTGCAAAACATGATAATTAAAAAAAAAAAAGGAAAACAGGAAATAAAGAACAATGAAAAAAGACACTGAATATTTTACAACATTAGTAAAGCTGAAAGATCCTCTTGGGCTACTTTTCTTCTTCTAAAGGATGGAAAAGCGAATCCTTGAGAAAAAAATGCAAGCTGCTGAAGACCTATTTTTAAATAACAGAAACAACTTAAATGGAACTTTAGGGAGGGGAGGAATTTAATGAGTTGAACTGTAAGAGTTTAAAGAATCTTTCATGGCTCTTTGATTCTTCTTAACTGATAGTTTGGTGACAGATTCCTAGAAGGGGTGATTTTGTTCTTGTGTCACATGCGACCCACAATTTGAGCAGGAGAAGAAATCTTAGTCTCGCGTACTCTCAAAATATTCTGCTTTTGGAATTATTTTTATTCCTTGTAAGCCGTGAAGCCGAGGCCAAACTCATGACTTTCCTTTGCTCTCCTGTGATCGCACAGATGTCACCCATGCCTGCTGCCAACCAAGTTGACTCCTGCCCAGATATATTTCCAGAATAGGCTCCTCCCTCCCTTATGTCATCCCCCCGCCCATCATCTGGATTCCTTGTGGGAAGGCTGCAGCTTTTTCTTTGTAGTGAGGATTAAGTTTAAATACAACAATTTGTATAGCATATGCTTCAAAATTTCAATCATTTTGGAAGCTGGAGTGGTAGGGGAGATGGGGAGAATGATCTCAGATAAGACTGTGAATTTGTAAGTTGCCATACAACTGCACTGGCCAATATGGTAGCCATATGTGGCTATTTAAATTTAAATGTAATTAGATAAAAATTCCAGTTACTCAGTTGTACTAGTCACATTTCAAGTGCTCAACAGCCACATGTGACTAATGGCTCCCAATTTGGACAAAGCGCAGATACGGAACCTTCCCATCTTTGTAGAAAGTTCTATCGGAAGTGCTGAATTGGGAGAGCTTCCATGTTTTCTCACCAAGCCTTCCTTTACTCACTCTGTTCTTGGGACTATTATTTCTTATATAGCCACATGTTTGTAACTTAAAGCAATTTATTCTTAAATCCTAAAAGTAGATAGTACTGATGTACAGTCTAAACAGCTTCATGGCTTTGTGAATATACTAAAAACCACTGAACTCGGGACTTCCCTAGTGGCCCAGTGGTTAAGAATCCGTGTGCCAATGCAAGGGACACGGGTTCGAGCCCTGGTCTGGGAAAATCCCACATGCCGTGGAGCAACTAAGCCCAAGCGCCACAACTACTGAGCCTGAGCTCTAGAGCCCGCGAGCCACAACTACTGAGCCCACGCACCACAACTACTGAAGCCCGTGTGCCTAGAGCCCGTGCTCCGCAACAAGAGAAGCCACCGCAATGAGAAGCCCGCACACCGCAAGGAAGAGTAGCCCCTGCTTGCTGCAACTAGAGAAAGCCCGCGCGCGGCAATGAAGACTCAACGCAGCCAAAAATAAATAAATAATTTATATTAAAAACAAAACACTGAACTGTACATTTTAAAAGCGTGAGAAAGAGCAAGGCTAACTGATCAAATATCAAGTAATAATTTCATAAATCCACCTTGCCAAGCATCACAGAGCAGCCAAAATGAACTTATTCAAATATCAATCCAAGAGAATCAATTTACGTCTAAAGACAAGAAGAGTGAACCACCTCCACCATACAATGGCTCCTTGTTGCACTCGGAATCAAGTCCAAATGCCTGACCACAGTCAAGGCCCTGAGATCTGACTGCTGCTTCTCTTTACCACATCTCCGCCCACCGCCTTTTCATGCACCAGCCACCCTGGCCTTCGTTTACTACCTGTTCCTCCAGCGTGTGGAGCAGGTTCCATCCTGTTTAGTGAGCATATCTCTGCCTGGCTGGCTCCTTCTCATCTCTGAGATGCCAGCCCCTCAGAGTCCCCCCAGCCCCTGCTGCCTGGAGATGCCTTCCCTGGCCACCTTCTCTGCGACTGCACTGCACGACCCTGTGCTATCTTCTGCATGGCTTGTACCCCACTTGAGAGTCTCTTGGACTTGTTTGCTTGTGTGCAGAGGACTGCAAGCTCCTTGAAGGCAGGAAGCTGGACCACTGCCTTCCTGCAGAATCCCTGGCATCCAGCATAGTGGCCGTGTTCCGCCCACGGCATAGCAAGCATCCAATAGACACTTGCTGAATAAACAGACAGAGGAACAAAGAGTGAGCTGCCATCAACACATACTCTGGATGGAAGGGACCTTAGAACCATCCAGAAGTTCATAATGACTACCCAGGGAGCTGTGCAAAATATACATGTCTGGACTCCACTCTTACAATCTGATTTACTAGGTCTGGAGGGAGGCTCAAATGGGTCTCTTTTTTCAAAGCTCCACTGCTTAGTGCAATTGCCTCACTTTCAGAGGAGGTAAGTGAGGCTCAGACTTGCCTGAGTTTCTAACTAGTCAAGCAAAAAGTCTCACTGTCCGGTCTAAGAGGTTCAACTAACCAGGAACAAATCCACATGCGCTTTGGCTCTCCCACGACACTGCGAATCCTCTGTGGTTCACACCAAGGAGAAATCTATTCTGTATCATGGATCGGGAGGACCCTCATAATAGGCCACCTCAAAGTTTCCCACAAAATAGTCGTGTCAACCCTGAACTCCCTCCTTCCTCTCCCAAGTTCTCCTAGTATCAAGGTTTCCGTCTGGGCAGAGAGCTGCAGCCCATTTCACCTTGGCAGCTTTTCTCCAGAGTCTAACCCCAATAGAAAGATGTAAAACACAGAATAGCAGCATCAGCAACAGTATCCATCCAGGGTTACCTGGGGTGTATCTTCCCTTATCTCTGTTAGACAAAAATCGCTCTGTTCTTCTCTCTTTATCTTTAGACTATTGGCAGGTTAGAGAGAAAATTTCCTGATTTGCATTGGCAAAAAAAGACATGAAGTACAACAGGTCTGATTTCTGGAGGTTCCAAAGGGACCTCCTGGTTACAGAGGAAAATTAAGTGGTAGTGTTAAAAGAAAATGAGGGGCTTCCCTGGTGGCGCAGTGGTTGAGAATCTGCCTGCCAATGCAGGGGACACGGGTTCGAGCCCTGGTCTGGGAAGATCCCACATGCCACGGAGCAACTAGGCCCGTGAGCCACAACTACTGAGCCTGCGCGTCTGGAGCCTGTGCTCCGCAACAAGAGAGGCCGCGACGGTGAGAGGCCAGCGCACCGCGATGAAGAGTGGCCCCCGCTTGCCACAACTGGAGAAAGCCCTCGCACAGAAACGAAGACCCAACACAGCCATAAATAAATAAATAAATAAATAAATAAATAAATAAATAAATAAATAAATAAATAAATAAAATGAAAAAAAAAAAAGAAAATGATCACGAAATGCATGCGCTCTTTTGGATATAACCAAATGGCCTCTGGCACCCTCATCAAAAGGGGCAAGACAGAAAGATGGTTAAGCACGTGGGTTTCAACCCTAACTCTGTTGTCCTCTAGCTGTGTGGTACTGGCTCTGTGCCTATTTCCTCAACTACAGAAAAATAAAACGTCTGCCTTACAGAGCTGTGAAAATTAAATGCATCAGTGCACGTGAAGCATTTAGAACAGCGCCTGGCACATCAAGAGTGCTGAGCGAATGCAGGTTGTTGTTGATGGTAAGAATGAGGACCGCTGTGCCCCATCAGGCACCACATAACCACCGCTAGGCAGTATGTGTCCATGCACCCCTGCTCGGGGAACATGAGAACATGTTTTTAAATCACTGTATATTATTCTTTTCCTTCTTTTAGTGCCTTTGCAGTGCCATCAGTCTAAAACCTGAGGCACAAAGCTGCTGAGAGAGCAGTCAATGGAAAGCAAAGCAGCACTGGATTCTTTCCCTTTTGATAAGAGAAGGAAGCCTTTGGGGTGGCTGTGTTTCAGAGGACAGCCCAGGGCTCAGCCCTCAGGTGATCGTTCTGCAGTTTTCGAGCCAGCCACAGATAACGCAGAGGGTTTAGGCTCTTTGGACACATCAAAATAAGTTTTTACATACTTATTAGACTAGATAAAGAGGCAGCTGGATAGTGCCACGCATGGTCACGTGTGTTTCCTAAATATTAATATGACTTTCAAACTATTCACCATCAATAGAGTGAGGAATATACTTTTTTTTTAAAGCTGCATGAAGAAAACACATGAATCATTTTCTGTAGCTTCCTCCTTCAAAACAGCCCCCAGGGCTTCCCTGGTGGCGCAGTGGTTGAGAATCTGCCTGCCAATGCAGGGGACACGGGTTCGAGCCCTGGTCTGGGAAGATCCCACGTGCCGCGGGGCAACTAGGCCTGTGAGCCACAACTACTGAGCCTGCGTGTCTGGAGCCTGTGCTCCGCAACAAGAGAGGCCGCGACGGTGAGAGGCCCGCGCACCGTGATGAAGAGTGGCCCCCGCTTGCCGCAACTAGAAAGCCCTCACACAGAAACGAAGACCCAACACAGCCAAAAATAAATAAATAAGCTTAAAAAAAAAAAACAACAGTCCCCAGATGACTGATTTCATAGGTATTCTGAAAATAGCTTCTGGAATATTGTTTCAGTGGGGAGTTTTGTTAAGTCTCTGATTCCAGCTTTTTTTTCCTCCCTCTCTTGAGTATGGTTTTTATTCAGTTGCTACTTTTTACTAAAAGTGAAGAAACCGGGGCAGGGGTGGAATTCCAATTAATTAAGAGAACGAGAATACATTATGCAATTTGGTCAAAACGCATGATCGATGTTACGAAGGAAATATGCAAAAAGGTTGGGAACTATACATCAATAGAGAGTAAACCTTAAATGGTTAAAAAAAAAAAAAATGCATCCCCCTGTTTATCCAGAGAGCTCTCAGAACTGACTGGGGAAGTCCTTCCATCGGAGTTTGAGTTCTAGGACACATTGGGAGGCCAGACCAGAAAGCAAGGTTCTTCTCGTGTCTTTCTCCTCTGACATGACCAAGGCTTGGCGCCTCACCCTCTAGCTTCCCAGGAGTCAGACTGCGGGCAGCAAGGGACGTGGCATCAGAGGTAGAACTTCCTCTTCTGGTTCCTATGAGGCGGTCTGCCAGCCACAACTCCCCCACTACACCTTTTGTTTAAGAGAACGGAAGCATCAGTAAGCAATTTGACTTCCACCAGAAGCATTATGGACCCTGGCTGAAATGGAACTCTTCCTACTTTGGGAATCTGTCCATCTGTCTACGAATAACAACTGTTTTATCCTCAGCTATGCCTGGTTGATTTCAAACTAATGATATTTGTAGAATATGGCAGCCTATAACTACATGGAAGACAGAAAGAGAAAAGAAGGATGACTGAGAGGAGGCAGCAATTTTTTTTTTTAATGATTCACTTTGCACAGCAAAGTTATTTTTTTTTTAATATTTATTTTCCTTATTTATTTATTTTTTAGCTGCATCAGGTCTTAGTTGCTGCACAGGGGATCTTTGTTGAGTCATGTGGTATCTTTTTCATTATGGCACGTGGTCTGCTTGGGCTTCTCTCTAGTTGTGGCACATGGGTTTTTTCTCTCTAGTTGTGGTGCATGGACTCCTGGGCACGTGGGCTCTGTAGTTTGCAACACATGAGCTCAATAGTTGTGGCGTGTGGGCTTAGTTGCCCCGCGGCATGTGGGATCTTAGTTTCCCGACCAGGGATCGAACCCACGTCCCCTGCGTTGGAAGGCGGATTCTTTACCACTGGACCACGAGGGGAGTCCCGAGGCGGCAATTTTTGATGTTACAGGAGAGAACATGGTTTACGTTTAATATTCTTTTTCTTGAGTGGTGAATGATTAGATTGAAGCATATGAAACTGACAATATTTGATAATTTTTGATCTACAAAAGAGCAATTTCTTACGGTTCAACCCATGAATACAGAGGTTCTCACTTCAAGAGAGGAATTCTGCCTCAAGTCCATGTTTGAACATGGAGAGATGCTCAGTCTTCTCCTTACTGACAGGGCCAACAGAGCCAAAGTCACAGAAGAGTGCCCTGCACTTTGAATTACGACCCACAGAGATACACTAACTTTGGCCCACATGTGACTGGCTTTTTAAAAGTTAGTTGTCACAGACATAGAGAATGGACTTGCGGACATGGGGAGGGGGAAGGGTAAGCTGGGACGAAGTGAGAGAGTGGCACGGACATATATACACTACCAAATGTAAAATAGATAGCTAGTGGGAAGCAGCTGCATAGCACAGGGAGATCAGCTCCGTGCTTTGTCTCCACCTAGAGGGGTGGGATAGGGAGGGTGGGAGGGAGACGCAAGAGGGAGGAGATATGGGGATATAAGTACACATATAGCTGATTCACTTTGTTACACAGCAGAAACTAACACACCATTGTAAAGAAATTATACTCCAATAAAGATGTTAAAAAAAAAGTCAGAATTTTTAAACTCCCTAAAATTCATACTCCTTTCGGGAATCAAAGTCCAGCAACTGTGTGAGCTCCCACCAGCCCTGTGATGAGAATCAGCTGATTCTCCTAAGGGGCTGCCTTCTTCAGGGCCACCCTGTGTCCTGTATGTTCATCCAAGTCCTAAACCTGACCTTCTTTGCATCTCACCTGGCCCAGGTGGGCTTTTTCAGTCCAAGGCTGTTGGTGTTTGTGCCTCCTTACCCAGAATGACAAAGACAGGTTAGCCAGGAGCCCTCTTCCCTTCTCTGCAGACCAGCCTCCTCCCTCTCGTCTTTCAGAGAAAGTTCAGTTGGTTACAAGCACCACAGGGGTAGAAAGAGAGAGAGACAAGACAGAGAGCATAGTTGGAAGGCAGCCATGTAATAATCGCACAAATGAGTATGTTTGCAAAATCTCCGCAGACTGGAATTCTACAAACTCTCTCTCTAATCCAGCCCTAATGTTCAGCAACCTTCACTGTCAGGAAATTCTGCCATAAATAACCCAAATCCTTCACGCCGCTTAAACCCATTTCCTCTTACTCTCTGCTCACTGGAGATGGGGAACAGCTGGTCATCGTTCTCTGTACCAAGTTCTTTGTCAACTAGATGATTGGATTCTGGCTCTGGACCACTGTCATAATTAGGAGTCTGACCAGTTCCATATTGTGCCGTCTGCAAAAGCATGTCGAATAGGAAGATAAAAGTTTGAGCAGGCTGTGCTTCACAAATGTGCCATCAGGGGAACACGATCCCTCATCATGCCACCAGGTTGCTCACAGTTTATAAATGTGTGAATGTGAGGTTTCTGCATGGAAAAAAAAAATTATGTTTTTCTGAGGCTAGCTCTGCAATGTGAACACATCAAAGGATGCAAAGATTCTCTAAAAGCCACCAAAAGAAGCCAATACACAGAGTGAGCATTTATTAAGTGCTTCCCATGCTCCCATTACCTGTATTTTCTCAGACGCTCTTCACAACTAGGCACTAAGGCAGAAATTAGGATTAGCCCTGCTTTGCAGGTGAGGACACTTGGCCGCACAGAGGCTAACTTGCCCAAGTTTATACACCAATGAGTGAGAGAATAAGTGTTCAAACCCAAGCCACTGGAGTCCAGAGCCTGCGACCCCTCCTCAACCACCTTTCTATCCTACATGTAAACCTGGTGCTGGTGAGTCCAGGCAGCTCATGGCATGGGATATAGTGCCTGTGTTTCCATGACCAGTGCCCAGTGGAGGCCAGGAAGTCAGGTGGCTGGTCCCTGATACAGTGCACAGGCAAATTTAAAGGAGCTTGATGCCATCCAGGCTGAATTCTTCTCATATACAGAGTCCTACATGAGATGCTTGGTCTCCACTTAGATGCAGACACAAAGTGGTCCCCCAGTTCCCAGCTGCATGACTTCCCAATTATGTGCTCCAGGGCTCGACCTGGATCAGAGGCCAGGTTCTGACGAACACCACCTGTGGCTTTGGATCCCAGCCTGCCTGCCTCAGTGTCCCTGGCAGTAAAGTGGTGATGACGAAGCAGCTTCCTGGTGATGCTGGAGACACGTCTCTCCCCATCACTCTCCATCCCCTTGTCCAGCTGCATGCTTCCTCACTGCACGTATTTTTCCCTGACATTATTTGTTTCTCTGGGTATTATTTTGCCTCCTTCAATAGGCTATAAGCTCAATAGTGAAGGGGCTTGTTTGCTTTACTCACCATTGTACGTACACCAGTGCCTAGCTCAGCACATGGTCAACACTGGTTAACATCTGGAGAATGACTAAGTTACCCTTAGAAAGATTAAATTAAAACAACTACATAAAATTAATAAATATTAGTTCTTCCCACGTCTCATAGTTTTCTCCTTCAAACTCAATAATGTGTTGTTAAACGTTGTCTTAAGTGATTTACCATCCTTGGTTCCCTCTATGGTTATGCAATGATCATTCTGATCTTCTCTTCTATTATGCAGCCTTGGCCTGGATACCAGGGTTCCTTGCTGCCCAGAGAAATACCTTCTGAATGCCCCAGTAACTCAGTTTTTCAAAGCATAGTATCTAAGACATCATGAATTGCTCACTACCCACAAGATGGGTGGTATCTAGTAAGCAATTTTTGGCTTGTTAGCAAAACCCTAACTCAGACTGGACCTTGGGTAATGGGGCAAGTCAATCTGGACAATTCTACTTTTTCCTTTACCAGCCTCATTTGCAATTAGGGGTGGGCATGTGACACAGTCTAGCCCGTGAGAAGTAAGGAGGTGAGGAGGAGCTGCTGGATGAACTTGTCTTCTTTGTAAAAAGGATAGAGGTAGCTGCCATTACTTCCACCTTCTTTCTTAACTTGAACATGGCTATGATGCCAGGAGTAACAGCAGCCATCTTAGCATCATGAGACAATAAGCCAACAAGCTAAGGATGGAGGAGCACAGAGACAGAAGCAGCTTGAGTCCTTGATGATATTGTGAAGCAGCTGAACAAAATGTCAGTATTCACCAACTCTAGACCTCTTGTTACATGAGAAAAAAAAATTTCAAGCAACTATTAACAGAGTTTAGTTACCTATAGCAAAAAATTTTAAACTGACCTATAGTGCCTTCCTTCAAACATATAATTCTTCCTTTTCCCATATTTTCTCATTTATGTCAGTAACATAATCATCATGCCCCAAATTCTTTAGAGTCAAAATGCTGAGTTATCTTTGGATACAATGAGCAAAGAAGGCATCCATCTTCAAGTCTTGCCAATCCTTTCAAAATGTCTCAGAACCTTCAACAAGGATATGCACACAGATATTCATTACAGTGTTTACATTAGCAGAAAAAAATGGAAATGACCTCACCTGACTGGCAAAAATAAATCATGGCAAATAATGAATAGAAAATAGAATATTATGTAGTCATTAAAATATGGAAAACAAACATTTGTTGATGTGGAACAAAGATCAAGATATGTTAAACTAGAAAATCAGATTGGAAACCAGTATTTTTGTTAAAGATATATATATGTATAACATATGCATAGAAAAGGTGTCCAGAAATCTATACCCCTAAATAGTAAGAGGGAATATCTCTGGGTAATCTGGGTACTGAGATTAACTCTTTCACTTTAAACTTTTGATTATTTATATAGCTTCTATAGTAAACATATACTGCTCATGTAATAAGAAAAAAAAAAAAAAAGAGTTTTGTCAGTTGGCTTTTGGTGTTTCTGACTCGCCACTTTCTCTTTATTCTCCTGTCGTGACCAGAATCCAGGGGGAAAGAGTTCAGCCATCACCTCCAACGGCTCCCCGACTTCTCTCTTATCTCTCACCATTTCAACCTACCCTGTACTCAGCCCCCAAATTAACCTTTCTCGTCATCTGCATTCTTCAGGTCATTCCCCTGTCTAAAAGGAACAATGACTAGCTCTCTAGAATGAAGCCCCCCATGTTTTCAGCCTAGCATTCAAGAACAGATTGAGTAGCCAACTAACCAACTTTATTTTCACTTTTTTCCTCTGCTTTTGTCTATCTGGTTTCCTAAGTGTTCCTTCCACATGGCACATTCATTCCCACCACCAGTCCTTCACTTTGTGGTTCCCTCCTTCTGGAATGTTCTCTCCATCTCCTCCATCAATGCAAATCCACTTCATTCTTCGAAACCCACCATATCCTTTCTCTCAAGCCTAGTCCAAGGATGAAGCTCCTGGGCTAGTGTGTGGAGGGGGCAGGTGGTAGGTCCACCTAAGCCTGGGAGGATCCAGAAAGGGCAACGTTCAAGGCTTCTTCCAATCAGCAGTCATCAGTCTAGCCTTTTCCACGCACACTCCCACCAACAACAGTGGCTTTTGATGGCCTAATCACTCCAGAGTGATTCTGCGTCTCTCCCCTGGGGACCCCTGCCTACATCAAATAGTATCAGGCAGGACATCCTGGTCCCCAGGGCAGCACTAAAGAGAAGCTGCTCCTACCATTTCTGAGAGTGTCCTGAGAGCTTCTACCCTGGGAACCCTGGCCATTCTCCTTTACTCTGGAATTTTCTAGACCAGGAGCAGCAAATTCAAATGCCTACATGGATGAAGCAAGTGCTGTAAATCAGCAAAGCAATTGCAGGTGTGGGATAAAATGGGGTGGCAGTCTGTTCTATTTCAGGGAGGCAACTGCAACCGGGAACCAACCTCTTATTTATTTATTTTTAATTTATTTATTTTACTTATTTATTTTTGGTTGTGTTGGGTCATTGTTGTTGCACGTGAGCTTTCTCTAGTTGCAGTGAGCGGGGGCTACTCTTCGTTGTGGGCTTCTCATTGCAGTGGCTTCTTTTGTTGCAGAGCACGGGCTCTAGGTGCACAGGCTTCAGTAATTGTGGCACCCGGGCTTCAGGAGTTGTGGCTCGCAGGCTCCAGAGCGCAGGCTCAGTAGTTGTGGCGCACGGGTTTAGTTGCTCCGTGGCATATGGGATCTTCCTGGACCAGGGCTCGAACCTGTGTCCCCTGCATTGGCAGGAGGACTCCTAACCACTGCGCCACCAGGGAAGTCCCCAACCTCTCACGGTTGTGCAGGAATGCAAGCAGGTGCTGCTCCATCTCCCAGTTTCTTAAAAAAACAGAAGCCAGAAAATCTAGAAAGATGTTGCTAGTAAAACCATGTGCGAACAAACCCTGTGTGTAGCCCAACACTTGGTCTGCCTGTTTTGTGACCGCTGCTTTGTGGTGAAAGGAGAGCCACCACCCCAGGCAAGGCCAGGTGCCAGCAGTGAAGATTAGTTACCATCTTCACCACGCATGGGATGACCATGACTCACGTGGGGCCCTATAAGGGTGGGTGGCCTTATTCTCAAAACTCCGCCCATAGTCAGCGGAAAAGAGGATCATGAGAGGCCCTCCTTTTTCTGGTCACTGAATGGTTAACACTCTCCGGCGCTGGGGTTTGGCCAGGGATTAAACCCACATGTTCGAAGCTTTATCTCATTACTCATGCGCACTTCTTTTCCCATTTTTAACTTCTCTTAACTTAGAAAATTCTAGTCTTAAGCATGAAACCTACATGTCACATGCTGTAATAAAAAAGTCTCCAAGGCTTTTTTCCCATATGATGTCCACATTTATTGTTTTCTAAAACCTGAAAACGTCAGCTGTCCTACTTCTATATTTGGTACATTTCAAATCCTCTTAAATGGTTCCATCAGAAATCTTAGAAGCATCTTCTATTGAAATGTTCTCTTAGAGTTTTCTTATGGGGAACGAGGGAATCTGAGAAAGGAAGACCTTGTTCAATTGAACACTGATGATCTTTGAGAATCTGTCCTTTCCCCTCTGGGCTATGTTCATCTGCTCCCTGCCTCCCCTGACAGACTGAGAGCTCTTCCAGAGCAGGGGCTGCAGGCACATCCTTGCTGAGACTTCAGAGGGTGACCCCGGGTCTGCCACATCATTAGGTGCTTCATATGTATTGGCTGTACATTAACAGTGTTATCTCAGCGCAAGAAACACTCTAAAATACACTTTCCATAACTCAGCAAGTTCAGATGAGGGGAAGCGGGACCTGGGAAAGCATTTTTATGGCCGATGATTAGGTGTCACAAACTATCAAAAGGAAGGAATGCAAAATTTAGTACATTTCAATGCAACAACTGAAAGCATAAGATTGACCCAAATTGTAGGGTAGAAGCCATTCCGAAGCGGCACAGAAGGATTTGCACTGCTTATATCAACACTCCTCCTCCGCCACCCCACCACCCATGCCCTGCCATCACAGGTGAGATTCATTCCAGAAAAGGCCCGTTGGATAAAAATAGCAGTAGGGACATTAGCAGTATTAGGAGCTGGAGCAGCTACATTGGTGCTGGTGGGACGGCAGAAACCATGGTGAAAATAGTTAGCATTTGAGGGCTTACTTGATGCCAGTCACAATGTGTCCAGCACTCCGAGCACTGATGATCTTATTTACATCCCAGGACTCTAGGAGGTACCTGGGATTATTCTCCCCACTCCTCAATGTTTCACAGATAAGGGAACCAAGGTGGTACAGCTTATGTGATCTGCCAAAGGTCACAGGGTTTGGAAGTGTAAGAAGCCAAGCGCCATCTTAGCCCATTCCTTACACTGCCTCCCCGCAAAGTACAGCACAGACGTGGAACACACTGCTTTCTGCTGGAGCATGGGCAGCCACGAAGGGCTCACCACGACCAACATCCTTGTAGCACACGACCCAAGTGAACACCACCAAAACCCATGGTTGAAAAGATAAAAACGGGAGAACAAACTATGGCAATACCTGCTCCTAGCATAACACAGATCACCCAAGAAACTACCAGGAAGAAGAAATGATTGGAGGAGCATCAGGAAGGAACATCACTGTTTCTCCTTCTCTCCATGCTGGCCCCTCCTAAATCCTTTTCTTCAGTAATAGAAGAAGGTCAAATTTTTAAAAAAATGATTCACAGGATAAAGCTAGATCTTTCATTTCATGGTGCACTACTTCATAAGACAGCTGCCGTTCTTGTCTGCTGATATATTTTCAATTTTAATATGTGACAATTTTTAGGGGAGAAACTACTAAAAATGTCATTTTCCTTTTAAGTGTGGGTGTCTTATAAAGGTCACTACGTGCAAATATGCCGATTCCTTCCGCGGCATTGCTTGGTATAATCCTGTGATTCAGTACTTGGTCACTCTGATTTCTGGTTTGTTCACTCAGGCCCCATGCTCACTGATCTGTAGATTCTTGTTCTGCTTTTGGTCAGAATCTTCAGAATATTGAGCGATAAAACAGTCCCTGTTCTGAGGACAGAGGAAGTTAGAGGCCCCCTGAGTCAAATCTTCCAATGTGACTCCATTATACTGTAGTGGATTCATAAATATGAGTCCAGAAACACACTGCAAAAAGAAATTATTTTTTTTTAACATTTTGGATTTTTAGCCAAGAGAAAAGCATTTAGTTAACACCTTAGGAACTGGATATTTCATATGCTCAAGAGTATTTACATAACTAAGCAAATTTTATATGTGTCTAATATTATTCATAGACACATGAAGATGAACTACACTATTAAGTTGTCCAGTGTTTTTTCTGTGCTTATGAAAAACATCACCCAACAAAGCCAGAAAGGGTGGGAGAAGGGGCTGGAGGAAGATACTTTAAAAATACACTGGTACAAAAAGTCTGTTAGATAATATTTTTATAATATCCGTTATAAGTAGTGAATACTGCTGTTGATTACATCATGCCAAAGACTGAGTATATATTCCATAAATGGAAGGTTGGGTCAACAAAGAAAATCTCTTTTAACTCAACCTTTTATAAGATTAAAGGAGATTTAAAAAAAAAAAAAAACCCACATACGATCCTCTCATTATAGATACAGAAAAAGAATTCAACACAGTTTAGCCAAAATTCATGAGAACACTTCTTGGCAAACAAGCTCTAAGAGGGAGGGGAAAACTCCATCAAGTATAATACTCCATGGTGAAATGTTAAAACCATTCCCTTAAAATCAAGAACAAGACAAGAATGTGTGCTATCACTACTTCTGCTCAACATAATACTGGAGGTCCTTGTCCGTGCAGTAAGGCAGAAAAAAAAATAAACAAATGAAAGGTATAGGAATCAAAAAGGAAGAAATAAAATCCATTTTTGATTGTTTTCATAGCAAACACAAAGAAATGAGAGACATTTTGTTGGAATTAATAAAAGTTTGGTAAGGTTGCCAAATCAATATACCAGATTCAATTGCATTCCAACACATCAGCAGAAAACCAATTTCAAAACATTGCCTTAATACTAACAAAAATATAAGGTATCTAGGAATAAATCTAGCAAAAGGGATGCAAGATTTTATGCAGGAAGTTATAAAATTCTACTGAAAAATACAAAAACAGTTAAGTAAATGGAAAGATATAACATGTTTAGGGATAAGATGACTTTATGTCAAAAAGATGTCACTTATCCCAAAATTAACCCATAGATTTAATACAACTCCAAATAAAATTATGTTAAAATTAATATCTACAAATTATTTTATATTTTTTAGGAAAGTGAAAAATAATACTTTAAAAAAACTATCACTCATTTAATTTTTGAAATTAGTAATTGTGTTTTATTTTAAAATAAAAATGGATAAATTCTTATATTATTCAGTTAAGAACGACATCGAACATTTAGTAGTGGTAGTTGTGATGCCCTCAATCGAATCCTACTTCAGGATCGCTTTACTTTAATCACCGTCATCAGATTAAGAGGAACCAAGATCCAACACAAAACATGCCCAAGATATTGCTATCAGGTAACTAACGAGCCTGCAAAACCACTTACAATCGTTTGGATCTACAACAATAAAAAGAGATCTTTCAAAGTATCTTGTAAAGAAACAACAAAAAATACTTGCCAAAAACTGAATGAAGGGTGGGGTGATAACACACAACATCTGCTTTTCTTAAGACTTTCCTGAGCTCTCTAATAATACATTTTTGCCCAGGAAAAGAAGAGATCTTTTTGAGGCCAAAATCTTTCATTGCATTAAGAAATTCCCAATAATACAGAAGAACATTATGTATTTTAAGCTCTTGGCATTTCACATGGTTGTTTGGACAGAGCAGGAAAAGGTGTCCTGTAATTTCACAGGGGGCCCTTATACAGACATGGAGGGATCTATATTGTTACATTTAAGAAGGCTTCAGGGTACTTCATAGGATTTAATAAATATTCCCTAAGTTAAGAATTATGACCAAAACAACTGATATTGGGGATTTTGTTACAAGGATGTCAATGGTAATTTTAAAAAAGTTCTTATATGGAACAATGTTAGTAATCTTAGTAGCTAATATTCCTCAAAAGTATAAAATATCCTCATAGGAGAATTTTTTCTATAAAATGACAATCCTTTAGTTTTCTCTAAGTATAAAACTACTACCTTCTATTGTAAACAAAACAAAACCATGCAGAAAATACAGAAAAGAATGAATAAGATAAAATTTTCAAATATCCAGAGAGAACCACTGGTAAGATTTGGTTCATCACTCCAGATCCTTTAAAAAAAAATTGTTCAAATACGTGCTTATACAGTTTAAAAAATTCGGTCATATTATAAATATTTTTTATATTTGATTTTTTTTTTGGTTGAACAATATATCATACATGTGTTTCCATATCTAGAAATATATGGAATTTTAATAACTTTTGGGATATGCTTTGGATACTGTGATTAAGTTTTCCCGTTGTAGAACATAGTTGAAAAAATCTTTTACAATTAGATATGTGATAAACACTTCCTGGTGATGAAACCTACATGTGGGAGAAAAACATAAATCTAACAGACAGGGGCAGGGAGGTCCACCACTTGGGGAGTGGATACTGTTGACCCTGATACCAGGAAAAGTAGCCATTAAAATATGAGTTTGTGAGCGTCTATTCAGCTTCCCTTGCCATTGCCTTGGCCCCTGCCATCTGGAGTACAATTGAAATAAAGAGAAATCTCCTTTGCTTCTTATGTATATCAGAGAGAATGCTTTTATAATTTTTAATTTGAAATTGGTCAGCTATCCTCAATGAAATTACACACAGGCAAAGTAAACCTCAAAAATCATATTTTATGCTAAATAATGTCCTCATTTAGCATGCAGCCAGGTAAAAAAAATAGGTGATATAGGGCTTCCCTGGTGGCGCAGTGGTTGAGAATCTGCCTGCTAATGCAGAGGACACGGGTTCGAGCCCTGGTCTGGGAGGATCCCACGTGCCGCGGAGCGACTGGGCCCGTGAGCTACAATTGCTGAGCCTGCGCGTCTGGAGCCTGTGCTCCGCAACAAGAGAGGCCGCGACAGTGAGAGGCCCGCGCACCGCGATGAAGAGTGGCCCCCACTTGCTGCAACTAGAGAAAGCCCTCGCACAGAAACGAAGACCCAACACAAGCAAAAATAAAATAAAATAGATAAAATAAAAAATTAAAATTAAAAAAAAAAAAAATAGGTGATATGGTAGAAATGGAGTGTTGATCTCAGGTGACTCTTAAGACGTCTCTTGGTTCAAGAAAGACAAGAATGTCAGACTCTAGGGATGCGAGGGCTGAATGCAGATGTTCTGCGATGGGTAAGGAGGGGGTTGAAGATTTTAAGCGTGTTTGTAGACAGAGAAAAAATGACAACTGAGCGGAGAGTGAAGACTTGATGTGTGAATTTGACCTACTTGCAACACCAATTTGAAGCGACAATGAAACAGAAAACAACAAAATATTTTTTAATGCAAGGATCCTGCAGTTATAAAACAAGTGAGTCGAATGAAAGTTAAGGGCATATGTGCCTTTTTTTGACCCTCAAACATTTCTCTGTGCTTTCCCTGGGCAGGCAGCTGAGGCCAGTGAGCAGGAGGTTTACAATCAACCCCGGCAGCTCTGGAAATCGACACGGCAGCTCGGCCGGCTCTAGAGGGGCCTCAGAGGAAATTCTCCCCAGTGCTGCACTCTGCACGCTGGGTTTCCTGCAGTGCACAGAGCGCCTCCAGTAAAAGCTGTGAGGACCAATTTTTACAAGGCAGTATTGATTTTTAAACATAGATTCACAAGGATCAGCAAAGGTAGTAAGAGAGATACCGTATAGCCTTCACCCATTTCCTCCCAATGGTTACATCTCACATAATTATACCTCACATAATTACCTATCAAAACCAGGAATCTGACACTGGTACAGTGTGTGTGTGTATAGTGTTAGGACAACTTACCACATGTGTAGACTCACTAGCGACTACTGTCATCAAATTATAAAACTATTCCATCACCACAAAGATATCCCTTGTTACACCCTTTTATAGTCATGCCCCCATTTTTAATTCCTGGCAACCACTAATCTGTTTTCCGTCTTTATAATTGTGTCATTTCAGGAATGTTAGATAAATGGAATTATATGGTATGTGATCTTTTCAGATTGGCTTTTTCATTCAGCTTAATGCCCTTGGGATCCGTCCAAGTTGTTGGGTGTATCAATCGTTCCTTCCTTTTTATCGCTGAATAGTGTTCCATGGTATGGATGTACCACAGTTTGCAGAGCCATTCATCTACTGAGGGACATTTTGATTGTTTCCAGATTGGGGCTTATTACAAATAAAGCTGCTGTGAACAATCATGTACGACTTTTTGTGTGAAGAAGATCTCGTATCTCTGTGATAAATGCCCAGGATTGCAATTGTGGGTTGCATGGTAAATGTATGTTTAGTACAAACTTTTAAAGATCAAGTAAGTTTCTCTTTTCAAAAGTAACATTTCCCCATCATAGATTATTCATCTGGTGAGTCAACTGGGCTGAGGGTTGGGTGAGGCATGGGGAGAGTAGGGGAAGTATTGATCACCAAATAAATCATTCTAAACCTAAGAGAAGATATAGTTTTTATGGGCTTCATTATGATACATGGGCTCCAAAATGTATGCAGGTATACCTGTCTATACTGGGAAGTACTCAGGATGAGTGTGGGAAGTCCCATTTCTATCCCTGCAATGGTACTGAGGTAGTAAGCATGAAAATACCAGGGTTAGACCATTTATAACTCAACATGTTGGGAAATTGCAGATACGGCCTTCAGGGTCAAAATTTTTGGACAATAAAATATGACTGTGGCTTCAGATGGGCTGAGATGGAGGCAAAATTAAAGGATCAATGGATGTTGGGCCCTCTCCAAAAGTAACGCTTATGCAGGAATATACTACTGAATAAATACTGGGAATATGCATTCCATTCCTTCTATTTGAGGATATGTGTATTGTAAACAACCATGGCAAGAAGGCAGTCCTGAAGCCTCCTCAGGAACCATGCAGAAGGGGGAGACCTAAGGCAGGCAGGACTCGGGGAGGACTCCAGAATTGTGTGCCACCCTCTGCAAATGCACAAGAGAACCAATTCATTTTTCTGTTTCACAGTCATAATGTCATAAAGTGAGGGTAACATCCTCTAAGCATATACTGCCTTCTTGGCTCAGAGTTGCTAGGGAATATATGCTTTCCTTAACTCTTACAGAATCTCCAGCCCCTGCCTGAGGCTATGGAAGTATCACAAACATTTCACAGCCTGCAAATGATGGGCCTGACCTGGAAGGAGCAGGCAGAAGGACAGGGGACCAGGCATGACACATCTAAACCCACAGATGCCTTGAAGGGAGCTATCACTCTCCCTTATCATCCTTCTCTCCCTCAGGCTCCAAATATTTTCTCTTTACAAGGAGAAACTAGAAATCCGTTAGTTGTGAGCTTATGTTAACTGATGTACAATGGAAGATTTTGGCGCACAATGGATAAACTGAGAAGACCATCAAAAGTCAGTAAGAAAAACATCTCCCATTAAAGTCACAGTGGAAAAGTCGATACAGTATATGACCAGACCATTCACGAAAAGAATAATACAAGTATCTGCTAAACAAAAGAAAAACACTCATCCTCATTAAAGATAAAAGAAATACAAAATTAAAATAATGAGATGTTTTCATTTTGCTATTAATTTGGCAGATTATTTTTTTAAATGGATGACAAAATTAGAGGACGAAAATATACAGAGAAACAAGATACTTATAATGCCTCAGAATACCAGTCTATAAGATGCATATTAATTACAAAGAGGAAAACATTTACCTGGAAGACACCACTTAAACACCTTTAAAGGTGTATAAAGTTAAAATTACTGGGAATGGAGCAAATCGACATTGTGTGTCTCCTGGTATGATGCACTAAGAAAGATACAATATTTTTCTTGTGGTATTCCAGCTAAACCTACAGAACCTGAATATCATGAGAAAACATCAAACAAACCCAGACTGAGGAATATTATACAAAATAACTGGCCTGGACCCTTCAAGAGTCAAGGTCAAGAAAGGCAAAGAAAGACTGAAGAAATTCCAGGTTGGACTAAAGAGACAATACCAACTAAATGCAATTTATGGTTCTACATTAGATCCTAGAATGGCAAAAGGAGATTAGTAGATCAATTCATAAAAACAGAATAAGGCCCATAGATTGCATACTGTTTCTTCATTTTGATAATTATACCGTGGTTATATATGATGTTAACATTAGGAGAATATTGGTCAAGAGTACATAGGAATTTTTTGTACTATTTTTGCAAACTTTTTAAAGTTTTATTTCAAAATGAAAGTTAAAAATAAAAATGTTTTAAAGAAAATACTTGATGCTGTCCTTTATTCATAAAAACCTAAGTGTCCATAAACAGTAGAATTGATAAATAAATTATATGTTTGTGCAATGGATGCTGCAGGGCATGAAAAATGTACATCCTATATGATTCATTTATGTGAAGTTCAAGAAGAGGTGAAACTATGCTATGGTGACAGAGAGAAAACAGCGGTTACTGGGGGTTAGAGTGGTCTTGACTGGCAGGGGCCTGAGGGAGCTTTTTGAGTTTCTGGAATTGCACTATATCTTTATCTGGGCAATAGTTACTGGGATCTAGACATACAGTCAAATTTATCAGGTTGTACATTTAATATCTCTGCACTTATTATACTGAAGTTATAATAAAGAAAAAGAAAATGGGCAACAAGAAGATAAAAAATGCTGACAATGGGCTAGCAGTCTTGGATTGCTGTTCAGAACAATAATTGAAATACATTTTCCTAAAAGCAATTTGGTAGTTAGTGTGAAGAGCTCTGAAATATGCTTCTCTTCCAGTTCTCAGGAAGCAATTAAATATTTAAACTCCAGTCGAAGTACAAAGATAAACAATGAAACAACTAAATACATACTTTAGGAAATGCTTAAAAAAAATTAAGTTACAATCGTATGATAAACTATAATACAACTATTAAATCATATAATTAAAGAATGTTCGGTTATGTGGGGAAATGCTCATGATATGAGTGACAAAAGTTGATCCCAGTATTATACGTGCACAGGATGTTGATAACTTAAATATTCTATGTTTCCATAGAGATAAAAGGAAACAATACTCTAAAACTTTAATATTTTTCTCTGGGTTGCAAAATTATGACAGGATTTTGTTTTCTTCTTTATACTTTTCAGTGTCTTCCACTATTTCTAACATAAACATGCATTCCTTTAATAGTAGAAAAGCATAAAAATTAATTCCAAAGTATTGGATACCTTCCTAGTTGAAAAAAAAATCAATCAAAATTCAGAAAGGAGAAGAAAACCAACCAATTTCTAACAGAGCCTCCTTTAACTTGTCACGCTTTTAACAAAATCTTTGATGTTCTATTTCACGGCCACCTTTTAAGTCACCTATCAAGAGGGGATGATTTTTTTTTTAACTGCAAAAAAAAAAAAAAAAAAAAGTTCACCTATGCCCTTTCCCCACCAATTAAGCCCTGGCCTCTCAGCTGCCAATATTTTACCCTCAGGAGCCCTCTTTTCACCATCATCAACTCTTCCTCCTGCCCACAGGAGTTCCTGCTTCGATGAGCTGTTTCCCATAAAATTCTATGAGAACAAGGGGGCTTCCCTCGTGGCGCAGTGGTTGAGAGTCTGCCTGTCAATGCACGTGACACGGGTTCGAGCCCTGGTCTGGGAGGATCCCACAAGCCGCGGAGCAACCAAGCCCGTGAGCCACAGCTACTGAGCCTACGCGTCTGGAGCTTGTGCCCCGCAACAAGAGAGGCCGCGATAGTGAGAGGCCCGCGCACCGCGATGAAGAGTGGCCCCCGCTTGCCGCAACTGGAGAAAGCCCTCGCACAGAGACGAAGACCCAACACAGCCAAAATAAATAAATTAATTAATTTTAAAAAAATTCTATGAGAACAAAGTTTTTTGCCACTTGGAAAAAATCAAAACGTACCCGGGGATGACAGAGAGGACATTTCTCCTGGAGGCATGATTACAAATACACGGCATTAACAAAAGCAAGTATGAACCCAGTGTTTTGCTTTGGATCGTTTCATTTTGTTTTCTTAAACAGAGAGGTATAAAACTGCCATAAGCATTTGGAGGACTAGAGGTAATATTTCAAAATAGTTTGAGGAAACCATTACTCCCCTTCCCAAGATGCCTAACCAAGCCCTCAAGATCTCAGGTGCTTCACTCCTCTCCCTCCCATCCACCCTGGCCCAGGCCTAAGGATTTTTTCTTTGTTTTCAAAACACTTTGCTAATTAGCCCACACTGTTTGAAGCAAGAGTGAGAGGAAAAAAATGTGAATCAGTCTTGACTGGATTTTTCAGTATCTCGTTTTCTTAATCTGCAGAAAGTATCTCACCAGGCAAGCAGAATTATAAAGACCAGTGGATGCCCCAATTTTAGCATTTCCATAGTTTTCTAACACAGATAGGAGCCTTCTAAATTTGTTGCCAGGAAACACTGACAGTATTTTCTCCCAGGAAAATTGTATGCCAAATAAAATGTAAGAAGAATGCCTTTGCTCGAGACATAATTCTTATCAGGACAACAGAGGATTTAATCATTAACTATACCCACAGAAGTGAAAGTGCTTTTAAAATTGGAAAGTTTCAACATCTTAATTATAAGAAAGGTAAAATTAGATTAGCCTTGCTGTCAGCAGCCTTCCTAAAACATAGTTATCTCATCACATTTTAAAAGTTGACAGGTGTTTCACCATCATCAATTTTTAGCAATACCTGAACTCCCTTCACAGCCTCCAACAGAAGAAAGCAAACCAATAAAAAAAGTTATTCATTAATCAAAACCTTCATCAGTTTCCTGGTAAAAAGGAAGGAGCTAACACTGAAAAAAGCATTAAGCTAAAGGAGGACACAGCCAGGTAAAGTGGTCAGGGGTAAAATGACCCCAGTTCTGACAGGAGAGGGCAGGTGACCACATTTCTGCCAAGAAAGAAAATGTTGAGTTTAGCACACCCTTACATGCTTCATTCAACAGGGATTGTTAAGTACCTGTTGACAGGTTAATATGTTCCAGGCATATGTTAGACTGGGGATGCACAGGTGAGGAAGAGGACCCTGGTCCCTCCCTCCCTCACAGCTCCCTGCCCCCATTCCCAGCTTCACAAAAATGCTAGAACTAATGATTTAATTGCAATTATGTGCAAGTCTTCAGAGCACCAGAGACCAGCATGTTCTGGTTGCAAGTGGAGAGCCACTCAGGTCCCCTCCAGTGAGAGGAGTTGTAAAGTAATCCTCAGAAGTAAGGAAATACGCCTGCAGCCATACAGCCCGTGTGAGCCCCACCCTGAGCCCCACCCTGAGCCGTTCTACCTCAAAGGCAGCAATCCTCTAGCACCTCCCCCCTCAGAGCGGGAGTCTTTACCATCCAAGACTTGGCTTTTTTCTCCACTTGGAGTTTTTCCTGCTGCTTTTACCACCCACTGGTGCAGACTTTCTGTCCTCCTCTCTCCTGTGGACCTCTGCCTTGCTACTGCTTTCTCTGTCTCAAGGCTTCTGTTTATGACCTCCTTTTTCTCTCTGAAGTCCATCACGACTCTACCATTTGTGTCTCTACGTCTGGGTCTTCCATTCAGAGTCCCTAAGGGAGCAATCTGATTGGTTCCATTAGTCACTCTCCATTACGCAGTATCCCAATTAGGTGAAGTGCCCATGCAGGGCCACTTCAGAAGATGCTGACCAGCCTAAAGTGGCTGCTTTTGACTCAAGGGTTGACCCCTGATCCAATCAGCTTGTAGCCATAATGATGGGGTCCCCTGATTCAAAACATGGCAACCTACGTCTTAAGAAACCATCTGTGGTCTCTTTCCTCCTGAGGCATTTACAGGAGCAGGAGACACTCAAAGTATCACCAAGAACCCAAAACAGATACTGAGGCTTGATTTAACGTTAATCCCATATTGGCTGCTGTTTGAATATAACGTCGCCGTTTCTTAAATGCTTCAGCACCAGGTCCCTCAGCGCCCCACAGATGCACTGCCATCCAATCCCACACTCTTTCCAATTAAGCAGTGACACCCGAGAACCTTTCTCATCACCGTGCCTGAGTTGAAAATTCTGGTCTGGCACATGGGATGAAATTGATTTGCCATCCCCCTGTCTATAGGATGAGGTCCAAATTCTGCAGGAAGCCACACTAAGGCTTTAGCCTGAAACTCTGGCTCTAGCTCAACACTCTATCCAATATAACCTCACCAGTTTCCTTACACAACGTGCGCTGGATATTCTCCATTCGTCCTTCCAGATCCACTCTCCATGTTTCTCCAGGGAGGCCGACCTTCTCGGATTGCATCAGCCCAAGCTCCCTGGCTTCTGATTGAATTTGGATGAGGAGAGGCATTGGCAGGATATGAGAGGGCATACAGAGAAGGAGTTTGAGGTATATTTCCCCCTCTCCTCCTGCCTGGCTATGGCTCTTTCTCTACTAAAGGCCTCAGCTCCAGTCAGGGGCCTCTCTCTGACAGCTAAGCTCTCCTTGGGTCCGGGGTTACCAGACGCTATCCTCTCCCCTTGCCTTTCTAGGCTGAAATTGCCTGCTCCAGGATACTGCATCCTCCCATGCTGATATTTTTCCAGCCCTGCCTACACCTTTGTAAATGATCCCATCTTTGAACTTCCTTCAATTACCCACCCCCTTTTAAAAAATTTTAAATAGACTTTATTTTTTTAGAACAGTTTTCAATTTACAGAAAAATTTATTTTCTTCTATTTATTTATTTAATTATTTTTGGCCATGCTGCATGGCTTGTGGGATCTGAGTTCCCCCAACTGGGGATTGAACCTGTGCCCCTTGCAGTGGAAGCGAGGAGTCCTAACCACTGACTAACCTTGAGTCCTAACCCTGGACTGCCAGGGAATTTCCAATTTAGAGAAAAATTTAGAACACAGTACAGAGAGTTCCCATGTATTCCACATTCTTCCCACATACTCTGCAGCCTGTTTCCTGATCTTTAACGTCTTATTAGTATGATTCACTGGTTACAATACTAACGGGTTATTTTTAACCAAGGTCCATATTTTATTCAGACTTCCTTAGTTTTTACCGAATGTCCTTTTTCTCTGTGCTAGGGTCCCATCCAGGACGCCACAATTACACTTAGTAGTCATATCTCCTTAGGTTCCTCTTGGCTGTGACAGTTTCTCAGACTTTCCTCGTGATGGATGGCCTTGACAGTGTTGAAGAGTACAGGTTTTTTGTAGAATGCCCCTCAAATGGGATTTGTCTGATTTCTTTCTCATGATTAGAATACGGGTTTGGTTTTGGGGGAAGAAGACCACAGAGGTGAAGTGACGTTTTCAGCATGTATCAAGAGTATATCATTTCAATACAAACCAAGAACACACCCATCATTGTGACTTATCACTGTTGACGTCAGCCTTGACCATCTGGCTGAGGTAGTATCTGTCAGGTTCCTACACTGTAAAATCACTCTTTTATTTCCCTCCCTCTTTCCATATTGTACTCTTTAGAAGGAAGTCACTATGTGCAGCTCCCACTTAAGGAGAGGGAAGTTATGCTTCCTCTGTCTGAAGTAGAGTAGAGCCTATGTTCTATCGTTTTTCCTTTTTTCTCTTTTTTTTGGTAAATTGAGGTAAATTATGCATAACATAAAATTCGCCACTTTAACCATTTTTAAGGGTTTCAATGCCCCCTTATCAGTAGGCCATCTGTCTCCTGATGGGACTCTTATTATGCCCAAGTTGAACTTGTCACTATTCATCAAAAATAATGTGTCTCTGTATTTTATTACATGAGATTTCCATGTAAAGAAAAGAGATTCTCAGATTTTCATCTATTTGACTCGTACTGCTCTTTAAGCCTTGACTCAAGATGTCATGGGCTCCCCTAGAGATCACCATTACTCCTGCAATTGTCTCCCTGACCACGTATTTCTCCTTCTATATTCTAGCACTGGTTGCATTGCACCATCTTCTTGGTGGCTTTCCCAGGGCAGGAACTAAATCTTATTTATCTTTGTATCTTTAAGGCTGAGGACTGTTCCAGAAACACGGTAGCTGATCAGTAAATGTTAGCTGGAAATAAAGGAAGCAAAGATGAGATAGAAGCAGAAGTGGCCTATTTTCTCCAAAGATTAAAGAGAATATTAATACCTAAGATTGGTGAGGGTATAGGAAAACCTGCACTCCTAGTTACGTATCCCTCCACCCTTTCTGCAGGACAAGTTGGTAATACCTATTAAAAGCCAAAATATATGCATATTTCTACCCAGCAATTACAAGTCTGGAAATTTAAATTAAGAAAGCAATCAAAGACTGACATCAGTCTTGGCAATGATTTTTGGATTTGACACCCAAAGTAGAGGCAGTGAAAGCAAAAATAAACAAGCTGGACTACATCAAACTAAAAGGCTTCTGCACAGCAAAGGAAATCATCAATAAAATGAAAAGGCAACCTAACTAAATGAGAGGAAATAATTGCAAATCATATATCTGATAAGAGAGGTTAATTTCAAAAATATATTAAGAACTAACACAGCTCAAGAGCAAAAAACCAAACAACCCAATTTAAAAATAGGCAGAGGAACTGAACAGACATTTTTCCAAAGAAGACATACAGAAGAAGAGCCAACAGGTACATTAAAAGGTGCTCAACACCATTCATCATCAGGAAAATGCAAATCAAAGCCACAATGAGATATCACCTCACTTCTGTCAGAATGGCTATTATCAAAAAGACAAGAAATAACAAGCATTGGCGAGGATGTGGAGAAAAAGGAACCCTTGTGCACTGTTGATGGGAATGTAAATTGGTGCAGCCACTATGGAAAACATCATGGAGGTTCCTCAAAAAATTAAAAATAGAACTACCATGTGACCCAGCAATTCCACTCCTGGGTATTTATCTATAGAAAATGAAAATACTAACTCGAAAAGATATATGCACCCCCATGTTCATTGCAGCATTACTTACAACAGCTAAAACATGAAAGCAACCTATATATATATATATAAAATATTCCATTGTGTATATACACATACACATGATGGAATATTATTAAGTCGTAAAAAAGAAGGAAATCTTGTCATTTGTAACAACATGGATGGACCTTGAGGGCATTATGCTAAGTAAAATAAGTCAAACAGAGAAAGATAAATAATGCGGGCTTCCCTGGTGGCGCAGTGGTTAAGAATCCACCTGCCAGGGCAGGGGACATGGGTTCGATCTCTGGTCCGGGAAGATCCCACATGCCGCGGAGCAACTAAGCCCGTGTGCCACAACTACTGAGCCTGCGCTCTAGAGCCCGTGAGCCACAACTACTGAGCCCATGTGCCACAACTACTGAAGCCCACGCACTGCAATGAAGAGTGGCCCACGCTCGCTGCAACTAGAGAAATCCCACGCACAGCAATGAAGACCCAATGCAGCCAAAAATAAATTAATTATTTTTTTAAAAAAAGAAAGATAATTAATGTATGATCTCATTTATATGTGGAATCTAAACAACAAAAACAACAACAAAACTTAACTCACGGATACAGAGAACAGATTGGTGGTTGCCGGAGGTAGGGGTGGGGGAGGGCAATGAGCAAAATGGGTGAAGATGGTCAAAAGGTACAAACGTCCAGTTATAAAATAAGTAAGTCATGGTGATGTAATGAACAGCATGATAACTGTAGTTAACACTATATTGTATATTTGAAAGTTGCCGAAAGAGTAGATCTTAAACTGGTCACAAGAAAAATAATTGTAACTATGTGTGGTGATGGATGTTACCTAGACTTATTGTGGTGATCATTTCACAATATATGCAAATATTGAATCATGTTGTACACTTGAAACTAATATAATGTTACATGTCAATTATATGTCAATTTTAAAAAGAAGACTATCAAGTAATGTGGAAAGATACTTGTACAAAGATTTTTTTTTTTTTTTTTTGGTCTATGCCGCATGGCATATGGGGTCTTACTTCCCCGACCAGGGATCAAACCCGTGTCCAGCACTGGAAGCGTGGAGTCTTACCCACTGGACCACCAGGGAAGTCCCCAAAGATGTTATTTTTAATGCGAAAACTGGAAAGAACCTAAAGGTCCATCAAGAGGCCAACTAAATTATAGTACATCCACGCTGTGTAGTAATATATAGCCATTAAAAATCAGGTTGAACATTTACCGAGTGATTATCTTTGGGCAGTGGTATAATGGGCATGGATTTAACATTTTCTTTGTAGTTTTTCCAAGTTTTCTCATCTGAACAATATCTGCAACTAGAAAAAAAAAAAAGATCAAATGTACCTTTTCAAAGTGGCTTATTTTGCCATTTCCTACCTGAGCATCCATGTAAAGATAATCAAAACTTGAAGATTGATCTGCTGGCCAGTTTAGACATAATCAAGCCAAAACATCAACAGCCACCATGACCTCTGCTTCCAGCCATCACCACCCTCGTCCTGAACACACTAAGGGTGGTGGATCCCAGGGGAAGAGAATTCAGAGCTTCCCCCTTCTGTTTGCCAGCTTCTCTGGGGCCCCACTTCTGACCTGGGTCCTGGACATTGGTTTTTTTTGTTTGTTTTGTTTTTAAAGCCCCTCTAACTGACTATAATGTATAGCCACAGTTGGAAACCCATGGTTCTGTTCTACTCTGCTCACTTTGCAGGTGGGACAACAGAGGCCCAGAGAAGTTCAGACTGATCCCAGGGCAGAGCTAGATCCTGGTCTTTTGATTCCTGGTCCTTTACACTTAAGCAAACCAATAAAGTCAAGGGTGGGGTTTTGTAGATTGACAGACTTGGAGCACCCCAAATGTTTCAAGAGGAAAACGGGAAGTGCAAAGACTTCTAAAAATAACCTAATTTTGACCCCTTCCCCAATCCAAGTTTAGAACTATGTCTGAGCAAATAGTTATCAAAAAGTATTTATTGAGCACAGTACAATTTGGAAAGATTAACCACAGTCTAACATAACAATGGGAAAGGCACTACAAAATCTAACTTAATGCAACTGTGTTGAGTGAGCGAAGATGATAGAAATCAAAATACCATTGTATTCAAGGTTGGCTTTACCCCAGAACAAATAAACCTAATTCCATCCGGGCCTTTGCCCTCCTAGCTGGGTCCTAGGACCCCTGTCTCTTGCTCCTGGTGACTGCCAAGAACGTCCCCCTCTGGTTACCCTTGCAAACCAGTTACACTTGCAAACCAAAAGCAATAGTTTCTCCTTCCATCCAGTCTCTACCCTGCCCCCAACCAGTCCTAACACCTCACACCTTCCCAATGAGACAGATAGAATGAAGCCTCGGATTGTTTCCCTGGAAGGCGTGCACAGTAGAAAGAAGTTTAGACTTAAGTCACCGATCTGACCGTGTGATATCTGGAAAGCCCTCAACAAAGCATTCAACTCTTCAGGACGCAAACCTTTTCTGTCTGTGACATGCATGACTACTGGGAAATCTATGAGGGCCAGTCTGATTTATTCAATGACAGCTTTGTGCAAGCCCAGTCCAGACCTGGTTTGCAAATGTGTAGTTAATCTTGAAGCTAGTGGCGTGTGGTGTTACAAGAATGTGAAAAGGAAGCCCTCACTTAATCATTTCCCTACTTGTCCCTGCTTTAAGCAGTACAAGAAATACAGAAAACATGGGAGGTGAGAAAGATTAGATTTGTTGCAATCTAAAGACCCTCACGGGAAGAAAAGAACTTCACTATTGTTTGAAGTGTCTTAAATCAATACCCTGGTGCTGCCTGACTTCTATGTGGAAAAATTTGATTTTCAATATTTACGCTTCAGTTTTAAAAAATCCTCAATTTCTTATCTTGAATTTTTAGCTCCCTCTTTTTCACGACATAGTGAAGTGTGTTAGATGGGAAGGGGGAAACCCCTACTATTTGCCTCATTGAATGCCCAGGCTGTTCAAGCAGCAAGACACCTTTTTGCAAGAAAATCTGCTTGTTTTGCTTTTAAAGGGCAATTTTATATTGCCATCTGCACTCATTTGTTTACAAAATTCACTGAGCTCCCACATGCCAGGCCATGAGGAGAAAATACTAAGCAAGCTAGACAAGTTGCCTGCATTCTTAGAGCTTATCATTCACTGGAAGAGGCGGGCAATAATCAGATATCCGCACAAAGGTGTGCTTACACAATGTGATAATTGCTGTGAAGAAACACAAGGAGCAAAGAGAACCTATAAAAGGAGGAGGGAGACTGGAAGGTGAGTGAAAGTGTCTCCTGAGGAATTGACCTTTGAAACTGAAGGATGAATGGGAGTTTATTTAGAGAAAGAAGGACCGGGAGCTCAGGCAGGCCAGGCAAAGGCCAGAGGCCAAGGGGAAGAGTAGCTGTTGGAGAGAAGTTTTGTCAGCTGTCCCCTTAAGGTCTCATCAATTATATGGGGCAGGTATGCAATTGTTTTCTTTTGGCAACTCCACCTGTACTTGCAAAGTATTAATCTTCCCAAATCACTTGACACCAACCCACCTTTAAAAACATTAACCCATTATTTATCAAGTGCTCTCATTTTTTTCCCATCACACACCAATGTGGTGATTTCTTATCGTGAATTTTTAGCTCTCTTACTTTTACATGATCGATAGTGACTGAGGTCGTGTGTAGGATGGAAAGGGGGCGACCCTTCCGTTTGGTTCACTGAATGATCAGGGTCTTCAAGTGGCAAGACAACACCTCTCTACAAGAAAATCTGCTCATCTCGCTTTTAAAGGGCAAGATGGTCCTTTTCCAGAATTGAAAGTTACATGACTAAGGGTAATGTTTAAAACAGTTTGAGAAACACTAGGGGGAAAATGCACTCTTCCTCAGCTTCCTGAATTAGGGAGACAGAGTAGACCCTTGAGGAGAGAGCAACAGAGAGCAGCCCGTGCATCTGCCTGTGGGTATAAAGTGTGTGTGCACGGAAAATGCCAAACAGCATTTCAGGATTGAGACTGGTTCTTATTCCTTCCCTCTGCCCCATTTTAAAGACAAAGCAAGAGGAAAGGGGAAGGGGAAAGGGGGCTCTCAAACTCATCTAAAAGTTACTGGGTGTCATGGGGACAGAGAATAAACAACAAGAGATGAAAAAAAAAATACTACGCAGGAAGATTTCTCTGGAGTGGAACCCACCCCCCAGCCTCTAAATTAATCCTACACTTTAATGCCCATAATATTCCATTCCACATGGAAGCCAGGTTCTTCATAATTCCTCAGTTACTAGATCTAGAAATCTACACATAAAGGCCACCCTCCTGTCACCAAAACTTTTAGGAAGAAAAATACGCGGTTTCCTCCACCACGCCCGCAAAGAGTTGTAATTAATACACTGTTTCAGTTTTCATTTGCCACACTTTCTACCTCCCCTCCCCAGAAGGGCAGCTTCTGTGGCGGCCCAGGGCATCTCGCAGCTGCAGGGAGCCCTCCCTCCCAGAGGGCAGCCCTGCGCCCCGGCAGACAGCAGCCCCGGCACGTTAGCATCTGCAGCCTGTCTGGTCCCTCCCCTCTGGAGTCCCTGTGCACTGCGACGACGCGCTGGCTTCCCAAAGCCGCAGTGGATTGTGTAACGACACTGTGAACGCCTAGAGGAGAGCGTGCTTAGCTTCACTCCTGACAGCATCTGTTAAAAGTCACTGGTGCCAGTTAATATGAGACCCACCAGGCAGGAGGGACCCTGAGACTCTGGGGGAAGGAGAGAGCGAAGCGCTGTCTGGACAGCATCACTGGAGGTAGGGGGTGGGCTTTATAAATCTCTCCAGCAGCGATATTTAAACCCGAAATTCTGTCCTTAGAGCTGGCGTTGCAGGACAGGGAAGAGCACGCCGAGCCCCGCTACACGCCTTTAGTGCGGATCAAAGAAAGGGGGATGGGCGGAAACTCAGAATCCGGGGGGGAGTAGTCAGAATCCCTCCTCAGGGAAGCCTCTTGTGAAAATGCCAAGGACGTCTCCGCGCCTCTTTTCAATTATGTAACTCTTACACATTTGGGAGAATATGCATGAACATAAATTTAATTACTTATGAAAGTAGAAAGTCTCCAAATAGGCTGCATTTAAAGCTCTGGGGGCATCTGAAGTCTTACTAGACCTGGTCGCCACCTGGCAGCATTAGAGGATGTCATCCTAGGGATTGGACTCCCACCCACCGCTCCCTGGTACCCACAGCGCGGGCAGCCGGGTCGCCGCTCGGGTATGGGGCCCTCTCGGCTCGGCAGGATCGGCGCGCACCCATCGCCGCGTCGCGGAGTCGCCGGGACCAGCAAGTCCGCAGGCGGCGGGGCGAGCTGTCCCCTCCCCCCACCACTGCGAACACCTGGTCCGCGGTTACCTGCGGGACCGCGACTCTCCGCAGCCCATTGGCCGGCTCCCCGGCGCCCCTGCCTTTGGCCGCGGGGAGATGCCCGAGCCCGGGCGCCCGCGCCGCGCCCTCCGCGGGGCCAGCACAGGGCTCGCCGGGGCCTTCATCCGGCGCGGGGAAGAGCCCGCAGCGGCGCTGGAAGCGGGCGACGAGCTGGGAATCCTGCAGGCTCCAGAGCAGCTCGGCCATGGTGATCCCGGGGCCGCCGCCGCCGCCACCCGGTGCCCCCCGCTCGCACTGTCCCTCCTGCCTTCGCCCTCGCCGGGCCGGGCGCTCGGGGTGGCGGGCGGGGCCCGGGGCGCCAGCCAACAGGTGCGCCGCTCGGGTCCTAGCGCCCGCCCCGCGCACGCGGACGTCCAGGTGTTCGCCTTGACCTTGCGCCAGGCACGCCCGCCCTCCTTTCCTTCCCGGCGGGCTCGGGCGGGCTCGGGCGGTCCCTGGCGTCCGGCCCGCTCGGAACTGGGCGAAAGGATACAGGTGTCTACACCGCGCCTCTCTGCGCCCGACCGCGCCTCCTTCACCCCTCCCGGCTGGTGCAGAAGTGCCACCTAATGGGGAGCGGCCGAGCACGTGTGGACCTGCGTGAGTCCATCCTGGCGTGCGCCGGCTGATCGCTTAGTGACCTTCCTTTCACTTTTGAGCTCAAGAGGAGGTCTGATTTCCCCTCCAGCTCCCCCCATCCCGCCTGTAGTCCTGCCTTTGCCCACTTCCGCCAGGTAGAGGGAGCCCCCCAGGGAAGATTCCCAAGTTCTTGCCAAACTCTGCGTGATGCAACGTCTCCCCACAGGCCCAAACTTCTTTAACCTTGCTCAAGAACCGAGTAGGTTCGAAGTGGATCCTGGGTCATCCTCCGCGTCCCTACCCTTGCCCTTGTGATTTGGCAACTGGGGAACACTTTTAGACAGGTGGAGAGGAAAATTGATTCTCTCTTGGTTTTCCGCATTAAGAAAGATGGCGGTTGCCCCTCTCCTACTTCTTTCTTCCGCTCTGCCTCTAGACCTTTAGACCCGAAGAGAACAAGGTGTTGAAGGACCGCGAGGAGGGGGTTGACTTCTCCCCACACCTGCGCCTGCTTTAGGGATCTCAGCAGAACAGCAAAGAAAACATCCTGCTGGTCGACCTTGGCTTTCCCTCCTCCCTCCTGAATCTTCTAGCGGCACTGCACTTCCTCACAGGGAGTGAAAGACAACAGTCAAATTAGGCCCAGATGACCTGCTTGCAACGAAAGTGCAATTCAATCCTTCTGTCTTCAGTTTGCCGCTGAAGGCTGAGCATTTCCTGGTAGCCCAGTGTAAGTCCTGCTAAGTGTTTGGTTGCACAAATGACTATGGAGGAACACCTGCCACGACCTTGTTTATCCAGATGTCAATTCAGGTCTTTGGGATGTAGCTTTCAAGGATGACGTGGTCTCCCTCATGCCTGAGTTTCCTCTCTCCTTCCCAGTCCTGTCTGGTGAGCAAGATCAAGGTGGCTGAGAGAGCAATGAAACTGTTGGGAAATACCATTTCCCACTTAACTTACAGAAGAAGCACAGAGCTGCCGTCACAATCCAGCTGTGTCACACACAGAGATGGTCAATCCGAGAAGCAGAAGGCTTCTCTCCTCAATGTTGCTGTCATTTACAGTCACTGGGACCAAACCCTGTGGTTTAGTTTTTTGTTGTTGTTTTTGTTTCTTTTTGTGGTTTAGTTTTAACAGCTGGAATTGTAGTGGTTTCGGACCTGTTCTTTTTTTTTTTTAATATTTCATTATTTATTTATTTATTTTTTGGCTGCGTTGGGTCTTCGCTGCTGCGCGGGGGCTTTTCTCTAGCTGTGGCGAGCAGGGGCTACTTTTCCTTGCGGTGCGCGGCCTTCTCATTGCAGTGGCTTCTCTTGTTGCAGAGCAGGGGCTCTAGGCACATGGGCTTCAGCAGTTGTGGCTTGAGGGCTCTAGAGCACAGGCTCAGTAGTTGTGGCGCACGGGCTTAGTTGCTCCGCGGCATGTGGGATCTTCCCGGACCAGGGATCGAACCCTTGTCCCCTGCATTGGCAGGCGGATTCTTAACCACTGCACCACCAGGGAAGTCCCAGACCTGTTCTTTGTATGTGTTAAAAGAAATATGTTCCCCATGAAGACACTTGAGTGATGTTATCTCCCAAATTTGATGCTTCGATTTTCCTTTCTCCCAATTAGCAAAAAGAGGCAAAGCCAAACATGGCACATGGAGCATAAGGCCAAAAAATTGCATATTTAGACAATGCATTATATCCCCTTGGGGACCAGGTACTGACTCCAGCTTCCAGTGGCTTGTGATATCACGGTGTGCCTCACTTTCCTACTGTGATGAAATGATAATCCTCACTTCTTGTCTTTCTTATATGGCTGGTGTGGCAGTGCTTGGCTTGTGGCAGTATCACTCCAATCTCCTTCTCTGTTGTCACAGGGCATTCTCCCTACATGACTCTCTGTGCCCAGATTTACCTCTTCTTATAGGGACACTAGTCATTGGATGAGGGTGCACTCTAAACCAGTCTGGCCTCATCTTAACATGATTACATCTGCAAAAAGGCCACATTCACAGGTTCTGGGTGCATGTGAATTTGGAGGGAATGCTACTCAACCCAGTAAAGTACTTAGTGCCAGGCATGTGCTCAGTACTTTCATACCGTAACTAATTTAATCACACTTTATCCTCCCAGTAGCCCTCTGAAGTAGCCGCTCATCCTTCATGTATTTGACAATTGTGCATTTACTAGTGTCAGACACTCTTCTAGGCCTGGGTATACATCAGTTAAAACATCAGAGGCCCTAGATCGTGAAACTTATATTTTAGTGGGGGAACAGCTAATTAAAAAAATCAAATAAATCTGTACTTTTAGGAAGCGACAAATGCTATGGAGAGGAGCAAGGTGGGTGGGGTAGGGGGAAGACATGTAGGTAAGTTGGTTACCTCCAAGAGGAGGATATTTGTGCAGAGACCTGAAAAAAAAAGAAGGAGCCCCCCCATCCAGATCAGGAGAAACAGCATTCCAGACAGAGGAAGCTGCAGTTGTAAAGGCAGCCCAAGCTCAGCAGTGTCGGAGGAACCACCAGGAGGCCAGCCTGGCAGGAGAGGCTTGAGTGCGGGGATTGACTTGGGAGAGGTGGGATCAAGTAGGGCCATTTAGGGTGTAATAAGGAGTAATACTCCCAGCTCAGAGGTAGGAAACTTGCCCAAAGCCACACAACTAAGTGGCAGAAGAAGGATTCAACTCAGGTCTTTGTGACTCTCAAACGTATTCTTTCCATTACTAAATCACATTCTCTCCTGGAATTTATCTTTACTCTACTTTTGTATTGAAAAGTATTCCCAGTGTGTAATGAGTGCTCAATAAACACTTAGTGAATGTTGTTCTAGACTAAGAGTACCCCTCAGTGAGTTTTTAGAGCTTTGGGAGTTTAGGACTCATTTGCAATTTTTTGCATGTAAATTCTACAACCCTCAGAGGCAAGTAGTTTTATCTCTTTTTTTAGAGGAGAAAACTGAGACTCTGAGATGTGAAGTAATTTTTCCCAAAGTTACAAAATGTATTACATAGTCTTTTCAGGGTCTGCCATCTCACACTGCTCTTATGGGAGGATTTCCTTCCTCCTTCACCCACTCTCTTCCCAGGGGATGGGAAAGGAATGGGAGAGGAGATTGGCAGCCATCGTCTGAGCCATATGACCTGGCCCCCTGGCCGGAGCTAATTGGCCCTGGGCTGGACACCGCTTGACCAAATTTAGGATCATCAAACGCTTTCTCTTTGGGCATTTGGATTCATAGACCCCAGTTGGTATCTGTTGAACTAGGGAGAAGAAAATTCACTAACTGGAGACCACACCATGGGGCAGGCAAGTGGTCTTACTGCTGAGTGCTCACAAGGGAGAAATAAAGCAGACACACAGAGAAGTTAGGCAAGGCAAGCAATAGATCCTGAGAGACAGCTCTGCGGTGCCTCTTTCCAACCATTGTGAAGGTCCTCCTAGCCTGGGTTCCCAAACTACCCCCGAATCCTTGGTAACTCCCCCATTTCTGTTACTTATGGCCTGAAGAGTCCTAACTCAGCCAGCCAGGAATTGGCAGAACACGGAAATGGAGCAGTAACTCCCCACCTTCATGTCACCATCAAGGGGTTACCAAAGCCCTGCCCACCTCTTGCTGCTGGAGGCTTCTTCTTGCTGCCATGGAAACCGATTCTGACCCCTCACCCCAGCCCATCAGGGTGTTGAAAAGGGCTGCAGAGTCCTGGCTTCCTAAGAGATTCTGGAACACAGTGAATCTATTGATATTTCACCTCATGGTGAATCAGACTGCTTTCTAGGCTTTGCTGGAAATCTAGTCACTTTATGTGGGGAAGGCATTCTGAGATCCAAGCTAACTTTTGGCACATAACCCTTTCAAAATTTGCAGACTACTGTATATGTGAATTTGGTTACTGGCAGTCTTTTTTTAAAAGGGTAATTTATATCTTTGCATATATGTTATGTAAAGTAACCAAGGATTAATAGCCTTAGCAGATTAGAGATATATCATTTGTTGACAAATTGATCAAAGCCCTAGGCTCCATGGACTGTTCAGATCACTGACATTTTAAAATGTAAAGGATTAAACGCATCTTTTTTTTCTGGGGTGCAAACCCTTTCTTCTCCTTAACTAATGAAAAACAATTTTTCTATTTAGACAGTTTCAATAAATCATCAAACATAAATTATTTTCTTGGGGTTGGGGGGAAACTTTCAGGCTGAGAGAAATTTCAGGTTAAAACCTTGCTTTAAAAGAAAACAGTTACAGGTGATGTTCCTGTAAACAGGGGGACAGAAAGAGGGCAAGCAGTAAGAAGAAAGGCTGGGAGCCTTGAATTTCTCCTGCAGCAAACAGTCAAGGAATGGTCCAGTTTGCATGCTCTCACAACCATGAATATTGCTTAAGAGTTTGATTTCAGCTGGGACTTCTTGGTTTGAATCCAGTTGAATCAAACCATATGAGACAAAATAGTTTTCCAATGAGTTTTGATGGATTTTGACCACTTTATGAGGAACATGGTAGGGTTTAGCCTGCTCTACCTAACTAAAGAACTTGAGGGAAGGGGGATATCTCATGCCAACCAATTTTAAAAGTCAGTCCTCTTTGTTTGGCTTATGCTTTGATAAAACATCAAACATCTAACAGAGAAAAGGGAACCATTTCTTCCAATTCCATCAGGCTTGCATTGGGGTTGGTCAAGCTCATATACAGAGAGCCCCAATTTAAGACAAAGAAAATGTATTTGACTGTTCACAAGTGGTCTATTAGGATAGTCATTTTTATTCCTAAAGAATAGTCCCTATTAGTATCACTCCTTGTTGAGTCCTTTCCAATAATCAGTTTCCTGGACACTTTTATAATATGATTCAATTTACAGTTTCAGTTAACATAACACTTTCCAAGACTACGTTTACTACATAGATCTGGGTAGAACTGTACCACTTAGTTATCAAAAATTTAAAACCTCATTTACTTCACAATAAGCTTCCCAATCTAAGTGAAGCATTTTTGGTTATATTTCATGCATATATTCAAATTCATGAATCATCTACAAGCTAAAAGTGGACTGGAAAACTTCACAGATATTCATCTCCAATATGCATTGTCTAATAAACAAAGCAAGTCCCAGAATAATATGGAACACTAGGTATAATATGTTGCTATTTATGTTTAAGATGTTAAAATACACGTTTGTGTGTGTGTGCAGGTACATATATGTGCACACATGCAAACGATTTGAAAAAGGTCTGGCGTAAAATCACTCATTAACTAACAGTAGTAGCTACCTCCTGGCATGCGATAGGAGACAAGGGGGACTTTCAGATTTTACTCTATGTGCTGGGATTTGTCTGAATTTTTCACAGATGTGTATTCCTTTTATAATTTAAAAAGATTTGTTGTTCTTTTAAAACGCTTCTAACTGGTCAGGCTTGGTTAGTGAGAGAAGCAGGTTTTTGAGATGCTTATATAAAAGAGATTACTGTGGGTAATTATACCAAGAGACTATAATTATTGAAAGTTGGCTATGAGCCACCAGATATTACTAGCATGTCTTTCTTACAAAGTTAACAATACCCCTGTCAAACTCACCTGATAGACAATAAAAAAATATTTTCAGCATGTGGTCTAGGGACTTCTGAGTTTCTGCTTTGGTGACTTAATAAGTCATCTTGTTGTGGTGAGAGGTCAGAGGGCAGCGAGGGGTACAGTGGGGAGGATGCTGGGCAATTGCCCTGGAACCCCATGGGGTCTCCATGTTCTTCATTATTGAGGGCAGGTTAATAAAGGTCATTTCAGCTGAAGCATCTGTAGCTCTGACTGATGTCTACAATGGGCAGATGCCCAATCTGTAACTGGCCCGAGCATGTAGGACTCCAAAGCTCACTTTATATCAGCAGTCCCCAACCTTTTTGGCACCAGGGACCAGTTTCGTGGAAGACAATTTTTCCACGCCAGGGGGTGGGGTGGGTGGGGAGGGATGGTGGGGAGGGATGCTTCAGGCGGTAATGCAACCGATGCAGGGGATGGTCCAGGAGTTAATGCGAGCGATAGGGAGTGATGGGAAGCAGCAGATGAAGCTTTGCTCGCTCTCCCACCCCTCACCTCCTGCTCTGCGGCCCGGTTCCTAATAGGCCAGGGACCGGTACCGGACCTCGACCTGGGGGTTGGGGACCCCTGCTCTATATGAAAGCCCTGCCCACCAGGCCTGCCAATATAGATTCTCAGAATCAGTGCTACCCTATGGCTTCAGCTGAACCATCAGCATCCCTTCAGTAGAGGGGCCCCCTGAGCACAGTCTACAGACATGAGTCAGAGCTATAAGTACATAGGAACTGACATCTAGAGCAGAGGCTTCAGAGTCTGGCCCACACTATGATCTTAAAAATGGAATTAATTGCCAACCTTTAAACATCAGATAATTTCATGTAAGATGTAGATTTCTAACTTATCTTTAAAAACTGGCGCTCTGATATCACTGGGTCAAGATTCATTGTAGCCACACTTGCCTGAGCTGAATATCTGGGCTCTCTCTAGATGGAGTATCATTCTAGGGTTTTCCACAGCTCTCTCCACTCCGTATTATTTCACATCCTTCCTCCGTTGCTCATGTGATCGCCAGCTTGGTCCCTGAAGTGGGTGGGATTACCTCCACTGCATTTAAAACAAGGAAGGCCAGTGCAGTTTGTCAGCCATGCTGTCCGTTGGAATCCCATCTCCCAATGTTAGATACAACAAGAAACCACAGTACTGCAGCTTAAGAAATCTTGAATGCAGTGGAGGAGACAGGATAGGCATCTGTATCAGTAAATCTAGTCACAAGTTTGGCCCCTGAATCTTCTTGCCTTCCTTAGCATAGTTAGTGACTGTCCATAAATGATCCTGTATTTCAATTTTTTTTGAATATGTTTAAATTTCAACCATCCTGACACTTGCAGCACTTCTCTCAAGGGTATGTTTACGCATTGGCAATTTTAATAGGGATATGTTGTCTTGCTTAAATAACAAATACTTATCTCCCCAGAAGAATAATGAACAAAGTGTTAATTTATAATTTTGCTCACGGTGCTTTCTCATTGCTAATTGCCTCCTTTGTTGCTGGTAATACCCTTTTCTGTTACCAATACTGTTGGAGGCAGAATGATTTGGTAGTGTGGATTGCAGAGTCTGGAACACCCAGGTTCAAATCCAGGTCTCTTAGTCCTTGGGCAATTCTCTTTTCTTCTCTGAGCCCAAGTTTAACCATCTGTAAAACTGGGATATCATTCCATACCCTATTTTTCTTGAAGGATCATTTCATGAAGTTAATGTGATGCTTGTTTCTTCCTTAGTTTAACTGTAACAGAATTTTCTCCAGATCCCTTATTTATTTATTTGTTTATTTTTGTATCTGCATCATCATTGACATAGCTTAACCTACATCATTTGGCTAATCCACTCTGTGAAGTGAGATAAAAATCTTTGTTGAAATACTGTAAGACTCTGCTTAATGCTAACATTTGTGGTCAGTGTGCAGTGGGAAGCAGCTTTCTTTTTCTTTTTTTTAAAAAAAATTTGTTTATTTATTTATTTATGGCTGTGTTGGGTGTTCGTTTCTGTGCGAGGGCTTTCTCTAGTTGCGGCAAGCGGGGACCACTCTTCATCGCGGTGCGCGGGCCTCTCACTATCGTGGCCTCTCTTGTTGCAGAGCACAGGCTCCAGACGCGCAGGCTCAGTAGTTGTGGCTCACGGGCCCAGCCGCTCCGCGGCACGTGGGATCGTCCCAGACCAGGGCTCGAACCCGTGTCCCCTGCATTGGCAGGCAGATTCTCAACCACTGTGCCACCCGAAAAGCCCCGGAAGCAGCTTTCTTGATGATCAGCTGAAGTGATAACAGGAAGAAAACAGGATAATCAAACATGCTTTGATTTCTGAACTGCCTATATTAACTCTAAGTTCTAGAGTCTTAAATGTTACGGCCTTTACAATGTTTTTTATTATTGATGTCATGCCCCATTAAAATACCACTGTATTACTTGGTTAATAAATACTTGTGAAGCCTTATAAATCCACATTCTAGTCATGAACTGAGTTTATTAACCGTGGTAAATACCATTTGTATAAGTGAGGTAACTGGTATCTGTGGATTTGTTGAACACTAGAAAGCAGGCTAGAGAGTTCTTCTGGTTGTTTCACAGTTTGCTTCCACACAAGTGAGCTTTTAATTCATAAGAGCCAGGAGCTTGTTCCTTTTTTCAGTGAATGCAAAATCTTCTAGCCTGGCCTAAAATTTCAGCTTCTTTTTTCTATACTTGGTTAACATTTTACCTTGGTGGTCAGTATCAGGGAAGAGCATAGCTGAATCTGTTCCAATGTCACTGACCTATGAACAATAAACATCACGTACATGTCGTGGACTTCCAGAAGAAAGTGGCTTGGCCACTGAATCAGAGTGCTGGGTTCCTGGAGTCACGGCCACTTCAGAGCATCAACAGGTAGGAGCCCCACACCCCCTGCTAGTGCCGGCACAGCTAAAACCGTGGGCCTGGGCTTCCCTGGTGGCGCAGCGGTTAAGAATCTGCCTGCCAATGCAAGGGACACGGGTTCGATCCCTGGTCCGGGAAGATCCCACATGCCGCGGAGCAACTTAGCCCGTGCACCGCAACTACTGAGCCTGAGCTCTAGAGCCCGCAAGCCACAACTACTGAGCCCACGTGCCACAACTACTGAAGCCTGCGTGCCTAGAGCCCGTGCTCCGCAACAAGAGAAGCCACGACAATGAGAAGCCTCCACTCGCCACAACTAGAGAAAGCCCGCGCTCAGCAATGAAGACCCAACACAGCCATAAACAAATAAATAAATAAATAAATTTATTAAAAAAACAAACAAAACTGTGGGCCTTTGCTGTGCGAAAGGAAGGAGGACAATCTTAGGGGCTGTTATTCAAGTCAACAAAATTTTACCTTATAAATTCATTTCTTTTCTCTGTTTGATTTTTTTTTTTTTTTAATACTTCTAAGTTCTCTCTTTATCACCAGCTGGAGGCCTAAAACTTACATTTCCCAAACTCACTCTTGCTGGTAGAGTTCCAGTTTGGATTCCTCACATGAGAGAGGCTGGCATGATAACTTGAAAGTGAGAGGCAAGCAGAAGCCCTTGTGCTCCGCAGTCCTGACAGTCTGTTGTGGAAGCTTCTGGACCACAGACATGAGGACTGACAGCAGCTTCTGGGGGTCTTGTGTGAATTGCCCACTTCCTGTGACTCACCGCAGGATCCTGTGATCCCTTTATTTCCTGATTACCTAAATGCCACTGGCAAATTCCCTATGTCCCCCATTCTTTTTTTCAATGGCTAATGAGTTTCTAATTTCTCTTTCTTTCTACTTCAGATAATACTGAGAGTAGTGTATTAGTTCTCCAAGGAAACAGAACCAATAGGAGATTATCTATCTATCATTATCTATCTCTATCTATAAATCTATATATCTATATACAGAGAGGTATATATATATTCCAGTGTTGTCCAAGGCCACTTGGTCATTTATATTATTTATATATATATATCTGGCCATTTATAAATATATAGATATAGATATATAAATCTATATGATATATCTATATCTGGCCATTTACAAATATATCTATATATTATATGTAAAAATTAAATATATAGATATATAAATATATCTAGATGATTTATGTATCTATATCTATTTATATCACAAGATTTATCATAAGGAATTGGCTCATACGATATGGAGGCTGGAAGTCCCCAGATCTGTGGGGTGAGTTGGCAAGCTGGAGACTCAGGACAGCCAGTGGTGTCGTTCCAGTCTGAGTCCAAAGGCCTAAGAACCAGGGGAGGAGATGTAAGTTGGCCCTTTACAAGCATTATCTTTAATCATCACAGCAATCAAAAAGTTTGGGAAAAGTTACTATTACCCTATTGGACAGATGAGAAAACTGAGATTTGGAAAGGTTAAATCACTTGCTATAAACTATAGCTTTAACCCATTATTCACTAGCACGATCAACTCACTAGTGGCCTGACCACTGAAGAGCAATCATGTATCTTAGGACATAAAACAGTTTTTCTTCCACTCACCTGCTGTTGGGGACAAGTCCCACTTGATCTCCTTACCCAGCAGTCCCCTGTGAAATTATTAGGAAGGCCAACATTATGTGTTGGACTGGTAAATAACTTGTAGCACAGAGTGAGGAAGGCAGCATCGAACTAGTCCATTCTGAAGGGGTGTCCGGTTGGATGGTCTGCCCTCCTCCCCAGCTTGTTTCCAACTCCCTCCAGGATGTGGGGCTCTCTGCACATTTGGTGATCCTGCTCCTGGGATGTTAGCACATCCTCCCAGCGTTCTTCAAAAGCCATTGTAACTCCGAGATCTACAAAAACCATATGAAGGAATTCTGAATCCTTGTTGGTCAGAGTAGATAAAGAAAACAAAAACAACAACAGAACGGGATGTGGTTCAAGGCTGAATCGTTCAGCACCAAGTAAATGAAGAGCTGTTTTAATGTTGTAAGGATAGAAAATGGAGAAGAGAAATCAACATAGGCCTTGTCCTCCTGAATAAACAGTGTGTGGGAAGATATAGGCAGATATGATAATGACTGTAATAGCCAAGCTGGCATCTAGGATGAAGCAATGGGGAAATAAAGGAGGTAGAAATTAATGACAACTGGAGGATCAAAGAAAGCACTAGAGAGGAGGTAGGGTTTGAAAAGACCTATCTGTAGTGGGAAAGGCCTATCTGTAGTGGGAAAGGCCTATCTGTAGTGGGAAAGATCGTGACAAACAGAGACCATGGAAGGTTATAACAGACAGAAGACAAAAAACATAGCACAAAGAAAAGCAGAAACACAGAACAGTGTGGGTTGAAGTCTGGGAGGGATGTGAAAGGGAAGAATTATGTCAGAGATTGAGGGTGGATATGATAACAATATGGCCAGACCAGGATCTGCAAAGGGCGCCATCGACAGGCTGTATGTGGATGAAACTGAAATAACAAATTACTTTATTCTAGCCAATTGTCCAAATATTTTTCTGATTAGTAAATTCAATTATGAAGTTAGATTGATAAAATTTTGCTAAGTATTAATTTACACAAAAAGATATAGTTATTCAGCCTAGCACAGTTACTAAACTATACGTATTAGGTTAAAAATCATGAAAGTAAGTTATCGTTTTAAGTTATCATATTATGGGCTAGGGTAGGTTTCCAACATACCGATTAAATGTTTTAAAAAGGAAGAATTCCATTGGTTGTGGGTCACATAAAGGGGTATTTTTATTTTAATACAAATAATTATGTGCTTGGTTCATATGACACCATTAAAATGGATTAGGGCCCATTTTTTTCTCAGATGATTTTGATCTATGTTCATTTTAAAATACAAACAAAGGAAAAAGCTTCATTTTACCAACTTTAATTAGGCTCACAAAGATTATATAAGTAAATTATCTACCTCAGGTATATTGTTTGGTAAAACTTGTGTTGCTTCAGGAGAGGATGGTACCTCTAAAAATGATCATAAGGGAGAAAAACATGTTTGATGATAGGAACAGAGCTCATATGGCAGCTGGTCAACTAATGGATCCTGTAATTGGCAGAGATCAGCTTCTGCAGCTTAAGGAAGAAGCATAATCACATTGCTAAAAATACACATCAGTGTTTAGTTCTTAGATAACAAATTGGCTGACACAGTACCAAACACATGAAGCTAAGAACACCTTGCAAAATATCTGTGACAAGGTACCCTGGGCCACAGTCATAGTAATATACCACTTTATCTTGGCTGTCAGACCAAATGTTCCCCCATTTGAAGAATGTACACAAAATTATCAGTGTGGCAGTGGAAGAAAAAAACTCATGGAAATGTGAGATAATTACTCTGATAATCAAGTAAAGCAGACGATATTATACATATATCACCAATTTCTATCCTCAAAATAGCTCCTTGTCACAGGGACCATTTGCTTTAATATGGTAAGACCAGATTCACCTTATTGCTTCTATAATTCAGGATAAGGAACACTAGATTTTAAGTCAACACATCTTAGTAGCTGTATTACCTAAGGCATGAATCCACTTCAATATTCTGACACTTAGCCTTCTCATCTATAAAATGGGGTTAATAAAACCACAGGATGCTATGGAAATAGAATAAGAATACAATAAGATAACAAAACAGAGGCTGGCAGAAATTATGCTCATCTTTTTTGTCTTGAATCCAAATTGAGTTGAAAATAAAATGAGGAATTCAACCTAATTGGTTGACTAGATTCTAGGGGCTGATTCACAGTAAGCAGTTGTCACCCAACATCTCTTCCCTCTATTTTTTCCTTTAGTAATCGAACCCTATTTTGTTCAGTGTGGCAATGAGCTTATTTGAAAGATTACCTTTCTTGGTCTTTCTTTCAGATAAATGTCATCATTGTCAAAGTTCTGGCCAATGGGAAGTATTACATTCTTCTTTCTTCCTGCTCCCTGGAATGCAGAGGTGATAGCTGGAGCTCTAACAGCAATTTTGAACCAAGAGGTGACAAAGAAGATAGAAGTTATTCACTGGGGATGCTAGGGCAGACAAATATTGCCCAGGTCTCTGTGGACGCTGTGGATCCAGCATACCACAGTCCCAGTCTATGTGTGGATTTCTTTTGCAAGTGAGCATAAACTCTGTGCTTATAAGACTCTTTTATATTGGGTTCTCTGTTAAATACAGCTAAATGTAACTCTAGCTCTTATGCCAAAATACCAATGTATATAAAACAGAACTGTAAGTTATTCATTTACAGTGAAAAAATAATTATAAGTCTTACGGGCCCACGTAATTGAATACTTAGTATACTCTGTCCGCTAGAAATCTGTCTGGGGAGTAGAGAAAGAAAGTCATGGGGAACTTGCCATACAGTTTTCGTAGCTAGCTATATCAAGTCAGAGATTTTTTTTTTTTTTTTTTTTGGCTGCATTGGGTCTTCGTTGCGGTGCATGGGCTTCTCATTGTGGTGGCTTCTCTTGTTGTGGAGCACAGGCTCTAGGCGCACGGGCTTCAGTAGTTGCAGCACATGGGCTCAGTAGTTGTAGCTCACGGGCTTTAGAGTACAGGCTCAGAAGTTGCTCTGCGGCATGCGGGATCTTCCTGGACCAGGGCTCGAACCCGTGTCCCCTGCATTGGCAGGCGGATTCTCAACCACTGCGCCACCAGGGAAGTCCCCAAGTCAGAGATTTTGAGGACCCAGAATCCACATGGGGACTGACCTGCACTGGGGACCGCATCTCAAGCCCGCTGATCAGAGGATCTTCCCCCAGACAACACTGGGTGAACATGGCCCAATCTCCCTGCTCCCACCACTGGCAGGTATCCTCCCTTCTGAAGATATAATCTTTCTTTAAATGAGTCATCAACATCAATAAGACTCTTGTGGGACCTGCTGCTACTGTTTTTACAGACTGGAGAGTGACCTTTTCAATATTTTTATTATTGTGAATTTAGAACCCACACAAAAGCAGACGGAATAGTGTAGAGAATCCCCTATGTGCCTATCGTTCCACCCCAGTGTCATTGCCCCACGGCCAGTGCTGCCCCATCATACCCCCAGCTGCTTCCCTCCATCCTGTATTATTTTAAAGCATGTCCCAGACATCATGTAATTTCACCTGTGAATATTTCAGAATGTCTTTAAAAGATATATGTGTTAGAAGTAACTGCAATCCTACCATCACAAATAATGATAAATTCTGAGGGTCAGATTAAGGTAATTTATTGGGAGGCATTATATGCAGGAAAACATAACCCTAACTCTTATACCAAATACCAATATATATTTTAAAAAATAACAAAGTATTCATTTACAGTGAAAAAAATGATAAATCTCATGTGGCCAGAAACTCCAGGGCTACTTCGAGACCCTCTTTCCGTACCCGTCTTCTGCCAAAGATGCTTAGTTTCCCAGCTTCCCATACAGCTGTGGGACCCATATGTTTCAATCCTGAGCAATGAGATATAAAAGGAAGCCTGCCAAGGTTCTCCTGGAAATGCTTTTGCTCCCTGATAAAAGGAAAGTTGGTGAGGGGGCCTGCTACTTCTTGGCTGCACTGAATGCAGGTTTGTGAGAATGTGATGCCGGGAACTTGTTTATGCACCTGCTACCAAGAGGGGAAGGTCAAGAGAATCACAGACATGCATAAACCAAATGTGGTATATCCATAAATGAAATACTGTTCAGCAATAAAAAGGAATGAAGAACTGATTCATGTACAGTATGGATGAACCTTGAAAACCTTATGCAAAGTGAAAAGAGCCAGACCAAAAACCTCACATATTATATGATTCCACTTATATGAAATGTCCAGAATAGGCAAAGTTATAGAGACAGAAGGTAGGTCAGTGGTTGCCTAGGACTGAGGGAGGAGAGGAGACACAAGGAAATGACTGCTAATGGGCTTCCTTGGGGGGATGATGAAAATGTTCCAAAATTAGATTATGATGATGGTTGTAGGACTATGTGAATATATTTTAACTAGTGAGCTGTACACTTTAAACAGGTGAATTTTATGGTATGTAAATTATATTTCAATAGAGCTGTTTTTAAAAAAGCTTTTAAAAAAGGCAGGGAATCACAGAGACACCAGTCTAGGGCTCTGACATCATTTGGCTGCTGAACCCATGTCAGCAACAGTCTACCTACAAACAGCTTATTTGTGGGGATAAAATAATCCTGGCTTTTAAAAACCACTATTTGTCAGATTTTCTGGCTTACAGTTGAATGTATTCTTAACTAACGGACTTTAATTTTTCATTCAACTAATATTTATTTAATGCATATTATATTAGATACTAGATACTAGAGAAACAAAAGGACCAACATTCATTAAATTCCCACTAGATACCAGGTGATTTATATACTTTGTGTCATCAATGCCTCACAGCAGCCCTGGAAAGAATGGCCTCTCCCTTCAAGGCACATGCAACCTAGGGACTTGTTTTTCTGCAGTGGACCACCCACCTCATAATCCTCAAATGGTACTATTTAAAAATGCAAATTCCTGACTTCATCCTAGACTTGTTAAATCAGACCCACTGGAAATAAATCATTGGTTAATACTCAACAAAGGTGGTCATACACATACCTGTGCCTCCTGAAACTTTCAACGTAAATCAGAAATCACTGAAATACACAAATATGAATGAAACTTCTGACAGCAGAGCAAAAACATCACAAGGACCTTGTGTTAAGAAAATCAGGGTGTTGGGCTTCCCTGGTGGTGCAGTGGTTAAGAATCTGTCTGCTAATACAGGGGACACGGGTTCAAGCCCTGGTCCAGGAAGATCCCACATGCCGCGGGGCAACTAAGCCCGTGCACCACAAATACTCAGCCTGCACTCAAGAGCCCGTGAGCCACAACTACTGAGCCCGCGTGCCGCAACTACTAAAGCCCGGGCGCCCAGAGCCCGTGCTCCGCAACAAAAGAAGCCACCGCAATGAGAAGCCCACACACCACAACGAAGAGTAGCCCCCGCTCGCCGCAGCCAGAGAAAGCCCGCGCACAGCAACGAAGACCCAACACAGCCAAAAATTAAAAATAAATAAACAAATAAATTCATTAAAAAAAAAGAAAATCAGGGTGTTGAAAAACATGTGTAAAGCTTAGTCTCTGCACTCATGATGGTGTGGTAGGCAGATTTCTTGGATTGCCCCCAGGATCCCCAGCCACGCCCACCCCCCATCGTGTACACACACCTTCTCCAAATTTTTCAATCAAATGCTGGGCTAGGTACTGCTGTGAAGGGATTTTGCAGATGTAATTACATTTGCAAATCAGTTCACCTTAAGACAGGGAGATTAACCTGGTAGGCCTGACCAAATCACACAAACCCTTTAAATCAGGGTCTAGAGGAGACAGACAGAGGAAGTAAGAGATTTGAAGCAGGAGAGGGATTTGATGTGTGAGAAGTTCTTCACTGCTGGTTTGAAGATGATGGAGGCAAGGAATGTGAGTGGCCTCCGGGAGCTGAAAGTAGCTTCTAGCTTCTAACCAACAAGTAAATGGGGACCTCGGTCCTACAACTGCAAGGAACTGAATTCTGCTCCAACCATGTGAGCTTGAAAAAGGACTCTGAGGTCCAGAAAGGAACGCAGCCCAGAGAACATCTTGCTCTCCACCCTAAGCAGAGAATTCAGCTCAGCCTCACCCAGACTCCTGACCCATGGGAACTGTGAGATAACAAAATTAATGTTGCTTTGAACTGTTGAGTTTGTGGTAATTTTTATGCAGTAATAAGAAAACTAATAGAGAAGGGAACTTGGGTAAGATATATTACAGAGGGAAAGTTGGCAAAGTAAGCAACTAATGGAATAGAGAGAGAAAGAGTAGGAAGAGCCGGAAATAGTCTTCCTTACAGCAAAGTACTTATTTCCTTTAATTATATACATTTAAGGGGAGTATCGGTAAGGCATACATTTGGCTGCAAATAGTGGAATACGAAACTACTAGTACTGAGTACTGAGTAGTACAAACAATTTGTCTCTCAGAGCTACTGTGATTACTACTGCGATTACTCAGTTATGCTGGCATAAATCCTTTCTATCTTTCTGAATCGCTGCTATTTTAATTTGTCGGTTCTTTGTCCTCTTGTGTCATGATCGTAAGACGGTTGCTGCACCTCCAGGCATCACATACTCTCTGGTCAGGAAGAAAGGGATAAGCAAAGGGTTTTGCCAGCTGAGTCTGATCTTTTGCATCGAGAAAGCAAAATATTTTCTGAAAGCCCTACTCGGAAGATTCACTTACATTTCAATGGCGACAACTAGATTACATGGCCACCTTAGAGCAATACTGGCCGAGGGGAATGAGATTAGTATCACTGGTTTAGACCAATCACAATCCATCCCCTTTCATTGGGGTGGAGATCCCTGTCACCATCTGAGCATATCAAGGTTTTCTTCACAGTAGGGGCAGAGGCAAGAATGGGTAGTCGGAGGCAACACATGGTGTCTCCCACAGTTGGAAAGAGCATTTCATCATTAACTCAACAAATATTTATTGATCACCTATTAGGGCATGGCCCAGGGTTTACAAAGCCGGTGTGTGTGTGTGTGTGCATGAGCATGTTATATATGGGGGGGTGTTTGGTGGGGAGGAGGACACAGGCATGCAAACAATAATTACAGTGAGAAGCGCTTTATTTGCAAAATGAGAATCTCTACTTTCTTTTTTGAACATAATGTACTCCTTGTCATAGATACATTAGCTGAATCCCTAAAACAGTAGTAACAGGCCCCAAGAAAGCATATATTGATCTGTGCTTTTAAAAAGGAGAAAATGTTTTAATTGGTAGAAAATATATTCAGAGTAAACTTCTAAGAGCCATTGAACTAAGTATAGATCAATACCTTGAACTAAATCTGGGTGAGAGACATGGCTCTCATTTAAAGTGCAGAAGTGTGATGAACCCATAGACGTGCCGTCCTTTCCAAATGAGGTGTTAAAATCCGTCTCTATTTTATGGGAAATGTAACACTGAGTTTTAATATAGTTTACATGAGAGTCTAAGGTGTTCCACCCATTTAAATAAGCTCCACTTATTTTAAAATACTTGGGTTACATGCATATCTTTTTCAGATATTTAGCCCTTGGTTCACCAACTTCATTCTCGTGAAATGCCTTTACGGAAACAACTTTATTTTCCCAACTATAATTTGATGATATGGAATATGACATTTGAGTTTATTCATATTAGAGAAATTAATTCAGTAATTAGTTATTCTGATGCAAACTAGACTTTAAGCGTGAGAACCAGTTTTGCACCACGTAATTAACCAGATGGACTTCACTCTCACTTTCCAAGCCCCTATGCTTCCTAAAGATGCAGTATAAGAGCACTGCTAGTGGACTTTCCTATTCTATGATGCTTTTTAAAGATTTTTGGAAAAATAGAACCCTTTATTAAAATAGCTACGCATAAGCATTGGGTGGTGCTCTGAAGGTCTTACTGATTTTCCACCCCAGCTCCTGCCAACTGCATCATTTTGCCTTATCTCCACTGTGCTAAGCCTTGCCTTACTCTCTAGGCCAAGTCCCGGCCCCAAAGAGAGGAACCAGCATCAAGATTGACTCAGTTCTGCTGTTGGTTCATGTATACCTTTTTTAAAAAATTTTTTATTTATTTATTTATATTTATTTTTGGCTGTATTGGGTCTTTGTTTCTGTGCGAGGGCTTTCTCTAGTTGCGGTGAGCGGGGGCCCCTCTTCATCGCGGTGTGCGGGCCTCTCACTGTCGCGGCCTCTCTTGTTGCGGAGCACAGACTTCCAGACGCTCAGGCTCAGTAGTTGTGGCTCATGGGCCCAGTTGCTCCGCGGCATGTGGGATCTTCCCAGACCAGGGCTCGAACCCGTGTCCCCTGCATTGGCAGGCAGACTCTCAACCACTGCGCCACCAGGGAAGCCCAATATACCTTTAAAGACTACTTCACATTAATCACTCCTTTGGTTCTGGTGGCCCCGTCTCCCAGGGGCTGGGCTTCCAAATCCTCACGTTCCTACAGCCTATCCCTGTCTGCAGCTTCTGGCCTCACCAGATGCAGATTCTCCTGAGCATTTGAACTTTCTCTTTTATAAAAGTAATAACCTGTTTTTTAAAGCTAGGTTTTTGTCCTTAGTAATTCATGCACAGAAAAAAAAAAAAATCCCTTAATTTATGCGACTAGCCCACAACTGCTGGACACTTAGGGTTGTTTCCAGTGTTTACTTTTAGAAACAAGCCTGCAGTGAGCATTCTACTGATTCATCCTCGTGCAGAGCTTCTCTTAAGGTCTCCGGGAAAAGCTCCTGGGAGTGGATTTGCTGGGTCAAAGGGTTGTGAGTTTTTAGTTTTGAAAGATATTCCAAAATTATCCTGCAGAGAGATGTCTTCAATTTCAAAGCCATCTAAGAGGATATGAAACTCGTTTCCTACTTGATCAGTGATATTAAGCGTTACTATTATTTAAAATATTTATCTATTTGATAAGTGAAAAAGGCACCTTTTTACTTTAATTTGCTTCTTTATAATCATAAAGGTTTATTGTCCTATTGTAGTTCTTTTGCTATGAACTGCCTAATTATTTTCTTTTGCTCATTTTTCTATTTTTTTCCATGTATTTTTTCTTATTTGCTTATGGAGTCTTTGCATAGTCACAAAAATGGCTTTGTCCATAATATGTATGGCAATTTTTTTCCAGTTGTCATTTATCTTTTTACTTTGATGACATCACTTTTGCCATGCAGAGTTTTAAAATTTGATATAGTTGTCTTTAGCAATTTTTTCTTTGTGGAATTAATTTGGATTTTGCAATATGCTTCAAAAGGTCCCCTATACTCCCATGTTATTTTTAAAATATCCATGCACATTTTCTTCCAATACTTTGATTATTTCAATTTTTAAGTTTAATATTGATCCATCTGGAATTTATTTTGGTGTAGGGAATGAAGTAGGGATTTAGTTCCCCCTTCCCAATTCGGACTTATCTACCACCTTTCTCTATTTCTTGTTATCTGTCAAGAGTGGGGTTTCTATAAACTACTAAAGGCAGAAGCTGAGACCACTAGGTTTCAATTAAATGAATGTGTTCAATTTCTCCTTTCTCTTTCTCTATTCCCTTCCCCTCCTCCTCCCTCTTCTTCTCTAATCATTTCCCTCTCTGCCCCCCCTTTCCCTTCCCACCCTCCTCCTCCACTTCCTCCCCTTATCCATCTCACTAGTCATTGTCTGTAAGTAAAAACTGATTTTTGCCTTTATGCTGCAAGTCAATGATTTTCAAGCTGGAGTGGGATTGGAGAAAGCACTTCACCCTTGAGAGACTGTTTATTAGATCTGGGAGAGGGATGGGCATATGTAGATTTAAAATGAGGTAAACAAACAACTGTATGCCAGTAAAATGGACAACCTAGAAGAAATGGACAAATTCCCAGAAATGTACACTCTCCCAAGACTGAACCAGGAAGAAATAGAAAATATGAACAGACAAATTACCAGTAATGAAATTGAATCAGTTAAAAAAAAAAAACAAAAAACCAACAAACAAAAGTCCAGAATCAGATGGCTTCACAGGTGAATTCTACCAAACATTTACAAAAGAGTTAACATCTATCCTTCTCAAACTATTCCAAAACATTACAGAGGAAGGAATGCTTCCAAACTCACTCCATGAGGCCAGCATCATCTTGATACTAAAACCAGACAAAGATATCACAAAAAAAAAAATTATAGTCCCATATCACTAATGAATATGATGCAAAAATCCTCAAAAAAAATATTAGCAAACCAAATCCAACAATACATTAAAAGGATCATACACCATGATCAAGTGGAATTATCCCAGGGATGCAAGGATTTTTTCAATATCCACAAATAAATCAATGTGACACACCACATTAACATATTGAAGAATAAAAACCATATGATCGGGCTTCCCTGGTGGCGCAGTGGTTGAGAATCCACCTGCCAATGCAGGGGACACAGGTTCGAGCCCTGGTCTGGGAAGATCCCACATGCCGCGGAGTGGCTGGGCCCGTGAGCCATAATTACTGAGCCTGCGCGTCTGTAGCCTGTGCTCCGCAACAAGAGAGGCCGCGATAGTGAGAGGCCTGCGCACCGCGATGAAGAGTGGCCCCCACTTGCCACAACTAGAGAAAGCCCTCGCACAGAAATGAAGACCCAACACAGCCATAAATAAATAAATAAAAATTAAAAAAATAAAAAAGCTATCTTATTAAAAAAAAAAAAACCATATGATCATCTCAATAGATGTAGAAAAAGCTTTTGACAAAATTCAACATCCATTTATAATAAAAACTCTCCAAAAAGTGGGCATAGAGGGAACATACTTCAACATAATAAAGGCCGTGTATGACAGACCCACAGCTAACATCATACTCAATGGTGAAAAGCTAAAACATTTCCTCTAAGATCAGGAACAAGATCAGGATGCCCACTCTCACCACTTTTATTCAACATAGTATTGGAAGTCCTAGCCACAGCAATCAGACAAAGAAAAGAAATAAAAGAAATCCAAACTGGAAAGGAAGAAATAAAACCATCACTGTTTGCAGATAACATAATACTCTACATAGAAAACCCTAAAGATGCCACTAAAAAACTACTAGAGATCATCAATGAATTTGGTAAAGTTGCAGGATACAAAATTAAAATACAGAAATCAGTTGCATTTCTATACACTAAAACCAAACTATCAGAAAAAAGAAACAAGGAAACAATCCCATTTACCACCACATCAAAAAGAATAAAATGCCTAGGAATAAACCTACCTAAGGAGGTAAATGACCTGTACTCAGAAAACTATAAGATATTGATGAAAGAAATTGAAGATGACACAAACAAATGGGAAGATATACCATGTTTTTGGATTGGAAGAATTAATATTGTGAAAATGGCCATACTTGGCCATACCCACAGAAATCTACAGATTCAGTGCAATCCCTGTCAAAATACCAATGGTGTTTTTCACAGAACTAGAACAAATTATTTTAAAATTTGTATGGAAACACAAAGGACCCTGAATAGCCAAAACAATCTTAAGAAAGAAGAACAAAGCTGGAGGTATCATGCTCCCTGACTTCAGACTATACTACAAAGCTACAGTAATCAAAGTAGTATGGTACTGGCACAAAAACAGATCATAGATCAATGGAACAAAAGAGAGAGTCCAGAAATAAACCCACACACTTATGGTCAATTAATCAATGACGAAGAAGGTAAGAATATACAATGGAGAAAAACAGTCTCTTCAATAAGTGGTGCTGGGAAAACTGGACAGCTACATGTAAAAGAATAAAAGTAGAAGATTCTCTAACACCACATACAAAAATAAACTCAAAATGGATTAAAGACCTAAATGTAATACTGGAAACTGTAAAATTCCTAGAAGAAAACATAGATGGAACGCTCTTTGACATAAATTGCAGCAATACTTTTTTTTAGATCTGTCTTCTAAAGCAAAGAAAATAAAAGCAAAAATAAACAAATGGGACCTAATTAAATGTAAAAGCTTTTGCACAGCAAAGGAAACCATCAACAAAATGAAAAACAACCTACTGAATTGGAGAAAATATTTGCAAATGATATGACTGATGAGAGATTAATATCCAACATACATAAGCAGCTCCTATATCTCAACATCAAAAAACAAACAACCCAATTAAAGAAAGGTCTATAAAGAAAAATGTCTATAACTGAATAGACATTTTTCCAAAGAAGACATACAGATGGCCAACAGGCACATGAAAAGATGCTCAACATCATTAATCATCAGAGAAATGCAAATTAAAAGCACAATGATGTATCACTTCACACCTGTCAGAATGGCTATCATCAAAAACACCACAAATATCTAATATTGGCAAGGATGTGGAGAAAAAGGAACCCTCCTACACTGTTGGTAAGAATTAAATTGATGCAGTCACTGTGGAAAACAGTAGGGAGGTTTCTCAAAAAACTAAAAATAGAACTACCATATGACCCAGCAGTTCCACTCCTGGGTATATATCCAAAACACCCCACAAAAACAAAAGAACTAATTTGTAAGGATACACACACCTCAGTGTTCATAGCAGCATTATTTGTAATTGCCAAAATGTGGAAGCAACCTAAGTGTCCATCAGCAGATGAATGGATAAAGAAGATGTGGTATATATACAATGGAATACTACTCAGCTGTAAAAAAAGAATGAAATTTTTGCCATTTGAAACAACATGGATGGACTTGGAGGGTATTATTCTAAGTGAAATAAGTCAGACAGAGAAAGACAAATATTGTATGATATCAGGTATATGTGGAATCTAAAAAATACAACAAACTAGTGAATGTAACAAAAAAGAAACAGACTCACAGATACAGAGAATGAACTAATGGTTACCAGTGGGGTGAGGTAAGGGGGGGGAGGGACAATACAGAAGTAGGGAATTAAGAGGTACAAACTACTATGTATAACATAAGCTACAAGGATATATTGTACAACATAGGAAATATTGCCAATATTTCATAATAACTATACATGGAATATAACCTTTAAAAATTGTGAATCACTATGTTGTATAACTACATCAACTATACCTCAATTTAAAAAGAAAAACAAAATGATAAAACTCTGACCCATTGATTTAATTTGTCTCAGTCATAAACAAAGGAGGGGGAAAGCATTATGTTTACAAAAGGTGGATGAGTTTTAGAAGAATCATTGTTTTCTATAATACCTACATCACAATATTTACCTACTTGCTTAATCAAGTTTCAACTGCAATCACATTGTCTGCTTAAACCTGGTTTTTACGTTTTTTCCATTTTAGCAATATCCTTAGTCTCCCTTTTTCCTACCAGCTTTTTTTTTTTTTTTTTTTTCCCTGTTTTTAAGGTTTCGAAGTTCTCTATTCTCTTAAGAAAACAAGACAAAACAAAAATAAGACTTTTGGGGCTTCCCTGGTGGTGCAGTGGTTAAGAATCCACCTGCCTATAAACAAACAAACAAACAAAACAACTAATACTAAACTTTCTTTGGGTTATTTGTCTGGAAATATGTTAATATAAATGTTTCAGACATTAACATGAAATTTCTAAAAATCTTATATGTTCTGGTATAATGTTATAAGTCATAATTCTAGTTATGATTTTAAAATGTATATCTCAGAAATAACTAAATTTCCTTGTCAATTGCATTATTATGAACTTTCATCAAATCTTTAACTGTGGTCATTTTAAAGTCTTTTGTCATTTACAGACAGTTCTGGGTGTACTCTGATGCTTTTGCAAATATGTTCCTATAAAAGGGTTTCATCTTCAAGGAATTCATGGAAAAGACTCTGACAAGTACAGGTTTCTGGTAACTGACTATACTGCTGAACTGAATGAATAAGCATTTTCAGAACTCTAATGGAAAACTGATGAACTCATAAAAGTGCTAACAAAAGATCAAGATGAAAAAAAAATTAATTACATGGGACTGAGTGAACTGATGAGGATGAGTATAATTTCTGTGACTTTCTGTTTGAATAAAAAAAAATCCCACAAGGACTCAGAGGCAAAAAATATACGAATCAATTTTCACTGCAAAGTAAAGGAGCTGTTACAGTGGAGGATTACTGGACTGAATGTCAATATTATGACATAGTATGAGTGTGTTTCGTGTTTGGTAATTGCAATCATTGTTGCTTTTGTTGTGGTCATCCATTTACATGCTTGGTGTCAGTCTATTTATCTCTTGTAAAAATAAAATACAGTGTGTGTGTGTGAAAAAAAAAAAAAAAGAATCCACCTGCAAATGCAGGGGACACGGGTTCAAGCCCTGGTCTGGGAAGATCCCACATGCCGCGGAACAACTAAGCCCGTGCACCACAACTACTGAGCCTGCACTCTAGAGCCCGTTAGCCACAACTACTGAGCCCGTGAGCCACAACTACTGACGCCTGCGCACCTAGAGCCCATGCTCCACAACAAGAGAAGCCACCACAAAGAGAATACCATGCACCACAACAGAGTAGCACCCACTCGCCACAACTAGAGAAATTCTGCACACAGCAATGAAGACCCAATGCAGCCAAAACTAAATTAATTAATTAATTTAAAAAAAAAAAAAAGACTTTTTCTGACCCAGCTGCCTCTCTGGATATCTTCCCAATTTCTTCTATTGTCTAATTTCTCAAATCAATGCCCACCTTTATCGCTACCTTTTGAGTCAAACCACCCTCTTCTTAACCATCCTGCAATCTGACTTTGGTATCCACAGCCATATTGAAAGCGTTTTCTTTTTTTCTTAAACTATCTTTACCCCTCTCTCATTTCTGATATTGTGTTTCATTCCTTCTCTTTTAAGATTTTTTTTTGCTATCTCATACCCAATTGGTTCTCAACAGGGAGGAGGAGAGGGAGGTGAGATTTTTGCCCCCAGGGCATCTTTGGCAATGTCTGGAGACATCTGTGCTCATCACAACTGTGAGGGCATGTCCTGACCTTGACCAGTTAGAGTCCAAGGATGCTGCTGAACATCCTGCAGTGCACAGGATGGGCCCTCACAACAAGGTATCCTACAGTCCAAAATGTCAGCATTGCCGAGGCTGCGAAACCCTGCCATACCCAGTGGTAAAGCGCCTTCAGGGGCATTTGAAAATGCGAGGAACAACAGGCATCATTTTGGTGGTTACAATGACTGAATGACTGAGGAGAGCCATTGGCATTTATCCTGGGAGCTAAGGATACAAAACATCCTGCAGGGCACTACAGTCTCACGCAAAACACTGCAATCCAGTTGTACCTCTACTTGCCTTCTCTATTTCCTTTATTGTTTTTCCCCCTCACCAAATTATTGTGTTATTCAAGCCCTTAGTTTCTCTCTCTACCTCTGAGAGCTCCTCCTACCTCTTGATTTCCCCCTCCTCCAATCACCTAGCAATGATATTGGTAAGCCTGGATGTCTGTGACAACAACAATATTTTGGCAGTCAAACTAAAAACTTGGAGCTATCTTTCCACACCTGAAAGATGCCATTTTATTATTTTCTGGCCTTCATTGTTTCTAATGATGTCATCCGTTATTTGTAATTGTGTCCACTGAATATAATGTGTCTTTTTTCTCTGGATGCCTTTAAGATTTGCCTTCATCTTTGGTTTAACTATGATGTGCCTAGGTGTGGATTTCTTTGTATTTATCCTGCTTTATTTTTTTTTTTTATTTTTTATTTTTTGTTTTTATTTTTATTTATTTTTTAAAATTTATTTTATTTTATTTATTTTTGGCTGTGTTGGGTCTTGGTTGCTGCGCGTGGGCTTTCCCTAGTTGTGGCGAGTGGGAGCCACTCCTTGTTGCTGTTTGTGGGCCTCTCACTGTGGCAGCTTCTCCTGTTGCAGAGCACGGGCTCCAGGCGCACGGGCCCAGTAGTTGTGGCACACAAGCTCAGTAGTTGTGGCTCGTGGGCTCTAGAACACAGGCTCAGTAGTTGTGGCACACAGGCTTAGTTGCTCTGTGGCATGTGGGATCTTCCTGGACCAGGGCTTGAACCCGTGTCCCCTGCATTGGCAGGTGGATTCTTAACCACTGCACCACCAGGGAAGTCCCTATCCTGCTTTATGTTAGTTGAGTTTAGGATCTGTGAATTGGTATCATTCATCATTTTGGAATGTTCTTGACATTATCTCATCACACATTTTTTTTGCCCCATTCTGTCTGTCCACTGCTTCTGGGAATCAAATTTTATATATATTAAACTATATTATGATACTGTCACAGAGATCTCAGATGCTCTGTTCTTTCACATCCTCCCACTCCCTTTGCGTTTCAAATGTTAATTTCTTCCAAAAACACCCTCACAGACACATCCAGAAATGTGTTGTTACTAGCTATCTGGGCATCCCTTACCCTAGTCAAGCTGACACATAAACCATCACACCACCACTAGACCCTGAACCATGCATCTTGTGTCTCAAAGACCACCAAATCTGATACTGGATACTGCCTTTGGAAACTCTGTATGGTTGTCTCTGGTGCCTCTCTTTGCCAGAGTGGACTCAGCATAGTACTCACTTATTGATGCAACAAATATTTACTGAGCATCTACCATATGCCAGGCCCTCTACTAGGGGCTGTAGAAACACCAATGAGCAACCAAGATGCCTGTCTTTGGAAACATATATTCTAACTGGGTAACCAAGTTGTCCAGTTTTCCTGGACTCCCCCAGTTTTTTTTTTTTTTTTTTTAATAAATTTATTTATTTATTTTTGGCTGTGTTGGGTCTTCGTTTCTGTGCGAGGGCTTTCTCTAGTTGCCGCGAGTGGGGACCAGTCTTCATTGCAGTGCGCGGGCCTCTCAGTATCGCGGCCTCTCTTGTTGCGGAGCACAGGCTCCAGACGTGCAGGCTCAGTAGTTGTGGCTCACGGGCGTAGTCGCTCCACGGCATGTCGGATCTTCCCAGACCAGGGCTCGAACCCGTGTCCCCTGCATTGGCAGGCAGACTCTCAACCACTGCGCCACCAGGGAAGCCCCTGGACTCCCCCAGTTTTAGCACTAAAAGTCCCACATCCCAGAAAACCCTTCAGTTCAATGGACATCTAGAGGAAGAGCATTTTAGGCAAAGGGAAGAGCAATGACCTTGAGGTGAGTGAGGCCCTGTTATTAGAGGGATAGCAAGGACCACTGTGTGGCTATAATGGATTGAGAGAGATTTAGGCCAGTTAATAACATCTCCAAATTTAAGTTTCTTCATTAGTAATTTGGTAAAAATAGACAATGTTTTGCTACTGCCTGGGAAGGATCAAAAGATCAGTGTATTCAATCACACAGCTGGCTCTTTGAAGAGATGAGACATATAACTCAGGGATCCCCTTGGCCACCTCACCAGAAGCCAGGAATAGATTTGGGATTATCCAGGAAGGATCTGTGGAGAAACTTCTTATCTAATGGAGTGCATCTCTGTGAAAGAAGAGACCCACAATGTTGTTGAGAATGTTATACCATCAGAAACACTGCCAACCTGGACTGAAAGGGGAAGAGGAAGGACAAAATGAAAGAAGGTTGTCACTCCTCCAATTCTACAGTCAGGAAACTGGCTGATAAAACTTCTCTCCTAAAAGTATGTGTTACCTTCATGAAAAAGGAAGGATGACCCTTGTGCAGAGCAGTGAGCCCAGAGGGTGGAGTTATTTTTCAGAATGCTGAGGAAGTACCCAAGTTGTAACAGTGTTTTAAAAAACGAAAACAAGATATAGATACAGCTTTAAGGTAGAGAAACACTTTCAGCTTTAACTAGAAAAGATAAATTATATTTTATATCATAAAATCTGCAAACCAAAGTTCTCAAATTCGATGATATAGTAATAAATTGTATTTTATTAAAAAAACTTTTATTTCTTCCTTTATAGTTCAATGTGTAAAATCTTTTTTATCTTAAGCATAAAAAGCTGTCTAGTTAATATTCTACTTTTATTTAATAAATAAAATATTTACTCATTCATTTATTTAATTAAAAGAACACATACTTTTCAGGTTTCAATGGAGTCCTGGTATCTAGTCATCTTCAGTTTAACTGGGTAGGATATAAACCTTGTCTTGTAGGAATGAATACTTCCTGAAACTATGAAGCTGACCCTAGGGCCAAGAGAACTAACATGAAGTCTTGTCCACTTTTGGTTATAACATTAGGCTGAATGATTTTAAAGTAGCTTTAAAATGATTCCTGAGAAATGTTCTGCAAAAGAAGACTTCCCAAGCTCTGCCAGAGAGAAGCAGGTAAGAAAACTCTAGTTTTAAATATAATTTTTGGCAGCTGGATCTTATATCAGTTGGTTTTCTCTTAGTTATTATTAGGGACCTCAAAAGCCAACCTAAATAAAAGATGCTAAATTAATTTGAAGCGATTCATGTTTATAATACAAGTAGATATAAAGAAACCTGACTGTCTAAGACTGGTATTAACTATGAGGCTGCTTCTCATCCTAGGGAAAATAAAACTAACATCCTCACAAAGAAACTTTTGGAATATGCTACTTAACTCCTCTATAACAGGAAAACTTCTCGATCATTGATAACCTTTGAAAAACCTGAAACAATGTGTTATTCCAACTCAAAATATTACCAGCCAAAGGGAAGAGGCTTAGGCCTTAGGCTATACAAAATATGTTAACAAGGAAGAGAAGTACAATGAAAATAAAGAAATCCAAGTACACTTTCCAAGGACTAAAATATAACCTCTCCAAAAGATGGAAAGGATTTCTCCATCTCATGGAAAGGCAGTGGTCCGTGACATTGCCTACTTTGTGGGGTTGAGGAAATAACTCTATGTTTATTTTAATGTACCGTGTAATCTGGCTCATTTCCCATATTGTTCTGTGATCTTAACTGTGCAATTCAAAGGAAAAGTTGGGCCAGTGTTTCAAATGTCATCTTGATACAACCTTTCCCATTTCCAAGCTCACTTCAGTAATTTGCTTTTCTTTTTTTCCCCTTATTGCTTTTATAAAGTTGAGCCAATGATAATAAAATCAGTAGAAAAGAATGACAATATAAGAAACAAGTTACCACAGTACACAAAGAGTTCCTTAGAGTTGGAAAGCAGATTCCTGGTCTTTAAAAGCATGCTTTCCAGTATGCTTAGATGAGTGGTGTTTTACTTGGATTATTTTTTTGTTGGTAAATGTTTCACTTTCGATTACTTCTGCTTTTATTCTGTTTCTCCCTAAATTGCCCAGACATTTTGCACCCCTCTAGTATTTGGTTGGGGTTCATTCTGTCTCTCTCCCTCTCCCAGCCCCCATAGTGGCTTCTATTGTAAAGTCTCTGGTATCAAGGTTACAGTTGACACTGTTCTGGCTTTAACAGAAGGTCATTTTTCAACAAAGGAATTCTGGCTTGTTTGTGTATAATACAGCTCTGCTTAGCTACATGCCAGGTTGACAAGAGTAACATGACGCCTCCTAGCTGCATTATACTCTGTTCGGTACTATATAAGTCTTAGCGGAAGGACACCCCACAACTAAAAGTGGCTTCTAGGAATGACGTTTATCTCCAACAAGGAGTGACTTTAGTTAGGAAGAACTAAGGTGATTTCTAATGTCCTCTACTGGGTGTTTCTATCTGTTCTAGACAAAAAGAGATACCCTCGTAGGTAAATGCCCTTCCTCAGACATAAAGTGTGGTATGAAGACAATGTCTGTACCTAGGCCCCTCAAGTCTTTCTATGAATACTCGTTACGATTAAGTCAAAGACTATTCAGCATCAATGATTTGTCTGTCCTTGACATCAGGTGACTTGACAGAATGTCCCGCCTCACTTCTAGTGGTCTAGAAAATAATTCAATTATAAGCTCTAAACCAAAGAAGCATAGAAGGTAGTCTTTTAGACAGTAATACAAAAATGGATGTTTCCTATATGTTTTAACTGGAAAAATGTATTATTAAAAGACCATCTTTGTCATTGCGTGGCCTTAAGAGCTGCTATACTAAGACTGAAAAATTTGGTATGTATTTGAATCAAACGCCAAAGAACCTGCATTTTAAAGAAAGAGCCTGTATCACATATTGTTTCTTCATCAATATAAACTGCAGCCACAAATCATTTCCCATATTCAATTATGAGTCAGGACTTGATCCAGCTCTAATTGACTCCAGGAATATTTTCATTTAAAAGATAATTTAATTCACTGCCATATGTTTGCTGGAGTGGTTCTCTGATCTTGGCCCTGATGATTCCTCTGTCCTCACTACCAGGTGTGGTTTCCAAGGACCTCCAGGACTCACTCTGCTCTCTTCACTGTTGGCACTGGCTTCATCTTCTTTTCTGACCGGCATTTATTCTTCTGTGGTTTTTTCCCTCCAGTGTCTTTCTCTTTTTTTAATCACAGAAGTATTCACACTTGAATTGAAATAGTGAAGTCAGCTTATAATGCTAGATCAAAAATATCAGAGAGGAGATACCAATTTCATGGTTCACAAGCTAATGGTATCAATCTGTACCACTTAAGAGATACCAGAATCTTCTGACCCAAATGCAAACTCCATTGGCCTTGAAATAATTTTACTCATATCTGATGACTGAGGAGTCATATTAAGGTTTTGCTTAACATTTTCCAGGTCAATGACTGTCATCTCTGACTTTCATCCTTAAAGGGGTAGAATTTGGGGTTTTAAGAGAATACTCACTTGAATGTCAGAAGATTCAGAATTGTATTTTCTGGAAAAAGAAAATGGCCTCATCCAATTTATAAGTTCATGAAGCTCACTTTTCACTTTTGTGCAGAAATAGGATGGCTCTCTATTAATTTAGGTGTGAGATTTATCTTCCCCACCATATCAGTCAACTGTTGCTTGTGTAATAAACTATCACAAAACTTAATGGCTTAAAACAACAACTATTTACTGCTTTTGAGTTGGTGGTTCTGCTGATCTGGGCTAGGCTTGCTTGTGCATCTGTGGTCAATTGGCTGGTTGTGTTGTTAAACCTACATTCATGTACCCAACATCAGGTGAGGCCAAACAAACGAAAATGTTGGAGTTTGGAGCAGAGAAAGATTTATTGCAAAGGCCAAACAAGGAGAATAGGAGGCTTGTACTCAAAAGACCCAAACTCCCCAATGGTTTTCAGGGAAGAGTTTTAAAGGCAAAATGTGGGGTGAGGGCTGCAGGGTGTGTGACTTTCTTCTGATTGGTTGGTGGGTGAAGTAACAGGGTGGTGTTCCAGGAATCTTGTGCTCAGCCTGAAGTTACCACCCTCCACCTGGGTGGGGCCTTAATTCCTGTAGAAAAACTCAAAGATACATTGTTATGTATACCCCTTGAGGAGGAACTAGGGGTTCCTCCTTATCATTGCACGACTGTTTCTTGACTGCTTTTCCTTTGTTTCTGCATTCCTTCACTTCCCTAATGAGTAACTGTTTGAATCTGCTCTCTGGAACTCAGGGAAGGTCTAGGAGGCTGAAGCCTTTGTCCTATAAACAAGAAACAGGGAACAGACTTTTGTACCCGGGAAGGCCCCATAGGGTCCTGCTTGATTCCAGTTGGCTAAAGGACTGGCTGGTCTGTAATGGCCTTAGCTGATGACAGTTCTATGCACATGTCACACTAACCCTCCTAGAGCAGGCTAGCTCAGGCATGTTCTCAAGGTGATGGCCCAAGTCTGAGAAAGAGGGCCCAATTGTGCAAGAGGGCAAGCAGGAACATGTACAACTTTTAAGCCTCTGCTTCGTCAAGTTAGCTCTTAACCCTTAGGCCAAAGAAAGTCACATGGCTGAGCCTAGAGGTAGGGTGGGAGGGGTGCCTACAGGGAGGCAGGAAGAGTTGTACTATTAATCAGCCTACCACCCATACCCAGATATAGCCAGAGCACAACAGTCCAAGAAGCCGGAAAGAAGGGTCACCTTCTTATGCTGCTGATGTATGGGGACACAGGGAGGGGGGCAGTGGAAGTAGAGTCTAAAGTTGTGAAACCGAGTCCCCCTAAAACTGAGTTCCTCTTATGATTAACCTCTCTATCTAAAACTATTCTCTTTCTGTTCCAATCAGGATTGAGGAGTATCAAAGAAAAGGGGAGACTGAAACTGAGCAGGACCCTCCGGGACCCTCCGAGGTACAAAACCCCTTCCATATCCCCTGTTCCTTGTTTGTAAAAAAAAGGGTTTTAGTCTCCCAGGCCTTCCCTGAGTTCCAAAGAGCAGATTCAAGCAGTTACTAATTGGGGGAAGTGAGGGAATGCAGAAACAAAGGAAAGGCTGTCAAGAAACAACAGTTCAGTGATCAAACAGAGTCCAAGTTCCTCCTCAAGGGATATACATAACAATCTGATGGGTATCTTTGAATTGTTCTGCAGAAACCAAGATCCGGCCCAGGTGGAGTGATGACTATATGCTGACCACAAGCATGTAGACCCCAGACTGGTTGAAACCAGAAGGTTGATGATTGAAATTCTTGAAACACCACCCCACTACCTTACCACCAACCAATTAGAGGAAAGTCATGTTCCCTACAGCCGTCACTCCAACTGTTGCCTTGAAAAACCCTTCCCTGAAAGCCATCAGGGAGTTCAAGTCTTTTGAGCATGAGCTGCTTGTACTCCTTGCTGGGCCCTGCAATAAACACTGTACTCTCCTTCACCACAACCTGGTGTCAGTAAATTGACTTTGCTCTGCTGTGCGTGAGTGGACCCAATTTCAGTTTGGTAACAGTAGCCAAAATAAAAACCTGGAAGTCCAAGTCCAAGTCGGTTGGCCAAATAAGAGATCAAAGACAAAACTGAGGTGTGCCTCTATAAAGAGGGGTCAAAGAAGAAGAAAGGCCTAGAATGGGGACTTGGAGTGTAGACAAGCCTGAGACATTTTACCCTGCCCCAGGGAGCATGTTTGGAAGAAACATGACATAAAATCTTTGCATATTTAAGGGCATAAATGACATAAACTATATAAAACTGTCATTAAAAGATTTCAGCACCTACAGACAGTGAAAGTTCTAAAATTTCTATGCAAGGGAGTTACGTTTCTTGCTTTGCTTTGAAGAAGTAGCTGATACTATACCATTCTTATATATCCTTAATATGTTTCATCTCCAGTACAAATTTCCTTCAGAACTAAGGGCTGGGAAAACCATTTGCTTCTAAATGAATTAAGAAACTTTCTATTGCTAGCCTAGTCACAAAATTTCTGTAACCCAGTGGCTTTCTTCTTTGCTTTGATTGCTAGGATGTTCAGAGTTAAGTTTTATAGTCCACTGATGGGAATTTTTAAGCCAGGATTTTTGGACATAACTTTTCTACTCCTCTTATTTTCTTCTTTGTCTGCTGTCTTATATTTTGTAATATGTTCAGTCTTATTGTATCTCTGGTGTTTACAGAGAGGGCTTTGAGGAACTTGCAGGTGGATCCCAGCCCACATTTTCATTCCAGAATCTCTTGTGATTCTGGCTTCTGTGACTCCTGTTTCTCAGAGAGAAAACAATATCTCATTGTACTCTGCTGTGGCAGGTCCTGCACAGAATCTCAGCTTAGGGAGTTTATGCACAGAAATAAGAAGCCAGGCTTCCTGAGCAACCAGCTGGAGAATATCAGAGACTTGTGGCTGTTCCCACATTTCAGAAGTGGGGTCAAGAGGCTAACAGTGTTCTCATACGGTACTCTTCTCCAGTACTAAAGTTCCTCCTTGGGTCTTCCCCACCACACTGTAGTAGAGAGTTTGTCCACAGGTTGTCAGATTTAGCAAATAGAAATGCGGATGCCCAGTTAAATATGAATTTCAGATAAACCATAAATAATATTTAGCATAAGTATGTCCTAAATATTGCATGGGATCTACTTATGCTAAAAAACCTTATTCTTTTTTACCTGAGATTTAAATTTAGCTGGGCACCCTATGTTTTTTCTGGCAATCTAAACACATCAAATAAATAGAAATAGAGTCAAAGCATCCATATTCTCACATTTCAAAGATGGTTTTTGTTCTTTGCTGACTTCCCTAGAGTCAGTTTTCAATTCATACAATGGTATTCATTTACAAGACACACAGTAGATAATTTTTTTCTTACTTACATTCCTTAAGGCACTATTTCAAATGTTCTTCAAAAAGCCACATTCTCTATAAATTTGATTTCGTTTTTATCACAAACATTTGAAAAAGGGAAATTTAGTATATCCATATAGTGTACTGTTCATTAAATCAATCTTTTCCCAAATCCTATGGATTTTTGCTTACAGCTATCATTGAAGGGGGTTTTATGTTTTGGAGATGTTTAGGCAGGCTAATGTTATAGAATCACAACTGTAATGCATTTTATTTTTAAAATATGTATTCAGCCAAATTCACAATGTGGGTCATTCTATAGGACATTTGCCTAGGTTTCCTTAATTAGTCAATGGCCCAGAACAAACAAATATAAGTGGGAAGGAAACCTGGGGGTCTGGCAATGGGAAGAGGAATTCCTAGAGAATCAGACTTTGAAGACTAGCAGGATTTGATTACAGGAATTTGACAGGACTGAGGGAAACAGAGACTCCACTCTTGGAGGGCACACACAAAGTAGTGTGCACATCAGGACCCAGGGGAAGGAGCAGTGACCCCATAGGAGATTGAACCAGACCTACCTGCTAGTGTTGGAGGGTCTCCTGAAGAGGCGGGGGGTGGCTGTGTCTCACCATGAGGACAAGGACACTGGCAGCAGAAGTTCTGGCAACTACTCCTTGGCGTGAGCCCTCCCAGAGTCTGCCATTAGCCCCACCAAAGAGCCCGGGTAGGCTCCAGTGTTGGGTCACCTCAGGTCAAACAACCAACAGGGAGGGAACCCAGCCCCACCCATCAGCAGACAAGCGGATTAAAGTTTTACTGAGCTCTGCCCAACAGAGCAACACCAAGCTCTACCCACCACCAGTCCATCCCATGAGGAAACTTGCACAGCCTCTTATATAGCCTAATCCACCAGAAGGCAGACAGCAGAGGCAAGGAGAACTACAATCCTGCAGCCTGTGGACCAACAACAACCACATTCACAGAAAGATAGACAAGATGAAAAGGCAGAGGGCTATGTACCAGATGAAGGAACAAGGCAAAAACCCAGAAAAACAACTAAATTAAGTGGAGATAGGCAACCTTCCAGAAAAAGAATTCAGAATAATGATAGTGAAGATGATCCAGGACCTCGGAAAAAGAATGGAGGCAAAGATCGAGAAGATGCAAGAAATGTTTAGGGCTTCCCTGGTGGCGCAGTGGTTGAGAATCTGCCTGCCAATGCAGGGGACACGGGTTCGAGCCCTGGTCTGGGAAGATCCCACATGCCGCGGAGCGACTGGGCCCGTGAGCCACAATTACTGAGCCTGCGCGTCTGGAGCCTGTGCTCTGCAACAAGAGAGGCTGCGATAGTGACAGGCCCGCGCACCGCGATGAAGAATGGCCCCCACTTGCCGCAACTGGAGAAAGCCCTCACACAGAAACAAAGACCCAACACAGCCATAAATAAAAAAAATAAAAAAAATAAAAAAAAAAACCTTTCCCCAATACTAAAAAAAAAAAAAAAAAAGAAATGTTTAGCAAAGACCTAAAAGAATTAAAGAACAAACACCTAGAAGAATTAAAGAACAAACAAACAGAGATGAACAATACAATAACTGAAATGAAAAATACACTAGAAGGAATCAATAGCAGAATAACTATGGCAGAAGAATGGATAAGTGACCTGGAAGACAGAATGGTGGCATTCACTACTGCAAAACAGAATACAGAAAAAAGAATGAAAAGAAATGAAGACAGCCTAACAGACCTCTGGGACAACATTAAATGCAACAACATTCATATTATAGGGGTCCCAGAAGGAGAAGAGAGAGAGAAAGGACCTGAGAAAATATTTGAAGAGATTATAGTTAAAAACTCCCCTAACATGGGAAAGGAAATAGCCACCCAAGTCCAGGAAGTGCAGAGAGTCCCACACAGGATAAACCCAAGGAGAAACACTCCGAGACACATAGTAATCAAATTGGCAAAAATTAAAGACAAACAAAAATCATTGAAAGCGGCAAGGGAAAAGTGACAAATAACATACAAGGGAACTCCCATAAGGTTAACAGCTGATTTCTCAGCAGAAACTCTACAAGTCAGAAGGGAGTGGCATGACATATTTAAAGTGATGAAAGGGAAGAACCTACAACCAAGATTACTCTACCTGGCAAGGATCTCATTCAGGTTCGATGGAGAAATCAAAAGCTTTACAGACAAGCAAAAGCTAAGAGAATACAGCACCACCAAACCAGCTCTACAACAAATGCTAAAGGAACTTCTCTAAGTGGGAAATGCAAGAGAAGAAAAGGACCTACAAAAACAAACCCAAAACAATTAAGAAAATGGTCATAGGAACATACATATTGATAATTACCTTAAACGTGAATGGATTAAATGTTCCAACCAAAAGACACAGGCTTGCTGAATGGATACAAAAACAAGACCCATATATATGCTGTCTACAAGAAACCCACGTCAGACCTAGGGACACATAGAGACTGAAAGCAAGGGGATGGAAAAAGATATTCCATGCAAATGGAAATCAAAAGAAAGCTGGAGTAGCAATACTCATATCAGATAAAATAGATTTTAAAATAAAGAATATTACAAGAGACAAGGAAGGACACTACATAATGATCAAGGGATCAATCCAAGAAGAAGATATAACAATTATAAATATATATGCACCCAACATAGGAGCACAGATATAAAAGAGGAAATCGACAGGAACACAATAATAGTGGGGGACTTTAACACCTCACTTACACCAATGGACAGATCATCCAAACAGAAAATTAATAAGGAAACACAAGTTTTAAATGACACAATAGACAAGATAGATTTAACTGATATTTATAGGACATTCCATCCCAAAACAGCAGATTACACTTTCTTCTCAAGTGTGCACGGAACATTCTCCTGGATTGATCACATCTTGGGTCACAAATCAAGCCTCAGTAAATTTAAGAAAATTGAAATCATATCAGGCATCTCTTCTGACCACAACACTATGAGATTAGAAATCAATTACAGGGAAAAAGACGTAAAAAACACAAACACATGGAGGCTAAACAATACATTACTAAATAACCAAGAGATCACTGAAGAAATCAAAGAGGAAATCAAAAAATACCTAGAGATAGATGACAATGAAAACACGACGATCCAAAACCTATGGGATGCAGCAAAAGCAGTTCTAAGAGGGAAGTTTACAGCAATAAAATCCTACCTCAAGAAACAACAAACATCTCAAATAAACAATCTAACCTTACACCTAAAAGAACTAGAGAAAGAAGAACAAACAAAACCCAAAGTTAGTAGAGGGAAAGAAATCATACAGATCAGAGCAGAAATAAATGAAATAGAAACAAAGAAAACAATAGCAAAGGTCAATAAAACTAAAAGCTTGTTCTTTGAGAAGATAAACAAAATTGATAAACCATTAGCCAGTCTCATCAAGAAAAAGAGGGAGAGGATTCAAATCATTAAAATTAGAAATGAAAAAGGAGAAGTTACAACAGACACCGCAGAAATACAAAGCATCCTAAGAGACTACTACAAGCAACTCTATGCCAATAAAATGAACAACCTGGAAGAAATGGACAAATTCTTAGAAACGTATAACCTTCCAAGACTGAACCAGGAAGAAATAGAAAATATGAACACACCAATCACAAGTAATGAAAGTGAAACTGTGATTAAAAATCTTCCAACAAACAAAAGTCCAGGACCAGATGGCTTCACAGGTGAATTCTATCAAACATTTAGAGAAGAGCTAACACCCATCCTTCTGAAACTCCTCCAAAAACTTGCAGAGGAAGGAAGACTCCTAAACTCATTCTATGAGGCCACCATCACCCTGATACCAAAACCAGACAAAGATACCACAAAAAAAAAAAAAAAATTACAGACCAATATCACTGATGAATATAGATGCAAAAATCCTCAACAAAATACTAGCAAACAGAATCCAACAACACATTAAAAGGGTCATACACCATGATCAAGTGGGATTTATCCCAGGGATGCAAGGATTCTTCAATATACGCAAATCAATCAATGTGATACACCATATTAACAAACTGAAGAATAAAAACCATATGATCATCTCAACAGATGCAGAAAAAGCTTTTGACAAAATTCAACACCCATTTATGATAAAAACTCTCCAGAAAGTGAGCATAGAGGCAAACTACCTCAACATAATAAAGGCCATATACAACAAACCCACAGCAAACATCATTCTCAATGGTGAAAAACTGAAAGCATTTCCTCTAAGATCAGGAAGAAGACAAGGATGTCCACTCTCACCACTATTATTCAACATAGTTTTGGAAGTCCTAGCCACGGCAATCAGAGAAGAAAAAGAAATAAAAGGAATACAAATTGGAAAAGAAGAAGTAAAACTGTCACTGTTTGCAGATGACATGATACTATACATAGAGAATTCTAAAGGTGCCACCAGAAAACTACTAGAGCTCATCAATGAATCTGGTAAAGTTGCAGGATACAAAATTAATGCACAGAAATCTCTTGCATTCCTATACAGTAATGATGAAAAATCTGAAAGAGAAATTAAGGAAACACTCCCATTTACCATTGCAACAAAAAGAATCAAATACCTAGGAATAAACCTACGTAGGGAGACAAAAGATCTGTATGCAGAAAACTATAAGACACTGATGAAAAAAATTAAAGATGATACAAACAGAGGGAGAGATATACCATGTTCTTGGATTGGAAGAATCAATATTGTGAAAATGACTATACCACCCAAAGCAATCTACAGATTCAATGCAATCCCTATCAAATTACCAATGGCATTTTTTACAGAAGTAGAACAAAAATTCTTAAAATTTATATGGAGACACAAAAGACCCCGAAGAGGCAAAGCAGTCTTGAGGGAAAAAAACGGAGCTGGAGGAATCAGGCCCCCAGACTTCAGACTATACTACAAAACTACAGTAATCAAGACAATATGGTACTGGCACAAAAACAGAAATATAGATCAATGGAACAGGATAGAAAGCCCAGAGAGAAACCCACACACCTATGGTCAACTAATCTATGACAAAGGAGGCAAGGATATACAATGGAGAAAAGACAGCCTCTTCAATAAGTGGTGCTGGGAAAACTGGACAGCTACTTGTAAAAGAATGAAATTAGAACACTCCCTAACACCATTTACAAAAATAAACTCAAAATGGATTCGAGACCTAAATGTAAGACCGGACACTATAAAACTCTTAGAGGAAAACATAGGAAGAACACTCTTCGACATAAATCACAGCAAGATCTTTTTTGATCCACCTCCTAGAGTAAAGGAAATAAAAACAAAAATAAACAAATGGAACCTAATGAAACTTAAAAGTTTTTGCACAGCAAAGGAAACTACAAACAAGATGAAAAGACACCCCTCAGAATGGGAGAACATATTTGCAAACGAATCAACAGACAAAGAATTAATCTCCAAAATATATAAATAGCTTATGCAGCTCAATATTAAAAAAAAAAACAACCCAATCCAAAAATGGGCAGAAGACCTAAATAGACATTTCTCCAAAGAAGACATACAAATGGCCAAGAAACACATGAAAAGCTGCTCAACATCACTAATTATTAGAGAAATGCAAATCAAAACTACAATGAGGTATCATCTCACACCAGTTAGAATGGGCATCATCAGAAAATCTACAAACAACAAATGCTGGAGAGGGTGTGGAGAAAAGGGAACCCTCTTGCACTGTTGGTGAGAATGTAAATGGATACAGCCACTATGGAGAGCAGTGTGGAGGTTCTTTAAAAACCTAAAAATAGAATTACCATATGACCCAGCAATCCCACTACTGGGCATATACCCTGAGAAAACCATAATTCAGTAAGACACATGCACTCCAATGTTTATTGCAACACTATTTACAATAGCCAGGACATGGAAACAAGCTAAATGCCCATTGACAGATGAATGGATAAAGAAGATGTGGTACATATATACAATGGAATATTACTCAGCCATAAAAAGGAACGAAATTGCGTCATTTGTCGAGACTTGGATGGATCTAGAGACCGTCATACAGAGTGAAGTAAGTCATAAAGAGAAAAACAAATATCGTATATTAACGCATATATGTGGAACCTAGAAAAATGGTACAGATGAACCAGTTTGCAGGGCAGAAATTGAGACACAGATGCAGAGAACAAACGTATGGACACCAAGGGGGGAAAGTGGTGGGGGGAGGGGTGGTGGTGGGATGAATTGGGAGATTGGGATTGACATGTATACATTGATGTGTATAAAATGGATGACTAATAAGAACCTGCTGTATAAAAAAATAAATTAAAAAAAAAGAAGTGATTTTATATGGCACATACAACAAAGGGTAGGAAACTTGGGGGCCATGTTGAAATTTTATCTACCACAACACCTTAAACTGTTCAGTTTACCTTTAATTAATTATATTACATAAACTCTAGAGTAAGAACCTTGCACCAGTATCTTATTTGTATTATTGTATCATTGGTGTATGCATTTCAGTATTGCATATATAATAAAGTCCACTGTGCACTGTATTACTGTTGCTAAAAACTGTCGATTACATTTTAAAGATATTTAAACAAAAAGAACAATAATTGGTTTATATGTTTCCACAAAAAAAAAAAAAAAAACAACTACATTCAGGGGACCAGATAATTTACAGCACCTCCATGCTCTGGAAAGTGATGCAGCTATGGAGGAGAGTGAAGCAGAGCTAAATAAACACACAGGGAGATGTGTAGGATGTATAACCCAATGAGGGAAACCATTTGGAAAGCAGAGTATGTACACACACACATGCACGCATGCACACACCATGCACACACACACACCATGCACATCTAGTGCGCATAGAAAAAAGTTGGGAAGAACACACACCAGATTGTTAACAGTGAACACATTTTAAGAGTCAGGTTTTGGGGTAGGGATAGCAAACTCTCATTTTTTATTTTACATACGTCTATATTTTTAAAATGACCATATTATTACTTGTATAAATTTGTATTTTTAAAATGTAAAAAAATTTTACATTATATACTTGTATTTGTGATAATGGAATTGTGGCTATGTAAAGCAACAGTTTGGGGTGTTTTTTTTTTTTTTGGTAGGGGAGATACAGACTGAATTATTATAGAGGCAAACAGCCAGGGTGTCTGGGACTGGCTTTAAAATACTTCAGCAAACAGAAAAGGATAGATGAAGTAAGAGAGGCAAGATAGTGATCACTGTTGAATCTGAGTGGGTGGCATATGGGGGTTCATTACACCGTTCTCTCTACTTTTGTGGATGTTTGAAAGTTTTGATAATAAAAATTTCTAAACGTGAAAAAAAAAAAAGAAAAAAAAGAAGTGAGAAGAGACTGTTCCAGATTAGGAGTTAAGACAGATATAGGATTATGAACAGCCAAATATAATGAATGGACCTTATTTGGAGCTTGATATGTACAAACCAAGTTTTAAGAAGACGTTTTTTAGCAAATGGGGGAAATTTGATTATGGCCTGAGTATTAGATGGCATTAGGAATTATTGTTAGTTTTACTATGTATGTGGCCATGCAATACAGTTAGGTTAGAAAATGTGCCCTTCCTTTTTTGAGATTCATGATATAGTATTAAGGGCTAAAATAGCATGAAGTCTGGAATTCACTTTAAAAAGTTTAAACAGAGAGAGAGAACAGAAGAAATTAGTATGGCAGATTAATGATGGCTGGTGAACTCCTCTGATGAATTCATGAAGGTTGGTTATATTCTCTATTTTTGTGCACTTTTTGGAAGTTTATATGATACAACATGAAATTAGATCTAATTTTGAAATATTACATAGAAGACATAGAAAAAAGTTTTTAAGGACACCATACTTTTTTCAACTTCTAAATGTTCTTATTAACTTCATTTACTATGTTGTTTCTAATTATAAAAGTAGTATATACTCAAAATTAAAATAAATAAAAACACAACAAAGAGCAAAAGAAGATGAAAGTACATGAAATCATATATAGATAATCTGAGAAGGAACAAAAGAGGTCATCTGAAGAAATAATTATAAAATTTTTTTTGGTCTTTTAAATTATTATATATACTTGCTTAAAGAAATAGTTTGGGGCCACTATTTGTCCAACAAATTTTCTTTTACTCCAGTGTCGGTTCTATTCAATGACAAACAAATGGTTGGAGTTTGATAGAAATCCCAGATGTTGGATTATTTAAGTAGTGTTGTCCCCACACTGTAGCAAATGGGAAAGTTTCCAACAAGGGGCCCAGAGCATTGGAGATAATTAATAAAAATGTTTTCTTTTTACTTTTTCCTCTGTTTTCTTTCTTTAACTTTTTGTATTCAATGTTAGCTTCTGGGCAAAACAGTACCATAATTTAGTAAAATTTTTTGCCTTTCTGGTAGTACTGAGTGGAAGCTCTCCTTTTATTCTTGTATTAGATAGCTACTTGCTCATTTTAAATATGCAAGAATGGAATAGTTACCCACTTGGTTATCTTAAGGAAGATATTAGCATGATTCTGTCTAATAGAAGGGTACCTATATAACTCCAAAATTAGGTGGAGCAAAATCCTTAGAAATATACCCATCAGCATTACTTTAGAAAAATGCCACATGTGGCTATAAACTGGTGAGATAATTTCCTCCCCGAGACAAATGCTGCTGCTACCCTTGGGCATTGGTCAATCTGAACATGGGGGAAGGGCATCACCATTTGTCACCATTAGTGCCCTACAAACCCTAATAACTGAAGGGTGACCTGATACTAAAATCCAGAGGAGGGAGGGGAGATCAAGATGGTGGAATAGAAGGACATGGAGCTCACCTCCTCCCACAGATACATCCAACATACAACTACATGTGGAAAAATTCTCACAGAATACCTACTGAAAGCTGGCAGAAGACCTCATACAACCAAAATTGCAAGAAAGATCATCACATAACTGGGTAGGATGAAAGAAAAAAAGAGGAATCAGGATGGGACCTGTGCCCCTGGGAGGGAGCTCTGACACAGGAAAGATTCTGTCTCCCTGGGAACACCCTTCACCACTGAGAGATCAGCTGGGACAGAAAGGGAGCTTCAGAGGAGAGTGCAGCAGCCAGATTGCAGCAGGCAGAACAGAGAGAGACCAGCACAGAGGGACCTGGCCACCTCCCTGCACGCCCCAACCTGAGATACATGTCTGCTGGTTCTCTCAGGGGTTGGGTGCTGAAACTTGGGCTTCAGCAGATAGACCTGGGGAAAGGACATGGAGACAGCCTGAAGGACATGGAGTGAGGTCCAAGCAATGGGGGGTGGTACTCAGGACCTAGCCTGGGTCTGCCACAGGAGCCTCATTGTTTACATGTGTGCAAAGGGAGGGGCGGGGCTCCACCATAGCAGTCTCGTTCTCAGTGTGCTCACAGCGGGTGCGGCTCTGCCTCTATGAGCTCTGGGAGTGCTCCAGCACCGGTGGGTTGCCCACACGAGGAGGTGGGGCTGAAACCTGAGCTGATCCCCAGGGGCCTCACAACCTCGGAAGCAGGGCTGAGATCCGAGTTATCTCCCAGTGGCTGTGCTACCCACAGATTTAGGTGCTGCCCATGGCTTTGTAAGCTCAGTGCCTGTGGGACATATGAGTGATTACTGGTGCTCCTCTGGCTGGAGTGGGCCCAGCATTAGTGGCGGCAGGCTTTGCTGGCATGCGCACGTGGAGGTGGGACCAGAGTCCAGGCTGATTCCGTAGCTCCCACAGCGTGTCCGGGTGCCCGACTACAGTGATTGTGATGCCTGATTTCAGCAGATCTGTACCAATGAATCTGTGCTGGTGGCTTTGTGAGTGCAGCGCCTGAGGGACACCAGGGCTGACTGCCTGCATTCCCATGGTTAAGGCGGGGCTAGGGGCAATACCAACAACAGAGTGCTTTGTGAGTCTGCACAACAGGTGGCAGGTAACACCACAGTGTGCACCTCCTGGTGGACAGCTCCTGCAGAGGAATACTCAGTGGCTCCTCTCCCAGTGGAAGTGCTCCATACCCACCTACCACACACTGCAGCTCAGAAACGGATCTGGGGGCTTCTACTCCAACTGAGGAGAAGACCCTGCTCCAGACAGGGCTGTGATAACCACAGAGCAAAGAGGAGGCCCTGCTCAACATCCAGTGCAGTGCAGTGCAGTGTGGTGTCACCACAACACCAGTCACACCCCCTATCAAGGGGATAATGGCCAGCACACATGGAGGAAAGAGGTGGCTGGCATTCATACTAAAAACAGCATTCATACCAAAAATATTAGACTTATGCAGGCAACACGGGGATGCTCCCACATAAAAACAGCCCTCCATGACTGCAGTAGATAACTGTTTCTCCTAAACTCATAGAGTCAGAGAAATATAAGTAAAATGAAGAAGCAAAGGAATCAGCCCCAACTAAAAGATCAAAAGAATTCTCCTGAAAGAACAATGAAATAGACCTTTCCCATCTATCAGAGCCTAAGTTCAAAAAGGAGGTAATAAAAATACTGAAGGAATTAAGAAAGGCTATTGACAGAAATGCAGATTACTGTAAAAAGGAACTAGAATCTATAAAGAAGAGCCAATTAAAATTAGAAAACTCATTTGCTGAGATGAAAGCTGAGCTAAAGGCAATAAACAGCAAACTGAATAATGCAGAAGAATGAATAGGTGATCTGGAAGATAGAATAATGGAAATCATCCAATGAGAACAGCAGACAGAATGACAAATGAAAAAAAAAAGAAGGCAATATATAAAACCTGTGGGATAATATAAAGCATGCCAATCTATGCGTACATGAGATCCCAGAAGGAGAAGAAAGAGAAAAGGGGATCAAAAATGTTTTTGAAGAAACTATGGCTGAAAAATTCCCAAACCTAAAGAAGGAAACAGATATCCAGGTAAAGGAAGAACAGAGGGTCCCAAACAAGACGAACCCAAACAGACCTACACCAAGACATATTATAATCGAAATGGCAAAAGTTAAAGAGAGGCTGCTAAAGGCAGCAAGAGAAAAACAAAGAGTTAGTTACAAGGGAACCCCTATATAGCTATCAGCAGGTTTCTCTACAGAAATGTTGCAGGCCAGAAGGGAGTGGCATGGTATATCCAAAATCCTGAAATGGAAGAACCTGCAACCTAGGATACTCTACCCAGCAAGATTATCATTTAGAATAGAAGGAGAGAAAGAATTTCTCAGACAAACAAAAACTAAAAGAATACAGCAATACTAAAGCTTTCCTAAAAGAATTATTGAAAGGTTTTCTCTAAATAGAAAAGAAGCAAGAATCTATAGGAAAGAGAACATCACAATTGGAAAGTAAATCACTTAGATAAGCCAGTACACAGATTAAAAAAGTTCTTGTGAAAGCAACGATAACTACAATGAACAGCAAAAGGATAAACATGAATATGTAAAAGAGGACATCAAAATCACAAAATGCGAGGGAGTGGAGTAAGAAAATGTAGATTTTTTTTTAGAATGTGTTTAAGCCTATATGACTATCAGTCTAAAGCAAGTATAATAGATATACTAATGGGTTAACATACTTGAAAAACAAGGTAACCATAAACCAAAAACATACAATAGATTCACAAAAACCAAATGGAAGAGAACACAAGCACAATACAAAAGAAAATCATCAAATCATAAAAGGAAAAAGAAAAAGAAAAAGAAAGTAACAGACAAGAAATAAAAAATCAACTGGAAAACAAGGTTTAAAGTGAAAAATACATACCTATCAATAATTACCTTATATGTCAAAGTACTAAATGCTCCAATCAAAAGACAGAGTGGCAGACTGGATAATAAAACAAGAGTCTACAATATGCTGCCTACAAGAGATCCACTTTAGGGCAAAGAACACACATAGATTGAAAGTGAGGGAATGGAAAAAGATATTTCATGTAAATGGAAATGACAAGAAAGCAGGGGTAGCAATACTCATATCAGACAAAATAGACTTTAAAACACAGGACGTAAAGAAAGATAAAGGACACTATATAATGATAAAAGGATCAATACAAGACGAGGATATTATTAATATATATGTGCCCAATACAGGGGCATCTAAATACATAAAAAAAATACTAGAGACATAAAGGGAGAAATTAATAGGAATACAATAATAATAGAAGACTTTAACACTCCACTGACATCAATGGATAGATCTTCCAGAGAGAAAATCAATAAGGCAACAGAGATCCTAAATGACGCAATAGAACAGTTAGACTTAATTGATATTTTCAGGACATTACATCCAAAAAAAAAAAAAAATCACATTCTTTCCAAGTGCACATGGAACATTCTCTAGGATAGACCACATACCAGGGCACAAAACAAGCCCCAACCAATTTAAGAGGATAGAAATTATTTCAAGCATCTTTTCTGACCACAACAGCATGAAACTAGAACTCAATCACAGAAAGAGAAATTAGGAAAAAAACCATTACATGAAGACTAAACAACATTCTACTAAAAAACCAATGGGTCAATGATGAAGTCAAAGAAGAAATTAAAAAATACCTCGAGACACATGACAATGAAAACACAAACATACAAAAATCTATGGGATGCAGCAAAAGCAGTCCTTAGAGGGAAGTTCATAGTGATACAGGTCTTCCTCAAGAAACAAGAAAAATCTCAAATAAACAGCCTAACCTGCCACCTAAAAGAATTAGAAAAAGAAGAACAAACAAAACCTAAAGTCAGCAGAAGGAAGGAAATAATAAAGATTAGACAGGATATAAATAAAATAGAGATTTAAAGACAATAGAAAAAAATCAAAAAAACCAAGAGCTAGTTCTTTGAAAGTGTAAACAAAATTGACAGACCTTTGGCCAGGCTCACCAAGAAGAAAAGAGAGGGGACCCAAATAAACGAAATAAGAAATGAAAGAGGAGAAATAAAAACTAATACTGCAGAAATACAAAAACCGTAAAAGAATACTATAAGCAATTATAAGCCAACAAATTGGACAACCTAGAGAAATGGACAAGTTTCAAGAAACATACAGCTCACCAAAACTGAATCAAGAAGAAATAGATAATTTGACCAGAGTGATCACTAAAAGTGAAATATAATCTGTAAAAACAAGAAACAAAATTAAAAAAACAAACAAACAAACAAAAAAACTCCCTGCAAACAGAAATCCAGGACCTGATAGTTTCACTGGGGAATTCTACCAAACATATAGAGAAGAACTTAAACCAATCCTTCTCAAACTCTTCTAAAAGATTGAAGAGGAGCAAACACTCCCAAAGTTATTCTATGAAACCACCATCACCATGATACCAAAACCAGACAAAAACACTACCAAAAAAGAAAATTACAGGCCAAATTCTTTTTTATGTGTGTGTGTTTATAACATAAAGCTTTAATGAAAATGACACATCTCCAATACACGTGTGCCACCTCCCCTATGGCATGTCTATGACAGTCATAACAAACTGGCAATGGCATTATTTCCCCTGAGTAAAATAGTAACTCAGAATCCTTCTCAACACAAAGTTCAGATGGCCACTGCTTCATTCATTCATTCACATTCATTCATTTATTCATGCAACAAATATTTATTCTGTGCCTCTTCTGAGGTCCACTGTAAAACAAGATATACACAGCTCCCGTCCTCAGAGAGTTTACACATTTTAGGAAAGACAGACATTGAAACAAATAATAACAGCATGATGAAATGTGGCGTAAGAGATGAAACCTTTTTTTGCTCTACCTGGTTTAGAATTTAGATTCTTCTTAAGATAGAAGCTTAACAAAACAGGTCACAGAATTTACATAGTTTCCCCCAGAAGGACTTCCATTCACATTAGGTATTTCTGTGACAGGGAGTTTTGAAATGTTCATTATAGCTGAGCACATTGCTACTTCAATGATATTGAGGTTCTATCATTAATAGAAGAGAAGAAGGAATATCAAGAGCAGTCACTGCCTTCGTGTTTAAAAATACCTTTGTTCTGTGAATGAATGAAATCAATTAGAGTCATTCCATTGCTTCCATTTCCTCAACTAATAACATTCATTTTCTAATTCTCACTTGGCAATATTATTTTGTTTGTTTGTTTGGTTTTTTGTTTTTGTTTGTTTGTTTTTTACATCTTTATTGGAGTATAATTGCTTTACAATATTGTGTTAGTTTCTGCTGTATGACAAAGTGAATCAGCTATATGTATACATATATCCCCATATCCCCTTCCTCCTGCGTCTCCCTCCCACCCTCCCTATCCCACCCCTCTAGGTGGTCACAAAGCACCAAGCTGATCTCCCCGTGAGATGCAGCTGCTTCCCACTAGCCATCCATTTTACATTTGGTAGTGTATATATGTCAATGCTACTCTCTCACTTCATCCCAGCTTCCCCTTCCCCCCATGTCTTCAAGTCCATTCTCTACATCTGTGTCTTTATTCCTGCTCTGCCTCTACATTCATCAGTACCATTTTTTTAGATTCCATATATATGCATTAGCATATGGTATTTGTTTTTCTTTTTCTGACTTACTTCACTCTGTATGACAGACTCTAGGTCCATCCACCTCATTACAAATAACTCAATTTCGTTCCTTTTTATGGCTGAGTAATATTCCATTGTGTATATGTGCCACATCTTCTTTATCCATTCATCTGTCGATGGACACTTAGGATGCTTCCATTTCCTGGCTATTGTAAATAGTGCTGCAATGAACATTTTGGTACATGTATCTTTTTTTCTTTTTTACATCATTATTGGAATATAATTGCTTTACAATGTTATGTTAGTTTCTGCTGTATAACAAAGTGATCAGCTATATGTATACATATATCCCCATATCCCCTCCCTCTTGAGCCTCCCTCCCACTCTCCCTATCACATCCCTCTAGGTGGTCACAAAGCACCGAGCTGATCTCCCTGTGCTATGCAGCTGCTTCCCTCTAGTTATCTGTTTTACATTTGTTAGCATATATATGTGGTACATGTATCTTTTTGAATTATGGTTTTTCCAGGGTATATGTCCAGTAGTGGGACTGCTGGGTCATATGGTAGTTCTATTTTTAGTTTTTTTTTTTTTTTTTTTTTTTTTAAGACTATTTTTCGAGGGGATGATTTTTTTTTTTTTTTTTTAATAGCTACTTTATTATTTATTTATTTATTTTTGTTTGTGTTTGGGTCTTCGGTTCGTGCGAGGGCTTTCGCTAGTTGCGGCAAGCGGGGGCCACTCTTCATCGCGGTGCGGGGACCGCTCTTCATTGCGGTGCGCGGGCCTTTTCACTATCGCGGCCCCTCCCGTTGCGGGGCACAGGCTCCAGACGCGCAGGCTCAGTAGTTGTGGCTCACGGGTCCAGCTGCTCCGTGGCATGTGGGATCTTCCCAGACCAGGGCTCGAACCCGTGTCCCCTGCATTAGCAGGCAGATTCTCAACCACTGCGCCACCAGGGAAGCCCTATTTTTAGTTTTTTAAGGAACCTCCATACTGTTCTCCATAGAAGGCCAATATCTTTGATGAATATAGCTGCAAAAATTCTCAAGGAAATATTAGCAACTGAATCCAGCAACATATGAAAAAGATCACACACCATGACCAAGTTGGATTCATCCCATGGTCATAAAGATGGTTTAACAGATGCAAATCAATTAACGTGATACACCACATCAACAAAAGAAAAGGCAAAAACCACATGATCATCTCAATAGATGCAGAGAAAGCATTTGATAAAATTCAACATTCATTCATGATAAAAACTGTTACCAAAGTGGGTATAGAGGGCTTAATAAAAGCTATTTATGACAAACCCACAACCAACATAATACTCAACAATGAAAAGCTGAAAGCCTTCCCACTGAAATCTGGAACAAGACAAGGAGGCCCGCTCTCACCACTTCTATTCAACATAGTATTGGAAGTCCTAGCCACAGCAATCAGATAAGAAAAGACATCCAAATAAGGGAAGGGAAGAGGTAAAATTGTCATTATATGCAGATGACATGATACTATATATAGAAAATCCTAAAGGCTCCACACAAAAACTACTAGAATTGATAAATGAATTCAAGCAAGGTAGCAGTATATAAGGTTAACATATAGAAATCAGTTGCATTTCTTTACACTAACAATGAAATATCCAAAAGGGAAACTGAAAAAAACAATCTCTTTTAAAATCTCATCAAAAATTAAATAAAACACTTAGGAATAAACCTGACCAAGGAGGTGAAAGATTTATATGCTGAGAACTATAAAACACTGATAAAGGAAACTGAAGATGATACAAAGAAATAGAAAGATAGTCCATGCTCTTGGATTGGAAGAATTAACATCGTTAAAATGGCCATACTACCCAAAGCAATCTACAGATTTAACGTGATCTCTATCAAATTACCCATGAAATTTTTCACAGAACTAGAACAAATAGTCTTAAAATTTATATGGAACCATAAAAGGTGCAGAATTGCCAAGGCAATCCTGAGGAAAAAGAACAAAGCAGGAGGCATAACCCTCCTAGACTTCAGACAATACTACAAAACTACAGTAATCAAAACAGCATGGTATTGGCACAAAAACAGACATATGAATCAATGGAACAGAATAGAGAGCCCAGAAATAAACCTACACACCTACGGTCAATTAAGTTTTGACAAAGGAGGCACGAATATACAATGGAGAAAAGACAGTCTCTTCAGCAAGTGGTGTTGAGAATGTTGGACAGCCACATGTAAATCAATGAAGTTTGAATACTCCCTCACACCATGCACAAAAATAAACTCAAAATGGTTTACTTAAATATAAGACGACACCATAAACTCCTAGAAGAGAACATAGGCAAAACATTCTCTGACATAAATCATAGCAATGTTTTCTTAGGTCAGTCTCCCAAGGCAATAGAAATAAATCAAAAATAAACAGATGGGACCTAATCAAACTTATAAGCTTTTGCACAGAAAGGAAACCACAGTCAAAATGAAAAGACAACTTATAGACTGGGAGAAAATATTTGCAAATGATGTGACCAACAAGGGATTAATCTCCAAAATATACAAATAGCTCATATAACTCAATAACAAAACCACAAACAACCCAATCATAAAATGGGCAGAAGACCTAAGTAGACATTTCTCCAAAGAAGACATACAGGTGGTTAATAGGCACATGAAAAGATACTAAACATTGCTAATAATTAGAGAAATGCAAATCAAAACTACAATGCGGTATCACCTCACATTGGTCAAAATGGCCATCATTAAAAAGTCTAAAAATAATAAATGCTGGAGAGGCTGTGAAGAAAAGGGAACCCTCCTACACTATTGGTGGGAATGTAAACTGGTGCAGCCTCTATGGAAAACAGTATGGAGGTTCCTTAAAAAACTAAAAATAGAATTGCCATATGATTCAGCAATCCCACTCCTGGGTATATATCTGGAGAAAATTCTAATTCAAAAAGATATATGTACCTTGATGTTCATAGCAGCACTCTTTACAATAGCCAAGACATGGAAGCAACGTAAATGTCCATCAAGAGATGAATGGATAAAGATGTGGAATACTACTCAGTCATAAAAAAAGAATGAAATAATGCCATTTACTACAATATGGATGGACCTAGAGATTATTATACAAAGTGAAGTAAGTCAGAAAGAGAAAGACAAATACAGTATGATATCACTTATATGTGGAATCTAAAATATGATACAAATGAATTTATTTATAAAACAGCAACAGACTCACAAACATAGAAAACAATTTTGTGGTTACCAAAAGGGAAAGGGGGTGTGGGAGGAATAAATTAGGCATTTGGGATTAGCAGATACAAACTACTATATATAAAATAGATAAACAACAAGGTCCTACTGTATAGCACAAGGAACTATATTCAATATCCTGTAATAAACCATAATGGAAAAGAATATGAAAAAGAATTCTATGTATACATATATATATGTATGTATATATATATAAAACTGAATCACTTTTCTGTACACCAGAAACCAACACAACATTGTAAATCAACTATACGTCAATAAAAAAAATTTTTTTTTTAATCCGGGGAGATGTTAACTTGAGGAATGATATAAGTAGGTATCTTTCTTTTTTTTTTTTAATTTTTTTTCTGCCTTCATTTTTTAATTTAATTTAATTTAATTTAATTTTTTATTTTTTTAAAATTTATTTATTTATGGCTGTGTTGGGCCTTCATTTCTGTGCGAGGGCTTTCTCTAGTTGCGGCAAGTGGGGGCCACTCTTCATCGCGGTGCACGGGCCTCTCACTGTCGCGGCCTCTCTTGTTGCGGAGCACAGGCTCCAGACGCGCAGGCTCAGTAATTGTGGCTCACGGGCCCAGTTACTCCGCGGCATGTGGGATCTTCCCAGACCAGGGCTCGAACCCGTGTCTCCTGCATTAGCAGGCAGATTCTCAACCACTGCGCCACCAGGGAAGCCCCAAATAGGTATCTTTCTTAATCCATATTTAACTAGGTTCAAAAGTCAGCCTTCTACTGATTTTATGAGCCTTCTGATGTGGTATGATAGAAGTACACAGCATCATCTATGAAGTAGTCCTGCCAAAACATTTAATCTGAATTTAATCAAGCCTCTATATCTGTATCAATTGGTTTTGCTTCAGGACAGATCACCCCAAAACTTAGTGGTTTAGAACAATAACCATGTATTATTTCGTATTGTTCTGTGGATCAGAGAGATGATTCTTCTGGTCTGAGCCAGCTGGATGGTTGTGGATGGCTTCACTCTTGATGTCAGCCAAGGAGGTGGAGATGTGGCCACACGTTCCTCCTTAGCCAGAAGGCTGGCCCAGTCACAGGCCCCCAGGAGCAGCAAAGCCTTTGGGCACAAGCACAGTTCACGCTTCTGCTTGTGTCACATTTGCTAAAGCAAATGTCCCAATGGCCAAAGAAAGTCCCATGGCCAAGCCCAGAGTCAAGGTGAGGAGAAATAAACTCCACCACTTAATATGAAAAATATTGTCAGTTTTACAGTCTCACCACGACATCTAATTTCTAACTTATATAAACACAGTATGGAGAAGAGCAAGTTAAATGATATCATAAGGAAATAATTAGTCATATCTAAAATGTGAAACATTCAAAATATAACTTGTCTAGTGTTTTTAAAAAGTCAATGCTATTGAGAAAAAAAAGATGAAAAGCGTGATGGGTGGAGGAGGGGAGACTATAAAAGACTAAAACGATGTAACAAGCAAATTCAAGTATGAACCTTATTGGATCATTATTCAGGAAGATAAAAACAGCCATTAAAAATTCTTTGGACGATTGAGGAAAATCAAATATGGATTAAATACACAGAATATTTTAAATTTCTTAAATGTGATAATGGCATCAAGGTTATGTAAGAAAACATCCTTATTCTCAAGAGATGCAAGGTGACATTTAGGAGTGAGATGTCAATGCCTGTAATATAGTTTCAAGTGTATCATCAAATCAATACATCTATATGTTTATATATGATAGGAAGGAAGGAAGAAGGAAAGGAAGCGAGAAAGCAAGCAAGCAAACATGATGTTACAGGCTGAATCGTGTTCCCCCCATTCATATATTGAAGTTCTTACCCCAGTACCTAAGAACGTGACTGTATTTAGAAATAGGCCTTAAAGGGTGATTAGGTTAAAATAAGGCTCTTAGGGTGGGCCCTAATCCAATCTGACTGGTGTCCTTATAAGAAGAGATTAGGACGCAGACAACACAGAGGGAAGACAGTGTGAACACACAGGGGAAGATACAAGTCAAGGAAGGAGGCCTCAGAAGAAACCATCCCTGCCCACACCTTGATCTTGTTCTTCCAGCCTCCAGAACTGTGAGAAAATAAATTTCTGTTTGAGCCATCCAGTCTATGCTACTTTGTTATGGCAGCCCTAGCAAACTAACAGACATGGCAAAATGCTGTTAATTGTTAAAACTAAGTGGGGGATATACAGGTGTTCATTGTGTTATTTTTGTCAACTTTTCTGCACGTTTGAAAATTCATGTAAGAAAAAGTTGGAAGGACAAAACCTTTTAGGACATCTTCTTTAGTCAACTGGCTCTTAAGAAAATCTCTTCAATCAATTATAATTGAATTCTGCAATATAGAGATTTGGCTGCAACTTTGCTAAGAGAATAGATGAGTAGTTGGAAGTTTGACAAATTAAATGAGGAAGTCATTTTTCATTACACCAGCAGTTCCATTGTTTCAGATTTCAGGCCATTACCTCTAGAGAGACACTTAGTGACATGATTGATTTGGAAAATTATTTTGTGCAACAGAATGAAAGGACAGCACAGCAATTGCCTTGAGTTCTAGCTCCAAGTTATTTCAAAACAGCAGCGATGGCAGTTGGCAAACTTTGGGACATGGTGACATGGGTAAGGGACGTCAATGCTGGAATTATCCAAACGGTGCATTAACTCTGTCGGTCTGCCAATACCTCAAACATATACTTCCTGATAAAGTTTTATTGCTTCTTTAGTAAACAGTTTAGAGACCTTGATCACTGGATTTGATCCAAGCAAAAAGCAAGTTCATTTTGTATATTTTGCTTGTCTTTTTCTTTTTCTGCTCTTTTCAACAACTGCTCAGACACCCAATGTCCTATTTCTCTTCTCCCTGGCATCCATGAGATATAAAAAGAAGTGATCACACATTTAGGTGTTACTATTGTCAGTGGGTGTTCACATTTCTAATGGCATCAAGATCCTAAGAGAGTGGTTCTCAACCCTAGTAACTAACTCATCAATCACCTGGGAAGAGTTAAACAAAACAAAATAACAAAGATAACGATGCTGGGACATACCCCCAAACATTCTGATTTAATATGTTCTGAGGTAGGACCTTGGTATGGGTATTTTTTAAAAGCTTCCCAGGTGATATCATTGTGCAGCCAGATAAGAACAATTACCCTCACATAAAGTCAATTCCTAACCACAAGTCCAGGCACTTCTGGGGAGTCTCTGAAGAGCCTTTAAAGGGTCCTTTATTTTATTTTATTTTTTAATATTTATTTATTTATTTAGGCTGCACCGGGTCTTAGTTGTGGCACACAGGATCTTCGTTGCAGCATGCAGGATCTTTAGTTGCAGCATGCACACTCTTAGTTGAGGCATGCGGACTTCTTAGTTATGGCATGTGGGATCTAGTTACCCAACCATGGATTGAACCTGGGCCCCCTGCACTGGGAGCACGGAGTCTTACCCACTGGACCACCAGGGAAGTCCCCTTAAAGGGTTCTTTAAATCATCTCTAAAACGATCCTTCTCTTTGATTTTAAAATCATTTTGAAAAACAATTATGTCTAAGTATACTATTAAAGTATCATTTCACCCAAAAAATGTTAAAAGTGTTTACCAGCAAGGGATGCTATTGTGCAAAAAGGGTAAAGAATAATTATTGTAGTTGCCAGGTTGTTACATCTAAAATATTTTCCCCCATTGACAACCCCATAACATGAGTTTCCACTAGAGCACAGATCTTAATTTCTAAATAATATTTCCTACTAAAGGAAACCAGCACTTCAGTGAGCAATTTCAGCTCTGAAGCATGGAAAGTACATGGTGAGGCTAAGACATCTGTTTGCCTTAAAGCAAGAAAGTGCTCAAGGTCTAATGGGGGTGTTTCAAAAGGGCTCTGAAGCCAGAATGAAGAAGCTCCTGTTGGCTAAATTTGGGACAATTTGAGCATCAGAAGAAATAATAACTATAAAGTGATTGCAATACAATAAATAAATAAAAATCCCCAGTCCATAATGATATGCAAAATTAAACAAAATGAAGAAAAAGAACAGGAAAAAAATGAGGAAATTCATTTGCCAATATAGAGGTGACTATTAATAACTCTTTATTCTGAATGAAGAGAGTTAGACAGTAATTCTGTCCTAATAGAAGGAACCGAGACTCATCTCCAGGTGATGGAGGAAAGCTCTTCTTTTGATGGATGCTAGCTAATAAAGAAAAAAATGGAAGATTTTAAAAAAAATCACCAGACTTCAACGAAATAACTGATTAATGCAGCAGTCATTAATAAATATAACTATTGGATAAAATGTTAACAGGACTTCTGCTTTTGTTACAGATGGAGTAACAAGGATAAGATACGCCCTAAAACACCAGACAAAATATATGAAACAATAACACTCAAGACATTGGACATCAGCCAGTGAAGGACAGTGATCCCTGAGAGACTGAAAACAAGTGAAGTGAGTACTCAATGTCCCAGCTTACTGCCTGCACTTTCCAGGCTGCAGCGTGAAGAAGGGGAATTTAGGCAGTGACTAGTGATTTCCTTGAGTTGAGTTGAGTTGAGTTGATGGAGCTGGCATTCCAGGGAAGCTAAGACGCCTAGAGTTTGCAGGGGTGAAAAGAAGTGAGCTGAACAAAGAAAACTCTGGAGATCTAAAGGGAATATCCCTCAAGTATTAAACTGACTGCTGTTTAGCACATGCATGTGAGGAAAACACCTGAGACCAGGGAAAGAGCCACCTGAAAAGATTAGAAGGGACAGTGCCAGGAGTTTGCCCAGGGTCAGAAATAGTGCCTGTGTCCACCAGCCAGAGTGGAAAACCTCACAATTCACAGAGAACCAGATATAGTACTTCAAAGGATCTTGCTTCAGTAGTGGGAAGAATTCACCCCAGAATTAATGCAGCTTTAGTCCCACCTAACAAAACTTAAATGTAAGCTCCGAAAAGATCAAATTATAAGCAACTTAGTCATGTTCTAGAACAAAGCTGAAGGCATTTATTTATAGGGGGACAAAAAGGACCATATGGTATAATTCACAATATCTGGCATCCAATCAAAGATGCATGCAATTAAGCAGAAAAATACAACGCATAATGAGAAGAAAAATGGATCAACTGAAAGTGACTCATATATGATACAGGTGATAGAAAAAGAACATTGAAACCTTTATCATAACTGCATTGCATATGTTCAAGAAACCGGAGCAAAGATTTAACATGTTAAGAAATTGAGTTTGTATTTTAAAAATTTTAATAAAGAAAACTCTGGGCTCAGATGGCTTCATTGGTGAAATAACATCAATTTTATACAAAGCCTTCCAGAAAATTGAAGGAGGGACTACTTTCCAACACATTTTATGAGGCCAGCATTACTCTGATACCAAAATCAGACACAGACTTTATAAAAAAGAAAAAAAGAAAAAAACCCTACAGACCAGTATCTTTTATGAATATAGATGTAAAAATTCTAAACAAAAACTAATGAACTGAATCCAACAGTATATGAAAAGGATAATATATCATTTGCATTCCCAGGAATGCAAAGTTGGTTTAGCATTTGAAACTCAATTAATGTTTCTAAAAAGGAAAACCCAGCAAATTAGTAGTAGAAGGGAACCTTCTCAATCTGATAAAAAGCAACTATGAAAAATCTACAGCTGACATCATATTTAATGGTAAAAGACAGGATCCTCTACCCCAAGAACAAGTTTTCACTGCTTCTATCCAATATTGTACTGGAGGTTGTAGCCAGTGTAATAAGGCAAAAAAGAAAAAAAAGAAAAAGAAAAAAAGAAAAGTTATACAGATTAGAACGGAAGATATAAAACTTTCTTTATTCTCAGATAACATGATCATTTGCATAGAAAATACTAGAGAATCTATATAAAAATAATTAGAAATAAGGGAGTTAAGCAAGCTTGTAGGATGCCAGTTCAATATATAAGTCAGCTGACTTTCTTATATACTAGAAACAATCAGAGATTAAAATTTAAAAATAGTACCATTTACAAAAGCATCAAAATATTAAATACTTAGGGATACACATGACAAAAATGTATACTGTAAACTATGAAACATTCCTGAAATTAAAGAAGACCTAAATAAATGGAGAGCTATTGTGTTCATGGATCAGAAGACACAACATTGTTAAAATGTCACTTCTCCCCAATTGATCTATAGATTCAATGCTATCTCAATTAAAATCTCAGAAAACTTTGTTTTGTAGAAATTGACAAGTTGATTCGAAAATTCATATGGAAAAGCAAAGGACCTTGTAGAGCAAAAGCCATTTTGAAAAAGAACAAAGTTGGAGGACTTACACTGTCTAACTTTAGCACTTATAAGCTGCAGTAATCAAGAGTGTGGTATTGCTATAACATAGACAAATAGATCAATAGAACAGAACGAGAAGTCAAGAAATAGACTTATGCACATTATGTCAACTGATTTTCAGCAAAGATGCAAAGACAATTTAGTTTCAATAGATGCTGGAACAATTTGATATGCATATCCATACCTCACACCATATACAAAAATTAACCCCCAAATGATCACATATCAAAATATAAAAACCTAAAACTACACAATTTCTAGAAGAAAACAAGAGAAAAACTTCATGACAGGTGACAGACTAGGCAAAGATTTATGAGGTATAAAAACAAAAATATGATTTATAAAATTAAAAATAGACAAATTACATATAATCAAAACTAAGAACTTTTGCTTATTGAAAGACACTGTTAAGAAAATTTAAAAGACAAGCCACATACTAGGAGAAAACATTTGCAATTCACATATGTGATAAAGGTCTTGCACCCAGAATATATAAAGAACTCTCAAAACTCTACAATAAGAAAAAAAAAATTTTTTAATGGGCTAAATATTTGAACAGAAACTTTACAAAAGAATATATACAGATGGCAAGTAAGTACATGAAAAGATGCTCAACATCATTATTCATCCAGGCAAATGCAAATTAAAACTGTAAGGGGATACAACTAAGTACCCATTGAAATGGCAAAAACCTAAAAAGATTGACCATACCAAGTGCTGATAAGCATGTGGAAGAACTGGAACTCTCATCACTGCTGGTGAGAATGTAAAATGGTACAACCACTTTGGACAACAGTTTGGTAATTTCTTATAAAGTTAATCAGATTCCTATCAGTTGGGTATTTACCGTAGAGATACAAAAGCACATGTCCATACAAAAACCTGTTTGTAAATATTTATAACAACTTTATTTGTAATGGCCTGCACTGGAAAATATCCCAAATATTCCTCAAGATGTGAATGGATAAATAAATGGTGCAATATCCATACCATGGGATCTATTCAACAAGAAAAAGGAATGAACTATTGATACACACACAATAGGGATGCATCTCAGAATAATTATACTCAGTGAAATAATCCAGACAAAAGAAGAGTACTTACTGTGGGATTCTATTTATATATAAAGTTTTAGAAAATGCAAATTAATCTGTAGTGGTAGAAAGCAGATCTGTGGTCGTCTTAATGATGGGGGAGGGGAGGAGAGGATAAGGGGAAACTTTTGGGGGAGGTAATGGATATGTTCATTACCTTTATTGTATTATGATTTCGTGATGTATACACATTTCAAAACTTACCAAATTGTACACCTTAAAACACATGCAGTTTAATATATGGCAATTATATGTCAATAGGGATGTTTTTAAAAGTTGATACAATGTTTGTGTGCTACCAAAGTATTACCTCACAGATTAACTGCTAATTAGTAAGTGAGAAACAAATCTACAAAACATATCTGGCAGCTGCCATGGTAACCAATTAATAAAACTTAACATCACTAATGGTGGGACAAACTGGCAATAAGTGCCTCCTAATGTAATTTAGTAAGTTCACAGAAACCTATTTTTACACAAAAGGTTTAACCTGAATCTTATCAAATGTCAAATTTAGAGAAAATACTAGGGATAGACGAAGAAGCTAAATAAGACCTCATGAAACAGACAAATCCAGAATGTGGGACATTCTACAAGAAAATTTTCCTAGTCTCTTCAAAAAGTCAATACGTGGGGGAAAAATTGATAAGGAATGACAAATGCCATGTGTGAACTTTTATTGAATTCTACTTTAAAAAAAAAAAAAAACCAGAAAACATTTTGGAGAAGATTGATGAAAATTCAATAAGGATTAAAAATCTATCAAAATGTATACTGTCCCCACAAAATCTTCCCTCTTCAAGGTTGTTTACCACACTCCTAAGTGAAAAGAATATTGCCCACATATAATTGCAGAGGTCTTGTGAAGCCATATACCTTGGAAATGGTGAAGTAGGCTGTGGTTTGGAGCAGAGGAAGAAAACTGAAGTGGTTCCTTAATAAAATGACGCTGTCTACTCCAGAATTAGTGCCATTTCTTCCAATACCTTGAAAAAACTGTAGAGGGATTGTCAGCTATACCTTTAGTATGACCTACCAGTGGAATCACTTTTTGGTTTTCCTCCCTTGTGTTGCATTGACACCATCAAAGAATCCTGTTTATAATCCCTTTTTAGACATACAAAGACCATCATTAATGTTAGAGTAAAATTTGCAAAGTAAAACTTCCACTAGAAGAACAATCTTAACATTCTCTGTAGAGATGGAGACCTGTGATGCTTGATAGAACACCTAACCTTGCAGCTTTGAAGAAGACATAGATATGCTTTATGCAAACACTGATGGCAAGGGAAGCTGCCCATCTTCCCGCAATAAGTCTGGTGGTCAATTTTCATGAAAGACATCAGCTTCATCAGACTCAGGACCTCGAATCACCACTTTTCAAGGTCTTTGTTTCAAACAAGAAAGAGCAGTAGAAAGTAACACACTTTCCTATAGACAGAAATTTGCTGGCTTTCTAGAAGACAGGTCTTGTTCACTTGAATGACCTTCAGGAAAAAAAAACAGAGGGGAGGGACAAGGAATGTTGAGAGTAAAGGAACACTTACTTAGGACAATTGGACATGGATGAGTTTATTCATGGCTTGATTTATTGGTGGATACTTTTGATCAAATCAACGAGGTCACTCTTTCCATTCAAACCCTTACGCACTATTAGGAAAGCTACCAAGACTCCCTCCTATCCAAACTGCTGCTCTGGGAAAGGACATGGGAGAAGGCAACTGTGCTAGGAAAAAAAAATGTTTTTTTAGGCTGAAGTAGAGACTACATTTTCCCCCCATTTTTCTGCAGGCAAAAATCTGTAAACACCTGGAATCCTGCAGAATTCTTTTGATGGTTATTTCTGCTCCAGTGATCTTGAAATGAATTGTGAGTTCATGATCCTCAACTTGCTGACATCAAGCACGCAGATTCTGCCAAAAATGACCTCACAAAGGAATGGATGCTGCATGGATTAACCCAAAAGAGTTCCGGAAAAGTCTGGTGCTCCTTGCCTCAAGTCTGCCCTTGTCTTGCAAGCATTCGATGAGAGCTCTGATTCCATTACTACATTTGTGAACTATGTTTGTGAACAAGAGTTTTTCATCACTTGTCAGCCAAATCAAAAGACGGAATCCACTGAATGTCAAAAATGACATTTGCATTTTATCAAATAGCACTCCACAATTTCATCCTCTCATTCAAGCTAAATAGCAGCAGCTTTGCTGTTAAATTCACTTTTGAGTGAACCTTTTCTTTGTATGGAAAATTTCACATCTTTGCAAAAATTTTGCATATTTCCCAAGGAATGGCTATTAATTTGTGCCTGAAAAAATGAGAATGAAGCTTAAGCATAAAGATTGTTTATACATTCTGTGTAAGTGTGAAAAAGGAATTTCCTTTGTTGCAAATGGTGCAAAACATTGTGGGTCTATGTTTACGTGCTTTTTTCTGGGATGTAATATCATTGCTTCTCTTGGTTTCTCAAAGTAGTACCGTAACCTATAAAGGTAAGAAACCCTGCTAAAAGAATGAAACTCTAACAGTGGAATTTCAGGCATTGCTCAGTAGCTGGGGCAGGATTCATAAAGCATCCAGCTTTTCCAGTGCCCTAAAACTTTGCAACTAAGGTGATCTCCTCCATCACCTATGCCTAAGTTCATTCTTCTAGAGTCTACTTCAAGAGGTGAAAAGTCAAATGTTGCCTAATTTTTTACAAATCTGTCTTTTTCAACCAATTGTTTCACCACTTTTTTACGTACCCTGGCCTTACTCAGCTGTCATGCTCCTCTGAGTTTATCAACAGAGATCTCGTCCTGTGCATAAGAAGCAGTAGCAGGGAAGTCAATCTTCATCATATTTTTATATTTGAGGCTAATAATATCTCAGATTGTATGCTGTATTTTGAACATAATTTCCTGTATTTTTTTTTCTGTTAGAATTGGAAAATAAGTCTGCTATTGAAAATATTTCTGCAGTTACAGGGTTGACCCATAATATTGCTCTAGAAATAGAGACAGTAAAGTACAAGTAGAGGATAAGATCATTGATTATGTCATTGGTGTTGTATTACCACAACAGTGTCACATCTGTCTTTCTTTGCTATATGAACCAATGATATATGAACAAAAATTAATGTGATGGAAAGGTGCAAATTTTTGAAACTTTATTAAATATTTATTAATTAACAAAGTAGCTCAAAAGCAATGATGAAATAAGAAAATCTAAAACTGACAGCAAATATAATTTTGTTTGTGTGATTTTTTCAAATAGAAGTCACAATATTCTCATTCAACCTCATTTGTAGATGTCACACCATTGTGGTGACTACAATCTACTCCTCTTTACCATGTGTTTAATTAAAAAGCTCCCTCATGGATACACTTAATCACTTTTGATTATATATTTTAGAACAAATTAATAAATTCCATGGCACTAGCCTAAGTGCAATTGAAGCACTTCTCAAGTAGGAAACATAATATGATTTTTTCCTGCTAGATATAGAATTCAAATAGTAGAGAAGACAAAAATTTGTCCAAACAATTTATTTTTTAATTGTGCTACTTTTAGAGCTCTCTCCTCTACTTGACTTTCCATAAGATGGGATTTCAGGAGCTATGTAACATTTCTAAAATGTTACAACGGTCTTTAAAAAACTTTTCTCCATCGACTTATCTGACATCTGGGAATTGGGAGAATAATCCTAAATATTTTAAAGTTATATTAAAAATGTTCATTGCAATGAAAACTATGATTTCTAAAAGTTTAAAATTCCTATAATTGTTTAAAAGATTGAAAATAATTTAATTAAGTGTTTGAAATAAGAAACATGAAAAATAATAAAGACTAATGAAAATAAAGCAGGAGATGGGAAATAATCTAAAATCTCTGAAATTAATGAAATAAAAGAAAGAATACAGAAAACCAAAAGCTTATTCATTAAAAGAACAAATGTAACTCCTTGTAAAAGTGATTAAGAAAAATTATGTTTAATATTAGGAATGAGAAATAAGATAAACTCATAAAATTATTTTTTAAATTATAAAAATATAATGTGTAAGTTTATGACAATAAATTTTAAAATATATGAAAAACAAATTATGTACTAAAAAGAGAAAACTTGAATAAGTAAGTAATTTAGGAGAAATCAGAATTATAACTTAAGATATATGATTCTTAAAAACACCAGACGCAAAGAGATTTATATTGATAGCTGAGTAATAGCTAACATTTGAAGAACAAATAATTCCTATGTTATTTAAACTCTAGCAAACCACAGAAAAATATGGAAATTCCCCTCATTAATTTTATGAAGCTAGGACAACTTTATATCACATCCTAATAAAGATGGAACAAAAAAGATAACTATAGAACAAATCCATCTACAAATGATCTAAATGACCTTTCAGTAAATTGCATCTCTGTGTGTACTGATAATAATAATAGCTAACACAGCAGCTTCTCTCTGCCAGACCCTATTCTAAGCTTTTTATACATATTAATTCATTTAATACTCAAAAAAATCCCATGAGGTAAGTACTTTTATTACCTCCATTCTACAGATAAGGAACTGAAAGCAGACAAAGTTACTCTCCTAGGATCACACAGTAAGACTTGGAGTTGGGATTTGAGTGTAGGCAGTCTGGCTCAAGTCCAGGCTTTGTACCACTGAACAAAGCTGCTACAGCCAAGTGGAACTCATTCTGTAAATATCATTCAACTTCAAAATATCCATCAAATTAGTTCACTGAGCAACACACTAAAAGAGGAAAGACTGTATTATTATATCAATATCCAGTCATTTTCAACAAAAACTCCTGGTAGTATAGAATTGAAGGAAATACTTTAATATGGTACAGACCACTTATAAAAGTCCCATGACAAACATATTAAGCAATAGCATATTAAAGTCATTTCCATTAAAATCAGGATCAAGAAGTGTGCCCACAATTATAATTTCCAGTTTTAGCTGAAATACTGAGATAAAAAAATAATCATTATAAATATTGAAAAAGAAGAGACAAAATTTTCTTGGTTTTTCTTAATGCTATTGTATATTCAGAAAAGCCAAGAGGTTAATGCATTTTTTTTTAGAAATAATAAGAGAAATTGGTAATGTGATTAGGTACAAGATAAATATTAAAAAACCCAGAATAATTTTATTTATAATTGCCATAACCACTTAGGAGTAGAAATGGAAAAAATATTCCATTGATATTAGCCAAACCAAAAGCAAACAAAAACCCACAACCTAAGATGGGCACAGGACCTATATTTGGAAAACTATAATTTTTGTTGAGGGATATAAAACAAAACCTGAACTAATAGAACATTTCCTGATCCTGCATGGAAGTCTTAATATTAAAAATGTCAATCATTTCCAAATGGGTACAACAATTTAATGCAAATCCAATCAGAATACCCATTTTTAAAACTAGGCAAAATGAATATAAAGTTTATATAAAGGGATAAATATCTGAGAAGAGCCAATAATTTTAGAGGAAGATGTGTGTGTGTGGAGGGCATAGGTACCACCTTGCCTTGCCAAATATGAAAACTTACTACAAATCTACTATAATAAAATGGTATTCCTATACATTTACCTAAAACATTTTGGGACAATACTAAAAGAATTTAAGAACACTATATTCATAGTCAACAAGCTAACATAATTATTTAAATTAATTTTTTATTTACTCCAATATAGAACACTACCCTGATATATCACAGTAGAGATGGTAATAGAGCATTGTGATAAAATAGAGATGACAGGAACAAATTCAAAGATATATGGTAGCTTCATATATAACCAGATTGGCATTTCACTACAGGGTGATTCATCATTAATTGGATAAATGGTGTTGGCACAATTCTCCACTTGAAATACACCCTCTAAACATTAAAATTCCATACTTATTTTTTTTAATTATGAGGGGAAAAATATAATAAGTTGAAAAGCAAATGGTAGGATGGAGCAAAATAATTGCATCATATGTGACCAAGTAAGTGTCATTGTCTCCAAAATACAAATTCCTCATAAGAAAAAGACAAAAAAAAAAAAAAAAAAAAAAAAAAAAAGATGAGCAAAGATATGAGCAGGGAATTCACAGACAAGAAAACGTAATCATACTGGACTGAATGTCAATACTATGACATAGTATGAGTGTGTTTCACGTTTGGTAATTGCAATCATTGTTGCTTTTGTTGTGGTCATCCATGTACAATGCTTGGTGTCAGTCGATTTATCTCTTGTAAAAATAAAATACAGTGTGTGTGTGAAAAAAAAAAAAAAAAAAAAAGAAAACGTAATCATTAACAAACACTTGAAAATATGCATAACCCTGCATTTTTCACAGAACTAAAACAAATAATTTTAAAATTTGTATGGAAACACAAAGACCCCAAATAGCCAAAACCATCTTGAAAGAGAAGAACAAAGCTGGAGGAATCATGCACCCTGACTTCAGACTACACTACAAAGCTACAGGAATCAAAACAGTATGGTATTGGCACAAAAAACAGACACATAGATCAGTGGAGCAAAATAGCACAGAAATAAATCCACGCACTTAATTAATCAATTAATCTATGACAAAGGAGGCAAGAATATACAATGGAGAAAAGACAGTCTCTTCAATAAGTGGACCTGGGAAAACTGGACAGCTACATGTAAAAGAATGAAATTAGAACATTCTCTAACACCACATACACAAATAAACTCAAAATGGATTAAAGACCTAATGTAAGTCTGGTAACCATAAAACTAGAAGAAAACATAGGCAGAACACTCTCTGACATAAATTGTAGCAATATTTTCTTGGATCAGTCTCCTAAGGCAAAACAAATAAAAGCAAAAATGAAAAATGTGACCTAATTAAACTTAAAAGTTTTTGCACAGCCAAGGAAACCATCAATCTTTTTTTTTAAGAGGGAACAGTATAATTTATTGTATATTCATTCACCATAATACCTGATCAATACTTGTTTATAACATATTATGACATGTATTTTCCCAAGAAGCAAGGATTTGAAATTGAATACATAGGTATTAACTCAGAAGATTTATCTTTATTTCAAAATTTTTGTCTCATATATTATTTTTTTCATGTTAAATGTGGTTTTCTTGGGAAGTGAGTATTTTTATTGAGTGAAAGATTTAAAAAATTCTATAGTGCTTTACAATTTTAAATAAAAAGGCAACCAACTAAATGGGAGAAAATATTTGCAAATGCTATGACTGATAGTGGTTAATATCCAAAATATATAAACAGCTCAGACAACTCAACATCAAAAAACAAACAACCGAATTAAAAAATGGGCAGAACACCTGAATAGACATTTTTCCAAAGAAGACATACAGATGGCCAACAGGCACATGAAAAGATGCTCACATCATTAATTATCAGAGAAATGCAAATTAAAAGCACAATGAGGTATCACCTCACACCTGTCAGAATGGCTATCATCAAAAAGAACACAAATATCAAATACTGCCAAGGATGTGGAGAAAAGGGAACTGTCCTAGTTGGTAGGAATGTAAATTGGTGCAGCCACTGTGGAAAACAGTATGGAGGGCTCTCAAAAAACTAAAAATAGAACTACCATATGACCCAGCAATTCCACTCCTGGGTATATATCCCCAAAAAACAAAAACACTAATTCAAAAAACACTAATTCAAAAAGATGCGTGCATCCCAATGTTCACAGCAGCATTATTTACAATTGCCAAGATGTGGAAGCAACCTAAGTATTCATCAACAGATGAATGGATAAAGAAGCTGTGGTGTATATATATATATATATATATATATATATATATATATATATATATATACACATACATACAATGGAATACTACTCAGCTATAAAAAAAGAATGAAATTTTGCCATTTACAACTACATGGATGGACTTGGAGGGCATTATGCTAAGTGAAGTAAGTTGGACAGAGAAAGACAAATACTGTATGATGTCACTTATATGTGGAATCTAAAAAATACAACGAAGTAGTGAATATAAGGTAAAATAAACAGACTCATAATATAGAGAACAAACTAGTGGTTACCAGTGGGGCAAGGGAAGGGGGGAGGGACAAGATAGGAGTAGGGGATTAACAGGTACAAACTACTATGTATAAAATAAGTAAGCTACATGGATATATTGTACAACACAGGAAATATGGCCAATATTTTATAATAACTATAAATAACTAACATTTAAAAATTGTGAATCACTCTGTTGTACACCTGAAACTTATATAATATTGTACATTAACTATACTGCAATAAAAAAAGAAATATGCCTAACTCCATCAGTAGTATGGAACTACAAGTTAAGCAAGACACTTTTTCAACTTCAGATTGCCAATTATTAAGAGCAACAGATTCTAGTGTTGTTGAAGGTAGAGTTGAAACTGGCAATCTCATATAACTGATAAGAATGTCAATTACTACAAAATTTTATGAAATTAACCTGGTGAGATCTACTGAAAACTAAAATGTCCATATGCTTTAAGGATTCCACTTAGAAGAATGTAGCCTATAGAAATAAAAAGCAATACCTAAGAATATATGTTTAAAATTTTTCATTATGGCATTACTTACAAAACAAAAACAAAAAAACCTCCAAATAACCTGAATGTCCCTTGTAAGAAACAGTCAAATAAATTATGATATATCCACACTGTGTACTATTATGCATCTTTTATAAAGGATGTTTCATGTACCTTATTGCTCTGGAGATATCCATGGTATATTACTAAGTGAAAAAAGACATTGTAGAATAATGTGGGTGTGATTTAAAGCTATTTTTAAAAACAAAAGAAAACAAACTCTCCCTATATACAAATGAACTTATTTACAATACAGAAATAGGGTCACAGATGTAGAAAACAAACTTATGGTTACCAAGGGGGAAGGGGGGGAGGGATAAATTGGGAGATTGGGATTGACATATACACACTACTATATATAAAGTAGATAACTAATAAGGACCTACTGTATAGCACAGGGAACTCTACTCAATACTCTGTAATGGCCTATATGGGAAAAGAATCTAAAAAAGAGTGGATATATGTATATGTATAACTGATTCACTTTGCTGTACAGCAGAACCTAACACAACATTGTAAATCAACTATACTCCAACTAAAATTTTTAAAAAATAAAAATGATTTCTCGGGCTTCCCTGGTGGTGCAGTGGTTGGGAGTCTGCCTGCCAATGCAGGGGACGCGGGTTCCAGCCCTGGTCTGGGAAGATCCCACATGCCACGGAGCAACTAGGCCCGTGAGCCACAATTGCTGAGCCTGCGCGTCTGGAGCCTGTGCTCCGCAGCGAGAGGGGTCGCGATGGTGAGAGGCCCGCGCACCGCGATGGGGGGTGGCCCCCGCTTGCCACAGCTGGAGAAAGCCCTCGCACAGAAACGAGGACCCAACACAGCCAAAAATAAATAAATTAATTAATTCAAAAAAAAAATGATTTCTCAAAAAAAAATTTTTCTGTATTTTCAAAATAGTCTGAAATAATTGATATTATATAGCATGGTGTTCTTACAAGTGTTTTAGAGCTTTATTTAAGTATATTTAGAGATATTATTACTGAAGGATGAACGCAGCGCTACACTATTATTTATAATAGTAAAATGCTATATACTATATATAAACAATGACTTTATACATTACCATGTGTAGCATATTTTATATCTAAATGATAGTAATTATTATTTAGTAAATGATCACGAATTGCTAGTACTACTAGTACAAAATACTACTATTACTAAATACTGGTAATTATATAAGGATAAAATATTATATATTGTAATACAGTGAATAGCACACATATGAAATTTGGATGGTTAATATTTGAATTGTCATATAACAGTAAAGTTCTATATGATATATATAAATAATGACTTATAGATGTTTTTACATATAGTATTTTACCCCTTAATAATAGCAGTAGTTACTTAGTAAATAATCGTAATTTTTGAGGGATAAAGAGCTGAATATTGTAAGGCAATAAATAATATTTGGACAGTTACTCTTACCTTGAATTGTATAAAATATTTATTTCCTAGAGCTCAATGTTGAAACCTTACAGATAATTTGCTTCAACTTTTAAATATCATGCTTCATTAGCAGTGTGGAATTTCAGCCTCCACTAACTAACCCCTATAGTTCTGTGCTGACATTCCTGTGCATTAGCTTAAAACAGTTCTGTTTACAGTATCCAGGACTTTTGAAAAAGTCATATTAATAGTCAATAAAGAAGCACGATTGTGTAAATCCATCCTAGCAAACTCTGCCATGGCATATCATAGCAGAGAGGCTAGATAACTACCATATAACTGATTCAGTACAGAAAGAAAGTTGGGGAAAAACCAAGAATATTATCTCATACAATCTTACTGGACCATCATTTGGCATCTCAGAGCCTTTGTCCTCCCCAAACTGTAACCAGATATCTTGTCTCTAAATAATCATGTTATTTAGAGACATAATGACATATAAGTAAAGAATATTTCTACTTCTAATTCCTCCCCTTTGTACCTAATTGAATGTTTGTGCCGTTCTCACCATATCCTCCTGCCACCCAGCAAACTCAGTGGCGGTAAAGAGATGGGTGAACTAATGATGCCAAGCAAGGATCAAGAACCTTATGAGTACCAAAAAAAGTGTCCCTCCCTTTTTTTAATCCTCTAACTCACTAGAATAAAGATCTTGATATTAGAATGATGTCTTGACTCCCACCAGCCTCCAAGAAAGAGTTTTCACCTGAGTCAACAGGGAACCCAACAAAATCATCAGATCCAAAGGAAACTTTTTTTTTCAGCATCCACTATGCACCAGGCTCTTTGAGTTTTAAGGCACAGAAACCCATTCAAACTAAGGTAGGTAATATGGGGAGGGAAATGGCAATAATTTAGGGCATCAGGGAAATCTCCCAGAACCTAAGGGTCATCATGGTACATGAGTCTAGGAACAGAAAGAATCCTGAGCTAAGGCCTTTTCCCCATCTGTCAGGCCTTGTGCACTGTCTCTGCTGGTGTTTCAGTCTGTTTTCACTCATATTGGTTTCCATTCTTGCCCTCTCTCCCTACTTCTGCTTCCTCATCTCCTACTTGGCTCAATTTCCCTGAAGGTCTCTTAGTATACAAATTCTAGGCAAAGGGAATATGATTTTTGAATCCATGAATGAATATATGCATGAATTAGTGGATCAATAAATGAATAAATCAGCATTACTCTCCTTTGAATTGGAACATTTATTGAAGATAAACAATCCACTGAACTCACTTATTTGCCCCAAATATCCACAGGTAGAATTTTGCAAAGATGAGTTTGGATAAGCATATTGAGCCATCTATTTTATCATGATGTAATATTTTGAGGGTTCTATTTGAAGTCCCTTATCGTTATGCTCCCAAAAAATATCTACTAAAATAGTGGCTTGTTGAAATAAAGTCCATTAAAACGTAAGAAAAAAACAAAATCTTTTCAGTCAGGCACTTAAGTAATTTAGTATTTCATTTAAGCCTTACGATACCTAAAGAATAGGTACTATTATTAGACCACTGAATGAAGAAATTTAGGCACACAGGGTTTAGAAGTCATTTTCACAATGTCACAGTGGATGCAGGATTCCCACAGGGTTTCTCTGACTATAGCTCAAGTGCTTAGCCATTGCCCTACATAGCCTACTTTGTACTCTCAGTGAAATGAGACTTTTAAGCCCTGTGTTATATAAATCTAGTTAATAACAATACAAATGTTTTGCTAAAGTTTAGCAGTTAAACATTGTGACTACTTAGTAGTTAACCTGGAAGTACAGTAGAGTTGGCAAAATGAGGAGATGATATTTGTAATCTTTAGTTTCTTTTAAGCACTTTAGTTTTTGTTTTGTAAATACTTGCAATTAATTCAGAACTCTGCAAGGATTTTGCAAGAATCTCAAATCTGCCCTAATACTCTCATCAGTTACAGTGTTAGTAGGACAGAGTTGAAGATATAATCTCCTTTATTTATTGTGAGTGTAACCTGTGGAATTATTCTTGACTTTCAAAGCTTAAAATAGCATTTCTAAATTCCAACTCTAATTGCCATATCATTTAAAAGTTATTAGACACTACTTTAAAATACACATAAATTTACATAATTTAAAAAGCAGAGTACAGTATATAATTTTTAATGTGTACTTTCCTTGGGACTGTTGGCGATTATTACATATTTTGATGTTGGAGTATATTTCTCTGCTATAATCATGAGTGAACTACTGTATCACTGCATATCCACTTCTATTTTACTATAAAATATGACTCCCTTGGCCTTTTACATGAGATCATAGTAGTGTCCTTTAGTGTATCCTCTTGTCTCCATACAGCACTTTTACCCATCCCAGGCTAAAGAGTTGTCTTTCTAGTCTTCTAAATCTCCAATAAAGAAATACATGTCTTCATTATCTACATAATGGCCTCAATTCTCCATTTCCCTTTGGGTATGAACACTGGTCTGAAACTGCATTACATCATCTGTGATTCCAAGTTCATTTTTAACCTCAGCACAGAGGCAACTGGCAGGTTCTATTAAACCAGAGTTTGGTTCTATTTTATTTTATTTTATTTTTTATAGATCTTACTTACCTACTTACTTACTTACTTACTTACTTACTTATTTATTTATTTATTTATTTATTTATTTATTGGCTGCGTTGGGTCTTCCGTTGCTGTGCGTGGGCTTTCTCTAGCTGCAGCAAGCGCGGGCTACTCTTCGTTGAGGTGTGAGGGCTTCTCATTGCGGTGGCTTCTCTTGTTGCAGAGCACAGGCTCTAGGCGTGCAGGCTTCAGTAGTTGTGGCACACGGGCCTCAGTAGTTGTGGCACACAGGCTTCAGTAGTTGTGGCACATGGGTTTAGTTCTCCGCTGCATGTGGGATCTTCCCAGACCAGGGCTCGATCCCGTGTCTCCTGCATTGGCAGGCGGATTCTTAACCACTGCACCACCAGGGAAGCCCTAGTTCTATTTTAGTTCTATTTTTTCTACTCTGCTAGGATCTTAACTCCAGGATCATAGTTCAGGCACAGCATATCATCCTGGTATCTTACATCACTAAGGTTTTCTTCTCTCTCATAAAGACAATTTCATTGGCCAATATTACCTGGCGTGGATCTGGCTCTAATATCTTCCCCAGGCTTACAGGTTCTTTTACTGACCTTGCTTAAATTTAAGTATACCTTGAGTTTGTAGAGCTATTCAGAGAGAAGTCAAAGGTAAATGTGGCTTTAATAATTGAATGTAGGGCAGAAATTTTTGCAAAATTATTACTGGTTTTTCTTTAAAAAATATCTGACAGAACGTCAGTAGAATTTATCTGAATTCATCATTCAAGTCTTTCTGTCCTAATCAATTGTAACAAAATTTTTAATTTTGCCAGGAATTTTCCTTTTTCTCTTTGAATAGCACAGGCAAAATACCAATTCTCAAACTATGAAATGCAAAAAGAGAACACTTCTTAAGGATTTACTGGCTTAATGGAAAAGGATACACTGAGGAAAGAAGTATTAGCTTATAAAATTTTCCCTGGGCTGTGTGTTTCTATCAATCTGCAGAGGAGACAAAATTAGATCTGTAGGACTGTTTTTCTGAGCTCTTGGTAAGGTCTCTGTATCTCCTTACTGTCGTGCCTATATTGAGGTTTCAAGACAGCAATTTCACTTCTAGCAAGTAATTAAAACAATAATTAAAATAACAAGACAAGATGTATCCCTTGTTCCTCACTCCCTTGCAAATTGTACTATGAGAAGCAGAGGTTCAGGCTTCCCTGGTGGTGCAGTGGTTGAGAATCTGCCTGCCAAGGCAGGGGACACAGGTTCGAGCCCTGATCTGGGAAGATCCCACATGCTGTGGAGCAACTAAGCCCGTGCACCACAACTACTGAGCCTGCGCTCTAGAACCTGCGAGCCACAACTACTGAGCCTGCGTGGCACAACTACTGAAGCCCGTGTGCCACGACTACTGAAGCCCACGTGCCTAGAGCCTGTGCCCTGCAACAAGAGAAGCCACTGCAATGAGAAGCCCATGCACCACAACAAAGAGTAGCCCCCGCTCGCCACAACTAGAGAAAGCCTGCGCGCAGCAACGAAGACCCAACACAGCCAAAAATAAATAAATTAATTAATTAAATAAAATAAATTTTAAAAAAAAGAAGCAGAGGCTCTCTGCTTCTGCCTAAATGTGCTCTCACTCCCCCACATACACCAGTTGTCTTGCAAATCAGAAGCCAGTCATAACCATTAAGAACTACCTTGTTATCCCTTATTTTGATTAATTCTCTTCCTCCAGAGCACACATTTAGACGATGACATCTGTTCTGAAAAGCTTCCACCTGGAAAGCCACAGTTCTCATTTTTTTCCCCTCTGCATATATAAGATTCATTGTCATGAAATAGGTTTTAAAAATAGTAATAAATATTTGATTTAATTAACCCACAGAAAATGTCAGTCTTTTAAAACTTCAAATTGAGGAAAGGAAACAGGAGATTTGTGTAAGTAAATCAGTTCCATCTTTTTTTAAAAAATCACATGACTAATATTATTTGTCAGTATGCCTTGGATTTGTCACACTAATTGATTAATAAATCGTCTATTTACTGATGTTCCCATAGTAGAATCCTACATGTGCTATGGGTGTTCATTGATTTACATTTTAATTAATGATTTCTTTTCTCTGAAACTGAAGTGCCAATATGATTATAATGCATCTGCTGGGGGCAGAGTTCAGCAGAGCCTCTCAAGAGTAGAACTAACATAGAAGACAACAGGCGTTTTACCACAGGAGAGTCAATTAAACCAGCTCCCTCGAGATGTTCAGTCTCAGAGGAGTGAGCTCTCAAGTCCCTTCTCGCAAATAACTTCCCTGGCGGTCCAGTGGTTGGGACTTCGCCTTCCAATTGGGGGGTGGGGGGGTTTGATCCCTGGTTGGGGAGCTGGGGTCCAACATGCCTCACGGCCAAAAAGCCAAAAGATAGAACAGAGGCAATGTTGTAACAAATTCAGTGAAGACTTTAAAAGGGTCCACATCAAAAAAATTAAAAAAAAAAAAAAAAAAAGAAAGAAAATATACAGAACAACACTTAAAAAGCCAAAAAAACACAAATAGCTTCCTGATCACCTCTGCTGTACACATCGGCCACTGAACTAGATATTTAGGTCTTTATTTTATGCTCAGAAATTGCCTCTGTTGGCATCATTCATACTTTGTACCAGCTTTTGGCCCCTCGTGGTAAAGATGCATGGTGTAGGAATCCGATGGAACAAGGTTTTGAAACAGAATTGCCATTTACTAGCTGTGACCTTGTGGTAAATCTTTTGACTGTCTCCATTTCTTCATCTGAAAATAGTATTCAATGAGGCACGTCCTGTCAAGTATCAGGCACAAAGAAGCATTCAATAAATGAGAACTCTTCTCTCCTCTGTGGCCATCCAGATCCAACTGGGTTTGGTATCTTCGTTGTTTTATATTTCAATGATATAGAAGTTTATCCTTGTATGGTCCTTTGGGAGAAACGTGTCATAAACTTGCTAGATTTTCTACAATGAATGTGTATAAGTTTTAAAATCAAGGGCAGGATGGAAAACCCTTACTTTTCTGGATTCAAAGAGGCATCCACATGCTAAGCGCACATTTTTTTTTTAAACTGAAGTATAGCTGATTTACAATATTGTGTTAGTTTCAGGTGTACAGCAAAGTGATTCAGATATATACATATTTTTTTCATTTTCTTTTCCATTATAGGTTATTACAAGATATTGAATATAGTTCTCTGTGCTATACAGTAAATCTTTGTTGTTTATCTACTTTATACATGGCGGTGTGTATCTGTTGATCCCAAATTCCTAATTTATCCCTCCCCCATCCCTTTCTGGTAACCATAAGTTTGTTTTCTATACCTGTGAGTCTGTTTCTGTTTTGTAAATAAGGTCATTTGTATTATTTTTTAGACTCCACATATAAGTGATATCATATGATATTTGTCTTTGTCTGACTTACTTCACTTAGTATGATATTCTCTAGGTCCATCCACATTGTTGCAAATGCCAATATGTCATTCTTTTTTATGATTGAGTAATATTCCATTGTATACATGTACCACATATTCTTTACCCATTCTTTTCTCCTGATGTATGCCCAGGAGTGGGATTGCTGAATCATATGGCAACTCTAGTTTTAGTTTTTTAAGGAACCTCCATACTGTTTTCCATAGAAGCTGCACCAGTTTACATTCCCAACAATAGTGTAGGAGGGTTCCCTTTTCTCCACAGCCTCTCCAGCATTTATTATTTGTAGACTTTTTAATGATGGCCATTCTGACCAGTGAGAGGTGATAACTCATTGTGGTTTTGATTTGCATTTCTCTAATTATTAGCAATGTTGAACATCTTTTCATGTGCCTGTTGGCCATTGGTATGTCTTCTTTGGATAAATGTTTATTTAGGTCTCTTGCCCAATTTTGATTGGATTGTTTTTTTGATATTGAGTTATATGAGCTATTTGTATATTTTGGAAATTAAGCCCTTGTCAGTCACAGTTTTTGCGAATATTTTCTCCCAGTCTGTACGCTACCTTTTCCTTTTGTTTATGGTTTCCTTTTAAGTGCACATACTTTACTCCCTTCTCTCTGGAAATCTCATTAAATAATAGTACAGAAATTTAAAAGGGAATAAAAGCAAAACTATTTAGAGAGTGACCTTCACAGATGAGAGATATAAACAAATTTCTGGAAGACAGGAACAGATAGAAGCTGATATATTTTTTTAAATGGCTAAGGAGGCTGCGGTCTAGAGTACTCTAGGAGGTGGCGGCAGTGAAGAAGGGAACCCATCTTTGCAACAAGGTTCCAGTGCGGTTCTCTGTGCGGGTGTGATAGATAGGATAGAGGGCTGGGAGGAGCTGAAAATATAGGGATAAACTGAAAGCTGAGTACAAGATAGGTAACTCCTCACACACCTCTCTCATTCCCACTTACAGTAGACATGCCATTTGGCATTGATGCCCAGGGAAAAAACTCAAGGTTTCTCCTCTAAAGAAATATAGTGAACTATCAGCTGAGAACCAGGAGACAAACAGAGATTTTCCATATTTTGTCATTTGGTGGGTCTCCAGGGAAAAGCCACCTCCTAGACCACATCCCTCCAGTCTACAAGTTTCACGTACATACACACATCTCCTATTCAGCCTTTCTGTTAGACTGGAAGGTTGATCTTGGAGAAAATAAAAATAATTCAGGGATTTCCCTGGTGGCACAGTGGTTAAGAATTCGCCTGCTAATGCAGGGGACACAGGCTCGAGCCCTGGTCCGGGAAGATCCCACATGCCATGGAGCACCTAAGCCCGTGTGCCACAACTACTGAGCCTGTGTGCCACAACTACTGAAACCTGCATGCCTAGAGCCTGTGCTCTGCAACAAGAGAAGCCACCGCAATGAGAAGCCCGCGCACTGCAAAGAAGAGTAGCCCCCGCTTGCAGCAACTAGAGAAAGCCTGCACGCAGCAACAAAGACCCAACACAGCCATAAATAAATAAATAAGTAAATTTATTTTTAAAAATAATAATAATTCAGGTAATATAAGAGCCCTTTCAAAAAATCTCTATTAGTATCTTCAGAGAGTCTATAACACATGGCACTCATAAAAAGTATGTATATAAAGGGGCTCTCACAAAACAAGAACTAAAGTTCCAGTTATAAGATAAATAAGTCATGAAGATGTAATGTACAGCATGGTGACTATAGTTAATAATACTTTATTGCATATTTGAAAGCTGCTAAGAGATTGAATCGTAAAAGTTCTCATCACAAGAAAAAGAATTATAACTGTGTAGTATAGATGTTAACTAAACTTACTGTGGTAATCATTTTGCAATCAAATCATTATCATTATAATATCATAATTATCAAATCATTATGTTGTACACCTTAAACAAATGCCATGTTATATGTCAGTTGTATCTCAATTAGAAAAAAAAAAACAAGAACAAGCTCCTTGAAATAAGAAAATTTGGTAATAAAAATTATAAAATTAATGTAATAGTGGAAAATAAAATCAAGGAATTTTCCCCAGAAAAGAATAACAATAATAAAAACAAAATCCCAAAGAAATAGACAATAGGAGGGGGAAAAAAAGATACAGAGGATTAATCCATTCAATTAGTAAAAATTCTAATAAAGGGACTTAAGAAACCAAGGCAACCAAGTGAAACAAAGAAGACATGTCCAGTGTTTTATTTCCATTGTATTATGCTTTATGCCCCCTCATATGTCTTAAATATTTCTTAGTAAAATAATTTAAAGACCCAGACTCAGATATATCATTGTGAGATCTCAGAGCACAAAGAATGTAAAAATATTCTAAATCTTCCAGAGAGAAACAACAGCTAACCCACAGGAAATGAAAGTCAACAGCATTAGCCTTCTCGGCAGCAAATTTCTGAGGAAAAATAACTTTGAACAAAGAGTACCATGCAAAAGCTATCGACTTTGAATAGGAAATTGTCATTTTCCTTTTTTCAACATGTAAGAACTTGCAGAGTTTACTTTGTACTATCTATTTCAGAAGAATTTACTTGAAGATGAACACCAAGAAAGAAGATGATACAGAATACAAGAAACCATGTCACTAAAAAGGAATCTAATGAAAGTAAATTTCAAGGTGACAGTTGAGAAGCTATTCTGAAAAAAATCAGTCCAAATTAGAATGTGAAATCATAGGACTCCAAGGAGACACTCCCCAATAAGTAGAAGAAGGAGGAGAAGAAAAAATCAAATCAACAGAATAAATAAGATATTCAGAATACAGTGAATAAGGCATGTTATTTTTCATTCACTAGCAATATAACAATAGAAAAAGCAATCAGAAACCAGGGAAAAATCAATAAAAATTGTAATTCAAATATGCAGCAGCTAAACTGGAGTCTGGTTTTGAATAACTGATAGAATATAAGAAGGAGAAGACATTTGATGTTGATGCCTAGAACATTTCCCTTTGAGAGATTCAAGGGTCATGACAGTGGAACCACAGAGAGAGTTGTGTTGATTGCCATTATATGGCTCTGTGATAAACCAGAGTCATCACTCATAAAAGAGTAAACACTGTTTTGTTGTGTTTTGTTTTTTTACCTCAATACACAGAATCAACCTATAGACAAAGCACAGGAGGCTTAATTATGATTACAAAACAGATTATAAATTTATCAACATTGACAATATAAAGGTTGAAGAACAACTAACAGAGGTCGGGAAATAAGGGAGGGAAGAGAGGTAGAAGAAAGGGTAGGGGTGTTAACATCCTCGGCATAAAAGATGGGCAATCAAGAGGGACTTGTGAAAGCCAAAGGATGTAATGAAATTTTAAGTATACTGTTTACAGTTATAAAAAACTAAAAATAGTAATATGAAAATACAAATTGGAACAATGGGGGAGCTAAATCCTCACCCATGATAGCAGAAAATCAATATTTAATATCCCAAGTCAACAGATCAAGAAGTGGTAATGTAAATATGTAATTTAGAGATGCATTAGGTAACCACTAACAGAACTTACAACATAAATGATTAACCATGGCTGCTTCTGGAGAGACAGGCTGGAAATAAGGAGCAATAATGTGGGGACTGGTCCTTTCTCATTATAAGTTTTTCTGAACTGTTTGAATTTTTTACCTATGTGCTTTATTGCCTGGATTTTTTAAAAATCAAAAATTTTAAAGTCTGTTATGATATTTTACCCCATTTACAGAAAGTAACTTAACAGAGATTCTAAAAGGTACAGGCCTCTGCTAACTGGCTACTCTCCACAGCTGTAATGAAATAAAACTGAGGTTCAAAATCATCATGCAGAAGTTTTTTGAGATACTAATACGCCTTTATTAATGAAAAATTATACTGTGCTTCAAAAAGTTGAGGTTTTGAGTTTAATCTTATTTTAACTTAAAAATGTTAGTTGAAAAAGTATGATGAAGACAATTATCCTTACTACTCAAATATTTGACTAAACTAGATCTTTTTCTCTGCACAACTTCTTTTTGTTGGTCCTCAAATTTTGGCAAAATCAAAGAAAATGCTCTACTTTGATTCTTTTTTTAAAAAATAAATTTATTTATTTTGTTTATTTATTTTTGGCTGAGTTGGGTCTTCGTTGCTGAGCGCGGGCTTTCTCTAGTTGCGGTGAGCAGGGGCTACTCTTCATTGCAGTGTGCGGGCTTCTCATTGCAGTGGCTTCTCTTGTTGCGGAGCACGGGCTCTAGGCACGCGGGCTTCAGTAGTTGCGGCACGTGGGCTCAGTAGTTGTGGCTCACGGGCTCTAGAGCACAGGCTCAGTAGTTGTGGCGCATGGGCTTAGTTGCTCCGTGGCGTGTGGGATCCTCCCGGACCAGGGATCGAACCCGTGTCCCCTGCCTTGGCAGGCAGATTCTCAACCACTGCACCACCAGGGAAGCCCTCTACTTTGATTCTTAAGAGAAGCTAATAAAAAGAACTGAGGGGGAAAATCTGCATATAAGAACCACCAACTTAGAATCAACCGCTTTATGTTATATTTTATTACTGTGCATATAAACAGTTTAGGTTTTTAAATGTGATATCCTTAATTTATTTTTTTTTAAGGAAAAGAGAAGGAATCCAAAAAAGGCTTGTGTCTTTTTTTACTATTTAAAAAATAGTTTGCATGTTTAATGTTTCCTCCTACTTTTATTAGGCCAGTTATAACGTAACCTAATGATACTTATCACAGGTTGGGTTTTCCAGAAGCAGATGCTGAAACAAAGTTTGGGGTGTGAGATCTTTACAGACATCAATACCTGTGAAAGGATGTGGGAAGAATTGGCAGAGGAAGAAGATGAACTGTAATGCCTGATAAAGCCCCTGGACCTTTGGGGAGGTTCTAGAGCAAATACTGCCTAATAAAGTTGTCCCCCTTTGGACTGAAATGGCTGGTCCTTTATACCCCATCTCTAGGAGCGGGCTGACCCAGGACGGGCATGGTCTCAGGCCCAGCTGCTGTTTGCAACCTAGGCAGACCCTGAAGGAGCCGTCAGCTGGAAGCTATATGCTGATCACACCCTCCACAGCTGAGCAGTGAACCTGCCTTGAGGGGCGTCTGGGTTACACATTTCTGTATCTTCATCACCACTGACCTGTGATAGTTAAATGCAAAAAGCGCCTACCTCATTAGGGAGAAACATGTCTGGTAAGCTGAGCCTGTGGTTAGCTGTGCTGTGTCCCACGGCGGCTATGGGAAATGGCTTTGTAGGTTACTTCAGCCATCCTTACTTTTGCTCAAAAATTATTTTACGATCCACAGCTCCAAGCACTTGGAAACGTCCTCTTTTCATCTTCTGCTGACTCTGCCTTCCGTGGCTTTGGATCTTGACTCTACCTCCGTACTGAGCCTCATCTGATTCACAGCCTGACTTTGTTACAACTCTGCCTGCGGGAACCTCACCCAGAAGTAGGTAGAAACCTGCAGATCATCAGACAGGTTCCATAGCACCCCACCCTAGTTGTCAGGAGCAGGGTGTCAGACATGCATGATACCAGACGCTGGGCAGGTCAGAGAATGCAGCAAAGACAAAGCAAGTCTGCCCCCATTTGGAAGTGGTTTGAGAGGTCTTTGAGCCCACCACCCATTCATCAGTTGTTTCTGCCTGCAACCCTGATTTTCCTTAGGGGAACACCACTCCCTTGCTCAGGTCACATGGGCTGAGGCTGACCCAACCCTTGTGTGCTTGAGATGGTCCTGTGGCCCAGGTCTGGCCAATCAGCCAATCTGGATAGAGCGATTGTGTCAGAAATGGACCCTCGACCCAACCATGGCAATAAAACTCCACTCCAAGACTTCAGACATATTATTGACAGGGTGCTTTCTCTCCATGGCAAATGCTCTGTGTAAGGCTATTTTAAACCTCAATTCGGCCATGCCTGAAATGGGCCTATCAGCCACAGGGGCCAATAAGTTCCTTTCCATGTCTAAACTCATTTGAAATAGATTTTTCCATTTGCCTCCCGCAAAAAAGCCTGGGCTAATACAAATCCTCTCATAACCTCCTCACTAAGTGCTGGTCCAGTTGATTTGATGGGGAACTCACCACTCCTGCTTACACCAAATCAAAAGCCTCTTTGTAAGTGTACCCTTTATTTGGGCCTGTGGAGCTTCGTGGGCATAGGCATTCATCCAAATATTTTGTCTACATCAGTGGTTCTCACACTTGGCAGCACATCAGAATCAATGGGGAGACTTGAAAATTGGAGATTCCTGGGCCTCATCCTAGGTCTACAGAATCAGAATTTCTGGGTTTGTGGCCAAGGAAAGTGTGTATTTTACAAAGCTATGCAGACAGTTTTAATCTAGTGCCAGATTTAAAAGTCACTGATCCACATAATGCCAAGTAATTGTTCTATTAAAAGCAATAAACTGGTCAGCTGGAAAACAGTCATATACATGTCTCCTGTTTGCTTGCATTATATTTTTTACAGATCTGGTCCTTAAGTTCAAGAAGGAAACACATATCCTTCCTAAAGAAACAACAGCAGCTCTGGTGGAAGAAAATTTGAGTGGAAGAAAATTGAGAGGTGGATTTACCATGAAATTCATAAAGCTTAAGTTTCAGGGCTCCACACTTGAACTTGTAAGTGCTTCCATGGCCATAAGTTCTTGTAAAATTTAAGGAGTACAATATTTTAACTACAAATGGTTGAGACCACTGTCTCTTTCCACTTCAACTTCTCCTCAGTCGTATTTCCCCTTGTGTTGGGTGGCATGGGAAGGAGGAGCCACGGGTATTTTTGGACCCTGACTAAGGAAGCTGATGAGGTTACATATAGTTCTGGTTTAGTGTAATATTTATGTGGTCCACAGCCTCTTCCATGTATAGCTTAGTTACTGCTAGCTGCCCGAGTGCAAGAACAAATTTTAGGAATGATCCTACCACTCACTATACCAGCATATTCTACCTTGTAAAATGAAAGTTCAGGGTCCAACATGACCCTCATAATATGGTACAACATCGGGGACACCAAAGACATTTGAGTGAATTTTTCCTAAAATTGACAACAATCCTAAAAATGTACATGCCAATACCAATAATAAGTGGTGAAGCCAAAAGAAAGCTTTCCACATTATCAATCATAAAAAACATCATTTGATCCATCATGCTAGAGGGAAGTCTGATTCCTCCTGTTCTCTTAGTAGAGAGTATGACAAAATCATTGGTGCAAGAAGAGGTAATCAAACACATGCAGACAATAATTTTATTTGGTGTATCAGATAGCTAATTATCAAAAAATGTCATTTTCTAAATTTTGAGATCTTCCCAGAATTTGTCAGCTTTAAATATTTTGCTGTTATGGTGTTGGTTTATATTATAATTCTAAATAAATATTTAATTTCTTATCTGATAATTTGAATTACTTTTCTTAAAAAGGGCCTCCATTCAAGCCCTGGTCTGGGAAGATCCCACATGCCGCGGAGCAACTAGGCCCGTGAGCCACAACTACTGAGCCTGCGCGTCTGGAGCCTGTGCTCCGCAACAAGAGAGGCCACGATAGTGAGAGGCCCACACACCATGATGAAGAGTGGCCCCCACTTGCCGCAACTAGAGAAAGCCCTAGCACAGAAACGAAGACCCAACATAGCAATCAATCAATCAATCAATCAATAAATCTTAAAAAAAAAAAAAAAGGGTCTCCAAAACTGTATGAGTTTCAGGCCTGTAGATTCACCCCTGGGTTGAAGTGAGCACCTTGCCCCTGCATGCTGGTAGTGGATGTGATAAAACCTAATGGATTTGTCCTTTAAGCTGCCTCAGTCTCCTAAATGTCAAATCTGCTTATTATTAAGTCAGTGAATGTGCTATTGATGGATTTAATGACTCTGTAGGAATGAGTCAATAATGACTCTGAAGGAATGAAGCTGTGTGGCCAGATGGATAAATAATACATCATTTAAAGGTTTTTGAACTTTTACCATGTTTTGGAAGAAGCTATTCTTCAAAGAAATTAGGAAGAAGGATGTATCATGGACATGGAGAAAAATATACAAACAATCAATTATGATTAACCAAGCTAGAGGAAGGGTGATTTATCTCTTATTTCCCTTTATAGGAAATACTACAAAATCATCGTCATGGCAAGATGTGATTAAGCAGATCTTGACTAATAGTGCAGGTCTGGCTTGGCTCAACATAACCTCGGAATCCATTTCTTCTTTTTCAGCAAGGGCATTGCTGCAAATAGGATGGTACGTGGTTTCATGTAGATGATGCAAATAGCATATGGAAGTTATTACAAACACACCCAGGTCTCTGTGCATGCTGAATCTCACTCCCAGCTTTAGCTGTTTATAAGCATTAGGGAGAAATCAGTTCCTATGATGACAGATATGCTCCCTTGCCCTATGCATCCTATTTCCTACACCACTTTGAACAATCTCAGTATTTACAAAGCAGCATTTAAAAACTGTTCATTTAAATTCTCTGCTCCAAGTATTTTTCGTCATACCTTAGATTCATGGGATATTAATAGGTTTACTAAGAAGAAAACTGCAGCCATAAAAGTTTGGTAAACACTGGTTTATACAACATTGAACTGATTTCTTTACTATTTGCAGCAGGACTTCTTGGAGCTTTTAATAATGAATCTCTCAGTGCAGAGTATAGAAGAATGTAGTTTGCAATGCTTCCCAAATTATATGATCACAAAACCTTTTTTTTCTTTTAATGAGGAAAATGAGCTATAACATTGGGAAATGCTGCTTTGGACTAAAATAAAGGGAGATAATGGAAAGTAAATGCTTTATACAACATAAAAGCTAAATAAATTATATGATACTTTTATAATATCTATTATTACTATTATTATTATGACCACTATGCTTAAAGGAATCAATTAATTCTCTCATTTCTTTCTACAGGACCATTTAAGCTATCTATTTAGATGTGAGGAAAAGACAAACTAAGACAAATGTATTTACTTGCATAATCTTCCACTGTGACAGTTTTATTTTACAAAGAGGCTGAGAAAAATTATACAAGCTTCTAGTTATCAAGCTTCTGTCTGCTGCTTCAGTAGCTTTCACTACTTTTTTGAGATTTTCCATTACATTTATTAAAGAACAGTGACTGTCAATGCAATCCCTATCAAAATCCCAATGGCATTTTTCAAGAAATAAATTCATTCTAAAATTCATATGGGATCTAAAAGCACCCTGAATAACCAAAACAATTTTGAAAAATAAGAGCAAAGTTGGAGGTCCACATGTCTTGATTTCAAAATATATTACAAAGCTACAGTATTAAAAGCAGTGTGGTATTGGCATAAAGACAGACAAGTAGACCAATGGAATAGAATAAAGAGCCCAGGAGTAAATCCTCTCTTATATGGCCGAATGATCTTTGACAAAGGTGCCAAGACCAGCCAGTGGGGAAAGGACAGTCTCTTCAATAAATGGTGTTGGGAGAACTGGATATGCACATACAAAAGATAGAAGTTGGACCCTTATCTTGCACCATATACAAAATTAAATCAAAATGGATTAAAGCCCTAAACATAAGACCTAAAACTGTAAAAATCCTAGAAGAAGAAAGGGGAAAGCTTCATGACATTGGATGTAGCAATGATTTCTTGGATATGACACCAAAGCACAGGCAACAAAAGCATAATAGGTAAATGAAACTACATCAAACTTAAACCACGTCAAGCTATTGTGTACCAAATGACACAACCATAGCATGAAAAGGCAACCTATAATGAGAGTAAATACTTGCAAATCATATATCTGAAAAGGGATTAATATCCAGAATATATAAAGAACTTCTACAACTTAACAATAAAAATCAAATAACCCAGTTTAAAAATGGGCAAATGACTTGAATAGACATTTCTGCAAAGATGATATACAAATGGGCAACAAGCATATGAAAAGATGCTTAACATCACTAATTATTAGTGAAATGCAAATCAAAGCCACAATAATATATCACCTCATACCCATTAGAATGGCCACCATAAAAAAAAAAAGCAAAAACAGAAATTTCTACCATTAAAAAAAAGCAATAACAAGTATTGGTTATTATGTGGATGTGGAGAAATTGGAATTTTTTTTTTTTAACTATTTGAAATGCATCCTCTTTATTTATTTATTTATTTATGGCTGTGTTGGGTCTTCGTTTCTGTGCGAGGGCTTTCTCTAGTTGTGGCAAGCAGGGGCCACTCTTCATTGCGGTGCGCGAGCCTCTCACTATCGCGGCCTCTCTTGTTGCAGAGCACAGGCTCCAGACGCGCAGGCTCAGTAATTGTGGCTCACAGGCCCAGTTGCTCCACGGCATGTGGGATCTTCCCAGACCAGGGCTCAAACCCGTGTCCCCTGCATTGGCAGGCAGATTCTCAATCACTGCGCCACCAGGAAAGCCCAGAAATTGGAATTTTTGTGCACTGTTGGTGGGATTGTAAAGTGGAACAACTATGGAACACAAATTGTTTCCTCAAAAAATTAAAAATAAAACTACCATATGAGCCAGCAATCCTACTTCTGGGTATATATCTAAAGAATTGAAAGCAGAATCTTGAAGAGATGTTGCATCCCGATGTTCATAGTAGCACTATTCACAATGGCCAAGATGTAGAAGCAGCCCAAATGTCTACTGACAGATGAATAGACATACAAAATGTGGTTCACACATATAACAGAATATTACACAACCTTAAAAAGGATGGAAATCCTGACACAGGTTACAATATGGATGAACCCTGAGGACATTATGCTAAGTGAAATAGGTCAGTCACAAAAAGACATATACTATATGATTCCACTTGTATGAGGTATCTAAAGTTGTTAAATTCATAGAAATTCAAAGTACAATAGGGACTTCCCTGGTGATCCAATGGTTAAGACTCCATGCTCCCAATGCAGGAGGCCCTGGTTCAATCCCTGGTCAGGGAACTAGATCCCGCATGCCATAACTAAAAGATCCTGCACACCACAGTGAAGATCCTGAGTGCTGCAACTAAGACCCAGTGCAGCAAAATAAATAAATAAATATTTAAAAAAAAGTACAATAGAATGGTGGTTGCAAATGAAAATCAAAAGAAAGCCAGGGTAGCGATACTTATACTAGACAAAATAGACTTTTAAATAAAGACTGTTACAAGAGACAAAGAAGGACACTACATAATGATCAAGGGATCAATCCAAGAAGAAGATATAACAATTATAAATATATATGTACCCAACACAGAAGCACCTAAATACATAAAACAAATATTAACAGACATAAAGGGAGAAATCGACAGTAACACCATAATAGCAGGAGATTTTAACACCTCACTTACATCAATGGACAGATTATACAGACAGAGAAATCAATAAGGAAACACTGACCTTAAATGACACATTAGACCAGGTGAACTTAACTGATATATAGAGAGCATTCCATCCGAAAGCAACAGAATACACATTCTTTTCAAAAGCACATGGAATATTCTCCAGGATACATCACATGCTAGGACACAAAACAAACTCAGTAAATTTAAGATAATTGAAATCATATCAAGCATCTTTTCCAACCACAATGCTGTAAGACTAGAAATCAACTACAAGGTAAAAATGTGCAAAAAACACAAACATGTGGAGGCTAAACAATATGCTACTAAGCAACTGATGGATCACTGAAGAAATCAAAGAGGAAATAAAATACTTAGAGACAAATGAAAATGAAAACACACGACAAGCCAAAACCTATGGGATGCAGCAAAAGCAGTTCTAAGAGGGAAGTTTATAGCGAAACAAGCTTACCTCAGGAAACAAGGAAAGTCTCAAATAAGTGACCTAACCTTACACCTGAAGGAACTAGAGAAAGAGGAACAAACAAAACCCAAAGTTAGTAGAAGGAAAGAAATCATAAAGATCAGAGCAGAAACAAATAAAATAGACTAAAAAAACAAAAAAAAAAAAAAAAAGAAAGAAAAGCTCAATGAAACTAAAAGCTGGTTCCTTGAAAAAATAAATAAAATTGATAAACCTTTAGCCAGACTTACCAAGAAAAATAAGGAGAGGGCCAAAATCAATAAAATCAGAAATGAAAACAGAGAGGTTACAGTCAACACCACAGAAATACAAAAGATCATAAGAAACTACCATGAACAACTATATGCCAATAATATGGACAACCTAGAAGAAGTGGAAAAATTCTTAGAAATGTATAATCTCCTAAAACTGGACTAAATAGAAAATATAAACAAACTACCAGTAATGGAATTGAATCTGTAATTTAAAAACTCCCCTCCCAACATACAAAAGTCCAGGACCAGATGGCTTCACAGGTGAATTCTACCAAACATTTAGAGAAAAGTTAATACCTATCTTTCTCAAACTATTCCAAAAATTGCAGAGGAAGGAATGCTTCTGAACTCATTCTACTCATTCCAGGGTGACACCAGCATCACCCTGATATCCAAACCAGACAAAGATATCACAAGAAAAGAAAATTACAGCCCAATATCACAGATGAATAGAGATGCAAAAATCCTCAACAAAATATTAGCAAACCAAATCCAACAATACATTAAAAGGATCATACATCATGATCAAGTGGAATTTATCCTAGGGATGCAAGGATTTTTCAATATCTGCAAATCAATCAATGTGATACACCATATTAACAAACTGAAGAATAAAAACCATATGATCATCTCAATAGATGCAGAAAAAGCTTTAGACAATATTCAATATCCATTTATGATAAAAACTCTCCAGAAAGTGGGCATAGAGGGAACATGCCACAACATAATATAGGCCATATATATAACAAGCCCACAGCTAACATCATACTCAATGGTGAAAAGCTGAAAGCATATCCTCTAAGATCAGGAACAAGACAATGACACCCACTCTCACCACTTTTATTCAACATAGTGTTGGAAGTCCTAGCCACAGCCATCAGAGAAGAAAAAGAAATAAAAGGAATCCAAATTGGAAAGGAAGAAGTAAAACTGTCACTGTTTGCAGATGACATGATACTTACTACACATAGAAAATCCTAAAGACACCACTGGAAAACTACTAGAGCTCATCAATGAGATCAGTAAAGTTGCAGGACACAAAATTAATATACAGAAATTGGTTGTATTTCTATACACTAAAAATGAACTATCAAAAGAGAAATTAAGGACACAATTCCATTTACTATCACATCAAAAATAATAAGATACCTAGGAATAAACCTACCTAAGGAGGTAAAAGACCTGTATTTGAAAAACCATAAGACACTGATGAAAGAAATTGAAGATGACACAAACAGCTGGAAAGATATACCATGTTCTTGGATTGGAAAAATTATTATTGTTAAAATGGCCATACTACCCAAGGCAATCTACAGATTTAGTGCAATCCCTATCAAGATACCAATGGAGTTTTTCATAGAACTAGAACAAATAATCTTAAAATTTGTATGGAAACACAAAAGACCCCAAATAGACAAAACAACCTTGAGAAAGAAGAAGAGAGCTGGAGGAATCATGCTCTCTGACTTCAGACTATACTACAAAGCTACAGTCATCAAAACAGTATGGTACTGGTACACAAACAGACACATAGATTAATGGAACAAAAGAGAGAGCCCACAAATAAACCCATGCAGTTATGGTCAATTAATCTATAACAAAGGAGGCAAGAATATACAATGGAGAAAAGACAGTCTCTTCAATAAGTGGTGCTGGAAAAAAAAAAAAAAAAACCCAGATAGCTATATGTAAAAGAATGAAATTAGAACATTCTCTAACACCAAATACAAAAATAAACTCAAAATGGATTAAAAATCTAAATGAAAGACTGGAAACCATAAAACTCCTAGAAGAAAACATAGGCAGAACACTCTTTGATATAAATCATAGCAATATTCTTTTGGATCTGTCTCCTAAAGCAGTGAAAATAAAAGTGAAAAGACACAAATGGGATCTAATTAAATTTAAAAACTTTTACACAGCAAAGGAAACCATTGATGAAACAAAAAGGCAACCTATTGAATGGGAGAAAATATTTGCAAATGATATGACCAACAAGGGCTTAATATCCAAAATATGTAAACAGATCATACAACTCAACACAAAAAAAAGAAAAAAAAAACAATTAAAAATGGGCAGAAGACCTGAATAGACATTTCTCCAAACAGGACATGCAGATGTCAACAGGCACATGAAAAGATGCTCAACATTGCTAATCATCAGGGAAATGCAAATCAAAACTGCAAAGAGAAATCACCTCACACCTGTCAGAATGGCTATCATCAACAAGAAGACAAATAAGAAACATTGGCAAGGATGTGGAGAGAAGGGAACCCTTGTACACTGTTGGTGGGAATGTAAACTGGTGCAGTTAATGTGGAAAACAGTATGAAGATTTCTTACAAAACTAAAAATAGGGCTTCCTTGGTGGCGCAGTGGTTGAGAATCTGCCTGCCAATGCGGGGGACACGGGTTTGAGCCCTGGTCTGGGAAGATCCCACATGCCGTGGAGCAACTAGGCCCGTGAGCCACAGCTACTGAGCCTGCGTGTCTGGAGCTTGTGCTCCGCAACAAGAGAGGCCACGACAGTGAGAGGCCCACGCACCGTGATGAAGAGTGGCCCCCACTCACCGCAACTAGAGAAAGCCCTCGCACAGAAACCCGACTCGCACAGAAGACCCAACACAGCCAAAAATAAATAAATAAATATTTAAATATATATATATATATATATATATATAAATCTGTATTTAAAAAAGAAAACTAAAAATAGAACTACCAATACACAATGCACTACTACTCAGCCACAGAAAGAACAAAAATTTGCCATTTGGAACAACATGGATGGACTTGGAGGGTATTATTCTAAGTGAAATAAGTCAGACAGAGAAAGACAAATACTGTATGATATCACTTACACTATGTGGAATCTAAAAAATACAACAAACTAATGAATACTGAAAAAGGAATAGACTTGCAGATATAGAGAACAAACTAGTGGTTACCAGTGGGGAGATGAAAGGGGGGGAGGAGCAATAGTGGTAGAGGATTAAGAGGTACAATGTATAAAACAAACTATAAGGGGGCTTCCCTGGTGGCGCAGTGGTTGAGAATCTGCCTGCCAATGCAGGGGACACAGGTTCTAGCCCTGGTCTGGGAAGATCCCACATGCCGCAGAGCAACTAGGCCCGTGAGCCACAACTACTGAACCTGTGCGTATGGAGCCTGTGCTCCCAGCAAGAGAGACCGCGATAGTGAGAGGCCCGCGCACGGCGATGAAGTGTCCCCCACTTGCCGCAACTAGAGAAAGCCCTCGCACAGAAACGAAGACCCAACACAGCCAAAAATAAATTAATTAATAAATTAATTTTAAAAAAACAACTATAAGGATATATTGTACAAACGGGGAATATAGCCAATGTTTCATAATAACTATTAATGGAGTATACCTTTAAAAATTGTGAATCACTATATTGTGCACCTGTAACTTATATAATTTTGTATGTCAACTATACTTCAAAAAAAAAAAGTAAAATCGTGGTTACCAGGGGCGGGGGGTGTGGGGGTGTGGGGAAGAGTGGTTTATGGGTATAGAGTTTCAGTTTTGCAAGATGAAAAAGTTCTGGAGATCTGTTTCACAGCAATACTTAAAACTACTGAACTATACGCTTAAAAATGGTTAAGATGCTAAATTTTATATTATGTATTTTTTATCATAAATAAAAACAGTGACTGTCCTGGAGCTACTCAAAGATGAGTTGAAGTCATTTACATCTAGACCTTCTAGTACTACTTCTGTTCACCTTTGCTCTGACCAAATGTAGTTCTTTAAAAAAATTCCCCTTGGAGCCAGAATACTTAAGAGATTATAAAACAAGAGAGCTAAAGAGTGAGAATTTCACGATGGGTCTGAAATGTTCTTACTTGAAATTCCTTTCAAATTTCGCAATTGGTGATTAAACACATCAAGGACTTGCTTGGCCCATATAGCTCTGGGAAGCCTTTCATTACAAAGATCTTTGCAAAGTACCCAAAAGAGTTTCAGAGGCTGGGCCATCTCCTCACGCCCCACAATCCATGGGCACCTGTAATACCTCTTCTTTCAGTCAAAGGGTTGGTTATTGTGTGTATAGACTTATACCATCTTTGGCCTTTATTCTCCCTAGAGGTTAAGACAGTCCTGCTGTTAGGTTGGGAACTCAAATGCCTTTAATATTTCACAACATTCAGGCAGTCTTTAGCGTTTTGGGATTCATTGCTGTGTTAGAAGCGTCAGAACAAACCATAGTAAGAAATGCAACATGATTGCAGTTTCATTTACTCCTATTTGTGGCATCCAAGAAGCTGCTTTTCTTTTTATTAAAAATACTGTACCTGGGCTTCCCTGGTGGCGCAGTGGTTGAGAGTCTGCCTGCCAATGCAGGGCACACGGGTTCGAGCCCTGGTCTGGGGAGATCCCACATGCCGCGGAGCGACTAGGCCCGTGAGCCACAATTGCTGAGCCTGTGCGTCTGGAGCCTGTGCTCCGCAACAAGAGAGGCCGCGACAGTGAGAGGCCCGCGCACCGCGATGAAGAGCGGCCCCCGCTTGCCGCAACTGGACAAAGCCCTCGCACAGAAATGAAGACCTAACACAGCCATAAATAAATTAATTAATTTAAAAAAAAACTGTACCTTACTTTTGTTCTTCAAAGAGAAGATTCATAGCTCAAAGAGAAAGAGCTTTTATTTAACACATTTTCTACCTAAGTATTTTTTATAACATCTAATCAAAGGGCAGACTTGTCAGAGGAGAAAATTTTTTTTCTCTATCAACCATACAGACTTGATTAAAAGGGTCCCAGGCTGCAAAGACATTTTGGAGAAAAGTACGTTGCATGCATGTCCAGTTTACCTTGCCTTTGTCATACAAAGGTTGCCAAATGATAGGAGGGGGAAGAAGTTGTTTTAGAAGTGAGCCTGCAGTGGGTTGCTTGGAAGGCACAATCTCTTGAATGGCTTCCACTGGGGGCAATTTTAGCCTCATTGACTTCCCCAGGTGAGGAGAGGCCTCATCTCCAAGACCTGCATCTCTTTGAAAAGATCTGAGTAACAAAAAGCTTCACAGACCATGCATGGAGGAGAAGCAGGTCTTTAAATCCACTGCAAAGGACGCTCCTGTTTTCCCATTTTGCTCATAGAGCATTAATTGATAATCTCCTACCTCTCCTCTTCATCTCTCTTGATCCGCTCATTCTGGGTTTTGGAGCAATGTCTCACAGATGTCTGGAATGATAAGGATAGGACTCTGGGCTCTGACTTCTGAGCAGCGCCTGGAGAGAGAGACAGAAGGACTCCTAGGACTCAAACTGAAATCCTTTTCCTCCTTGTTTCCGAAGGAACCCCCTGGGCTCCCGGCCCACCCTTAGCTGTTCCTTGATTTTTTAAAGAAGTCTGAGAAAAAGAAAAGAGTAAAGAAAAAATAATGAATAAAAGAGCTGCATTCAAGATCATTTTATCCAATCCCTCAAAACTAAAGTGCTTAATGAGACCTTCAAAAATATAACCAGTATTAGTGCTATTTTTATAAGAATGATGCCAATTTGGAGTCTGTCTCTAGATTAACAACTGAAATGAACATTTTCGAAGATCACAGAGGAAAGCAGCATAACAAACAGCTGAATTCCTATCATTGAGCTTCGACAATTTTCATACATGTGACAATCTTATTTCTTCTCTCCCCCACTTTTAAATGTATTTATTTATCTATATATTTATGTTTGCTTGAGTATATTAAAGCAAATTCAATATATCACACTCTTTTCCTATAATACTTCAGGATACATTTATAGCAGATAAGAACATTTTCCCTAACCCCACTGCTATTACTATAACAAACAAAATCAACAATAATTCCTTCATATTGCCTAGTAAGTTCTGGAGCTCCACCTCACCTGCACAGGTTCTTTGGCAGGTGAAGGAACGGAGGAAGCCAGGACACAACACACCTGTGTGACACCCTACTCTTCCATACCCCTCCTCCCTTCAGACCCTTCCCAGGTAGGGCTAGTTTTACCTGCACTCCTCATGAGTCCATCTCTTTTCCAGGGTGGTACTCACCCTCCCACTTCCTTAGAGCCATAAAAGCACAGCAGCTCAGGGGAATGTTTGCACGCACGCACACGAGCACACCTGCACACACACGTGTGAAGATTGGAAAATACACTGGTTTCGATTTAACAGGTGTATGTTACTCCACATTATCCAATGAACCTATTGTTCCCTAGAGCTATATTCATGGCTCCATGTGAATGAATGGTGGACCAGTTAAAACAAATAATGGGAAATGAAATACCTTCTCTAATCGTGGGTGCAATATTTTATGCTCCCGATTTATAAGCATCCTCCTCCTCATTTTTCTTGAATAACAGCAAAAGAACAAACTTAATTTTGCCAACAACTCAGTCACCTCTCTTGCACTTTAAAAATCACCTTTTATGGCGGTAACTGCTCAGTCATGTCGGGATTGTGGTTCTCTTCCTCTTCCGCTTCCTTTCGCCCTGAATGGCATCCGGGTTCAAGGACGGCAGAGGCAGGAGGTGGGGAGGAGCAAGCGGGTCCTTCCTGGCCCCTGCTCAGGTGACTGTCATCCTTCCTTGCTCCCTGGTGCACATAATGCTGTGCTGCTGGGACTTCCGCTCTCAGGTCCACCTGCCCCCTCCCCCTCCCCACCAGGATCTGCCTCTGAACTCTCTCCGACACTTCCGCTCCCCCCTCAGGGCTCTGGAAGTTTCACGTGCTCTCCTGGAGCGCTTTGGAGCAGCAAGGAACTGGGTGGTGGGACGAGCTATGAGAGGCTCTCTGCACCGATCTGCCCTACCACCATCGTTACTCCCTTCTCTGGGCCTTTAGGGTTTGGAATCTCTCCAGGATACGTTCTGAAAATGAGACACAAACCTTCATGCCCTGGAATCCCCTAAAGTATATCTATGAGTTCCTATTACCTCCCCCTCCAGTTTGTACTTCAAGAGGGGTTCAACAAGGAAAGCTTTTGCAAATGTGTCTGAACATTCTTATTCTGCTCTCCCCCCCTTTCAAAGCTTATCCCCACATCTTAACTTGGGTTCCCCCAGAAGCAGACCCTGAGGTAAGAGGTGATCCCAAGGAAACCCCAGTAGGGGAGTAGGAACAGGAAGCAGGGAAGGAAACACACCCACTAAGGGGTGCACCGTCAAGCCAACCATCACTGTGAGTGTCTGGAGCTAAGTTCTGCTGGGGAGACTCTGAGAGCAGAGAGAGAACACATGTCCCAGAATTAACTCACCTGAGGGGAGAGGGAGTTGGGACACACCGACTCCCATTACTCAGTGGTGGAGGGCTGCTCCCCGGGTGGTGGTGGTGGGATGTGTGTGTGTGTGTGTGTGTGTGTGTGTGTGTGTGTGTGAATTCCTCAGCACTCCAGACAGCAAAGGAGACTTTTGGCTGCAGGAGAAAATTGTCAGGAAAATAAATGCAGGTGCTGGCAGTCCCTGTGACAAGAAATCTGCTTATACATTATTTTACATTGTATGGTAAAGTTTCCCAACTGGTGTACTGCAGCCCACTGGAGGACCATAAAGGACTGGGAGATACGGAGCCTCTCAGCCGTCTTGCAGCTAAGTGGGGCCTGGGACAGCTGCAATCTAAGGGCCAGTCACCAACTGCGAGCAGCCTTTTTGGGGCTGCAGAGCTGGTGTGGTCAAGACAATAATGGCCCCTAAAGATGTTCACATCCTCATCCCAGGATTAGTGTCCTTACAAGGGAGACAGGAGGGTCAGAGTCAGAGTGAAAGGGGATGTGATCTCAGAGTGATGTGGCCACAAGCCAAGGAATGCAGGCAGCATCTAGAAGCTGGAAAAGGCAAGGAAACACATTTCCCCCTAGAGGCTTCAGAAGGAACACAGCTTTTGACTTTAGCTAAATTTACCAGATGGCCCTGGGTAAGCAAGTTGGACCTTTGTGTTCTGTATTAGCACCTTCATCATAAAATGGGAGTAGAAAAACAAAGGCATTGCAAAATACTGCTGCAAAGATCTGCAAATTTAAGAGCATAAAAGCCATTTTCAAATTTCTTATATAAAAAATGTTGACACAAGAGTTTGTGAGTTTCTTACCTATCTCCCATCTTGTTTAGACTTGATTCTGTTTAGCTCTGGTATGTAGACACTTGATCAGCCTTAGTGACTGTCAGCTGACACAAAACCCAACCGTAGTACCAGTCAATCTGCCAGCTGGTATAAGCTCTGGGGCATTAAACACTTCACAGGTCCGCATAAGTAATGACAAATACACAGGATTATGAACAACTGGAGCCTCCGGCTTTTCTCTTTTGGTGGTACCTCTAATAATTACACTTACAAAGAGCTGAAATTTTTAAAATGCAACTTCTAATAGTCCCTGGGAGGAGCAACAGACATGTATTTTCTTGCATAAACTACAGTTTAAGCAGCAAAACACAAAGTAGTCACAAAGTATTGAAACATCAAAAGTCCAGTGAAACAAGAAAACCTTTGAGAAAATGCAATGAATTTATTATATGAAGTATAAAATTGACCTAATTATTCTTTTTTTAACTGATATCTCACTGAAACAAAATTAAAACAAGCAATAGGTAGAGGAATGGTTTCAATACTTACAATGACATTCTTGAGGAGAAAAAAATTCTTCTTTTTTAAAAAATTTATTCCTTCATAAACATGAAAGTTAACAGACCAAAAGCACTCTCCTGGGTGATAAAATGTGTTCTTAAATAAAAAACACAAATTGTCAAAGGCTAAGTAGTGCTTAATATGATGTGAAGTCATCAGCTAATAGTATTTTGTAAATTATATTTTTTGAGGACAATGGCCTACAAAAATTCTGAGAGGAGCTGCCCTGGTGGTGCAGTGGTTGAGAATCTGCCTGCCAATGCAGAGGACACGGGTTCGAGCCCTGGTCTGGGAAGATCCCACATGCCACGGAGCAACTGGGCCCGTGAGCCACAACTACTGAGCCTGCGCGTCTGGAGCCTGTGCTCTGCAACAACAGAGGCCTCGATAGTGAGAGGCCTGCACACCGCGATCAAGAGTGGCCCCCGCTCGCCGCAACTAGAGAAAGCCCTCCCACAGAAATGAAGACCCAACACAGCCAAAAGTAAATAAATAAATTAAAAAAAAAAAAATTCTGAGAACTGGCTTTGTGGAATTAATCCAAAATATAGAAAAGGCTATGTGATGAAAATTTTAATTGCCACATGATTTGTAGTAACCAAATATTTTACCCAAATATCCATTGATGGAAGAATGCTTAAGGAAATTATGGTAGGGTAGTTGGATAAAAAGTTAATCAGCCATTAAAAATCATTTATTTATCCAAAAGTATTTATTGAGTGTCTACTATATGCTAGGTACTACTCTAGGTGTTAGGGATATGGAAGGGAAGAAAACACAAAAATCCCTACCTCCATAGGCTTACATGAATATGAGGAGGGATACACAGTAAATAAATCGGTTAATTAAATATATGGCATGCGTATGCAGGGTTGGCTTCATGGGCTTGTGACAGGGCCCTGTTCTTATCAGGGCCTCCCTCTTGTTTTAATGCTCTGCTGGCAACCTTCTTAAAATTCTTAATAATTTTTAAACAAGATTCCCACATTTTCAATTTGCACTGGACCCCACCAATTAAGGATAAGAGAGACATCAGGTGGGGAGGAGATTGAAATTTTTTAGATCAGATGGTCAGAATAAGCATCCCTGATGTGATATTTGAGCAAGAAAATGAAAGATGTCATGGTTATAAAGATTATTATAATTATGGGAAAATGCTTATTATATATTTGTTAAATTAATGATTGCTATTGACTAAAAAATATAAGCTTGGGGTTTTTGGATTCAGGACAAAAGCCTTGGAACATGCTTCCTCTCCCTCTCTCCCCACACCAGCAAATCCTGTCAGCCTCACCCTCACATATAGAATCCAACCAGTCTCATCCAATCCAAGCACCTTTCTCTCTGTGGTTTGTTAACTGGAGCCACCTACCCAGGTTTCCCATTTCTAAACTTGTCCCCTCTAAGCTATTCTTCACACAGCACTAACAGTGATTCTTTTCAGACCTAAATCGATTATGTACCTCTCTGCTCTAAACACTTCAATGGCTTCTCATTTTACTCTAATTAAAAATTTAAAAAAACATTAAAATGATCTTCAAGTCCCTATATGATCATCCCTGACCCGACCCCCTCTGTGGCCCCATCTCCTGTCGTTTCCCCTAGCTCACCCTGCTTCTGCCATTGGCTTCCTTGCTGTTCCTGGAACACATCGACTATGCTCCCACCTCAGGACCTTTGCACAGGTTGTTCACTTTACTTAGGGTATTCTTCCTTGAAGAGCCACATGGCTCTGTCCCTCACTTCCTTAAGGTCTTTGCTCACATGTTACTTTATTAGATGGGCCTTCCTGGCCACCTTATTTAAAAAAGCAAACCATCCGTTCCACACCCCAATACTCCCTGTCTTCCTATCCTACTATATTTTTCTTCGTAGGACTTTAGACTTACTATCATATTATATATTCATTAATTTTTTTTATATCACCCACATACACATACACTTGAATATAAGCTCCATGAGGACAAGCATTTTGTTTTGTCATTGTCTGTTTTATATCACCAACCTCAAAAACACTGTCTGGGGGGCTTCCCTGGTGGCACAGTGGTTGAGAATCTGCCTGCCAATGCAGGGGACATGGGTTCAAGCCCTGGTCTGGGAAGATCCCACATGCCGCGGAGCAACTGGGCCCGTGAGCCACAATTACTGAGCCTGTGCGTCTGGAGCCTGTGCTCCGCAACAAGAGAGGCCGCGATAGTGAGAGGCCTGCGCACCGCGATGAAGAGTGGCCCCCACTCGCCGCAACTAGAGAAAGCCCTTGCACAGAAACGAAGACCCAACACAGCCAAAAATAAATAAATAAATAATTTTTTTAAAAACAAACAAACAAAAAAAACACTGTCTGGCACATGGTAGACACCATAAATAGTAATTTGAATGAATAAATCAAATTAAAGTGAAGCAAATACATGCATTACTATTACAACTATGTAAAAACATTTGCAAATAAGAATAAATTCAGTGATGGTAATAGCTATGTCGAAGTGCTGGGTTATAGGAGATTTAAAAATTCTCTTTTCTGAATTTTCTTTAAAGTAGTTGCACTATTTCTATATACATTTAAAAATCACCATGATCTGCACATTGTAATAAGTATTAATGCAATACCCTAATGCAATAACTACTAAATCACATGTCTCTTTGGAAGGTTTTTTCAACTTTGCTTAATGGATTTTACTTGAAGTGATACAAATGTATAGTGAGCAGATATGTCTTTTTTTAAAAATAAATTTATTTATTTATTTATTTTTGGCTGCATTGGGTCTTCATTGCTGCGCGCAGGCTTTCTCTAGTTGCGGTGAGCAGGGGCTACTGTTCGTTGCGGTGCGCAGGCTTCTCATCGCGGTGGCTTCTCTTGTTGTGGAGCACGGGCTCTAGGTGCGCGGGCTTCAGTAGTTGTGGCTCACGGGCTCTAGAGCACAGGCTCAGTAGTTGTGGTGCACCGGCTTAGTTGCTCTGCGGCATGTGGGATATTCCCGGACCAGGGCTCGAACCCGTGTCCCCTGCATTGGCAGGGGGATTCTTAACCACTGAGCCACCAGGGAAGCCCAGAGCAGATATGTCTTAATCCCAGGGAATTTTAGTGGCTTGTGATTGCAAATCCCCGTAAACTGACCCTATTAAAAAAAATAAACGTTTAATTCTAGAAGAGTTTTAGATTTACAGAAAAATTGCAAAGATAGCACAGAGAATTCCTATCTACTCCACCCTGTTCTGCCTATTAATAACATCTTTCATTAATATGCCACATTTATCGTAACTTATGAACCAACATTGATACATGATTATTCACTCAAGTCCATGCCTTATTCAGATTTCCTCAGTCTTTACCTAATGTCTCTTTTTTGGTTCCAGTCTCCCCTCCAGGATGTCATATAACATTTAGTCATCCTATCTACTTAGGCTGTGACAGTTTCTCAGACTTTCCCTCTTTTTGATGATCTTGACAGTTTTGAGGGGTACTTGTTAGCTATTTTGTAGAATGTCCTTCTATTGGGATTTGCCTTGTGTTTTATCCCATGATTAGATGGCTATGGGTTTCTGAGAGGAATATCACAGAAAGTGTCATTCTCAACACATCATATCAAGGGTATGTATGATCAACTGGAGTTATCACTGTTGATGTTAACTTTGATCATCTGGTCAAGATAGGTTTTGTTCTGAATTATTTTTATTTACCAGTAAAGAAATAACAATCTCCCTAGAATAAGCATCTTTTGAATCACTGCAATTTAGGCCTGTTTGGGTAGCTTCTTTTTTGACATTTTTATGGTACTTACCATGCACTAAGCGCAGTTTGAAGCGTAACATCTATCAACTCATTTTAACTCCACAACAACACTATGAAGTAGATACTACTCTCCCATTTTACAGAGGAGAAAACTGAGGCAACAGAAAAGTTAAGCAACTTGTCCAGGTACGGCACAGCTAGTAAGTGGCACAGGCAGTGTGGCAGCAGACTACTTGTTGTTAACCATTAGACCGCACTGCCTCTACATGAGGAGCCAGAACTTATTGCCATAAACAGAGCACATTAATTCTTTTTTCATTTGCTCTTTATTTATTTTACTGAAGTATATTTGATGTACAGTATTATAAGTCACAGATGTTCAATAGTGATTCACAATTTTTAAAGTTTATACACCTTTTATAATATTTACAGTTTTATTGTAAAATAGTGGCTATATTCTCCATATTATACAATATATCCTTGTAGCTTATTTTATACATAATAGTTTGTACCTCTTAATTCCCTACCCCTACCTTGCCCCTCTCCTCTGCCTTCTCCCCATTGGTAACCACTAGTTCGTTTTCTATATCCGTGAGTCTGTTTCTTTTTTGTTATATTCATTCGTTTGTTGTATTTTTTAGATTCCACATAGTATAAGTGATATCATACAGTATTTGTCTTTCTCTAACTAATTTCACTTAGAATAATACCCTCCAAGTCCATCCATGTTGTTGCAAATGGCAAAATTTCATTCTTTTTATGGCTGAGTAGTATTCCATCATATATATAATCTCACAGCTTCTTTCTCTATTCACCTGTTGATGAACACTTAGGTTGCTCCCATAGCTTGGCAATTGTGAATAATGCTGCTATGAACACTGGGGTACAAGTACCTTTTTGAAACAGTGTTTTTGTTTTTTTGGATATATACCCAGGAGTGGAATTCCTGGGTCATATGGTAGTTCTATTGCATTAATTCTTTTAAAAGTTTTATCTTTGTGGTATATAGCAGTGAGATCCAGCTCCTAAAGTAACCTCTTAATTGCCATGCTTTCTCTTGATGAGGACGATTCCAATCCCAGCCAACCCAGCACTCCCACAGGCCCTCCTGCCACGGCCCTGACGTGGAGCATCCAGTTGTCTACAGAATTAAGTCCAGCCCTGCTACCATGGTTCTGAGCTTTCCTGGATGGCAAGTCACTGCTGAAGCAGGCTACTTACCATGTCCTCCACACACCTGCTTTCCCTGCTGCTGCCCTGAACGTCTTTCTGTCTTCATCTTCCTAAATCCCCAGTTCACTGTCTGTGAATCTGTGCAAACTTCCCACATTTCACGGCAGAAATAACTTCTCTCTCCTCTTTATTCCCACCAGAGCCTTACCCCTGGACCACAGACTTGCTTCCTTCTGCCTCCCAGTTTTGCACACATGATTAATATCCTCTATTAAATTCTTGGTTTCTGGAGGCCAGGTTACCTTATCACACAGCAATAATGCCTTCCAGAATAGGACCTCAATAAATGTCAGATTGAATCAATCCAGCTTCTATTTGAAAATGTCAGCTGTTTGATTGACTCATTTACTACCTGCTTCTAAGTGGCATTATCTGTCTATACATCTATTCTTTCAACATTACCAATGAGATTTCACTTTATCCTCATATTTTATACAGAGCTTTATTACAGCTGACAGATCAATAATGTGTGAGATTTAGAGGTCAGGCCTCCTCCTGGCCTTTCTGGGGAGATGCTACCTGTATCTCTAACTTTGAAATAATGGAAGAGTTTGACCACTCTGTCACTATCAGCTGTGTCACCTTGGGCTGGTTACAATAACCCTCTGGGCCTCTCTCACAGGGCGTTAGAGAGGATTATTGAGATCAGAAATAGAAAATCCTAACATAAACAGTAATGAGTGTTAACAGGGGCTGGGGACTCTTCTGTGTGTGTTATATGTATAGCACGTTCACTCTTCACAACAGACTTACGAGGTAACTATTCTTATCCCCATTTTACAGTTTGGGAAACTGAGGCACAGAGAAGCTAACTAGGAATCCAATGCTACAGAGAGGGTAAGGAGCAGATCTCGAACTCAGGCTCAGGGCAGTCAATCCCCACTCTCTGTGAACATCTGTTCCCCACTAAGTCCTTTGTGAAACAGCTGTCCCCAAAACTTAAACATTCGTTTTATTTAGATGGTAGATGGAGGGAAGGTATACAAGAGACTACCTGAAACCTCTGCTGTCTCCCATTTACTCAGGTCCTCAAAAAGAAAACAATTCAGCAAATATTGAGTGTCTAATATATTCAAGGCATGAGCAGGATTCTTGCAAAGCCAATTCAAATCCTAACGTAAATACTGAGTTCCTTGTTACTGACTTAAGATCTCTTTCAACAGACCCTTCACCACAGTGGAAACCTAATTCCTACTTGAATGACCAAACTTCACTACACACTGCTAAGGGCAACACTATGAGCACCGGGCCTTACAGTCTGTTGAGGTCGATGCCTGTGGCCTGCGTCACGCAAACTCACACTCTTCAAGAACAGCCCCTCCTTCCACTGATGGAAACTCCACGTGACACCCTGTGAGTCCTAAAAGTGAGGGACTGGTCCTAGGATATAAAATAATTGGAGATGCTGGCTAACGTACTAGCCAGACACAGAGTAAATTCCAGCATTGTTAACCAAATTCTGGCAATTGTTTATGACCCCATCAACAGAACGTATTGTATTATCAACAGAAACCAAACCTGGACCTCTCAAAGGGTCCATGGTATCTAAGCGACCGTGAGCCACGGAAGAAATGCCCATAACTACTAAATAATTACTTTGAATGGTAATGCTCACTTTGCGCCGTTAAGAGTTGGGAGATATTTCTGCTGTTGGTTTCATGTTAGCCAAACCAGTGACTTTGGTGTAGATCCTCAACCAGGGGTGACTGTGCCCCGAGGGGACATTTTTGGCTGTCACCGCTAGGGAGGGTTGCTACTAACATCAAGTTCGTGGAGGCAAGCAAGGGATGTTGCAAAACATCTGACAATGCACATGACAGCACCTCCAGCAAAGAATTCTCCAGCTCAAAAGGTCAACAGGGCTGAGGTTTTGAGAAACCCTGGTGTGGCCCGGTGCGCCATCTCTCAATTCTTCCATTCAATGGTGAGAATGCATACTAGAGTGGAATTCCAAAATCTTAAATGTTTTGCCCAAACGCACACCACATGCAAACACTTTCAGTCCTCTTTGGCATGGAGGTTGCACGTGTCCTAGGAACTGGGTGCGTGGGATGGACAAGGACATAAATGCACACCGGCCCTTCCTGTCTCTGAACTTCTCTCCTCTCCATGCCCTGCTTAAAATTTTTTCCTATATCAGCATTATCTCTCTTCTCAGCACAGAGTTACTCAGGACTTCAAGTAGAAGAGCCAGTTTAAAATTTTGCCTAAAATGCAGTTCCAGGCTCTTCACAATCAAACAGCTAAAGGGGGGAAAGAGAAGGGAGGACAGGAAGAGGACAGGAACTTAACTCCCTCCAGGTTAGTTTGGTTTGTGAAACTTTGTGATATTCCAAGGCCAGACTAGGACCTTCTTCTGACGTCCCATCACCCCGCCCTCTGCTCGTCACAGTCTCCGTCACAAAATGATATACTTTTTCAAAAAAAGTATCACCCTAAACCACACTTATAAAATGTGAAACAAGGAAATGGAAAGCTCGTGGTTTTTAATGAGCTTCACCTAAGGTCTCTCAAACTTAAGACATCAATCACATACAGTAAAAAGTACATTTACTTTCCAATGTCATAGAAACCTAATAACTGTTTATGACAATTCCTCCTCTGGTCTGTACATTGGTGGTTTATTGGTATCTTTCTTTCCTTCTTTCTCTTCCTTCAGCTTGATTCCCATTCATTCACCCCTTCCACAAATATCCCCTGGGTTATCTTGCTGTCTTCTGCAGAGAATCCAGATAGAAAGTGGGAACATTCCCACCTCATGGGAACCCAGAGAGCCATCCTCTTTCTCTTCCTTTTTGGGGCTGGGGAGGCTCTCTCTTCATAGGGTGAGGACCAACCTGGAGAAACAGGGGAACAGAACTTTCTTACTAGGAATATCTAAACATCACCTCTCAGTCCCCAAACCCACCACTCCTGTACCCTACTGAGTGTTTCTTCAAGAAGTGCTACTTCTTGCTAACTTGCTCAGATGGGCTTCTCTTGGTTTTAATAAAATCAAGAAGATCTGTCTCATGTTACTCAGGGAGCTTCCAGCTCTCTACATTTGTGTATTAAAAGTTTAAGTAGACCAAGGGGGTGAGTGATGCCAGGGACTAGATTTAAGCTGGACTGAAATTCTGTGAACCTCTTTGACAATAACATTTCCCCTCTCTGGCTCTGGAACCGCATGCGCACCCACGAAGTACTGATAGCTACCACCATCCCCTACAGTCAGCGTCAGGAAATCAGCAAGATCTGGCTATGAGTTTGCGTTTTCATGCCTCCTTCAATCTCAGGAAGCAATATTTCGGGGTGGGGGGGTGGGAAACACACTGTTCAGCTCGAAAATTTCCTCTAGATGGTGAAAGGAAAATGCCATCCCTCGGCTTCCACCCCGAGAAGAACGCGGCAGGCCTGCCTGGGCTTTGCTAATAAAAGCGGAAAGTGTAAATGGCTTGGTGGTGAGTGGCTTTCGCCCTTGGCCGGAGCAATGAGATCACGATTTTCACAAAGGACAAGAACCGCCGCTGCCGCCACTGCTAAGGCTGCTGCTTCCCCTTCCTGCGCGGGTCCCGCATGACATCACCGGTGAGCTCCTGCCGGGGGGGGGGAGAGAAGGCTTTGCCAGGGACTCAGCCCCAGCCCAAGGAGGATAAACACGGAATAACAAGGATACGGGGGTATGGGGGGGTGGGGGGGAGGGAGAGGGAGAAGGAAAAAGCAGGACCAAGTTTCCTACCACCACCCTGAACGTGTGTATGGGGTGGGGTGTTGCACCGAGTCCTTAAGCAGCCGCACCCCAAATTCCGTTCCCGCATCGCACACCCCACCCTCCTTCAACTCCCAATTCCAAGTCCAACAAAAACCGACATCCAAAGCAGCCTGGGAAGTCGCCTTGAGAGGCCCAAGGGGGACGGCAGAGAGGATCCCGGGGACTGGGAGGGACCACGACGCCCGCGCCTCCTTGGGGGAGTGGGGGGAAGGCGGTCGCCGCTGCGCCCCCGCCCGGCCCAGCCAGCGGTGCCTCCCCCGCCAGGCAACAGCGGCCAGAGGGGGGAGGCAGAAGCGCCTCCTCCGTGCCAAGAGCCGAGACGGCGGCGCAGGGGGAGGAAGGCGCCTCACCTTACCCCCGATGAGGGGCGGGTCACGCCATGGCAGCGCCCGCGAGCCATAGCGGCGGCGGCGGCGAGCGGAGCCCAACCAGCAGCCCCCGGAGCTCGACAGTGGCCGGGGACGCCGCGGCGGGAGCCCGGGACGGCCGGGACGTGGGAGCCAGGAGTGCATCGGTGACGGTCCCCGGCCTCCCTCCGCTTGAGGACTACGAGTGCAAAATCTGCTACAACTACTTCGACGCAGACCGGCGCGCGCCCAAGCTGCTGGCGTGCCTGCACACCTTCTGCCAGGAGTGCCTGAGCCGGCTGCAGCTCCGCGCCGCCGCCGCCGCCACCGCCGCGCCCGAGCGCCCGCTGCGCCCGCCGCCCTGGCACGGGCCGCCCAGCGCCATCGCTTGCCCCGTGTGCCGCCACCGCACGCCGCTGCCCGACAGCCGCGTGTACGGCCTTCCCAACAACACCAAGCTCGCCGAGGCCTTCCCGCTGGCCCTACGCGCCGCGCACGACCCGCTGCCCCAGGACCGCCTCCCGCCGCTGCCCGCGCGCCGCCCAGCGCCCGCCGCGGCCCCGTCGCCCGCCCCGGCCCCGCCGCCGCCGCCGGCGTCCGCCGAGGACGCAGCCCGAGGACCAAGCGCCAGCGCCGGCCTGCGCGCCCCGGGCGCCTACGAGAGCTGCCAGAACTGCAAGCGCGCCGCGCTCACCGCCGGCTGCGTGTGCGTCGTCTTCTCCTTCCTCTCCATGGTGGTGCTGCTCTTCACCGGCCTCATCTTCGTCAACCACTACGGCGGCGGCGGGCCCCCCCCGGGGGGCGGGACGTCCCCTGATGCGGCCCCGGCAGCCGGTTTGCCTTTGCCTTCGCCCGTGGGGCCCATCTGCCTGTCGGTGGCCAGCATCCTGGCGCTCTTCTCGGTCGTCGTCACTTGGGTTATCTGCTGGCTCAAGTACCGGCCCGAGGGCGCGGCCACGGGCTCGGCTGCGGGCGGCGGCGGCCCGAGGGCGCGGGCGGCGGCGGAGGCGGGCGGCGCACGGAGGAGCGACACGTAGTGGGGCCGCACGCCTGGCCTCCCTCCCGTACCTCCAGCGCGGTCCGAGAGGAGGGGGCCTCGGGCCCGGTGCGCTCGAGCTTCTCCGCCCTCTGCGGAGGGCGGCCCCCGGCCGCTCACCCCCTCACCGCCCGGTCACGGCAGAGCTTCGGTTTTCCGCGTCTCTGGCCTTTCAGGCCCACGCTTCCGCGCTGGGCCAGAGAGGGAAACCGAGGAGGCTGGGATGCCGGTGGCAGTCCCATCTCCCTGGACTGTGCAAGGTCAACTTCCGCTTCATGCACCACCCTCATCCTCGCCAGAGTGCACAACCATCCCTCCCTGGGGTCCGAGGATTTGCAAAAAGAAGAGGAAGGAGGAGTGGGATGCCCGCTGCCCCGCCTGGAAGCTGGTTTTCTGGCTGCTGTGACTTGAGAGTTTCTTTAAGGGTATAGGTGCGTGCTCACGTCTGCAGCAGTTGTGAATGGACCTGAATTGTCCAGAGGAAGCATGAATGAGATGTAAACGTGAAAGGTTTCCCTGCTTCCTGGAAGCCCTGGAGAGTGAGTGAGCCAGAGTGCAGAGAGCGACGTTCAACCCCCGGGGGCACGGCGCTGGCGTGAGTTGGGAGGCTGCACGGACCAACAGTCCGCATCAGTGCGCGATTGGGCAGGTGCTCAGCGCGCGTGCGCGCTCACATGTGCCGCTGGAGTCTCCGGAGCAGAGCAGGGGTGGCGCGCACAGGGCGGTGGATCCGTCTGCTAGCGGCCCGACGGAGTCCAGAAGTTCCATCTCCTGGAGACTTGTGATTGTTTTATTCACGGTGTTGCTACCAGAAGTCATTTCATCTTCTGTAACTGGGCTCAGGGAGCTTAACGAGCCCGTTCTCTCTTCTCTTCTCAAAACTGACTTACTGTTGCCCCCACCTGGAAGATATTGAAAGCTATTCACGCGGAAAAGAAACTGTAGGCTCCCCCTGCCATTTTTCTTAATTTCATTTTTAAAATAATTTATTTTAGAATATATAAATCTGGAAATTTTGTGCATTAAGATTTCTGGAAAAGTTGTTTGATAAGCAGTAATATTTCTCCCGTACCTCTAGTCCAAATACATTTCAAAAGTCGGGGAGGCAGTAAAGGCGTGTTGGTAATTGATTCAAGATTTTATACTGTGAAACAACTGACTTTCAATTATCTGATCAAATAGAAAATACTGCTCAAAAAACGAAACTGACAAATCAACTGACAGGTCTTTCTTCCTTTGATTACAAATATATATTATACTTATCAGAAAAATATTATTTTGAATTCAGCTGTTTGATATTATTAGAAATCACTGAAATGTTCACATCTGATCACATTAGATGAAAAAGAATACGTACCTACCCGATTTTGTAACTAAAAAGATGAATTGGGAGTATATGTTGCAGGTGGATTGAATGTTTTTTAAAGAAAAATAAAACCTGAATTGTTCCAAATGTATTTTATATGAAAACATTCTTTATTCCATCTTTTGAAATTTGGAATAAGACAAAGTTTTCATGCCTAAAAATCACAGAAGCTACTGAGGGTATGCTATTATTCCTCATGTATTTATGCAAGCTGTCTGCATGATATCTTGACACTATTAACTGAACTTGAATGGAGCATTTGTATCTATCATAGAGTGAAGTAATTTATGGGCCATTGATAAGTGGTATGGCTGCAGTTTAGGAAGTGCAATATGGTATGTTTTGTGTCTGCACTGTCAATAAAAACAAGAAGCATTTATAGAAAAAACCTGTTTTCATGAAACTTATTTCATGGGGAAATTGTTCTGAGTTATTTTGGTGGCACTTCTTTTCCTGAAATACACATCCTCATCCAAATTCTATCAATAATTTCACATTTTGAATAGGGCTGAGAGAGAAATAACTCACATGTGGGAGTACATTGCAAAGGCATTTCATGGAATTACTTCTAGGGTTTAACGGAATTCCTGAAGGCCAAGTGAGATCTGTTGTATTTTAAAGACTTACCCAATCCACTACTATAACATTCCCCTAAAACTTAACTCTGTTGTCAGATTTTGTTCTGTTTCTGCAAAATGTTTTCAGTTTCCTAATACTAAGAGTCACATTTCAGAGATTGGTTTTAATTTACTTTTACCTCCAACAAATAACGTGTTATTTTTATTTCTGTATTCATTTTAATCTTTTATCCTTTGTTTACCTCCAGTGCCAAGATTCTGCTAGTATTCACAACTGTTTAGTTGTACAAGTGCAATTACACATATATATGTGTAGTTACTAGAATGTACATGCTAGTAACAGAACTTGGCTATGTGGATGTAACCCTGTGTACATGTGGGCACACACATGTGTTTGTTATTTCATTCCCTTAAATTGGCAACCTAGAAGTTTGTCTAAAGTTACCTGGGGACCAGCTTGCTTCTTACAGAGTTTGTTTATGTTCCACAGAGGAAGGTACAACAATGACATAAACTGAATTATTCCTCATAAATGAGAAAGATATCTTTGAATTGCCTGAGTCACAACACAAGCCACATTTTGCTTCTTTCATAGGTTGCAGATGTAAATCTCTTGTAATGAGAAATTTGAATAGTTTAAAATCAAATATATATAATTAGTAGCTCAGTACCTGAACATGGAGAGATTATTTTTTCTTGGCTAACTTGGTTTTATTGCTAATTTCTGACTTCTTTATCAGGAATTGAGTGGCAGGATGAGGCGATGGAAAACATTTTTCCAATTTCTAGTGGTTTTCTGGCATGCAGCTGTTCCCCCATTTTGCAGATGTGATTTCACCGTTCCTGCATCACAGGGAAAGTCCTGGTATACCAGCATCTTAGAGCATGAATTTAGCAGAAATTGTTTAAAAGACCAGTGAGTTGTCTGGAGGGCTCCTGTGACAGTGGAGTACTTTTCTCTCTTCTCATGGAAATTCTCATCTTCTCGGAAGAGCGTGACTCAACCCTGGGCACATCTCCAGCTCATGAGTATGAACTACTAGTAAAATCACTGCAAAAAGCCCGACCTTGTCTGGCCTGAATACCTGCTCAAGAACTCGTGGTTTCCATGGCCCAGATTCTGCTTAGGTTCTGAGACGGCTGGTTAGAATTATCTTGAGGCTTTTATAAAATCTAAATTTCAAGTGAAAGAAACTCATCTTGTCGGTGACAGATTAAATACTTGGCCTCTAAATGTAATATGATTTGGTGAACTGTGTCCACATCCATAAAGAGCCTTGGTTTGGGTTCTAAAGACCAGTCATTTTACCCAGCAGATATGAGTCTGAATAATGGCTCTCTCCTTTCTTGGAAGGACCTTGGCAAGTTATTTAACCTCTTTGAGCCTCAGATTCCTCATCTGCAAAACGGGAACAAAAAGAATCAGCCCTGCTTTCCTTCTGGGGTTGGCATAAGGATCTGTATACATAGGAGGGTATATGGGTGAAAATGCTTTGGAAACAAGCCCTATGTGGATCTTTAGTTTTGTTTTCATTCAGGTTTGCGAGGGTCTAATATCACCTCCTCAGAGAGGTTTGTCCTCACCACTCTATCCCCAAGAGAATATCTATTGAAGTTTTATTTTCTTCTTAACACTACTATCTGCAGTGGTCTTATTTATTTGTTATATGCTTTATCTCAATCTCCTGCAACCAGAATGTAAAAACAAGGGCAGAAACCTTGTCTGGTCACCCACTCTATCCACAAAGCCTTAGCCAGTTTTTGGCATATGCTAAGTGGCAGATAACTAGTCTGTTGACTTGGCTTAATGGGAAACCCTGGTCTGAGTGTTAAGTGACTTGGCTCCCTTTTCTCACACTTCCCCTCAATAACTCCTGAGACCCTGGGGCACTTAGGTAAACAATTGCTTTCCCCCGACTTCATAAGGAATTTTGAAAGGTGAAAAAATATACCAAAAAGCACCTTGAGTTATGAGAAAAATCAGTTCAATTACAGCAAAACTCTAACTGCAATATAGTCAGTGAAAGGAGACAGTGGAGAGACTAAAAGACATTTGGCCTCCATTTCCGATCATTTCCTGCATTGTAAGATTTCAAGGTATGAATCCTTTTGGCTACCTTCTTTATAAGCACGTCTGCCCCATCCCCTCCAAAGCTAGCAGCACCTGCGTAGTTGGGATAAGCTTACAATGCAGTGAAATTTCCCCACAACATTGAGAGCAAGATCTATTAAATTTCTCATTATGTGTTACTCCCCGTTTTACTAATTCTTCAATCTTTGCCACTTTAAATAAATTATCCTTCAGAGACTTGCTAAATTTATCATCTCAGTAGCTGAGTAATCCCCTATTAATCTGTGATCCAACTCATCCTCTTTAATCATTTAATTCCCATTAGCTAATATTTGTATTTTAAATTTCTGTTATGATACAAAGGTGATTACCTTCATGCCATGGGCATTGAACTGCATCCCTGTTAAAGGTAAATAGCATACTTCTTCCTTTGAAACAATACGTTTTTATTGTATATGTTATAGCATAAGTTTGTGGAATATCAAGTATTTACTACAGTAAATATTTATGAAATGAGTACTAGAAATGACTGTAGCCGGATCTTGGTTCCAAGTTATGTGAATGAAGAAATTATGAGAGAGATTTTATCTATCTTTTGCTAGATCTCTTTTCATTGTGCATTTAAGAAAAGCTTTGTAATACATACCATTAGCATTGTTTCTATCCATTGATCAAACTCGCAGCTTCCCTTCTCTTACACAAAACTAAAACATGCCAAAGAGAGGCAAGTTTGCTTCTGTGATAAATTCCCCATCATGCTTGGTTATAAAATACATTCAGGGAAGTAAGAGTGTTCAACTTCCAAGAATATTCCTAGGAGCTCAGGAAGAATGTGCACACTTCCTTTAGAAAAAATTGTCTTTGCATGTAAAATTGGATTATCTTTGGCTTAGAAATACCACATCTCCATGGGGTGGAAGAGGGGGTAGTGCTGAAGTAGGAAGAAAGAAGGTAGAGAAGATGTGCAAAAAAGTTCTCCTAACCCCTAGTATTACAAACACACATTCCGAAATAAACGGGAGAGAAAGTGTTTAATCGCTGCAAGAAGAGAACACTTTTATTTCAGCAGTTATTATTTCAAGAACCATGGTAATAATTGAGTGGCTCAGCTATCTCTTACCACAATGACAGTACTCTCTATCATATGGAAATGATACTTTGATAAGATTTATATGTCTACTGTGTGTGCATTTAAAAATAGTTTCTAGTCAAACTTGGGAGGTGGAGAGCACTTGCACCTGACTTGCAGCTTGGGGCGGGGGCGGTGGGTGAGGTGGGGAGGGGAAGGATTAACTTCAAGTTGTCAAGCAGACAGTTTTTGCTTGGAAGAAAATTTGGGACTGAACTCTGCAAGGAAAAGATTTGTCCCTAGAGTCAATTTCTTATTAAATTCACACACAGCAAACTTATTTCCTGATTGGAGCCTTAGCAGAGGTTCTCAACTCTGGCTGCAGTTTAGAATTACCTGGAGCGCTTAAGAAAAAAAAAACAAAAAAAAAACCACCAAAACGCGGAAGCACCCGTCCCGCCCCCGGAGACATTTATTTAATTGGTCTGCGAGTAGGGGTGGGGGTGGGGAGGGGAGGCGCAGCAGTAGTTTTTAAAAGGCGCCCCAGGTGATTGTACTGAGCAGCAAGATTTGAAAGCCATTCTACTTCACAGCGTTTTTTATTGAAATGCGACGTTCTCCCCAATCCCACTTTAATGAACTAAACGCCGCCAGGTTTCTTAGAAAATGGGATTGTGGACTAATGCTTGGATTTTGGAAATGGCCATAATTTGGATAACTATTTGTTGCTCTGACTGTTCCCTCTGACTCTCCACACACACGCACACACTCACACTGTTGACTTTGTGTTCCCAGGAAAGTTAGGTAAATATTTGCCTCCTAATCGCGCGCGCTCGTGATCTTTCCTAATGTGGCGGGGATGACGGCTGCGCCTCCGCACCTTACAGGGCTTTTCCGTGGGCTCCCCTCGGTCCCTCAAAATAGGGGTGTGCTTTCCAAGTCAAAATTCAGTGACAACGTGGGGATTTGAGGGTGGATTATGTGGATAACCAGGAAAGTCTAGAGGTTAAATTAACAAAACCTCGCCAGTTGACAGCTGTGGGTGTCATCGCCCGTGACAGCGGAAGGGGAAGCTGCTGGTCACCAACAGGTGTGGACGTGCGAGCAGATCCAGAGCAGAGAGTAGTGTTTCAAGATATTCGCTACGAGAGTTATTACATTCTTTCCAAAGACCCTTCCGAGTAGCCGTTCAGCGTGCAAATTAATTCCACACTCTTGGATCCAGGTGTAAAGGGATTTGCGCTGAGACCCAGCGGCCAGCGGGCGGTGGGAGGAGGGGGATTACCTCGATTTCTCTGCGTTTGAACGCGGACGCCCGAGGTGGCTCGGAGCTGAGCGCAAGGACTATCCGGAGAGAAGTGCGGGCGCGGGGACCGCCGAGGGCAGCCAGCGCGGCAGGTCCCCGGGGAGGCTCCTGGGCGGGCGGGGTGAAATCCGCATCCTGCGGCTGGCCTGTGCCCGCCCCCGCGCAGCCTCCTGGGCTGGAGGGAACTCGAGGCCGCCCGGGGCGACAGGCTAGTCCCCGCACAACTGGGCCAACGACAACGACTTAAGCGTGTCCCTTTCGCAGCCCCCGACCCCAAACCCCAGCCCAGTAACCCCCAAGCTTGCGATCCCGAAGGGCAGGCCGGGGAGAAGTCGAAGACACAAAGACGCTGTCACCAGCCCATTCGTCGCGCGCGGGGGAACCAGCTGGCACAGCACCTTGCAAACCCAGCCACTCGACATCGCTGCTTAGCTTGTTTATTTGTTTTGTCTTTGTATGGAAACTGGTCTTCAGCCCTAACTCTCTGGATTCTGTGACGTCCCGATTTCAGGGTCTGAAGGTCTATGATCCAGTCGTGTCCTTACCATCTTTGGATGTCCACCGCCCCCCCCCCCCCCCAGCGCCCGCCCCATAGCTCTCGGTTCGCATCTATCTTCCTTCCTCCCTCCCTCCCTTCCTTCTTTCCTTCCCTCCCTCCCTTCTTTCCTTCCTTCCCTCCCTCCCTTCTTTCCTTCCTTCCCTCCCTCCCTCCCTCCCTTCCTCTTGTCCCCGCTGCGGGGCTTGCGCGATCTTAGTTCCCCCACCGGGGACTCAACCCATCCCCGCAGTGAAAGCGCGGAGTCCTAACCACTGGACCGCCAGGGAATTTCCCGCATCTATTCTTAAAAAGAGCAGAGAAGCCCCAAATATGTAGGTTAAGAAGAAAGAGACACCGAGTGCGGTGGCTGCGGGGCGCGGAGTCGCTTGTCTGTCCGTCATTTCTCTGCTGCTTTTTGGTCCACAGCCCGGCTTCTCCCCCAGTCCTAGCCCCGCGGGGCTCCGAAACCCGCTCCCGCCTCCCGCCGCCTTCCGCATTGTCCCCACGGCTTTCAAAGACGCAAAAGGTGTCCTGACAAACCTTCCCATTGTCCGGGGGGCGGGTCAGTGGGACGTGGACGCGAAGGGTTGGGGGCTTGGAAATACCTTAGGCATCTTCGGGTTTCCTCTTGGAAATTCCTCGCAGTTCCCCGCGGGGGCGGCGCTGGCATCCTACCCCAGACCTTCCACCACCACGAGGCGGTCCACAAGACCGAGAGGCTCGCCACACGGCTAGGGGCCTAGGAGAACTTCAAGAAGCCCGGCCCACGCCACGTTCCAAATATAGCGCTGATCCGCAGGGAGCAGGAAGATTTGGATTCTTTCTGCCAATACTCACCAGCTGCCTGCCACTTGTCCGGCCCGAATTAGGAGCGGCTGGATGGTGCTAAGTGTCTCAGGTTCTTCTCCGCATGGAAATATAGGCTAATAAACTCTGGGAGTAAGAAAACGGGTTGTTTAAAATAAGCAAAAATTTTAAAGTGGGATTGTTTCATTGGAAGGTTTTAAAAAGGGAACTGAAAGGGAGTAAATTTCCAAATTATTTTCAATCGAGATAAGATAGATCAGTGCCTCCCAGAGGCATTAAAGGTAACTTTGTTGAAATTTATTTACAACCAGAACAGGGCAAACAATGAGAGGTAAAGTATTTAACCAGCTCCCAGATTCCATCCCTTTGGGGTTCGATGCCAGTGTTAGAAACCTGTAGGGCTTTCTAACTGAACAGGAGTGGCAACACCACATTGTCGGGGGTTTAAATCTTAGTTTTGTTGCTTCCTAGCTGTGTGACCTAGAGCAAGTTAAGTAATGTCTCTGGTCCTTTCTTTTTTCTCATTTTAATTGGATACAATCTAGGTTTTTTTAAGCAGTAAGTAAATTAATCTTCGTAAATGGCTGAGGATAATGCCAATACCTATGAAGTGCTCGATACATATATGCTATTACTCTTATATAATGTTTTATTACTATTATATAATTATACAATGATAATGCGCCAGTATGATTAAGTGCTATTGTTGCCGCACAATTTCCCCAGTTCTCCCAAGATGGGGAGCCCAAGCCTCTAGACCAAGGAGTGCCAGGCTTTCTGAGGACTCATGCTGCCAACTCCAGGACACCGGGCATGTTCTGAGAAGTCTCCTGGAAAGTGTGGTCTGATTCCTGGGAGGGAGCCTGGGACAGGTGATGGAGAGATGGCTTAGCAGCCTGTAGTGGTGGGGAGAGTTTGGTGGCACCAGAAAAGCCTGACCTCCCTACCCTGGTACTTTGATAACTGGTACCTTAAAAGCGTTTGTTCCAAGTGTTGATTTTATCCATCCTTTCTCCCATCACCCTGAACTTCTGTAATGTGTGAGTGGGCAAAGTCCTATCTCTATTTCTTGTTTTTAACATAAATGAATTCTAAAACCTTGGGAGCAAACTAAATGACTTATTCTTAAGTCAACTCTCTGTATCCTGGTAGCCCTTAGTATACAAGTATCTCCCCCATGACCACATATTCTGGAACAGTGAAATTGGAGATTCAGACCACTTTTCCCAGTGCAAATGTGTCCTTCAAATTAGAAACAGTCATTCCTTGTTGTCTACAATGAACCCACCTTGACTAACATCAATTAGGATTTTTTAAATCAGCAATATCTTAGTCATAATGTTTCTTCAGTATTTTGTTATTCTCGCTCCCCCTCCCCTTTTCAGTCTTCAAGCAATCCTCTTTCCTTCCAGGACTTTTCATTTTCTTCTCTTTTGTCTGTCTCTGAAAACTTCTGTTTTTAGGGTACTTTCCTGCTTTTTGAGCTCAGGAATCTTCTTTGATTTCTCCCTCCTGGAGTGACTTGCCAATCTCTCCACAGAGTTCACAATGCTCCAGGATCTAGCTCCTGCCTTCCTGGGTCATCCTGCCCAAATGAAACCACACCATTTGCTCCTTTCTGAAACTGGGGCTTCCTCACCAATCAGAGGAGGAGAGTGCATGCCTCCTCCCCTACCTGGAAATGTGACCTTGTTTTGGGGGACCTTTGATTATCGTTTCTATTACAGGGATGACTCTTATGATCTCATTGTAACAGGACAGCCTGGGCTTTCTGAGAACCTCCTCAGCCTGCTTTGGAGATAGAAAACATAGGTCTGGGCTTCCCTGGTGGCGCAGTGGTTGAGAATGTGCCTGCTAATGCAGGGGACACGGGTTCGAGCCCTGGTCTGGGAAGATCCCACATGCCGCGGAGCAACTAGGCCCGTGAGCCACAACTACTGAGCCTGCACGTCTGGAGCCTGTGCTCCGCAACAAGAGAGGCCGCGATAGTGAGAGGCCTGCGCACCGCGATGAAGAGTGGCCCCCGCTTGCCACAACTAGAGAAAGCCCTCGCACAGAAACGAAGACCCAACACAGGCAAAAATAAATAAATAAATAAAAAGTGCTTAAGTAAAAGACTATGAAAATCATGCATAAAAAATGTTGTTTAAAAAAAAAAAAGAAAACATAGGTCTGAGGTGCTACAGGGATTCCCTTTCCACATGGGCCTTCTTACCTCTGCTGCAGGTACACACTATTTCTCTTTTTCTCCCTTACTAAGGAGCTCCAAAATCTAGTGAGACTTTATCAGTAGTTTTCTGACAAGTAAGAACTGCTCCCTTTTGCTGAGTAGTATTTCTGCTACCATTCTGAGAAAGCCATGGCCTCCTTTCAAGCCCCCACTGCAGGGCTGCATGCTGTTGTCTCTACTTTATCTGCTGGTTCCCTTGATCCCAGACTTTCACAGGGAAAGGTGTTTTCAAAGCCTTCCTATTAATAACGTGTGAAGCCTTGTGAAGACATTCTCTCCTGAATGGTCCTGCTGGTATCTTTCGCGTTTACCTCACAAGGCCATCAGCTGGGGAAGGATGACTGCTTCACTAGGGTCTAGGGATCTTCTGGAGGAGTCCTTCCTTTCCCCTTCCCCTCAGAGTGGTGGCAGCTGCTGGGAACCATTCAGGAGGGACACGCACGTTAGCCCCACCCTGTGGAGCAGGGCATTTCTAGTCTGCCCAACTTTTCTCCTGCCTGGAAGGACTTTTCTCCGGTTTGGGGAATGGGAATGACAGGTCCCGGTGACTGGGGGGTCTGGATACCAAGAAGTTGGGCCTTCATTTTCTTTCAAATAGTAATGCAATTTTCAGACAATGGGCACTGAGAGGAAGACTCCCAAGCTCCTGCTGGATTTTTGAGCCACAGACGTGGGAAGGGAGGCGACAGGGAAATCTCGATCTCCCGACCCTCAACGGTGACGTCTGCCTTACTCCCAGAGATGGGGTGAGGGATGGCTTCAAGGAAGCCTCCGTCTGTTGCTGGGAAGATTCAGTCCCCTGTCACCCCTTTAGTAGCCTGAATGAAGTGTCTTCAGAAAGAGGACAGTGGGAAACATCTGGAGAGACTTCAAGCCGCAAGAGGACCCAACAGCTGCCTCTTTCCAGGCAGAGCACCTCTGCAGGTTTGGCTGCCCAGGCCCGGGCCCCGAGTATGCCAGGACTTCAGGATGCTCCACCCACTGGCAGTAGTAACTCCTTAAGGTGTTTTCCATCTACACGGTTTTTTCACTTTCTCCCTTCACCCTTTTCCTTCCTTCAGCAATCACTCCTTCCTACCTCCCTTCTCTGCAGGAATCTACCTCTTCTGAACCTGCCCAGGCCTTTTCCGCTGAAATAGCAATGCCCCCGCCCCACTCCACCCCACTCCAAGGTTGAACACCCCTTCTCCCCCTAAAGTCCTTCGAGCTTCGCCGAGCTGAGCTGCATTCTTACAGTCAATCTCCTGACAAGTTACATTTATATTCTCTTTGGTTATTTTCTGGCACATCGGCTCTGCCAGGATGAGGATTGTGGTTTGTTTTCATCACAAGGGTAGCCCCAGCCCTCGGAAAAGCACGTAGTAGACGCTCAAGAAGTATATGTGGAATAAATGCGAAGCTCTGAGACGGCTCTGGGAACACAGCCAGAAGACAGGCCGACCATTGGGGGTGGGGGGTGGGGGGAGGGTGGTGGGGAGGCAGGGGGAGAGTAAGGTAATCAAAACTGCCCCAGGGAAAGGCTTCAAAGGCCAGGCTTGCAAGTGTCTCAGGCCCTGGAGATGACCAGTGAGTAAAGGAGCCTGAACATTTAGTGAAAATTTTCGGAGGGGGAATGAATGATTGAGAGAGTGTCGGACACGGAGTATGCCCAGCCCCCGCACGGAGGAAGCCTCAGGAAAGAGGGCGACGCTCCAGGCGCTGCTAAAGCCAGGAGGGTGGTGCTAGCCGGCCACCGCCTCGCTCACCTCTGGGCTCCGCCAGCGCGGCCCGAAGCAGGGCAGCAGGTGCCGCTTCTCCTCAGGCCATCGGGTCCCCAGGGCGTGCGCCAAAGCAGGCTGCTCCTGGCACCGCGCTCATGAGAGAAGCTCAGATTGCGCGTTGAGACCTTCCGCCTCCTGGGAAGGCTACGAAAAGCCCGCCCGCCAAGGACGCGGAAGGAGGCAAGGGCGGGCAGACCAGTCCTTTAGGGTACAGTAGGCTGAAGGCCCAACCTCCGACGCCAGGCTGGAGGTTGCAAAACCAAGAGGGGCACCTAGGAGCGCCCCCTACGTCCTTCGGGGCCGGATCCTCGCTGTCCGATCTCAGAGAGGCCACGAAGAGGGCTTGCGTAGCACCCACCTCTTCCGCTATGGCCTCGGAAATAATTACCCTATTAGGTTTGTGCCCTGAATTGCCCCCCCCCCTTTTTTTAAAATCCGGCAGAATCTCTTTATGGGGCTCCAGCGGAAGCATCTCAGCTCCGATGCTCCAGGTTCAAGGTGCAGAGAGGACGGGACCTGCTAGGATGGCGTAGGAGGGGTGGGGGGAGGGTGAGAAGGAGCTCAGGCCGAGGGAATAATGCTGGCCAGGTTGAGAGGGGTGGTCTCACAGACACCCTACCGCAGGACGCTTTCCGGAGTGAGCTCAAGGGTCCCTGCCCTCAGCGGACACAGTGCAGTGGGGCTGCCTGGGAGGAAGCTGAATTTGGCGGCCCCATCTCCAGCCAGCTTTCCCACACGGGACCTGGAGGCTTGGAGCTTTCCTGGGTTTCTCTGCCAAGAACTAGAGCCCCACCCCTCCCACGCTCTCCTGCCCAGTGCAGGCGTCCTCTTGCACCCTCCAGCGCCTCGGAGGGTTTGGCCTCCTGGACAGCTTCTAAGGTCCTCCCCGCCCCGCCCCCCAGGGCAGCTCTCAGGGGCGTCCTCGGGGCGACAGGACTGGGTTTTCTTCTCTCCACCCCTGTCTCATTCGGGCTCCGCAGAATCGAGTTTTGTCCGGCTCTTTCTGCGAGCCTCCGAGGGAAGAGGAGGGTGGGGCGCTGGGTGGGGAGCAGGGGGCCGAAGAAACTGGCCGTGGGGTGTGTTCGAACGAGTCTGCTTGTGAGTTGCTGTGTGAGTAAACGAGCGAGTGCCCAGATGCGGGAGGGACCTGCGTGGGGGGCACGGGGCTCTGTCGGGGCTCCGGGAACCGTCGGGGGGGCGCGCAGCAGGCTCTGGGCTCGGGGAGAGGCCTGGCGTGGCCCGGAGAGCCCCGTCCCCCCCGGCCGCCACTGCGGCGCCAGCCGGGAAAGGTGGACACGATGCGGACACCGCTGGCTTCTCGGCTCCTTCCCCAAAGGCGCTCCGGGAAGGGATTAGGCGCCCGCTGTACTTTCGCTTTGGGCCTGATTGATGCGCCCCGCGCACTGAGGGCTGCGTAATTAATAAAGATTACGCCCGTTTTGTCGAAACGTCCCTCTTAATGAATGGAGAGGAGGACGCGAAGGGTGATTTATTTGCATTTGGAAAATTCGCTCGGCGGTGCGGGCTTTGCACTGTGGAGGCGGCCGCTGGGACCCAGGCCACCACCGGACTGAGGCGTTCTCGTTCCGGATCGAGGTGTCCCCCATCCTGTTCTCCTCGCCTCGCTGTCTCGGGGACCTACTCCCTGGAACTCAACACCCCCTCCCCCAGTCTGCCATCACTCTAGCTCGGGTGGCCCTCCCTTTCCTCAAAGGACGCTGGGGGACCTGGCGGGCACTCCCGTCTCTCGCGCCTCCCGGCTCGCTCCCCGCTTCACCTCCTTACCGCTCCCCCTCCCGTCCAGAGGGGGCTTTCAGGAGCAGGGATCACTGATCCCTGGGCTCGGCCGGGGCTCCCGTCTGTGCTCTCAGGGAGGGGCCTGCGGGAAGAAAAGAGGCCAGCCCCGCATCCCTAAGGCCAAAGGCGCGCAGGAAAGGCTGGGAAGCCACCCCCGCGTGGGCATGTGCGTGTGTGCGAGTGTGTCCGTGTGTGAACCCATCTCGGGATGGATGTTTGTGTGTCTGTGTGGCTATGTATGCCTGTGCGTGGATTTCTATGTGCCTGTGCGTGTGCGAACACGTGTGTGAACGTGTGTGACTGTGTATGTCCCCGTGTGAGTCTTCTGTGTCTGTTTCTAAGCATCTTAGCGGTGCGTTTTGCTAAAATACCACCCTCTCTCCCGCCTTACTGTCCACCTGCTACAGCCTAGGAAAAAAAGGCCGTCTCTCTTGGGCTTCGCTGCATTAAAACACTCCCGCTTTAGCCGGAAACATTTCCTCCGGGTGTGGGGACCGAGTGCTTCCCACCCAGCAGGGGCTGGGGGCGGGCGGGTGGGGGACGCCGCGAGTGGCCGGCAGCGTGGAGGGCCCAGGAGCCGGGAAGCGGCTTCAAAGGTTTTGGTAACGACTCTTCGGCCTTTATTTATGCCCCTATTAATACAATATCCATCATGTAGATATTGATCTTTATCCTTTAAACTGATACACTGGGAATCAATTAGCCATGCAGATTACATTTCCTACATATCCAAATGTTCATCTTTCAGACTCTGGTCCAGTGACATATATTTTTGCGGCCAGATAGTATTAGATTTCGTTTAGAAATGAAAAGAAGAAGAAAGGCTTTCTGAAGCTCATTCCTCTCGGGGCTACTTGTCTTAACTCTTGGCCGGGGCTGGGCGTTGGGGGTCTGGGGACCAGGATGCCTCTCTCAGGGTCTTCTGGGGGGGAAAAAAAAGAAAGGCCACGAGGGTGACCTGCACGTGGGACCACCGAGGGGACCCGGGACAGCTTTCTGTAACAGGGCCCTGGGCAGCCGGTTAGGGCCGGGTCTGCACTTCTGTCCAACGCTCGCTCCAGCTCAGACTTCTCCTGGCCGCTCCTTCCCATAACTTTGAGTTCGAGATGGTCAGTTTTCATCTCTTCAGGGTTTTCCCTTGGGATTCTCCTTACTCTAAACTTCTAAATCAAAAGTTTTCTTCCACTCCTCGTCCCCAAACCCAAGGTTAAAGGTTCATCCCCCAAAAGAGAAACTTTGTTTAGATGAGGAAATAGGTGTTTTCCTGGGGGAAGGGAGATGGAGAAAAAGTTTAAGAACTAGGAAGGATCCTAGCGTAAGTCCTATCTAGAGACTGGAAGGGCTGAGGCAGCCTATTTTGGTTGTGGTGACCTCTTTTCTTCTTTCCTTTCTTTCTTTCCTTCCTTCCTTCCTTTCTTTCTCCCTCCTCCTTTCCTCCTCCTCTTCCTCCTTCTCCTTCTCTCTTCTTCCTCCCCTCCACCTTTGAAAGGGTGGAGGGCGTCAGGAAATGACGTATCCCAGGGCAAGGGACCCCTCCTCTCCCCCGTACCAGGTGAGCTCCCAGGGGCCGCCCCGAAGTGGGTGGGCGTGGCCGGGAGGCAGACTGCGCACAACACTTCCTAATCATCTTCTTCCGTCCCTGCCAGCCCTCCTCAGGCTTTAGCCAAATCGCGCCCGGACTCCGCTCACGGAAACCTGGTCTCTTCCAGCTCCCCGCACTTGTTGCGTTTACTCCTCCGAGTTGGCTGTGCAGTCCCCGCTCCCGACCCGCTTTTAAAACCTGGGAACCGCAGGTCAGGGACTCACTCACAGCTCTCCTGCCTTAGGCTTCCGGGACCTCAGTGTGGCTCAGCTAGATACCCTGGGTTTGAACAGCCTCCCAGATCTTTCTTGCTCCTTGTGTCACCCGCCTCCCATTCCTCCCTCTAAAATCCACCTGGCAGAGAAACTTGCTTCGGGGGTTGAAGGGATTCCGGCCGAGAGGCGATGGCGGCTCGTGGCGCTGGCTCAGTCACCGGGGCCGCGGCGGAGTCCGAGAGAGACCTGGCCTGATCAAAGCGAAAGGCCTGTCAGTCCACCCCCTTCACTCCTTCCCCTTCCGCCCCCTCCACGTCTCTCCCGCCCCACACCAGCGGAACACACAGTCCGGGCACTTCGTGTCCAGAAGCGCCCCCAGGCACCCTGGGGCAGGAGTTCCTGGCGTGGTCATTTGCTCTTCGTTCTGCTCCAGACGTCAAGGAAACCCAGAAGACCTCCCGCTTCCCCCAGCCCTCACGTCCACGTCCCCAGGTCTGCTCCCACCCCACTTCAGATCTGGCCTGTGCACCGCCTCTCCTCCTCAAGGCCCAGACTGCCCCCAGTGCCAGCCAGTACCCCCTTTCCAAGACCCCTAATCTTTACCTCCCCTCTCTCCCACCCCAGGATCCCTTCAAACGCGGCCCTGTGTGCTGGCATCTCATACACACACCAGCAGAGCAGTTACCGAATTTCTCTTGTAAACTTCAACACACACACACACACACGCACACGCACACGCACACGCACACACACACACACACACACACACATACCCTTTCCGAGTTGGGCAAAACACTTTTTGAAGGTTAGAGGGTATGTATTCTATTTTTTATGAGACACCTCTCCCCCCTCTCCCAGACTCTAGCATCTTGTCTTCCTTATTTGCATAAAAATAATTTTTGCAGAACCAAATGAACATCTGTAGGAGACAAGCTGCTGTGAGATTCATTCTCTCCCTCCCTCACTGCCTTTCAAAAAATATTTTTTTACACCTCACTTCTTCCTCTCCCTTCTTTTTCCTTTCCTCTTTTTCCTTCTTCCTTCTTTTCTCACAAACCATATGTTCTTTATTGAGAACCCGCTCACACGTTCTGGGGCCGCTTCCCTAGCTACAGGGGCACCGCAGGGACAAAACCACTGCGGCTGGCCCACACCACATTTCAGTGCGATGCGCAGATCCCCATCCAGTCCCTAAATCCGACCCCATCCCGACTAATTTTCCACTGGGGGAGAATAGCGGCGCCAAAGCTTTTGACAAACAACAGCTGGGGGCCTGATCACGGTCGCTAAGCCAGGCGCTGCGATGGGCCACGGGTTTTACCCGAGCAATCACCAACCTGGTATCCGGCCAAGAAGCGTGTGGTCAGGATCTGGTGTTTTGATTTCCTCCCCGTGAAAGCGGGAAAGCCTTTCTGTGGAATTGAGGGTTTCCCGTCGCGTTTGCTCAAACCTCGGACTGCATCCTGAGTGATGCCTGCAACCCTGGGATGCGTCCCCGTGAGGCTACACCCTCCAGATAAGGCAAAAAAGGTGTGGGTGGCAGGCACCACCCCCTCCAGTTCAGGGACATTATTTTACACAGCTCATAATTTCCTCCTAAGGCCTGTGTCCGGCTAGAATGAAGTGGTCTCTCTCCTCTCGGAGGCCCAAGAAGTCCGTGGGCCATGAAACGCTTGTGGCCTGGGGTCCACAAGTGCGGGGCTGTGGGCTGAAGGGTGTCACTTGGCCCAAAGCAGATTCCACTCAACCTGACTGGACTGTGGGTCAACGCATCCAAGCTGGCGGGGAGGGAGAGCCTTCTAGTGAACCGGCCATTCTCCCCACAGGCTTGGAGGGGCAGCTGCTGTCTATTTCACCTGAAGTGCCTCTGAAACTGGGGGCAGAGGAAGCAGCTGCAAGTTATTTTCCTTTTGGGGTCGAATTATCCTACTATTGTCCTCAGGGCTCCAGTTTCATTTTGCACGTGCGTGTGCGGGTGGACACCACAGTTCCTTCACAGAACTGTGCTAGAGACTCTCCTGGCTGCTTTCTGGGTAATCTGTCAGTCTGAGGAAATGAAATTGCCTCCCAAACCTGGGCTCAGGGCTGCAGGGCCAGGCGCCCGCCTTCCAAACCCCACTGCAGGGTTACTCCTTTGCCCGTGAGTGGAATGGGGACTCGGTGGCCCACAGGTTCCCGGCAGGGGAGGTGCCCTGGTGGAGACCCCCTTCCTGCTCTGGGGAGTCAGGTGTGGGTGTAGCTTCGGCTTCCAGAGAGACTTTGGAAAGAAGTAAGGGGAGGCCCAAGCTTCCGAGAAGGAGTGGCTGGCGTGTAGAATCGGGTGCTTTCTTTAGAAACCAGTCTGGGAAACTGGGAACCACCCCACCCTCCGGTGACCTATTGGTCACCCCGCCTCCCCCTCCCCACCCCGCCTGGTCTGGCCTGACTGCAAGTGGGCACCACCGGCCAGGGAGTCTCAGCCAACATCGCTGTCCTGGCCCTCCCAAGTCAGACCTCGGGGATACCAACCTCAGGGAATTTGGACTCTGGGGAATTCGGAAATGACCCTGCAGCCCGACCGGCCCAGCTGCCAGGAGCCTGAGGATGCCCTCCCGCCCGTCTCTGGGTCTCCAGGGTCCTCTGGCTGCTGCCAGGGTGAGGAAGAGCCGAGTTAATCTTCTGGCTACATATATACCTCAGAGCGGTCTGGCAGGGGAGAGGCCAGCAAAGAGACTCCTGGGCTGCAGGCCGCCAGCGCCCCCTCCCCGCCACCCACCCCGCCGCGTCTCCATTTGTACATTTTTAAAGCAAGTGGTGGTCGGTTTATGGATGTGCCTACTGGACGGGCACCTATGGGCCCTCGAAAGAAATCTGTTTCAACCTGCAGCACCTCCATTCAAAGGTCCTCCCGACTCTACAATTGGGAGGACACGAAACCCGGGAGAGCGAGTCTGCGGCAAGCGCATCCCTCCACGGATCTGAGGGCTCTCGAGAGAGAGCACGCCCCGCGGGAGAGCACCCGGTCCACCGGGAGGGCTTGAAGACGTAGCCCTCGGCTCCAAAACCAATGAGACTCAGTCCTGGACGTTCTTTAACCCCTCGTTGCCGCGGGTCCCAGGGTTCCTTTTAACTGTGAGTTGAGTCTGCCTTTGCCCTCTTGAAACACACTTTGGGATCTCCCTCCTCCAAGGACGGGTGACCCTAGAACGTGCTCTGGCTGCTCCACTCAAGCTTTGGAGACAGAAAACTTGGAAAAAGTCTAGCTCGAGAAGTAGCTTAGGAAACAGGACACAGGCTTTTGTGGCCCCCAAGTGTGCAAAAAGGAACTGAGAAAGTTGTCCCCTTGACAAATTGAATCATTTTATGTAAAACCAGGTTGAACAGGGCTGCATTCTAAGCAGCGTCCCTCCTGTGTACTATGAACGCACGTGGGGCCCTCCCCACTTGGGTGGGTGAGGGAATGTCCAGACTTTTTCTGGTGTCTCCAGAGGCTGGTCTCCCCTTGCTCAGAGGGTCAACCAAACCTTTTGACTTTGGGCAGAGCGAAAGCTGCCTGCTTTTCCCACTTGCGAGTGGATTTTTGAAGAGCCAACTCGCAGACGGTTGAGCAGCTATACTCCCCCCTCCATCTTGCCTTCTTAGTTTGCCTTAATTAGGGGGTGGGGAGTTGGGTTTGGGGGCCCGAGTTCATGTAAAAACTGTCAAGTGAGTTAAGGGAAAGGGGAAGGAGAGAGAGGGTGGAGAACTCCAGTGCAGAAAAAATTCAAAAATCGTAAAAGGAAAAGGGGGAACTTGAAGCCCAGAAGTCATTGTTTCCTTTATTTCAAAGGGAAAAACCTGCCTGATTCTCATCCTTTTGATTGATTAAGGCCCTGAATACCTCGCAGGCCCGGAGTGACAGTCCTTGAATAGACTCGAGCGAATAAAGCGCAGTGCAGAGCGCGGGGCTGGCACTCGGGGGTGTAAAGGAGGCGAGTTCGCTGGCACTTACCAAGTTATAAATAAAAGGCTATGCACAATAGCACCTTCTCTAAGGACAGACAGTCTTTACAACACTCCTGGCGTCATATCCTGCTGGGGACACTTCAGCTCCTAGCCAAGACTTTGCTCCTTTTATTTTTCCAGCAGTTTAGTCTGAATACCATAATAAATTCCTGAGAACAAATGCTGCAGCCGGGCAAAACTTTAACATATAGATGCATCTCTGCCAAAGCATTGGAGAATCTATACCTCCAGATTTAGAGCTGGGGCTTCCTAGAGAGGGTTTTTTAATCAAGAAGAGGAGACCTTTTTCTTTCTCCTCCCTTCCCCAGCCTTCAACTAACCAGTAGTGGGGCCTCCGGCCACTACCTAAGCTTCACACTATCCCTGCCCCCAGACTGTGAAGACAAAAGAACTTATCAGCACACTCTGGACTCTTCCTGGGAGGAACCCCATAGGGAAGACCCTCATAATAAGCCTATGCCAAGGGGCATGGACCAGAGGAAGGAAGACTACAGATGTCTGGGGGCTCCAATGCCTTCTTATTGTAATTGCACCCCCTTCACTGGCAAGTAAGCCAAGAAAAATGGGCGCGAGGCAGAGCCGCAGGTAGAAGAACAGAGACATAGAGACACACAGAGAGATGGAATGAGAGGAAGAGTCAGAGACAGAGAAAGACACACAGAGATACACACCGAGAGATAAGGAGACGGAGAAATAGAAAGTCAAGGAGAGAGACACACATAGAGTGACAGACAGACAGACGCGGACCCCTCTCCAGTCTCAGCAGCTGCCATCTCCCTCGGACTGTCTCTCCCTGTTTCCGTGGGTGTACCCTTGTCTTCCCCGAGGAAGAGGCGCAGCGCAGGTTCCTCTCCGGGCCTGCCGAGGCTTCGGCGCCGCCGGGGATGGGAAGAGAAAGTGGCCGCTGTCGCCCAATCAGCGCGTGTCTCCGCCACCCGGGACGGTCTCCCCGTCGGCCAATCGCAGCTCAGGGCTCCTGACCAAGCTTTGGGCGAAAGAACTAATAAATGCTCCCGAGCCCGGATCCCCGCACTCGGTGTCACGACGGGAGGAGACTCAGGCCGGCCGCGCACCCGCCCCCGGCCCCCCCCCTCGGCTCGTCGCGGCGCTCCGAGCTCCCTCCCCAGCGCTCCCAGCCGCGGCGCCGCTCGCCCAGCTTCGCACCAAACTTTTCCGCCCTGGGCTCGGGATCCTGGACTCCGGGGCCTCCCTGCCCGCCCCTTTCCCCGGTTCCACCTCGAGCCTCTCTTTGGACTAGGAGCGAGCAGCCCCCTCCCCGTGTCCCTCCTCTCTCTCCAGTCTTTTTGGGGAGGGGCTCTCCACGCTCGGGGGAGTTGCCGAGGGTCACCAGCGCCTCTCTCGTCTTTCTATTTCGCCTTCACCTGGATATAATTTCCAAGCGGCGCTGTCCCCAGGATGACCACACTGGCCGGAGCTGTGCCCAGGATGATGCGGCCGGGCCCGGGGCAGAACTACCCGCGCAGCGGGTTCCCGCTGGAAGGTAAGAAAGGGCCTCAGCGCCGCCCAGACCCCGGGGCCGCGGCGGGGCTGCTCCACTCAGCCCCGGGTCTCCACTGGCTCCTTTGGCGCGTCCAGGATCCCATTCCCGGGGTACCCCCGCCCCAGGAGGGAACAGTCGGGAGAGATCCCGACTCGATTTTCTCTGGGCAAACGAAGCGCCCTTCTCTCCTCAACTCCGCGGAGCTTGGCCGTCAGGCCTGTTCCTGGGCCGTTCCGCTTTGCTCTGTTGTTTTGGAAATGCCGTGGTGGGGAAAGGATCAGCGGCTTCTGAGTACCAGAAAGCAACTTCTCAGCATTTTGTCCACCCGAAGGCATCTCAGAACTGTCCCGGTTGCTCCCATGTTTGCTAAACTTTTGTTAATTCTGGAAGGATTTTCTTGCCGCTACAAAGTTGTGGTGGTGTTTGGAAAATTTAGTATTAATTGATTCATTAATTAGAGTTCCATTCATCTCCAGCGGCATCTCGAAGTTTCCACAACCCGTTTGGGGAACTGCCTTTCAGTTAGCCTGAAGGTTCTGGAATCCCAGGGAGGCAAGAGGATTTGCAAGCCCGAAACTTTCTAGGCAATTTGCGAGGTTGAGGCGCCCGAGCCGGGATGCTGGCAGGGTGGCGCCTAGCCTTGGCCCTCAGTGCAGAATAGGATGTGATATCCAGGGCACCAGCGGAGGCGAGGGGACCTGCGAGCATACCCGACTGGCATCTCTGTCCCGAGGTGTAACAGGTGACACGCACTGACACCTGCGACTTGCTTTCAGGACCCTCTTTGACCTTTGCCTGCGGCCCTCTCAGCCAGAAACCCGAAGGGCTGCCAGCTCCTCCAAGTCCCTTAGAAAGAAAGCTGCCCCAATTAGACAGAGTTTAGTGCGACTTCGAGAAGGCCTGGGTGAACATCTTTCTGCCAGGAGGCTGTTCCAGCCTCAGAGTCTCCCCCCACAAGTTGTCCCCTTTCCTGGGCCCAAAGGGAAGACAGTTTCACTGGAGCGAGTTATTTTGCCCTGGTTGTTCCCTTCACAAAAGATTATGTGCCCCTGAATTGCTTAATAATTTGAACAAGTGTAGTTGAAACAGGGTCTGCGGCTGGGAGCCTGAATGGAGCAGTTTCAGTGTTGAGGCTGTAACATGGCGATTGGCCAGAGGAGTGAGAAATTAGGTGGGTTCACCTTTTGGGCTGCTCTCTGCTCTCCCGAAATGACGTTCTGTGCGTCTCTCTCTTCGCCTTGTGCTCTCAGTGTCCACCCCCCTCGGCCAGGGCCGGGTCAACCAGCTCGGCGGTGTATTTATCAACGGCAGGCCGCTACCCAACCACATCCGTCACAAGATCGTGGAGATGGCCCACCACGGCATCCGGCCCTGTGTCATCTCCCGCCAGCTGCGTGTGTCCCACGGCTGCGTCTCTAAGATCCTGTGCAGATATCAGGAGACGGGCTCCATCCGCCCCGGCGCCATCGGTGGCAGCAAGCCCAAGGTGAGCGCGTGGGCCTGGCCCTGGAGGCCTCCTGCCTGCAGTGTCCCGAGTTAGGGAAGAATGGGCAGGGGGCAAGGACTGACATCTGGGGCTTTCTGAGGAGTTTATCCAAATCTGAGAAGGTGTGTGTGTGTGTGTATTGGGGGTTGAAGGGAAGTGGCTAGAGTGGTGTCTTAGCTGGAGCTCCTTGATAAACGCTAAGGAAAAACTCCAGCCTTTTTGCACAGGTGATAAAGCATTTGTTTTTTATGCCTCAGAGTCCTGGAATCCTCATCAAATTATTTTAATAGGCAAACACCCAAAGTGTGCAAACTGTATGTGCCCACCTGTTGCTGGTTTCTTCCCCAAGTATCATCCCAGCTCCCAGACACTGCACTGCCTTTTCCAAAACTAATCCAAGGAACCACTTTTGGTTTTTAATGGTTTCTCTCCCAACTCCCATCCCCAGTCGCCTCCAGTCCAAATTGTCTTCAAGGAGTCAAAAGCCAGGGTGATTTGTATTCTTTGCAATGAGCCAATGACTTGGCTTTTAAAAGGTAGTTCGGTGCTATCCTCAAATTATTTTGGTTCTCCTTAAAAAAGGAAAGAGAATCACACTGGCTGTGGCTGAGTGGGAGGGGACTGTATACGGTCTGCCTTTTCTTCTGGACGTGGGGAAAATCCAATATAATTTTCTAGTTGCCACAGGGCAAAACCAACAGGAGGGTTCTGGTAAACTGAAGACTTCCAGACAACCGCCTCTCCTCCTGCCATGCCAGCCCCCCTTGCAACCTCTCTAAGAATCTCTGGAAACGCTTTTTATTGGGAAGAAAAGAGCCAGTCTCTAAAATTATCCATATTTGCTATCCTCTCTAATTTTTAAAAAATCTGGACACTCACCTTTTGCATTTCATTTTGGTCTTCACCTTAGCTAAAATCTTGTGCTCCTTTGGAAAGGCCCAAGTTGCAGGTCTAACTTGATTTTTCTGCTCCTCTTTCAAGCATTCCTTTTTTAGTTTCGTTTTCGTGTTGATTCAGTGTAAGGGGCTGCCTTTCTTTATTTCCACGGATCTGAAAGTACACCCCTTCCAATATGTCATACCTCTTCTTATTTTAAGCCGACTGAGGGACTGATCTGGGGAGGAGAGTACCCAGGCTGCTTCCGGGTGGGATGGTTTCCTCTCTGCCCCTTTCTAAAGTACACTGCCTCAGAGAGCAGGGGTCCTTTTGCTAAGCAGAGGGACCTTCCCGGGGGCGCACGAAGGAGCGTCCCTCTAGGCCCGAGGCGGTGCGGCCGCCACATCTGGCCCAGAGGACTGGGTACCAACGCCTGCCTGCCTGTTCTCTTAAAGCAGGTGACAACGCCTGACGTGGAGAAGAAAATTGAGGAATACAAAAGAGAGAACCCAGGCATGTTCAGCTGGGAAATTCGAGACAAATTACTCAAGGACGCGGTCTGTGATCGAAACACCGTACCCTCAGGTACCAGGCTCATTAACGTCTTCCTGGGGCGAGGCGTCAGTCGCTATTACCCGGGCGGGCCATCTGAACCATAATCACCCCAATGATCGATCTGGGCGATCGGACGACGGCCCCTCCCAGGGCTCTGAAATATTTACGAGCTAGACGTTTTTGGCGTTTTATGGAGGGAGTGGTGAGCTGCTTGTCCTGGGGTTGAGAGCCCGCCGCTGAGGGCTCCCCAAAGAGGATTTCTGTCGAAGAGGCAGGGCAGGAAACGCGAGGCGGAGGCCAGGCGTTTATTAATATTGATGTTCCCTTTTAAAGAGAAACAAATGTTTTGGTAATCCTAACCGAAGGGAGATGGGGCCGCGCCAACCGAGACTTCACCGTGCGAGCCAAGGAGGGGAGGCTTCGGCAACGGCCGGGATTTTTTCCCGAGTCCCAGGGCCCATCCGGCGCCCCCGGCGGCCAGGGGGAGGCGGAGGGAGAAGAGGGGCGAGCGCAGGCGAGGGCGAGGGCGCGCGGGTTTGTTTTTAATTAAAAGGAAACTCCCTTTTCCCCCCTGCGAGAACGAGATATTTCGGAGCATGGATTTGTTTACCAGACTGGAATCTGGAAAAAATAAATGGGGGAGAGTGCATTTTCTTTTGACTTTTACAATAGGAAACGATTCTGCAGTTGAAATTTAAACCCTTTATGGCCTCAAAGAAAAAAAAAAAAAGAAGAAAAAAGTTGAATTGCAGGGGACGGGTCCGCTCTGGTTCTTCCTGCTTTACCGCGAACCGCGGGGCGCAATGCCTTCAGGTTGAGGCGGTGCAGTGTGGCTGGCGGGAGAAATCTCTTAGATTGGAGATCTAGAGACCCGTCTGTGGAGTCTAGGAGGGAAACTTCCTACTGGGGAGAGCGGACCGAGACCGCGGTTCCCGGCCCTAACCTGGAGGTGCGAGCTTTCCAGGCTCCCGGCTCGCTGTTTCTAGAGGCCGATTATGGGATGGGGGGTATGAGTGGGAGGGTGAGGCGGGGTGTAGAAGGACGAGGATGCCCAAAGACGCTGGAGGAGACGGAAGCAAGCTGTGCAGGGTAGGCCTTCTAGGCCCCCCACCCGTACCCCGACTGGGGGCCGGGGGGCCCCTTGCAGCGCGGCCCTGCAGGTCTCAGTCGTAAGCGCCCCCTTCCTCCTTCCGCCCCCAGTGAGTTCCATCAGCCGCATCCTGAGGAGTAAATTCGGGAAAGGCGAGGAGGAGGAGGCCGACCTGGAGAGGAAGGAGGCAGAGGAGAGTGAGAAGAAGGCGAAACACAGCATCGACGGCATCCTGAGCGAACGAGGTAAGCGGCGGCGCGCTGGGCGGCGCCTTGGGGGGCCTGCGCCTCCCCGAACTCCGCGCTCTGACGCTGGGGTCCTGAGGGCGGCGCAGCCCCGCTCGTGTCAAGGTCCCTTCTCGCTCATATCCCCTGCACCCGGGTAAGAGCGTTCAAGTGAAAGACCAGAGACGCACTTACAGTGAACACAAAAATCTTTTCTTCTTTTTTTTTTTCTTTCTATTTTTAAACCTTTCCTCCACACCACTCGCAGCCCCACGGAAGGCAGAACTGCAAAGTGCGGTCTGGGTGCGGGGCCACCCTCCTGCCCTCTGGGGTACCGGACTGGGCGTCTCTGAGAGGTTGTGAGGCTGGGGGCAGTCCGTGAGCCTCCGGAGGTTAAAGGAACTTTTTCCGCCCTTAGGAAAGGCCCGGGTCTCCAAAGGGGTTTCCACATCAGAGCAGGGGGGCGCGGAGAGGGAGAGAGGGAGAGGGACGGGAACGAGGACAAGAGAGAGAGAGAGGCTCAAAACTGTTTAAGGCAGTGGGGTCCCAAGGTTGCACCACATTGATTGCCTTATAAAGGTACATCTGTAAGTTGGCTGTTTTTTTGTTTGTTTTAAATTGGTTTTCAAATGCGGTAGGGTTTGAGCTGTGCGTGTCTGGGAAGTAAAACAAGCCTAAGCTCTGGGTTACAAACCGAGGGGGTCTGGGTTCTTGGGCTCGCAGTGCCGGCACCCTTTCTCCGCCCAGGGGTGCGGACCATTGTCTTCTTGTTGGCTGCGATCTGTCAGCCTCAAGAGGGAATCTCCCCCGCGGAGTCATAAGTGCAGCCTGCGGGTTGTCTTCAGACTCTAAAGGTACGCCCACTCCCACAAAAGAAAGTCAACCCTGTGGGAGTTGAACCTGGAAGGGTTCATGGCAGCAGGAGAGTCTCAGCCGTTTTGCATCTCAGCACTTTTGGCCTTGGGGGTGGTTGCACCTCTTCCAAAGCACAAAGGGCCGGGAGTTGCCAGGTGCCCCCCTCCCCCAGGCGTGGCCTTCCCTCGCCGGGGGGCCGGGACTTCGTTGGGCTGAGTTGACTTTTGAGTTGCCCTAGAAGGGTAGGCGGCTCTCCAGGTGGGCTTGGAGCGATCACCCACTTCGACCAGCTGGGTCTGGGCCGTCAGCCGGTGGCATCCAGGGTAGGACTGTGGGTCGGGAAAGTGGTCGCTTCTTTTACCTTCATTGCTCAACTCCGGGGCGGACCGCTGGCCCTCCGGAGCGGCAGCTTTACAAATCAATGCAAACTCTGTACACAACCTCGAAGGGACCCAGATTTCAATGTTGTAAATCCGAGCCACAGATTTCAGCGATAAACAGGTGCCTAGATGCCCTGGCGCACACAGGCAATCAAGAAAAGACACCAAAACCACAGCAGGTTGGGCAGGAGATACACGTGCTGTTGCTTCCCTCCTTCTAAAGCAGGGGCCTCCCATGGACTCAGTTTAAGCCCTTCCTTTTGGAGGGGTGCGCTTCTGCCCTGGTCTCTGAGAACAGACCCCAGCTTTTATTCTAGGTCTAGATGCATCACGGAGATGCTGGGGAGGGGAAAAAGGCAAGAAACCAGCCAACCCCAAACCTAACGGGCCCCTGCAGGCAGCGGGGCAATGAGCCCAGAGGGTAGGAGAGGCTTGGGAAGGGGGGGGGGGTGAAGGGTGGCAAGGCTTTGCTACTTGTTGCTGGAGGCGCCCGCTCAGCAGCTCGACAGCTTCCTCGCAGCACCGGCAACCGAGGCCCAGGAGACAAAACGCCCCAAATGAGCTGGTCAAACATTTGTACAACTTTTCCAGCTTTTACAAAGAAGGCCTTCTCTACACAATCTACACTTGGAGATGAACTTGGGAGACAAAGCCTGGAGAGTCCATTGAAACTCACACTTTAGCTCGGCCCAGACAAAGCTCCGGCTCGCAGCAGCTTGATGTGAACAAAGGAAGGCAACCTTTTTATAATTCAAGGAGAAAAGAAGAGAAAACAGCCCCACAAAGGGCCGAGAATAGACATTATGGGCTTGCAATGAGGGATGAATTATTCAATGAGCCCCAATAGCTGCTGCGCCAGGAAGTTTTATGGACTTTCCAGCGTGGAAAAAGTGGCCATTTCACCTACAAAATGTTTCTAGTCTTTTGGGCCGTCTAGCTGGGCCCGCTGCCATTCAAGGGCAATTGCTACCAGTTTTAAAATCAGAGTATTCTCCCCAGAGGGGGCTGAACCGTTGAAAACACACACGTACACACAACTCGGAGACTGAAGTCTAATTTAATTTGGGGTTGTCAGGGAAGATGCAGCGTCAGTCTCTTCAGTGCCTCTAGCTCCCTTTCCGGATGAGCCCTGGAGGACAAGAGGGGCCCAGAGAAAGGACAGAGTGGAGTGTAGTTTGAAGGGAAGTTTCAAAACCTCAAAAAAACCTCCCAAAATTCCCTCCATCCTTTGGGCCGCAAAAGTCCCAGGCTGCCCCGCTTGGAAAATAGACTGAATGTTGATAAAGGGCTCTGAGCTCCCAGGCGGGGCAGGAGGAGCCGGGCTGAGGAGGGACGTTTGGGTGTCATGATCAGGGCGGCGCGCTCTCTCTGGAGGTTCCAGCTTCCTTTCCGGCCTGCCGGATGTTTCTGAGACTGGCTTTCCCGAGTACCTCTCTCTACTTGTTAGAGACTGGGACACAGGGAGAGAGGTACCCTGAAAGAGGTCAGAACGGCCCTCGTTTTTCTCTCTAGGGTCTTGTCCTTTCTTCTGGATGGCCTCTTTCACCTTCCCAACTTTGCCCTGTCCCTCGCCCAATGCAAGAGCAGCGCTTCGGACCGACGCGGGGCGCTCAGGCCCGTGCGCCCTAGGCGCGCAACAGACGCTGTGCGCCCCTCCTGGATCTTTGCTTCCAGCTCTTTTGCCAGGATGGAAAGAGAGGGTAGGGCAGCCAGGAACACCCCCCCAGCACCCTTCTCATCTCCCCCCACACCCCCCTCCCCACACACCCTTCCCCTCCCCAAGAGCCGAGCAGGCGCAGCGGTAGGAACCTAGCCCCGGTCGCGGCAACTGGGGCTGTGGGCACAGCCCGCGCTGCGGCCACTCAATAGGCGTCTCTGTTCCTCCCCCGGCGCTGCGGAGCTGGCCCGCGGGCGCCGCCACAATGGGCCGGCCCCCACTCCTGCGCCCTGCGCCAAAGCGCCGCGCCGCCCCCTCCCCTGCGCTCCGGCCGGCTCGAAGCTTAGCTCGCCGGGCTGCAGCCGACTCAATTGCCTCCTTTATGTCCTTCTCACTTTCATCTAGACACAGCCCGCCTCCCCCGCCCTCTTCTTCTCCTCTTTTTTCCCCCTTCCTTGCCTGAGGCTCACATTAGTGAAATTTCTGCAACCTCCCCCCATTTTTTTCTTATTTTAAAGAAAGCCCTTAACACAAAAGCAGTGACTAATCAATAGAAACTGCTCCTTCATCAACTCCTCCTCCTCCTCCTTCTCCAGCGGCAGCAGCAGCAGGGTGACGCTTTTCCTGTTTGTGAGTTTTGGGAAACATTTTTGCTTTGTGCCGTAATGGAATTACAGCACAGATGAGGACTGTAAATGGACACGCGACTGCAAGACTCTCGCTTAAATATTTAGATGCAAAGTTACAATTACTGACTTGTTGCTGCGGCTTTGAAGTGGCAGCTCGGGAGTGCAGGGGGAGAGAGGCCAGATTGCCAAATTGATGTTTTGATTGGGGCTGGAGATACACTTTCATAGGACTTTACCCCTTTTAAGAATCACCAGTGAGCGTGGGAGGTTTGCAACAATTTCAAAGATTGAGCCAAGAGACCCCAAGCATAGGTAGGGTGGAGCTTACCCTCCTTTTTTTTAACGCTCCCTTTCAATTTGACGTTTATGAAAAACAGTGCTTTTTTTCTTTTTTTAATTTGAGAAAGTAAAGGTGACAAAAGTTTTGCTTGAGTTTGTAAACTTAGGAGCTTTTCTAAAATTAACGAGGACGACATCAGCTTTTCAGCGGGACATAAGATAAAGCAATTAAAAATGTACAAGTTTTAAAAGTCCTGCAACTATTTCATTTCCAGTGGAATCATGAAAAGAACATTTTATCATTAACGGGAGTGCTACTGACATCGAGGGGAGCGGAAGGCCGTTTCTTCCCTCACCCGCCCCCCCGGACCCCCCCAGCCTTGAAGTTAGCAGGGAAGGACATTTTGGCGCGAGGCAAAGGGCGGGGGGGGGGGGCGGTGCGGGGAACAGGCGGGGGCGGGGGAGGGAGGAACTTTCCCACAGATTAAAATCACGGGCTATAAGATCTTAGGTTTGTGGCATCGGAACCTTTATTAAAGTGGACGGCCCACTCTCCGAGTCCATTTGTCAGAATCACGAATTTGACCCCAATGTCGTCTCAGGTCTTTGGGGTAAATTTCATGTTTTCTGAAGCCCTTACAATACTCAACAAGGAAATATCACCCGTTTAAAAATGTATTGGAAATATCAAAACTTGAATTAAATTAAAACACCTCGCTGTGTTCTTTTCAAGGAGATAACGGTAACGATTTTCCTGTTGGACCGATTTGAAAGGAAACACCCGAGTTCGGATCGTAGTTTTATTTTTTGAGGGTTTGTTTTGTTTGGTTGACTGCTGTAGGCTCACTTTCTAGCCTTATTGAAAACATGCAGATTTTCTAACCAATGCTTGAAATTGTATGTTGATTTTGAAGTTTGATTTGCTTGTTGATAGCACCGGAGCGGGGACGTAGGGGCTTCACGTGGGTAATAATTACTGAAGGGTCATTTAAGAGTCCCCAGGGCTGTGCAGTAAAACTCATCGGCGCGGTGAGGTGGAACCAGCAAGTGCGCCTCGGTTCAGGGAGTGGAATATGCGGAAATTAATCAGGTGAATACAAGCGTTGCCACCGAACTCAGGTTCAACATTCATGAATACATATATTTTTAAGGGAAAAAAAATTCCTTCCTAACTATGAGGTTAAATGCTCACATTGTACGTAAATAAATAGCCAATGAATATTAAAAGCCTCAACAACAGCAATAAACGGTGAGAGAGTTTGGCCAGGGCTGGGGCAGAGAAGGTTGGTTCAGTTCGGTGGAGTCCTTTGGCAGGTAACTTATTTATGTGGGTAAATAAAGATTAAAGAACCATTAAGAATGTACATATATAACTAACAAGACAGTAAAAGGCAATTAAGCAGTCAGTTTAATGCCTTATCTCACTGGCTGCTCTGGGGTTGTTTTACAACTAGGAATTAAAATCTGAAAAGGAAGTTTTCAGCAGCTCTGGCCAAATATTGATTAAGTAGCTGTTTGTTGATACCATTGTTACGCATTAAAAGGCCGGGATCCCGGCCTCTCAGTGGCCATCTTCCATTGTGAGGGAGTCTTAACCACTGAGATCAAAGCAGGATCATTTCAACTTATCTGTCTTGGAAAATCCTCCTTTTCCTCTGAAACCTCTAAGGAGGATTGACTGAATTCTCTTTAAGAAATAGGAACCGAAACCAGTTACGTGTCCTAGGTTTGCAGAGAAGAGATTCATGGGGTGTTTTTAATTATCCTATGGTGATTTCTTGTTTAGAACTTAGGCTAAGATGGTGAATTTATCATCAAATAACTTCTCGTTTGGGGGGAGGTGACGAGAGGCATGGAAACTAAGATCCTGAATGTCACTAAATTTCTAAATATGGAAGTTTTACTGAAGTTACCTGCCAAGCTGGAATGACGTAAAGGCAAGATGTCAGAGTTTTGTGTAAAACTAGCTGGAGAACAATTAAATACACAGGAAACTGGGAATTAGATTGACTGCATTTCTCTACATATGTTTTCACAATTTTTGTGTTTATGGATGGTTAGATGAATCCCATGCATGTTTTTAAACCTCCTACAATGTAGGAGCAGATACGTGTTTGTTTGTGTGTATAGTTTGTGTATTGTTAGAGTTTATTTGTAAGTCGGTCACTATGAGTTATGTTGGCAGTAAACTATACCCAGTTGCGCACACACACAAAAAGATTTATTTCTCCTGTAGGTTACACTTTCTAGAGTCATCGGAATTTGAGGTAACAGCACAGCTTCCCAATTCACATTCAGCACTGCTGTTGAATGCTAGGAAAAATATTTCCTTGAATAATTTTATGACTTTTTTGGCTGTTGATTTTTCGATGAACTGTTAGGCTTTTTTTGTTTTGTTTTGTTTTGTTTAAGAGTTCAATATATTTGGATAGATTTTTCTTTTATTATGAGAGCTAAAATGCATGCAAAGGCTCTTTTGGAAATACCATCTCTGTGCTTAATTTGCAAATTCCGAGTCACTCTAACTGAGGTTGTGAAATTTATGCCAGATTCAGTTTTGAATATTCAACTGAGCATCATAGATCTGCCTGTGTGCGGGATTTTCTGAATCCCTTTCTCTGTGTTCATTTCACTACTAAATAACTGTGCTTAGGGTTTTATTTTTATTTCATTTATTTTATTTTACTCTTATTCACTCTTGAACAAGATGAATCTTGACATACAGAGTCAGAATCATTAGTGGGTATTTTCTAATATTTTGTATTATAATCTCCCAATTAATTAATAATCTATCTGTGCTCAAATGTCCTTTGCAATAGTCCCAATCATTGCAGTGTGAGACAACTGCCTGAAACAGATTAAGCTGGAAGTATGAGTCAGTGCAGATCTATTATGACTACCTTGTCCTGGGTCCAGATGCAGTGCTAGAGAGTTCTTTGCTGCATTTTCCATGTATATGTATATTTCATGTTTCATTTACATGTGGAGTTAAAGTGACTTTCCCCCCTTGGATATCAGGCTATGTATTCATATACTGCCAGGGGGACAGCAGAGTCATACTCTGAGTGGGGCCTGATGTCAGTACCAAGGCAGAATTACTGACTCAGTGACGGGCTATGTCAGTTATATCTCAATAAGGCTGGAAAAAATCAACATTTGATATTATTGTTAAAAAAAAAAAGCACTAGCTGCCTTAGTGGGGAATTGTGATCAGAGAAAGTGAAAGGGAATTTCAGAAGTTGCCATTCTCTTGGAAGATGCACACCAAAGTGGGAACAGAGGACCATCCTCTGCTCTGTTGGGAAAGGTTTTCTCGCCCCGTTCATGCCAGTCTCGGGTAGAGAGTGGCACAGCTCAGCTTTCAGCTCTATCTTGCAGTGTTGGGCCAAACGCTGAGCTCCAACAGTGTTGAACTTTTGCTGGAATCGGAACGTCTCTCCTTTTAGAAAGCTTCCCCCACATTTCTGTGATGGTCTCAAAGGAACAGAATATATGTACTTTCCAGTTTGTAACTGGAAAATGAGCAGTTATCAAAATGGCCATTAACGTTATAAAACATTTATTTAAGAGAGATGAGTTAGAAGCTTCACCATTGTCAAAGGGAGCTATGAAAACCATGGAAAATAGTTGTTGAAGACACTTGAGCAATAAAAGGCCTTATAAATTCATATCTTTAATGTCTGTTTTCCTTCCTTCCTGATAAAAACTGAGAAGAGACTAACAGATAATTTCTGCCATGGAAATGGCCACTTTTCTTCAAAGAAGTAGTTGCATTTTAATAAAGAACAATGGTGTAACATTTCGAATTTGATTTGGTGCACATTTCTCCTGGAAAAAAAAAAAATCCTGAGAAAGAGTTTTACCTTGCCCATTGCATATAACAAAGTTCGTAGCATTTAAATTTTAGCTGCAGGATTTTAAGTTGAAAAAACCCAAAACAACAAAGAACCCCTTCTCTTTGTGGTGAAGCAACTCAATCAAAGTAAGTAGTCTGAGTTTTTATGTCCTCCTTCTTACTGCAGTGATTGGGAAATGAATCTTCCCCAGTAAAACAAACTAGAACTCATGACAGGCAATAGCAAACTAGCCGTATATTTGTCTCCTTAAACCCATTTAGTGATTTGATTCTTATGTACTTTTAGCCCCTTAACCCCTAACTTAGCCCCCAGTAAAGGCCAGCTTTACTGTATCTACAATAGCATATTAATATAAACTCTTGATTCTAGGAGCAATTTCCCATTCATTCTGGATCCGATTCCATTGGATTCTATTTTAAAATAGCTGATCAAAATGCTTTGTGACAAGGATGGGAGACTCTTCTTGGCTGACTAACATAGGATTGAGGGAGAGGAAATACCACTGATTTTTCAGCATTAAAAATTTCCAGGATCATATTGAGAATTCAAATAGTATAGTTTTAAGGAGGCTTAAATGTAAATTTTAAAAAATTTTATAATCAGATGGTAGGCATATTTCTGGAAACAACTACAGAATTAAATGTACTTGGCTTTATGTCATTACATGCAAACAATAAGTAAGTTAGGGTAGAATAGCTAAGAAAGGAAAGTTAATGGCTGTGTGCAATTTATCTTGCAACATGGAATTGGTTTTTGTATACTTTCATAGTCAATGCTTGTATGGTCACATACAAATTTACATTTTTAACAGAAAGCCTACATTTGTAGGCTTGTGATTTTTATAGGTACACAGATAAACTAAGAGCACAGCCACCATACCCCTCATCTTTTATCTTTTTTTTTTTTTTTTTGGCAAACCGTAATATAGGCATTAACTTACTTTGGCATTGTCTGGGGGTATTAACATCATTTTTGTTTCCTTTATAGGGTCTATCTTCTTTTTGAAAAAAATCTTGTTTTTAAACAATTATAGACTCATAGAGTCTATCTTCAAACACATATTTTAAAATTCTTCCAGTATTCAAACATATTATCATGATTAAGAAAATCTTGGCCACAGGGTATGGGGATGTGTGTGTGTGTATGTGTGTGTGTGTGTGTGTGTGTCTCCCAATTACCATGGTTGAGCTTAACCTGAACTAAAGAAAATTAATTGGTCCAATTCATTTTATTATAAGAAAAGCAACAGGTTCCTTCTTTCTGAATCCCCACTTGGCTGGTTTCCTGACTGAGGTTCACAAATACAAATGAATGTTTCTTGTCTGACTTAAACACACCCCAAAGTCCTTTTTCATGTCTTTGCTTGCCTTATAAGAGCGTAGCACCCAAGGTAAAAGTAGTCTGTCTTGCATCACTGATTTTGCTCTAAAATTGAGACCAACACATTTTGGGTGTGAACCCCTTGAGTTCTGATGTCTGGTAAGATGGGGGCACATTATACCAATTTCCCAGGGTGATATGAGAATAAAATGAGAAGATACAAGTTATGTGCAAGTTACACTTATCTCACAGGAAAACTCAAAATCTTGTGGGGAAAAAAGCCCTCTGAACATGCAGAAAGTGACTAGCCTACTGGCAGATGGGCTCTGCCCAAGGGCAAATAAAAGCTTAATTCAGGCTTAGGAGCGACAATGAAGACCAGCACACATACATGCACACAAGCACACACACACTCACCAAAAAATTCACTTTCACTGAGTCCAAAAAATTGAGTTTATAAGAAACTCTTTAATGTAATAGACTATATTGATTTAATAGTTTGAAAAATAATAAAATTTGAAAACCATTTGCTGAGATGTCAAAAGATATTTCTTAATTACTTTTTCTCCTGTTCTGTAGTTTACTTTTCTCTCTTAGACTAACTTGGCTGTTTAAAACTCTTCCAAATCAAACTTTGTTTTGTTTGTGTATTTGCACAAGTTTTTTTTCCTCCACTGGACTGACAAATAAGTTGCTTTTTGAAAATGCATCTCACACACACGTTTTTATTCCTGAAATCCTGGTGCAGTCCTTCATTATGTGGAATCGTGTTTGTATGATTTCTCATTGCGTCCCTTCTTCAGCCTGCTTCCTTGTTCTTAAATGTCTTTATGGCTCCGCACGTGAGATTGTGTGCATTCTTCTTTCTTTCTGCATGATTCTTCTTAATCCCTCTCCTTTAAAATTGGAGTTCAGAAATATTAAGGAAACTTTCCAAAATAGCGTTTGTTAAGCTGGAGGATACATTTCAATGACCTCTCTATTCAGTTTCCCTCTCTATCCAGACCCCAAAGCTTGGGACTTCTGTATGAGTAGGGTGCAATGCGAGGGTAAAAAGAAAGTAGCCTGGCTTGTAAGACTTGTGGGGGGCTGGAGAGCTCCTGCCCTGTGGTTCTCCTGCTGGAGCAGCTTGCCAGTGCAGCCACTGGAGAGAAGGAAGGTTGTTTTCTTATCCCTGCATGCACTGGGCTGACCTGTCTCTGAAATAGGTCAGGCTGGGGCACCGCCAGTTTACGCAGCTGTCACGGCTTAGGCGTCTCAGCGGGCAGCCCGGCTCCTTGGCCGGTCGACCCCCAGTGAATTGATAAAAATTCGCTGGTGAGCCCTGGGCCTTCCTTCTGGACTGTGCTAGCCCCCTGAAGGCTTTTAGAGGCAAGGGGACTCCTGGATTATGGGGGCCAACTCTCAGCCTAAAAAAGGAAAGTGTTCTTTTATTCCGAGGATTGCCCTCTTGTCCATCCACTCAAGTGAAAAATACATGCGTTGTCAGATTGTATTTTTAAATCATATTTATTTTTGACCGGGTAAAACCTACACTCTGTACACAATTCAAAATATAGAAAAGGGCGTACAGTGACAAGTCTTCTTCCCACTCAGGACCCTCAGTATCTTGGCTGTCTTTCTAGAGAGTCTGCATAAACAAGCAATTGTATTTCTCTCCTACAAATATTCTCTCCTCTTTTGTTTGCACAAATGGTAGCCCACTGTAGAAACTGTTCTGCGCTTTGCTTTTTTTTTTTTTTTTTTTCCACCTTAGACTATATCTCTGCAATCACTCCTCATCAGAGGCTGAGGGTCTCCTCAGCCTGTTTGTATAGCTGCATAGTATTCCATCCTATTGACAAGTGATGATTTATTTAACAGCATTTAGAGTGTTTCCAATCCAACAGCACCATTTGGCACATGTGTGACTTTATTTGTAAAATAATTCCTCTGTGGTAGAGACAAAGGGAACGGCATTTGTGATTTTGATAGCTTTGGTGGAATTTGGGTTCTGCATTGAGAACAAATGGTGAAGGAATGCTCACTAAACATGGAGTGTGTGCGTGTTTGCCTGTGGCCACTTGTACAAGAAAAAAGAGACACTTCCTTCTACAACTGTACGTAGGTAGGAGCACAGGTTTTGAAATTTCTGCTTAGGAAATTCCTCCAATATTTTGGTATTTCTCCAAATGTAACATTCTCTAAATCCAAGGAAAGCTTTTTGCTTTGACTTACTGGTTCCCCTTTTTATTCTCTTTTTCTTATCTACTGTTTATTTCACTTCGCCACCATCAAAAATGGTACACTTATGTTAAGCATTCTTATTTTTCTTTCTGCGCTGGAAAAATCATGGATAGTTTTTAGAACAATTCAGAGACAACTTAACTTATTCTGATTGTTTAGTTACAAAAGAGAAATTGTCTTTCAAGGTTACCAGATCAGGTTTGAACTAGTAAGAGAGCAGATTATGTCTAATAAAACATGGTCTTGTATTTCTAATTTTTGAAAAGTGCTGGCCTGATTCTCTAGGGGTTTCTTGAGTTTGGTAAAGGTTAGTTTTTAATTTTATGAACTTTTAAGGGGTATGTATCCATTCCCTTCTAGGCACAGAAGACTTTTTCTGTTTGTGCACATACCTTGCCTCCCTCAAATCATTTCAGCCCATTTTCCCTTAAATCCGATGCTCAGGAATTCAGTTGTTGGTGCTGCTGAGTACCTGGCTTACCTAAGCTGGAAGTTCAAGTCTGCAGGATGAACCAGAAAGAACTGAGCTCCAACTGTATGAGAAAACAACACTCTCCAAAGCCCCCTGAGAAAACTGGAGATGTGAACACCAATACATATTTTAAAGTCAATATTTCAAGTCATTCCTTCTTAGGAGTGGGCCTTTTGGAAACAGGAGAACAAGTTAGGGGCTAAGGATTTATTTTTGAAAATCAAAATCTTGATTCGGTTTTTTTCAAAATAACAGAAAAACAAAAACAAGTCTTCTCTCTTGACTGTTCCTGCAGCCAGCCCCACAGCATGTAGCACTATTCAGCCAGACACGAGGCAGGAAGGTGTGTTTTCCTAATGCTAGAACTTTTGTTTGTGCTTCGATAGAAACAGCCAGCTGGGAACCCTGGTTCTCTTTCTGTTTCCCCTCTGACTGCCTTATGGAACTCCAGAGGAGTCAGTTGGGGATGTAAACAGGCCTGGCATTTAGAGCATCTGCAAAGAGCTGAGAAGAATCAAAAGCAGCTTTTTTTTCCCCCCTCTCCTGGCTCTGTGCATAATTTGGATTGAATCAGGCCCATAATTTGTGACATCTGATTACTACCTGCAAAAGTATGCAGCTCTCCATGTAGGAAGGAGGGTCTTGGGAGGATTAATCCCAACGAGGAAAATTGTGATTTGTTTGTCAGGTTGCTGGGAGGTTCTCAACAGAAATTTAGACCGCATAAAATCAGTGATGTTCAGGTCCACATCAGCAGAATAACCACTCTTTAGATTCTCAGCACACCCTCACAGTGTTCTCATCACACAGGTGAAGGAGGTAGCAGGCTGAGGCGTTCTCTGGGGAACTGGCTCAACATCAGGGAGCAGGGGTTCCGGTGGGAGAGCTGCCCCTTCTCTTCTGAGTTTTAGATTTGTAACTTTTCAAAATAAAAAGAGACCCATGAATTCATCTGGGGAAACACTTCAACTTTCCGTTGCATGATTCCCAAGTGAATGGGATCTCAGTGTCTGGAATTATTGGTTATATTTTGGAATCTTTTTTTTTAAAATAAATTTATTTATTTATTTATTTTGGGCTGTATTGGGTCTTCGTTGCTGCGCGCGGGTTTTCTCTAGTTGCGGCGAGCTGGAGCCACTCTTCGTTGGGGTGCGCGGGCTTCTCATTGCGGTGGCTTCTCTTGTTGCGGAGCACGGGCTCTAGGCACACGGGCTTCAGTAGTTGTGGCACGTGGGCTCAGTAGTTGTGGCTCACGGGCTCTAGAGCGCAGGCTCAGTAGTTGTGGCGCACGGGCATAGTTGCTCCGCGGCATGTGGGATCTTCCCGGACCAGGGCTCAAACCCGTGTCCCCTGCATTGGCAGGCGGATTCTTAACCGCTGCGCCACCAGGGAAGCCCTGGAAATTTTTAAGACATAAAATCCTCTCAGCCCATTTCTAAAGGGGGCTGGGAGTCCATTGCAGGAGGTCGAGCGAATAAACTGGGTCTCCTCCCAGTGCATCCAGGGAACCTGCAATATGCCAGGGCAGAATACGATTTGGGAAGCTGTCCAGGGTGGAAACTTTCCAGGTGGTAGATTTGCTTGACTTTTACGCAGATGGGACACACCCGGGGCTTGTATGCAGGCAACACACATTTATCAGAGGGCAGTAGAAAGGCAACTTCTATAGCTTCTTACCAGAAGCCAATGTCTGCTTGTGGTCACTGGCTCTGCCAAGCTCTGAATACTGCTGAATTTTTGTCTGAAAGAAGAAGGCAAATGGAGCACTGGGAATTTAGCATCAGGTCAGAAACTGCAAAGAGCCTGGCTTAAGAGTGCAGGGGCAAGAGGGGTGCCTGGGTAGTGGAATGTCCCCCATTCTGCAGGGAATCAGCTCCAGGTAAAAGGCCAGGATGGAAACTCAAGGCCTGGCTTATTTTGAATTAGCTTCCAGGCTTTTGTCAGTGAACTTTTTGGGCCTCAACTTCTGTCTGTCTTCTTCCCTCCTGTGGAAAGTGTCAGCTGGGGTTTCTCGGGGCATCCTGAGTACAAAGCCAGTTGGAGGCTGGGAAGGCCACCTCATCTCGTTTTCATCAGAGGCTCAAGAAGTGGGTGTGGAGACAAACAGATCTTGTGTAAGTCAAGTACTCATTCCCTGGCACAGCTTTGTGTCATGTGGTTTGTCCTTTTTAGACAAATTGAAACCAACGGTCACTATACAGGCTTGCATTCCCTGTGGAGTACTAGCACATACCTGGGGCAGATAAGGAGAGGAATACTTTCCTTACTACAAAATACAAATGACATAGAGAGCCGAATTTGGTCTGAATCTTTGCTGGCTGGCGAACTTTCATCGTTTTATTGAATTACTATAATTTAATGTTACTTGTTTAAAGTAATGATTTTTCCCCTGAAATGAATCCTTTTTACTTATTTATTTTTAAAATTGAAAGCTCAAATTAAATTCATTAGGAAAGACAATGACTATCTTTCACATTGACATTTCTGGTACTTGGAAAATCCTTTTGGGAAGACTTTAGGAGACGGTCACTCAGACTGTAGTTTATAGGAAATGATGTTCCCGGAACAAGTTTGGGTTTTGTACAGGGATGTTTGATGATCTCCCTGCCCCCAGTCTTCCATTCCCAAACCCTGTGGAAATGTTTCTCTCACTTTCTTTTCACAAAGGACTCTATGGGCTGACCTTGGGTGAAAAGAGGGCAGTCTCAGCTGCCGTTCCCTCTTCTTTCCTGTCTACCCGACCCCTGTCCTGCTTCTACCTGGCTTACCCTCCCCTTGTGCACTCCAACTCCACACACACATACCATTGCTTCCACCGAGCTCTACCTCATTCACATTGACTCAACCAATTGCCCTTCCTAAGGATGCAGTTTCCAAAAGGCCCCTGGGAGCAGATTGCCTGGCATGGAGGAATGACCCCCAACGGCAGAATTCCAGGTACCCGTGTAGGAAAGCTTTCTGGTTGGGGCAAGGTATAGGTTTCTGTTGCCGCTCAAATCACACTCCAGCAGATCCCAACTTCACTGTGAATGGGCAGGACTAGTTCTGCTATGAGGAAGCTCTTTGTGGGTGAGCACGGCCTTCCAGGGTGTGGTACCCCATTGAGCTATCTGGGGGGAGGCAGAGGCAGGTGGGGACCAAGAGCATTTCTCCTGCAGGTGGATTTTCCACACTTCCTGGATGCCAGGGAAGGGACTTGGCTTGTGTCCTTTGGGATTCTTGGCAAAAAGCAGGGCCAGAGGAAGGACATACAGCGTCTGTTCTGGCTTAGAGCCATAGACAGGGAGGGCACTTTGGGGCCCATCTTGCCTCTGAGCCTAAAACCTTCTAAGGAGCAGATATCTGATCTGAATATTCATGCTTCTAGTGGAGCCTGGACCATTGTCAGAAGTCAGAAGAAGTGAGGTTCTCCTCTTCAGAAGGAGTAGGGCCCAAGGGGCATCCATGATGGATCTACTGGCTAGGAGAGCTTCTGGAAAGTGTTCTGAAGCACTTCCAGGAGTCTTCTGGAAGGCCAGAGGCTCTTGGACTCTCAGTGCTGGGGTCCTGGAGAGCCTCAGAAACACATTGCTTTGGAGGATGTAAGCCACGAGGGTCCCAGAGGGACAGCTGGCATTTATTCCACCTGTGATATATGGGGTTCAGAAACAGCCCGCTGTGTTTGTGGACTCTGATGATCTTGGATTCCTGCTGAGACCCCGTAGTTGGCATTTAGACTTGATCGATGTTTTGTAAGTCTTAGTTAATGACAGTAGATACAAGCATCTAGAAACAGCCCACATCTCCCCCAGGCCCTCTCGAGTGGAGGATGAAAGAGGAGTCCTGGGCAGAGGTGGGTTTACCATAGAGCTGAGGAACCTTCAGTTCCAGGGCCCCTCACCTGTGTGTATCCCTTCCAGGGGACCCCTAAATGATAAAAGCTTTAGGTCCCACAAAAATGCATCTACCCTTGTCCTCATTCAGTTTAAGGTGGGAAAGGTAGAGGCTAAGACACATGGGCTCCTTGTGCATGGAGTATGGGCCTGGCACAGCTATGTGTGAGAGCATAAAGATAATAATAATAATAATAATAAAATAATAATAATACTGATACTCAGTTACCCTCCACTTGTATCTTGGGCTCTAGAGTTCCTAGGATACCTCCTCATTTCTTATGCCTTACCTTGTTTACTTATGGAGCCGAAGTGTGGGTCTGGCAATCCAGAGCTGCTGAGAATTTACCCACGTGGCCCTTAGGCTCCACGGCATCCTCAGTCCTTGCAAGGAGCCCCTTAGAGGGATCGTGGACCAACTCCTCACAGGAAGCTGAGGAACCTCCATCCTCTCACTGGTTACGGGCAGGTGGGTAAGACCCTAATTCTGGGGGGCCTTGGTCCCCTCAGCTGTAAAGGTTGTATTAGGCAATTTTTAGGTGTTTCTTGTAGGTCTCTGAAACTGTCATTGTGACCAGGTTGCTTTCCCTCTCCGGACCTCATTCTCTTCCTTTGAAAAATGGAAGCGTTGGCCAGGTGAAGGCAACAGTCTCTCCCAGCTCTGGCAGGTTGTGGCAGCTGCGGCCATGTCCAGCTCTTGGTAGACATTGGGAAGCCCCAGGCAGCTGTTTGAGGAAACAGTGGGGCCTCCAGGCAGTTGGGGAATCAGAGCAAGAATGGAGAGGCCCCTGGTGGCCCCTCGATGTCTTAGAAGGTGAGCAACTCCTACTTGTCTTATCTCTGGGGGGAAGGATGCCCTTAGGTGCCGGAATAGTGAGGGTGGGGACTTGCTGCGCCATTGAACAGGTAGACACCCTGGCTTTTCCCCATCCACACAGGGAAATGCATGCTTTTTTGTACCTCCTGTCATAGCTGTGGCTTCCAGATGAGGCTGGAAAGGCCTCGGGGTATTGGTTAGAGAACGTCTCCTTAAGTTAGAGTTGCTTAAGCAGGACGGTAACATTCCTTCTTTCAAATCATCTGTGCCTAGACATTTTTTCCTGTGCCCAGAGAGGAATACACGAGATTTCTGGCAACCGATGAAGTCAAAGCTAGGAACTGTCTGGGCTTGAGGAGAGAGAATCAGACAATGGTGCATTCACTTAATCGGATTCTGCTGTCATATCTTAAACTTAAATTAGCTCCCTCACTAGTAGTTCTCAGAAACTCAATTGGATATAAACAAGATTTGCTTTTTTTTTTGCCTCTGAGTTAAAATACATGCAATATACACTTAAAAATAAAAAAAATCATATTTGAATCAATCAAAAATTTCCACTCGAAACAGAGTTTATGAGAAAATGTGTAGATTAAATGGGAGATAATTTCAAATCTGAAAACTTTTATTGTTTTTTCAAGGACTTTGCTATGAAGCATTTTAGAAACTTGAGGAGAATGTAAGAAATATTTTTAGTTACATTGAAAACAATTCAAAGCAAGATGTTGTAGCCTAACAAGGGAAGATTTTAATAAATTTTTCCCCTTGCTTATTTATTTTTGTGGCGGAAAATTATTTCAGAAATCAGCATCTACTATATATCAAGTTTTTAATATATATTTTGAGAATAGAGAATGGTTCAAATGCTACAGTCCTTAATTACAAAGACTAAATGATAAAATTAACAATGTAAAATGTTTTGTGAAAAGTCATTTTTTGTTTGAGGAATTTTTAGAGCATATAAAATATCCAATCTAATATATGCATGCATAATTTTTCTTATGTATCTGATATCTGTGGCTTAAATTTTGTTGTAGTTTTCTTTATCTTAAACAAACAGATTTTGTAAGCAAATACTGCTAAAAAATATCTACCAATCTTTAAAAATAGAAGCAGAACATTATAAAATGAGAACATCAGGAAGAGAAACTATACCCCTTTATACATTCAGAAGAATAAGTATACTACTGTTTACCATATGAAAGAGTTTGTTTCTATATTTTTTAGTGATTATCCTGTACTCAGATCAAATGTATTGCAATTTTGAACTTTGAATCGCAAATTAAAATTTTTATTTGATAAGAGAGAAAGTCACTACTTGACCTATAGATTAAAGAAGAAATCTGATCTCAGCTACTTTTGGTCAACATTAGAATTTTTGTTGAGTAACTCCATACAAATCAAAACAATTTAAGTTATTGACTCCCTTTCCGTATCCATAAGCAGACGTCTGACTTATACTCCACATGAATTGGGTTCCAACAGGTATGAAGAAGTCGAATTTGTGAGAGTTATGGCATTCATTTGTTTAATATAGTTTGAATAGCAAGATAACCGTATAACTTTTAAAATGGCAGGCATTTATAATGCTTTGCCAAGTTTGGGGTGGTGAGCAGTAGTCGATCTGAGTATTTGATTTCCTTTACTTATTTTTTTTTCATGTTTTCTTAGGGAAGTGCTAGTTGAGATTTGAAGAAGAGTTGTTATTCTGTTTAACTATATAAAAACATTAAAATATTTTAGAGAATGCAAAAATACATATGCTTCAGGTTAAAATAGTGAGACATCTTGGATATTTTAATAACGTTTCCACTATAAAGTAGCAAAAGTAGACTTTTTAAAACTTTATTCGTGAGGTTACATTTGCTGATTAAAGTAATTTGAACACTTTGGAAGGACACTAACTTTCTAGTGGTAAGACATTTACTGTTTTCCATGCTACTATTAAAAGAAGTGTTTTTTTATTTATAGGTAGAGTACCATTATGATTATTTTTGTAATTGTTCAATTACAAAACAATTTTGTAATTGTTTTTAAAAATCAACGTTAAAGTAAATTTATACAATTTAAAGAAAATGAAATCAACAAATGCTAAAACTAAGCTGTAGAATGACATTCTATAATATAAAGTAAATATACATTCCACTAAAAGTATTTATATTAATAATACTTAAAGACTTTGTTGTACAATTCAGTTTGGATGTTTGAGATTAAAAATATCCCTTTAGAATCTGGAGAAATTGAAACTGTTGCTATTTGCCAGGAGAGGGACCAGCAGAGCAGAACACGTTCTAGAGAGTACTTATTCCAACCATTCTTCAAACGCTAAGGATTCTGTATATTTTATTTCATAAGTCCTTTGTGACGTCTATTTCTCACATTAAGATTACAAAGGTAATTTCCCTGGAAACCAAACCAAACCAAACCCCACCAAACTCCAAATTCACTTGCAGAGCACATTACAATTTAGACTTGCTTTTATTAGAATGATGGGAATTTTCTAATGAAGGAAGTGAACTGAGGAACAAATTCAAGAAATTACAGCACCTACTTTGTTATACTGTGGTTGAATTTTTATTCTATTATAGTCCCAAGAGCTGTCAAATTACCTAAAGGGAACAATGAGTTTCTCAACAGAAAAAAAAAAAAAAAAAAAAAAGAAGGAAAAAGAAATTACCCAGAGATGCTGCAACTTACAAAACAATCTTTCCTGCTAGGCTTCCTTCAGTTTTAAATACAATTGAATGTTAATTCTATCAGACCTAGTTGATTTAAAAGCTAGGATGGATCAGTACTGATTTTTGGCATTCATTCATTTTTCCACTCTTTTGTTCACTTGACACACAGCTTTTATACACTGGCTTTGCAGGAACCACTGGCGTGATCTCTGAACAATCTGTTGGAGGAGGAAAGGGCTCCTCCAACCAGCAGCCAGGGATTTAATTAAATACTGTGCATCCTGTCTATCTCAAACAGCTGAAGAAATAGCTGTTGGCGTAAAGGTACCAATGAACTTATGTTCTCTGGTGTTAATAGGGCAAGGAACCTTCTTGGTGGTTAAAAAAAAACAAAACAAAAAACTCCAAAATACCCCCAATCACGTGATTATTATTTTTTAAGTTAAGAAGAATCATATCGAAGCAACAGTCCCGTTCTGTGGAGCTAGACTCAGTATCATGTTGAAAGGGACATGCAGGTTGAAGAAATTATTTTGTTTATTAATTCAGGTTACATGTCCTGCCAGGCTGGCTGGAAGAGAAAGGAAAGAGAGGTGTAACTTTTAAGCACACACTGATTTGTTCTTATTACATAACAAAAGTCTATTTCTTTATCATGTTATCATTCAGTTAATAAAAATTAGCTACAATAACAGCATCAACTTAAAAACCCCTCAAAGTCCAGGGGATTTTCTTTCACAATGAACATGAATACTGTTCAGAAATACAAACAGTCAAAGGATAACTTTAGGTCTGAAAGAGAAACCTGGCAAGGGTAATTGAATAAGCCTGGGTCCCTTGACTGTGTCATGGTGAGGGCAGTCAACATGTCATAATTAGGTTTATTGAGGGCCATTCCAACAATCTGCTTCTATTCTTCCTGCCTTATTGTCCACAGCTAGGCAAATAGCCAAGGGACAAAAGGAATCAAGTGCTGACAAAACATGAAAGAGGAAAAAGATTTAGCTGCTTTTATCAAAGAAACTGAGAGGGACTTTGTGTAAATAAAATAAGTGACTGGCCATCCTGCATTTAGGCAATGCCGTTTTCATTAGAATTAATTCTTGACATATTGGAAGAGTTCCAAGGGAAGGATTTCTACTTCTGACAAGTTTAATTTGTAAATTAAAAACAGTTGGTTAAACATGAGCCTCCATCAACAAAACTTAACCAAAGCCATACATGGCAAAGGGCTAAGCAGGTGAAAAATAGAATTACTTTGAAAACAAAGTCTTCCCCAAAATTATGCAAATTCTTATTACTTCATAACAAATGTTTCCCATTGAAGCCTACAGCAGGATGTCTGCTCAGGGAGGTTTGTTTAGATCACATTTTCTTCCCCTTTAAGCCTCTTTAGTTGACATAACACTTACGCCGTGCTTGGGCACCGTGCTGGTTCTTGGGAGAAGTGGCAGCAAGAACAGAAGAGGTAGACTGACATTTTTAAAGAAGTCAAGCTAATACCGCTTTTGTAAGTCTACAAATTTCAGGACGGCTTGTTCTGCTTTTTTCTTCATGGAAGGTGAGAGATCCTTGCAAGTGTGCTTTCGATTCCTAACGGGGATAAACAGTGGAGGCTACTAGGCACTGTTTCCTAAACTAAATAATCATCAGATCCCAGGTCAATGTTATCTGCTTGAAGGGTTGCATGCAACGCCGGCTGCGTTGTTCGTTATGACTTGGTGACACAGAGAAAGTGAAAACCTTCAGGAGAGAGATTTAGCCAGCATCTGGACAAAGCTTTCTTTTAAGTCTAGAAAGCCCCTTAATAAAACAGCTATTTGTAAAGTTGCAATACCTTTCCTGTTGCATTTTTTCAGCTTGCAAAGTAAGTTTCAGATAGGGGTTTTTCACATGGACCTGAATTTCAGAAGCTGCAAGTGAGACGGTATCTAGAAAAGAGAATCCTATCATGAAAGATGTGTCCCTTGGGAATACAAATTTTACTTGGGTATCAAGTGCCCCTTAGTTTCATTGAGAGTTACACAGGCAATAAGAAACCTATTACTTGGGTAGCTTCAGTGACTAGCTGTTTAGATTTTTAAAATTCACATTGCTTTACTTCACCCGGCATCAAGGCATATTAGAGACTTACATTGCTGTATTTCTTGGCACTTGAAATTAAAGTGCAAAAAAATTTTTCTCATCTGAAGGAATCATTTAATTCCATCAGTTAGTGGCTATGAAAAACACTCTGAGAAGAGTGACGCCCTAGAGAAATGCAAGATATAATTGTTAATCATCAGCAGTACCATTATCATCAGCATCAGTACCAACACGATTGCTATGTTTGAATGGAGCTTATCAATGGTTGTATTTATATGACTGTAGCATCCTGGGGAAGCATTGAAATATGTATGGTCCGAACAATTTTCTTGTGGCTCATTAAGCTGGATCTGCGGCATCTTGAAGTTTATTTCACTTGAGTATTTTGGTTAAAAAAACCCCCCAAAACAAAACCAACCCCACAGCACACTGGACTGCTGATCTAGCTCTGCACCAGATGTAACTGTGGACTTATGAAGGGTTTTTTGCTTAAAAGATTTTGCTTTTGGTCCCAGTTCAATGTCTAGCTAGCTGTGTGATGAAGGGAAACTCACTAGCCGTTCTGAGCTGGATTCCTCCAAAGCGGGGGTGACAATAACATGCTCCACTATCTCAAAGGATTGTTGTGATGCGTTAGTGGCCCTGAACACATCTGAAGTTCTGAACAAGTATAAAGTATTATTTACTTATAATCTGCCCATTGCTTTTGTACTCAGTGAAATAAGATTTGGTAGCTGATTTGCCTTAATGCTTTCCTAGAGTACAGTTTAACAAGAATTAAGGGCGTCTTCCTGCGGTCAGTCCAGAATACCCTGAAATAATTCTGTATCCAGGACACATGGGACTTGGTTGCTGGAATAACATTGCTTTATTGCAGAGCAGCACACTGGTGCACATCTAGTGGAAAAGTGGTATGGGAGAAACTGCTTTTAAGGGTTTGGATTTGTGCAAAATAAGTCTTTTGATTTCCACATTGTTCCAATGCCTGTTGGCTCATGTCACAAAATTGGAAGGTCCAGCAGGCCAGGAAGGAGTTTCTCTGGAAGGAGTTGGAGATTTATGCAGATTGGCTGCCTCTCTGACATTTATTTGCTGCCCTTTTCTCACTCTGTTTTGGCAACTCTGAACCAGATGGACAAGCTCATGGAAAATAAGGCCAGTGAAGAGAAGATGCTTTTGATTTCTTCAAAGATAAGGGAGAACGCTTTCTTTCCCTCTTTCTTTTAACACAGCAGTGGCAATTTTTTTGTGCACGAATTCAAAACTGGCAAGTCACTTTTGGCGACTGATTGAAACATTTGAACAAGGACTTTCCTTGTTACGTCACTGAGAGTAACATAAACTCTGTTTACCAAGGCATCCACTGAAGAGAAATGTCCAGGCGCTGGTCCAAATATTATGTCTACCAGAAGCCAACCATCTCATCTACTTTGTAGCTGTGCACCGGGAATGTTGTCTGAGCTTTAGCTAAGATGATAATTCGCCAGGACTGAAATCCTTCCCTAATCACCAACCTCTCGGAAAGGAGAATGATGCAGAGGGGAAGTATGGCTTACTGTTTCACTCTGCAATCATTTATGATTTGAGCTGTATTTTACCTTACAATGACCTCTGGTGCCGTTAGTGTATCATTCTATACTTGCAGCTACCACGAAGACATTGGGCACTAAATGGTGATTTCTCTGGGAGAAATGGAAAATGTGGCTTTGGTGAATAAAAAGATACACAGACATGTTTTACTATTTTTAGATTCAAACGACATTCTCTGTGCTGAAAGAGTTAGTGAAGACAATAATTTAAGCACAAATGTTCATATCAAAAGTAATTATGTCCTGAGCACTGGGACATTTATTTTGAAAGTTCCATTTCTTTCCTGCATTTTAAAGTCATAATATTGTCCCTCTGTGTTACCCACGGTACAAAATTTCAGACTGAAAATACTTCATCTCAGGCATGTTGCTGAACCCCATCCTTGGAATTTCAGTGTTGAAATGTGGGATTAAAAATGGTGAATGAATTTGCTAATTAGGTGCAGCTTTTCTTTCTTTGCTTTTTTTTAAAGGGAAGTATGTGGGGATGGGGATGTACAGCTCCCGATTTTCGTCTTATTATTTATTGTACGTTGTCGCTGTCTGTAGACTTTTTCTTTTATTTGTTTACTCTTGTTTGTTTGAACTAATCACTACTTAAGGAAAAGTCCTCTCCGGGACGGCCCCCTCTTCCCGAAGCCTGTAGCCGTGGTGACCGTTCAGGCATAAAAACGTGCTTATCTGCAAATGAATGGTAGCTCTTTGCTTCATTAAAGCCCCTTTCTCTTTTGGCACTCGCATTGTGACCCTTTGATATTAATTCAAAGGGCAATTAAAGAATGCGGCCCATCTTTGAAGTAAGGCATTCAGGGCAAGGGTAGGGATGAACCTGGGCCTCTGATGGACTGTGTGTATTCAACAGGCCTTTTCAAGACAGTTTGAAGTGAGTCAAAGAAAATGGGCAGGAGAAGGTCAAAGAGAAAAAAAGGGCTAAAGAAACAGTCTGTATTTGTTCGGAGTATTAGCCAAGCAAACTGCAAATAGCAACAAAATGAAACAGTTAATAGAGCCAGCCAGACAGAGCCATGTCAATCACTTAACTTGAACAGCATTAGGCTTGCGAAGCTCTCTCCACTGTGTTACCTAATTATCTTGGGAAAGGCAGTAACTGGAAGTAATGGTATTGTATTTCTTTCTGCTTACTGCCCAGAAAAAGGTGATAAATACTCACTGCTCCATAATTATGCAACATATATACATAAAGGAGTAGGAAGGGGTGGGAGGGAGCTGGATGGGGGCGGAGGCTGATTGAAGTTGCTGTTCCTGGTAAAAGGACCAAATATGGCACAAATACAGCATTTTCAGACATTAGCATGCTGGAGAATCACTTAACACGTTTCATCTGGAGCTGCCTGGAATATGCGTAATTTCTCCTTTAACAACCCTTAAAGACAAACACGTTTAGTCATCCAAGAAAGTTCTTTTTCAGGAAAAAAAAAAAGAAAAATTAACCTGCAAAAGCTGTGCTCAAATAATATGACGGATTGGGCTAAGAGTCCCTGCTGCCTCCGTGGAAACTGAATGAAGCCGGCACTTGGATCCTAGCTTTCCCCATCGTGCCTGACTGTTGACACACCCTTGCGGGGAGGTGGCCAGAAAATCCTCAACAGCGAGGGAAGGAGGAAGGACTGATTGGAGGCAGGATGGGTTTTTATTCTTGCGGTTAGGACGGATATTTTTGGATTCCACTTTTATCGGTCATTATAAAAAACAAAAGAACAGCGTCAACCGCAAGCTTCTTTGAACGCTGAGCAAACTGATTTTAAAAAGATTTCTAACTCTCTCAGGGGTGTATGGGTAAGAGAGGAGGAAACCCCAAGCACCCGTTGGAATGTCTGCAGATAGGTCGAACTTGTCTCTGAATTGCAAAACGTGGCCGCCTTTTAAAGGGCCCCTGAGGACTCTATATAGATCATTTGCAACGTGGGCTGTTGCAGATCGTTGTTTGATGTTGGGTTTGTGCATAATGGGTTTTGTTTGGAGGGACAGTAATAGATGTGAAGGATCTGTTATGCAGCTTTTGGACATACTGTTCCAGAACGTATCTATTAATTTAAAAGTTTTTGCCTTTGTAAAAAGTCCATTATTGAACTAATTAGTTGCTCTGCATTTTAACACACCAATCATGCACTGGCACTTGAAAACTTCCTTCTTTAAAAAAAAAAACAAACCTGATTTGAGGGTCACCCAGGGTGAATTGTATACAAAGCTAGGAAAACAAATTATATGGTTAATTTTTGAACAGATAAATCGCTTCAGCTATTTAGTAGAGCCAACGCATAAATTCTCTCCTGTCCTGTTTAATGCTACATATGACAGAACAATGTTTGAGGGACTAGGAGGCATTTCCACTTGGAAACAAAGTTAGTGGAGAGTAGTAGCTGCTTAAGAAACTGGAATTCAGTGAAATTTACAAATTTCCTTAGGTGTCCTGGGAGAAAAGTACCACAAAATACCCTAAATAATAATAGAAACGTAGTTAAATAGTAATTGTCAAATAAGGGGAAACTCAGGGAATAGAAATAGAATAATCTAGGACATTTTCATCAGTAATAACTATGGAAACTTTTCCACTTTTAGAAAGAGGACTTTTTTTCAGACTAATTTTGAAAACTTGTTTTATTTTAGTTTTAAAATTACAGAGCTCATTTTTATGTTCTTTTTCAGGATGACTAAAAATCATAGTATCTGGAAATATTAGGAAATGACCGTGGTCTTAGAATACTGAAACATTGACATAACTTTCAGATCAAAATCAGCTCGAAGTCGAAAGAAAGACTGGGAACATTTTCATTATTCTTTGTGTTTTTCCTAATCCTGGGTGATTTGCAAATTTCCACCAACTTTTACCTTTTTAGCCTCCTTTTCCCCACACAAACCCCTGATTTTTGTTGCCAGAAATGAAGGCTGTGGAACAGTGGAGGGGAAGAACAATTTGGGTTCCCTTTTGTCTCCAGTGTTAACTTTGCCCCCCTTCCTGAACTCAGAATCGTGTGCAATCTTTAGGTGAGACTGGTTCTGAAGTCAAGATACATTTTATCATTTGCTCTGCCTGTACCTTGGAGAATTTGAATCCAAATGGCTGAATCTAGAGCAGTGTTACAGTTATTACACTTGTAGCTCCTGCTATATTCAGGTTCAATGCCATATCCTTTCATAGGTTTACAATGCAAAGGACCCCATTCTATCATCCCTTCAGCTGCTTCTTAGAGGTACACAAAGAATTCCTGGAATCTGTATGATCTTTGGGATCTAGTGGTTTTCGTGATTCCCCCAAATCAGAATGTATCCTTGGATCAACAATCAGTCCTTCAAGGGCCAGACAGATTACAACAAAGCAACAATATAATGTACTTTCTATTTTCTATCTAAGGACACAGAAGTAACACAGCTTGTAAAGGCAGAACTGGGCTTGGAATCCAGGTTTGTTGGATTCCAGAACATGCACTTGTAACTGCCACACTATGTAACTGGCTTGTAGCTTCTGGGAAGGCAAGTGACATTAAGAAAGTATTGAGAAGGGGGTCTGTTCTCAGGGACTGTGCCAGGCAACTCTGCAGCTAGTAGGTCTATGAAATGGGGCCAATAATAGTATTTGCCTTATAAAATTGTGATAAAAATTATATGAGAGAATACACAGGGGCACAAGTGCCCCTCAATAAACATCAAGTATTGTCTTTGTTAATCTTATTTGCGGGGCGGGGCTCAGAGGTGGATTTCCCAGGAAGGTGATAAAGCTTCAACTTTAGGACTTTTGCATGCGTGAACCCTTGGGAGTTTGCTGGGTGCTGTAGAGTGTTCTGGGTGGGGAGAGGAAATCAGGATGTGTTTCCGTGTACGAATTCCTACTAAATTGCCTTGAGAGATAAACACAAAAGGTAGCTCCAGTAACTTAGTGTACTTTTTTCCCCATTCTAAACAAATATTCACTTTGTACCTGGCTTTTGTAATTGTAAATTTATATTCTTCTTAAGAAGGTCCCCCCAAACCTGGACCAGCTACTGGCTGCTGCCACACTATTGGGTTGGCTGTGCTTTAAAACCCTTGGAGAGATGCCCTCTCCAGACACTGGTGAGCCAGGTTCTGGTGTCAGGTAGGAGATGGTTGCTTTACTGATTGGTTAGTTAAGAGTTCGATTCATTCATAGGCATTAACTGAGAATTCTATCTGTTCCTTCAGATTCTATGTGCATGAACTAGAGAAGTCAAAACCACCGTCCTATGCTGGTATTGTTTGAAATCTGGTTTGCTTAGCGTTGTAATTGCCAGTATCCTGAGAGGGTTGGAGGAAAAATCTTGCTCCAAGTATTAAGAATCCACAGAAGGCTAACTTAGAACAACTGGGAAAGTATACAACGTAGGGAATTATAATTCATTTTAAAACAAGGGTGACAGATCCTGTATGAATAAGGAGAGACCAGCACTTGCTCAGAGACCAATTCAGACTATTTTGTGAGAAACATACAACAACCAGCAAATCAGCTACACTCATCAAATGCCTACTATATGCTAAGTTACTGGAGAGAATAATGATTAATAAGATGCCCCTCGCCTCTCCACGAGCGTATAGCCTGGAAGGGAAGACAGTCGCATGAGCAGATCATGCCAATCTAAGATGTCAAAGTGCTTTTAAAGTCCAGGGCACCGAAAGAATGCAGGGAAATTTGTCTGGCCATCTCCAGGTTCAGAGGTGCTTCCTGGAGGAGAAGATCTCAGAGCTAAGCGTTAGAGGATGACCAGGAGTTGATTAGCACGAGAAGGACGTGAGGAAAGGTGTTACAGGTAGAGGGAACAGCATGGGCAGCAAAGGCATGGAGCAATCAAACACATGTTGTATGTGGGGATTGGCAAGCAGCTGAGGACAACCAGGGGTCCTGTCACCTCAGTCTTAAAAGGAAAAATAAGCACTCCCTTTTCATCTTTCTTCTGTTATAAATGAACAAGCGATATACTCTACAACATAACCATATTTTCAAAAGGCTAGGTAGGCTGCTTTCCCCCGCCCCCAGCTTTATTGAGATATAATTCACATATAACATGATGTGAATTTAAGGTGTTCAATGTGTTGATTTGATACACTTGTATATTGCAAAATGATTACCACCAAAGCGTTAGCTAACACCTGCATCACATCACATAATGAATATTTCTTTTTCTGTGGTGAGAACATTGAAGATCTACTCTCTTAGCAACTTTCAAGTATATAATACAGTATTATTAACTATAATCACTGTGCTATACATTAGATCTCCAGAACTTATTTTTCTTATAAATGGAAGTTTGTACCCTTTAGCCAAGATCTCCCCTTACCGCCCCCCCCCCCCCCCCACTCCACAGCTCCTGGTAACTACCATTTGGGTCTCTGTTTGTATGAGTTTGGCTTTTTTAGATTCCACATATAAGGGAGATCATACAATATTTGCTTTCTCTATCTCACTTATTTCACTCAGCGTAATCCTTTCAAGCCTCCATCCATGTCAAAATAGGTCTCTTTAATATTTGTTATTAAGTAAGTGTTGTTTGAAAAGAAATTGGATTCCATACACTTGAGTTCTTTTTTTTAAATGGGACAAAAATTCTCCCACTATGAGTCAGCACTTTGAGGAGCATTTTTTAAAAATGGGACAAGAAGTTCTCCCACTATGAGTGACCATTTTGCGGGAGCATTTTGGGGAAGAACAGAGCCTGATACACGGAAGTGGGAAGCTCCTGGGAATGTAACAACCTAACTCTAACTCTTCCTGTATGCTGTGTTCGAGGAGGTGATCTGAGCATGGAGTTACAGACTCTTACTATTTTTTTCTAGATTCCTTCGTTTTGTGACTTAAATTTGTATCTTGAAATTATCATATAGTAAAATAGACTTAATTTTTGTTTTTTGTATTGAGGTGAAGTTCATACGAACCACTTTAAAGTGAACAATTCAGTGGCATTTAGTACATTCTCAATGTAATGCAACCACCAACTCTACCTAGTTCTAAGGTATTTAGAACTATTTCATTACCCTGAAAGGAAACCCTGTACCCATTAAGCAACCACCAATCTGTGTTCTGTCTCTATAGATTTAAATATTCTGGTTATTTCATATAAATAGAATCATACAATATGTGACCTTTTCTGTTTGTCTCTGTCACTTAGCATAATGTTTTAGAGGTTCATTCGCGTTGTAACAGGTATCAGAACTTCATTCCTTTTTATGACTGGATAATACTCCATTGTATACCCACCGTTTGTTTATCTGTTCATCCACTGGTGGACCTTTGGGCTGTTTCCACCTTTTGGCTATCACGAATAGTGCTGCTATGAACATGTGTGTACATATATTTGTTCTTTTTTGAAATTTTAACACATGGATGGATTCATGTAATGACCATCACAATCAGGATACAGTATAGTTCCATCACTCCCCAAATCTCTTCATGCTGTCCCTTTGAGCTGACACCCTCCTACCACTCCCAGCTCCTGGCAACCACTGATATGTTCTCCAGTTTTGTTCTCTTAAGAATATCGTATAAATTGAATCATACGGTATGTAACTCTTTGAGACTGGCTTCATTTACTCCGTATAGTTACTCTGAGATTCGTCCAAGCCATTGAATGTGTCAATATTTCATTCCTTTTTAAAAAATGGATGTATTTATTTATTTTAATTTTAATTTTATATTGGAGCATAGTTGATTAACAATGTGTTAGTTTCAGGTGTACAGCAAAGTGATTCAGTTATACCTATGCCTGTATCTATTTTTTTCAAATTCTTTTCCCGTTTAGGTTATTACAGAATACCGAGCACAGTTCCCTGTGCTATACAGTGGGTCCTTATTGGTTATCTATTTTAAATATAGTAGTGTGTACACGTCAATCCCAAATTCCCAATCTATCCCTCCCCTCACCTTCTCCCCTGGTAACTATAAGTTCATCTGTGAGTCTGTTTATGTTTTATAAATAAGTTCATTTGTGTCATTTTTTTATGATTCTGTGTATAAGCAATATCATATGGTATTTGTCTTTCTCTGTGTGGCTTACTTCACTTAGTATGATAATCTCCAGGTTCATCCATGTTGCTGCAAATGGCATTATTTCATTCTTTTTTTATGGCTGAGTAATATTCCACTGTATAGATGTACCACATCTTCTTTATACGTTCATCTGTCAATGGACATTTAGGTTGCTTCCGTGTGTTGGCTATCATAAACAGCGCTGCAGTGAACATTGGGGTGCGTGTATCACTTCAAGCCATATTGACGAATACTATTCTATCGAATGGATGTGCTACAGTTTGTATATTCATTCACCTGCTGAGGAACATTTAGGTGATATCTAGTTTCTGTTCATTATGAATAGAGCTGGCATAGACATTTGTGTAAAATTTTTGTTCGAACACAAAATTTCATTTCTCTAGAGTAAATGCCTGGGAGTGGGATGGCTAGGTCATATGTTAAATGTATGTTTAACTTTATAAGAAACTGCCAAACTATTTTCCATAGTGGCTGTACCATTCTGCACTCCACCAGCAGTGGATGAGGGTTCTGGTTGCTCTGCATTGGTGCCAGCCTTGATTTTGTCAGTATTTTAAATTTTTTCCTATTCTTAATAGATGTGTAGAGATATCTAATCATGGTTTAATTCACATTTCCCTAATGATTAAGGATATTGAACATCTTTTTATGTGTTTATTTATCATCCATATATCCTCTTGGGTGAAATATCTGTTCAGTTGTTTTGCTCATTTTAAAATTATTTATATTGTTTTCTTATTGTTGAATTTTGAGAGTTCTTTTTATGTTCTGGATTCAACTCCTTTGTCAAATATGTGATTTGCAAATATTTGCTCTCAATCATTAGCTTGTCTTTTCATTCTTCTAACAGTGTCTCTTGCAGAACAAAAGATTTTGATTTCAATGAAGTCCAATTTATTGATTTTTTTATTTTATGGTTGTGCTTTTTAGTATCATGTCTAAGAACTTTGTGCATAGCCCCAGTCATGAGGATTTTCTCCTATAAAAGATAGATTTTACATTTAGGTCTGTGGTCCGTTTTCAGTTAATTTTTGTACCTGGTTTTACGTTTAGGGCAAGGTTTATTTATTTTTGTGTATGGGTGTCCAATTGTTTCAACACCATTTGTTGAAAAGGTTATCCTTTCTCTGTTGAATCACATTTGCACTTTTGTCAAAATCAACTGGTGGTGTTTGTGTGGGTCTGTTTCTGAACTCCCTATTCTGTTCCATTGATTTATAAGCCAATTCCTTTGCCAATACCACATCTTCATCACCATAGTTTTGTGGTAATTCTTAAAATCCAGTAATGTGATTCCTCCGAACTTCTTTTTCAAAATTGTTTTTGGCTATTCTAATGGTTTACCACATACATTTTAGAATCAGCCTATATCTACAAAAATTCCTGCTGGGAAGAGTTTATTTTCTGAAAGATGTTTTGTTTTGGTTTTGAAGAGTTTTGGAAATCAGAGAGTGATAATAAAATGAATCTATTTCTATGACATGCAAAATTAATGAAATCATCTACCAAATTGGGGATGTCATTCTATTACGAATTCTTCCTCTATATAAGTGCTCAGTTTTAGTGAAATGGTTGGCTATACTTCAGAGAGATGGAGCAAAGTCATGTCTACACCAGAGATAAATTTTGAATCACCACACACGTTTAACCTGCTTTCTGAATTGGTCACGCAACACTCAAAATCAGTCTCAGAGACCAAGGAAGGCATGCATAAAACATTTAATGTATGTTCATGAAAAACAAGTATCATTTATTTAATTTATACAGATTTAGGCCTTTGGGTCCTTTCAGAAACATTTGCAAATGTGCAGTATTATAGGGTTTCCAGACCAATGTTCTGTCCCATGAATTAAAAACTAGAACATCAGTAACTCAGGGAGGAAAATAGAAAGTAGGAAGTTTTGCTTTCTTTTTCTGCTTTGAGGGAAGAAAGAAATTCATCCCCTGCTCTGCTTCAGAAGGGGATACTTAGAAAGATATTACACTCTTCTTGGTACCTTCTCCTCTGAGCCTAGAATTTCATTGCAAAGTTCCAATGAACTTTGACTGCCATGTTCTAATGTTTTATACAAATTGACATGTATGCCAGGTATTTAGCATGTTTTTCCTACCCATTTTCTAACATTTAGAATAGAATGAACATTTAACACTTACAAAGTCAATGTGAACATTATGAAAATGAGCTTAAACTATAATTAAGTACGCAACAAGTAAATCTTAAATTTGGCAGAGGTTGCCTATGAAACTCTTGGTTTTTTGAAGGATGCTGTTAAAATCGGTCATCTTGGACCTCTTGGCACCTTGTTATGTGCATACCACGTCTGCCAGAATAGTTCAGTTTGTTGATCTAAATTTTGGAAACTTTGGGTTAGATAAAGTCTGCTTATCTCAGGTTACTCCTTAAAAACTGTATATTGAGATGAATATCCAAGGTTAAAGTTTGTCAGTTAAGTAATTTTAGGAATTTTGCATTGAGACTGCACTGCATTGAAGGATGTGATGCTGAACGGTTGTGGCTACTTGAATTTATTTTAATTATACAGAGTCTAGGTGGCTCTAGGTAATTCTTCTATGGTTACAAGGAGAGCATCATTTTTTAAATTTTGTGTTTTCAGAAATACTTTTTTCATTCCTCCACCAAGACCTTATGGTGTTGAAACATAGCCACATGTAAATGAAAGTAAGTTCTTTGATTTCTTAGTTAAAGAACAGATGGAAATATAGTCCAGTAAAACTAACACAATTCAGTAAATGACAATTATAATGCTTTATTTTTCCGTGGTTCTTTTATATGTAGTTTTTATTTGCTACTTCATGTTGTGATGTGCTGCAGATTGGCATGGCTTTCCTCACCTCAGAGATGAAAGCAAGCCTCAGAGAAGTTAAGTGGCTGATCCAAGGTCCCTGAGCTGGTAGTAAATAGCAGAATCAGCGTGAGAACTGCATTCTCCTGAGAGCATTTTACTTTTAGATAAAATAAATTCCTACCATATATCTGTGAAAAAAGGTAAAGGATGACTCCAGAGTACTGAATTTCGGATTCTATGGCAAAAGTTATTTGATATTTTTTGATTTTTTCCATTAAAACAAAAAGAAAAGTAAAGACAAAAATGCTGAATTCTGTAGCACCAGCTCTGGCTTTGAAATATTTCAAAAAACATAGGCATTTGCATTTTTCTTTCTCTAAACACAATCAGTGTTATTTCCCAGAGTAATTTCTCTGTTTGGACTAGTAGTTATAAACCCTTGTATTTTGATATTCTTAATAGATGTTGATTGGTATAATGCTATGCCTGGTCTTTATATTTGATATATCATAGAGTACCTGCAAAGTGCTTATTTGCTTTGTACAATCTTTTGGTCTTACCTTTTGATCTAGATATAAAACAGGCAGAAGCAATGTGATTCCTGCCTTTAATGTAATATGATTCCAGGAATTAGGAATTTCCATTTCAGAATGTATCAGGAAGTGGGGCGTGGGCTTATTCAGCAGTGATGTTCTGTTGGATACATTGTGTTCGGTTGCTTCAGTGTGTGTGTGCACACGTGTGCATGTTCATTGAAGAGCAGTAAGGGTAGGTTTTAACTCTCCCAACAAACCACTCTTGGAAGGTAGATCTCAGCAGCTGTAGATGAGGTAAAAGATAAAATAAATTTGCTTTAGGAAAATTTAAATTTTAAGATGATGATGATGATTTTTTTTTTTAAAAGGAAGCCACAGAGGTGGAAATCTGCAGGAAGAAGTTTTCGTATGCTAGTTCCCTGGTCAAGGCCATTTTAGCGGCTCACTTCACAGTATGCCTCAGGGTTTGAGATTTTTATAGTGTGTATAAAATCAGTGCCATACAGTCAATCCCAGATGTGACCCAAGAGAATGAGACTCAGAGGAAAAGCAATCTCAGCATTACCAATAAGAATTCCTCTCTCTCTCTCTCTTTTTTTTAAGAACTAAATTTCAGATCCACATTTTAGAAAGATATAGTCAGCATCCAATAAAACTCAGATTAAAAAGAACCCTCCATCTGCCCCAAATATTCTCTAATTGCAAACAATATGCAAGGGTTAGGAATCAAGTCCAAAGGTTAAAGGTTCTTGCTGGCAAGTGAAAGAGGGAGGAAAGAGGTATATTGATGCATGTCAGTTTCCAGATTCTGGGGTCAAGCTGTTGTGCCTAAAAGGAACAAGGCATCTTCAGAAAAAGTGTGATTATCAAACAACAGGTCAAAGTTTATCTCTAGGTCAATGAAAAGGGTGGGGGGAGGGTCATCATTCAGGTTCTGAATATAAGCTTTGTATTTAAATAAATTTGTGGCAAGGTATTCAGTTTTTTTAAAAAATTACCCTATTAGGTTTATTAAATATTATTTAATAATGAAATCAGAAAATTGTTCTCACTTATAATTAATAGGAAATAATGATAATAATAATAATAATAAAGCCTCACATACAGTATATAATTTAATCCTTAAAACAATGCTGTGAGGTATATATTATTATTATATTATATATTATTACTCCCACTTTGCAAATGAAATAATTGAAGCTTAGATACACAGACGCCTTTTCTAAGTTCAAAGTAAGGGGCAGATAAATATACTGTTCTTTTCACCACTACAGCTCTCCCCTTGCCCGCCCGCCAACCGGCCTCCCGTCCCCCCGCAAATTGGATGGTGTGATATGAATTAGTCCTAATTTGATTCAGCATGAAATAGAAATGTTCTTGAGAGCACTCCAGAAAATCACGTTGGTTTTAGGATGGAAGGTTGTCTCCCGAATATTCCTCTTCCTTGAAGCGGTTCTTTTTTTCTTCCCTTTTTCCCAGAAGGGTTTGCCGTCCATACCGTTACAAAGCCCCTTCTGTCCCCCGCCTGGACGTTGCCCGGCCGGCCGTGGTGGTGGTGCGGGGACTCCGAGCCAGGACCGGACGGGGACGCGGTCAGCAGCGGCGGTCGGGCGACGCGGGGAGACCCCGTGGACACAAAAGCCCCAGCAGGCCCCGAAGTCTGCGCTGCTCTCAGATGCAAACGGCCCTCCGCTTTTCAGCATCCCTCGCTGTTTGTTTTAGGAAAATATTGCGGGAGGGCATTTGGACCAGTGACTGCAGGCATTCTGATCAGCATTCAAAAAGATGAACCGAGACAGGTAGTTAATATGATTATTTTTTCTACACAGATGGAAGGATGTTTTTGAAACAATGTCTGGAAAATAGGCAGTTTCCCAGGGGAAGTCGTTGAGAAGTCTCTATAATTAGGGTGATAAAACCTCCAATAATAATTAAAAAATATTCACAAGCTATGCTGGTTTTCATTTTTCTGGTATCTGCGGAAAAATAATTGTTCTAGCATATTGCTAATGCTTAAAACATAAAAGTCTATTATTAATCGGCTGTTTAGCTGTATAAGTTAAAAGCAAAGGAAAACAATATACGCCTTGAATTACCATGACGTCATAACTTCAATAGTCAGGCAAAGAGTGTGAGGAATTAGATATTATCTGAAGGCCTAAAAGTGCTGAGCCCTTGAGTCAGCAAATATCTTTTGTGTCCTTGTTAAGGGACGGCACGTGGAGACATTGAAGCAAAATGTAGACAGTTTTTTTTCTTTTTTCCCCCATTTAGTAGTTTTTCCTCACCAAAAAAGAGCCTATGGCATGGTGTGTCTGTGTGTGCCCATTCTGTGAATATTTTCCTGATTTTACCAGCAGGCTCTACAGCATAACTATTAATAGTTATATTTACTGTCTCCAATTTGCCTTATTAAGCAAAACTGTCTCACAATTGCAGGGTCCACTTCCCTGATGCAGGCTGAGCTGAAGTTTACTGTACCTTTAGAGGTAGAGTCGGTCTAGGGACAGCGTACAATTTCAAAATGGAGAGGAGAACCAGTCCATCAAATTCGACGCCTGCTTTCCGAGATGGAGTCAGGTTACGGTTCCCTGAAACAAGTTGCGTAGTTGAAGCCTAACATTAAGGATACCGTATTGGTGTTCACTTTCTGAATTTTTGGAAAAGGAAATTTAAAAGATGATTAGTTTAAACATCGCCGTTACATACAGTATTTAATTTTGTATTCATGAGAAAATGAGACTTCCAGGCTACTAGTAAAGAAAAGCTAATTCCTTGCAGTAGAGAAATCAAAGCGCAGTTTCCGAGTCTCCCGGGCTGAGGGCCTGGAGGAGGTTAGGGGGTCTTTGTACCTGGGGGATTGTCTCGGTGGGAGTGGAGAGGGGGAGGGAAAGATCAGGAAGTGCCTGCCTCGGTGTGAGCCCGAGGGATCAAGGAGGGACCGCAGGGGGCTCTGAGAGGGAGGGATGGTATTAGCGGACGAGAGGAGGTCTTGCTCGGATCAAGGCATCTTCCAGGCGATGGTGGGCACAGTCCTCGGGGCTGGTCGGAGGGAAAGAATGGTTTTCTGTGAGCAGAGAAAGTCCTTCGTGGAAACTCTGAAAACGCTTAAGAGCTCTGTCTCCACTCTCTTTGCCCCCCTGGAATGTGATTGATGACCGCACACTACCGATCCCGGAAGAAAGAAAAGAGTCCAGGGGCTCTGAGGCTTCCAAGGACAGGGTCCGCCACAAGCCACTGGCAAGGAGCTGCTCACTCTCAAGGGAGGATCTCACAACTGCGAGTAAAGAATGCGACCGGGTTTGTCATTAGTGCTCAAGGGTGGACCTTCCCTTAAGGGCCCTTGAGCGCCCCCTGGAAGATACTGCGCCCTGCGTCAGCTCTCGGCGGAGAGTTCTAGCGCTTCTGTTGGGTACTTTATGTGTATAAGAAATGCCATCATCACAACACCATGCAAAAGAGGAATTATTACCCCTGTTTTACACATGAGTTCCCTGGGGTTGGGGGAGGTTTAATAACCTGCCGGCAGCCATACTGCTGGAAAAATGGCAGATCTAGGATTTGACTCCACGTGCATCTTACTCCGAAATCTAGCCCAGTGGTCCAACTTCACAGAACCTAAGAGTCATACATAGAGAACCTGAATTAGTATACAAAAAATTCTCAAAACTTTGACTGATATGGTAAGTGCTAGATATTATTACAATTAATTTCTGGGCTTCTTGCATAAGAGAATATTTCTGGGATCATCTTCAAGTGATTTCGATTTTGCAGATCTGGAGTGGAGCTCAGCAATCATTTTTAACAAACACCTCAGGTGATTCTGATGTGGATGCTGGTAGATGATTTGCATGATATCTCCATGTAATAGTGGTGCTAACTTCACCACCTAACGAGGACTCTCCAGCTAGGAGGCCCTGATACTCCTCCCCCCATCTCCTTGAGACTGTGACCATATTTAGACAGGGCAGACATTTCCTATCACAAAACCTCAAGAGTGGGACTGCCTCACTCATTTTCAGTATTAAAATCAGATCCCATGACTCATGTTTTTGAAGACTACACATTCCCTCTTTCCCCAATGAAATCTGTAAATGAGTTTGGCTACTGAACAAAACAAAATCTCTATTTCTCTTCAGTTGGACGAGTTGCAACTCGTCCAACTGACTGAGTTGAGAATAGAAAGTTTCATAGTAAATCTTAAGTACATGAGGGTTTATGATAAGTGCATGTAGATATTAACTGAGATGTTTGACATGCTTACACTGTAAAGTGATATGAAAATAATATGAAAAAAAATCTCAGAGATCTTCAAGTGGTCTCAGACAGTGATGATACTTTCTTTTTTTAAATAATTAATTAATTAATTAATTAATTTTAAATTTTTGGCTGTGTTGGGTGTTCGTTTCTGTGTGAGGGCTTTCTCCAGTTGCGGCGAGCGGGGGCCACTCTTCATCGCGGTGCGCAGGCCTCTCACTGTCGCGGCCTCTCTTGTTGCGGAGCACAGGCTCCAGACGCGCAGGCTCAGTAGTTGTGGCTCACGGGCCTGGTTGCTCCGCGGCATGTGGGATCTTCCCAGACCAGGGCTCGAACCCGTGTCCCCTGCATTGGCAGGCAGACTCTCAACCACTGCACCACCAGGGAACCCCGACCATACTTTCTTGCATCCTAAATAATCATGGCCTTGATGGAGACATCAGTTTAGGGGCAGACCCTGAGATGGGTCTCGGAGATGACTTTGTGATAAAGTAATATTCAGAGACTCTGGGAAACCCAGATTTCCAAAGGTTTTTCTGGATATCTAAGAGACCCTGACTTTCAGACCTTCAGAGCAACCATATATGTCTGAAGCATTGGACAATGCTTATGGCAGGAGGAAGCATGTCAGAACAGACAAACATATTTCAGTACAACAAAGACAATCTAAATGTAAGGTGAGAAAAGACTGACGACATGTAAAGTGAGAAAAGACTGTGACAGCTTCTCCCCACTACCCGCCCCGCAGGCAAATAATATATCCACTGAACACAAAATGGGATTAGAAGTCCAACTATTATCTGGTAAACCATCTAATATGTCTGACTGAAAACTTAAAGTGAAACTATGCATTAAGAAAAAAAACCTTTGCAACTGGCATTTCCTGGAGATTGGGTGTCAGATGTTTTTTTAATTTGATATTTGCTAAACTGTGAGCTCTGTTCTGTTCACCCTTTTGCGTGTACTGCTTTGCACAGACCTGGATGTAGAGTAGGCACTAAGTAAACATTTGGTGAATAAATAAATGAGGAATTAGAGAAAAATTTTGTGATGAGGTTATTACAAACTTTGATCCCTTTTTTTTTCCTAGAAAAGAAAACGTATGTCTAAACATATGTATGGTGTAGGTTATGTCCTGTTATCTGAACTCTGGTTATATCTTTGACAACTTGTTTTATTGCTATTTCTGGTGGTGCATCATCTAGGATTACTCGTATAAATAGGGTCTTGGCTAGCATGAAGTTTTGGATTCTGAATCACACCCTAGAATGTCTTCAGTGTTTGAGAAAGTTAGCATACTAATGTCAAATGAGGATACATATTTTATCCTTCAAAACTATAACTTACTTTTATTTTACCTTTCTGCAGTTCTCTGCATTTTTCAAAGTCCATTCATGTTCCTGTAAATCTGTTCCTTACAATCACCTATGGATTTTTATTACCCCTTAACAGATGGTGAATCTGAGGGTGATACAATTTAGGCAACTGTTTGCCCAGCTGAAGGGCTGGGTTGAGAATAGGGTCCTGGGAGTAAAACACCAGTTCTTTTTTTTTTTTTTTTTTGGGCTGCCTCTAGCTTCCTTGTTTACCAAATAGGTAAATTTGCTGCCCTGGTGGTGGCCACTTAGATAAAAAGGATGCAAGTTGTGTATGGGGCATCGGGGCATAGGAGTGGGGAGTCAGGTGACAACTATGGCTCTAGCATTTCTGTGGGTGTAGCTAGTGGCTTGTGTCAGAGGTCACTGAGTTCATGTGGAGATCTAAGACAATCCAATAGTCTGAAGTCAAAGCCAAGGTCAACATTAAGCTAAAGTAACCATAGGTGCAAGACTTCACACCATCTGGGAAAGTTGATCAATTAAAAGAGTTTCCTGGTTCTCTATCTGCTTGTGAACTGAGTAATAACTTTGGTTCTTGGGTGTGATTAATTCATGAATTAAGTTTGGCACTTGCTCTGTAAAGCTGAGTAACATTACAGGGACGTGGGTCCTCATGGGAAAAAATCCCCCACAACTCTGGCTTCATTCATCCCTGGAGGTAGGAAAAGGCATCCCTCCATGCATACAGCAGAGGGATTGGGACTTGCATCATGCTAGGGAAAAATGAGAGTTTGTGTTTTATATTTTGCCTACCCCTTGGTGATGCTTGTGGTGGTGGGCTTTGGGGGTGACAGGGAATGTGAGGCTGAAATTTGGCACAGAATTCATAGACACAAGCATCTACCTGAGAAAGTTATTATATCAAATCTACTTCCACTTCATACTAGTTAAGTAACTCTTTCTGTGCCACAGTTTTTTCATCCATAAAATGGGGAATAGTGATAATTTGCAGATTAGATGAACAAAAGCAAGTAAAAATGTTTGACATGGTACCTGGTGCGTAATAAGTACCCATAAGATGTTGGTTATTGTATAGACCAGGTACTATTGTATAGACCTTTTTCTATAAAGGACTGTATAGTGAATATTTTTGGTTTTGTGGACCACTGGTCTCTGTCACAACTACTCCCTTGTAGCATGTGGCCATACATAAATGAATAGGCATGGCTATGTTCCAATAAACTTTATTTATGGACACTAATATTTCATTTAGTTTTCATGCATTGATGTTTTTCTTCTTTTAATTTTTTTCAACTCTTTAAGAATGTAAAAACCATCCTTAGATCACAGGGCATGCAAAGACAGGTAGTAAGTCGTGTTTGGCTGACCCCTGCTATAGACCATTACGTCTCCAATTTGGAAGTATTATTTTATCTCCTATTGCCACATCTATGTTTGTGGAGATTCCCATTATTAGAGTTCTGTTGGCAACATCTGGTTCTGTTGCAAAGCATGTGATGGGGTGTCGACAGTCCTTCCTCATTCATCTGAGACTGGTTATACCCTCAAAGTGGAGCACTTCTAGTAGACAACTGAAGTGATGGGATAGATGGTCCTTTAAATGCAAAGTGCATTTTCAATTTTGTGGAGTCTTGGTAAAATTTCATCTTTAAGAAATCTTTCTCAGATGGTAATGTATTAGAACTACTGAGGTCAGTGAAAATTAGTGCTTGATCTAAAGTGAAGAAATGTAAAGAAATTTAGTCTTGAATGAGTTATTTGGGGTAAAACTGTGTGAGGTCCTATAACATATTCAGAATTCAGAAACCTCAGGTGAGGATGAAGCCATATCTTCAGATGCAATTAAAGGAGAAATGCAAGGTAATATTTAAGTGAAATTATAAGGGACTTGTGCCTGAAACAGCCAACCAGTTTTTTTCCTTGTAACTTTGTAATTGCCCCATTTCTTCCACTTCAATTTCTAGGGTATTATATCTGGCCTAAATCTGGTGCAAGTACCTCTTTCTTTTAAAAAAAATTTTTTTTAATTTTTTCTATTTTTGGACCGCACCGTGCAGCATGTGGGATCTTAGTTCCCCGACCAGGGATCAAACCCACACCTCCTGCAGTGGAAGCGTGGAGTCTTAACCACTGAACCAGCAGGGAAGTCCTCCCTCTTTCTTTTCATAATAATTTTTTCCAGTTTCTGTGGTGCCAACATTTCCCATGCAAGATGTGACAATATTAATTAACATGCATAGAATTTTTAGTTGTGTTTATGATTATTTTTCTGAGTTTTTTCAAGTTTAAGAGGGTGCTAGTAGTGTCATCTTTTAGGTACCAAAAGATTTCACGGGCCGGTTAAAATATTGAATTGACTCAAGATTGTTTGCAAATTCTCATAAAAATACCCAAGTTTTTTTGGGTTACCTCTCAATACTGGAACTATTTCCATTACTATAAAAGTAACACATATTCATTGCAGAAAAAAATATTTAAATAATAATTCACAAGTCATTTGAATTGCATTCCTTTTGAGGCCAGTGAGCGTCAGGAATAGGCACATGGAAGAACCACACTCATGGTGGTGATTTCATGAGGGTATCACCAGCCTCATGAGATCCCTACCCAGGACATGCTCCAGATTCCCAAGACATTTCTTTAAGGTTTGAAAACAAAGCAAAATGGCTTTCTCTACTTATCATGAGGTTCTCTGTATTATCCATGACCATATGACTCTGTTATAGTTTATAGAATGGGCTTTGCTCACAGGCTGATCAAGTGGCTACCCCTGAAGGCTGATTTCACTGGAACTGAGGAAGGAACCCCATGGCCCCATGAAAGAAGTTTACAGTCATGAGTATTGATTGACTTGTCTGTCCCTGCTATTTGGGGGGGGGGGGTAAACTGGGCTTCATTGCTGTTGTTTAGGGATGTTTACACTATGTTCATGGCAAGAAGTGTGGATGTAGAAAAAGCGTCCTTCTCTTGTGCACTGCACTTAGGGACTCTCTGCTTTTACCAGAGGTTCATGAGCAAAAGTGGATTTACAGTGAAGCTAACTTGAGAGCCCTGACTGGCAAGGAGTCCTTCCAGATCCTTGCAAGGGGCCCTCAAAATGTGTCACATGGTCATGTGATTTTGTAAAATAGGCAAAAATAAGCTAGTTTTGTGGGTTATTTTTAAAGAACTCTGTCCCTCCAAATTGTAAAAGCTTCAGACCCCACAAAGCCTGGATCTGTTTCTGGCTCTGTATTTGCAGGCTGGGACTTACTTAAACCTTTTCGGAAGGGGAAAAGAAAAACACCTTTGTTGGGAGATATGTAGAATTCTGGGATTTGAGAGTAAATTTTCCCTAAGGCCTAAGACTGAAGAAGACATTGTGAAAGGAAAGATTTTTCTCAGGGAAAGGGGCATGAAACTGAGACAGGAATGACATTGCTGTTGTCTTCCTGTATTAAAAAAAAAAAAAAATCAGGATATTTGAGAAAAAGAAGGGCAAATATCGTAAGCTATCAGAAAAGAACCTCATACACTCATATTTTTTATTTTCTGTAGAAAGTGAAAGGCTTAATATAATGCCTCTTTAATTTAATATTGGCTAATAAAGTTTGGTGCTGCGTTATCTATTACAATAGTAATGATGATATGGTGGTAATGATGAAGATAAAAATATGCATGTTACATGAATGTTACAGTTTACAAAACACTTTCATATACTTTCTCTCACTGGTAACCACTGAAGCCAAGAAAGAGTCTCTTTATTTCTGGCCTTTGGATGTCTCCAAAATTAACTGGAATTCTGTGAAAAATTGAGATAGAATGGTCTCCATGCTCCTCTTAATTATTCTTTCCTTATTTTGTGATAAAGCCATGACACCATCTGTCAATTTCTCTTCTTTTGTGAATTCCTCAGCATCAGGGCAGTCTAAATAACCATTGAACTTTGACACACAAAGCCGTTTCTCTTCATATGGCCTCTAATTTTTCGCTTGCACAACTACTCTACTGGCAAGCAAAGAACCAAGTTCCCTCAAGCCTGCTCTTAGTAAGGCGGTGTTTGCATTCGTTAGATTTGTCTGTATAAACTTACTAGTTGGTTTGCTGACCTCTGACTGTTTGACCCTTTAAATGAAAAAGCACCACTGGGACATACAACTAAATTTATACACATTCGAGGAAGTGGTCAGAGAAATGTGTGGTTGCAAAAGAGTTGACCTGAAAGTTTAGTCAATAGTTCAATTAGGAAGGAAAAGTGTCGATGGAATGGAAAAGATGACGTGCTCCTGCAGTGCAGAGAAAGGAGGGGTATTTAGGATTGGGAGGTTCAGGGAAGGTTTTGTGGAACTGGGTTTTGAGACCTGACATTGTGTAAAGATGGGCAGAAAGGTGGTAGAACAGACAGTGAGTTAAGGTGGAAAAGTCAAGATATGACCAATCCTTGGTCCATTTTGGTAAGCACAAGGGATTCTGGGAAGTAGATTTGTTTCAGTCCAATGAAAACTTTAAACTCCACTCGGTGAACTCTTTGTAGATATTCGTGTACATGTTCAACTTCATGTTAATTAATAGTTTTCTACATTTTGAAGCTGATTTATTCAGGAATATATTAGTCATTATTTCTTGCAAAAATTGGTTATTAGTGCTTGGTATTGGAATATGCATGTTACTTGAGCAAAGAAATTTGTGAATGATACTAAGAAATAGATGATCTAGAAATCATTCTTATGCATTTTAGAGTGAAGATTGGTGATTATCTCCTTAATTCTGGAACCTTATTGGCTTGCTGAGACTTTGGGCAAGTCCTTTTAAACACTCTGAGTATCAACTTCATTTGAAAAGCAAGGATACTAATTTCTAGCTCACATAATTGTTACAAAGATATAATGAGGTAAAGAACTTTAATAATCAGAAAAAACCAGAATCATATAATGGTTAAATGTACATATAATGGTTGAGATGCTAGATATTTTTTTTTCCATCTGAGCCCAATTTGAGCCCAAAGTGTTTCATTTCATTTCATTAATTTTTGGATTCAATGCATCTGGGAGAAGTTTTCTACCTACTATAGTTGATCAGAAGCTAGAAGTTCCTTCACCCACAGATCCACAGAAAATTATGAGTTGCTAGTGTGACACAGAGAAAAGAACCAGAATTTAGAATTTGAAGACCTAGGTTTGAGATTTAACTCTGTCACTAACAAGCCAGATGATGATAGAGGTACCATTTAATTCATTTGAAACTCAGTTATTATTTTTTTATCAGTAAGGTAAATCGTGATGATTTTTAAAGTGATTTCCAGCTTTTAAAATTCTGTGCTAAGCAGCACCATTTAATACAAAACATGAACATCTCTAGCAAATAGTGGAAAAAATATTTTAAACAATATTCCTAATTTCCCCCCTGCAATTTACATTGTTAGTTACCTGGAACGTCATCTTCCTCTTTCAGTTGGTTTTCTTCTGTTGGTTTTCTTCTCTAGCCACTGTCTCTCCTTATGCCCATCTTATGCTCAGACATTCACGCACTGATCCTGCTCTGGCTTCTTCTACCAGGAAGAAGAAAGCATTTTAAGGGCCCCCTCTTACTTAATTGCATCATGGTTGGAAATGGGGATGAGGATTTGGGAGGAATGGTCTAGTAAGGACAACCACCTCTGATGACTCAGGCCTTTGACAAGCTTTCTTAAAACTGTGGCTTATTTACTGTGAGAGTGGAGAGAGAGATGTATGACAGTGGCTTCAGTGCTTGTTTGAATGAATTGTATAACTGCATTCACATGTGAATGCAATGTGAATACACGTCATTTATCTTGGTCCTCATATGGGCAAATGCTTGTATTTGTACATTCAAATGTATCTACAAGTGTCGATGAGCAAATTGGAAGCACCCTACATAATCGCAGAACTCAAGTGAAATTTTCACATATCAACAATACTACCAACCAAACAATTTTGTTGTTATTCTAAAACAACAATTTCATTTGAATACTTGCTGGAGGAAAGAATTTTATTTACTTTTTAATTGTGTAGCTAATCAAGAGAGGGTTTTTATTAAAAACTTATACTTTGTTAATAATATACATGGAACAAAAGAATGGAAAGAAATACCGTAAAGGAGATTGGCCAATGTATATCTCTCTCTTGATCCATCTATACATCCATGTACCCATCTATCCATCCATCTGTGCATCCGTCCACCCATCCATTTATACAACCTAATCTCTAATTTTAGGCACTGCTCAAATTTTATTTTACAATGTAATTTACTTTTATAATGTAAAGTCAAAAATCCACAACAAAATAAGAAATGTATTTTGTCCAAGAAACTCTTCTTAGGAATAAACTTACAATTGGGTGATGAAGAGTAGGGCTTCAGTTTGAACTAAATTGGCAACATAGTCTTTAAATGCTGGCATTATCCTTACATATTGATGGGGTGATTTCCAGTTAAAATTACTGGCTGGTGTGGGTGGGAAGGATGAGTAGGACTACATTTGGTCAGCATCCAGGAGGGTCCTTAATTTATTCAAAGCTGCCAAAGATCAGGACACATTTTCAGACCCTTACCCTCTGCCCTCCCCATTCTGTCCGAGCAGGCATTCCTAACTCAACAAGACTTGTCATCAGAGCCTTTTGGAGAAAGGAGTGCCTGGGGTCAACCCACTAACTCTGAAATCACTTATTGTGTTATTACTCTTCTTCATGAGGAAGGAAAGTTGACCCTCTTCTCTTCTGTTCTTTCCTCTTCTCTCTTCCCCTCCCTTACTCTCTCCTACCTAAAACTTCCTTATTCATTTCCTTCCAGCTCTGCAGGATAGTTCCTGGAAAGCTAATGTGGAGAGGAAAGGCAATTGCCCAACAATTCACATAGAAGCCTGCTTTTGAAGGAGTTCTTGATTTTTTTTTTTTTGTTTTCTGGAGTTGGGTACCTGACCTATTCACATTGGTTGTGGCCACTAATCAAAATAAGAAGATAGTGAATTGGTCAAAACTATACTTCATTTTGCCTATATAGATTCATATCAGTAGACAAAATTGAAGATGAGAATTTGCCTCCAAGCAAACATACTCAAAGTTCTTCCCCATGGAAATCGAAATGAATGTTGGCATAAAGGAGAGGTCAAGTATACTTAATTTCTTTTAGGCTGTTTGCCTGATTTTTGTTAAGCTCAGCCTTCTCGTTTAAGCCTTGAGGTATTTGGGAGCACAGAATTTATTTACTTTCATAGCTACCTTAATCATTGATCCCACAGCACAGACACGTGTCCTGGGCCAGGAGGAGTAGAGTATCCTGGGCTACGTTTTAGATTTTTAAGGGAATTGGAAATGGAGCAAGAACTGAATATCCTTTTTAAGTGGATATGTATATACTGGCTGATTATGGGCAGGATCTTCAGAAGAGGAAGCAGATGGGAGATAGGATGATACTCTTATTTCACAAAATCCGGAAATTCTACATACATCTTCAAGGTTTTGGTGATTGTTTTTCTCTCTGAGTCTTAGAACTTAGAGAGCATTTTTATCATGGTATTTTTTTTTAAATGCCCGGTGGGGTTGGATAATATGAAGGTGAAGGGATGCAGAGGACTACATTTTCGGAGGGTATATTGTACATCAGGAGCTGTTCTGTGCTTCAAAACTCTTCTTTCCTTAAAACCAGTCTTTGAAGCATATGTTTTAAACCACATTTTACTATTGAAAGAACTGAGTCAGAGTGTTAAGCAGCTTGTCCCAAATCAGAGAGGAAGTGGCCAGGTGGGCATTTGAAGTAGATTGGCTTGTCTCTAGAGCCGGGGGTCTTCTACCATGGCTTACTGCTTTGTTTGCCCAAACCTTTGGTATCATCTCTTCTGAATTCAACGGTGACTGTTGCTTAGATGCAAAGAGAAGAAAACAAAATTTCAAAAATCAGCCATCCCTATCTAACTAAGGACAGTGATATATCATTTACATTATCTGCTTAGTCATCTCCACTGGTTTGCCAGTTCCTCCTGGGGTCCTCTGGAGGGATATGACACTAATTTGGAAGCCAACCTTCCAAGTCTGAGCATCATACCTTTGCAGGATGAAGGAGAGAAATCCCACTCTCTTCTTCATTATCCCTTTCCTCCCAGCCTCTAGCAACGTACTACTTGCACAGTAGGTCCATGAGTGATTTCTGATGATGACCTTGATGTTGCTACTAATGCGTTTGCCAGGGAGAATTAAGCTCAGCCTTCTCTTTTGCCTCCAGGAAAAGTTTCCTCTTTCATTTATGTTCAGTTATTACCTCTTTCTATCTTCCAACAAGCAATAATTGACCCAGATAAGATTTGGATTTTCAAAACAAGCTTCCTGTACTGCCTCTTTTCTTCCTTTTGGAACCCAATAGAAAAGGAAAAGCAAAGAAACAATCTTGAAATACCATATGGGAGGTGTCAGTTGAAGCATTTATGTATTAATTTGATCTCTGTATTAAAGATCACAGGCTCACAGAATCTATGGCTCTGTTATTTAGTAAATAATGTATCTGGGTTTTCAGCCTTGAGAGACCACTTAATCTTCCTGTTGCTGCGGGGCATGGCTGGATTATCTTCCGTATATACTGATACTTTACTTTGATTCACTGGAAAGAGCACTGGAGTGGGAGTTAGGTGATTTGAGTTTTACTTTCTGAGTTTAAGCTCCATACATTATTCATATTTGCATGCCTGGTGCCAAGGACAATATCAGCCAAATCTTAGGCACTCAGTAAATGTTTACTGAAAGATGTGTGATTTGGGGCAACCCTACTTGCTCTTTCTGAGCTTCAACTGCAAAATGAAGGGACTGGCCAAAAGTTGCTTCCTTTGATTCTGAAATTCTGTAAATGTTTTGCTTTGGTATTTCAGGTCTCTTAGTCATTTATCTTGTTAACTCCTTTGGTTGGTTTCTGGCACAAAAAGTGTAGTATTTAACTTTCTTCTTTAATCTGCCTTTCTTCTCCTTTCCAAACATCTCCAAGTCATGCTAATCCTGACAAAGTTTAGTTGTTTAGGTTTTGTGTGTCTTGGGTTATCTTGTCTTCATAAGGGTGGCAAAAGCATTCTTTTGTTTTCTACCTGCTGAAAGGCTCTCTGTGTAACTGGTCACCTCTTTTATATATTCAGCCTTAGTTTATTTGTTGACTTTTAAATGACGATGCACACAATAGCAAAAATATTCGATAGTGGAAAACAAAGGCAGGGTGGTTCTTTGTCAATTGTGTCTTATTTAAAGCTCTGTAAATATAGTTAAGGTTTGGGTTTCATAGCCAGAATTCTTTCTTAGTAACTGTATGTAACATAATTTCACATACACCAACCACCATGGAAAATATCACTCACCTTTTATGGTCATGTTTTCACAACAGATTTATAGGGTTGACTGTGACTTGGAAGAAAAATGTGACGATCCTGGCCATTTTTTTTTCAACCCACATCAATGGTGTAACGGACCTGTTCCTCAAATAACAATGTTAATCATTGATCTTATATTTGGGTAGCCTCTCTTAGTTCTCATTGATCAGGTAGGTTACATTACTCTTGAGACCTCATTTTTTTCTCATCTGTAAAATGGGGATGACAGTACTCCAATAGGGTTTTGGTAACGATGAAAGAAAATGCACATAAAGAACGCTGGAAGCAGTGGTTGGCTATAGTAAGCTGTCAGTAAATCAGTGAAGAGCAGCTTTTCTTATATCATTATTACTATTATGGAGGTGATTTTGCCAGAACGTTGAAGGAACTATCACAAGAAGGGCTTTGAGAGATCCATGTTCTGCCTCTAGTTAACCAGTTTACATAAAAATGATTTCAGAATTAAGTTGTTCTACATGGCAGTGGATGAACAACACTTGGACCAAAAAATATGGTATCAATTCAGACGCAGTAACAAAAACATAAGCTAAATCTCCTCATAAAGTGGGTGTTTTGCAACATGGTTTTTCTTTCCCTATTAGAGAAATATTTTCCCGAAGGAGGAAAAGAAGGTATGTTTGGGAAAGTGAAATGGCTAGCCACAATTATTTCTTAATCTGATATCATTGGTGATATTAATGGTAAGCAGCCCAGAACGAGAGCATTTCTAATATTCTACAGTTGTGCATAAATAAGGTGTAAATGGAAGAAAGATATATAATTACTATATGGAACATGATCTTATGTTCTATTTCATGGATTTATTTTTTTCATTCATAACATCTTAGAAATGCATATTTAATCCTGAGAGATTAAAAATGCCTATTGTTCTTTCAAATTGTTTGCTGCGTCCTGATTTTCTTTCCTAACTCAATTCCATTGAATATCTATGAGTTGTCACACTTTTAGTAAGTAATAACTGTGTCAAGCTGTGCTGACAAAGTATCCCAGCATAACTGTTAATAAGCATTGTCATTTTCATTGTCATGAAACAGTTTAGCTAATGATTTATCTCTTATAATGCAGCACTTGGGGCAGATGTATGACTTGTCTCTTTAGCAAGTCAAGTAATTTCTCTAACAAAATGTTAAGCACAGATGGGCCATAAGCTGTCAGTTAACTATTATTGTGTCTGCATCTGCTTGCTTTCAATGCACTGTTTTATGTATTCAGTCAGTTACTTAGCTGCAGCTCCCTGAAAAGCTGAACCTACTCTGATTGGCAAATAAAATGTTCATTTGTCTCTTCTTCCTATTGTTTTGTTTTGGTAACACATGTCAGCAGCTCAATTACCCAGTTCATTAACAGCTCCCAAAGGACATGATGGCCAGCCCGTGATAAGAGGGCAATTGTGGCACATATGGTCAATAATGGCCTCTCTCTTGGCAATTGTAAATAAAAGTCACTTGGCCCTTTTCCTTTCACAAGAACTACTGTTTTCCTGTTCCCCTTCAGTGTGCAAATTACCTTTCTTTGCTCCCTGCAATCCAATCCCAGTAAACCAAAACCTAGCTTACTGCTTTTAGAGACACGGAGACTTTAGCACAGAGAGAGCTCTGGCTCTTAATTTTAATTATGACTGACTTTTAAGCTCTTGAGGGAGGAAAGTTCTTATCAGGGGAGACTATTCTTAGAAAGCTGTTAGCTGACTAATTAGTTAACTAATCAGTTTTCCTAATTGAATAGCAACACATTTTCTTGGGGCTTTCCTCTCTTTTTCTCTTTGAAATTCGCTGGTGGTGGTTACCACGAAGTTTCAAAAAGCCATTTAAAACAAATATTTGCCAGTAGAAATCATTTGCAGGGATCAGGTAGGGAAGTGTGACTTCATCTTTGCTTGATGAGGGAGATTCATTTCGTTAAAGGGATTCTTGTTACACACACGTAAATCTCAAAATAAAGGGTTTAAGAAGCCACTGGATTAATTTGGGTCACTGTCAGGGTCCCCAAAAGTAGTAATGATTCCTTCTTCACTTTATGCCTTTGGAAGGAGGTGCTGAAACAATAGTTTGGTTGGGATTTTGTGGCTCCTTTAAGCAACATGTTGCTTGTGTCGGGGAAATGAAAGGGCACAAACATGTTTTTACTTAAACACATCAATGAATACAGCTACTAAAAATAATCACTAGCGGGGCTGCAATAAATGAAGGAGAAATAGCCTTTCTTTCTAGCTGTGTTGTTACAAAGGAGGCCTTTTAAGTGACTAATGGTCAGGTAGTGGCTGTTAGGAGAGAACTCCACCGGATTACATTTCCTCAGTGTAATGTGGATAGAGATCCAACACGCACCTGAAATTCAATGTTATTGGAACCTCAGGATCCGGGATCTTTAGGGCCATGCAGCTCAGTGCCTCGGAGGCAGCTTGGCCGTTCAGCCAGCCTCTGCTTGTCAGCCCTTATCTTAAATAAACACCCAATGGTCCATGTTGTGCATTTCAAGTCACTCTCGGGCCCTGGAGCACACGTGGCCCTCCTGGACTGCCCCCGCGGCCGGCCATATTCATAACCAATCTGTACTCTCCTCCCAGGGCAGCAGGGACTCAGGGAGTTGTTGAGTGTCAGGGTTTATTTGCGCTATTTTGATTAGCACCAACCTGGCAGGAGCTTATTTTCCTTCTAATGACCCCGTGCTGAGAGAAGGCGGCTTCCGAGGGAAGGGCTTGGGTCGGAGGGGAGGGGACCGGCGTTACGTTTCTGCAGCCCCCAAATGGGGACTGCTGGGCGGGAACAAGAGTAGGTGAATGGCTGGAGGGTCTTAATTAGATTTAGAGTTCTTAAAAAAACCTTTCCGAGAGCGAGCCCAGAATATCCTTGCCATACACTGTCCTGCTTTTTTTTTTTTTTTTTTTTGCACTTGCTAAAGATTTTTGGGCTGGCAAATTGGAGGAGAAGTTGTAGAGGCAATAAAAGCAAAACAAGTCCCCCTGACCCCACCCCCCCAAGAGGTCACTGATCAGGTTATAAACTCTCTCTCCTAGTTTATCAACGAACATGGTCACAATTACTCAAATCCTAGTTCTGAGTTAGGAATTCTGGAAAGTTCATTAGATAGCGTGAGAGTTCGTTAGGTCACACACGCTTCCTAGATCTACTTTAGGATTTTGTTGTAAATCTTTGGTTTGTTCCTTTCAGCGGGGGTCTCTTCTTTTTTTCCTTCTCTTGACGTATATACAATTTAAAAACATTAAAAAAATAATGTTGCCGATTACTTCTTAGCTTGTGAATTAATGTGGCAGAGAAGCTTCCAGGTGCTGAAGTCTCTCAACTGGCTTGGATTAACCCCTACTGTGCTTCCATTTCAACCTCCCCCTCCTCCCTCCTCTGGAAAAAAAAAAAACACCCAACCTCCCCTTTCTCATCCACTCCGGCTTTCTTTGTGTCTGCTCTCCCTGCCAGGCAGGTGTCAGAGCCCTGAATGAGGGTAAACGCTCCATTGATGGATTCCACAGATGGAGCGTGGAAATCGGTAGAATAGGCCTCGGCCACAGGCCATTTCTTGGGATCCAACAAAAGCCTCCAAATAAGTCAACAAAAATCCCAAAGATCACAAAGGGAAAATGTCATTTGTCATTTACTCTGGGTCTGTGAGGGAATATCAGACTCTTCCTGGTTTTCACCCGAGTAAACACGAGAGAGGTCATTCACATCTCTCTCAGTGTAAAAGGGCTATTTCAGATCAGAAAACAGTTAGTTGTCCCATTGTCCCCTTCGTGTTGAATGGTAAAACTCACAAACACAGGAGACATTCTACAATTAGCCAAGTAAGTACATCCAACTTCAAGTTGACCCGTTAGAGACCTCATGGGATATACTTCTGAAATACCCTCATGCTGTCTGACACAGGGTGAAACCACCTCGTGGGGCTCTTAGGCACGATTTTTATTTTTATCTTGTTCTTTCATTGGTGAAACATAGCTTTGAGTGCCGACGCTGACAGGTTTAGCTCGGAAAGGTTAGTACAGATGGGACGACCATCTGATTTGGTCTGAGGCTGTCTTAGAATAAAGGACAGATGACCAAGGAAGTTCAGCCTCGAAACCTACAGAGAGAGATTCCCCCCACCTCCTCCCGTGTCTGTAAATTGCATTGTGTTATATCTGGGGAAAACATAGAGTTTAAATGGTTGTCATGTTTTGATTCTTTAATTATTCAAACGAAAAGTCTTGCTGAGAAGAAAGACAGTGTGCCAAATGCGTGCTTGTGAATGATTTTGGTTCTCCATTTTTTGCCTGTCTCCCATCTCTGAATTATACTGGTCTGGATACCAATAATTATAGAATTCCACGTGACTAAATCCCTATAAAATTGAGGTAAGATCTCATGTATAATAGCATTAACTAGGATGAAATATTTCCTGAGGCTATAGAAGAGGTCACAAGGGGTTAACGGACAAAGACATACTCTCTAATTCTGTAATTCCTTCTTTAATTAAACTTCATGGTTGGTCCGCTGGTGGTAATACTTCTGCCTTCTCCTCCCAGTTTGATTTGTTTCCGAAGGAAGAATTTGTAATCCTATGGGGTATGATTGTTGCCTATGCTTGATCTTTTTTTTTTCTTTAAGCAGAAAATGTCCATTTTCCCAGGGTTGATTTGGGGAGTTAATGTGAGATGATTGGGATAACTAAAAATTTTGCTCCTAAGACCTAGAATTAGCTTAACATAGAAAACGAAGAAATGAACTTCTTTTAAAATTAAGAATAAAGCACAGAGTTGAAACACTCAGGCACCTGGGTGAGAGGTGACATTTTCCCAGTGATCACGCTGAGGTTTCTGCTGCATAACTTGTGAATATCCCAACAGATTTCAAGTTTTTATTCCTGCACTTTTGCCTAAAAAGAATTTGAGGTTACTTTACAGCTCTTGATATCCTTTCACTAAGGTGCCTTTAATATCAAAAAAGAAGACTTTAATAAAGATATAAGCAGAGTGATCAGTTCAACTGCTTGTGAACAATAGTATTTTCCCTATTGACCCTGGATCTTAGAACTAAGGGTCTGTGATGATTATTAATGGAGACTGCACATAGTCAGACTGACTGCTTTAATTTCTTAAATTTGTTCAATATCTTGGAAAATTGGTCCATTTCTTAGTGCTTTATTGTTGTTAAACAACTATACTTTGAATATATAAAGAATTCACTAAATATTTGTTGAATTAAATTCAACTGGGAAATTGATTTGGCGTATAATATTGATTAAACTGTTGTATTTCTGTCAATTTCATTTGGTTCTAAGAAGTTTTGAAAATTTGGGACAAATAAGAATAGTAGTGGCAATCAGCTAAATGATTTACACTGGGATTCCTGTTTTGGTGTGTTTCCGGTATTCCTCTTCAAAAGGACTGTGTGTGTGCGTGTGTATGTGTGTGTGTGTGATAAAGAAACTCAAGACCTATTTAGAACACTCCAGGCTAGATGAGAGAGAGTTCTCTGAAGTCCCATAAACCTGGGTCAAATCCCACTTTCCCAGTTGTGTGACCTGAATAACCTCTCTGAATCTTTCCTTTTTCTGTACAATGGGGTGAGTATTTACTTCACGGGTTTTTGTGTAGTTATGTAAGGAAAGGAGAGAAATTCTCCACCTCTTGGTAAGGTTTGCTCCAGGTTCATTGGTGACATTGAGTTAAACAATTGTATAAGTCAGAGAATGGATTGTGAAGGGGTTTTGGTAATAGAGTCAAAACTTTCAAATTCTGATAAGAACATGGATTGGGATAAAATCTGAGAATTTTTATGCAATTAAAACAATAAAATCTCCACTTAAAGGACCATGTATTATGTATTGATATGGATTTTCTTATGAGAACTATTCTGGAATTTCACATTAGGGGACAATATCTCTAAAGAACAGTAAAGCAAACTTTGTGAAGGCAGGTGTAGAATGTGACTGAGCAACTTAAATGTATGAAAGTCTCCCTTTAATATTAAGGCCAGACAGTATAAATAGACTGAAGAAATTGTATTTAATCTAGTTGCTATATACTGGCAATTTATTAACATTGAGATAACTGTCTTGCTAACACTTCTTGTAGTTTTCAAGTCATAGCTTAAATATTATTCACAGGAAAAAAATATAATTTCTTTCTGTCAAGCTGTCTGAAAGAAAAGCCTTGTTTTTACTTTGCTGAAATATTTAACAAGATTAGATACTTGGTATCTAGTATCGAATTTGTTCCAGTATCTTGGGTAAAGTTAAATATGTAAAATAGAACTTCAATGGATTGATTTAATTTGTGCTATTAAAATGGGATTTAAGTTTTAGGCTTGTTTTTGGTAAAATCTGAATGATTCAAATTTAGGACATTATTGTGAACTATGTTCTGTGTAAATAATACATTTTAGGGCTTCCCTGGTGGTGCAGTGGTTAAGAATCCGCCTGCCAATGCAGGGCACATGGGTTCGAGCCCTGGTCCAGGAAGATTCCACGTGCCACGGAGCAACTAAGCCCGTGCGCCACAACTACTGAGCCTGCGCGCTAGAGCCCGTGAGCCACAGCTACTGAAGCCCGCCTGCCTAGAGCACGTGCCCCGCAACAAGAGAAGCCACCATAATGAGAAGCACGTGCACTGCAACGAAGAGTAGCCCCGCTCACCGCAACTAGAGAAAGCCTGCCCGCGGCAATGAAGACCCAACGCAGCCAAAAATAAAATAAATTTTTTAAAAAACCCCAAAAATTTTAATTCTATTGAGTAGTATAAGAAATGGTAGTGTTTCCATCTTTAGAAAGAGCTAGTATTTCCTAGCTGGTAGATTAATCTAGGGTTGCTGACTGAACATTTTTTAAAGCCCACATCCTTTTGGAGTTTACAGATGGGGGAAAGTTAGAACTGACTTGTAAGGTTGCAGCTTCATCGTGTCAAAAATGATCAGTTGGTTCAGATAATTTTCTAGCAGAAAAATCAGGCAAATCGTTTCCTCAGTGTCTTTGAAATGATGCTATTTGGAGTTTTTCCTAGTTAGATGGAACCTTTGGATTGCTTTTGAATAAACAGTCTAGAAGTAAAAGTAGTAATTTGCTAGCTTGTTAAAGAAAAATTTATTTTCGGTGGTAAAGGCTGTGCTATTGAACTCAGATATTCTGAGTCTTGTTTATCACTGGTTGTTGGTGGTTCTTCATCTTTTTTTAAAAATCACAATCCTCTTTGAAAAAATTGGCAATTATTCCCTAGAAAAATTCAGGCATGCAAGTACTTGCAAGAATTTCCAAGTAATTTTCAAGGATTCACAACCCCAGCCCCAAAGCTCATCTATAAATGGTAGTTGGGTGACTCATAAGAGCAGAATTTCCATTTTAAAGATGTAAAATGGTGGCAGAGAAGTGAGTTTTGGTTCAAAACTTAATTTTTCTCCTGTACTTCTATTCATTCAGCATGTATTTATTGAGCACCTATTATGTTCCAGCAGTAATTCTAGCAATGAACAAGGCAAAGGAAGGGTCTTGAGCTCATAGAGCTTCTATTCTGGGGGATGTTAATTGTTAAGATGAAACAGTGGTCTTGACCCTCAGAATTAACTCTGGTTGGTACTTGTACATCTAAGCAGCCCCTTTTCTCCAGAAACCAGCGATGATTTTGATTAATTGACCTGACAGTGCATGGCACATCATATTTACTTGGGAGGATTTACTAGCCCCAGAGACTCCCAAAGGAAACATGAAAATTTCCGCATACTATTATCCTAATGGGATCATAGTAAGAGAAAGTGCAAGCAAGCAAAGATTTAAGGTTCTCACAGGCAGAGGAGAGATTTTGGTCAGTTCTTAAATGCTGTTGAGCTTTTCACCTGAATTCACTTTAGACAGAAAAGTCAGGGCAACAGAAACTGGAAGCATGGAAGGAAAACATTTTATAAAAATTTATTTTCTTCTTAGGGGAATGAGTAATCTGTTTCTTGGGGAGTATATTATTTATAACTGAAAAAAATACAGGTGGGAGCAATTTTTTGGATAAATTGTGGCAGAAAATATTTTATATACTTGGGAATTTTGAGGGGGAAGCGAATAATTAATCTGAAATATTCTGTAGAGAGGGTTCTCAAAGTGTCTGCCCAGGATCAGTAAAATCAGCGTCCATCACCAGGGATGTTAAAAATGCGAATTCTCAGAGCCCACCCCAGACGTATGGAATCAGAAGAGGGGACAGTCATCTGGTTTTTAACAGGTTTTTCCAGTGATTCTGATGCTCCAGAGGTTTGAGAACCACTGCCCTACAATTAGGCACAAATTATTGTTCTTTTAATTTGGTTCACGTTTATTAAAGGTATACACATGTAAGTTGTATTGGCTGCTTTTGAAGTTTATAATGCAATGAATGACATATTTCTTAGCATGTTAATACTTCTGTAAAATATTCGCATACTTAAAGTCTCTTTTTCTTTCTTTCAGTTAATACTAAAATTGCCTAAAGTAAGATTTATATTAAATTAGACCATTTTACATTAAATTAGATTACATAATTGAAAAACCAAGCATAATGGCTAACATACAGTAGAGCATTACATATTATAATTCCCTTTTGCTTTTATGTACCAGTATTGGTTTTCGTTGATTTGTCATATATATTATTAATTCACTCTCTTAATTTCACAGTATTTGAATGTGAATAAAATGTAGAAGTACTAAAATATTAGAAAACTTAAAATTATATTTGTGGGTTATTTTGGATGTGTACCTTTTGGGGCAGCTTATAATTTATACTGAAGTAAAATGAAATTTTAAATTTCTATAGGGCAGAATTAAGTTTGAGCTTAAGAGAAAAGAGAATTAGTAGTATAGGAGATACTGCATTTTAGCATTGCTTCTAGCACTTCCTGCATTTCCCCAGGTTCTACCAGCCTGAGGGTGCAGATGAGTTACCTTGACATTGACATTAGTCATCTACAGTTTTCTGGCTTTTTCTCCTCATTTGCTGACAGCACACCTCAGCCTCTTCCCCAGAGGATCCTCCAGTTATTTGGGAAGTTTTGAGAGCATTTGCATGTGTTCAGGGGCAAGGCTGTTCTGGCTCCCACGCTACACTCAGAGTCTGTGGCCTGGTAGCCCTCTGACAACCTCTGCCACTGTCCTGGGGTCCAGGCCTCTGGGAGGGGGCTGCTCTCCTACCGACAGCCCTATGTCTGGGTGCATCCTCAAGCTGAAGAACCTGCTATTGGCCAACAGGTGCTCTCTACTGTCACAACTCACAGACACCAAATTGCATCATTCATGCAAATTTCTACTTAATTTCCCAGCTCCTTCCCCTGTTTCTTGGGCACCTGCATACTAAAACTGGAAGGTCTCCTTCCTTGATGCGTGCTCATACAGGCAAATTCAAGCTTTGGTGAGGAGGGGGCCTGTAGCAAGGCTGGCTTCAGGGACATGTGGCCTATGCAGTCGCTCAGGGCCCCATGTGCAGAAGGCCCTGTGCTTAGTTTTATGCTCTGTAGTTGCCATCTTGAAATTCGTGATAACTTGTGAACACGGGGGTCCTGCATTTTTATTTTGCGTTGCGCTCCTCAAACTAGGCAGCGGTCCTAAGCCACTGCCTATCAGACCCAGACTCTGAACTTCTGTTTAGAAACAGTTTAGTAGACTATGCCTGCTTCTTCCTGAGTCTGTTCTTGAGATTTGCATTAACAATATCTAAACTCTCCTTAAAGCATTTCCTAATATCTGGCAATGAGATAGTAAATTTAACACGGTGCTTCTTATAGGAGTGGTACAGTCTACAAATTTATAGGAATCCTGCACTAGTTTACGATTATTGCCTTTTTAGATACGAAGTCAGTTTTGGAATATTAATTAAAAAAAAATCACTTTTTAACAAATTTTTTCCTGGTCTAAAAGCTGGTGAAGATTGATCAGGAACCAAATTAAATGTGATTCATTTATTAGACAAGAACGGAGTACCCATTAAAGGATAAGGACATGGGCCAGAAAAATGGAGTAAGGCCTGTCTCTGCTTTCTAAGAGCTCATAATGGGCTTAGAATGACAGATGCAGAGAGCAATTATTTCTGCCTGGGGGCCTTGGAGATGGGATAGGGGAAGAGATTAAATACCATTTAATAATGTAATACTGCAAGGAGGGGCTTTGTGTCAGTGGGAGGACATTGGGAATGTACTTTAGACTAGGATTTGAATCATTATAGCTTGGTCAGACTGGTTTTTTTTTTTTTTTCATATTTTGGCTGCTCCAAGAAGCTTGCGGGATCTCAGTTCCTTTGACCAGGTATCGAACCCGGGCCATGGCAGTGACAGTGCTGAGTCCTCAGCACTTGGCCACCAGTGAGCTCCCCAGACTTGTTTTTCGATTCACATTTGATCACTTTTTTTCTCCTGTGCTTTTAGCCTCGGCACCCCAATCAGATGAAGGCTCGGACATCGACTCTGAACCAGATTTACCGCTCAAGAGGAAACAGCGCAGGAGCCGGACCACCTTCACAGCAGAGCAGCTTGAAGAACTGGAACGGGCTTTTGAGAGAACTCACTATCCTGATATTTACACCAGGGAGGAACTGGCCCAGAGGGCAAAGCTCACCGAGGCCCGAGTACAGGTACTGGCGTCCAAACATCCCCGTCCTGCTTAAACCCACACAGGAAACAAGAGTGTCTTCTCCTCTAAAGCATATTTCAGACCAAGAAAGTAAATATATCAGGAATGGTCCTTCATTGTGAATGGCAGCCTCTCACATTATAAAGTTCTTCCTTTCTCTCTCATTTCTTTCCTTCATATTTCGCCTTGTCGTGATAACGACATCATGACCTCCTTTTCCGTTTTATTGCATGTGCTTGGTCCAAGCACCTCCTGCCAACACCCCCCTCGCCCCCTGCCCCGCCATCTCCCCCAAGGTATGTCTGTGGTATACAGCAACATATTACTTTGCTAACCAGTCAGAAAGTTTTCCTTTTCCTGTTAATAGGTTGATAAGTCCAATTAAATTTATTGATGTGATGGCTATATTTGGCTTCTTTTCTATCACATTATTTGATACAAGTATTTTATATGTATAGACTTAAAACTGTGGTCCATTTAATTAGCTTTCTTTGTATTCTTAGTCTTTTTTTTTGTATTTATGAAAGTATACGTTCTTATTTTAGACTTTGGTTGTCATTACGAGGAGAATGTAATTATATCAGATACATCACACAGAAGGGTGTCAATTCACATTATTTATTCATCATTTCAGGAATCCTTGTTATGTACCAAGCACTGTATAGACTTTGGGGGTGGTACATAGATAAAAGCAAAATTTTGAGTGGTTACTCTGTGCCAGGCACTGTTCTAAATGCTTTATAAGAATTAATTCATTTACTCACCATTAAAACCCTAGGTTGGTGCTATTAATATCCCCAATTTATAGATGAGGAAACTGAGACTCAGACTATTTAAGTAGCTACCCAAAGTCATGTAGCTAGTAAGTGATCGAGGTAATTGGATTCCATACACTTCCTCCCTATAGCCTTTCAATTATGAAGATGTGCAAAGTTATATAAGGTAAAATCCCCTCCTTTAAGTCTAGAAGCATTTCAAGTAACTATATTATTTAAAGAACATCTTAAATTATCCTTTCAACTCAGAAGTGTTCTGAACCCTCTGGAAAGGCTACTTTGGTGTAATATGTTTCTATTGAGTGATAGAATAATCTTTCATTATGAATAATGAACTTTCTTCTCAAGGTAGTAAAGCATGGTTGGAAAGATTACAAATGCCTCAGGGTATCCTGGAACCCCTTACTGCCCCAGGAGTGAAGTTACCTTATCTGGAAATGTCATGTTATTACCAGATACTTGACGTTCACAGTTAGAGTGAGGCTGGGGACTCAGCAGTGAACTAGGCAGTTGATGTGGTCTCCAGATTGATCGACACTTTCCCATAAGCATGTAACTACCTCTCCTATCACAGACTATTTTGGAATAGTCTCTTGTAGCCTGCAGAGCCAAGTCAGAGGGATTGTTTTCTTCAACTTGAATTTCTTTCTGATCATCACAATGCTAGGAAAGTCAAGGAACACTAAGATGAATTAAGACCAATTTCTCAAGGAACTAGTGTTTAATGGGTAATAAAGTAAACGCATAAATAATTTAAAAACAAAGCCGAGATGATAAGTGCGTTAGAGCTGAAGTGCAGTGAGAGTCGAGAAGAGGAAAGGGTGAGATCTTACTGGAGTAAACAAGAGGGGCTCATGAAGAAGGGAGGGTTCAGATGGCCTTTTGAGTTTAGATAGATATTCATTGAACAGGGAGTTTGGGAGAGTATTTTAGTAATACAGAGTAATGAGCAAAAGCACAAAGACTCGGAAGCACATGAGTTGCATATCAGATGACCTTTCATTTTTCACTCTAGTCATGTTGAGAACACAGTGAATAGTTCAATTTGGTTAAGGGTAGGGAGTGTTAGGGTGGCAGGAAGGAATATGATTGATTGAAAATCTATTTGCTCTCTTTGTATTCTTAGTGTTTATTTTTTGGTGCTTATGAAAATGTTCATTCTTAACTTTGGCTATCATTATGGGGAGAGTATGATTATATCAGGTATAACATACAGAAGTGTGTCAATTCATGTTACTCACTCATCATTTCAGGAATCCTTGTTATGTACCAGGCACTCTGTGGCATTTAGGGGTGGTACATAGACAACAGCAAACTTTTGAGTGGTTTCTGAAGTAGGTCAGTGGCAGTGGGAATGGAAAGGAGAGAACTGCCTTGAAAGGTGGAATATAGGCAACTGGTTGTGTGAGCTGGAGGTGGGTGCAAAGGGGAGTGTAGGGAAGAGTCACAGATGCACGGGGGTTTGCAACACAAATGTTTTACAGCTGGAGCTATTCAATCCCTCTACCTATTACATTGGGATATAGTGCTGCTTCCCAGAAATGACCACCACTAACCACAAATCATGATGATATTTATATATGTATATATAAATATCACGTTATTTTATAGTGATATATACAGTGTATGTATTATAATATATATAATAATGCTACAAATATTACATATGTCAAATCTATTTGCTTTTATTATAGTTCTGTGATCACCTGGTTTAAATGTAAAGTGCGGTCCATTCATTCTTCCATTCTTCTGGCCAACCTTTATTGAGTGCCCACTCTATTCCAGGATCTGGTCCTTAACCTCTCTGGCTGGCCAAGCCCACATACTGGGTCTGTCCTTAAGATAGATTGAAGATCAGTTCTGAACTCAGAGTCAAAAAATAAACATTGGCTGTAAAGACATCAAACAAAGAGAGTGATGGAAAATTGAAAAGAGTGTCCTGTGTTGCTCTACCTTGTTTGTTGTTGTTTTTGCCAAAGGCAAGGATGGGGGGACAGAGTTAATCTCAACCGCATGCAGCTTGTGCAGTGCCCGGCACTCGCATCTGGCTCAGTGAATGTCAGAGGAGAATAAGAATGGCCCATTAACTTCCAGAGGACATGGGATCAAACCAATAAAGAGTGGTTCATATTTTTCTATACAGTGACCTCCTCTCCAAAGCGGGGCCCTCATTAACCTAACAGCTGTCCTAATGTGGCTTTAACCCGGTGACTCTTTACATTCCTTATGGCTTCATTAGTTCCCTTGAGACACATCACGTCTTGCACCACAGCTATGATCTACAGCCTAACAAATTCCCTACAACACCCGGCATATGGATCTTTTACTTAACCCAGCAGGAAAAAGAAGGGAGTAGTTAATCACTGATTAAAATGCCAGAACAAAATCCTTTAGTTTTTAGAAGGATCTGGGAAAGCAGTAGCAAAGTCAACTCAGTTTGAGTGATAGCCAGAGAGTGTGAGTTATTTTAATTTGGGGCACCTGGGAAAACCCAGCACCAAACCCCCCCACCCCCCAAAAAAACCCCAAATGTGTCTACATTCCTTTTTTTTTTCCTCCCAGAGGGGGGAGAAAAAAACTTCTAAACCCTTCTGGATAAAAATGAGACTAAAGCTTTAATAAATTAGACCTATGTCAGTATTCCATAAAAATTTGTTTAGACGGTAGCTATGTTATATTTATCAGAGCCAAATCTGAGTACACAATCTAAGAATTATTGTACAGCAAAGACTAATTTGCCTAATTCACCTCCTGGATAGCTGTTATTATGCAAATAATGGCAAGCACTAAAGTTTTGTAAGGAAGGATGACTTGCAGACATTTATGATGTGTAAAAGTTTTAGTAAATATTCCACCTGAAACTCCAATAAGTAGGCAAGTATCGTTCTCTTACCACCCAGGTAATGGAAGACAGGAAAGGAAGCTGCTTGTGGAAAAGCATTTAACTAGGAGTCAGAAGATGTGGGTTTTGGTCTCAGCTTTGCCAAAAGTGTTTTGTTGAGCAAGTCACAATTTTGCTGTAATCCTGCTGGACTTCAGGTTTTTAAAAATTTAAATATAAATTTGAAAATATGGGGTTTAGATCAGATGATCTTAGTCTGGGTCCATGGATGACCAGGATAATCATGGATGGACTTCAGGAGATCTGGGAAACTTGAGATTTGTGCGCAAATGTTGTGCCTTTGCCTGTGTGTGTGTGTGTGTGTGTGTGTGTGTGTGTGTGTACACAAGTGTTAAATAGGGAGAGGGCCCCTAGCTCTCATCATATTCCCCAAAATCACCACCCCCTGTTCTTTCTTTCTTTCTTTTTTTTTTTTGGCCATACCACTCAGCTTATGGGATTTTAGTTCCCCGACTAGGGATTGAACCCAGGCCCTCAGCAGTGAGACCGTGGAGTCCTAACCACTGGACTGCCAGGGAAATCCCCCCCCCACCCCGTTCTTTCCTTTAATTAAAAACCCCTAGGATGCACGATCTCTCAGGACCCTTATAGCATCAGTAATTTGTGATCCTCAGGGAAACCCAGTGGTGGTTCAAAGCCATGTAACAGATCTATATAGTTTAAAAGTTAAGATAGGTACGGAATATTGGCTCTGAACTCCATAATGAAGCAAAAATGTGGTCATCCTACAATTCTCTGCAGGAGTTTGCTCTTGGGATGTAAAAAGATGCAGTTAAGTATGCTTTCATGTGTGTCGTGATCCTCTGACATTCACAGGAGCATGGCATTTCTCCTCATCAGTCTTGCTCATCCTTTGCCCAACCTGCTCTCCATACAGCGGTCAAGGCCTGGTAGCAGCAATGGTAAGAGGGCTGGGCGGGTGTGACATGGGAGAGAGGCAGTGGAGTGAGTGAGAAGGTCCAGGGAATAAGCAGCTTGTCCTGAATTTACCTACTTGGAAAGTACTGTAATTGGCACTTTAGTATCAGCTCTAGTATTAATGAAACATTTTATAATCTTGTTGTGAATTCTCTTTCTAAGGATTAATGATTACATTTTCTTCCCATGTTTTAAATGGCATTTGAAATAACCCATCTGGAACAATGTAGGTTAGATTGCCTTTGAGGACCACACCAAAAATGTGAACCAGTAATTTATTGATGGGCAAAATTAGGCTTACACCATGGGACAATTAACACTAATCCATGAACCTTGGAAGCAATTTGGACCTAAGTCTCCATTCAAGCCAAACTGGCTTTCAATTATTTGAGGTGTTATTTGGGTACTTTCCTGTTTGCTCAGGGGCACAAAAGGCTTTGGCCGTAGACCAGAGAGCTTAGAAAAGAAAGCAAGCCTCTAATTCTTGGATTTCTCAGTGTGACGTTTGTATTTAATAACTAACATTTACTGAACACAGTATCTCTCAGGTATTTTGCAAGCTTTGATTGTATTGTCTCATTTAACTGATTATATTGTCTCATTTAATCTTGTGAAGGAGTTTTTTATTTCTCCCATTTAGCAGATGAGAAAACAGAGACCCACAGGTATTATGCAAATTGTTCAAGATCACAGAGGTAGTGAGGGATGGGGAAAGGTGGGATTCAACTATTGCCTGGTCTGCACTGCTCCCATGTGAATGAAAAGTATTACCGTATTTCTTAAAATATTAAGTTTTTTTACAACTTTCATTGTTGAGAACAAATTGGTACTTATTTTACTCGTGAAGAGAAAAATTTATAAAAACCTATTCCTTTGTGATTCATTACCCTTTTTCCCTAGTTATCATGATGTTGTATTTTAAATTTTGCTTCAAAAAAATCATTGGATATTATATTACTCCAGAATGGATCTAAATATCATTTCCAAAAGCGTGAATATGACTTTGTAGAAGGGCTCTGAAGAGAGACGTACAAGTAGGGAAAGATCCAGGGAGCAGGTGAAAATCAACCAGGCTGCAGTTCATCAAATGAAGTAAAACCTTGGTGCGAGGGAAGGTTCTGATGTAGTGTGATATTATACAGGCAATTGTAAGCAATTAACCATGCCTGGTAGTAGTTATTCAGCAATGTATGTCTCCTGCCCCACTTTCTTACCATGCTAAGTGTGATGTGGAAGGCCAGGTAATGCTGCGTGGGGAGAGTGAACTCACATTGAATTAGAGATCGTAGAATGACATTTAATAGGTAGATAGCTTGGTAAAACTTGTTCTTTCTGCCCTTCTGGCTAAGACATTGGTGGAACACTCATATTCCCCTCCAGAACATCAAAGGCCAGTTTGTCTCTGTTGCAATTGCTACTCTTTTCAAAACAGAGTTTCTCGTGATAGTAACAACTGAATCATAGATGCCTTCCACCCATTTTAGATGAACTTCTTCAGTATTCTGCACTTACACATGCCATTCAGTAGATTATTCCTTGATTGTCTGTTAGGAATTAGAGAGACAATATTGGAAGAGTTGGGTAGGACTTCTGAGGGCCAAGGGAATGTCTTTCAGTCAAAGATGGGCTAATAACAGTACCCCAGGATCACTGTGCTTAGCCAGTTTGGGTACTTAAAATGAAGGTGATTTCAAGGGCATTTTTTTTTTCTATGAAAAATAGATGTTTATGAGTTTCAAAGCATAAAGAAGGCAAGGGCCATTTCCCATTTTGCAACTTCAGTATATTTTTCCTTTAGTGCTTCTTTTGACAGTTTCAGCTGGTTCTAGGAGATGCAGAGGCTGGCAGGGGCAAGATGATAGAAAAATCTTGTTAAATGGCCAGAGACAGGCAGCTCCGTCTTCAGTAAGCCCTGCTTCCCTCAGGAATAGCCCTCTGGATTTATTTAGCCTAAATTTAAACAACATTTAAATTCCTTCCTTTAGGAAACTCTTAAACCTCCTATTGAAGGTTTGTTTTTCAGTAAAGATTTGCTTCCCAACGATTTCTCTTCATCTTATATTGTAGTTAAAATATATACTGTATTGTAAACTATAAGAATCTTTATCCAACTCCTGGTAGGTTTATTCTATGTCATCAATATTTACTTGTATTATTTTGGAAAAATGGAAATAAACCCCCAAAACTTTATACCCCTAGCCTTTTGGATTTAATGTTTTGAAGGGATTTGTAGTTATGATGTTTCTTCTAATTTATTACCTGAGCAAAGACATTTTTGATTTAAAGAATTGGGTTATGGAGGAGTTAGCATGAATGTAAGTCAAAAGTAGGTTAAGACTGATGGAGTAACCAGGAAGAGCCCACCCAGTGGATAAATCAAATTTGGTTTACTTATCTAAAAGTTACAGCAGGAAGTTGGCACAGAGAGATTGGCAACATGCTCTGATAATGTCAGAAGTGCAGGCTTCTGAGTTCTTCATAAGGCATCTCATCAGTAGATTTGAAGACAGTAAGTCTGAATGAGTGAAGTCAAATCAGAACTTTTGGAAATTCAACTCTCCTTCCAGCCTAGTCCATAAAGCTGAAGATGCACTGCACATGGGTTGGTCTAGATAAGTGTGGGGAGGAAAAAAAAAAAAAAAAAATCACCTGAGCCAGGTGTGCCTCATTAATCTGGAGGTTTTATACTATAAAATATGACACAGTGTGTGGTATAGTACAGTGCATTCAGGTATGAAAACAACCCTAATTTCTTACCCCCAGCCTCCTCAGGCTAACCAGCTTGTTCCAAGCACTTCCCTGAAAACAGTTTTCTTACCCTGATGCCTTTGGGAGTCCTGGTAACAGACGCTTAGGCTTGCAATGAGAAAGCACAATTGATGCAGACCTGAAATTGAGTGCTGTCAATGGTTCTATTATCCCAGGTGGCAATTTATTAAGTTAAGTAAAACTCTAATTCAATTATGTATCAACATGGGAAAATATTGACTTCCCTTCTTTTCCTGTTGGAAACTTAAGGAGTATTAAATGTTAGTGTTCTGAGGAAGTTCAAACAGCTTTCCTTACAACTGTCTTGCATCATGGTTAGAGATGACCAAACTCTTTTCCAGACAAATGCTTGGGTGACTGGCAAAAGTTTAAGCAGATGCCTTGGCAAAGTATCTGTTAAACTGGGCTTTCTTGCTGCAGAAGGGAGACATTCCTCTCTCCACTCTTTTAAAAATTTTGTGACTTGAAATTTACATTTAAGTTGTATAATTGATAACTTTGTTCTATAAGGAAATCAAGTCTCAACTTTTCTTAGACATGCTGGTCTCTTGTATCTCTTCCAAGTGGCGTGACCACTTTTCGAAATCATATCCAAGCTTTAAAAGGAGTTGAAACTTCGTCTCCACTCTAAACTTCTACTGATTTCTCTGCATTTTCAAACATGGAGTTTCTACCTCCTGTGAGCAGTTATTTTGGTGACCTTGATTACTCTGTGAGTTCCTAGAGGAGGAGACAGTAAGCTACTTGAGCTCAGGGGTCCTATCTTATCCACCCCTTTAGCCCTCTGTTAAAAAGACAGGTGCTTATAGCGGCTGTTGAAAGAAATAATAAATAAACCCACTATTTAAAAGAGCTTCATAGATAAAATGCTTTCCTTTCTTGAAGTACTTACCTCTTCAGCATCTATTTCCATGAAGATCAGCACAATGTCTCACACTTTGGAAGGGATGGTAAAATAGCTCCATTTATCCTTCTGGTTAATTTATATGACTTTCCAGGAATTGTGCACATAATGTCCATAGAAATACAAACACATTGATAAGACTATAAAAAACAAGGGTTCGTGTGATAGGTAAGACCAAATTAGGACACATGTCACGCGGGGGCCAAACAGACTCCTGGATCCTCTCCATTATGCTGCGGTACATGAAGGTGGGAGGGTGCTTATGGTGATGGCAGGGAGTTCCCGTGGTTCCCATCCCTGCTTAGCCATCCCTCCCCATGGTCACCCCCGGGCTCGTGGGGGCTCTGCAGGACCATGGAAGGCCCTCTGCTGACCCCTGACATCTAATTCTCCTTTCTTCCCTGACAATACAACCCAGAAGGTGGAGGGCTCTTGTGTCTATTTGCCCTGTCAGTAAGGGGCCTTTAATCTGTTTTAGCATGAAAAATTCATTAAGACTGTACTATTATTTCATCAGTGAAATCCTCAAATTTTAAATTAAATCCATAGGTCTGGTTTAGCAACCGCCGTGCAAGATGGAGGAAGCAGGCTGGGGCCAATCAACTGATGGCTTTCAACCATCTCATTCCGGGGGGATTCCCTCCCACGGCCATGCCGACTCTGCCAACATACCAGCTGTCCGAGACCTCTTACCAGCCCACAGCTATTCCACAAGGTATGGAGGAATGGAGTCGGGGGTTGAGATGCAACTCCCAATCTTGTTCCTTGCTGCTTAATTTATGCAGTGAAATCTTCTGCCGGTGTCCTTGTGGCTGTTTGTATGTTCATTACATCAGGTTGTCCTGAAAGTATTGATACCTGTCACATTTCAGAAACATAGCTTGTTCTGTGACCTGTCTGAATCTCTTTAGATAAACTGTGTTGTAATATAATACTGTTTCAGTATGTTAAAACAGAACAAAACAGCATCCCTACATAAGCATGCAATTTGCTTTTCATTTGTTAAAACTTCACATTTATACTCCAGTCTGCAATTAACTGAAGTTCTGTGATGGCTCCTAACTGCAGTAGGAATAGAGGGAAGGTAAGCTTTGATAAAAAGTCCCTCTGTCTTAGCGCATAGGGGTGAATGGGATAAATGATAAAACTAAATTAGTTTGCATTATGAAAGATAGCATTGCAGGCATTCGAAACTATACTGTCACACTAATGTTCAGGTGCTTTGGAAGTATATTTGATAAGAAACTTGAGACTTGCAATTCTTACATGGGTTAATCCTCACATTGATTAATAACATTCACTACCAAAACAGGTTTGTTCGCACTGTTGATGTGATTTCTGAATTTCTGTTCTGGGTGAGTGTGCGTTGAAAGTATGTAGATAAATTATGTCCTTGCACATATGTGCGGAGATGTGGCTGTATTTGTTATGAGGGGCTCTAGACCTGCGTGTCAAGAAGGGCAGTTTGAAATGTACATGTGGCTGACCAGGATATAGTGCTGATGGCTTGGTGACTGTGAACTTTTGTACCGAACTTTCTCTGCTGGCCTCCAGCCGAGATTTATGGCTGATGACCTTCTTCCTTGCAGCCGTGTCGGATCCCAGCAGCACGGTCCACAGACCTCAGCCGCTTCCTCCAAGCACTGTACACCAAAGCACTATTCCTTCCACCCCGGACAGCAGCTCTGCCTACTGCCTCTCCAGCACCAGGCATGGATTTTCCAGCTATACAGACAGCTTTGTGCCTCCATCCGGGCCCTCCAACCCCATGAACCCCGCCATTGGCAATGGCCTTTCACCTCAGGTCAGTCCCGTGTTTCCAGACAGACGATTTGCTGTATACCAGAACCAAATAGTCAATTCCCCGAGGCAGTCATATAATGAATTGCCAAATTTAAACCATAATGTATTCTTTATACAAGCCACATGATTTCAGTTTTCTAGTTTCCTTTCTCTCCACCCTTCCTACGGGCTGTATCAAAAGTTGTAGCTTAGACTTAAAATCCTAGTGACTTTTAATGTAATCACGGAGATTTTATGTTATACTTAGTTGTCAAGGCATTCATCTTCTCCACTCCTTGTTCTGGGTTTTGGGTAAGAGGTTCACACACATTATTTTTTAAATGGTATTTGGTCAGCTGATAGGGTTGTGAGCAAGAACACTTAATAAGAAAACACCAAAGCTTTTATACAATATTTGGAGAGGAGGTTAACAAGTTGTGTGGAGAGAGACCCAGCTGATGACTACAGAACTCTAGGATAAATGAGTTATAAATGCACAAATTAGGAGAATTACCGCTCTTTGGGAATATATAGATATTTGAATGTTGTAATTGTTTTTCTAATTTGCATTGGACTCTGAGCTTTTCTTGAGAGATTATATTAATAAATTGCCTTGATAATTGCATGTCAGAGGGTTGGTTAAATTTCCTACATGTGGCATCTGTCTGAGGTTGACATTATTAGCAGTTGTTTAAATACAGATCACTTGATTTTATTAGAGAGCACTTGGCCCAGGTGGTGAGGAGAGCTGCCCGCTGAATTTGGAGAAATGTCACGAAGGGGTTGCAATCTATAATTGCCATCGAGAATCTCTTCAGGGCTGAGAGTGAGAGTTTTAACAGCTTTATCTTTTCTTAACCCCCTTTTTTCCTCTTGGTGGTTAGAAAAACAGAGAGAAGCTCAGAATGACACAAATGAAAAGTGAAAAGACAATTATACTCAATTACACACTAATCACTGACTATCACTGCTGCCTAAACACCAAGAGGGCATTCTAATAGGCAGAAAATGAGATTTTAATGGCACAAAGGGTGGCCAAAATAACGACTCATATATCTTCGCCTTCTTCGTTTTCTTCAACTTGTGGTTTGCGTCTTGGGAGTGGAGTTCCTGGGCTCTGCACAACGTTGATAACTCTGAGCAGCTGAAAAGTTCAAAGCCGTTGGAGTTGAAAAGAATGAATAGCAAAGGCAATGAAATAAACATTTCTGCCTAAAGGCAAAAGTTCATAAATCCTTTTTTGTAACAGTGAATGTAATTAAGTTTCATAGATTCCTATAGCACATCCTGGGATAAAAAATAAGAGGTGGCTTTAAGCCTCAGCTGAAAAATAACAACATGAAAACAATGGACGTGCTTCCTACAGGACTTTAATACATTTAGTTTCCAAGTGCTGGCATCTGTGAATGTGATTTTGCATGAAAATCATGGATTTATATTAATAGATTCAGCTTTAAATGTCTGGATCTATAGCATAGAAGCTTCTTCCACAGTTTAGAAGTAACATCAGAAGTAGTTATCTCTGCAGTTTTATAAGTCATTTGGGGCCATAGAAGAGCTTTTTATGAACATGATTTAGTTGAAAGTTTGCATAAAAGTAAACTTCAGCTCGAACCACTTCTGTAAGGTGAGACCCAGGATTCTTTTGGCATTTCTCAGTGTTCGAGCATAATAAAAATAATGACACGAACCTGTATTCTCTAAGGGAAGCTCCTAGTTTCTTGTATTATAGATGTCTGCACTTGTATGTTATAAGAAGTATAAGTGTATTCTACTGTGTTATATAAGTGGAGGTACTAGCACTTGACCTTGAAACTGTTAATCCTTGATTTCAAGAAGCCTGGCTATGATTCCAGAGTTGGCGGTAGGGTGGGAATCATTCCAATATCAAGCCATGGAAAATTCCACAGGCAACTTCTCCTGTATTTCTTTACTATGCTCTTACACATTATGTTAACTCCTCACTTATTAAATTGCAAATATCCAGGACCTTTTGCGTTTCTACCATATATTTCCTCCTCAGCCCACGACTAGGAACCCATGTTGTGTGAGTTCTTGTAGCATCTCCAGTGAGTTAGAAAAGAAACGAATAATATGAAGCTCCTCCTTATTTCCTTAGGCAAAGTTGGAGAAAAAAAGGCTGACTGAGTCAATATCTTGCCAGACATATTTACAAAAAGATGGAATGGGAACATTAGGAGAATTGGGAATTAAAACTCAGATTTCTATAGCCTTTAAGATTTACCATTTCTCAGGAATGCCTCTATTTAAGCAAGGTGGGGAGGTGTGCACTACCCTGTTTTTGATCGTTTGGCTTTATTAAAAATATTGTAAAGAAAATTTGAAGAAAAGAGTCTAACAGCTGGTTTACCTGTTAACTAAAGAAGAGAGTAAAGAAAGGGTGGTCATGGCTTAGTCTTTTTGCTCGCTATAGAGAAGTGCTTATTAATATACTGGATCATATAATATTAAAAATGGAACTAATCCTGCGACTGCCATTTCTCCTCTTCTCCTCCAACTTTTCCACTTCCTCTGTCTCTATCTGGACATCTAATATTCAGACAAATCAACTGAGGCTCACAGAGCTTGTGGTCACAGCGCTCATAGTGAGAGAGCTGGGACTGGACAGAGGATTCCCAGCTCCTACTCTCGAATCTCATTCATGATAGCACTCAGCTGGGTGAAGAGGAGACAGGTTTCATAAAAAATAGAGCCGGGGGTCTTATTCATATTTTAAAATCATTTTATAGAAACTAGTTTTCTAAACTTTGGATTTGGGTTAATTAACACTCTTTTTGCTAATGCACTCTTTACATGCTTTTTTGCTTTACACATTTTTCTTATCAATCTTTTAACTTCCCCCAATAATAAAAAGTACTTCATGGTTATTGTAGAAAATAGAAAAAATTTTAAAGAGGTATCTCTAGAGTAGGAAAAAAATTCCCCTGGGGAGCCACTGTTAATATTTTTGCATATTGCCTTTCAGCTCTTTTTGGGTCTTATGCTTAAAAAAAAAAAAAAAAAAAAAAAATATATATATATATATATATATATACACACACACACACACACACACACACACACACATATATATAATTGAGATAGTATGCATGTTCCATGTTATATAATATGTAACTTTGCATCTTACCTATCCCCTGCCTTTACCCTTCATCATACGTCTTTACCTATTAATTTAAATTGAATTGGAGCTAAAGTTTTTTGAGTCATTATGATCAATTCATTGTAAATCTCTTTAGTGGATGCTATTTTATTTGTGCATTTTATTTGATTTTTTTCTTAGTGTCATTGAAATTGATATATTGTTTGCCATTCAGACTTGGAAATCATGAGTTAGAATGTATGTGAACTGTTGTAAAATCGGCTTTCTAGTTTCTTGTCAAAGAATTAATAGACACCGTTATGATAAGCAAATTGTTTCTCTGTTTGTGTGAGGGATGTAGTTGATTTTCCTTTGGGGTCTCTAACATATCTGCTCCCTTGAGCAAAGATTCTTTTAAAGCTTGGAAACAGGGACTTCCTTGGTGGTCCAGTGGGTAAGACTCCGTGCTTCACTGCCTGGGCCGCGGGTTTGGGAAACTAAGATCTCTCATGACCTGCGGCCTAAAAAAATAAAATAAAATGCTTGGAATCAGAGCCATTAGTCAAATGGTGTTTCTTAGATTCCCTCAGTGCTTTTCCCAGAGAAATTCTCAGCTTTGGGAGGGATGGGTGTGAAGCAGTGAATCAGGAAAAGGTTACACTGTCCAGCTGGTGGGATTAGAGTAGTAGTAGACTGACAGGTCTCTATGACATTCTAAGTCTCAGAATCCTGATGAAAACTTTTAGAAGCTTTGGCTGTATCCTTCCTCAAGTTGCTGAAAGGGTCTGTGTGTTACTGAATCGTTGGAAAAGTGTATCTTGTTCTGAGGGAATCCATAACTGTATCTGGGGAATATTCCCATTTTATTTATGGAAAAGCTGAGGCCAGTGCAACACAATTAGAGTCACTGGCAGAGTTAAAAGCCAAGTCTACCTCTCTTGCAGTTATTACTAGTTCTTTAATAAACCAAATTACACATTTCACTTGCTGAAGAAGCATAATGTTGTAGAAAGTTTTCCATGGGCTCCGGCACTGATATTCAACTCGATTTTCCTGTAGGAACCGTCAAAAGCCTTCACAGATGGAGGGCTGGACTTCACACTCCCTCAAAAGCTGGATTTGTCAGGGAACTTGAGATTCTCAGGGATGGGTGGGTTGGGAATAGGCTAATTCCCTTGAAATTTTCTACTGTCTCTGAATTTCTAGGATCATTTGAACTATATAACCCTTTCAGGAGATGAGGCTTTTATAATGAATGACAAAACACCATCTGAGAAGAAAACCATTCAACTCCCTCTACCCTGCAGTAGCACCCTCTTTTGAAAAGTTGTGTTTTCTTGGTGTGGGAACACCACAGAAAGAGCACAGGGAAACAGAGACCACGTATTTCCCCTCCAAACCCAGCTGGTGTGTTCCCAGCACCTTCCTGCATGTGCAGGAGAAAAAAAGGAATGCCGACTTGGAATACGGAGTGCCAAGGAAATACTATCATATGCTCAAGACGTGAGACTAATTAACGTTTGGCCCATGTTCTTCTAATTAACTTTCCTTTGCAAGAAACATTACCCTCACTGCTCCCCCCACCTCCAAAACACGCAGAGCCAAACCCCCAAAACAAGGCCAATTAAATGAACAAACTTGTATCATTTCAACACCCCCCTACTCCTACAAACGCCACGGTTTCTGGTGACAGCTTCTAATGATTTCTTGAGTGAAATACAGTATCAGTGGGTTACACTAGGAAGTTATCTAGGAAGCTTTTTTTTATTGTTATGTAGTATACAAAAATGGGCCAACTTGGCTGCATTTAGGGTTCATCAACCATTGCAAATGATTCTTCGAATGTTTTGGGTTTGGTAAAACCTAAAACACATTTTGCCAAGCACTTTTCCTCCTTAATTTTTCAAACTGTGTATTTTAGGGAAAATTTGATCCATATGGCTTTGATTCATTTACTCTTATATCATTGACATTTTTTTTTCCTACGGAGCCATTTGATATCCAAGAAGCTTTCTGAGCCTTTCCTACGTTCATTTTAAGCATTTTCCTCCTTAAAAAGAGGAAGTCCTCTTTGTAACCTCAGAGGCTATAAATTTTGAGTACTCTCTCAATTCAGCAATACTTAAAAATACATTTGGTATAAATCTGGATTATTATGAACACATTTTATGTTTAGAACAGATGGGCAGATTTTCGTTTCTGGTTTATGAGTGAAACCAATGATAAAATAAGAAAATAGGCTTAAATTACAAAAAAAAGTTTTGTTATAGACAACTTTTAACTGTTATTAATAAATCTCCACAGTAAGATCTATGCTCAGAGGCCTCATTTCAAATTTTGGCCAGGTCTTGTGTAAGATGTAATTGAATAACCAGTACACCTGTCCTATTTCATGGATAATCTACTGAGGAAAGAAAAAATTCTCATAAAGATTTGTGTACCAGGCTTAAACATGCTTGAATGTTTGCTCACCACTCAGCACCTCAGGAACAAAGAGTAGGTCTGCAGATCTCATCAAGTTTATCGACCATTCATCTGTTAAGTCTGGTTGAATCATCACAGCTTTGTGGGGATGAGATACTGCCTCTGAAAGAGACCCAAGAAAGAGCAGATATATCTTTACACTAAGGAGATTGTGGTTAATGGTGGAAGACGTCAGGATAAACTTTTGTTCTTATTCACATTTTATAAAAGAAAATTTTTAACTCCACCACCCATCCAGTTACTTTTAAAGAGTAATATTAAAATTGAGATTATCAGTGTGTAATGTATGTAAATTGCATATTTGGTGTCAGCTACGCTTATTAGGCAGCTTCTCCATTTCATGCATATATGTATTAGACTGTCGTGGTTCCATTTCAAATCAGATTTCAATTGCTCAGCACAGCTTCTTTTGACAAACATTTGTTACTCCTGAAACTTACTAGGGAGAAGCATTTAAGCATTAATATGTGTACACAGAACTCAAGACTGCTTTTGATTTTGCTTGTCATTTCCTGGACCACAGTGTTCACAATTATCTCAAATTCCTTCTCTGCAAGGCAAGATGGAGGATCTTTGTCCATCGAAGGTGTGCGGTTTACTACACATCAGTTTGTTATGCGAATGGGGTATAGTCATTAAGAATGGTTGTGATGGGTACTTTTCTGTTTCGTATAGGGAGAATATCCTTTTCACTGTGGTATAGCAATTCCTTGGTCTTCTTTAGTACTGTTGATACATGTAAAAGCAGTAAGATTTACCCTGATGGCAGGGCCAGTTCCTGTTTCAGGAGAGCTATTTTTCTGGACAGTTTGGGCACACATCCAGAAGCTACCTGATGCCAGGCCATTTGTTTTGTCCATTTCACACACAGGTTGCAGATCCCGTGCCCTCAACCTACCTTTATCATCGTGAAGAACCAGACAAACAGGTGGCCTGCCACCAACTCATTTCCAAACAAAGGCACTGCCTTTTTACAATTTCCAGAAATTCATCTGTGGAAGAAAAAGGAGTGCTTTTGATTAAAGAGATTGATTGGGCGTCAAACAAAGCTTGGACAGAGAGACATTCCGTACAAAAGTGGCAGCCTCTCCGAAGCTTCAGCCTCTTTCTGTTTCATTTCTAAAGCAATTCATGAGCTCAAAACCAGGGCTGCAGAAGCCTTTTGCATGTTTATGAAGGCTCAAGGATGTTTATGATCATAAATAAGCCCATTTCAGCTACACCAGCGTAACCACTGGCCATTTGCATGTTTCCATTCCGCCATATTAGGTTTTCAAGATATTCTGCTCGGTGGTAGCGCGGGCTGTAATTGACCTGGTGCCTTTGGTTTTTCTCCGAAGGCTGTGGTTGCTACCCTTAAAGAGTATGAGGAGAGCCCTGGTTTATGTCAGCTCTAGCCACAGCCTCTTGAGTTCGTTGGAGAATTGTGAGAGAAACAAGTACTTGGCCAGAATCTCTTTTTTAAAGAAAGGGAGGGAGCAGCAACCACCAGTGACTGAATCTTACATCATGTCACTGAAATGAGCCACCAGAAAACCTTTCTTGCTGAATTAAATTTTTTGTGTGAATTAAATTGATTTAAGTAGAAATTCCATCAGCTACTTTCTCTTGTACATTGGACGAAAACTGTAACAACCCCAAGGTTTTTAGGTCCATTTGAATTCCTTTAGCCATTGAAGAGAAAAAAATTGAGTGTGATTGCTTGGTCTATAACTAAGCTACTGGAGTAAAAAGTTTTTCTTTTTCGTCAGTAAAACATAGGAAAGCCGTGCTGAATTCTAGTGTGAGGCCAAGGGTCTGAATCAACCCTTTATATGTGGTTGGAATGCAATGTAAAGCTTTTAATTTATTACTGCATTTGCAAAATGGCAATATCTATAGAAATCTCAATACTTGCATATTTATTCAATTAGAGGCTGAATGTGTGCTTTGTACTGCAGACACAGAAGACCGGATTCAGTCATTAGTTGTATACTATTTTTTTTTTTTTTTTTTTAAAGAATCTGTCTCTGCAAAACAGTCTGGGTTTCATCAGAGGTGTATATTTTTCACTGTATAGTGTAATATTTAAAAATTCCTCTTGACATTTAGCTAGAGTTCAGTAAACTGGAGTTTCTGAGATTAGTGATTGCGTTGTCTCCACTGATCAATGGAAAGGATGATAAATTGGGAGACCCTTTGAGATAGTGCATTTTGTAGACTCAAAGGGTTGTGTTTCTACCTTGCAGGGAATATTTCTGAGCTGTGAGATGACTGGGCAGACTGTCTTCAGCACTGAACTAATGAAGGATGCAGGCATTATTTGAAGAAATAACCATCTTTTCCCCCTCCACGAAATACTGATGTCTCATTTTGGGCAGCTTGCCTTACAAAATCTAATTAAACAGCTGCCAATTAAAAAAACCCTCTATATCACTTCTCGGCCTTTTGGCTAAGATCAAGTGTAAAAACCCTCTAAAGAGCTGACCCTCTATATATAAGATTCCAAGGGAAAATTTCTAGTTCAGTATGAACCCTTCTATGACACTTGTAGGCAGAATTTCTTGTTTTAGTCTCTGTTGATGCCACATTAGTGTGTTTATACCTTGTTAAAATTCATATCACACTGTATTATAACATATCGATCCCCCTTTGGACCATGAGCTTCTAGAGGCATGATACTAGGTCATAATCATCTTTGAACACCCAGAAACCAAACAGTGTCTCATAATAAAGGCTTGTTCCCCAAAGTGGGCTCTTTGGAATAGTGGTTTGGGGAAAAAGGATTTTGAGTCAACAATTTGGTAAATATTTCAAATTATATCCCTTTATCTTTCAGAGTCCCAGTGCACATTAGCCTACTAAAGGCTCTGACAAGTCTTGCAGCATAGAAACATGTTTGTTTAACTCAGTGTTCTCTAATTTAACTGTGGATCCCTTTTGTTGAGTATCAGACTACCAAGTTTTGAGGAACATTTCCTAGGAAGTGCTGAATGAAAAAAATGGGTAGAGACCCAGCTCATGATTTGTCCATTTCTAGAATTGTTCTTTAATTTTTTTTCACTAGTGAATGTTTCTTCAATTTAATGTCTGATGTTATCTCCTGCTTCAATACACTGTCACCCTCTGCAAGCGACCTTAGCAGGAAAAAGCGTAATTTTAAAGAAGAAGCTATAAACTGCTTATTAATGTTTAGATAGGCAGAAAAAGGGAGTAAAAACAGAGAGAATTCCTGTTTAGTGAACTGACGGCCGTGTGGGTGTAACTCATTGATCTAAGCAGGAACCCCAAAGTCAAAAGCACTAGATTCCAGCACTTAACAGCCACTCACTAGCTGTGTGTCTTCAGGCAAGTTGCTTAAACTATCTCAGCTTCTGTTTCATCCTCCTGTTAAACTTGGGAGATATTGAAAAAGAATCACCCTATAGAGCTACGCTGAGAAGCACAGCACTTAAAAGGACTAAATACATTTTGATGAAGTGATAAAACTGCTTGTTGCGACAGAGCTCTCATTGTTGTTTGCTGAAAAATATCACGCAGGCCCCTGACAAAAAAGCATACTTTTCTTTGTCCCTGATGAATAAGGCAAATGTGGAAGCTGAATACCATCAAAGGAAAAGCAGTTTCTTGGTGCACTGGAATATTTTAAGGTATTCTACTCAGACATTTTAAAGACCTAAGGACACATATTGGTGTCCGTTCAGAATACAGTCATTGTAATGCTCCCGGGATAATATGCTCCCCAGAAATACAATGTACAAAAATTGGTTTTGTTTGAGTAATTCAGATCACAATAACATGAGAACCCACTACAATGAAAAGAAGAGGCAACTGTCCTTCATTCCATGGGGCTAAGAGTAGGGAGGGGACAGGGTTGTCCTATTGTTTCCTATTCTTGTTTTGATTTATTGAAATGTAATTTTTAAAAATTTATTTATTTATTTATTTATGTATTTATTTATTTATTTATTTATTTTTGGCTGCATTGGGTCTTCGTTGCTGCATGCAGGCTTTCTCTAGTTGTGGTGAGCGGGGGCTACTCTTCGTTGCGGTGCGCGGGCTTCTCACTCCAGTGGCTTCTCTTGTTGCAGAGCACGGGCTCTAGGCGCACAGGCTTCAGTAGTGTGGTGCACAGGCTTCAGTAGTTGTGGTGCATGGGCTTAGTTGCTCCGCGGCATGTGGGATCTTCCCGGACTAGGGCTGGAACCCATGTCCCCTGCATTGGCAGGCGGATTCTTAATCAGTGTACCACGAGGGAAGTCCCTTGAAATATAATATTGACATGAACTCATTTTTAAAAAATCTAGAGTCTAGCTTTGATGATACTAGATACCTCAAAGGCAGGAGAATCTGATGAACGCTATACTTCTCTCTCACCAGCAAAAGAGAAAGGTAGCTAAAACAACAGGTGCAATAGCAAGGTTTTAGAAAGTAAGGGGCAATCTAAGTAATTTTGATTTAATTGATTGGGGAGTATTCCTTTTATCACTAAATTACAAAGACTCTATTTTGTCAAGATCTGTAGGAGCAGATTTAATTTCTGTAGGTCAAAGAACTATGTACATGGCCTCAGTGTGGGCCCTGGATGTTGCCAGCTACTTCAAGTTGCCTGGGAATAGGAGACATAGCCACTGCCCAATTTATGATCAAGAACACAAGTAAGTTTTCACGTGGAAAAGCACTGCAACATCTTTATTGGTCCAGTGTCCCTGGAGTCGGGAAGGTGGGGGAATTAAAGTAGGTAGGACTTTAGCTTACTGGAATAGTAGCTTCTGGTTCTTAGAAGGCTGTATTCTCAGATGTTGTCCCATATGTATAGAGTTGTTACAAATTTCCATGCATCTTAAGGCTTATTCTGCCTTAACACAAAACCTGTGAAACAGGGCAGAAAGCACTTCCTGAAGGGTAAGTTCATTCTCAGACTTTTGCAAGGCTGTGCACTGCTTTCCCATAGTTAATAGAAACAATTTTCCTGATATCTACTCGTTAAATCAGTGTCACTTGATCTTTTCAGTTGGGGCTCTTTTCTCTGTCCTGAGGACTTATCTTCCTTCACGTGAAGAGAAGTGTAGGGAAGTTGCTCTTCTGTAATCTTCAGGCGTTTCGTAGATGGAGTCTTATGACACGGACTTTGGGCAGCCACAGAAATATTTGCCTGCATCACACATGATCTGGAAGAAAGAAGAAATTCCAGTGTTGAGCCAAGCAAATTTTTTTCTCCCTCAGTAGCCTGGAACGTCTGCCCTCCACACAGTTGTAGTATTGGGTGGAAGGGGAAGTTTTGGGGGAATGAAGATACAGTGTAGCCCAGCACCCCTGTGCTTCAGAGGGGCAGTGTGGAGGTCCTTCTTTCTAAAAGGTAACGTGGACACCTAGGTTATTGTAAAGTTCTGCGTGAATCTCAGACAGAACTGGGCAGTTAAGATTCAGCAAGGTATGCATTTACGAATGGTTATTAGGGTGAATCAGCCCTGCATTTTCTTGAACGCAGGCTTAGCTTATGGGCAATTAGAGATAAAGTTTTAAACACCATCTCACTGAAGTACTGTGGGATGCCCAAGCGTAGAGCTTTTCCCTTTCTATATTTGGAATCCTAGGTCTCAAGAGGTCAATTAATATTTAGCAAACGTGTCCAGAAGTAGTCATGAAATTAAACCAAGATATATGCTTAATTTTCTACAGTCATGTTTTTGAAATGGTGATAGGTTTGAGTGGTTACTCTTTAGAGGGCTGCTGTTGTTTCCTGAAATGAGAAGAGTTAACAGCAGGTAATGTCATTCCTCTCAGAAAGAGTTTGAGACTCTCTGTGTTAAGTGATGAATGAGGGTATCTGACCCACATCTGTTTTACATTAGAATGGAACATTGCCCTGACATCGTTAGGAGCATTTGTCAAGATTCCCTGGACAGAGCTTCTGTAAATTACATGCTGCAAATGTGTCAGGGTCAGATAAGAGGATATCATTAACTCCCCCAAGTTTACTCAGGGCTCTGTCAGTCCATCTTAATATGCTAACAGCCAACAATTTTCCCTGAGCCGTTTTGCTATATTTTTCATTCATAGAAGAAAAAAATATGTATGCTACACCCTACCCCCCCAATATCACACATGTTCTTTTCTCATAAATCATATTAATTGTAGACATGGTCACAAAGCATATAAATGCAGGCATGCGTAAATGAATTAAAACATATGAGAATTTTATTACAGCCCATGGTGGGTCTAACATAGTCAAATACCAACTGTATTAACCATGCTTTTTCATTTAGGTGAAATGAGCTTTTTCTTAATGGGCTTTATTTTACTGATAATAGATGGACACAATATGACTGTTCATCATTGTCTAGAAGTAAACTCTGTATGTATGTGTATATGTATATATGTCTCTTGCAAGCCATTTCTATGCTAATTTTTTTGCCTAGATTTATATTTTAGTCATCAGTCTCTAAAGAATATTGCTATCCATTTGACAGCTTAGGTCTATTGAGAAATAGGTATTCTAAAGAATCAATAAAGTAAAAGTCATTCTGTAGCTTGTCACAGAGCTGGAGACTAAAGCACATATAACACTTAGAGTTTAACTGAGAAGGTACTCACTGTGCTCTTTACAAATAAAACTTGGAAATATATGCACCATATGAACCACACTTGTCTGACACGCATACTTTTTCATCATGTGTGAAACGTAGCTACTTTAAAATGTTAGCTAAGGATTAAAATAAAAAATAAGTGTGTATTTAGCTGGACATTTTACATGCACTGGTTTTCTATCTGGTTAGGTAAAGGTCAGCCATGCCCTTCCCGTAACTCTGGGTGGGTGAGAAGGTCACCATCCTTACCTTGCTAGAAACTTCTGCCTTCAGGCAACTTCCCTCTTACAGCTTTCAAACAGACAGGGCCAAAAAATCTAATTATTTAGATGCTAATCAACTGCAGGATAATTCCTAAGGCGTTTGAATCTGAAGACAACATTTTCAGGAAAGTCTCTGCTGTTCAAGTTTAGGGTTAGTTACAGCCTCAAAGATACAGTCGCTGATATCTAAGCATAACATAACTCCAGTAGTACCCGTATCGGAAAAAAACACTTGCATAAACATTTGAATTTTTTGTTTGGTTGTGGAAATAAATTATATCCAAATTTTAAAAGTTTATAATCATTAGACTTTTGAGAAAAGTGTAGAAGCTATAAAAAAACCCCTTTATGTCATACAAAGCTGTAATTCACGATGGTTTTCTAAAATGCAACTGAATGTATTATTACATTGTAACTAAACTAATTATTAAATGTTAAATCAGAAAAGCATCTGATTACTTAAGAGCAAAAAAAGAAAATAAAGACATGAACCAGGGTTCCTGCTAAGGAAAAAAAGAAGCACCTAGACGTACACCATAATTTGCTAAATCATTTTAGATTTCTGATAAGCTCTGAGCACTTTCAACTGATGGCAAAATCATAACACTTAAACCAAGATGGATATTTTCCAGACACATTGTTTTAAATGTAAATCTTAACTTGACTCATAGTGTTTTATCTTTTATATTTAATCTTACAATAGGAAAATTAATTCAAGAGAAATATGGCATGAAGCAATTGTAAAGAGTTAGTTTTTCCTGAACCATATAATCTTCCAATCAAGATATAAACAACTTATTTGGAATTCTGAAACTTGAGAATGAGCTTAAAAAGATCTTCAACAAAGTCTCTAATAAAGGGAATGACTGAGGAACCAGCAGAAGTCCCACTTCATGATTCTAAGGCGGGAATTTGTTTTTAAAGGTTATCCATAGAACAATTTAGAAACGGTGTCTGGGAAATGTTTTGGAGGTAACAATTTACTGATATACTTAATAGATTTTTTTTCCAGATGCCTCACCTAAGAGTTGTACTCAACTAAAAGTTAAAAAAAAAAAAAAAAAAAAAAAAAAAATCCTCTTCCCACCTCCCTTCCCAAGGAGACAGAACAGAGATCTTTATAAAAGGAAAACTTTTCCTGTTCATTTCAGTTCCTGGACTCATCTGACATTTAATAAGAATGTGATTGATGTTCAGTAGGCAGAACTGATTAGCCCTGAGTCTATTTCTTTTCCTGTGAAATTGTTTGTGAAAACCAGGCAATTGTGTTTCTCCTACCTCAAATTAAAAAATAAAATAAAATCAGGCAAAAATGCCAGCCCTGTAATAGAAATAGCTTATTAATGGCTTATGAGGAAAAATCCCCCACTTTGCAACCAATGGAGATTTTATTTTAGGCTTTGAATTACAAATTGCTGTAGGAAAAGCTTATATGAAAGAGATCCTGACAATATTCTTAAAAAGAAAATATGACTGGAAGACATTCCATGACCATATTGGGGGAGTTCTAAGAAGTCTGTTTACCAACTTTGTGCAGCAGAAAGAAATTTCCATAGCTTCCCTTGAACCACATTAAATAGCAAAATTGCTTTTAAAGAAATGTACATAAAAATGTAATGGGACCCTTCCATAGAGATTTGAGGTTTTAAATTATGTTAGGGGAAAGTAATGCATTTTGTATTGATATAGTTATTTTTCTTTTCCAACACATATTTCCTTTTTAATTTTTAAATAAGAAGCTGTTACAACGATGTACATTTCTCAAGTTTTCTCAGTGTGAAATATTGAAATAAGTTGCGTTAGTTGTCATTATTCATTAATTTCCATTTCAGAGCAAATGTCGGGAAGTATTAGTGCCTCTTTTCCCATCCTCATCCAATTCTTGAGAAAGAAGTCATGATTACAATGTGTGACCATCACAGTGGAAAGAAAAACTCGTGGAAGAATATCTGTCTCTAAGCAAGATAATGGGTCTCTGGTCCTCTTTATTTCCTCACATTAGCTTCCGCAGGTATTGGGCTGCTGAGCTAAGGGCAATTGCTAAAGCAGGAGCTGTCACTAGCTTCCGGTGTGTGACAGTCATAATAGTGACAGGAAGATCCATCAAGCATCCCTCTTATTCCATTCACACAGCAGCCGTCCCTCCTGATTGGATCATGAGCTGGGATGTCTTTAGGACACTGTGCCCTGGCACCTTTAAGGAGCTATCTTTCTCTTGCCCTAGAATATAGCCTTGGCAGATGGTACTGTATGTTCTCCATCCTCCAACAAATATATTTCAAGGTCTTCCTGTCCTAAGGTATTTTCTAATTCAACAACTGCAAAAAGTTGCTACGTGAACATCATAAGCTGAATTTTGCTTATAGGAAGGACTCATTTCTTCTCTTTTAGGATCTTCATGTTTTTTTCCTCCCATGGACAGAATTATTGTGGCCTTCAAAGTTATGCAAACAGGAAATATATGGCAGAGGATTAAAAAAAGTTTATCACAAAAATGTACATATAGCTCATGGGAGAGTGTGCATGTTTTGAATAAAATTCTTCTATTACTCTTCAACTGTGACTGTGTATAGAGTATTCCATTTCTTCCTTAAAGAGGTATACCATTAACAGAATTTCAAGTAAGTATCTTCATGAAGGACACTGTTAAAAATATATTTCCTTTTTATCCAGTACCACTGGATATTTTTCTTTGAATTTATACAGTTACAAAGTTGCTTTTTCTAAGTGCTTTTTAAAAAAACTTAGCACAGATTATTTACACAGTAAAATATTTGTGCCCTGTGCCATAATCCCCCTTTCATTAAAAATATCACATTTTTAATATTTTAATTTTCCTTGTCCATTCTTGCCCATTAGACCAGTACACAGAGAGGTACTCCTGATTGGAAAGGAGTGTGTTTGGCCCTGAGCAACCTCTACTTTAAAGACTTCTCTTCTAATAGACGTTCGTAATTTGGGCTGAAAGAAAATATTTAATAAATTAGTATATCAATTGACATTTATGAATTTTCCAAGTATATACTGCAAAATCATCTACATGAACTCAAAGAAAGGCAAAAAAGAAAAAAATACATAGATGGAAGAACATTCAGGAAATAAATGCATTTGGGGCTATGTTCAGGTTTTTTAAATGAGAAAATGAAGTAATTAACTTACTGTAATCAGCAGTGTATGAGAGCCCCATGTTCTGGTGACTTTTCATCCTCCTTTAGCTGTGACTCCTATTCTTACTTTACTCTGTGACTCTCGCTTTCCCCTAATCCCCAATAAAACAAAACTATGCTCTGAAACATACGATTTTTTTTTTTTTTTTTTTTGGAATATAAGTAATTTTTAGAGATTTTGAAAAATCTCAAGCTCAAAATTTTGATCCCTTGGAATGTCTTTAAAAATTTGGGTAAAATAGTGTTGCTTTCCCCACACCAGCCCACCTTCCCATCTGCTCATGCATAGAAGAACTCAAGTGAAAGGGAGACAAGGAAATGAAGAATAGAGACTTGCCGGGGTGGGTTGGTGAGGAGAATCATGGCTTGTTAAAATGGAGGAAGAAAGGGTAATCCATAGAAGGTGGTGAACAGATTTTCTTTTGTTTTCTCTTTTTCTTTTTTTTGGGTCTTTTGGGGCTAATTGAAGATGGATCAGTTTAAAGCTTTATTTCAAGAAGATTTTGTTTAGCTATGAGGATTATGCAAACCCTTCCCAAAGGGGATTGTGGCCTCACTGGTTTTGGAATCTAATTTAGGAAGCTTTCTGGAATGTGAGATCCATCCCTCCCTCCTGCCTTGCTGGTACCCCTCCATCCAGGATTCTGTGGCCTGAATTACCTTGGTGGATAACCCAAGACCTACAATCAGGGTTGAGTTTCATTACTGCCCTCTCATCTTGCTCTTATTTGTACACTTTAATCTCCATATGCTTCAAACGTCTTAAAATACAACAGGACTAGGATGGAAATATTGTGCAGTGGTGGGTCCCCGCATTGAAATACTTTGTAAGCAGGTGATATTTTCTGGAAGCTCTTCACTCAGCAGTCGAGTTCTTCTGCGATTGCTTTTTGAGTCCTGCTGCTGACTTGTATGAAGTTGAGAAAAATCACTTCCTCTCTTGGGTGGCAGTTTTCCAGCTGCAAAATTAATTATCTACTTGCTTCCATCACAAGGTGTTGTAAGGGTCAGCGAGCCTGTGTTTGTGAAACTTGTCACCGTGCTAATCGGAAAGTTGTTCTGTTATCACAGTTTTGTTTTTTTAAAAGTTCGCTTGCTCTCCAGGGTTATTTAAAAAACCGAGCAGACTTTTTATAACATGTTTGCATTTCAGGCTTTTTTTTTTTAACACTTCTTATGAAAATGTTAGTTTAGAGAAGAAATGAAAGGCTTAGGTAATGGGGGCAGTTATTTGGAGAATCATTTACCATTCATTCATTCATTCATTCAGTACCTAATATGTGCCAGCACTCTGTTAGGTGCTGATGATATGAAAATCGGTAGATTACTCCCCTCAGAGCTCTCATAATTCAAAGTAGGTGACCAAGTACTAATTACACAGTAAGAGGGATGAGGAAGACGCAAGGGAATATCAGGGAGGATGTACTAATTTCTAATTACTGAAGGATGGCCAAGATGGGGAGTGGAGTTTTCGTGAGAGGGAACTCTATGAAAAAAGACACAGAGATCTCAAAATACACAAAAAGAATTTGATTTGGATTCAACTTAAAAAAAAAATAAGCAAATGCCTGTTTAAAATGACATGTGAAACTCCCAGTTGTAATACATGGTTAAACGTTATTCAATATGAACAGATATAATTTCTTCCTCCTTCCAACCTTCTGTCCCTGTGTCCCTCCTTCTTTGAATTTCCAGTATGATTTTATCACTAGGGGCACGGTGTCCTCTCTCTCCCACCCTCTCTCCTTTCTTCTTTTTCTTTTCCCTTCTTCCCCCAGCCTCCTTCCCCTTTCCCCCCTCTCCTTCTTTCTGAAACTGCAGTCAGATGTTATCACTGGGCATGATGTAATATCTCTGCCACTTTGAATGGAGGTCACCGTCTTCGGGACAGCTCTTTAACAGTAGATTTCCAAAGAAGTAAAACTTGGCCTTTTGCAGTTATCCTTTCAGCAGCAGGCTAGGGTCTGGTCCTCCCTGCATTCTCACTTCTTCCTAATCTGCCTGTTTATTTTAGGTAATGGGACTCCTGACCAACCACGGTGGGGTACCCCATCAGCCCCAGACCGACTATGCGCTCTCGCCTCTCACTGGGGGCCTGGAACCTACCACGACGGTGTCGGCCAGCTGCAGTCAGAGACTAGACCATATGAAGAGCTTGGACAGTCTGCCAACCTCTCAGTCTTATTGCCCACCCACCTATAGCACCACGGGCTACAGTATGGACCCTGTCACAGGCTACCAATATGGGCAGTATGGACAAAGTAAGCCTTGGACTTTCTAGGGAGTAATTACTCCTGGAAGGGTGAAACACTTTAACTCTTCCTTGAGAAAGCGGAGCTGCCAGCATGATTAAGCCTTCCATCCTGGTATCAATTTTGTGGCAAAGCCAGCTGGTTGTTTCAGCAAGGGCTTCCCAGTATAATTATTTTCTTAACCAATGTCAACAACATCTTGCGGTTATTAATTGCTGAGACGTGAAAGCTGATTGCCACTAGGTAAAACACAAGGGTTGGCCAAAATGAAATAACCTCTGGCATTAGAAACACATGTTCTTAATGAGGTCAGCTCAAGGATCATATGGGGTATAATCCCAAGGACACAGAGTTCTGTCAAACTTGTCTTAGGAATAAAAATATTCGTCTCGATCCTTTGATACCTCGGTATTAAATATGACATTGTCAGCCTGTAGCTGATTTTGCCCCTTGCTGTGAATTGTCCCAGCCTGACCTGAAAAGCTGCGTGTGTTTCCTTACAGGTGCCTTTCATTATCTCAAGCCAGATATCGCATAAGTGAACTGTCCACTTGGAGCTTAAACTGGCCCTGTTTCCGGTCTCCACAGCCTAGACGTGAAGAATCTTCTCAGAAAAAATAAATCACCCTCTTGGGGGGCAGTCTCGACAGGAGACAAAGAAGAATGATTGATTTTCTTTCTCCAGTAGTTGGTTTCAAATTCTTTTGAACGTGTTGGACAAAAGCAGTGGAGAAAAGGAAGATCCGGAACAATAAAAGACAAATGCAACATTTTAAGGCAATGATTTAACATGGCTACATGTCAAATATCCCAGCTCTCTAGTGCTGATGATGAAGGAGCTCAAACATTCCATTTGTGTGTGTGTGTGTGTGTGTGTGTGTGTGTGTGTGTGTGTGTGTGATTTATCTTGACTGGTTTGGGCAAGCAGAATGTTCTGAAAATATAGTCGGAGAATAAAGTATAACAAGTTTGATGTCCAATGCTGACACTTCTACAACCTTAAAACTGCTCACTCCATGAAGCGGGAACGGAGGAATCCTTGACTTTTACACACTGGAAATGGATATAAAAATAAATGCCACCATTTTTAGGAAGTTAGACTAGATGTAAAGGACCTCCCAAATAAATTATTTGTTATCTTATCCTCATCTGTAACTCAGTTGTCAGTACATGTCCTGGATGGACACGTCTTGCTAACAGGATATGGGGGAATCAGAAGAAAAGCTTGTTTTCTTTCTCAGTGTGGGAGAGGTGTGTGACATTTGCCCAATTTAGTTTCATTTGGAAGCCAACCTGGGCGGGGGGAGGGCATGGTGGAGAAGTGATGTGCATTCCCACAGCTGCTTATCAGTGTGCAATACTGTGTACCTCATGGATGCTTTGGCAATGGCCAGGGCCATAGAAACAGAATCAGAACTATATTTTTGCAGGTGCTTTATTTTCGCAGCCCATGATTCATTGTGGTAGAATGCAGTGATGTTTGCCATTTGCTGGACAACCAATACCCAGCTTGCTCCTTTTGATTAGAGACCATGTTTGAGAATAATGCTTTTAAAATGACTTCGTTTACATTCTTCTCTTTTCTATGAAAGGCAGGGCAACACCAGAAATGTCCATGTGGCTGTCATGTACTTTTAAATTATACAATAATACCTGAAATTGAAAGATGATAGGAACTGAGGTTTACATACGTTTGTGTGGTGACATTTTAGAATGTCAATAAATTTGTTTTTTGAGATGTTAAGAGGAACAGGAAGGTGGAATGCAGTGTTATTTATTTCTTTCTATTCTTGGAACCATGAACGAGGTAGGCACAAATACATTCCTTTTAGAGTTAAGAACTATGACGTAGTGAGTTAGTGAGACTAGACATAGTACTGAGTTTAGTTCCTACGTTGGTCTTAGGGGGTGATGGATCAAGAGAAGCGCTATCTTCGTGTTGCAGCCTCAGCCAACAACAATGTGTTGTAAAAATGTCTTTCCTGTAAAAAATGCAGTAAATATTTACTATTTATAATGAATAAACAGTTATGAAAACTTGCCCAACACTGCTTTTTTTGGGGGAACTGGTGAATGCGGTATTAATAAAAACTTGGAAATGGGGAACCAACAAAACATATATACTTCACTTCTAATCTAATGCCTTTTATTTTTTAACTTATTTTTTTAAATATTAAATTTCTTTTATTTCTTTACCTAGAAATAATTCTACATCAAATATTGGTATATACTTTATCATTATCACAAAAAAGTTATTCTGGAATAAGAAGGAAAGGCAATCTCAAAATTCATCCACCAATTATCAGGATGTTCCAATGACCAAATCAACCTCATGTTCACCTTGTTCATCTGCATAACTCATTAATGTAACAAAATTTGCCTCACAACTATATATACATATTTTTAAAATTAATTTTTATTGGCTTTTTAGATTAGACTATCACATGGATGAATAAGGTTACACAACCCACACTTGTGTTCTCATGAAGAAGCTTGATTGAACATACATTTAAGGATTGAAGTTTGTGTTTTCATAGATGTGGAATCTAGCAAAGCCCCTTAAGCCCACCTTCCTCTCTCCCTGGTTCTCTCAGAGCTATCAGCTCTCTTCATTGTCACTTGGAAGCGTGTTTTCCCTCAGAGTACTTAATTCCATCTTCAGCGCAAACAGTCATATCCACTGAGGTTTTTATTGAAAGCTCTCATATTTTGTTATTTATTTTGTTTTAGAAGCTTTCTTTACACTTCATGAAAAGGCATTACTGCTTATTTTATTCATTCTTCTTCTGCCTCTCCCTTCCTCTTTTTCTTCCATCCTCTCTCCTCCCTTTCCTCTTCTTTTCCCTCCCTCTGTTCCTTCAACACTTATTTAATGAGAGTCTAAATGTGCCAGGCATGGTGCTTGGCCCTGGTGTTACAGCGGTGATTATAATGTAGTGGGTAAGACAGAGAAGCAAATACATGGCTACAGTAAAGCATGAGGACACTTTATTGGGGAAATGATCATGATACTCTTTGATGGTCTTACTTGTATTACCTTGTTTATTCCTCCCAACATCTTATATGAGGCAGGTGATGTCATTAGCATACTTCTTTTACGTGAGATCACCCAGCGGCAGAGCTGGGATTTGAACCCAGGAGGTCCAATTTCAGAGCCTATGAACTTAAACTCTCTCTGCTTTCCCAGACTGGTATGGGAGAACCTTATAATAAAGGAGTTCTGTCTAATTTGTAGCAACTAGTCATGTATGGCTACTTAAATAAGTTATTGAAAATAAATAAAATTTAAAAGTCAGATCCTAGTTGCACTAGCCACATCCCCAGTGTGCAAGGGTCACATGTGGCCAGAAGCTACCATATTGGGCAGTGATAAAGAACATTGCCACCATCATGGAAAGTTCTATTGTTCAGCGCTGATCTAAAGCACCTGAGCTCATCTTTTAAAAACCCCAAGGACTCGAAGTGCAGTAGATAAAAATGTCCAAATTCTTTAAATGCCTTAAGGTCTTTTTAGCAATACACTCATCCTTCTAGTCAAATATGTTGCCCCTTTTCTGACAATTATCTATTCCAAAAATAAGAAGAGGAAAGGAAGGTAATCCTTAACTGAATTTTTACTCTTGTTATCTTGCTTAATCTTCACAAAATCCTGTGAGCTGGACATTATTAGCCCCAATTTACAGATAAACAGACTGAGGTCCAGAATTGTTCATTAGTTTGGGCAAGGTCACACCCTGTCAGAAATAGCAGAAGCAGGCTTTGACTTCTGTTCAGCCTGATGGTGGAACTCATTACTTTACCTCTGCAAATCCTGCCTGCGGTACTCACTTCATTATGTCAAACTGTCCTCATGCCAAACTCAAGTTGAAAACAGGCATTTAAAAGAAAAGTCATTCACTCTCAACACATGAGAGAAATGCTACCAGGATGTGGGATTACTCAATAGAAACTGATATTACATATCACTTTCCCTCCCCTCCTGATCTCAGAACTTGCCATGTGTGGCTCATACCTCTTTTTGATATACTTCCTTATACCCTTCTCTTATTTCTACCTGTCTCTGAGATCTGTTGCTCTGCTCATATTTCTTATGTTGAAACTCTCTGTAGATCGTTTTTCCCCCTGACTTTCTTTTGGGTATCTAATCCATCTCCAGGGGAGTGGGGATCTGACTTCCCCAGTCCTAACCCTAGTAGGGGTCCCTACTCTTATCCCCTGGAACAGGCAGCCCTCAGGACTTTGAACTCTTGGCATTCAACTGAGTTCAAACCTGATTGTGTGTGAAGGGCTTCCCTTTTGTTCGTGTACTTATAGAATTTAATTTGAAAATGTTAAACGTAAAAACTGAAAATTAGAGCTTAAAATTATTAAAGAGTGGATGTACGAATGTCAGCTGCTGAGTCATACCTTGACAGCAATTTTCCTAGAAATAGGTATATTTTACATCTGTGATGGAAACAAACCTATTGATTTAGGATTTTAACTAGCCCAGTTTGGAAATGCGTTTTCACACACACTTGGATACTTGGGGGACCATTCCATGTTAGGAGGGATCTTCATTAGCATTGGCATATGGAACCAGTGTAACGGACCAGGTCACTGACTTATGGTTGTGAGTTTAGAAAGAGACTTAAATGGGCGAGGGATGGATTAGTTAATGCCCTCTGTGTGGACATGCCATGGAAGAATCCCTCCTCAAACTACATAATTGCCACATGGAAGCAGAACCGAGATCTCTATAGAAGGAAATCTATTTGGGGGATGAAGACTAGGGCCTCAACCATTCTGAGTAAATGATGTTTTGGTGTGTCATCATTTATGGGTAAGGAGAGCTGGTGTCAAACATCAAGAAGCAGAACAAGTGACAAGTGGCAGTATTTATGCAAAGAGATCTAGAGACGAGCCTCAGCCCTGGACAAGCATGCATGGATTTGGAATCAGTATTAGATGATACATGAGACGATAGGAATAAAGAACTCGATTTAGGGTTGTTGCCAAATGCCGGTGATATAAGTTAGTTCTGCCTTTTTCATAGACCTACTCTTTGGTATTGCTGACCATTGTAACCCAAGTATCTAGTCCCATGTGTGACCCAAAATGAGTACTCAGTGCCTGCCTGTTGAATAAATAAATGAGTGAAGAGCGACTCAGACTGTCCTAACGTGCTCTTCTGAAGAAGGATCTCAACCTGAAGGGTGTGTGAATTGTAGTTGGAAGGGAATAAGATGAAGCATGTATTTGGAGGGACTGGCTTTATCCAGGAAAATGAGCAGCTTTTAAAACATTTTCTACTTAAGTAAGGGAAGTAAGGAAGAACATAGACATATTGGCAGGTGGGTGAGGAGGCCACGAAGTTGCAGGAGTTCACCTCTGCTGCCTCTGTTTTCTCTGAAGCTGAGCGCAACGGGAGGAGACCAGCATTTAAAATGGCCTCACTGGAGCAGTGAGGGATCTGTCTTGGGACACGGAGAGGATGTGGAGCAGGCTTGAGCACCCAGGAGAGGGCAGGATGACCTCTTTTAGCTGTGCTTCATGGCTCACGCAAAGGGATTGAGTGGGCTGGAGACTGGATTGATTCTTTTGGGGGGATTTGCAGCATCGCCAGCTAGGTGTGAATGGTGGAAAGGCTACTGGAGAGGATGGAAGGGGTTGAGTCTTGCAGGGCCTTGAAGGCCATTGTAAGAGTTTCCTCCTAAGTACCTATGAGGCTGCTAGACTCAGGTGTTAAAGGAGGGAGAAACACAACCTGACATACATGGTTGGAAAGATCATTTTGGAGAGCTGCTGTTTGGTGCCGGGGACAAGAACCGAGGTGGGATTCACTGCACACCAGAGAAGAGAGGACATCATCTCTTCCTAGGGATTCCAGAGAGACGTTGAAAATGGACCCCAGTCTCCTGGACTTGACAGGGTTACAAAGTGTAGGGGACATTCTTCTGAGACAACCCTCTTCCCATGCCTTTGCATCGTCACATCCTTAAGAATGACGTATTGCTCTGAAAGTAATTTTCTGAAGGCAGTGTAGCCTAATGCTATAGATTTTAAGGACTCTAGACCTAGGTTTTAAATTCTCCATGGGCAGTTTTAAAATTTGTGCTACCTGATAAGTCATCTAATTTCTCTAAACTAATTTGAAATACTGTAAAGAAAGAAAAATGGTGATGGTTTCCTTATTGGACTCTATTGAGGGTTAAATGTTATCTTGCATATGCCTGGCTAAAGGTGGGCAATCAATAAATTTTAGCTATTAATATTATTATTTAATCACATTGGTCATAATATGCAGACTGTAAAACGTGCTCCTGGGCTTTTAAACTGGCACATTAACCTATCCCAGTTACTGAAATAATGGAGGAATTATTTCTAATGACCATGAATGGAGAAGTCAAAAAATAGCTCCTTTATGTGAATATAATTTATTGAGCAGATGTATTCATAGTTTCTTTTTTTCTTTGCCATATATAGTCATAGGTTTTAAATGATTCTCTCTTACCACGGAGAGTTCCCAAAATAATGGGACTGAAGTCACAAACAAAATAATAACCTGACCTCTGCTCCAAAGAATCCTTACTGATGATGGCTTATTTATCAAGGCAACTTTTGTCATGGAAACAGGTATGTTTCTAAGATGCAAAGGAGGTACAGTGAGGGTCAGTCTGAGGCAGTGGTCTCCAACACCCCACCCCCTGTGCTGACACACAGAGGAATGTCTCACTGCGAGACTGATTCCTAACAGTGTGTGACGGCACTGGGGGAGCAGTTACTGGGGATATCAGGAACTTTTTGGAGAGGACCATTTCTAGTTCTTTTTGGTTTGGATTTTATAGAAATGTGTATTTGTAGGGGGAGAAAGTGTGAGTAGATTTTTGCAGGCACAAATCCGGGGGCTTTTAACCTCATGGTCCAGGGCAGGAGGTGGTCTAGTGTTTGACTACCTAAATGGTGATTCCTATATGTCTTCTTTGCTGAAAGAGCCCCAACTTTGTTCAGTTTTGTTGCAGTCACGTACTCGGATCAGTTGAAACCAATGAAATCCAGGGTGTAGATGGGGAGGGAAGGCAGAACTGTGTTCCAGCACACTCTTGAAGATGAGAGTGAGGCAAATACTCAATATTTTGCTAACAATTAGAATGTGAACTGGGGGTCATTGAGAACTGAGTTCTAACCCTTTTATTCATTTATTTGGTAAACACCTTTTTGAGAATCTTCTGCTAGCCAGAAATTGTTTTAGTGTCTTTGATGTTTTGTTCAACGAATAGACTTGGTTCCTGACTTTGGAAGCTCATGTAGGGAAGATAGATCTACATGAGTAAAGAAGCAAACGTATAATTAGAAATAGTGCTGAATGTTGGGAAGGAACAGAATGAGATGCAAAGAGAGATTAATGGGACCTACCTAGACTGAGTCTTTAGGGAAGGTCTGGCAGGGAATGAGAAAAAATGGGTCTTGGAAAGTGAACAGAGAAGTTTTCTAAACAGAGGGAATAGAATGTGTGATGGCCTGGATTTGAGAAAGAGCTTTGCTTGTTTGAGGTACTGAAATTAGGTCCTTGCATCTGGTTTGCAGAGGCAGACTATGGCATAAGATGAGGCTGGTCTGGGCTGGGTCATGCCCGGCCCCCTGTAGGCCACAGTAAGGAGCTTGGACTTGACTCTCTATGCAAGAGAGAAGTGACTGAGGACTTTCAAGCAGAAAGTCAACCTTCCTCCATGAAGGTTGTGTTGGAGGGAGACAGGACTGGAAATCCTGGGCAGTAACATGATGAGACTTGACCTGCGTGTGTCGTCCTGGAAAGAGGATGGCTGTGGAATCACTCAGATGTGGATTTGGATCCTCATTCAATCTCCTATGATTATTTACTTATGCTCTCCAGGCAGTAGTTTCTCTGAGCTGCCATTTTCAAAATTAAGTGAGTAATAATTCATAGGGTGGTGAGATTAACTGAGTTAATTTTATGTGTCTTAACACAGGTTTGGTGTCTATTGTGAACTTCAGGAAACATTAATTTTTCTTTCCCTCCCCACTGGGAGTAGATAAAGGACCTGATACTCTACTTCTTTTATTTTTTTTTGAAATTAAAAAGAATTTATTTTTTTATTTTTGGCTGTGTTGGGTCTTCATTGTCGCGCGCTGGCTTTGTCTAGTTGCCGCGAGCGGGGGCTACTCTTCGTTGCGGTGCGCGGGCTTCTCATTGCAGTGGCTTCTTTTGTTGTGGAGCACAGGCTCTAGGCGCGCGGGCTTCAGTAGTTGTGGTGCACGGGCTCAGTAGCTGTGGCTTGTGGGCTCTAGAGCACAGGCTCAGTAGCTGTGGCGCATGTAATGGGTTAGTTGCTGCGCGGCATGTGGGATCTTCCCGGACCAGGGCTCGAAGCTGTGTCCCCCTGCTTTGGCAGGTGGATTCTTAACCACTGCGCCACCAGGGAAGCCCTGATACTCTACTTCTTAATGAAGACGTGTGTGCTGCATAGAGGCCGATGGGTTGGTGAAAGTAAGACAGAGAAAAGATGTTAATCCTTGCCCTATGGGGTCTATTATAAGGGTAGTGATGTCTGTTAGTATTTACTTCAGAACATTAAAAATTCTGTTTTCATTGTAAAAATACTAAAGGTCCATTAAAGAAAAATTAGAAACCATAGAAAACTAGAAAGATTAAAACAAACAAACAAAAACTCATCTAAAGAGACACAACCCGAACATAACCACGGGTAATATTTTGGTTTTCTTAGCCTCTTTGCACTGAGGATAACACAGCAGACAATGTCTACTTGTTAGCGGTGCTGAAAGATAGACAAGGTATTTTTGAAAAGTTTAAAAAATTTTGGACAAAAGGTACTATATAAATATAGTGCACTGTTGTTTCATTGTCACTTTCAAAATGATTGTAAAGATTTAAATATTGGGGTCCTCTTTTGGGCTGATCAGCGTTTCAGAGCCTCAAGCTTTTCCCCAGTACTAGGGAAAAGAAGACATCTTGAGGAAGGTAACTTTGGTATTTCATAAATTTTTATCCTAGCAGCTAAATGGATTTTATGCCTTGCAAGTAATTTATTTCATTTCAGAAGAAGTGGCAACCTGAGGATATGATGCCCTATTGCTGAAGAGATGAATTGGAATTAATTCATTATTCTAATGATAAGCAGTTAAATTGTATTTCTGACAGCTGGTAACTGGAAGATTTTCATGCACAAAAAAGGAATTGGCTGAGTTACTACACACACACAGCATCATATAAAACCCCATTGTCTAAGTGACCAATATCACACCACAGGAAATCAGCACTTGGGCATAAATGTCTTTCAGTCTTTGGAAATACAGTGTATATTATCCAGTTACTCAGTCCGTGTCATGAAATATGAAAATAGTTCAGGAAAGACACATCCCACTTGACCTTTGCAGAATGATTTAATAAAGTTAGCTTGATACAAAAATATGAAAGAGTAATTGCTGATAAAAGCGGAATTGTGGCTTCCTTCTTTCAGATCCTCCTTTCTTTGGAAACACTTCACAGGCTTTATTAACTCTTTAATGTTTTTGTAATTGGTAGCATTTGTCCCTGAGGCCATGTTACTAGCCCTGGAGTTGGGTACCATCAGAGCAGCGATTCTGCATCTCCTAGGTTTTCATCCCCTTTCAGCACTCATCTTGATATCTTTGTCTATATAATTAGGCAAATATGTTTTCAATTGTTTTTACGTGTGTACACATTTCATCCCTTTTACTGCTATCTTGATTGATGTTTTATGGGATAAATTTTCAATTGGTGGCCTCCTCCACTTAGAGAGGTGCCAACATTGGCTTCTGCATCCACTTAGGACTCTATCAGTTCCATCTGCAGGTGTAACTGAATATGGTCCTTCACTTTCCCAAGGAAGGCTGGACTTCCTGGGTTTTCTAACTGAGGGCTCTATCACCCCATCCTTTTATTCACTGTTATTTATTTATTTTATGGTGTTATTCTGATTTGAAATGAAATATAGAGAAAATCTGGAGACTACAAAGAAGTTTAAAAGAAAACTTCCTTGTGGTTTTAGAACTATCATCACAATGGCAACCATCAGCTGAAGTGATTTCTTCCCAGAGGCCTCTCAGACCTCTCAAACTAGTCACCCGTTCCCTCTCAATAACATTATGCAGTTTATTTTCATCAGAGGGCACATCGTTACCTGATATTTTCTTGCTCACTTATTTGTGTTAATTGTGACAGAAGGGATCTTGTCTGTCCTACTTAATGGTACTTCTCCTGTGCCAATAATAGCTTGGGATATATTTGGTCCTCAATAAATATTTGCCTAATTTAATGAATGAACTGACTTATATTTTAAAACACATCTTTTTTTTTCCTCTTAAACATCTAAAAATACTAAAAAGTTCTATTGTAATTACTAGGTTTATGTTTTTCTTTACATCAGCATTTCTTTTGATATTGTGTCAGCCAGGATAAGCTGGGCAACACTGCCATAACAAACAGCCTCAAATCTTAGTGGCTTAAGACAATGAAGATTTATTTCTAACTTTCTCTACATGTCCAATGAGCTCTGCTCATCGTGGTCACTCAGGAACCCTGGCTGACGGAGATTTTATCTTTGCACATGCTTTCAGCAAGGCTGGGACAGGAGAAGGGAATAGATGAGTTGAACATTGGCTCTTAAAACTTCTGCCCAGATGAGACATATTTTATATCTGCTCACATTTTATTGACCAAAGCAAGCCACACAGCTTAACCTCAAAAAAGGTGGAGGATATGCATTCCCACCTTGTGCTTAGAAAGAGATCTAGAATTATTCTAACTAGAGCTCTTGTGATGACTATGTGGGTTAATAGCACACTTGGTAAATGATGAAAAGTAATTCTGTTTCTTACCCTAGATTCCCAATCCTTCTCTCCAGCCTCTCCACTACTAACAGGCTCTGGTATATCATGCTCCAAATTTTCTCTTCACATGAAAATATATGTGGTGTGTATATGGATGTATGCATACATCCCTTTTTTGGTACGCAAATAAGAATATTCAATAAACACTATTCTGTCTTTTATTCTTGGTTGTTGGATTATTTCTACATAATATATTTTAAAAAACCTTTCTCTATATATCATATAGCTCTCCTGCATTAGTGGCCATTGCTGTATGTACCATACTTTACTTAACCACTTCCTTTTTGATGGTAGGGTGTTTCCAATCTCCTCCTTTGACAGCAATGCCAACAGCACACTTCGATGAAGCTGCTGTGGTGTAGTGTAATAAGAACCAACCTGGCTTGGCTTCGGAAAGATCTGGTTTGTAATCCTAAATCCCACTGATTAGCTGAATAGGCAACTCATCAAGCCTCATAAGTCTTGGTTTTCTCAGCTATGAAATGGAGATATTAACGCATCCCTTACGGCACTGTCATGAGAAATAAATGGGGTAATTTTCCTGTAACCTAATGGCCTTTCAATAAAAATTTGTGGGTGAGTGTTACAAGTCATTGAACTTGAATTTAAGGGATTATTCGTACTGAATCTTACTATAATAGTAGGTAACAGTTAGTAAGCACTCAAAAGTATAGATGACATGGAGATTCTCTCATTTTTTTCTCTATTCTATCGTATAAAACCTGAATTTTTAAGAACAGAAAGGAAACTGTGATTTATTAATTTTTTTTTTTTTAATTTTATAGCTACTTTTATTTTTATTTATTTATTTATTTTTGGCTGTGCTGGGTCTTCGGTTCGTGCGAGGGCTTTCTCTAGTTGCGGCAAGTGGGGGCCGCTCTTCATCGCGGTGCGGGGGCCACTCTTCATCGCGGCGCGCGGGCCTTTCACTATCGCGGCCCCTCCCGTTGCGGGGCACAGGCTCCAGACGCGCAGGCTCAGTAGTTGTGGCTCACGGGCCCAGCCGCTCCGTGGCATGTGGGATCCTCCCAGACCAGGGCTCGAACCCGTGTCCCCTGCATTAGCAGGCAGATTCTCAACCACTGCGCCACCAGGGAAGCCCCGATTTATTAATTTTAAGACCTTAAATTTCCAAGACACACAAGTACAAATAGAGGTTTGGACATTAACACGCAAAATGACACCATCATCAAGATCCTTGAGTACACACAAAAATAACCATGGAAGGGGTGGTCGTGACAGGTCCCTTCAGTCCTTTTAATATTATGTATCTCATATAATTTATAAACTGCTATAAAGAAAGAGAACAAGGCAGAAAAGGGTCAGTGAGGGAAGGTCTAGCATTAGGTTATGACCTCAGGATTTTCTCTATTGACTTCCTATGCCCTAACTGAAAATAGGTACAATGTTAACTATCCTGTTATGGTAAATCATTACCTACTGGCAAGTTAAATGAGATGCAGGTGAGCAAAAGATAAAACACTGTTTTCTGATACAAGCATTCATTACATTTTTCTTACAATCTGTCTCTTTTACACTGCTCATCACAATAGCTACAGTTTTTTGCCAAGTGTACATGTGGTGTCCTTTGATCTATTCTAGCCTAACCTATCCTATCCTATGTGGTTCGATTCAGCTCTATCTTGTTTTATCCTGTCCTGTCCTATTCTATTAATTTCATTTTATTCCAGTTCATGAAAATAATTCTGGTCTTGATCCCTACATTAATTTCATGGCCAGGATTAACAGTTTGAAAAATCCAGCCCTCAAAGTCTTCCTTTTGTTTCGTTTTGTTTACTAGCTAGCCGTCTAGGTTGTGATGCCACCCAAGTTTACATATTCAACAGACTGACACACTTCACTTCTGCTCATATTTCATTAGCCAAAGCAAACCACATGGTCCTTCTCACTTCAAACTTAACGTATCCCAAGTAGAACTCCTCATTCCCCTTCTGTCACAGTCTGATTCAATCATGCTGCTCCTCATCTCAGTAAGTTGCACCCAGTTGCACCCAGTAAGATCACCCAGTTGATCCTGCCCCCAAATTGGGAGTCATTTTGACTCTTCTTTTTCTTTCATGCTGCACATCCAAATTATCAGCACATTGTAGTAGCTTTAAAAATATATCTCACATCCACTCACCTCTTAATATTTCTGTTGCTAACAATTTAATGTAGTCATTGCTCTCTCTCAATACCTAGACCACTACCTCAGTACTCTCCAAATGTGATCTTTGTTTCCACTCCTACCACCCCACCCAAGTCTGTTTTCCATGCAGCAACCACAGTGATTATTTTAAATGTAGATCAGATCTTCTAGTGATGTTTTCTCACACCTAGAATAAAATTCAATCAATGTTTTTCAACTGTGGTTTGTGATCTGTCTGTCTCTGTGTGTGTACATGTGTGCAAGCATGTGCTGGTTTGTGATGCAAAAGTGTTTTTCTTACTTTGAGTTGCAGCAAAAAAAAAATTGCAAACCTATTTTATAATCTGGCTCCTGGATCGCTTTACAACTTCCTTTGTTGTAATCCTCTTGTTTATTCAGCCCTAACCACACTGGCTTCCTTGCTGTTTCTTAGCACTCCAAGCGCCCATTACCTCAGGACCTTTGCACTTTATATTTATTCATGCTGAAACATTGATCATCCAGATATTCTGCAACTTCAGTTTCCTTTACCTACTCAGACACCCTCTCCCCATTTTCTTTTTCATTTTCAGAGGCCTAAAGGTTGGTTCAAAAAATCAGATTCTAGGGCAAAGGATCCAAAGAAAATGGATGCGGGGCAAAACTCATGTATTTTTTCTCCTTATGATCCTTTATTAGTATATGTATATAAAATTCTATACTTTTTATAACCAAACTAGAATGAGGCACATATATAAAAAGTTAAGGATCTGTGTATCTCCCTCCAACTCCCCAAATTAACAGTATCTCTCCGCTTATTCTTTATGCTTATACAAATACATAAACCTATATTTGCACATATGGAGTTGTTTTTATTTTGCTTTTTGCACATTACTGTGCTTTATTTTTTTTGTGTTGCTACATAATGCTGCAGAGGGTGGATCTGTCTTAATTCATTACACCGTTTTCTGATGGAAGGACCAACATTCAGATTTTTTCTGCTAGTAAATATGCTGGGGTAAATTTATTTATATATCTCTATCTCTGTCCCTGTCTCTCTCTCTATTTGTATCTCTTTCCATGTTGGCACTTTTGCTTCTACAGGATGGATTTCCAGAAGTGGGACTGCTGTGGTAAGCTATTGCATTTTCAGTCAACTTCCCAGCCCTTCAGCAACCTAGCGCCCTTCTTGCTTTAGCTCGCTCATGGCTCCCACCCCCCAACCGTCCCCCCAAAGTGCACACAAGATGGCGACCGCGGGAGGTAAAGTAGCTCCTGACCTAAGTTGTTTGTTTATAGTGACCCCCACCTCAGAAGCAGGCAGTCTGCTCCTTTTGACCACTGACAAAGGGAGTAATTAATATAAAATTCATGCCCTTTTCTGGATTGTATTCTGTACTACCTGCCTTTAAGAGGACTTCGAATGAAGCTAAACACATCGGGGAGTTTGGAAAAATTTTACATAGTTCATAAAAAAGGAGGGGATAATGATGCTGCTATTCAAAGTCCCATTTAATTGTGTTGCTGGTATATACGCCCCTGAGAGTTTAAGAAAGACTGTATTAACTGTATCATTAGAGTACCTAATGCAATAAACAGTTTTTTAGATAAATTCACCACGTGGTTTAGAATTTAAATCTGTATTTTTATTCGAATTCATTTGGCATTAGTGTAATAGAACAGGTTTTGATTTTTTCTCTTCATCCTAGCTTCTTTTTCACGATTTCCTAGTTCTCTGCTTTATCTTTTAGAACTTCTAAGTTATTTATTTTTTTTGTATTTTTCAAGAAATTAATATTTGGCAATTAAAAGAATTTGTGGTTAAAAATATCTTTAGTTTTAGGTTAACTGAAGTAAAAGCAACAACAACAACCAAAAAAGCCAAACCCAAAAGAAATATGTGAACCAGAAAAAACATAATGAAAAAAGTGCTATAAATTCACCAGGACTAAAATAAACTAAATAGTCTGACACGTACGCATATTCAATGATAAAGTAAATACTGCATTTTAAGATGTTCAAATTAATTTTATCGAGTTGACTAATATACACATCCTGAAACACTTTCTATATTTTAAAGTGAATTTAAAGGATTAATTCCTGATATCAAAATGATGTAATAAAAAAGCGAAAAGGTAGTCATTTACAAAGACCATTATTAAATGATTCTGCATGGCAGTGTTGGCTACCTGGTTTCACTCTGTCAGAGATCTCAACTCAGAACCTAGGACACTGATCAGATAAAAATCAAGAAACGAAAAGGGATTTCATGACTTCATTATTGTTGACTATGTTCTCTTAGCCTGAGGTTTTTGTTTTTTGTAAATGAAAAAATGGAGAATTTGAATCTGGAAGGCAGTGGGGCTGTTGCACAAAACATGCAACTACAGCGCTATCGCTTCTATTCTGATCTTGCTCAAGTTCATCAGGGAAAATTAACCTTGGCAGCTTATTCAGTGACTAAATCTTGATATTTTTCTGGCTTAATTCATAACATAACTGTAAGCTATTGCTCCGTGTTTATATTTCCCATCCATTTCTCACATTTCCAAAGCATGCTGATATGTGATCCGGGCAGTTTAGCTACCATAATTGGCATTTTTCTTGGGCCAAAAGGAAACAAATTCCTTATCCTCCATACTTTTTTAATTTCTGAAAAACAACAAGTAACATGGTTAATCCTCTTTTTGATCTTTTTTCCTTTTGAATTTTCCTTATATTCTTTCTCTCTTTTAATCTTTTACTCTTTTTAATCTTCTCATTTTGCCCCACCCCTTTTATTTGACTTCTCGTTATGTATTCCTTTCAAAGAATTGGTCCAGTCTATGGAAATGGGTCTTTAAAGGGTGTTCAAAGAGCCATTATCCACAGTTAGAGGCCCTACTATTTCTCTAAAGAATTTCATTGCAGCACTTGCCAAGCTGTCCCAACAGACTATCTTTCACAGTATTAATAGCACATAAATCTTGTGGACAAAATGATGCTCAGTGAAATTATTTTTTGTGACAAAAAATTAAAATACTTTAGATTTTTCATCTTCTGTATATACGTGTAAGACAAAAGTTTATCCTAACAACTCAGAAAAATTGGTACTTGATTTAACAAGCCACTTAGCTTTTTCAATCAGGAGCATCCATATACATTTTTAATTTCTGTTAGACTACGTTGGTGACAACGATGGTAGCAGAAAGGCAGTTTAGTTTCAGATGCAAGCACTGTTGAATTAATCTTTACTTTCTAACACAGTTTTGAAACTCACATAGCAGTGAAGTTGTTCATGTATAAGGTATACTTTTAACAGTAGCCAATAGTTTGGAAAGAAAGGAATGAAAGTTTGGGAAGTTACAAATAAAAATATACAGGCCTTCTACCTAACTTGAAAGACTTATTTAAAATGAGTTGCCTATTTCTCTTATAAGTCACATTTTCAAAACACACTCATAAGATGTTTGGCTGCTGGGCTAATATTACACCTTTCTCTTTCATCTTTCTTTTCACTACAAACCCTTAATGACAAACGCAGGCAGGCCAGTGATACTGATATACCGCGAGCTTAGCATGTGAATTAGTCATCAGACAATCAGTTCAGGGGTCAGGCTTAGAGAAACAGTGCAAAGTTTGCAAAATGCAGGTCGGCAGAGGTGCTCTCCACTTCAAAGGGGGCGTGCTTGGCCACGAGAATTTAGATCCCAGGCAGAAACAGCTGGGATTGTCGTTTGTCCAGAGATGGAAGGTTTGTGTGTGTTTGAGCATGTTTGTAGCTGAGATTGGGTTTCACTACTTTGTAAAACAACAATTTACTTTAGGTGGCTGTGCTGGTGAAACACAATAGGAAGTTAGTGTCCACAGAAGCCCAGGTCACTAATACCAAGCAAGGGGACTTGATCTAGGACAAACCACACCAAAAAGACATCTGAAACGTCCCCATGCGTTTGCCTGGCTCAGGACAGTTAAGGATTTCATTTTCTGAGAAATTTATGAACGCATTTCCTTTTCTTGGGAGTGAAGTTAGAACATGGTTTTGTTTGTATAGAAACTGAAGTGAAAATATTAAATTTTGAGTCTATTCTGAAGATTTTAGAATTTGCTTTTTCTATCTCTTATTTTTTCAAGGGCAAATATATGAAATAAAAAGTATGACTCAGATTTTTGTTTGAAAGAACTATATAGAAAACCGATGTGTCCTTTTCCACTTCAATTTATTTTTCTTGGGAAAAAAATGGGAAGTCAAGTCTGCATGTTACCCTAATGGTAAAACTTGTTTTAATTAAAGTTGCAATGAATATTTACATTTGTATTCAGTCTGTAAGTGCATTTTAGTTTCAGTTTTAAAACTGAGATTTCTTTTCAGTGTACTTAGGGTTTTAGGGCAAATCATCCACAGTCCATCAGCCAGAATTCAGCAAGTAGGGAAGTTGCTACCTTCCAAAGAGTAAACGTACAGGATACTAGTTTGATCTCAAGTTGATGTTACCATTTTTCATTTTTGACAAAAGCTACAGCATGAATCAAGAGAACTGGATTCTTGCATCTCTCAGTGTTTTTCAACTACTGGAAAGAAAACTGGAAAGCGAAGTAAAAAATGCTACAGAAGAGAAAAAAATCCAAAATCCAAACCATATGACAATGCCCATTTCTTCATTTTCTTTGTCATGTTGTTTTACTCTTTCCTGGCGTTAACTGTCTTTTTGGGTTATAGTTGCTCCAAGAAAGCCATTTCAAAGAAAGATCTTTACCAGGAGTTCAATGAGAGTGAGCGCTGAAACAAGAATGTGACCCGTCCATGGCGGAGAAGTATTACTTTGAAGACGAAAGTCTTCTTTGAACACTGAAACAAGGATACTGTGCTAAATACTTGTAGAAGACTCCTATCGCAGGGGGAATGTAGACACCTTATGCAGCTAATTCCAGCCTGAAAAGCCAAATTATTGCCTAAATGCAGAAAAAAGACCGACTTTCTAAAAAGCTGATTTATTGGCAAAAGAATTTTCAAGAAGCAGCATAACTTATAATGGCTTTCTCTCTTTTTATAAGTCACTATTAACATGCCACTAATTCATCATGGGGCATCTGTAATGGAATGTTTTGGATTGTGTTCTTTTAAGTTATGGACAGAAAAAAAAAAAAAGGTTCAAATCAGGTATGGTGAATAGTTTGAAGGAATTTGTCACTTATGATATTTCTGGCTATAAAGACCATGGGTTTCTGCTTTCATTAGGAATTAACTCTGGGAGTACATGCAGTATAGCAGAACATGTTTTACCCTTCTTTATGAACTAATACCACTGAATATGGGAATATATCAATTCCCTCCTTGCCCCCTGCCCCCCAGCACCCAGTTGAGTTAATATACAACGGGAAACTTATTAGCACAACATCTGCGGAACATAATTACGCTGCTGTTTTATATCCTTTTACTGCAAAGCTAGGAGCTGAAAGCTGACGTTTTTCCTTTCCATGACTTGAAAACATTCATAAATCTTACAACACGAGTGCTTCTCTGATTTTCATTGGTGGCCATTAATGGTCATTTATTTCCACAGGCTATTCCCACGAATGTAAAAAATAAAGTATATTTTTAATACTGATTAAGTTGATGTAAAAGCACAGTATATCTAACATGTATTTATTTTCAATGTATCAGGTTGTCTAACCCTTTTGCTCAATAATTTCTTTGATATTTTAGATTGATTTAGAAACCCTTTGTGTTTGTTTTGAACACCAGAACTTTCAGTGACACTCTTGAAAGGGTTTTAAGAATAAAAACAACATCATCTATATAACAAACATTATATTGCAAACATTATAAGTAAATAAGGATGGTTCCCAACTGTCTACAAAACATCACAGTGATTGTGTTGTGACCAGCTTTTACCACTGTGGTATAAATTCATTAACTGAGTGTCTACTATGTGACAGACACATGTCTAGGAGCTGGGGATGTAGAGAGGTGCAAAACAAAATGCTTACCTTCATGGAGATTACATTCTAGGAGGGGAGACAGACAGTAAATAAATGCGAGGTCAGGTTGTAATAGTAAGGAGAAAAATAAAGCAAGATAAGACATTAGGGTTGGGGTGCTGTTTTAGGTAGGGGGTTAGACCCAGTGTGTCTGAGCAGGCGATATTTGAGGAGATTTGAATGATGGGAAAGAATTAGTTATGCGATGAGCTGGGGGAAGAAGATTCTAGACAAAGGGTCAGAAAGTGTGAAGGCAATGTAAAGGGGAAGAGTTGGTGTGTTGGAGGATAAACTCAGCTGGGAAAAAGTGAAAGAGGAGAGAGAAGGGGACATGTGTCTGGGAGAGTTGGAAAGATCCAGATCATGGGAGGCCTTGCTGGTCCCAGTAGGAATATTGAATTCTATTCTGAGCATGAAGTGAAGACACTGAGGGTTTTAATTGCTGTTTTTAAAAGATTTATCTGGCTGTTGTTTGAATAGACTCTAGGGAGGCAAGAGTGGAGGCAGGAGTTACTGAAATGGTCCAGGAGAGAAATTAAGTATCTTGGACCCATGGCTGCCCATATAGCTGTGCAGGTTGTGCACAAGCTAGAATTATCGAACAGAGTTCTACTCCAGCATTTCTATGTGGATCAGTCTGTTTACGTGTTCATGATTCAAAATTCAGTTTTGTTTAATCTTAGTGCAGACGTCAGCCATACACAATTAAGATTTGAAATCATCCACATTAATATCAGTTCAGATCATGAAATTATCATTTTTTATTTTAGCACAGTAAGCTATAATGGATTGCATCTTTGGCATATTATAATTTAAATATTCATTTTTCAGATGGGATAAACAGATTTAGGGGAGAAAGAAATAAAATAGATGGATAAAACTAAGATCAGAAGTGATGGATAAATAAACAAATACAAATTTAGGAGAAAAATTCCCAATACATTTATTAAATCATTGCTATTGCTGTAAAAAAAAAAAAAAATCCCCAAAAGTTCAGCTAGTGATCTGTGAAGGGGTGGTTATACTTTGAAATAGCAGCATGATGATTTTATTAGCACAAATCAAGTTCCTGGAAAAAGTGATAATGAAAACTAACTTTTATCAAAAGCTTCCTTTGTGCCAGGAATTTTTGGTAAGCATGTCACTTGTTTTATTTTATTTAATTATCACAACAATTCCAGGAGGAGATACTATCATCTCCAATTGTAAGAAATTTGTTCAGTGTCTTGATACAATATATAAAAAACCCTAAAGACTCCACCAAAAAACGATTAGAACTAAGAAATGAATTCAATAAAGTTGCAGGATACACGACTAGTATACAGTAATCCATTGCATTTCTCTACACTAATAACAAACTATCAGAAAGAGAAATGAAAAAAAATCTCATTTACAATTGCATAAAAAATACCTAGAAATAAATTTAATCAAGGAGGTGAAAGACCTGTACACTGAAAACTATGACGCTGATGAAAGAAATTGAAGATGACACAAATAAAAGGAAAGATACACAGTGCTCTTGGATTGGAAGAATTAACTTTGTTAAAATGTCCATACTACCTAAAGCAATCTGCTGATTAAATGCAAATACAAATGGCATTTTTCACTGAACTACAACAAATAATCCTAAAATTTGTATGGAACCACAAAAGACTGCAAAGAGCCAAAGCAATCTTGATAAAGAAGAACAAAGCAGGATGTATAAACACCTTAATACAAATTATACTACAAAGCTATAGTAATCAAAACAGTATGGTACTGGCACAAAAACAGACACATAGATCAATGGAACAGAACAGAGAGCCTAGAAAGAAACTCATGCTTTTATGGTCAATTAATCTTTGACAAAAAAGGCAAGAATATAAAATGAGGAAAAGAAACTCTTTTCAATAAATAGTGTTTGGAAAACTGAGCAGTTATATGCAAAATAGTGAAATTGAACCACTTTCTTATACCATATACAAAAACAAACTCAAAATGGATTAAAAACTTAAATGTAAGACCTGAAACCATAAAACTCCTGCATAGGCAGTAAGCATTTTGACACTGGTCTTAGCAATATTTTTTTGGATGTGTCTCTTCAGTCAAGGGAAACAAATGGGACTACATCAAACTTATAAACCTTTCCACAGCAAAGGAAACCATTGATGAAATGGAAAAGGAAACCAAGTGAATGGGAGATGTTTGCAAACAATATATTCAATAGGGGGTTGATAACTAAAATATATAAAGAACTCATAAAACTCAACATCAAAAAAAAAAAAAACCCAACAGAACCTAATTCAAAAATGAGCATAGGACCTGAATAGACATTTTTCCAAAGAAGATGTACAGATGGTCAACAGGCACAAGAAAAGATACTCAACATCACTCATCATCAAGGAAATTCAAATTAAAACCACAATGAGATATCACCTCACACCTATCAGGATGGTTATTATCAAAAAGTCAAGAAATAACAAATGTTGGCAAGAATGTGGAGAAAAGGAAACCCTGTGCACTGTTTGTAGAATTGTAAATTGGTGCAGCCACTACAAAAAACAGCATGGAGTTTTCTCAAAAAATTAAAAAATAGAACTAACATATGTTCTGCAATTCCACTTCTAGGTATTTACCTGAAGGAAACAAAAACATTAATTCGAAAAGATATATGCACCCCTCTGCTTGTTGCACTATTATTTACAATAGCCAAGATATAGAAGCAACCTAAATGCCCATCAATAGGCGAATGGATAAAAAGATGTAGTTTATATATACAATGGAATATTACTCAGCCATAAAAAAGAATGCAGTCTTGCTATTTGCAACAACATGGATGGACCTGAATGGTATTATGTTAAGTGAAATAAGTCAGACAGAGAAAGACAAATGCTGCACGATTTCACTTATATGTGGAATCTAAAAACCAAAACAAATGGACAAACAAAAGAGAAACAGGCTCATAGATACAGAGAACAAAATGGTGGCTGTGGAGGATGGGAGAAATAGGTGAAATGAATTAAGAGGTACAAGCTTCCAGTTATAAAATAAATAAGTCACCAGCTGGTAATGTACACATAGGGAATATAGTCATAATATTGCAGTAACCTTGTATGGTGACAGATGGCAACTAAACTTATTGTGGTGATCATTTCATAATGTATAAGAGTACTGAATCACTATGTTATACAGCTGAAACTAATATAATATTTATGGTAATTATAATTCAGCAAAAAAAAAAGAAATTTGTGTAATGTTACACAGATGGTAAGTAAAGGTCATCTATATTTTGAACCCATATTTGTTTGACTCCAAAGCTCATAATTTTTACCATTAGTAGCAAGGCCTTATGCCTGGCTCATTAGGACTTACTGAAGAAAGGAAGTTTGTGAAGGTTCAGAGAATGGCAGATGAATATCAGGGCTGACTAAACTTGGGCATTGTGTTATGGTCCTTAAATTCTCCCTGATTACTGGAAAGAGACATTCCAGGGGCTGAGGCAGGGAAGAGATGGGAGTGATGGGGTGGGGGTCTGCTGACCCAGTTGTGGATGAAGGAAAGCTCTAAAGACAGGGACCTTATTGGGAGTTAGTAAAACATTCACTTTTCCCCCCCACATGTCTGCTAAGGTTTTGTGGCCAGTAATTGAGCCTTTTAAGGAACAAAGCTCACAGATGGAGGATTTATTTATGTGGTGCACTTGCTGGTTGCTTGTTAGTTACACTGTTAATGGCCTCCCCAGTATCCATTTCCTCCTTCCTTCCTAATAGAACTGTGATATTATTTGGGTATTTAGTCAACCCCGTACAGCTGTGTGGTCAGGAAATGTTGACCCCTCCCCCCACCCCAGCTCCAGGGTGGATGTGACTGGTCTAGAGGGAATCTAATGCCCCTTGATGATGATTTATTTAAAACTAAGCCCGTGACTCAGTGAAAGGGAATCTATCAGCTGGTTTTCAAGGAAAGTTTTGCCTCCCAAGAAAAAGTCAAAGGAAGAGACAGACACACCTTCTTCCTCCTGACATTGTTTCATGGTGTGATGTTCGTTTGGTGCTAATTTGGCCATTTTGATCCAGCTTTGAGAGGCGTCAGATATGGGCAGAAGAGAGGAGAGGAAAGAACCTGGATTCCTCTTGATATCTTCTGTCTGCTGAATCAACCAACCCTGAAGCTTTATTCAGCTTCAGACTTTCTGTTATGTGGGATTAAAGTTCTTTTTTGTTTAAGCCAGTTTGAGACTGGTTCTGTTGCTTATAGCCAAATAACATTCTCACTGGTATAACCTCTTATTACCATGGTACCAAAAAATTTTGACACAGCTTTATTCCATCACCCACATGGCTGCTTGGGTAATACTAGAAAATATCCACATGTTTTTGACCTCAATTACTCTAAATGAACAGGGCTTCTAAGTTGGAAGTGATACCATTGGACACCACTTTTTTCATCTTGCCTCTACCAAAAATAAAATGTTTGGAGTTGTAAGAGGTCCTGCTCATTTTTTCTTGCTCACTCATCCTTTATTGAAATTGGCCATTTGCTATAGCCCTGCTAAAAGGGGTGGGCTTAGGTGGCCATGTTTTTCAAGGATCTTGTTACATTCTTTAGCTATCACTTGATTCAAGAGACTGGACAATTGTCTCAACTGGATTAATCATATTTCTATCCTGGGATTTTTTTCCCTTAACCTTTAAGTTATGTTTTTGTTTTTTAAAATTAATTAATTAATTTTTGGCTCATTGGGTCTTTGTTGCTGTGCGTGGGCTTTCTCTAATTGCGTTGAGTGGGGTCTACCCTTCACTGCGGTGTGCCAGCTTCTCATTGCGGTGGCTTCTCTCGTGCGGAGCACGGGCTCTAGGTGCACAGGCTTCAGTAGTTGTGGCTCGTGGGCTCAGTAGTTGTGGCTCACGGGCTCTAGAGCGCAGGCTCAGTAGTTGTGGCGCCCCAGCTTAGTTGCTCTGCGGCATGTGGGATCTTCCTGGACCAGGGCTCGAACCCATGTCCCCTGCATTGACAGGCGAATTCTTAACCACTGCGCCACCAGGGAAGTCCCCTTTAACCTTTAAGTTTTAAAATAAAATACAGATACAAAAAAAAGAACACAAATGCATAGCTTAATGAATTATAATAAGGCAAATACCTTTATAACTACCCTCCAGATCATGTAATAGAACTTTGTCAGCCAACTCTGAAGCCCCTTCATTTGTCCAATCCCAATAACTATCCTGACTTTTACACTTATCACTTTCTTGAGCTTCTTTCTTCTTTTATTACTAAACTGTGCATTCTAGACCCTGTGGTTTAGTCTTGCTCATTAAAACAAAACAAAACAAAACCAAAAACCTTAGAAGCCTCTCAGATCTAGAAGTCTCTTCTAATCTACAGTTTGCTCCTTAAAATAGATATTGTGGTGGTCCCTCCATTCCTTACTCAGGACTGAGGCACTCATACATCCAGCTGCCAGGGGCACTGTGGATCCTTGCGTCCATGCCTTTGTACAATTCTATCCCCTTCAGTGGACACCTATGACTTGCTTCGAACCAATAGAATATGGCAAAGGTGACAGAGTGTCACTTCTGTGATTGTTACATTATAGAAGACTGTTTTGTTAGCAGATTCTCCTTTCTGGTTTGCTGAAGTAAGTGACCCTACTGGGGAAGCTCATGTGGAAAGAAACTCTGCCTGCCTGGTTTGGTCCTCTTCTGTCAATTTGAATAACTGTGAAGGGCCACCCAGCTCCTGTGCTCTGCTGTGGCATCAGCTGTGTGTCTGTTATGACTAACCCATAGCTCAACTTCCCCCTCTGCCTGATCCTGCTTCCCTCACCTCCTTACAGATATTGTTCCTTAGTTCACTCCCCAATGAACCCTCCTGCATGCAAGTCTCTCTCTCAGAGTCTGTAATCACTTAAACTCTTTCTTTTGCTTGTAATTTATCTTTTGAAGAACCCAGGGTGTTTAACCTGTAGGTTTTTCCTCCATCTGGATTTTGCTGATTGCATGTTCATCAGTCCTCTGTCTTTTCAGAAAATTAGCAGCAGGATGAAGTTCTAGATTAGACTCAGGTTCTTTCCCTTTGAAAACAGCATAAGTGTTGGTGTTTCATTTACAAGAAGGGCTATCATATTTATTTTGCTTTTTTGATTTAGGAGATATTAATATGCAATGCCTAGTTGCATTAATTCACTGAGGACTGAAAAATCGTGGTAACTCTAATTTTATTATTTTATTTTCATTTAGTAGCTAGAATAATTTTATAAAGAGATGCTTGCCCTCCTCTATCCAGTGGTACAGTTCATATAGAAAAGACAAGAAAAATATGTGATTCTTTCCTTTTATTTACTCAGTTTTTTAAAAAAATTAATTAATTAATTAATTAATTTATGGCTGTGTTGGGTCTTCGTTTCTGTACGAGGGCTTTCTCTAGTTGCGGCAAGTGGGGGCCACTCTTCATCGCGGTGCGCGGGCCTCTCACTATCGCGACCTCTCTTGTTGCGGAGCACAGGCTCCAGACGCGCAGGCTCAGTAATTGTGGCTCACGGGCCTAGTTGCTCCGCGGCATGTGGGATCTTCCCAGACCAGGGCTCGAACCCGTGTCCCCTGCATTGGCAGGCAGACTCTCAACCACTGCGCCACCAGGGAAGCCCCATTTACTCAGTTTTTAAAATAAATTTATTTATTTATTTTTGGCTGCATTGGGTTTCCATTGCTGCACGCGGGCGTTCTCTAGTTGCGGCGAGCGGGGGCTAGTCCTCGTTACGGTGCGTAGGCTTCTTATTGCGGTGGCTTCTCTCGTTGCGGAGCATGAGCTCTAGGCGGGCGAGCTTTAGCAGTTGTGGCACACAGGCTGAGTAGTTGTGGCTTGCGGGCTCTAGAGGGCAGGTTCAGTAACTGCGGCACATGGGCTCAGTTGCTCAGTGGCATGTGGGATCTTCCCGGGCCAGGGCTCAAACCCGTGTCCCCTGCATTGGCAGGCAGATTCTTAATCACTGCGCCACCAGGGAAGTCCTATTTACTCAGTTTTTAAGACAGTGGATTTGATTCCTGTCATCTGAGATGACTAATTATTAATATGATTTTAAACATTATAATCTCATGGATTTAGACATATTTGATAGACTTCAAACCACCGTAGTTCTTATTTTTGTTGAAGTTAAAATTGGCCTGTCTCTTCAAATTGACTCCTGATTCCCTTAATGTGACCCTAATAGTCTTTGATACCATCTTGACTCTCTGCTACATCCTTGGCTCATCCTATATATTTGTTTCTTCAGACCAATAATAAGCCATTTCTCCAAGAAGTTCTTTTAGTGTGAAATAATATTTCAAGACAGCAATCTGGGTACTGGGGGGCCCTCACTGATTTTCAGTAGGTCATTGTTCTGGGTCTTTTCAGTGTCCAGAGCTAAAGGAGAGAAAAATAATAACACACACACACACACATATACATAATATGTACACACACACATATAAACACACACACATAAACACATATACATAGATATACATGTATACATGTACACACACAAACACACACCTATACACACACAGGTAAATGCACACATATACATACACACGTGTAAACACACACATGTACATACATAACATATACACATAGATACATACACACAGAGATATACACACAGATACACACATATAAATGTGCGCACATACATACACACATATAAACACACACATATGTACATAGACATATACACATACATCTAACCTTGTAAATTCATACTGAAATTTCCAATTCAAATTTAGGAATACAGGGTCTTTACTTCTATATTAAATCTTTATCTTCCTTTTTTTTTTTTTCTAAGACATGGAGTAACTTTATTACTTTTTAAAGATTTATTTATTAATTATTTATTTATTTATTTAATTTATTTTTGGCTGCATCAAGTCTTAGTTGTGGCACGTGGGATCTTTGTTGAGACATGCGGGATCTTTCGTTGTGGTGCGTGGGCTCTTCATTGTGGCACACGGGCTTCTCTCTAGTTGTGGCATGCGGGTTTTCTCTTCTCTAGTTGTGGTGCACAGGATCCAGGGTGCATAGGCTCTGTAGTTGTGGCGCACGGGTTCCAGAGTGCGCAGGCTCTGTAATTTGTGGCATGTGGGCTCCAGGTGAGGTGCACAAGCTCAGTAGTTGTGGCACGCAGGCTTAGTTGCCCCACGGCATGTGGGATCTTAGTGCCCTGACGAGGAATTGAACCTGCGTCCCCTGCATTGTAAGGTGGATTCTTTACCACTGGACCACCAGGGAAGTCCCCTTCTTTCTTTTTCTTAAGGGCACAGGGGATGATAGAATTAGAATTCTACATTTACTTTATCCTACATTATTCATACAGTAATCTCAGAATAACAATGCCAATGATACTTTCACCATTCTGATTACTGAAAACAGTTATTGCTAGTTTTATTTCGTACATGCTATCCTCACTCTCCCACTTTTTTACGGCTGCACTATGTCTTCATTGTCAGATATATAGCCATTTACTCCTTAGACTTTTTCCCTTTGAATGCTCATTTAGTCTGTGTTCTGTAAGTTATTCTATGTTTGCTCACTAGTAGTCCTCATGTTTATGTCTTTTTTGTCGTTTTGGCTGTCTCAAGCTTGTTTTTAGTAGTTTCCACAGGAAGGGCTCATGGGAACAGTACTCCCTGAAATGTTGATAATAGTTGTTGTGTGCCTTTTATACTTGAAAACAGCTTTGCAGGATACAAAATCCTTAGCTCACATTTTCTTTTCTTGGGAAGCTTAAAGATATTAGTCTATTTTCTTCTCCCATAAAATGTTGCTGTTAAAAACTCTGAAGATAATCTGATTTTTTTCTCTTATAAATCATGTGCTCTTTTTTGGCCTAGATGTTCCTCAAATTTCTTCTTTTTCTTTAAAGCCTAGTAATTTTACTAGAATACATTTTAGTGTCAGTTGTTCTGGTCCAATGTTCTCATGCACTTGAGAATTATACATTTTTTTTTAATTTCAGGGAAATTTTCTAGAAATAAAGTTTCTAAGTATTCTATTCCTTTGTTTATTTACTTTTAAAGGAACTTTCTATATCTGTAAATTGGACTTTGCCTGTCTTCAATATCTGTCATGTTCTCTTAAATCCTTTTTATCTCTTACTTCACTTGCCTTTAATTTAAAATATTTTCTATGGGGTAGGTGAGAGTAAGCAAAATGGGTGAAGAAAACCCCTCCCAAAAGCAAAACACAAATCAAAAGACTAAAAAAATTAAAAAATATTTTCTCCTTTTAACCTTCTATTTCTCATAAGGCATTAGTTATTATGTGTGTTGTCTCTTGTATTCATCCAGTTCAGTCTTCATGTTTAAAATGATTTTTTCCTTTTATTTCTAATTCTTTCTTGAATTCTACCACATAACTTTTGAGTTTTTCTAATGCTGATTTATGTCTTGGTTGTTTTCATAATATCTTCCAGCCCATTTTGAAACAGTCCATTACAGTTTTGATCTGGTTTTTGAGCACATATTTCTGTCATGCTGGATGTTACTGTTCTCCCATTCTCTTTTTTCTTGTGGCACTTCTGTAGATTTGACCTTAATATTTTCAGTTACTCATTTTTACATGAATTTAGTTTTCCTGAACTTTAGACAAAAACTGAGTTCAGAAAGCTTTTCAACTTCACAAAACTCCCTCTCCTTTCTTTTTTCACATGTTCAATAAAATGGAGGCTTGTTTTCTGAGATTTCCTGGCTGTTCTTCCTCTTGCGCCTTTTTATCTGAACCATCTCTTTCCTTCATCTCTGTTGCTCCTGTTCTGTTCAGTTTTGTTTTTCTTCTAGTAGTTTCTCTTCAGGCTGGACCTCTGTTCTGGAAGGTAGCCTGGGGGCCAGTTGTGAGAGTTCACAGGGGCTACACTGCCCCAGCCTCTTCAGGACTCCTTGGACGGCTCCTTGTTTGCATCTACTGCTGGAGTAGGCATGACCCCTTCCAGCTGTGGATTTCAAATGGACCCTTCACATTTCCCAGGGAAATCTGTCTACTTTTGTGATATTTTCCTCTTCTCAGGTTTGTCAGATGCCCTATTGCTTCCCTTTGCTTTCATTTATTCAGACACCAATAACTTACAGATCTAGAGGCTGTTGGCAATTTGGCCCCATCCACTTATATTTTGATGTGTAGGACTGCCTCGTCACATAGTTTTGTTTTCTTCTTTTCTTTTTTAAAAATTATTTATTTATTCATTCATTTATTTATTTATTTATTTTAGTGCTTTGGCTGGGAATGTTTTGTTTCTAATTGAGGTGAAATTCATATAACATAAAATTAACCACTTTAAAGTGTACAGTCCAGTGTCATTTAGTACACTCACCATGTTGGGAAACCATCACTGCTATCTACTTCCAAGACATTTTCATCACTCCAAAAGACAATCCCATAGCCATTAAGCAATCTTTCCCTATTCTCCTTGGACTTCAGCCTCTGGCAACTACCAGTTTGCCTTCTATCTCTATACATTTACCTATTTTGGACATTTCATGTGAATGGAATCATACACTATATGACCTTTTGTGTCTGGCTTCTTTCACCTAGCATAATGTTTTCAAGTTCATCCACTTTGCAGCATGTATCCTTACTTCATTTCTTTTTATGGCTGAGTAATATTCCATTGTAGATACATATCATGATTTGTTTATCCATTCATTCTGTCACTTAGTTTTATTGTAAATGTCCATGGGCTTTTGGTTTTGCTTTCCAGTTGCTCTGTTAGTTTTTGTGTAGGGATTCAGATAGACCCCCAAACTGCCGCTGCCACTTCAGCCATCTTCCTAGAATTCTATGGGGTTTTACTTGAGATTTTAAATGCCTGAGTTTTATTATTAAAAATGAAAGGAGGGACTTCCTTGGTGGCACAGTGGTTAAGAATCCACCTGCCAATGCAGGGGACATGGGTTCGAGCCCTGGTCCAGGAAGATCCCACATGCCGCGGAGCAACTAAGCCCGTGCGCCACAACTACTGAGCCTGCGCTCTAGAGCCTTCAAGCCACAACTACTGAAGCCCGCACACCTAGAGCCTGTGCTCTGCAACAAGAGAAGCCACGCAATGAGAAGCCCGCTCACTGCAATGAGGAGTAGCCCCACTCGCTGCAACTAGAGAAAGCCCATGCGCAGCAACGAAGACCCAATGCAGCCAAAAATAAATAAATAAATAAATAAATAAATAAATAAATAAATAAATAAATAAAAGAAAGGAACAGCATCTGTTCCTTTCATCTGTTCAGGTGGTGCATGAAAGGGAAGGTCCACAAAATCCTGCTGAGGTCCTAGTACTCTCCTTTTCTTTATTCTTTTTGAGGTTGATTAACAAGCTTTTCTTGGGATTTCATAAATCTGTATCTTCATTTCCACCACCACCACTTCCATTAATTTTAACCAGCTTGGGTGTGTTTCTGTCCTTTGCAGCCCAGCATGCCATGACACCACCCCTCCCCCCAATCTAGCACTTGTGTTTCCTCTACAATTGCATCCTAGGTCCAATTCCCTCTTGGGAAGAACAGCAGAATACGTCTCAGTGGTATTCCTGAGTTGACAGGAATATCAGTTCCTGTCAATTCAGTTGACATGTTCTTTAGTAAACTCCCAAAGTAACAGATGACTTTGTATGTATGAACTCATATCCTTTCTTCTGATTTTATATTTGGTCATTTCCTCTGCTGCTCCCTGGCTTTGATTGGATTCCTTAGATGCCAAACCAGAGACAGGAATTCTCGAGCAACAGATTTATTGAAGCAGTGTTCTCAGGTGGACACTGGCAGGGAGTAAGTGTAGCAGACTGAGACAGAAGCCAGGCAAAATGTGGCTTTAGCTGAAGCCCAGCCTCAGTCTGATCCCACATGGAACTCTGGGGCATGAAAGACACCAAGAGTTGTCCTACCTTAAGGATGTGGTGCAGACCCTTTGTTTGGGACTCTAACAGCCTAACATCTTTGGGCAATGCCTCTCCTCTAGCTCGGGGTAATTTGATGGGGAAGGGTACAGCCCAGAACTATTAGCCCTCATCTCAACCAGGGGATGGGAGCACCAGTTCAATAACGAAGATCTTGGTGGGGCACCAACTCTGCCTACTACACTTTCTATCTGGTTTCACATGTCAAGAATTTTTCTTCCCTATACATATGTTTATCTGTATCTATAAATTTCATGTGCATATAACACACATAAAGGTATACCTATGAATCTTTGTACATATGCATATGTATATGTTGTGCATTTGTATATTTGTATGTTTATAAATACATGCCTTTTAACTTTGGTGCTTTTCCTATCTTATTTTTGTTTTATTTAGACAAAGTTGGGGGCTTGAAGAAGGAGTGAGGCAGAGGTTTGTCTACTGGGAATAGAGTCAGGGACTCCAGTGACTTCTACTGGGAAGATGCTCCCATGAGAATTGGTACATTAATGGCAGGGGGTGGGTTGTGGGATGGGGGGCTCTTCCCAGCAAGGGTGAGGGGACTGAGGGGTACCTTAAGAGGGTTTAGCCTTGCTACCTGTGAGTGTGGAATCAAAAGGGGCAGGAAGTAGCCATTTATATATATATAGGTCACTTGTAAGTCAAATTTTCTGTAAGGGGCAATTGCTCATGTTGGGAATTTGTGGTATCTCATATTTTGAGGCTTAAAAAGAAAAATATTCTTTGGGCTGTGGTGTGGGGTAAAGGTGGAGGCACCAGGAGCAGCTGAGGAAGGGAGTAATTAATGTCTCAAGGTCAATTTCATCTTTGCGATTTGCGGTTCTGTGGTTCCTCTTTGATTTTGTTTCTTTCTGTAGTAAAACTTGTTATAGAAGTGATAGAGTTATATGGAACCTTCTATGAGAACTTCAAGTCAGTGAAAGGCACCATTAGAGGTCTTTTGACAGTTTACAATATGTAGTTCAAATGTGTATTTTGAATTTTTGTGGTGAAAAATTATACATATTTGCCTTTTTAAAGAGATGTTGTATGAGTGCTTGTGACATGTTAAGCCCCCCAAAACTGTTTAAACACTTGGATGTATTAATAAGTTATCTGTAACTATCTACGTATAGAATCCGATGTTCCCTGTCCAAATGGGTGAAAAGAAAAAAAAATCGCAAAGACATTGCTTCTTTCTTTTTCTACTTTTTAAGAATTGTCAAAACCTCTTTGTTTCTTTTCCCAGCGTGGACCCTGCAGGCAGAAGCGGAGGGTAATTTTAGGAATGGATGATACAGAAGGAGGCCAAAACCCGGGAGGTCATGACCTGTGGCTTCTATAAGTGAAGAGTTTCTATTTTGGGAGAGCAGTGCATGCGACGTTCCCTTATTATCTGCAGATCCGACAGCTTGGGGTGTCACAGTTGGCCTCCAACCTCATTTTCCTACTGACTTTCTAGAGACAAAACACAAGCAAGCCCATCTGGTACTGCCTTTCTCTTTCTGCACTTCTGCATTCCTGTTTCTCTCATATTCTGACATGTTTTAGGATATTTTGTTAATATGCATATATGTATATATATACACATATATACATATCTCTCTGTCTATCTATCTATCTATCTATCGATCTATCGATCTATCTATCTATCTATCATCTATGCCACTTCACTGGAGACTGCTAAAAATTTCTAGCTCATTTGGTGGTGTTTTTTTTTTTTTTTCACATTTGGCATAGATCCTGATTTTTGAGTTTCCAGGAAGAACCTTGTTTGAATCATAAGGATCTTGATAAAGGACTTTGTCTCTGTAATTTCTCTTTCCTTCAGGCTCCAGAGCTCCAAAAATTTAACTTTCTGTCTATTGGGCAAGAGCTGTCTCCCCTCACAAAGAATCAGCTCATGTTTTTCTTTAATAGACTTTCAATGTTTGAAGCTGGTTGAAATTAAGAGCTTTCATCATTTAAGAACTGTCAACAGCCAAAATGTCTTAATCCGGCATGAAACTGAAGTAGAGTGTACTTTTAAGTGCTCTTGGGAAAAGGTGACATTTTAAATAAATAAGTGAAATAAATTAGAAGATGATAGCTTCCTGAACCTCAATAGAGGTTCCTGGAAGCTAACTTTAAACCATGTGATATGAGTTAACTTCTTCCCAAAGAATGGGTCCATTTAGGCAACAAGGCGACCCTGTTTCCCACGATCAGAAAACACTACGTAATGTTTCTGATCACATGGCTTTATAAATATATTTCACGCGTAAATGCGTGGGACTGGAATTGGGTGGGTAAAGTTTCCTTAGTTTAAAACTGCCACGGCATAGAACTTGTTTTCTCCTGAGGTTTAAGAAGTGTTCTGAGACCCCAATATACTCCCCCTTTGCAAAGCGGATGTGCTGTCAGCAAGGAGCTTGGAGTTCACGGTAACCAGCTGTTGGGAACAGAAGGTCACAAGACAGATTCTCTGACAGCAAAGTTTTTCCTGTGAAGGATCAGAGAATAAACATTTTAGGTTTTGCTGGCTAACAGGCAAAATTAAGGATATTATGTAGGTACTCATGTCAAAAGAGAGAAAACATTTTCCACAGATTTTTAATTGGCAAGATTAAAAATATAATAATCACCACAGTCGTTGTGTATAATCTTTGTCATGCAGATCTACTAATGAGAAGAATGAGTTTTTTTTTGGGGGGGGGGTAACATTTTATTTAATTGGGCTTCAAAGTTAGCTGGCCATCATCAAATCACTTGTAAAGGTTCATCTGTCAGAACCATTCTTGACTGGGGGTGTGCATATGCAAACAGGTGGCAGGCTGTATTTGGCCATTGGGCCGTTTGCTAAGAGAACCCATCCTAGGCACTCTCCTCTCTAAGTGCTGCGTTTGGGTTTATTTCTGCTGTCTGAGGAGGCATAACAAAAGTAGAGAAGTACATATGTTTAAAATATGTACGTATGAAGGAAAATAATAGTTTTTTTCCAATTTTTTTTTGTTTTTTAATTCAAGAAATATGGTGCTCTCTGCATTTGCTCACAGTGATAGATTCTAGCTCCCTTTTTTTCCAGTGTTAATCCCAATTCACCCTCCTGCTAGGCATGGCCTTTGGTTGTAGATAATACTAAATCCCTTTCTCAATGTTTTCAACTGCCTGACACATGTCAGGTGGTGGGGATACAGTGGTGAGAAGGGGTGACAGGTCCTACTCTTAGGAACTTGCGTTTGAGTGGGAAGCTGGACAGCCAACATTTGCTAGACATCTACCAGTGAGCCATGACTAGGAGAAACACTCCACTCTCAACATCATACTTAGTTCCCACAATAATTCCTTGATGTCCTATTTTTATTCTCATTTTATAGATCGGAAGTAGAATTTCAGAGTAATGCTTAATGAAAACTAGGTACTTAGTCTGTGCAAGACTTGGATCTAAGTGCCTCACATACATTTTCTCATTTAAACCCAACCCTTATGTGGTTGGTACTATTATCCTCATTTAATAGATGTGAAAACTGAGGTAAAAAGAAGTAAGGAGCTGCCCAGGGTTGCTCAGCTGGTAAAAGGCAGAGCTGGGATTCAAACCCAGGCAGTCTGTGCTCTAGCATCTAAGCTCTTAACATTCTGCTTTTTCAATATTAGAAAGATTTTGTTTCTCGCCCAGGATCACACAGGTAGTAAATGGCAAAACTGAGATTTGAACTTCAGGAGTCTGACTCCAGAACGTTTTTCCATCATTTCCTGTACCCAATGGTTCCCATTTTCTGGTTTGTCACTGGGACTGAGCCCTCATTCATGAATGAGTTGGTTCCAAGGTAAAGGCAGGAGGTGGGTGTAGTTCACCACCAGATAAACACAGGAAATGAGGATGATAGAGCCCTGTTCCTACGTTTCCTGATGGACAGAGGAGAGGGAGAACCACACAGGGTGGGTGTGCCCCATGTCCTGAGCTTGAGTCAGGGAAGCTTAGCTGACCTGATTATTTTTTTGATGTTGATCTTGGACAAATCACTTAACCTCTCTAATCCTCAATTTCTTTATCTGTACAATGCAGCTAATAAAACCTTCTTGGAAGGGAATTTAATGAGAAGTGTTTAAAACATTCTTGTCTTCTATGACGCTTAGTTTCTGTTTTCTATGTCAGCTTAGCTAGGCTATGGGACCCTGAGATTTAATCAAACATTAATCGAGGTGTTGGTGTGAATATATTTTCTAGAGATCGTCAACATCTGCAATCAGTTGACCTTAGGTAAAGGAGACCACCCTTGATAATGTAAGCAGGCTCCTTGCAATCAGTTGAAGGTCTTAAGAACAAAAAGTGAGGCTTCCTGGAGAAGAAGAAATTCTCGTTTAACAGCATTGACTCCTGCCTGAATTTCTAGCTTGCCCATCTGCCCTACCAAGTAGGTTCTGGAGAATTCTCACTGATATATCCTCTCACAGGTACCTTGTAGATGGTCACTAGGTAACTACAGTTATCGACATCCTAAGGCCTGTAGAAAATCTCTGAATCTTGGTGATACAAATGATTGAAGTATCCATATTTTACTTTCGTGTATTGACACATTTCAGGCCTGTAAAATAAAAACACTCCTACCTTTGAATTTCATTCCAATTACAACTTGTATTCACAACACAATTTTCTTTGAGTTGTACTGCTGTGGCAAAAATACAGATACGCTTCCATCATCATAAAGCCTGGCTGATGTGCTGATTAAAGGAAAATGGCATGGTGAATTGAAAGATGCTGTAACTACTATATCTAATTACAAAGAAGAACATGTTACTTACCAAAATCCGAATGTGTTCTATAATAAAAAACAAGGGCAATTAACAATCAAACAGGCAACTGCTTTCTTGACAGGCAGATGACACAGAACAGGACTAAGAAAATGCAGAAAGTTTTTGCTTGACGAGGAAAGCTGAGATGTGCCTTCAAATTGTAAGGTAAGATCCCCAAAGCATATGACTTTGTGGTTATAAGGCCAAAGAGGGACTCAGGAAGCACCAGAATTGCTATGCTTGGTTCTGTATTACTGAAGCAAAGTCCTATTTATTTTTAAAATGGAGGAAAATATGTATTTACAAGATGCTCAATATTTTTGCCATAAAATACACTTTATTTCTTTGTAATTTTACTTGGAGATAAACTAGTATTTTTTTAAATGCCTATTTTAATATGTACATTTCTTTACTGTAGTATCCTTTAGATTTTTTTTTTTTGATATTTTGTTTTATGGTCAGAATCTCATAGTCTTGCCTTCTGACTAGCCCATAGGAATCTGTATGGTTGAAGAAGTTAACATCCATAAATTAACATGAGCTCTAGAGACGAAAAGTTTTAGAAAAGTTAAAAATTTCCTAATAAACTCAATTCTTTTCTCTTTCAGGCAGGTATGTGTGATGCGTTCTCTTTCTCCTGGACATATAGCTGCTACTTTCCCTGACAATTATTCTTAGTAAACCTGAGACTGGGCTAATGGGCTTATTACTGTCAACCAAGGGGATGGATCCTTTATACTCAATCTTTGGTCTCTGGGCACAGGTAATGCATGTAATAGCTTAGAGTCAGGCATGATTTTCTTGTCCAGAGGCCCTGGTTTGCAAACTGTAGCATGCACAAGAACCCTAAACTGCACCTCTAGAGATTATGAATCAGTAGATCTGGGGTGAAATTCAGGAATTTTTATTTTTAACAAACACCCTAGGTGACCCAGAGTCAGGTAGTTCATGGACCACATTTTAAGAAATAACTCACTGGGGCTTCCCTGGTGGCGCAGTGGTTGAGAATCTGCCTGCCAATGCAGGGGACACGGGTTCGAGCCCTGGTCTGGGAAGATCCCACGTGCCACGGAGCAACTAGGCCCGTGAGCCACAACTACTGAGCCTGCGCGTCTGGAGCCTGTGCTCCGCAACAAGAGAGGCCGCGATAGTGAGAGGCCCGCGCACCGCGGTGAAGAGTGGCCCCCGCTCGACGCAACTAGAGAAAGCCCTCGCACAGAAACGAAGACCCAACATAGCCAAAAATAAATTAAAAAAATAAATAATTATAGAATTGTTATTCTGATAATATCAGGTAAACTGAATCCGAGTTGGGTGAAGTAGAGAGACCAATTCGTACTATTAAAAAAAAAAAAAAAGAAAAAGAAATACTCACTGGAGTGGAGTTATCTACCTCTCCTTTTTTTTTTTTTTTAACCTAAACCCCTAGTCGTAATAAATATATTTATTTATAAATTACCTAAAATTACCTACTGCTTTGATTTTTTATGCATGCAGTTTCTGTGCATCATAAAACATATATAAGAATGGAAGTTAAACATTTTAGGATGCTCTCAAGAAGAAACAGATAATATTCTATAAATTTTAGAGCCTTATCTTAGTCATTATTGTATACGGTATACTCTTGCTCTCACTAGAATATTATTAATATATTTAACTCTTAGTTAATACTAATTATATTTTAATGAGAGCAGTGTGATCAAATGCGCTCCATTACTTTGAAAATATCAGTTAAATATATTATGAAACAGTTATCCAAAAATCGTCTCAAATTCAGTTTATTTTAATCTTTGGTTAAAATAGATTTCATAGTTGGGAAAAAAAAAAAAACCTTTCAAAGAGGCGTAGATTCAAATGAAAGATAGATGTCCATGCTGGGCTTTCTAAACTATGATACTTATTTTTAAATTCCATCCATGTATCATGCAATATTTTTGTTGAAATTTGGCTGATAAATTTCTATATTCTCTGATGTCATTTAATTTGTTTCAAATCAATCAAAATTTGCTGAATTTTTACATTTTTAACAAACTTCTTTAAAACACTGAAGTTTCTCATTTGGAAGATTTCAAAACAGGTTAGAAAGTTCTCTTCCAGGTTTGAGTGCACAGATCTAAATTTTTATACTGGCATACATTTTTTTTCCTTCCGCAAGTCATGTAACAATGAAAATATTTTTAAACTTTGTTGTCAAATGCTTGAAATTCATAGCTTGAAGTATTCTTTAAAAGCAATATCATTTCGCAGTTATTATTAAACTATCACCTTTATTTTGAAGGAATAGATGAAATTTAAATGTATATATATATATAGATATATATACAGGTAGATATAAATACATACAGATATATGATATAGATCTGCTAGGCAGCATGTAACTGAGAGCTACTAGTTATCACAGAAAATGTTGACAAATTTGGAACATTTGTGTTGTAGTAAAAGAAAAATATGTAACTCTTTTTCAAGTTGAGAAACTTTCAAAATTACTTTAATAAGGGACAACCAGGAAACCTCTGTGGTAACAAAGCTTTTCACCATTACTCCGTCTCGTGAAAAGCATGATGAACATTCTGTTATAGCAAAGTGCTAATTTTTGGAAAAGTAGGCACTTCAATGGCTTCCTCAGGAAATTTGTGTGCTTCTGGTGTTCACTTTGTTGCCACAGCTCTGAGTGGGGCAGGGTCTGAGTTTCAAGTGTGTTGATATCCCTGTAATCTGGGCCTCAAATGATTTGTTTGTGCCAGACAAACATTTTTCTCTTTCATTATTATACAAGAAACCTCGAAAATGACTTCAAAACCTTTTCCATTAAGTTTCAGATACATTTTGTTAAGCCCTGATCTAGTATTATGTGGCTTTAAAATTGCTGAAAAAATTGGAATTTCAAATCCAAAAAAGTTTGGGTTTCATGTTCTTCATGCTTAGGTTTTAAATGCCTTGTTAATCATGATGACTGAAATTCATTATTAAATAATATCACAGGGCCCATCATACACACTGGGCGTAAGGTTATACATCAATATAGTGGATAAAAACTCATACTTCAAAGAGTTTTGATCATGTCTAATTTTGCTGGTGGCCCATTTGTCAGATCTAATTAGACTGTCATTGTTTTTACTGATGTGACTCCAAAGAGCTTTTATTGGGGACAGGAGAAGTCTCAGTTCTGCTTTTTCTTTATTCTTTAATTGTTCACTTGTACTTCCATTATTTATGTTATCTTCAATGCATGGTTTTTTTGCCAGACTTTTTTTTTGTTTGTAATGAGTTTATAGTACTTCTTTAGAATTGACAACAGGAGCAAAGAGGGGAGGAAGATCTATTCTCATATGTACACATTTACCCAACCTTTACTGGGTGCCTACTAACCAACTATAATTAACTCTCACACTGTTTTATGACAAGATGTGTCATTAATAAAACTTACCAGTCCTGTCAGGTTAGCCTGTACTTTCCCTGAAATGAGATTATGGAAATTTTCTTTTTTTTTAAAAATTTATTTATTATTTATTTATTATTTATTTTTGGCTGTGTTGGGTCTTCGTTTCTGTGCGAGGGCTTTCTCTAGTTGCGGCAAGCGGGGGCCACTCTTCATCGTGGTGCGCGGGCCTCTCACTATCGCGGCCTCTCTTGTTGCGGAGCACAGGCTCCAGACGCGCAGGCTCAGTAGTTGTGGCTCACGGGCCCAGCTGCTCCGCGGCATGTGGGATCCCCCCAGACCAGGGCTCGAACCCGTGTCCCCTGCATTGGCAGGCAGACTCTCAACCACTGCGCCACCAGGGAAGCCCTGGAAATTTTCTTTTTTTTTTTTTTTTAATTTTGTATTTTATATTGGAGGGGGGTGTGCCAGATTGTCCATTTTGTTACTAGGTTCAGTTAAAACCAGATAGTGTCACTCCTAAAATAGTTTAGTCTGGCACGTGTAAACTGCAGACTTTTCCAGTATGCTGCATGTGGATACCAGGGCACAGGTGTTGCCTACAAGCCCCACTGTGTTAGGAAGCGTCTCTTCCTCTCTCAGGTCACCCCACGTGGCATACAGGCTGAGTGATGGCACTAGTGCCAATCCATACATTAAACATTAGCAAAGTATCGTTTATCTTTTTTTAAAAAATATATTTATTTTTATTTTTGGCTGCGTTGGATCTTTGTTGCTGTGCGAGGCTTCTCATTGCAGTGGCTTCTCTTGTTGCACAGCACGGGCTCTAGGCACGTGGGCTTCAGTAGTTGTGGCACGCGGACTCAGTAGTTGTGGCTCGTGGGCTCTAGAGTGCAGGCTCAGTAGCTGTGGCGCCCCAGCTTAGTTGCTCCGCGGCATGTGGGATCTTCTCGGACCAGGGCTCGAACCCATGTCCCCTGCATTGGCAGGTGGACTCTTAACCATTGTGCCACCAGGGAAGCCCCATTTATCTTTTTCAATGTTGCAAAATATAAGTAGAATGTTTGAAGTTGTTTTCCTCCACCTCAGTCATCACTTTGAGCATCCCATTGGGTGCGTAGTGCCGCTCCTTTGACACGACAGCTGGAGAGGAAAACTGGGACAAGTGCTCACGGATGCAGCACAGACGGATGCAGGATGTCCAACCCTGACCTTCTAGGATCCACCCCCAGGTGGTGAGGCCATGCTGAGATACATAGGACAAAGCATGCTACAAGCACTCCACTCACGCTCTGTGTGTGTGTGTGCGCACGTACATTCTTCCATCATTCTAATCATGCTGGTGTGGGAAGCATGTATACTACATGTCCTACAATGTTGCAGATTATCATAAACTACCCAAGTAAGAAAATTCATCCTAAGAATTATATTGTTGGCATGGCAGTGGTTTGAAGATAACATATCAAAAATATGGAGAAAATGACTATTAAAGCCTTAATACTGATGGTATTTTATATATTCCTCATCTTTCCCAGATATACAGAATCATATGTTCCATGAAGGCAGGCTCACGTGTCTTGTTCACTGCACTGTCCCACCACAAGAGATGAGCACATTTATTTATTCAGTAAAAATTTGTTCAATGGATGAATGAAAAAATAAGCAGCCCACGCTTCGTGTACTTACTTCTTTCCTGACCTCACATTATTTTCTTACCCTTGTTTTCCTTTTGCACTGATTTACTTGTGTATTTATTTCATCTTGTTGTATTTCATGCATATTTATAAGCTGCCTTGAATCAACTAGTAGTAATGTGATTGATATTAAAATAATTATAATGTATCCTTTAATGAGTGCTTATGTGCTATTGAGTGCTAGGTGTTTTGCTCAGTACCTCATAGACACTTGCTTATTTCATTCTCATACAACCCCATGAAGTAGGCACAACTAGTTCAATTTTACAGTAAAAATTAGGCTTGGAAAAATTACATTACTTGCTCAAAGTCACACTGGGATGATTTGAAGTTCTGGGATTTTAATTCTGATATATTTCTTTCCAGAACTTGTTCTTTTAGAGTGTTTACAACTAACAATGAGATTACTTAAAAAATGGGGCAGGGGTTAAATAGTAAGAGTTTTTGATTTTTTGCAAAACCATGTTTTTCTAGTAGCATGCCTTCTTGGATTTATTATTTTGAAATGTCCTTTAAGATTTTCTCTGCATTTGGGCCAACTTGCATATGTCACATCTTACATGGGCTACCTAGATTATATTTGGCTTGATATTAACACTTAAAATTTTATACATTTGAGGGACTTCCCTGGCAGTTCAGTGGTTAAGACTGCCTTCCAGTGCAGGGGGTGTGGGTTCAATTCTTGGTGAGGTAGCTAAGATCCCACATGCCTCATGGCCAAAAAACCAAAACATAAAACAGAAGCACTATTGTAACAAATTCAGTAAAGACTTTAAAAATGGTTCACATCAAAAAAATCTTAAAAAAAAGGTTTTATACATCTGTCAAAATAGATCATTTAATTTCTTTTAGGAAATATTTCAAAATTAGTCTTGGTTATATAGTTAGTATCTTCATCATTGGGAAAACTAAAGTTCATCCTTAATTTAATATGTGAATCAAGTGGTGACTTCCTAGACCTGGAAGGAAGCAATCACAAGCTACATGACGGTTTTCAGAAGGATGCTATATAGTATTTTTATCTGGGGATCTCTATATCAGAACACATTAGTTAGATATTCCAAATCCAAGTGTGAAAATTTTTTTCCATCCTCTGAGCCATGAGCTTTTATTAATAAGATCTTTAGGGCTACAAGAGTCTCATGAAGAGGATTTGTGTTTTTCTCCTTCAAAAGTCTGCCATTCATTCCAGGTTTCCTCAATATAAATAGTTTTTATTTTGGAAAACAAGAACCTTAGGTCTTTTCTCTACTATTCCCCACCTCCTCAAAATGTGAAATCATCTGCAAGCTTGAAGAGCATTGTTGTGGAAATTACTCAGCCTAGGAGAATTTCATGGCCATGACCACAAGCCACATTCCAGATAAATTAAGTGTGCATGAATTACTGGAACTCTGATGTTCCACTCATTCTGCACCTTCCATCGTTGCTCTGTGTCATTAGCATATCAGATGTCACAATCTTCCTAATCCGGTGACACACACCTCCACCCAGGTCTCAATGATTTCAAGGCAAACCCAATTTTTTGTTTTTAGATAAAACACTAAGGCATAAAAACAACCTCATAATCTCTCCAGTAGGTTCTGTAGGGTTTAAAAATGGAAATTAACGGGTTTTTATTGTGTACATGTGTTTGAAAACATGAAGGAGATACCAAAACTGGTATCATCCATGTATCTTGAGAACTTGAGTTGTCTGAACTGTTCTTAATTTTCATACTGGATCTCTTGTGAGGGTACATGGGATCACAAAGCATGTAAGTTGAGGCAAAGGATGGTTCTTTGAAAAAGAAATAAATTTATCTAATTATAGATATGAAACTGTGTGAGCCATAAAAATGAATCTCACTGGAGCAACTGCTGCAAGAACGTGTCTTCTGTGAAATTTGTTCGTGGCTGAAACCATTCTCATTTACTTTAAAGAATAAGTACTTGAGGGCTTCCCTGGTGGCGCAGTGGTTAAGAATCCACCTGCCAGTGCAGGGGACATGGGTTCGATCCCTGGTCCGGGAGGATCCCACATGCCGCGGAGCAACGAAGCCCGTGCGCCACAACTACTGAGCCCACGCACCACAACTACTTAAGCCTGCACACTCTAGGGCCTGTGCTCCGCAACAGGGGAAGCCACCGCTATGAGAAGCCCATGTACCGCAAGGAAGAGGAACTAGAGAAAAAAAAGCCCGCATGCAGCAACGAAGACCCAATGCAGCCAAAAAAAAAAGAAAAAAAAAAAGAGTTAAGTACTGTTTCCCTATGTTGATTCATGTGACTTATCACATGAAAACCAAAATGGATAGAGATGAGTTTTATTGGGGACCCCCATTTCCCCAATTATTCCTTAAAAACATGTTTCCAGATGGCTAGAGGAACAAATCGACATACACAGAAATGCTTAACTTCTTACTTGGAATTCCATGGGAATTAGCAGTCTGTAAACCAAGATTCTGGCCAAAAATGTCATGGTTGGACCATGACTTCCTATGGGTCTGCCATTCATGGCCCATTTCTTGTTTTTCTTTCTTCAGTGTGAAGATATGCCCAGAGGCTGTTTGTAATGGGAGCATTTTAAGAAATTCATAAATTTAAAACACCCCACACATACAAAATTCTTTCTGAATGTTTCATCTTAAAATTCTTTTCCCAAATCCACATAAAATAAAGCAGCATAAGAGCTATCTCTTTGTAATATTGTATCTTATGCTTAATTTTTATTGATCTTGACTTATAAGACTAGGTAACATCATGAATGGAGCAATATAAATTCACCATCTGAGTTTAAATGGCAAAAAAATCACCTTTTCATGTTTATTTCTTTGAAATAAAAGCACCTCACATTTAATTTCAGAGCCATCAAACCTAAAGAAATAATGCAGATTTGTATGACTTGACAAGGGTTTTAACATAAAAAATATCTATATAATATGAATTAACTTGCTCTGTATATAAAAAAATATAAACTCTTCAAACAGCAAGCATCTGATCTTTAAGAACAGAGTTCATTGAGGTTAAATTGTGCTCAGAGAGTTTAAGGGAAAAAAGAAAGAAGAAAGAGATTATACCTCTTCTTATGGCAGGAAAAAGCTCATTTCCAGGGTAGAAACTCCTGAAATCCATAAAATATGTTCCAGATCCAAGTCTTGGTGAGTTCATGCATCATATCTGGACACTTCTGCTATAGAAAGGCTTGGGACCAATTTCCTTTCATATTGATTAGGGATAAAAATGTCCGAAGTATATGTGAAAGACAAGTTTAAAAATTAAAGTAACTAAAATTCTGTTCTATTTAACCCTAATGATCTCCTTTTATAAATCCAATCTATGAAATATTGAAAACCCAAAGCTGCAATGTGGGACAGACCCAGAAACACAGAACACTGATGAATATCTGCTAAGCCAGTAGCAAAACATTCATTAATATTCAAGAAGGAAGTAAAATACCTGAACCAGGAGTTCTTAAGCTCCTTCATGCCATGGACCCTTTGACAGTCAGGTAAATGGTCCCTTTCTCAGAATATTGTTTCTAAAAGCATAAAACAAAATACATAGGATTACAAAAAAGGTCAATTATGTTGAAATAAAATGTTGATAAAAATATGTAAAAAAAATGCCAAATTTGCGACATGGTAATATTTGTGTTTTTTTGTGTTCTGTATGTGAAATTTTTTTTTAATTGAGGTATAGTTGATGTACAATATTATGTAAGTTCCGGTTGTACAACATAGAGATTCATAACTTTTAAAAGTTATACTCCATTTATAGTTATTATAAAATGTTGGCTATATTCCCTGTGTTGTACAATATATCCTTGTAGCTTATTTATTTTATATGTAGTAGTTTGTGCTTCTTAATCTCCTATGCCTGTATTGCCCCTCCTCCCTCCATCTCCTCACTGGTAACCACTAGTTTGTTCTCTATACCCGTGAGTGTATTTCTTTTTTGTTATGTTCACTAGCTTGTTTTATTTTTTAGACTCCACATAGTGATATCATATAATATTTGTCTTTGTCTGACTTATTTCACTTAGCATAATAACCTCCAAATCCATCCATGTTGTTGCAAATAGCAAAATTTCATTCTTTTTTTATGGCTGAGTAATGTCCTATTGTGTATATACACCACATCTTCTTCATCCATTCATCTGTTGGTGGACACTTAGGTTGCTTCTATATCTTGGCAATTGTAAACAATGCTGCTATGAACATTGGGGTGAATGTATCTTTTCCAATTACTGTTTTCATTTTTTTCAGATGTATACCCAGGAGTGGAATTGATGGTTCATATGGTAGTTCTATTTTTAGTTTTTTGAGAAATCTCCAAACTGTTTTACACAATGGCTGCACAAATTTACCTTTTCACCAACAGTGTATAAGGGTTCCTTTTTCTTTACATCTTTGCCAACACTTGTTATTCGTTGTCTTCTGGATAATAGCCATTCTTACAGGTGTGAGGTAACATCTTATCATGGTTTTGATTTGTGTTTCCTTGATGATTAGTGATATTGAGCATCTTTTCATCTCAAGATGAAAGATGGCCATCTGTGTGTCTTCTTTGGAAAAATGTCTATTCAGGTCTTCTGCCCATTTTTTAAATTGTTTTTTTGTTGTTGTTGTTGAGTTGTATGAACAGTTTATATATTTTGGATATTAACCCCTTATCAGTCATATCATTTGCAAATATTTTCGCCCATTCAGTAATTGTCCTTTCATTTTGTTGATGGTTTCCTTTGCTGTGCAAAAGTTTTTAAGTTTAATTAGGCCCCATTTGTTTATTTTTGCTTTTATTTTCTTTACTTTAGGAGATGGATTCAAAGAAATATTGCTGTGATTTATGTCAAAGAGTTTTCTGCCTATGTTTTCTTCTAGGAGTTTTACAGTATTTGGTCTTACATTTAGGTCTTTAATCCATTTTGAGTTTATTTTTTATATGGTGTTAAAAAGTGTTCTAATTTCATTTTTTAATACATTTATTTATTTTATTTATTTACTTTTGGCTGCATTGGGTCTTCGTTGCTGTGCGTGGGCTTTCTCTAGTGGTGGCGAGTGGAAGCTACTCTTCATTGTGGTGCGTGGGCTTGTCATTGTGGTGGCTTCTCTTGTTGTGGAGCACGGGCTCTAGGCACCTGGGCTTCAGTAGTCGTGGCATGAGGGCTCAGTAGTTGTGGCTCACGGGCTCTAGAGTGCAGGCTCAGTAGTTGTGATGCACGGGCTTAGTTGCTCCACGGCATGTGGGATCTTCCCGGACCAGGGATCGAACCCGTGTCCCCTGCATTGGCAGGCAGATTCTTAACCACTGTGCCACCAGGGAAGTCCTCTAATTTCATTCTTTTACATATAGCTGTCTGGTTTTTTTTCAGAACCACTTATTGAAGAGACTGCCTTTTCTCCATTGATATTCTTGACTCCTTTGTCATAGATTAATTGACCATAAGTGCATGGGTTTATTTCTGGACTCTCTTTTCTGTTCCATTGAGCTATGTGTCTGTTTTTGTGCCAGTACCATGCTGTTTTGATGACTGTAGCTTTGTAGTATAGTCTGAAGTTAGGGAGCATGATTCCTCCAGCTCTGTTTTCCCCTCTCAAAATTGTTTTCACTATTTAGGATCTTCTGTGTTTCCATACAAAATTTAAAATTATTTGTTCTAGCTCTGTGAAAAATGTCCTTGGCATTTTGATAGGAATTGCATTGAATCTGTAGATTGCCTTGGGTAATATGGTCATTTTTACAATATAAATTCTTCCAATCCATGGACCTGATATTTCCTTCCATCTTTTTTGTGTCATCTTCAGTTTCTTTCATCTGCATCTTACAGTTTTCTTTTTCTTTTCTTTCTTTTTTTTAAAAACATCTTTATTGGAGTATAATTGCTTTACAATGGTGTGTTAGTTTGTGCTGTATAACAAAGTGAATCAGCTATGCATATACATATATCCCCATATCTCCTCCCTCTTGCCTCTCCCTCCCACCCTCCCTATCCCACCCCTCTAGGTCGACACAAAGCACTGAGCTGATCTCCCTGCATCTTACAGTTTTCTGAGTACAGGTCTTTTACCTTCTCAGTTAGGTTTATTCCTAGGTATTTAACTCTTTTTGATGTGATTGTAAATGGGATTGTTTTCTTAATTTCTCTTTCTAATATTTGTGTTTTATTAATGCATTGAATACCATAAGTTAGTAAGAGAATTGATAACAAATGTTATTTTGAAGTAGCGATGAGCATAAATACTGCATTGAGATATTTGCAAAATTATAGAGTGATACAAAAATATCTGTGATTTCTATTGGTGGCAATATCATAGAAACGACTAATAATACTGTATTTTGTTGAAGGAAATGCTAGATTTCAGTTAGAGGTTAGTGAAACTGAAGATATAATTTCTTTCCATTCAGTTTCACAGAACTCCTTGAGATCTATTAAAGAACTCCGACAGATCTGTGGGCCCTAAGTTAGGAAGCCCTGCTCTAAATATAAAACGAAAGGCCATGGCCAGAAATGTATTATTCCATGGACTTGAATTTGGTCAAGATTTAGACTAATATTTTGGTCATCTTAGCAAGTGAGTAGTGTTTACCTTATGGATATTTACTCCAAGAATGTAAAAAGCAAAAAATCCAACAACTGGCAAATGGTTTATTGTTGGCTTGAGGTTATTTTTTAAAAAGTGCAAGAAGGACTGCTCTCTTTTATAAGACCCAGACCCCATTTAAAGTTTACTCCATTTTGCTTGTAATTATATTCTGTCAAATAGCACTACTTGATTTGTTTTATATTTTTGTTTAACCTTTATTGTATATACCTATGATCAAGTAAGTTGTTACAAATTCTTCAAGGGAAGAAATGTGTCTTATACATTTTTTTTTTTTTGTATTTAGAATATACCTTGCAAGGTGACATGCACAGAGCAGAAACTTAGTATTTGCAGATTGAAAGAAATGATAGGCTATAAAATGTTCATGGTACACTGTTTGAAAATCTTTTCCTAGAGAAGTTGGAAGTTATTTGGGTTTTTACTTCATTCATCCTTTTACTCTTCAGAAATTAAGATAAGAAAGATGACAAATAGATAAGTTTGTCAGATGGGTACAGATAAGTTATTCCATAGAAAACTTATGAGTTTCATGAAACCTTATAATTGTAAATTAAGAATATATTATTTTGCCCAGCTACCTTCCAGATTAATGCCACATTTTTACTCTGTGGCCACCTAGCTTTAAAGCCCTATGGCCGGGAACTGACTACTTCCTGAGACATTTTTTTGTAATCATTGTATTGTTAGGAAGCACTTGCTCAGAATGAGGAACAGTTGCCCTCCCTTCACTTTTAGGAAATCTTTATGGAAGAATGGTTGCAGAGTACCAGGAGGCAAGAATTTTGCCCTGAAGGGCTCTGTTTGAGGACTGGAGAAAAGAGAAAAAGACATTGATTCTCACTGTAGCCACAACTAAAATGATGGCAACAAAATAACGTTTAATGATCCCATGTGACTGAGTCATCATCTTTTGAAAAAGAGTCTACTGCAGGGTTTATCATGTGACATGTCTGGAGTCAAGCATAATAGATTTATTTGAATCATTGTTTTAACTTCATGAACTGCTGTAAATTACTAACTGATTTTTAAGCTGTAAGTCCTCTGAAAAATGGCAGTAGTAATATGTCTCATAGAATTTCTAACGAAAATTAAATTAGATGATGCAGTTCAGTACTTAGCATATTAGTAGGAATGCCTTTAGCTGCAGGTCACAGAAAGATCTAAGTCAAAATATCTCATATAATAGGGAGGTTTGTTATCCCACAGAAGAAGAAGTTTGGAAGTAGGGATATTTTATAAGATTCAACCATGTCTTCAGAGATCCAGGTTGTTTTTCATCTTTCTGCCTTAGCATTCTCATCAGGTTGCTTTTATCCTCAGACTTGTCAAGATGTCCAAACAGCTTCAAATATCATGTTTTTACACAGTCAGGCTCCACAGCAGGTCTTCTCTTGCATCTCCCTGGTCAAGATGCATCACATGCCTATTTCATAAAACAATTATTGGGAAGGGGATGTGATTACTGTGATTGGTTTAAATTAATCAGGTATTACATTCTGTGCCTGGGAAGGATTATTCTACTCCTTTCTAGGAAGTGGCTACCTGATTACTGAGCAAAAGATATTAACAAGGAAAACATGGAGAAATGCTTGCTTGGAGATAACCAACAGTGTCTACCATACTACCCTTCACATACTACATTATTATAAAATCAAGAAAGATGCAGGATTATGGTACAGTGGCAATAACATTAGTCCACCAGTTCCTTATTGTATATGATCTTGGACAAGTCATTTAGCCTTTCAAGCCCCAGTTTTTCTATCTGGAAAACAGAGGTGAATAATTAATTATACATATTCCTCAGGGTCATAAGAAGGTTACGTATTTGAAAGCTGTTTATCAAAAAAAAAAAACTCTTCAATTTTTATTTAAACTTGTAAATAGACAGTATATTATAATGAGATTATGATGACTTCTTATGAAGCGTAGAATTACTCAGCTTTTTAGTTTCAAAGCTGACAATTGAAACTGGCTCTTTCACTGTTTCTATATGATCTTTTTTTTTTAAAACATCTTTATTGGAGTACAATTGCTTTACAATGGTGTGTTAGTTTCTGTTCTATAACAAAGTGAATCAGTTATACACATACATATGTTCCCATATCTCTTCCCTCTTGCATCTCCCTCCCTCCCCCCCTCCCCATCCCACCCCTCTAGGTGGTCACAAAGCACCGAGCTGATCTCCCTGTGCTATGCGGCTGCTTCCCACTAGCTATCTATTTTACATTTGGTAGTGTACATATGTCCATGACACTCTCTCACCCTGTCACATCTCACCCCTCCCCTTTCCCATATCCTCAAGTCCATTCTCTAGTAGGTCTGTGTCTTTATTCCCGTCTTGCCACTAGGTTCTTCATGGCCTTTTTTTGTTTTTTTCCTTAGATTCCATATACATGTGTTAGCATGCTGTATTTGTTTTTCTCTTTCTGACTTACTTCACTCTGTATGACAGACTCTAACTCCATCCACCTCATTACAAATACCTCCATTTCATTTCTTTTTATGGCTGAGTAATATTCCATTGTATATATGTGCCACATCTTCTTTGTCCATTCATCCGATGATGGACATTTAGGTTGCTTCCATGTCCTGGCTATTGTAAATAGAGCTGCAATGATCATTGTGGTACATGACTCTTTTTGAATTATGGTTTTCTCAGGGTATATGCCCCGTAGTGGGATTGCTGGGTCATATGGTAGTTCTATTTGTAGTTTTTTAAGGAACCTCCATACTGTTCTCCATAGTGGCTGGATCAATTTACATTCCCACCAACAGTGCAAGAGTGTTCCCTTTTCTCCACACCCTCTCCAGCATTTATTGTTTCTAGATTTTTTGATGATGGCCATTCTGACCGGTGTGAGATGAAACCTCATTGTAGTTTTGATTTGCATTTCTCTAATGATTAATGATGTTGAGCATTCTTTCATGTGTCTGTTGACCATCTGTATATCTTCTTTGGAGAAATGTCTATTTAGGTCTCCTGCCCATTTTTGGATTGGGTTGTTTGTTTTTTTGTTATTGAGCTGCATGAGCTGCTTGTAAATCTTGGAGATTAATCCTTTGTCAGTTGCTTCATTTGCAAATATTTTCTCCCATTCTGAGGGTTGTCTTTTGGTCTTGTTTATGGTTTCCTTTGCTGTGCAAAAGCTTTTAAGTTTCATGAGGTCCCATTTGTTTATTTGTGTTTTTATCTCCATTTCTCTAGGAGCTGGGTCAAAAAGGATCTTGCTGTGATTTATGTCCAAGAGTGTTCTTCCTATGTTTTCCTCTAAGAGTTTGATAGTGTCTGGCCTTACACTTAGGTCTTTAATCCATTTTGAGTTTATTTTTGTGTATGGTGTCAGGGAGTGTTCTAATTTCATACTTTCACATGTACCTGTCCAATTTTCCCAGCACCACTTATTGAAGAGGCTGTCTTTTCTCCACTGTATATGCTTGCCTCCTTTATCGAAGATAAGGTGACCATATGTGTGTGGGTTTATCTCTGGGCTTTCTATCCTGTTCCATTGATCTATATTTCTGTTTTTGTGCCAGTACCAAACTGTCTTGATTACTGTAGCTTTGTAATACAGTCTGAAGTCAGGGAGCCTGATTTCCCCAGCTCCATTTTTCGTTCTCAAGATTGCTTTGGCTATTCGGGGTCTTTTGTGTCTCCATACAGATTGTGAAATTTTTTGTTCTAGTTCTGTGAAAAATGCCAGTGGTAGTTTGATAGGGATTGCATTGAATCTGTAGATTGCTTTGGGTAGTATCATCATTTTCACAATGTTGATTCTTCCAATCCAAGAATGTGGTATATCTCTCCATCTATTTGTATCATCTTTAATTTCTTTCATCAGTGTCTTATAATTTTCTGCATACAGGTCTTTTGTCTCCTTAGGTAGGTTTATTCCTAGATATTTTATTCTTTTTGTTGCAATGGTAAACGGGAGTGTTTTCTTAATTTCACTTGCAGATTTTTCATCATTAGTATATAGGAATGCAAGAGATTTCTGTGCATTAATTTTGTATCCTGCTACTTTACCAAATTCATTGATTAGCTCTAGGAGTTTTCTGGTAGCATCTTTAGGATTCTCTATGTATAGTATCATATCATCTGCAAACAGTGACACTTCTAGCTCTTCTTTTCCGATTTGGATTCCTTTTATTTCTTTTTCTTCTCTGATTGCTGTGGCTAACACTTCCAAAACTATGTTGAATAATAGTGGTGAGAGTAGGCAACCTTGTCTTGTTCCTGATCTTAGTGGAAATGGTTTCAGTTTTTCACCGTTGAGGACAATGTTGGCTGTGGGTTTGTCATATATGGCCTTTATTATGTTGAGGAAAGTTCCCTCTATGCCTACTTTCTGCAGGGCTTTTATCATAAATGGGTGTTGAATTTTGTCAAAAGCTTTCTCTGCATCTATTGAGATGATCATATGGTTTTTCTCCTTCAATTTATTAATATGATGTATCACGTTGATTGATTTGCGTATATTGAAGAATCCTTGCATTCCTGGAATAAACCCCACTTGATCATGGTGTATAATCCTTTTAATGTGCTGTTGGATTCTGTTTGCTAGTATTTTGTTGAGGATTTTTGCATCTATGTTCATCAGTGATATTGGCCTGTAGTTTTCTTTCTTTGTGACATCTTTGTCTGGTTTTGGTATCAGGGTGATGGTGGCCTCGTAGAATGAGTTGGGGAGTGTTCCTCCCTCTGCAATATTTTGGAAGAGTTTGAGAAGGATAGGTGTTAGCTCTTCTCTAAATGTTTGATAGAATTCGCCTGTGAAGCCATCTGGTCCTGGGCTTTTGTGTGTTGGAAGATTTTTAATCACAGTTTCAATTTCAGTGCTTGTGATTGGTCTGTTCATATTTTCTATTTCTTCCTGGTTCAGTCTCGGCAGGTTGTGCATTTCTAAGAATCTGTCCATTTCTTCCAGGTTGTCCATTTTATTGGCATAGAGTTGCTTGTAGTAGTCTCTTAGGATGCTTTGTATTTCTGCGGTGTCTGTTGAAACTTCTCCTTTTTCATTTCTAACTTTATTGATTTGAGTCCTCTCCCTCTTTTTCTTGATGACTCTGGCTAATGGTTTATCAATTTTGTTTATCTTCTCAAAGAACCAGCTTTTAGTTTCATTGATTTTTGCTATTGTTTCCTTCATTTCTTTTTCATTTATTTCTGATCTGATCTTTATGATTTGTTTCCTTCTGCTAGCTTTGGGGTTTTTTTGCTCTTCTTTCTCTAATTGCTTTAGGTGCAAGGTTAGGTGGTTTATTAGAGATGTTTCCTGTTTCTTGAGGTAGGCTTGTATTGCTATAAACTTCCCTCTTAGCAGTGCTTTTGCTGCATCCCATAGGTTTTGGGTCGTCGTGTCTCCATTGTCATTTGTTTCTAGGTATTTTTTGATTTCCCCTTTGATTTCTTCAGTGATCACTTCGTTATTAAGTAGTGTATTGTGTAGCCTCCATGTGTTTGTATTTTTTACACATCTTTTCCTGTAATTGATATCTAGTCTCATAGTGTTGTGGTCGGAAAAGATACTTGATACAATTTCAATTTTCTTAAATTTACCAAGGCTTGATTTGTGGCCCAAGAGATGATCTATCCTGGAGAATGTTCCATGAGCACTTGAGAAAAATGTGTATTCTGTTGTTTTTCGGTGGAATGTCCTATAAATATCAATTAAGTCCATCTTGTTTAATGTATCATTTAAAGCTTGTGTTTCCTTATTTATTTTCATTTTGGATGATCTGTCCGTTGGTGAAAGTGGGGTGTTAAAGTCCCCTACTATGATTGTGTTACTGTCGATTTCCCCTTTTATGGCTGTTAGTATTTGCCTTATGTATTGAGGTGCTCCTATGTTGGGTGCATAAATATTTACAATTGTTATACCTTCCTCTTGGATCGATCCCTTGATCATTATATAGTGTCCTTCTTTGTCTCTTGTAATGGTCTTTATTTTAAAGTCTATTTTGTCTGATACAAGAATTGCTACTCCAGCTTTCTTTTGATTTCCATTTGCATGGAATATCTTTTTCCATCCCCTCACTTTCAGTCTGTATGTGTCTCTAGGTCTGAAGTGGGTCTCTTGTAGACAGCATATATATGGGTCTTGTTTTTGTATCCATTCAGCCCGTCTGTGTCTTTTGGTGGGAGCATTTAATCCATTTACATTTAAGGTAATTATCGATATGTATGTTCCTATTCCCATTTTCTTAAATATTTTGGGTTTGTTATTGTAGGTGTTTTCCTTCTCTTGTGTTTCCTGCCTAGAGAAGTTCCTTTAGCATTTGTTGTAAAGCTGGTTTGGTGGTGCTGAACTCTCTCAGCTTTTGCTTGTCTGTAAAGGTTTTAATTTCTCCATCAAATCTGAATGAGATCCTTGCTGGGTAGATTAATCTTGGTTGTAGGTTTTTCTCCTTCATCACTTTAAGTATATCCTGCCACTCCCTTCTGGCTTGCAGAGTTTCTGCTGAAAGATCAGCTGTTAACCTTATGGGGATTCCCTTGTGTGTTATTTGTTGTTTTTCCCTTGTTGCTTTTAATATGTTTTCTTTATATTTAATTTTTGACAGTTTGATTAATATGTGTCTTGGCGTGTTTCTCCTTGGATTTATCCTGTATGGGACTCTCTGTGCTTCCAGGACTTGATTAACTATTTCCTTTCCCATATTAGGGAAATTTTCAACTATAATCTCTTCAAATATTTTCTCAGTCCCTTTCTTTTTCTCTTCTTCTTCTGGGACCCCTATAATTCGAATGTTGGTGCGTTTAATGTTGTCCCAGAGGTCTCTGAGACTGTCCTCAGTTCTTTTCATTCTTTTTTCTTTATTCTGTTCTGCAGTAGTTATTTCCACCATTTTATCTTCCAGGTCACTTATCCGTTCTTCTGCCTCAGTTATTCTGCTATTGATCCCGTCTAGAGTATTTTTTTTTTTTTTTTAATTATTTATTTATTTATTTATGGCTGTGTTGGGTCTTCGTTTCTGTGTGAGGGCTTTCTCTCGTTGCGGCGAGCGGGGGCCACTCTTCATCGCGATGCGCGAGCCTCTCACTGTCGCGGCCTCTCTTGTTGCGGAAGCACAGGCTCCAGACGCGCAGGCTCAGTAGTTGTGGCTCACGGGCCCAGTTGCTCCGCGGCATGTGGGATCTTCCCAGACCAGGGCTCGAACCCGTGTCCCCTGCATTGGCAGGCAGATCCTCAACCACTGCGCCACCAGGGAAGCCCTAGAGTATTTTTAATTTCATTTATTGTGTTTTTCATTGTTGCTTGTTTCCTCTTTAGTTCTTCTATGTCCTTGTTAAATGTTTCTTGCATTTTTTCTATTCTATTTCCAAGATTTTAGATCATCTTTACTATCATTATTCTGAATTCTTTTTCAGCTAGACTGCCTATTTCCTCTTCATTTGTTAGGTCTGGTGTGTTTTGACCCTGCTCCTTCACCTGCTGTGTGTTCTTTTGTCTTCTCATTTTGCTTATCTTACTGTGTTTGGGGTCTCCTTTTCACAGGCTGCAGGTTCGTAGTTCCCATTATTTTTGGTATCTGTCCCCAGTGGCTAAGGTTGGTTCAGTGGGTTGTGTAGGCTTCCTGGTGGAAGGGACTAGTGCCTGTGTTCTGGTGGATGAGGTTGGATCTTGTCTTTCTGGTGGGCACGTCCACATCTGGTGGTGTGTTTTGGGGTGTCTGTGGCCTTATTATGATTTTAGGCAGCCTCTCTGCTAATGGATGGGGCTGTGTTCCTGTCTTGCTAGTTGTTTGGCATAGGGTGTCCAGCACTGTAGCTTGCTGGTCGTTGAATGAAGCTGGGTCTTGATGTTGAGATGGAGATCTCTGAGAGATTTTTGCCATTTGGTATTATGTGGAGCTGGGAGGTCTCTTGTGGACCAGTGTCCTGAAGTTGGCTCTCCCACCTCAGAGGCACGGCCCTGATGCCTGGCTGGAGCACCAAGAGCCTTTCATCCACACGGCTCAGAATAAAAGGGAGAAAAAAATAGAAAGAAAGAAAGAAGGAGGATAAAAATAAAATAAAATAAAGCTATTATAATAAAAAATAAGAAAAAAAAATTATTAAGAATCAATTTATTAAGAAAAAATTTTTTTAATTTTTAAAAATAGATTTATTAATTTTTTATAATAAAAAATAAGAAAAATTAGTAAGAAAAATTACTAAGAAAAAAATTTTTAAGTTTTTAAAATAAAAAATATGTAAAAACTTATTAAAAATTTTTTTTTAATTTTTAAAAATAGAAAATAAGGAAAAAATTATTAAGAAAACATTTATTAGGAAAAAAAAATTTTTTTTAAGTAAAAAAAAAAAAAAAAAAGTCAGACCTAACCTTAGGAATAATGGTGAAAGCAAAGCTATACAGACAAAATCTCACCCAGAAGCATACACATATACACTCACAAAAAAAGGAAAAGGGGAAAAAATAATATATCCTGCTCCCAAAGTCCACCTCCTGAATTTGGGATGATTCGTTGTCTATTCAGGTATTCAACAGATGCAGGCACATCAAGTTGTTTGTGGAGCTTTAATCCGCTGCTCCTGAGGCTGCTGGGAGAGATTTCCCTTTCTCTTCTTTGTTCATACAGCTCCCAGGGTTCAGCTTTGGATTTGGACCCGCCTCTGCGTGTAGGTCGCCTGAGGGCGTCTGTTCTTCGCTCACACAGGACGGGGTTCAAGGAGCAGTTGCTTCGGGGGCTCTGGCTCACTCAGGCGGGGGGGGGGGAGGGAGGCGTGCGGAGGAGGCGGGGCGAGCCTGCGGCGGCAGAGGCGTCGTGACGTTGCAGCAGCCTGAGGTGCGCCGTGCGTTCTCCCGGGGAAGTTGTCCCCGGGTCACGGGACGCTGGCAGTGGCGGGCTGCACAGGCTACCGGGAGGGGCGGTGTGGAGAGTGACCTGTGCTCGCACACAGGCTTCTTGGTGGCGGCAGCAGCAGCCTTAGCGTCTCATGCCCGTCTCTGGGGTCCGCGTTGATAGCCGCGGCTCGCGCCCATCTGTGGGGCTCCTTTAAGCGGCGCTCTGAATCCCCTCTCCTCGCGCACTAGGAAACAAAGAGGTAAGAAAAAGTCTCTTGCCTGTTCCGCAGCTGCAGACCTTTTCCCGGCCTCCCTCCCGGCCAGCTGTGGTGCGCTAACCCCTTCAGGCTGTGTTCACGCCGCCAACCCCAGTCCTCTCCCTGCGATCCGACCGAAGCCCGAGCCTCAGCTCCCAGCCCCGCCCGCCCCGGCGGCTGAGCAGACAAGCCTCTCGGGCTGGTGAGTGCTGCTCGGGGCCGAGCCTCTGTGCGGGAATCTCTCCGCTTTGCCCTCCGCACCCCTGTGGCTGCGCTCTCCTCTGTGGCTCCGAAGCTTCCCCCCTCTGCCACCTGCAGTCTCCGCCCGCGAAGGGGCTCCTAGTGTGTGGAAACCTTTCCTGCTTCACAGCTCCCTCCCACTGGTGCAGGTGCCGTCCCTATTCTTTGTCTCTGTTTTTCCTTTTTTCTTTTGCCCTACCCAGGTACGTGGGGCGCTTCTTGCCTTTTGGGAGGTCTGACGTCTTCTGCCAGCGTTCAGTAGGTGTTCTGTAGGAGTTATTCCACCTGTAGATGTATTTCTGCTGTATCTGTGGGAAGGAAGGTGATCTCCGCGTCTTACTCTTCCGCCATCTTGCCCAGACCCCCTCTATATGATCTTAAAAAAACCTTTTGTAATTGTGTACTATAATCAACATTTAGAAAAGTGCATAAAATATAAAGGAAGAGCTTAATAAGTTGATGTAAAATGAATACTTGTGTAATCCCTATCCAGGTCAAGAAATAACATTTTGAGTGCCCCCAGAAGTCCCATGTCTTCATAGAATCTTTGAATACATATATTTTTAGCAAGTCAGTACAATTTTTTTTTATATCTACTAGTTTTTCACTGTGAAATAACTATCTCAGACTATTTTATGATCTTATATTGGCCATTCTCTTCTGTATTCTCCTGCAGTAATATTTATTATTGCACAAGAATTTATTGTGTGTATGTTAGGCTCTGTGCCAGGCATGATTCTGTCACTTCATAAAGACACTCCTAAGTGTAGCATTCTTCCCATGATTAGAAGATCAAATTTTTATAATGTGATTTCTTCTGCTAAGCTCCAAGTCTCAGATTTTCAGATTATTGTGAACTTAAGCAGATCTTTCACAAAATTTGCAGAATGATCTAGTTCTAAGTTTATGGGGTTTTTTTTAAACATAAAGATTTGTCAATTTTTGCCAATGAAAGTTTTTAGAAGATTTAAGTTTTTCAGTAGATTCTCTTTTCTCTGTTCATTTAGTCTTTCTCTCTTTTTACTCATGAATATCACCTCCAAACTCTGCATTATGCCTTGATGTTTGTTGCTTTATAAACTTTTAAATAGTTTAGCAATGATTGGACTTGAGGACTTCTACTTCCAATCAAGATGAAGTAATAGGGATTGGATTTGCCCTCCCACTTGAAACAACTAAACACTGGACAGTAAAATGACAACACTCAAGATACTGGACATCGGGCAACCAAGGCCAGCAATCCCTGACAGATAGAAAACAAATGAGGTCATCTTTGGAATTGCCCCAGCTTATTTCCTTTAGGAAGTTTCTAGATTGCAATACACAGAGTAGAACACAAGAAGATGTACACAATCTGAGAGGAGACAGTCTGGGGAAGACAAGCCAGCTAGAATGGGAAGGGCAGAACACCAACCATGAGAGAGCTTTACAGGGAGAGAATGCCAGAGATTAGCACATGTGCATGAGAAAATTCCTTGATGCTGGGAACCACTCAAGAGGATTAGAAGAAATGATGCCTGAAGGTCACACAGGGCCAGGAATAGCGCCTGTTCCCAATGGCCAGAGTGAAAAATCTCATAATTCATGGGGTATCAGAGTACTAAGAAGGGTCTTTCCTGAGTATCAGGGAAAATAAAGCCTAAACTAACCACTGCTCTGGTTCTGCCTAACTAAGCAAGATCTGAGGCTCAAACTCTTTTCAAGTAATTTAACTGTTAGCAGAATAAAGTTCAAAAATACTTCTAGGAATACAAAAATAACTAACACCCAACAAAGTGAAGTTCAAAATGTCAGCACCCATAAAAAAATTACCAAAATGCAAAGAAGCAGGCAAATACTGCCAATAATGAGGAGAAAAATCAATCAAAACTGATGCAGAAATGACACAGATGACAGAATCAGTAGACAAAGACATTAAAACAATCATTATCACTGTATTGCGCATATTCAAGAAGCTAGAAGAAAGACTGACTATGTTAAGTAGAGACATGGAAGATATACATATCACCCAAGTCAATATTCTAGAGATAAAAACCATAGTGTCTGAGATGAAAAAGATACATGAGATGAGATTAATCACAGGTAAGATATTGTAGAAGATAAGATTAATAAATTTGATGACATAGCAGTAGAAACTATTCAAAAAGATACACAGAGGAAAAAGATGAAAAAAAGAACAGATCATCAGTGATCAGTGGTACAATTTCAAATGGACAAGCATACATGTAATTGTAGTGCCCATAGGAGAGGATATGGGATGAGGGAGGGCAGAAAATATATTTGAAGAAATGATGGCTGGAAACTTTCTAAATTTGATGAAAACTATAAATTCACAGATATAAACAGATCAACAAATTCCAAGCACAAGAAACATGAAGAAAATTACATCAAAACACAAAACAATTGATGTGCTTAAAACCAGTGATAAAGAGAAAATGTTAAAAGTAACGACTGAACTTGAGACTTTTCTGTTTTCCCCAGCTCATACACACAGGCATACACACATTTTCAATCTCTCTCTCCTTCATAACACACACACACACACACACACACACACACACACACTTTAATTAATTTGAGTGAGGTCCTTCTGTCCCCAGCATTTGGTTTGATTAAAACTAAACATATGCTTTGTGTAACTACAGAAGGACAATCTTTATTTTAAAAGTTAATTCATGTGATCTGATTTGGAAATAGCATATCTCCTTAACCATAAAAACTTAAACTCAAGTAAGACAGCTGTTTCCATGTTCTTGCCTGGGAATCACTCCCCCAGCAAATGTTTCACATGCATGTACAATGCCTTTAAACTCTTGATCATTATCTACAGCAATTAGGATGCTTTGACATCTGGTGTCTCCTTGATTAGATCTTTCATGAAAGTTCTAAGTGTTAAGAAATAAAATGGTGAGGATGAGCAGCCTCTTTGATGGAACAAAGGGCCCTTCTTTAGATCAGACAACTGTTTAGGAGTAGGACAGATATTTCCCACCACGGATGATGGGGGAGGCATTGTAGAATCACGAAATGAATCGAAATGAATTCGAGAGATCAGCTTGCCCTCTCCTTTACAGTTACAAAATAATAACAGAAGCCCCAGGGGTATTTGATGACTTGCCTTGTTTCCAGATGAGAAATCACTGACTGATTTAATGGAATCCCAATTTGACAAAATTATTTGATCATCTCCTTCATACTGGTCGCAGTGGAGCTTGTTCCAAATGTTATTGCCAGGATAGACATCCACCTGAGTTCCAAAGTCCCTAACAGTGGCTCCAAGTAACTTTTTCTGAGATTTTCAGACCACTTTAAAGTACTTTGGTTATCCCCAATCCACACTCTCTTTATATCCTTCCATAATTTATCTTCTTCTCCCTCCATCTCTACACTTCTGCAATAGCTGTTTTCATAAAGCCAAATAACATATCACAAATTCTTTGCTATGTGAAAATGCCATCTTACCATTGAACAATACACATGCCTTTCTTAGTTTTGTTGCTTCATAGTTTCCACTGAGCTATATGTCTCCAGGTAGATGCAGTACCAACCTTTCAACCATGGTAAGATTACCCATCAGGCAAGAATGTCACATAGCCTACTCCCATATCTAATGGCATAAAATTAAAGGAAAATTAAGTTGAGATACTAATAATATCTACAATATATAAAACCACAGCTGAACATTTCTGCTATTTGGAATCCTTAATTACAAAAGCACCAGTTATATGTATCTCATTCAAAGAAATTAAAATGATCACCACACCAGAATTTTTTTTTTTCCTAGTGAGGCTTTTTATTACTGCATTTAAAAAATGGTTTAAAATTAGTACTTCTCCAGAAAAGTTCCTGGGTTCTCATGTCAGTTGCTTCCTAGAGTCCCTTGAGATTTGTACCTTGTGGTTGTTGGCTTTTTCTGTGACCATTAGGAGCTGGGCAGGCAGGGGGTAAGATACATAATTTCACCAGGAAGGAGTCTTGAGCCAAAACTAACTTGGAGGTGACTAAGCCAGAAAACACCACAGGTGTTGAACTCAGCCAGAGTCAGGAGACCTGCCTGAACATCCCGGTCATCTGTGAGGTGGTCATGTTGCCAGCATAAACCATCACCTCATCCACGCAACCGTCTTGTTCTTTCCATTCACCCTCCCCTCGGCTACACTGCACTGCTGATGAAATCACCGCATTTTGTGTGACTGCGTCGCGCTCCCATCACGTGTCTTTCTGACACACGTGCAGAATCGAACTCTTCAGGCCCAAGTCCTCTGCCGTCCTGCCAGGGGACTTGGTACTAAGAGTCTCCCGGGTACAGGCCAGTTGGAGGGACTCTTGGATTGGGCCTCTTCTGTCCGGGGTTGGTGGGGGAGAATCATGACGTGCACACCAGAAATGTTAATGCTCAATTGTTTTCTGTACTTTTTCGATGCTTTTCTATACTTTTTAATGCTCAATTTTTTTCTAGACTGGAACCTTCTTAAACTAATAGATCATTATCAAAGCATATTTGAACGTATTATATTCTCAAAATTAAAAACAAATCTCTAAGTCCATGTTTATATAAAAGAAAACAACTTGAAACAAACTTTTGTGTAAAGTTGCAGGTGGTATTTCTTGAATACAGAAACTCTAAACATCTGCCTGTACGAATTGTCCTCTGCTAACGATTACTAGGTACCAGAATAATTTGGTCTGTTCTCTTTTATTGCACTTGCCTGTACCTTTTGGAACCACCCAGGTGAATGGGAACCCTTTTAGCAATTGTGATGCGTACCCGCTCAGCGTCTTGGCCATTCCTCCAGCATTGCTCACATTCTGTCTGCTTTGCCATACCTCATTGAGGGCTGCTGTGTCTTGTCTCATTGGTTTCAAGCTTTTGGCTCTCACCTGGCCTTAGTTTGTGTGTGTGTGTGTGTGTGTGTGTGTGTGTGTGTGTGTGTGTGTATGGTGGTCATGGGGCTTATTTGCTCTATGTACTGTAATCCTGTGTAAGAAATGACCCATTTACACATTTATCCAGCCTTTGCCAAACTTACCTGTTACCCAATTCCCTGACAGGAGAAGAAGGCTGTCATAGAAAAGTGAAATGCCTTAGAATACCTGGAAAAGAATCAACACTTCTCGTATATCTATCTCAATTGTCTAGAGATGTTTTTAAGTACTACGTTTGATATAGAATACATCAAATGCCTTTGCACAAAACAGAAAACAGTTTTGCATTCTGCAGGCTTTGTGGAGCCAACATTCACTCACTCATATACAAATTGAGCCACTCATTCACTGAAAAATATCTTGAAAATGTTTGAGGTGTTGTGCTTATTATTGTCATGTGATTATGTCTCTTTTATAGCACTTACTGCATTAAGCAATGCTATTTGTGCAGTGGTCACCTCTGCTAGTCTCTCAACTCTTCCAGTGTTGGGATTGTGCAAAGATAAGTTAAACAGATTTCCTGAGTCAGTAATCTGATATCTAGTGTTCTTCTCAAGGTTCATTAATATCACAAGTAATTAATTACCACAATCTTTATTTATTTATTATTTTTTCATGTAAAAAGATCTATTGATATGGGGTAACCTATTGCACAGAAACATTTGCAAATGGATTATATGAAAGTAAAAATCTATAATGTATTAAAAAAATTTTTTTATTGGAGTGCAGTTGATTTACAATGTTGTATTAGTTTCATGTATACAGCAAAGTGAATCAGTTATACATATATCCACTCTTTTTTAGATTCTTTTCCAATATAGGCCATTACAGAGTATTGAGTAGAGTTCCCTGTGCTATACAGTAGGTCCTTATTAGTTATTTATTTTATATATGGTAGTGTGTAAAATTTACCATGATCTTTAAAGCGTCCACTTTCATCAACATAGAATTTTCAGACAACCACACTTTTCTTTCATTGAGAGAGTATACAATATGCGCTATAGTATTTCTGCCACAGGGTACAATTCAGATTACATATGCACTAAAATGTAGAAATGCAGCTGGGGCTTCTCAACTAACTTTATGTGACACGCTGTTGATAATCTATCTACCCTCATCATCGCCTATGTACCTCAAATAAACTCGATGTCCCATCTTTCTTGGTTTTTTTTTTTTTAAACATCTTTTTTGGAGTATAATTGCTTTACAATGTTGTGTTAGTTTCTGCTGTATAACAAAGTGAATCAGCTATATGTATACATATATCCCCATATCCCCTCCCTCTTGCATCTCCCTCCCACCCTTCCTATCCCACCTTTCTAGGTGGTCACAAAGCCCCGAGCTGATCTCCCTGTGTGATGCGGCTGCTTCCCACTAGCTATCTATTTTACATTTGGTAGTGTATATATGTCAATGCAACTCTCTCACTTCGTCCCAGCTTATCCTTCCCCCTCCCTGTGTCCTCAAGTCCATTCTCTACATCTACATCTTTATTCCTGTCCTGCCCCTAGGTTCGTCAGAACCATTTATTTGTTTTGTTTTTTAGATTCCATATATATATGTTAGCATATGGTATTTGTTTTTCTCTTTCTGACTTACTTCACTCTGTATAACAGACTCTAGGTCCATCCACCTCACTACAAATAACTCAATTTCGTTTCTTTTCATGGCTGAGTAATATTCCATTGTATATATATGCCACATCTTCTTTATCCATTCATCTGTCTATGGACACTTAAGTTGCTTCCATGTCCTGGCTATTGTAAATAGAGCTGCAATGATCATTGTGGTACATGACTCTTTTTGAATTATGGTTTTCTCAGGGTATATGCCCAGTAGTGGGATTGCTGGGTCATATGGTAGTTCTATTTTTAGTTTTTTAAGGAACCTCCATACTGTTCTCCATAGTGGCTGTATCAATTTAAACTCCCACCAACAGTGCAAGAGGGTACCCTTTTCTCCACACCCTCTCCAACATTTATTGTTTGTAGATTTTTTGATAATGGCCATTCTGACCAGTGTGAGGTGATACCTCATTGTAGTTTTGATTTGCATTTCTCTAATGATTAGTGATGTTGAGCATCCATTCATGAGTTTGTTGTCAGTCTGAATATCTTCTTTGGAGAAATGTCTGTTTAGGTCTTCTGCCCATTTCTGGATTGGGTTGTTTGTTTTTTTTTTGATATTGGGCTGCATGAGCTGCTTGCATATTTTGGAGATTAATCCTTTGTCAGTTGCTTCATTTGCAAATATTTTCTCCCATTCTGAGGGTTGTCTTTTTGTCTTGTTTATGGTTTCCTTTGCAATGCAAAAGCTTTTAAGTTTCATCAGGTCCCATTTGTTTATTTTTGTTTTTGTTTCCATTTCTCTAGGAGGTGGGTCAAAAAGGATCGTGCTGTGATTTATGTCATAGAGTGTTCTACGTATGTTTTCCTCTAAGAGTTTTATAGTGTCTGGCCTTACATTTATGTCTTTAATCCATTTTGAGTTTATTTTTTATATGGTGTTAAGGATTGTTCTAATTTCATTCTTTTACATGTAGCTGTCCACTTTTCCCAACACCAATTATTGAAAAGGCTGTCTTTTCTCCATTGTATATTCTTGCCTCCTTCATCAAAGATAAGGTGACCATATGTGCATGGGTTTATCTCTGGGCTTTCTATCCTGTTCCATTGATCTATATTTCTTTTTTTGTGCCAGTACCATACTGTCTTGATTACTGTGGGTTTGTAATATAGTCTGAAGTCAGGGAGCCTGATTCCTCCAGCTCCGTTTTTCTTTCTTAAGATTGCTTTGGCTATTCAGGGTCTTTTGTGTTTCCATACAAATTGTGAAATTTTTTGTTCTAGTTCTGTGAAAAGCACCATTGGTAATTTGATAGGGATTGCATTGAATCTGTAGATTGCTTTGGGTAGTATACTCATTTTCACAATATTGATTCTTCCAATCCAGGAACATGGTATATCTCTCCATTTGTTTGTATCAACTTTAATTTCTTTCATCAGTGTCTTATAGTTTTCTGCATGCAGGTCTTTTGTCTCCTTAGGTAGGTTTATCCTTAGGTATTTTATTCTTTTTGTTGCAGTGGTAAATGGGAGTGTTCCTTAATTTCTCTTTCAGATTTTTCATCATTAGTGTATAGGTATGCAAGAAATTTCTGTGCATTAATTTTGTATCCCGCTACTTTGCCAAATTCATTGACTAGCTCTAGTAGTTTTCTGGTAGCATCTTTAGGATTCTCTATGTATAGTATCATGTCATCTGCAAACAGTGACACTTCTAGCTCTTCTTTTCTGATTTGGATTCCTTTTATTTCTTTTTCTTCTCTGATTGCTGTGGCTAAAACTTCCAAAACTATGTTGAATAATAGTGGTGAGAGTGGGCAACCTTGTCTTGTTCCTGATCTTAGAGGAAATGGTTTCAGTTTTTCACCATTGAGAATGATGTTGGCTGTGGGTTTGTCATATATGGCCTTTATTATGTTGAGGTAGGTTCCCTCTATGCCTACTTTCTGGAGTTTGTATAAAAAATTGGTTTTAAATTTGTTGAAAGCCTTTTCTGCATCTATTGAGATGATCATATGATTTTTATCCTTCAATTTGTTAATATGGTTTATCACATTGATTGATTTGCATATATTGAAGCATCCTTGCATTCCTGGGATAAACCCCACTTGATCATGGTGTATGATCCTTTTAATGTGCTTTTGGATTCTGTTTGCTACTATTTTGTTGAGGATTTTTGCATCTATGTTCATCAGTGATATTGGCCTGTAGTTTTCTTTCTTTGTGACATCTTTGTGTGGTTTTGGTATCAGGGTGATGGTGGCCTCGTAGAATGAGTTCGGGAGTGTTCTTCCCTCTGCTATATTTTGGAAGAGTTTGAGAAGGATAGGTGTTAGCTCTTCTCTAAATGTTTGATAGAATTTGCCTGTGAAGCCATCTGGTCCTGGGCTTTTGTTTGTTGGAAGATTTTTAATCACAGTTTCAATTTCAGTGCTTGTGATTGGTCTGTTTATATTTTCTATTTCTTCCTGGTTCAGTGTTGGAAGGTTGTCCATTCTTTTCTAAGAATCTGTCCATTTCTTCCAGGTTGTCCATTTAATTGGCATAGAGTTGCTTGTAGTAATCTCTCATGATCTCTTGTTTTTCTGCAGTGTCAGTTGTTACTTCTCCTTTTTCATTTCTAATTCTATTGATTTGCGTCTTCTCCCTTTTTTTCTTGATGAGTCAGGCTAATGGTTTATCAGTTTGATTTATCTTCTCAAAGAACCAGCTTTTAGTTTTATTGATCTTTGCTATTGTTTCCTTCATTTGTTTTTCATCTATTTCTGATCTGATCTTTATGATTTCTTTCCTTCTGCTAACTTTCGCATTTTTTTGTTCTTCTTTCTCTAATTGTTTTAGTGTAAGGTTAGGTTGTTTTTTTTGAGATTTTTCTTGTTTCTTGAGGTAGGATTGTATTGCTATAAACTTCCCTCTTAGAACTTCTTTTGCTGCATCCCATAGGTTTTGGGTCGTTGTGTTTTCATTGTCATTTGTTTCTAAGTATTTTTTGATTTCCTCTTTGATTTCTTCACTGATCTCTTGGTTATTTAGTAGAGTATTGTTTAGCCTTGATGTATTTGTATTTTTTACAGTTGTTTTCCTGTAATTGATATCTAGTCTCATAGCGTGTGGTCGGAAAAGATACTTGATACGATTTCAATTTTCTTAAGTTTACCAAGGCTTGATTTGTGACACAAGATATGATCTATCCTGGAAAATGTTCCATGAGCACTTGGTAGGAAAGTGTATTCTGTTGTTTTTGGATGGAATGTCCTATAAATATCAGTTAAGTTCATTTTGTTTAATGTGTCATTTAAAGTTTGTGTTTCCTTACTTATTTTGGTTTTGGATGATCTGTCCATTGGTGAAAGTGGGGTGTTAAAGTCCCCTACTATTATTGTGTTACTGTCAGTTTCCCCTTTTATAGCTGTTAGCATTTGCCTTATGTATTGAGGTGCTACTATGTTGGGTGCATAAGTATTTACAATGGTTATATCTTCTTCTTGGAATGATCCATTGATCATTATGTAGTATCCTTCTTTGTCTCTCTTAATAGTCTTTATTTTAAAGTCTATTTTGTCTGATATGAGAATTGCTACTCCAGTTTTCTTTTGATTTCCATTTGCATGGAATATCTTTTTCCATCCCCTCACTTTCAGTCTGTATGTGTCCCTAGGTCTGAAGTGGGTCTCTTGTAGACAGCATTTATATGGTTCTTGTTTTTGTATCCATTCAACCTGTGTATGTCTTTTGGTTGGAGCATTTAATCCATTTAAGGTAATTATCGATATATATGTTCCTATTACCATTTTCTTAATTGTTTTGGGTTTGTTTTTGTAGGTCTTTTCTTTCTCTTGTGTTTCCTGCCTAGAGAAGTTCCTTTAGCATTTGTTGTAAAGCTGGTTTGGTGGTGCTGAATTCTCTTAGCTTTTGCTTGTCTGTAAAGGTTTTAATTTCTCCATCGAATCTGAATGAGATCTTTGCTGGGCAGAGTAATATTGGTTGTAGGCTTTTCCCTTTAATCACTTTAAATATGTCCTGGCACTCCCTTCTGGCTTGCAGAGTTTCTGCTGAAAGATTAGCTGTTAACGTAATGGGGATTCCCTTGTATGTTATTTGTTGCTTTTCCCTTGCTGCTTTTAATATTTTTTCTTTGTATTTAATTTTTGATAGTTTTATTAATATGTGCCTTGGCATGTTTCTCCTTGGATTTTTCCTGTATGGGACTCTCTGCACTTCCTGGATTTGATTGACTATTTCCTTTCCCATGTTAAGGAAGTTTTCAACTCTAATCTCTTCAAATAATTTCTCAGACCCTTTCTTTTTTCTCTTCTTCTTTTGGGACCCCTATAATTCAAATGTTAGTGCGTTTAATGTTGTCCCAGAGGTCTCTGAGTCTGCCCTCAATTCTTTTTTTAAATTTTTTTAAAAATTTATTTATTTATGGCTGTGTTGGGTCTTCATTTCTGTGCGAGGGCTTTCTCTAGTTGCGGCAAGCGGGGGCCACTCTTCATCGCGGTGCGCGGGCCCCTCACTATCGCGGCCTCTCATTGCCGAGCACAGGCTCCAGACGCGCAGGCTCAGTATATGTGGCTCACGGGCCTAGTTGCTCCGTGGCATGTGGGATCTTCCCAGACCAGGGCTCGAACCCATGTCCCCTGCAATGGCAGGCAGATTCTCAACCACTGCGCCACCAGGGAAGCCCAGCCCTCAATTCTTTTCATTCTTTTTTCTCTGTTCTGCTCTGTGGTAGTTATTTTCACTATTTTATCTTCCAGGTCACTTATCCGTTCTTTTGCCTCAGTTATTCTGCTATTGATTCCTTCTAGATAATTTTAAATTTCATTTATTGTGTTGTTCATCATTGTTTCTTTGCTGTTTAGTTCTTCTAGGTTCTTGTTAAACATTTATTTTCCCCATTCTATTTCCAAGATTTTGGATCATATTTACTATCATTATTCTGAATTCTTTTTCAGGTAGACTGCCTATTTCCTCTTAATTTCCAACTTGTTTGGTCTGGTGGGTTTTTACCTTGCTCCTTCATCTGCTGCATATTTCTCTATCTTCTCAGTTTGCTTAACTTACTGTGTTTAGGGTCTCCTTTTCACAGGCTGTAGGTTCGTAGTTCCTGTTGTTTTTGGTATCTGCCTCCAGTGGGTGAAGTTGGTTCAGTGGGTTGTGTAGGCTTCCTGGTGGAGGGGACTGGTGCCTGTGTTCTGGTGGGTGGGGCTGGATCTTGTCTTTCTGGTGAGCAGGGCCGCATCCGGTGATGTGTTTTGGTGTGTCTGTGAACTTAGTATTATTTTAAGCAGACTTTCTACTAATGGGTGGGGTTGTGTTCCTGTCTTGCTGATTGTTTGGCATGGGATATCCAGCACTGGTGCTTGCTGGACGTTGGGTGGAGCTGGGTCTTAGCGCTGAGACGGAGATCTCTGAGAGAGCTCTCATCGATTGATATTATGTGGGGCTGGGAGGTCTCTGGTGGTCCAATGTCCTGAACTCGGATCTCCTACCTCAGAGGCTCAGGCCTGACACCAGGCTGTAGCACCAAGACCCTGTCAGCCACACGGCTGTTTGGACCTCCGGGGTGAGGAGCCACTGCTCTGTGACCCTGACTAGAGGGGGCTGAGGAGCCCCTAGAACATTAGGGATTACATGATAGGTTGTATGAGCCAAACACCTAATGAACCAGTCTCATCCTTCTTGTTTTTGATACCTACCATTCTCCCAGCCACTCTGAAGCAAAGACTCAAACTCATGTCTACTCTTTTCTCTCCACTGCTTCCTGCTGAGTCAATCCAGTCCAAATAGTAGGGTTTCTTCCACATTATTTCCTGTATTTATACCCTTCCTTTCCATGTCCCCTCTTTAGCTCATTGATTCAGCCATTAGTTCACTCATACTTACTCGTTTATTCTGAAAACCTTTAGAGTGTTAGTGTGTGCTTTGCAGAGTAACCTTGCCACTGAAATTTAAAGATTATTAAGATTTTTTATTCTTTAGGAGTTTAGAGACTAGCCAGAGTGACCCGTATATAAGGAGCTATACTCACGATTCAGTGGGAGATAGAGGCAGGGCGGCTAAGAGGTTTGTAGAAATTTAAATTAATTTCCCCTGCTTTAGGAAGTTTCCACAGTGTTTGCACAATTAAATACAAATTCCTCACCCAGGCATTCAAATGCTTCTACAGTATGGCATCAATTTAACTTTCCAACTCCCACTTTTCCTGTGCATGTGTTACCCTATGCTCCGGCCAAATTTTCCCTCTCTGATCCTTGAAAATACCTTGAAGTATTCTTCTCTCTTCCTCTTCTGTGGAACCTCTTTCTCTGCATCTTCTGTAAAAAAGCGACCCATACATCTGTGCCCCCTTGGAATGTTACCTCCTGTCTTTCCTGCCTTTTTGATGTGATCTCTCCCTCCTTTCAATTCACAGAGCATGTTTTTTGCACATTCCTTATGTCATGATGTCAACCCTGTGTTATAATTATGTACATACTGGATTGTAGGTCTTTGAGGCTAACTGTGAACTACTTACTTTTGTTGATTAGAAGCTCAAAAATACATTAAATTTAATTATGTATGTGACAAGAAATACTTATTATATGAAAAGAAGGCTGAAGAGAGAGAGTGCTAGATTTTTCCCACCAATTTGTGGCAAAGTTTCCCCAATTACTTAACCTCACAGTCTCTATATACTCACCAACAAAATGGGAATAGTAATACCTGCCTTATTTATCTTTTAGGATGGTGACAAATAAAAACTTAAAATACAGATATGAAAATACTTGAAAAGTGTTGAGAAATCTGTTGTTGGTGACAGCACCGAAGAAGTTAACAGGAATTTCTATGGAACGTTTTAAAATATGTCCAATACAAAAATTACATATTTACTAGTTTTAACTTAGCCTATGATTCAAACCCTTTGAACACCCAGGAGCTGTCATACAGATCCTAAAAGATTTTTGCAAATAAACTTTGATCTGAGAATATCTGCAACCAGTTCATTATTTCTACTTAGCTATAGATATCAGATTCTTTCTCAAAGTCCAGGTTCCATCTTATTTTATTGAAATAACATAAATTGTACTGTGTTCTGGAGCAGTGTGCCTTCCACCTGAGAAGTGGAGGTCTGTTAATCCATCATTAACAGACTCCTATGTCTTCTAGGATTTGTCATCAGTATTGTTATAACCAGGTTTCCTGACTCCTTTACTACCTTTTTCTTTTATATTAGTTTTTTGGAGTTCAGAGTTTTTGTTTGTTTGTTTTGAGTTAACTTTTTCTCAAAAAACCCAGTGTTTCCAGAACACCTGCAAGAAGCCTTCCTTTTCATGTCACCTCACTATGAGTACTTAGGTATAGTTAAAATGAGAACACTAATAGTGTAATCAAGAAGCATGTATTGAATAACCACCATGGCAGAGGCTTCATGCCAGACAATTTACATACATAATTGCACATAATCCTCACACCTACCCCACTGAGTAGGTGTTATTATCCCCATTTTATAGATGAGAAATCTGAAGCTCAGAGGGATTAAGAGTCTCTCCCAGGGTATGTCTTGATTCCAGTCCTTATTTGTCCTTTGATGATTCCAAAGCCAGGATTCTTATTTTCTCTGGTGCAATGCCTCCCAGATTTTCTTTAATTCCAGAGATATTTCTTCAAAGGCTGTCTTAACTTTAGTCTGTAGTATGTTTGCTGATGGTAAACTTTGGGATTTTCTGCTTTTACATCCTCCAAATTCCCTAGTACAGCCCTCTTGGATACCAAAGACTCAATGAGTTAATGTTGAATGAAGTGTGTCAAGGAAAAGTCTTTCATCCTTATAAATTGTGCCTCAGTTACATTAAGTATTTTGTTAGCATTGTTCTTTTCCTGGATCAGTTCTTATAGACTAATGGTTAATCCCTAAGTTTTTCTATAATGAGTTATAACCAGTTAACTTATTCGTTGTTTCCTTGGCCTCGTATTCATTCATTGATGGTTGCCTGAGGCCATCAAGGATGTACTCAACTTCATTTGATCTTTAAAAAATTCCTGAAACATCTTATAGTCATCTGTGCTCAACTTCATTTGATCTTAAAAAAGTTCCTGAAACATCTTATAGGCATCTGTTCCTTTGGTACAGGATTTCTCACCAGTGGCACCATTGACCTTTCGGTCTGGACAACTTTTTGTTACTGGGGGCTGTCTTGGCAGGATGTTTAGCAACATCCATGGCTATACCCACTAGATGCCGGTAACCCCTCCCGCGATGTGACAAAAATGTCTCCAGCCATAGCCGGATGTCCCCTGAGGAACAGACTCTCCCACCACCTCCAGTGGAGAACCACTGCTTTAGTACATTACAAACATGTAGTAATGGAGAGAGAAAAAAGAACAAAGACTTCTATCTCTACAACAAAACACACACTTCCTATTCACAGGTATCTTTTGAAGAAGCTGAGTATGTCAATTCTTAAAAATAGATTTCATTTGCTTAAATGTGGAGCATGAAATTAGGTCAATAGCCACCTTTCCCTTAAATTTATATGATACTCACTGGATTGCAAATTAGGTGAATTTTTATCCACCTTAAACACTTATATTTGAATCACCTTTTCTGTGATAAAGAAGAAAATCCGGGATATTTTGGTTCTGCTTTTCCCCCAAAATTGTGTATTTCAATCATATTAGTGAGAGTTGAGAATACGGTTGTTACTGATAGACACTGAGGGATGCCCAGGTCAAAATGGCTGTGATTTGTCTCTTCCTGAGTTAACCTGACTTTTTTTCATTCATTATCCCATCTTATTTTTCAGTTTGAAGCCATTTTCTACTTGACTTATAAAATGTACTTTACCAAACAGAACAGTTAATTACCCAAAGGGGAACCACCCTACCCAAGCTGAAATCTGGAATGCAAAATAATTAGGTATCTATGTTTTCCCTAAGCTGTCAAAGAAATCTATTTTCTGCCATAATTTTGGCAAACCCTTGATTTTCTGCTGAAGTCTGATTTCTGATTGTAAGATTGATAATGAATGTGGTTTCAGAGTATTAATCCTATCCCTTTCACAGTAGTTGTTCTCAGTGTTTACATGTTCTGACAATAGGGCTGTCTTAATAATTAGGGGATTATCCAATTACACTTCATTTCTCTTTCTTCAAGCATTCAACATACTTTAAATACAAATAACATATCTTTAGGTAATATTTGAAACTTTGGGCAACATTATTTCATTTAGTCTTCATTGGAAGTCCTGTGGGATAACTATTTTTATTGTCATGTCAAAGAGTAAAAATGAAAAGAGGCTTAGACAGTTTAAGTGGTGGATCCAAGGAGCCACAGTACTTATATATGTATATATGTATGGATGGATTTAATAAGTATTGGCCACCTAAAGTGTGCCAGGCATAAGTGAAGATCAGTGGTGCTCAACAGAAATAGAATGTAAGCCACCTAGGTAATTTAAAGTTTTCTAGTTGTCACATTAAAAAAAAATGAACAGGTAAAATTAATTAAAATTTTTTTAACATTATAGATTGGAAATATTATCATTTCAACAAGTAATTAATATAAAAATTATTCATAAGATACATTTTATTCTTTTCTTTCTACAGAGTCTTTGAAATCAAATATCACAGTACCTCCCAATTCAGAAGAGCAACTATTCAAGTGTTGTGTTTTGAGGTTGTAGTTTTGGGCAGCACCTTTGTTTTTGGGACAAACATGTGGAGGCATCTAAAACAAGCTCTCTGGCGACATGAAGTTTGCCCTCCAGTGCAAGAGTCAGAGAGTAAACAGCAATGAGTGAGCGGAAGAAGTAAACCCATGCCTTCTAGCTCAGGATCATCAACATTTTGGGGGAAGATACTGGGTGTGTAGTGCAGGTTTTCAGACTGAGTGTCAGGGCTGAGGCTGTCCAGTGAAAGTCAGCTGCTGAGAAGTGCTAGTGAAGAGTTAGGGTGAGTGAGAATGGCTCCTGGGGCCGGATGGCTTTGGGTTTGGTGAGGAGGGTGATCAAGTCTGAGACTTCAGGGAGGTGACAGGTGGAAATAGGAATGGATATTTAAGAGGAGAACATCCTGCTGGAGGCCACGGAGGGTGGGACACCCTGAGGCTGAGGCCCCTGGGGTGTCGGGGACAGAGAAGAAGGAGTCATCATGGACGGACCCTCTTGGAGAGCCTGGCAGGTTGCTGTGGGCTCCACTGAGCCCCGTTGTCTGTCTGGCAAACGACCAGCTTTCAGTGGACAGCCTGGTGTATACGCTCTCAATTAAGGGCTTTCAAAAGAAAAAAAAAAAAATGCTGATAAGAGTGTGCCTTGGTTTTTTTTCTGTTCAAATCTTTTAAAAGGCTCTTTCATGGTACTGAAGGTGAAGATGCTGAAGAGGCACCACTGACAGTACAAATGAGGACCTGATAAGTCTGGGTTTATACCTTTTAAGCTGCTCCACTCTCCTTCATTCTTTCTTTCTTGCAGTGTTTTTTTTTCGGTTTTCCTCCTGTCACTTGGAAGAGCCCCCCTTGACTGGTGTCTCCTTTGGCTCGGACCACACCTGCTTGCGCTGACCTTGGCAAGTCTGGCCCTTTAATTGCCACACAGGCTTACCTGCTCCCTGTAACATCCACGTCTCTGGCCTCATTACCGCAGCCGTACCAGAGAGGGGGAAGAGACCGTCTCCCATCCCATAGCATCCTAACCACAAGCAGGGAGGGGTGGCTCTCAGCAAAGTTGTCCAGAAGTTGTACTGCAAGTTCTCTTCTTTCTTCCTTACTCAGTTTGTCTCTCCCCACGCCCTCCATGGCCTTTATCTGATGGTGTCTGCCCCTTCCACTGAACACCTTGGCATTGGCAGAGACTCATACTTGTTTAGTTCCTGGCAAAGTCTAGGCCAAGAGAGCACAAAAGTACGTGGTGGTTAGGCCTGTCTGAGGCAAACTAAGAAACTTGGAATACAAGATTTGGATTGACTGTGAAACAGGTGTGAGAAGAGGTCCTGATAAGCCCCCCTCTTTTCTCCTGATCAATCTCAGTGCAGTCGAGACCTACTTTGAACTCACTCTGAAATAGTCACACTGGAGTATCCTAGGAAGTGCATATTTCCAAGGCCTTGTGAAGTCCACTTCTTATCTTTTAGAGAGTCTCAAGGTTTAGCAGAGCTTTAGGGGTACTCCTGGCACACACCACGTCTCTTATTATGGGCTGAGCTGTCGTGCCAGAGCTGGAGCTGGGCAGAAGGCAAGTCACTCGTTGCCACGGCTGATGGAGCAGGTCCGGTCCCTGTTTACTTTAGGGGCAATGGCGAGGCTGGTCCTGCCTCTCACAGGGCGGGCTTACATGGCAGCTTCCCTCTCAGGCACACCTGTGTCCGATTAGGAGCAGGACAAGTCTCCGGAAGGTGCCAGCGATCCTGAAGTGTCTTCGTGTTGGTCCTCCAACTTGTTTACTAGGCTTAGCTACCAGCTTGCAGTATTTTCAAGGTTTCAGAGAGGAGTCATTGCATGGCAATGAGATTTCTGACAATGGGAAACAGAGCTTTCTTTATAAGTGCTTCACTCCTGATCTCTCCCTGGTAGGGTGGGTGTGTGTGTTATGTGTGTGCACTGGAAGGGTATTTCTGCACCAGCGGGTCATCTAGTTTTCACTACCATGGACTCATTTTCTTTTTTGTTTCCATATGGAGTCCTTGTTTGGAAAGGTTTACCAAACAGAAGGACCCCCTTGTGTTTATTAATGAATTAAAAAAATTACAACACAACTGACGCTCATTGTCCAAATTCAAGCCATATAAAGGTTTAGAGTCGAAAGTGAAAGACCCTGTTTATCTGTCCCTATTTTCTTCCCCTTCCTGGAAATGACTGCTGTTACCAGTTCAGGTTACTTCTCTCCACTTCCTTTTCTATTAAAGCAATTTTGCACTTTTCTATGAACGTGTTGAGTACATAGAGAATATGCATAACGCTGTCCATGCAATACATATCTCTATCCATATCTTCTTAACCTAGGTGAGAGCATAAGTCATGTAGTATCCATGTAATAAGTGCTGTTCTGTGACCTGCTTATTTTATTCTATATTTTTCTGTATTTTTTTCTATAACATTTCTTGAAGTGATGCCTGGCCTGGCCTATTTATAGTTACATAGTATTCTGTTGTATGAATAAGCTATATTCCTTTATGGTTGAGCATCTAGTTTCCAGCTCCCACCCCTTTTGATACCATGACTATAGTACTGTAATAAGCATAAACATCTTGGCACATATACCTTTATGACGTTAAGTAATCATTATGTTTTTTGACACTGTTTTATTAACCAAAGACACATGCAACTCCTAATCAGTCTTTCTGATCAGGATGAGATCATGAGTATTATTGCATTGAGCTGAAGTAATTTTGGTCAAGAACTTAGGAATGTGATTATTTAGTTAGCCTGTTCTGCCTTATCTAGTAGACATATTTGATATCTGGTAGACTGTTTGAAATGCTAAAAATAGTCTCCAGACCTTCCCCTGACCCCATGCCACCCCATTATATGACTGCCTTTGAGAACAGAAAAGATCTTACCCTGTTTGTGAGTATATTCTACCCACCCGTGTAACTCACAGGGAAATAAAAAATTCGATAAAAAGCATAAACAATTTGACTGACTTTCTTAATAAAAGTGTCTAATTTGCCTGGCTGAATTGATTTATTTGATGAGCTTAATCAGCTTTTTTTGGGTACTTCGTAATTACTGACTATATGGACTTAGCCACATATACCAAATATACTACTGATTTTATTATTTTCAATCATAAATATCATGATAACCTAGTAATTTTTATCTTTTGGAACTTTTATAGAAGTGCTTTATAAATTATAATTTTATTGGAAACAATAATTCTGACCTAGTGGAAATAACACTATAATTTGAATCCTATAGACAGACCTGGGTTTGCATTCTGTTTACACCATGATTAGTTGTATGGTCTTGGGAAAGTCTCTTGATATCTTCGAATCTCAGATTCCTCGCATGTAAAAAATGGGTAGTAATGATACTGACTTTAACTAGAAGGGTTGTGAGGATTAAATAAAATGGTGTCTTTAAAAATACCTAGTTTAGGGCTTCCCTGGTGGCGCAGTGGTTGGGAATCCGCCTGCCAATGCAGGGGACACGGGTTCGAGCCCTGGTCCGGGAAGATCCCACGTGCCACAGAGCAACTAGGCCCGTGAGCCACAACTACTGAGCCTGCGCGTCTGGAGCCTGTGCTCCGCAACGGGAGAGGCCACGACAGTGAGAGGCCTGCGCACCTCGATGAAGAGTGGCCCCCGCTCGCCGCAACTGGAGAAAGCCCTTGCACAGAAACGAAGACCCAACACAGCCAAAAATAAAAAAAAACCCAAAAAACAAAAAACCTAGTTTATTGCTTGACATATTAGAGGCTTGTTGTTATTATTAAGCTATTATTATTATTAGCTGATAAATGGAGCATGTGTTTATATCTTTAGAAAAGATATGGCTGGGCTTCACTGGTGGCACAGTGGTTAAGAACATGCCTGCCAATGCAGGGGACACGGGTTCGAGCCCTGGTCCGGGAAGATCCCACATGCTGCGGAGCAACTAAGCCCGTGAGCCACAACTACTTAGCCTGCTCTCTAGAGCCTGTGAGCCACAACTACTGAGCCTGCGTGCCACAACTACTGAAGCCCGTGCACCTAGAGCCCGTGCTCCACAACAAGAGAAGCCACCGCAGTGAGAAGCCCCGTTCACTGCAACGAAGAGTAGCCCCTGCTCACTGCAACTAGAGAAAGCCCGTGCACAGCAACGAAGACCCAATGCAGCCAAAAATAAATAATAAATAAATAAATAAAAATTTTAAAAATGAAAAAAAAGAAAAAAAGATATGACTGAAATCAGAAGATGCCTCATTTGGCATGATAATAAGTCTTGCTATGAGAATTTAAAACTGTCTTTACAGTGTCCCTGAGAGAATAAAGTGGTTATTATAATAGTCACTTTATGCATTGGAAAACTGAGACACTGTGAGATTAAGCAAGCTCCCGTGGTGACACAGAGTGTCATTCCAGAGGGCTGGCCTCAATACTTGGCCATTAGACACACAGCTTTTGAAAGGCTGGTGCCCCTTGCAACCACCTTTAAAATACCGGAGTTGGGAGATGAGATTTGTGGCCATGAGATGACAGGAGACAATCACTCTATAGAGACAGTCCACTAGGTGAACATGGTTTGGCCCGCAGTGCATCTGAATCTTTGAAATCCCTGACTGTGCTTTAGCTAGGGGCTAATGTATTTTGGAATTCTTTTAAGAAGAGTAGGATTTTTCTTTTTCAGGTGGAATCTTTTTAATCTGCCTTTTTTTTATCTTTCACATTGAATCTGCAAACATCTCTTAAATGATTCAAATCAAATAACATATGTTTTACTTCTAAAAAATAGGTTTTTTAAAGTTTAATTAAGTTTGTGAGCCAGCAGTTGTCAAGGAACTAAGACACACACACACACACAGATGTTTGCCTATTCCTCAAGCCTCAAGTCTAGCCCAATGTTTTACAAATTACAAGTGTTAAAGGGATATTTATTAAGAATTAGGCTTGCAGAAGGACAAAACTTGGAACAAGGCTTTATACTGGCAAACATCCTGGGACTCAATTTCTTTCAGGCGTGGTGGGATTTGGCCCCCTGGGTTCAGAGTTTTGGAATGAGTGTGGGGTGAGTGTATAGGAGGGAAGAACAGCTCAAATTCTGTGGATCAGCCTTGGGCAGACAAACAACTGTAGACACACCATTTCTCTGCAAAAATTTTTTCTTTCTCATTTTGGATTCTGAATCGCATCTCATTGGCTAAAGGTTTCTTATCAACCTCCGAGTGCTCCACATTAGAAATTCACAAGTATAAGACCTTAATGAGATGTTCCTCTAAACTGCTTTTCAACATTAAGTGGTGCCCAAGAGGACCATTCCTGTGTAAAACATGTTGGTTTCTAGGGTCCCTAATGAGTATGCTTCAAGGAAACAGAGGACAGCCGCCCCTCACAATAAAAATGGAAGGTCAAAAATGTTTTTTTTAATTAAAATTTTTATTGGAGTAGAGTTGTTAACTAGCACTCTACTGTTTGGCTTGACCGCACATGGGGGTATTTTTAGGACCAGAACAAATATGTCACCCTTCCTTGTAGGGTAGATTGTATCCTTTTTTTTTTTCTTATTGGAGGAATGGATAAAGAAGATGTGGTACCTATATACAATGGAATATTACTCAGCCATAAAAAAGAACAAAATAATGTCATTTGCAGCAACATGGATGGACCTAGAGATTTTCATACTGAGTGAAGTAAGTCAGACAGAGAAAGACAACTGTCCTATGATATCACTTATATGTGGAATCTAAGAAAAAGTGGGGGGGACGACAATTGAACTTATCTACAAAACAGAAATAGAGTTACAGATGTAGAAAACAAACTTAGGGTAGATTGTATCTTAAGAAAATCCATAATTATCACTTTAAACTTAAGGCAGGAAATATTTCCAAAACTAGTCAGTAAACAGAACATTATAATCCAGCTGTTGTTGTATTTGTATAGTTTAAAGAAATGTTGGTCATATATTACTCAAAATTTTAGGGAGTTGGGCACCACCCAAATGCAGAACAGATTAATTTCATGGTTTCTATATGCATTTGCACAAATTAAAATATAATCCCTCACTTGGTTTTTTGAACCTCTTTCTTCAATTAGTTCTATATGCCGAGCCAGTCAGACAGCTGTTTTCAGAAACAGTCCAGTTTCTTCTATATGTTGTTATTTTACAGTTGAATTCCTTTATGTGTGTATGTCAATGTCACAAGACTGATGCCTGAATTGTAAGTTAACCATGCTGTATCAGTTTGCCCCAGTGAAAAGTCCTGTATATCCAATTTTGCAAAATCATTAGAAAATTTTCTGTAGAATTCTTCTTCTAAGAGTGAACGTAAACTTCTCATGGACAGTGGGAGATTTCTCATCCAAACATTGAAGAAATGATTCTTAACTTTAATCTTTTTAAAAGGAAAGCCAATTCTTGGTGAGAATATTTTAATCTTATATTTTAACAAACTTTAAAGAATTTATTGATCTCACAAAGCTTTCTAACAGCTAAATAATGAACCAAAGAAATCAACCCCAGTGGCCTCAACTTACAGTGAGGAAATCAAAAGTTGGGAGGCTAGGTGAAAATGAACTTAGTCATCAGTTAAATCCCTGTCTCCTGACTCTAAGACTAGTTACTTCTCACTGTCCTTGCTATTTCCTCTAATAATGGCATTTAACAGCTGGAGATGTATGTTTTTAGTAATTCTTAAAGGGGAACAATTAGTGAACTGTGTTTTGTTTAGGTATTTTCCCTGCTTCACTTTCTCTATATAACTTCTTTTTTGTTCACAGATGTATTAAAATATTCTTTAAGAAGTGTAATCACTTTATGAAACTAGATTTTCACGCATATGACAAAGATTAGTTGTGCATCCAGTATGTGTTTGGATTCATGATAGGCATTACCAAGAGATGGAAAAATGAGTCAGTCTCCTATATGGAACTCCAAACATTCAGAAAAAAATAATTCATGTCTATATATAAAGTACTTTCACAGACATGATCTCCTTTGAATCTGCCAATGTTATAGAATATCTTTTACGGTTATGGGAGGGTTTATGATGATATTATTATTTTTTAAATTTAAGTATATTTGATTTATAATATATTAGTTTCAGGTGTATATCAGAGTGATTCAATATTTTTTAGGTTATGCTCCATTTAAAGTTATTACAGAATAATGGCCATATTTCCCCATGCTGTTCAATATATCCTTGTTGCTTATCTATTTTATACATAGCAGTTTGCATCTCTTAATTCCATACCCATATCTTGCCCCTCCCCCTTCCTTCTTCCCACTGGTAACCACTAGTTTGTTTTCTACATGTGATGATTTATTTAACCAATTTTTCTGTCATGTTTCTACCTGTTGGGAGAGAGAGTAGAAATTTTTTGAGGGGCTGGTTGACAAATCATTCATTCATTCATGAATAAGCAAATACATTTGAGTGCTATGTTCCCGATACTGTGCTAGAAACTGGGAAAACAGCTGGTATCAAATAGATATTACACTGCTCTCAGGAACTCCAAGCTGGTGGGAAAGTAAATAGTTTCACAAATACATATATAATTGTAAAGTATGATAAATGCTATGAAGGAAAAGGATGGAATGCCATGAGAGAGTATTACAAGGAGACTTGATTTAGATTGGGGAATTAAAAGAGGCTTCTCCAAGAAGTGAACTTTCAGCTGAGACCTGAAGGCTGTGCAGTGGTTCGGCAAGGAGTGGGGAAGGGACCACTTGTGAAGTAGATGCAGGAAACAAGACAGCCTGCTTCAGGTACTGACAAGCATCGTTTGTTCAGAGCCTGCGGGTGTGGGAGACAGGGGTAGAGCTGAGGCTAGCAGGTGATTACACAGCCTCATGGATGGGTTCTCAGCCTACGCAGCCATACAATGCTCCTTCACTTATATGCCAAGTCATATGTCACTGGGAGAGGATCAAAAAAGTTAAGAGGTAGGAGGGCTGACAATGGTTATTGTTGGTTTCTTCTCTTATCCTTTTGACACTGCTGTTTACCTGTTGCCCTGGGTGTTCTCCAAGTCTGCAACTGGACCTTACAGGTCTTGCTCCTGTCAATTACCTCTTTCTGTAGTTACCTGGACCACATCTAGTTATACCTGATACATGACAGCTCTAAAGCTCAGGCTTGTGCTAAGTCAGGAACCTGGAAGCAAGAGTGGGCTTCTGCTCTAAAATAAGATTAAGTGGCTATTTTCTTCTTATTTTAACAAGGATGACTAGAGTAGTGCAAATCACTCATCAATAAGAGTATAAAGGCAGATAATATATTGTACCTTGGTATCTTTCCTCTCTGACTCCCTCTCATCTCTCTCCTAACTCTCTTTCTTCTCCTCTCCCCCTCCCTCTTTCTCTTCCTTTCTTCCTTAAGAAAACATGCACAGAGAAACTCATAAAATGTAAATATTCTGCGTAGTAATTATAAAGCAAATATTCACGCAATCTTCACTCAGGATTCGAGATAGAATGTTACTAACACTCCAAAGTCCCCAGCAGGTTCCTACCCTAAGTAGTATCCTCCCTCCCTGACAGAGATAACCACTACCCTATTGTGGTATCCTATTATGGGATTATGCTATCTCCATACCTATTATAGTATTTATTTCCTTGCTTATCTTTATAGTTTTACTACCTAATTATGCAGGCTTAAAGAATATAGTTTAATTTTGCCTGGTTTGCAGCTTCGTATAAATGGAATCACTTAGAAGGCATTCTGTTCAATCTGACTTATTTTGATTAATTGTATATCACTAGAAACTTTTATTTGGAAACAATTTAAAATTTTTAAAAAATTACAAAAATAAAATTGTACAAAGAACTCCCATTTACCTTTTGTCCAGATTTACCTACTGTTTACATTTTACCTCATTTGGTTTATTATTTATGTGTGCTCTTTCTCCTCATATATACATAATTTTTCTGAACCATTTGAGAGTAAGTTATATACACCATGGAACTTTATCCATAAACACTTTAGTGTATATCTCCTAAGAATAAGGATATTCTCTTATGTCACCATAGTATAGTGATCAATATACAAATTTATATTTATACAGTACAATCTACTGCCCATAATGCAATTTTATTAAATAACCCTTTATAGCAATTTTCTCCTTTCAGTGAAGGTTTCTCTTTAGTATAGGACCCGGTTTAGGATCAATTATTGCATTTAATTGTCATATCTTTAGTTTCCTCTAATCCTGGATAATTCCTCACCCTTTCTTCCTTTTTTCATATAATAATAACTTTTGTAATACATGCATTTCCCTACTCCTTTTTAAATAGAATGTTCCTCATTTTGTGTTTGTTTGGTCCAACATTATTTAAGATTTTTCCGTGCTGTATTTTTTGCAGTTTTTTTCATTTTTATTGCTAAATCATGTGTGTAACATTTTAAACATATGGATGCAAATGTCACAGTTAATAATTATTTCACATGTTTTTATAATTTTTGTTAAAGAGAGAAATTAACTGAACTATTATGATATTGAAGTTTCCTTTTTTGAGAAAATCCCAGCCAGTACATCTAGAGTGCTGCACCCAGTTTACCTGGTGGAAGCTACCTGATGCTGAAATGATGACCCAGAAGAAATAAACACTCTCTGAATAATCAGGATTGCAAACCCAAACCCACAAAATGATTGTAATCACAATCCTAAGGCTTCAGCTTTAAATATGTGTTCTGAAAAGACACAAAATTATCAGTCACTGAAGACATTGAACTAGGATCAGGGGCTATTAGGATGTGCAGTTAATTGGAAAATGACTAGTGATGGATAAACCTCAGAAACTCTAATATTCAGGGATGCATATGTGAGACTTTTAAAAATACTTTTAATCAAATGGGCTCAAATCCTTTTGGTTAAACCCTTTTTCTTCAATTACTGGTTCTCTTTCTGCTCAAATGAACCAGAATTCATATGTTATTTGCCTTGCCTCCATCAAGATATTCTTTCTCATGTTTAAGAGTGATCATCTTTGTTGATACTTCACTTTGAAGTCAGTACAGGGTTGCAGTATGTGATGACTTTTATGATAATAACCTTACATTTGAGCCAAAAGAATTCCAAGAACTAATTTGGTTCCAGGAAGTGGTTTTAACTTTCATTCTTCCATGTTCAAATTCTGTATTTATCTGTATCTTGCTTTTTTTTTTTTTAACATCTTTATTGGAGTATAATTGCTTTACAATGGTATGTTAGTTTCTGCTTTATAACAAAGTGAATCAGCTATACGTATACATATATCCCCATATCCCCTCCCTCTTGCGTCTCCCTCCCACCCTCCCTATCCCACCCTTTTAGCTGTTCACAAAGCACCGAGCTGATCTCCCTGTGCTATGCGGCTGCTTCCCACTAGCTATCTATTTTACATTTGGTAGTGTATATATGTCCATGTCACTCTCTCACTTCATCCCAGCTTACCCTTCCCCCTCCCCGTGTCCTCAAGTCCATTCTCTACGTCTGCGTCTTTATTCCTGTCCTGCCGCTAGGTTCTTCAGAACCATTTTTTTTTTTTTTTTAGATTCCATATATATGTGTGTAACTTGCTTTTAAAAGGTAGATGCTCTTACATTTAATATGTATATTTCCAACTTCTCCAGAACCTTAGCTTTCTTTGTAATTCTTTTCAATTGATTCAGATATTGAGATCATAGACAATATTTCCTTCTTTCTAGATTAGATGCATCTCTTTAAGAAATTGATCACTGATGGTTGAAAACAAAGTCTGGCACTGTGCTAGGTAATTCCCGCCTGATTCTTCTAACAAAGGTGTTTGCTGGATTGAGAGATAAATGGAAGGCTGAGAATTGTTATAGCATTTTGGTCATAAATAAAGGATTTTGATTTAATGATATGTTAGAATTTTAATTAGGTTTAGAGATTCTTAATTGCTGGGGAGAAATAATAATATATGTAGCTTTTTGCAGTGGGGTGGAAGGAGAAGTAAAACATCGTTATTTGAAGATAGCAGTCTGGCAGGCAAAAGGGTTTCCATGTCCACAGATGACTCACACTGAGAATAATGAGAGGTAGGTTCGAACAATGAGGCTGTACAAAGGTATCAGATTTCAAGAAAGTAAATTTTGGAGAATTGAGAAATCTGGTGAATAAGGTGCAATAAGAGGAAGTATAAAATTCACGAGCATGAAAGCAGCTGAAGAATCTTTTAAGACAGCATAATTAAAGCTCAAAGAACCTCAGGCCTTCTGAAAAAAAGAAGAATGTGGAACCTAACAAAAATAGTATGTGCATAATACACTGGAGAAAACAAGGAGAGTTGTGTAAAGATGTGAGAGAGAGAAACAAATCATTTCAGACCAATTGTCCTGTTTGCTAAACAGAAATGATAGGGGAGCTGGAGAGGTCTGCACAGAAGAGAACTGAATACAGAGTATTCTTTGAAGGTCTCGCTAAAAAAAATGGACAGAAAGAATCAAAGTTGGTTATTTTTAGTCATTGATGATGGTTGGGAAAAAGGGTGGTAAAACAATTTTTAATCCAGAATGAAAAAGGAATTTAACAAACCAAAAACAAAAACAGAAAGACATGCTTCAGAGAATAAAAGCCTAAAATAGCTGAAATGATTGATTTTAAAAAACAATCAATTTAGCTCTTCAAAAGAGAAAGTACATGGGCAACTGGGAACAATTAAATTGTAGTTTAATAAATAAATTATGAGCTTTCTAGATTTGGTTAGATGGATAATTCAAGTGCATAAGGCCGTGAAGTGGAGGATTTGGAGGAAAGTTCAGGAAGATTCCTTCGGTCCAGAGAAACAAATGTTTTGGGTCTAAAAGAGACCCAAGAGCAGAATCAGCATGGAGAAAGCCATTTGGCAGGAAGAAGGAAATGAAGCATTTTCCCCTTGTGATTGAATAAAATAAATGGTGGCTCTTGGGACTATATAGGTAAACAGGGAGACATGTCAGTGGAATATCAGACCAATTTTTTTCTTTATGATGAACTTAATTCCACTAAACATTTGTTGTGTTCTCACCCCGGGTTAGATGCTACCCACCTTTAAGCTCTCTCTAATGCTGACCCCCAGAGATATAACTATCAGAGGAAAAAGTGAGGAGCAGGTGATAGAATCTTTGAGGGCTGGAAGGAATCAAATATTATTGAGACCAACACTCTCATTTACAGATGATTAAACAGACCTAGAAAAGAAGAGACCTACTAAAGATTAACAATTGGTGAGTGTCAATGATGGAATTTTGTCCTTCATTATTTAATCTCCCCTTTTACATTGATCCCCTTCCTCACCATTTGGGGGAAATCTTTCCTTGTGGATAATCTGTCTTGGAGGAGACTGCTTCCCTTTCTCTGTGGCACTGCAGCCAAAGGAAGACCAATGACCTGGCCAATTACTCCCTTTTTCTGGGAACTTTCGCTCTGAGGGAGAGATGCAAAGATGTAGGAGGCTTGGAAGTCATCGTAACATCAATGGGACAGTGTATGGACGTGACAGTTCTTGTTGCAAGACGTTTGTTGTGGCTCCAGTTGCCAAGTCTTTAGATTTCTCTGTGTGTTGTTCACTTTCTAAGTTGGGTCTTCTGGCCTTTTGATGATTTTGCATCCTTAATGTCCCTTCAGTGATATTCTCTTTGGCTTACCATAACCAGAGTCTTGTTGTGACCATGAGCCATGTTTGGTACCCCAATACTAAGTAAGTTGAGGAAATAAGTTGGGGAAACACAAATGCCTCTCAGTTTATTTTGCTTCCTATGGCTTCATTCTTTCCAGCCAACATCAGCATCTGTCTCTACCCTGTCCACCATCACTATTTGGAGGTGATGATGTAATGAGCTGTAATGTAATGAGCAAAACTATGTAATGAGCAAAACTATGTAATGAGCAAAACTATGTACACAGGAAAAGATTTTCTAGTGGAAAAATGAACAACTCTTGTTTTTTTGCTGTTTGTTCATTGCTAACAAAAGAGAGGTATTTCCCTTTTTAGGTGTCAAGAAGATAGTCATGGATTTGTCAGATTGAAGGAATTCTCTTGCCCCAAGAGAGAACGCAGCTTTGTATTTGGATTGTTCAAAGGAGAAGAAAGGATGAAAGAAGAGGGTGGGTTCTCTCAAGGTAAGCACTTGAGTCCTGCTTTAACACGATGCTTTGGAAAGTAGCAGCATCTTTGAAAAGGTCTCATAGATGCTGAGGGACAGAACACCCAGTGCTTTAGCCTTGGCAACCTCCAAAATGTCACTGCTGCTAAATTGGCCAGAGAGATGGATACAGTCCATGGAGTCTCCACTCTCCCATGGACCATGAAAAATTGTGATACATCTTACACTTGAAGGTTGGAAAAAAAATTCATGCTTATTACCTGTTTTGTAATACTAAGCATCCAAATAAAAACCAATAGCTTCAGACAAATGGTCAAGGAGTTTGTCTATAAGGTGTCAAACATTTGAATTTTGGGGGTCCAAAGTGAGCAAAATTTACCATTATCATTTGATGTAGTGTGATGGAGCTGGTGTTGGCCTTGGCCCTTGTTGAGAAGACATAGTGGTTTCTTTTTCTTTAGAGAACAGATGGTGATGAGTAGGAACTGGGTGCAGAGTAAGGGCAGTTGCTGTTAGGGAAATTTTCTTTCACATGAGTATATCAGAAGACCTTATTTTTTGGTATCATTTGGAATTTTTACATCTCATTCCTTCATACAAGTCATTCACTTCTTCATTTAATGCCCATAAATACTTATTGAGTGAGGCACAGTTGTAGTAGTTTTAAGATTATTTTCTTATTGGGTCCTCACAACACAACTTGCAGTACAGCAGCCATTTTATCTTCATATTAAATTGACCAGGATAAATTGATAACAGTCACAGGAGTTGCCAATTTTCATCAGCTAGCAAATGGCAGAGCTGGTCAAACCCAAATCTTCAGATGGCAGGTCCCAGTGTTTGCCAACCTCCCATCCCTGCCACCCTTGAAATTGTCACTCTGAGTCAGTAACTGTGAGATTTCCAAAATCATACATAGCACAACATAGCTCTGTCCTTTGTGGTGCCATTGGTTTGTGTCCTAGTTTGTATTCTGGGAGGTGAATGAAATACTAGGTGGGAAATGGGGAAGAGAGACAGGGAAGGGAAGGCAGCCAACAAAGTGTGGGTCACTAAGCTAGTTAGTTACTGACTTGGGCCTTTGGAGCTTAATCCCACTGGGGCATTTCTGAGAGTCAGTGTAGATAGAACATACCCTTGAAATTTATCCTACCCTAGGAGTGAGGGAGCTGAGGTATTTTTATACCAACTCCTGTCTGTCCTTGTTGAGAACTGCTTCCAGGAAGCATTAATTCCTCTCACATCTGACCTGCCACATGGGTGGACAAAGTAGGCTTTGGTGCCCAGAGAAAGCAGGTTTGGGCAGTTGGGAATCAGGCCAAAATTCACTGAAGCAGAAAGGGCCTGGAGATATGGGACAAGTTTAATAACAAATGCTACATTTTGTGATGGGGTTAATGGGACAAAAATGGTAATAATAGTAATACCTAACATTTATTGAGGATTGGGGTAAGTTTTTTTTTACCTGAAGTATCTTATTTAAACCTACTAACAAACCTAGTTTTCCCACTTTACAGATGAGAAAACTGAGTCTGAGAGGGGTTAGGTAACTAGCCTCAGCTCCCATAGTTAGCAAGTGCCAGAGGGAGGATTCTAACCTACTTCTGCTTGGCTCCAAAGCACCTACTATGTCCCATGGAAAGATGTGGTTGTGTTGATTTAAGGAGTTAGAGGCATTCAGCTTCCCTCAACTTTAGTCCAGATCTGAGGCCAGCTATTAGAGTGAGGAAATGGTATGAACTGACAAATAGAGAAAGACTAGACATTTTCTAGAAAATAGATTTTGTTTGCATCATGAAGATCAAGATTTTCTGATGTGACAAGCTAGCTGTCATGGAGAAACGTATTGCGTTCGAGTGTTTCTGTCTAAGTTGTGTGCATTACCTGACTCCTGAGACAAGGTAAAGGGAGATCAAATGTGATGATAGTTGGGAAATCAATCAGGTAATTACAGTGTGGACCACACCCAGCAAATGAGTGCAGGAGACATGCTTCCATTGCCCTCGGGCAAAGAAGGGCACCCCTGAGGCCCTTCCTATTTTAGAAGAGGGTAACCCAGTTTTCCAACTCATTCACTGAAAGTTGGTGGGGAATTGGGGGACAAGAATAAGCAGATAATGTTTGAAGAGTTTACTGGTCAGAAATGATACTCTCCAACATGAAGGCCAGTGAGCCGAATCTTCTCCCTCTCCAATTGTGAGATCTGACTGTCTTCTGGCCTCTCCTAAAACTCAACAGGCTAAAGCAGGATTTAGCAACTTCAGGTAAAGAGGGATTTATTCTGGGTAAATACTTTAATTAGATTGAGAGAAAAGACCAATAGATAAGAAAGCTCCTTGAAACCCATCATGTACTACAAATTCAAAGATTTTGACGTGGTTGGACCAGAATTATAAACAGCTTCAGATCTTGTGAGTACTATGTCCCAACACACACATGATAGCTCAGAGTCAAAAGTAATTTTAGTTTTCAAAGAAGATCATATTTTTAAGAACCATTAGAACACACTGTGTTCTCAAAATTTCTTATCCTTTCATTTCTCCAAAGTTCCCTGGGCATCACCTTGCACTCTACCTTAAGATGGGTGTTGTTTCAGATGATTGTGTTCCCTGAGGAGAGGATGAAGCTGTTCCTTTTGTTGTGTCTCCCAACATCCTGAATGGTGACTATTCTCTCAGTTTCTGGATTCCCTTAACAGAGGTGTGTACCACAGGAAGTGATCTGTGTAATGCGCGTCTCAACTCTGTCTGGAAATATAAGAAAACATGCCTATCTATCTATCTATCTATCTATCTATCTATCTATCTATCATCTATCTATCTATCTATCATCTATCATCTATCATCTATCTATCCATCTCTCTTTATCTCTCTGTGTATGTATTTGTATAGATTGATATAAATTAAGATGGCTAGCTACTGTTGGACATGGTTCTCTTCAAGTGCTATCTCATTCAATAGATAAGGGAAATGAATCTCTGTCAAACTTCACAAAGTGAGATCCAGTGTTGGGACCTAAACATTCTTCAGCCTTGTTTCACATCACGTGATGAAAACACACACACACACTGCTTCAAGTTAAAATTACAGTGCAATATCACTACTTACCCACTAGAATGGCTATAGTGAAAAAGACTAAGAATGTCATGTGTGGGTGAGGGTATGGATCACCTGGAACTCTCATATACTGCTGGTGACAGTGTAATCACTTTGGAAAACTGTTTGCAGAATTTATTCAAGATAAATGCATGTTCTCTGTGACCCAGCAATTCCACTTCTAGGTATAAACCCAATAGCAATATGTTCATATGTTTCTCAAAAGATCTGTACAAAAACGTTCATAGCAGTACTATTCAAACTGAAATAGCTCCAAACTGTAAAAAAGACCAAAATGTCCATCTCCAGTGTAACAAATAAAAAGTTGTGGTATAATCATACAGTGGAATAATTTATAGCCTGAGAATTAACGAACTACAACTATATCAACAACATGGATGAATCTTACAATGTCCAGTAAGAGAGTCAGGCACAAAGGAGTACATAGGGTATATGATTCTGTGTATATGAAGTTCAGAAACAGGTATAATTAATTGGTAGTGTTAAAAGTCAGGCTAGGATTTATCCTTGGTGGGGGCGTGTAGTGATTGGGAGAGAGTACGAGGAAGTGTCTGGGTACTGATAATGATCTGTTTGTTGACCTGGTTGCTGGTTATATAGGTATATCCACTTCGTGAATAGTTATTGACTTGAGTGTAGGATATGTGCCTATTTCTGTATTTCAATAAATTACATTAAAATTATTGGTACCTCTGAAATTAGGTCAAGATGGTAGGTAATAGGTATAATTTCAAGAAAATGTATATTATTTAGACATGTATAGTGTGGCATGATCTTTTGTCACAAATTAAGGTGTTCACATCTTTGTACATTATAGCCAGACTACAAGAGAGGACAAATGGGAGAGTGAGAGATCCTCCCAAATACATCAGTTAAGGTTGAGTTGGCATTATACCAATTTATTAGAAATAAGCTGTATTTGATCTTTTCCTGCTTTTCCCATTTCTTTTTCCTCTCGTCTCTGTTTTTATACCACATAACCTATTGCTAATGTAATAGGGAAACTATTTTGTGAAATATATTCCTGTCCTTCTCTTCTTTGCATTTCCTCTTCCTTCTCTTCCCTAATTCTTTCAGACGTGCCCATTTATTTGCCTTGGAGAGGTTTAGGATTGCTACAAAGGAATGCAAAAGCAAAGACAAAACTTAGATTTTTCAGCAGGCCAATAATCTTGAAATCCAAGCTTAGTCCAGACAGAAAGGATTTTCTAGATTCTTTTAACTCCTGTTAACATATCAAGATCAAGCCCGGAAGACTCAGATCATAGACCCAGGACTCAGCTTCTTCTATAGTTCAGGATGGACACTCCTTTTTCTGCCCTCTATCTTTGATGTTTGGACTTGAGGTGTGCTGTTCTGGGGTAGAAGGATAGGAAGGCTTAGAGGAAGTGGATGGCCAGAAGCCTACCTCTTCTGGCCCTTGAAAATTATAGGAAGAAGGAAGCCAGAAGTAGAACAAGTAAGTCAGATTCCAAAAGTCTCAGCCAATCACAATCTCTCCCTTCATGACTCCCACTCTGAACTTAAACTTCACAACAACTACTTCTTCCCTTGAAATTAGTTTTCAGGTGAAACAAATTTAACTGCCTAAGGAGGGAATGATAGCTTCTTGAAACAAAAGGTCTTACTGGAAAATGGGGTTTTAATAAGGATATCTCTGCCTGTCTTCCCTAGACTGGAAGGTTGGGAGAGACGTCCAAGATCATCAAGCCCGTTTCCTTTATTGTCTAGATGAAACTGGAGTGCTTAAATGGTTTATCCTAGGTCTTACTTATAGGTAGAAGAAAGTCTAAGCCTAGAACCAGGACTACAGACTTTTAGAATCATGTGTACAAGCCTCCCAGGCTGTGTCTGCATTCTCATTTGACTTCTCTGTGTTCTGCAGACCAAGACTTGGGGCCATGGACTTGGTTATGATTTCTCTTGGCATTATATCCTAGTATGTGAAATATGCGAACTGTGCATTTGAAATAAACTAGCCATTAGGATCTGTTGACAACGTGTACCCAAAATAGACTTGTGCAATGAAATTAATGCTGTGCAAAAATCCTCAGCCCTTTTAAGAATGTTTCTCTGTAAACTCTTTGGAAAACCATACTCTTAAAAAAATCCAATTCAGTCATCACGGTTCCAATTTGGAGAATTCTTTATCTGTTAGTGTTTTTACAGGGCACAAATTAAGATGCATAAAACAACGGTTTTTATTTTCCCACACCATTGAATGGGAAATTAACAGACTCTAGGGCTGAAAATAATGATTTAACATGATATAAACCTACTTTTTCAAGAAAATGAATATAGCAACTGCATAAGGTTCTGTATCTGGAAATTCATTAAATTCATCCATACACCAGCGAGTCGTCATCCACTCATGTACACAACGAAAGAGCATTCTTCCTAAAAAAATAAGTTAGGAGGGGATTGTGGGTTGAGGGAAATGGTATGGCAAAGAAACCAATGAATGAAAAAATGAGTAACCAGCTAGGACGAAGGAAATACTAATTCACATTCATAGAAGGAGCTTTGGAATTCTCAGGAAATGAAGCTTCTCTTGCCTGTCTACCTTTAGCTCCTACAGTCAAAGGCTGGGATTTCAAAATGGTTTATGCTAGAGAGTAATCACATCTACTGAGAGGTCCTCCTTATGGTTCTGTGCCTTTGTACAGGCCCGACAAAGTTATGCCTATGATGGCTGGCAAAGTCATTCACCACCTCTTCTGCGCTGTCATGCTCTAAGTCAGTTTAGGAGCCTTCCTACCCGACCATGACAGTAGCTGCTGGAACCTCTGAGGCTTAGTGAGTGACACTGATAAATGGGGTCTTTGTGGCCTGTGAAGAGTTGATCATAATTGAAATGAGTCTTACAAAGGGATCATCAGAAAGACAACTCAAGTAAAACTACAGTGGTTTCCCTCTAGGCAATGAGCAGGAAGGACAAAGTATGGTGGGAGTTTCTAGACACCTTTCCCCATCTCTGGGCTCATGGAAAGACTAACTTACCTAGAAAAGCCAAGGAAAGCCTTCTTTTACTCAAAGCTTGCCAAATGCGAAAGGAAAACACAGTGGCGTGAGTGAAAGGAGTCCTGTAACCCTCTTAACTGTTTCTTCCCTGTCCTTCCAGAAAAGGTTTATGCAAACGCTAGTGAATATATCCAACTGTATCTATACATATACCTATATTTCTCTCTATACTTGTTCTTTTCTTTCTTTGTATAAATGAGATTACAGACTATATATTTCTCGTACTTTGATATTAGGAGATTCTTTTAAAATAACATATGTAAATCTAATTCTCTTTTAGCAGCTGCTCAGTACTCTATTGTATGGAGGTATAATAATTTCTTGGTGCAAATTAATTTTTTAAAAGTTTTTTGTTATAGATACATCTGTTTATTCAGGAGACTATATCCATTGGATTTGTTGGGTCAAAGGCATGTATATTTAAAATTTTGATAGCTATTACCAAACTGTTCTCCAAAATTGTTGCACTATTTTATATGTTCACCAACAATAAATGAGAAAACCTGTCTCCACAAAACTATCAAGCATGTCAGATTTTCATTAAAGTTCTAAATATTAAAAAAAAAATTCATTTTATAATTGAGAGAGTAAAAGAATCCCATTGTTTTGACTTGCATATATTTAATTATGTGTGAAATCAAGGATCTTTTATATATTTATTAGCTATTTGTATTTCATTTTCTTTGAACTACCCATTGATAGTATTTCCTCATTTTACTATCAGGTTTTTACTCTTTTTACTGATTTGTTAAAGTCCTATGTACATGATGGCAAATCTTGCCTTTTCTGTTTTTCATTTTTTTTTTTGAGCTATCTACTTACATACACTCATAAACATAGATATATATACATATTCCTTTAGATGTTTCATAATTTTTCTTTATGTCTTCTAGATTTTGTGGACTGCTAGAAAGTTTTTAGGATTAGGGAATTTAAAAACTGGATTTAAGTTTATTTCAATTTATTTTTGGTCTCTTTCAGTTTTTCTAAAATGAAGTTCCATGGGCTCCTCCAAACAATGCCAATTTTATTTTATCTTCACGTGATGAAGTTCTAGAACCACTATGGAGGTGCAGAATGAAAACACACATCTCTTTTGGGAATGCTGATTAAATTCATTAAGGAAGGGATGCTTCCCCTCTTCTAAAGAGAGAACTCCTCTGTTCTAGGGGGAAAGGACTTGGGCTTAAAGATTATCACACTTAACCCTACAAAGAAGGGGTCAGCAAAGGTGCCATCTAAACTTGAGCAAATTTTCAGTGTTCTATCAAGGAAGGATGGCTTGCTCACAGACAGGCAAAATGGGGACAACACCACTCAGGGTGAAGAAGGTCTCTGTCATACGTCAAGTTTACATTCCAGGAAAATATAGCTTATAGAAAGGAGATTTACAGAGTTGGTTATTTTCCCATAAGAACTAATATAAAAAGTTTAAATGTGTTCTGACTACCACCATGCAGCAAACACACATACCCATCCATACTACTCAAACTCATTAAATAATACAAAATTTATATAAATAACAAATATTTTGAAATTTTATAATCTTTCTGACCTTAACATAATTGTTTCTGGGCTTGATGAAAGAATTAGGGGGACATCTAAGATACTGGAGGAAGGGCAAGGGCTATGTAAGCTATTTTAGAGACCAATGGTCATGGAAGGCCCATCTACCCCCATCCCCATCAATTCCACACCTACATCCAGATACTGATAGATGAGGAGAGGTCTAAGGTAGTTGTAGCCTAAAAGTCCTTACTCTGTCTCCTCTTCACCCTTACCTGAGAGTTTAAGCAGTGTTTCTACAATAAATTTTACTGTTTGCAAATTTTGGAGATTAATCCTTTGTCAGTTGCTTCATTTGCAAATATTTTCTCCCATTCTGAGGGTTGTCTTTTGGTCTTGTTTATGGTTTCCTTTGTTGTACAAAAGGTTTTAAGTTTCATTAGGTCCCATTTGTTCATTTTTGTTTTTATTTCCATTTCTCTAGGAGGTGGGTCAAAAGGATCTTGCTGTGATGTATGTCATAGAGTGTTCTGCCTATGTTTTCCTCTAAGAGTTTTACAGTGTCTGGCCTTACATTTAGGTCTTTAATCCATTTTGAGTTTATTTTTGTGTATGGTATTATGGAGTGTTCTAATTTCATTCTTTTACATGTAGCTGTCCAGTTTTCCCAGCACCACTTATTGAAGAGGCTGTCTTTTCTCCATTGCATATTCTTGCCTCCTTTATCAAAAATAAGGTGACCATATGTGCGTGGGTTTATCTCTGGCTTTTCTATCCTGTTCTATTGATCTATATTTCTGTTTTTGTGCCAGTACCATACTGTCTTGATTACTGTAGCTTTGTAGTATAGTCTGAAGTCCAGGAGCCTGATTCCTCCAGCTCCATTTTTCTTTCTCAAGATTGCTTTGGCTATTCGGGGTCTTTTGTGTTTCCATACAAATGCAGCTTAATATCAAAAAAACAAAAAACCCAATGCAAAAATGGGCATTGCATTGCTTAAATAGACTTAAATAGACATTTCTCCAAAGAATATATACAGATTGCCAACAAACACATGAAAGGATGATCAACATCACTAATCATTAGAGAAATGCAAATCAGAACTACAATGAGGTATCACCTCACACCAGTCAGAATGGCCATCATCAAAAAATCTACAAACAATAAATGTTGGAGAAGGTGTGGAGGAAAGGGAACCCTCTTGCACTGTTGGTGGTAATATAAATTGATACAGCCACTATGGAGAACAGTATGGAGGTTCCTTAAAAAACTAAAAATAGAACTACCATACGACCCAGCAATCCCACTACTGGGCATATACCCTGAGAAAACCATAATTCAAAAAGAGTCATGTACAACAATGTTCATTGTAGCTCTATTTACAATAACCAGGACATGGAAGCAACCTAAGTATCCATCATCAGATGAATGGATAAAGAAGATGTGGCACATATATACAGTGGAATATTACTTAGCCATAAAAAGAAATGAAATTGAGTTATTTGTAGTGAGGTGGATGGACCTAGAGTCTGTCATACAGAGTGAAGTAAGTCAGAAAGAGAAAAACAACTACCATATGCTAACACATATGTATGGAATCTAAAAAAAAAAAAAAAGGTTCTGAAGAACCTAGGGGCAGGACAGGAACAAAGATGCAGACGCAGAGAATGGACTTGAGGACACGGAGAGGGGAAGGGTAAGCTGAGATGAAGTGAGAGAGTGGCACGGACATATATTCACTACCAATGTAAAATAGAGAGCTAGTGGGAAGCAGCCACACAGCACAGGGAGATCAGCTCTGTGCTTTGTGACCACCTAGAGTGGTGGGATAGGGAGGGTGGGAGGGAGATGCAAGAAGGAGGAGATATGGGGATATATGTATATGTATAGCTGATTCACTTTATTATAAAGCAGAAACTAACACACTACTGTAAAGCAATTATACTCCAATAAAGATGTTAAAAAAAAAAATCTTACTGTTGAAAACCACGTTTTGTTCTCTAAGCCAGACTGTCGTGATCCTTACCAATGCAAAAGACAGTAATTTACGGCAAAATTTGTCCTATGTAATTAAAAGATGTAAATGCAAAACAACTGGTGGAAGTTTGCTTTAATTTTTTATTTCTAATTTATTTTTAATTTTTAAAAAATAAAAAAAATATGCAATTTTTAAAGGTTACTTTCCATTTACAGTTATTACAAAGTATTGGCTACATTTCCCATGTTGTACAATATATCCTTGAGCCTATCTTACACCCAATAGTTTGTACCTCCCTCCCCCACCCCTATATTGCCCCTCCCCACCTCCCCACTGGTAACCACTAGTTTGTTCTCTGTACCTGTGTGTCTGCTTCTTTTTTTGTTACATTCGTTAGTTTCTTGTATTTTTTAGATTCCACTTATAAGTGCTATCATACAGTATTTGTCTTTCTCTGTCTGACTTATTTCACTTAGCATAATGCCCTCAAGGTATCTATGCTGCTGCAAATGGCAAAATTTCATTCTTGTGTGTGTGTGTGTGTGTGTGTGTGTGTGTGTGTGTTTTAACATCTTTATTGGAGTATAATTGCTTTACAATGTTGTGTTAGTTTCTGCTTTATAACAAAGTGAATCAGCTATACATATACATATATCCCCATATCCCCTCCCTCTTGCGTCTCCCTCCCACCCTCACTATCCCACCTCTCTAGGTGGTCACAAAGCACAGAGCTGATCTCCCTGTGCTGTGTGGCTGCTTCCCACTAGCTCTCTATTTTACATTGGTAGTGAATATATGTCCGTGCCACTCTCTCACTTCGTCTCAGCTTACCCTTACCCTCCCCGTGTCCTCAAGTCCATTCTCTGCGTCTGCATCTTTATTGCTGTCCTGCCCCTGGGTTCTTCAGAACCACTTTTTTTTTTTTAGATTCCATATATATGTGTTAATATATGGTATTTGTTTTTCTCTTTCTGACTTATTTCACTCTGTATGACAGACTCTAGGTCCATCCACCTCACTACAAATAACTCAATTTCATTTCTTTTTATGGCTGAGTAATATTCCATTGTATATATGTGCCACATCTTCTTTATCCATTCATCTGTTGATGGAAACTTAGGTTGCTTCCATATCTTGGTGATTTTAAACAATGCTGCTATGAACATTGGGGTGCATGTATCTTCCTGAATTAGTATTTTTGTTTTTTGGGGATATATACCCAGGATTGGAATTGCTGGATGATATGGTAGTTCTATTTTTAGTTTTTCTAGGTTTTTGAGAACCCCCCGTACTGTTTTCCACAATGGCTCACCAATTTATATTCCCACCAACAGTGTACATGGGTTCCCTTTTCTCAACATCCTTGCCAGCATTTGTAATTTGTGTTCTTTTTGATCATAGCCCTTCTGACATGTATAAGGTAATATCTCATTGTGGTTTTAATTTGCATTTCCCTGATGATCAATGATGCTGAACATCTTTTCATGTGCCTGTTGGCCATCTTCATTTCCTCTTTGGAAAAATGTCTGTTCGGTTCTTCTGCCCATTTTTAATTGTTTTTTTTTATTTTCTTTTTTTTTTTGATGTTGAATTGCATGAGCTGTTTATACATGTTGGACATTAACCCCTTGTCAGTCATATCATTTGCAAATATATTTTCCCATTTAGTAACTTGTCTTTTCATTTTGTCAATGGTTTCCTTTGCTGTTCAAAAGCCTGTAAGATTAGGTCCCATTTGTTTATTTTTTGATTTTCTTGTTTTTTTGAATTTTATTTTAATTTATTTTTTTATACAGCAAGTTCTTATTAGTTATCTATTTTATACATATGAGTGTATATATGTCAATCCCAATCTCCCAATTCATCCCACCACCACCACCACCCCCCACCCCTGCTTTCCCCCCTTGGTGTCCATACGTTTGTTCTCTACATGTGTCGATATTTCTGCCTTGCAAACGTGTTCATCTGCACCGTTTTTCTAGATACCACATATATGCATTAATATATGATATTTGTTTTTCTCTTTCTGACTTACTTCACTCTGTATGATAGTCTCTAGATCCATCCACATCTCTACAAAAGACCCAATTTCATTCCTTTTTATGGCTGAGTAATATTCCATTTTACATATGTACCACATCTTCTTTATCCATTCGTCTGTCAATGGGCTGTTAGGTTGCTTCCATGACCTGGCTATTGTAAATAGTGCTGCAATGAACATTGTTGTACATGACTCTTTTTGAATTATGGTTTTCTCAGGGTATATGCCCAGTAGTGCGATTGCTGGGTCATATGGTAGTTCTATTTTTAGTTTTTTAAGAAACCTCCATACTGTTCTCCATAGTGGCTGTATCAATTTACATTCCCACCAACAGTACAAGAGGGTTCCCTTTTCTCCACACCGTCCCCAGATTTGTTCTTTGTAGATTTTCTGATGATGCCCATTCTAACTGGTGTGAGGTGATACCTCATTGTAGTTTTGATTTGAATTTCTCTAATAATTAGTGATGTTGAGCAGCATTTCATATTCCTCCTGGCTATCTGTATGTCTTCTTTGGAGAAATGTCTATTTAGGTCTTCTGCCCATTTTTGGATTGGGTTGTTTTATTTTTTTTATTTTTATTTTTTTTTAACATCTTTATTGGAATATAATTGCTTTACAATGGTGTGTTAGTTTCTGCTTTATAACGAAGTGAATCAGTTATACATATACATATGTCCCTATACCTCTTCCCTCTTGCATCTCCCTCCCTCCCACCCTCCCTATCCCACCCCTCTAGGTGATCACAAAGCACCGAGCTGATCTTCCTGTGCTATGCGGTTGCTTCCCACTAGCTATCTATTTTACGTTTGGTAGTGTATATATGTCCATGCCACTCTCTCACTTTGTCACAGCTTACCCTTCCCCCCCCCATATTCTCAAGTCCATTCTCTAGTAGGTCTGTGTCTTTATTCCCGTCTTACCACTAGGTTCTTCATTACCTTTTTTTTTCCCCCTTAGATTCCATATATATGTATTAGCATACAGTATTTGTTTTTCTCTTTCTGACTTACTTCACTCTGTATGACAGGCTCTAGGTCCATCCACCTCACTACAAATACCTCCATTTCGTTTCTTTTTATGGCTGAGTAATATTCCATTGTATATATGTGCCACATCTTCTTTATCCATTCATCTGATGATGGATACTTAGGTTGCTTCCATGTCATGGCTATTGTAAATAGAGCTGCAATGAACATTTTGGTACATGACTCTTTTTGAATTATAGTTTTCTCAGGGTATATGCCCAGTAGTGGGATTGCTGGGTCATATGGTAGTTCTATTTTTAGTTTTTTAAGGAACCTCCATACTGTTCTCCATAGTGGCTGTATCAATTTACATTCCCACCAACAGTGCAAGAGTGTTCCCTTTTCTCCACACTCTCTCCAGCATTTATTGTTTGCAGATTTTCTGATGATTGCCATTCTGACTGGTGTGAGGTGATATCTCAATGTAGTTTTAATTTGCATTTCTCTAATGATTAGTGATGTTGAACATTCTTTCATGTGTTTGTTGGCAATCTGTATATCTTCTTTGGACAAATGTCTATTTAGGTCTTCTGCCCATTTTTGGATTGCGTTGTTTTATTTTTAATACTGAGCTGCATAAGCTGTTTATATATTTTGGAGATTAATCCTTTGTTAGTTGCTTCATTTGCAAATATTTTCTCCCATTCTGAGGGTTGTCTTTTCATCTTGTTTATAGTTTCCTTTGCTGTGCAAAGGCTTTTAAGTTTCATTAGGTCCCATTTGTTTATTTTTGTTTTTATTTCCATTTCTCTAGGAGGTGGGTCAAAAAGGATTGTGCTGTGGTTTATGTCATAGAGTGTTCTACCTATGTTTTCCTCTAAGAGTTTGATAGTGTCTGGCCTTACATTTAGGTCTTTAATCCATTTTGCGTTTATTTTTGTTTATGGTGTTAGGGAGTGTTCTAATTTCATTCTTTTACATGTAGCTGTCTGGTTTGCCCAGTACCACTTATTGAAGAGGCTGTCTTTTCTCCATTGTATATTCTTGCCTCCTTTATCAAAAATAAGGTGACCATATGTGCATGGTTTTATCTCTGGGCTTTCTATCCTGTTCCATTGATCTATATTTCTGTTTTTGTGCCAGTACCATATTGTCTTGATTATTGTAACTTTGTAGTATAGTCTGAAGTCAGGAGTCTGATTCCTCCAGCTCCGTTTTTTTTCCCCTCAAGATTGCTTTGGCTATTTGGGGTCTTTTGTGTCTCCATACAAATTGTGAAATATTTTGTTCTAGTTCTGTGAAAAATGCCATTGGTAGTTTGATAGGGATTGCATTGAACCTGTAGATTGCTTTGGGGAGTATAGTCATTTTCACAATATTAATTCCTTCAATCCAAGAACATGGTATATCTCTCCCTTTGTTTGTGTCATCTTTGATTTCTTTCATCAGTGTCTTAGAATTTTCTGAGTACAGGTTTTTTACCTCCTTAGGTAGGTTTATTCCAAGGTATTTTAATCTTTTTGTTGCAATGGTGAATGGGATTGTTTCCTTACTTTCTCTTTCTGATCTTTCGTTGTTAGTGTATAGGAATGCAAGAGATTTCTGTGAATTAATTTTGTATCCTACAACTTTACCAAATTCATTGATTAGGTCTAGTAGTTTTCTGGTGGCATCTTTAGGATTTCTATGTATAGTATCATGTCATTGGCAAACAGTGACAGTTTTAACTTCTTTTCCAGGTTGGATTCTTTTTATTTCTTTTCCTTCTCTGATTGCCATGGCTAGGACTTCCAAAACTATGCTGAATAATATTGGTGAGTGTGGCCATACTTGTCTTGTTCCTGATCTTAGAGGAAATGTTTTCAGTTTTTCACCATTGAGAATGATGTTTGCTGTGGGTTTGTCTTTTATGGCCTTTATTATGTTGAGGTAGTTTCCCTCTTTGCCCACTTTCTGGAGAGTTTTTATCATAAATGCGTGTTGAATTTTGTCAGAAGCTTTTTCTGTGCCTATTGAGATGATCATATGGTTTTTCTTCTTCAATTTGTTAATATGGTGTATCTCATTGATTGATTCGCATATAGGGAAGAATCCTTGCATCCCTGGGATAAATCTCACTTGATCATGGTGTATGATCCTTTCAATGTGTTGTTGGATTCTGTTTGCTAGTATATTGTTGAGGATTTTTACATCTATATTCATCAGTGATATTGGTATGTAATTTTCTTTTTTTGTAGTATCTTTTTCTGGTTTTGGTATCAGGGTGATGGTGGCCTCGTAGAATGAGTTTGGGAGTGTTCCTTCCTCTGCATTTTTTGGGAAGCATTTGAGAAGGATGCGTGTTGACTCTTCTCTAAATATTTGATAGAATTCACCTGCGAAGCCATCTGGTCCTGGACTTTTGTTTGTTGCAAGATTTTAATCACAGTTTCAGTGTCATTACTTGTTATTTGTCTGTTCATATTTTCTGCTTCTTCCTGGTTCAGTCTTGGAAGGTTATACCTTTCTAAGAATTTGTCTATTTCTTCCAGGTTATCCATTTTATTGGCATAGAGTTGCTTGTAGTAGTCTCTTTTGATGCTTGTATTTCTGCGCTGTCCATTGTAACTTCTTCTTTTTCATTTGTCATTTTATTGATTTGAGTACTCTCCTTCTTTTTTTTTGATGAGTTTGGCTAACTGTTTATCAATTTTGTTTACCTTTTCAAAGAACCAGCTTTTAGTCTTGTTGATCTTTGCTATTGTTTTCTTTTTTTCTATTTCATTTATTTCTGCTCTGATCTTTATGATTTCTTTCCTTCTACTAACTTTGGGTTTTGTTTGTTGTTCTTTCTCTAGTTTCTTTAGGTGTAACGTTAGATTGTTTATTTGAGATTTTTCTTGTTTCTTGAGGTAGGATTGTATTGCTATAAACTTCCCTCTTAGAAGAACTGTTTTTGCTGCATCCCATAGGTTTCTAAAACTTATTATTTATTTATTTTTGACTCTGTTAGGTCTTCATTGCTGAAGGTGGGCTTTCTCTAGTTGTGGCAAGTGGGGACTACTCTTTGTTGTGGTGCATGGGCTTCTCATTGTGGTGGCTTCTCTTGTTGCTCTGCAGCATGTGGGATCTTCCCGGACCAGGGCTTGAACCCATGTCCTCTGCATTGGCAGGCGGATTCTTAATCACTGTGCCACCATGGAAGCCCTGTCCCATAGGTTTTGGATGGTCATGTTTTCGTTGTCATTTGTCTCTAGGTATTTTTTGATTTCCTCTTTGACTTCTTCAGTGATCTCTTGGTTATTTAGTAACGTATGGTTTAGCCTCCATGTGTTTGTGTTTTTTACATTTTTTCCCCCTGTAACTGATTTCTAACCTCATAGCATTGTGGTCGGAAAAGACGCTTGATATGATTTCAATTTTTTTAAATTTACCAAGGCTTGATTTGTGACCCAAGATGTGATCTATCCTGGAGAATGTTCTGTGTGCACTTGCAAAGAAAATGTAATCTGCTGTTTTTGGATGGAATGTCCTATAAATATCAATTGAATCTATCTGGTCTACTGTGTCATTTAAAGCTTGTGTTTCCTTATTAATTTTCTGTTTGGATGACCTGTCCATTGGCGTAAGTGAGATGTTAAAACCACCCACTATTATGGTGTTACTGTCAATTTCCTCTTTTATAGCTCTTAGCAGTTGCCTTATGTATTGAGGTGCTCCTATGTTGGGTGCATTTATATTTATAATTGTTATATCTTCTTCTTGGATTGATCCCTTGATCATTATGTAGTGTCCTTCCTTGTCTCTTGGAACATTTTTTATTTTAAAGTCTATTTTATCTAAGTATTGCTACTCCAGCTTTCTTTTGATTTCCATTTGCATGGAATATCTTTTTCCATCCTCTCACTTTCAGTCTGTATGTGTCCCTAGGTCTGAAGTGGGTCTCTTATAGACAGTATATAGATGGGTCTTGTTTTTGTATCCATTCAGCAAGCCTGTGTCTTTTGGTTGGAGAATTTAATCCATTCATGTTTAAGGTAATTATCAATATGTATGTTCCTGTGACCATTTTCTGAATTGTCCTGGGTTTGTTTTTGTAGGTCCTTTTCTTGTCTTGTGTTTCCCACTTAGAGAAGTTCCTTTAGCATTTGTTGTAGAGCTGGTTTGGTGGTGCTGAATTCTCTTAGCTTTTACTTGTGTATAAAGCTTTTGATTTCCCCATTGAATCTAAATGAGATCCTTGCTGTGTAGAGTAATCTTGGTTGCATGTTCTTCCTCTTCATCACTTTAAATATATCGTGTCACTTCCTTTTGGCTTGTCGAGTTTCTGCTGAGAAATCAGTTGTTATCCTTATGGGAGTTCCCTTGTATGTTATTTGTCGTTTTTCCCTTGTTGCTTTTAATAATTTTTCTTTGTCTTTAATTTTTGTCAGTTTGATAACTATGTGTCTTGACATGTTTCTCCTTGGGTTTATCCTGCCTGGGACTCTGTGCTTCCTGGACTTGAGTGGCTATTTGCTTTCGCATGTTAGGGAAGTTTTTGACTATAATCTCTTCAAATATTTTCTCGGGTCCTTTCTCTCTCTCTTCTCCTTCTGGGATCCCTATAATGTGAGTGTTGTTGCATTTAATGTTGGTCCAGAGTTCTCTTAGGCTGTCTTCATATCTTTTCATTCCTTTTTCTTTATTCTATTCCGTGGCAGTGAATTCCACCATTCTGTCTTCCAGGTCATTTATCCGTTCTTCTGCCTTAGTTATTCTGCTATTGATTCCTTCTAGTGTCTGTTTCATTTCAGTTATTGTATTGTTCATCTCTGTTTGTTCTTTAATTCTTCTAGGTTTTTGTTAAACATTTCTTGCATTTTCTCGATCTTTGCCTCCATCCTTTTTCCGAGGTCCTGGATCATCTTCACTATCATTATTCTGAATTCTTTTTCTGGAAGGTTTCCTATCTCCACTTCATTTAGTTGTTTTTGTTGGGTTTTATCTTGTTCCTTCATCTGGTACAGAGTCCTCTACCTTTTCATTTTGTCTGTTTTTCTGTGAATGTGGTTTTCATTCCACAGGCTGCAGGATTGTAGTTCTTCTTGCTTCTGCTGTCTGCCCTCTGGTGGATGAGGCTATCTAAGAGGCTTGTGCAAGCTTCCTGGTGGGAGGGACTGATGGTGGGTAGAGCTAGCTGTTGCTGTGGTTGGCAGAGCTCAGGAAAACTTTAATCAGCTTGTCTGCTGATGGGTGTGGCTGAGTTACTTCCCTTTTGGTTGTTTGGCCTGAGGTAACCCAGCACTGGAGGCTACATTCTCTTTGGTGGGGCTAATGGTAGACTCTGGGAGGGCTCGTGCCAAGGAGTATTTCCCAGAGCTTCTGCTGCCAGTGTCCTTGTCCCTGTGGTGAGCCACAGCCACCCTCCCCAGAGACCCTCCAACACTAGCAGTTAGGTCTGGTTCACTCTCCTATGGGTTCTTCTCCTTCCCCCTGGGTCCTGATGTGCACACTATTTTGTGTGTTCCTTCCAAGATTGGAGTCTCTGTTTTCCCCAGTCCTGTAGAAGTTCTGCAATCAAATCCTGCTAGCCTTCAAAGTCTGATTCTCTGGGAATTCCTCCTCCCATTGCTGGACCCCCAGTTTGGGAAGCCTGACGTGGGGCTCAGAGCTTTCACTCCAGTGGGTGGACCTCTGTGATATAATTGTTCTCCAGTTTTTGAGTCACCCACCCAGCGGTAATGAGATTTGATTTTATTGTGATTGCGTCCCTCCTACTGTCTCATTGTGGCTTCTCCTTTGTCTTTGCATGTGGAGTATGTTTTTTGGTGAGTTCCAGTGTCTTCCTGTCGATGATTGTTCAGCAGTTAGTTGTGATTCTGGAGCTCTAGCAAAAAGGTCATTCTACTCCATCATCTTGAACGAAACTCCCCATTTGTTTATTTTTGCTTTTATTTTCTTTACTTTAGGAGACAGATCCAAAAAAATGTTGCTGCAATTTATGTCAAAGAGTGTTCTACCTATGTTTTCCTCTAGGAGTTTTATAATATCCAGTTTTACATTTAGGTCTTCAATTCATTTTGAGTTTATTTCTGTATATGGTGTTAAAAAATGTTCTAATTTTATTCTTTTACATGTAGCTGTCCAGTTTTCTGCGTACCACTTATTGAAGAGACTGTCTTTTCTCCATTGTATATTCTTGCCTCCTTCGTCATAGATTAATTGACCATAAGTGCATGGGTTTATTTCTGGGCTCTCTATCCTATTCCATTGATCTATGTGTCTGTTTTTGTGCCAGCACCATAATATCTTGATTGCTGTAGCTTTGTAGTATAGTTTGAAGTCAGGGAGTGTGATTCCTCCAGCTCTGTTCTTCTTTCTCAAGATTGTTTTGGTTATTCGATGTCTTTTGTGTTTCCATACAAATTTTAAATTTAAAGATAAAGAAAAACTATTAAAAGCAGCAAAGGAAAAGCAACAAATCACATACAAAGGAACTCCTATAATGCTATCAGCTGATTTTTCGGCAGAAACTCTGCAGGCCAGAAGGGAGTGTCACAATATATTTAAAATAATGAAAGGGAAAAACCTACAACCAAGAATGCTCTACCCAGCAAGGCTCTCATTCAGACTCAATGGAGAAATCAAAAGCTTTACAGACAAGCAAAAGCTAAAAGAGTTCAGCACCACCAAACCAGCTTTACAACAAATGTTAAAGGAACTCCTCTAGGTGAAAAAGAAAGGCCATTACTAGAAACAAGAAAATTATGAAATGAAAAAGCTCACCAGTAAAGGCAAACACATATTAAAGGCAGGAAATTATACAAACAAAGCCAGTAGAGAAGTTAAAAGACAAAAGTAGTAAAATCATCAAATTCATATTAATCAGTTAGTTAAGGGATAGACAAAACATTAGATGTAAAATATAATATCTAAAACAGTAGCTGCGAGGAGAGGAGAGTATAAATGAAGTGTTTTTAAAATGCATTTGAAATTAAGAGATCAACAAGTTAAAACAATTATATGTATATATATAGATTGCTATACACAAACCTCATGGTAACCACAAACCAAAAATCTGTAATAGATATACAAGCAAAAAAGGAAAAGGAATCTAAACATAACAATAAAGATAGTCATCATATCACAAGAGAAGAGAACAAAAGAAGAAAAAAGAGGAAAAAAAGACCTACAAAAACAAATCCAAAACAATGATCACAATGGCATTAATAACATACAGATCGATAATTATCAGTTCCTTAAATGTAAATGGATTAAATTCTGCAACCAAAACACATAGAGTGGCTGAATGGATAAAAAAACAAGACCCATATATATACTGCCTACAAGAGACTCAATTCAGATCTAGAGACACATACAGACTGAAAGTTAGGAGATGGAAAAAGGTATTCCATTATAACTCCCAGGGCCCCTCTAGCTCTCCCTCAACCCTCTGCAGAGTATTCCTTTACTTTTATCATTTGAAAATGCCAGATCCATTTTTATTTGATAGAAGGCAAACAATTCCACTAAGTACAGTTAAGCAGCTTTATTCACAGCTGAAGCATGCATCCATTGATTCATGATGATGAAAAGATGGAATCCCCTCTTCCAACAGTGGCTTAAAAAGATTCTCCAGAGTTAGCCATGTGTAGGAATCTTTCATAAATTAAGCAAGACAAATACAAGTTAGCTGCAATGAGGATCACATGCTCAATTATTCTATTGAAAATACTGTTGTAGAAAACATTTCCAGTTAATACCTCAGTGCTAATTGTTTTCTTCTTTTTATATTTAATTAATAGAATCTTGGAAAAGAAACAAACCTTTTTTTAACCTAGTACAGTACTTTCATGGTCCAGAAAAGGGAAATGGATTCCAAAGAGATTAAAGGAATTGTTTAAGGTTATATAGCTTGTAACAAAATTGGGTCTAGAACTTGGATTTCCTGGCTTATACTCTAGTGCTCTTTTTGTTGTCACACTCTTTCTGACTTCATCCCAGATTAACAGAGAATAATGTCCCAAGAGATATGAGTTGTTCTCTGTGCTGGCTACACATTCAGAACCATTATAGAAGCTTTTAAAAATACAGATGCATGGGACCTACACTCACTGATTCTTACTTTTACTTGGTCTGTGGTGAACATTGAACAGGAGCAGTAGTTTATAAAAACTTCCCCCCCATAATGGTAATTTTTAGCTGGGTTTGAAGCTCACTGGAATAACAGATCAGGCAATTTTGTGCATTTCTCTTTCAAACTTTGTAATTCTTGTTGGTATAAGACCACAGACATTCTTTGTTAAACTTTGCACCATACAAATCTCCCATTAACCTTATTTTACTTTTGACTAATTTTTCTTTAAAATTTCTGAGTATTTAGAAAAATAAAGGGAATAGTAATTTACAAAACATGGGTGTTTCTACCACCCAGCATTGACACTTGTTAATATTTAATCACATTTGCTGAGTCTTTTAAAATTATATTATTAACTGAAATGAAACTCTGCAGACAAAGTTGAAGTATACCTTTTGGGGCTCTCGTTTTATTCCCAGGTTCTTCTCTTTATGATTACGTTAAAAGCCCAGACAAATGATTCACTCCTTTCTTCACTCCCTCCCCCTCCTAACAATCCAGAGGAAGGGCCTATTTGCAATAAGGAAAAGGCCCACTAAGCTATCAGAGAGCTTTAAGATCCTCACAGTAAACAATGATACCATGATGCTACGGAGTGCAGCAGCTGAGTCAGGATAGTAAATACCTCATCCACATTTTGGTAGGAGAAAAGTGGCTTAGTGAGAAGTTAATGGAGGTCAGTTTTCACGCTCACAAAAGGACTTGGGAATCACAGACCACAGACATGTATTTAAGAATGCAAAAATCCAATAGCCGAAGATATGCAGAGCTATTATTTTTCTTGGCTGAGACTGATAATTTTCTTCTTTTCCCCATAAATTAGGGTTTTAAAATTTTATTGCTACTGCTTATGTGAAATGACTTTCTTTGTTCCCACTGCATTTTCTGTGGACCCTCTTGATCTCCTTTTCTTGAATAAATAATCTAACTTTTCTGTGGCTTTTATAGTGGCTTAGCACTCCTTTGGTAATTTTTTTCCTCTGGCTACAGGGTTCTGTGGACCAAGTTCTTAGTAGATATGTGTTTCTTCTTTAGTTTCTGAAGTTAAGAGTGTTTTGTTTTATTGTTCTCCAGTGGACAATTGTCTTTTCCCTGTCTACCCTTCTGTAAGCACCTTGACCCAGACTTCTGTTCTGATTTCACACTCTGTCCATTTATAGTCAGGCAGTGGTTCCACCAAATGAAGTGATTTCCCTGGTACGCTCTGTGTGGGGTATGTTTCTGTTGAACGGCATCATGCTCTGTGCTTTTATATTCTGTTGTTAAAAAAAAAGAAAGAAAGACAGGTGAAAACCTCCATCCTTAATATATTTCAGTTGTCTCTTTAGGTTTCATTTCAAATCTAACCTCTCTCTCTCTCCTTTTCTCTCTCTCTCTTTCAACATCTTGTCCTTTATCATTATGTTCCATACCACCCCAAACGAACTTGGGCTAAAGCTAATTGCTTTCCCCTTCTAAGTTTTTCCGCCCAGCACTTGCTGCATACTCCATAGTTGTCAAATCAAATTTTTACCAAGAAAGAACAGACCTGGAAGATCCAAGGAACTCCCGCAAGCAGATACATGTGTTTTTATAGGTTAATGTCAAGTACAGTGAAACATATGAAGAAGAGGAAGGAGACCATGGGTGTGCAGTAGCTTGAAACACCACAACCACCCATTTAGGAAATTGTAATACTGAAAATTCAGTGACTGCATTTGTTCTGTTCACAGAAGTGATTTGCTTTCTTTTCAAAGCCTTTGAATTTTAAAGTGAGAGCTTGTTTCTCTGTTCTATGGTCTGAAGATTATGGCTGTATAAACACAAGGAAGAAAACATGATTTGTAGCATAAGAATGAGCTCTTCTTCTAATGGTTGGGAAGCATTTATTGAATACTTCTTAGGGAGGTGTAGGAAGCTGAGAGTACCACCTCACCAGGCAGTTCCTCTTCCTCTCTCCACCTGGAAGATGGCTGGTGATATAGCTATGAGTTGTAGGGTCTCCGCATATGTCTCTGGTGCGCCTCTCAAAAACATGTCACAGGCTACTAAATTGGGTTTATATTTTCTGAGATTAAGGTGGGCTGGTTCTAGTAGAGGACCTTGATATATGGAGGTGGTGGATTACACCCATATCTGCTTTATGTTCAATCGTATTTTGAATTATGGCTTTTAAAATAGCTTACAAATGGCTTATAGTCATTAATGTTGTTTTCCTTCTAAAAAGTTTCATTGCATACTAATGAGCAGTTTAATGCTAACAGAAGCTATTGCATTGCCATGCAAGCTGAAGTTTACCATATGCTTAACTCCTGTTTCACACAAGCACTAAGTCTGCAGAATGCAGGGTTGCCACAAATATCCAAGTGCACAATTAAGTCCCATGTACAAGTATGTGAGTGAAGAATTTGGCTCATGTATATACCCTTGGAAAAAATTTTCCCATAATTTTCTTTTCTCTAAGGTATTGAATGGGCCAACACTTGTCCTCATGTTTCAAACATTTCAGCCCCCCTGAAACATTTTGATTGCCTCTAACATTGGCTAGAATTGCACAACACTATGTTCCAAATGGTATCTTTTTCACTGGCTTCATACAATTCCAGAATAAAACCTCTGCTTCATCCACTATACCCTTATGTATATGGCTTCTATTTTTACTTTGCTTCTTCCTCTGTTTTCCTTCTACCATTTCATCCAACATGTTTCGAATTTGTGTAGTTGTTTATATTTGAGACAATCATACTTGAAACCAACAATACTTACTTTATTTAAAAAATATTTGTCTTGATGCAATTCCCAATGTTGGGACCTGGCACATCAAACTCAATAGAAAGAATGCAAGCCTTGGGAAGATGAAATAAACCCATGATGTAATCGGCAGAGTTGATGTGTTGATTCCACTCTTTTGGAATTAGGATCTTTATTTTATTATCTTCAAAACTCAACAATAACAGAAACATAAGAGTAGTCTTACAGCAGTAAAAGCCAATTTTTTTTTTTTTTTTACGTGAGATTTGAAAATGCACACTAGTGATCTTGTTTCTTGTTCATTTCATTTTATTCAATCATCAAATATTTGCCTAGGTTCCTAAGATATGACAGGAATATCTGTGTGTATGTGTGTGTGTGTGTGTGTGTGTCTGTGTGTATGTGTTTTCATTTTAAAGGACTCAGATGTTTACTGGTAAGTTAACAAGATATGTTACTTAGAAATCGGGAGACCGAGATTTCTAGATCTACTCCTTAAACCTAGAAGCCACCATGCCCCATTGGGTAGAGGGGCACTCATGAAACTTGGCTTCATCTCACTGACAAAGTAGAATCAGGCATCCAGTTTCTCTGGTGCAACTTGACTTTTCAGGGAAAATCTAGTTTTATCACCCCATTTTCAGCTAAGATTCTACTGTAATTCCCTGGAAGTGTCATTAGTTTCTGACATGTAGACTTCAAGCCGATCTATTAACTCATCTAAATTAGCTTCTGCCCTTGGCTTTTTCCTGCCTGGCTCATCTGCTCAGAACTGGCCCTTTTAACTGTGGTTGACCAACCTTCTCCTGCAATTACTTCACATCTTCACATCCATCAGTCCTGATCCTTGATCACCTGATTAAGTGGTAGGAAGGTCCATTTCTTTCGCTTATTGGTGCTCACACGTGTGTGTTTGACCATTCCTAAATGTATACTGCCAATGGCCACTTTCCCGTCTCCTAACTTAGCAACTGGGGTTCTGGAACAGACTCCTTCTTCTCCTTTCCTCCCTCTGCTTGAATTCTGATAATTCCATAATCAATTAGAGTTTTATCTTTGTTCTTTGCTTATCTTGAACCACCCCACAGCAGGTCTCAGACAAAGATTTGGAAACAAAATTAACTCAGGAGGTGATCTCGGGAGGCACTGAGAGGGAGTTGGAAAGTGAGACAGGGAGGAGAGGAAAACACAGGAGCGTGTTAATTATTGGACGACTGCTGTGGGAGACAGACCCAGCCCCCCTGTCGACCCTATGAGAGATGGGGAAATACCTCAGCATTATCCAACTAATGAGGTGCGAAGGTTGGGGTATTTACCCACTCACAACCCTCGGGGCTTGAGGCTTGTAGTTAACTGGGTGTTAACTCCTGACGTTTCCAGCCTACCCTGCGTGCTCTCCTTTGGTCAGACAAAGCACTCTGACAGATGGGTGTAGGTGTTTGAAGTAAGAAGCTGCTAGTACATTCAAGAAGGGTCTACCAAGCTCCAGGTAACCTCCAGGGTGGGCTGTGTCAGACGTGGTTAGGATATTGGCAACACTGGCTACACTAATTCTCAATATTCAGGCTTAAAAGAGCTTATTAGAAGGAACTGCTGCCAGGAATTACGAAGTGCTAGTGATGGAAAATTTGATTCCTGGGAGAGGATTATATTTCTGGATAGCCCTTTCCCACCAAAGGCAACACCTGAGGTTCCTGAGAGGTTAACTAAACAGGCTTTCCCACTGTGGGTGAGAGCTGAGGAGCTTTTTTTGAAAGAAAGCCAGAGTCTAGAAAGGGTGTTGCAAACTCAGTAGCATTAGCTGTGGCCCACCAAATTCCAGGCTATTCTAAATTATTCTGTAATTTGGATCTGTGAGAACGACTCATGTTTCCCAAATTTAAGTGCTTTGCATATCTCACAGGCCGAACAATTTTATAAATGAGAGGTCAGGTCCACGTTATTGCTGTTTGTGGTTCTCTTAACTCACGTATTTGTTAAACTGGCTTGTTGAAAGAAACACTTTGCTTGTGTCTTAAGCACAAAGAAGTGCTCAGTGACTGAACCTGACGTTCAACTAGCTGGACTCCTGTGAGCACAGCAGAGAGATGAACAAAGACCCATATCAACTCTGTTTCTAATTCTGAGTTGGGGGAAGTATGGGTAATCTAAATGAAACTCACATATGTATAGTTTATTTGTAGATATGGTTGTATAAGAGATTTGTAATGAGTTGTATATGCTTAATTTGAATGCTTGGTAAATTTTGGTTATATGCTTGTGCGTATGGTATGTGCATTAAACCATTCTAAGGGTTGCCTTTCATTATAAGGTCTCAGTTTAAGAACTCTGGCAGGGCAGACCCTGCTACACATCTGGGTTGTTTCTTTGTTCTTGGGCAGTGACTAATTTTGATCAGATCTACTTGCACCTCCTACCTTCCAAGAAAAGAGAAGATAGATTCCAGAATTAAAATACCAACAGTGATGTTTATGTATAGAAACGTAAAATTCCTCTATAGGCCATAGACTCTTAACATTCTATGCTGGAAATGAACTTTAGAGAGATTAATAGAGGTTTATGGAAGAAAAGTGATTTACCCAAGGTGATAGAGATAATGGCTTATCTTTAACTTGAATATAATTTTGGTGATATACTTGCTTTGTTGATAACAGACTATCACAATTTTGATTAATGCTAATATCTGTCATCGTGTAAAGTTAAGAGTCATTTATGGATTCCTTTCAACACAGTAGAAGCTATTGCAGTCATAAATTTCTTCAACTGTGGCAGCTACTGTGCAAGACAGTAGTAAAAATTTCTAACATTAATCTCTCATTTTTCTGAAGATTTCAGTACTTTACGGACTTTTAAACCACCCTTTTTTACAAGTTGAAGTGGGGCCATATGGCAGTAGCTTTTTCCAGAAAGCAGCCAGTGACAAGAAGAGCCTTGATTGATGCACATTAGGAAAAAATGCTGGAAGAAACAGAAGAGTAGGAGCTGTTAATTTAGCAAAGGGTATTTGTGCAAAGCTTTCAATCCTAACTGGGCGATGCTGCGGAAGAATGACCCAGTTGGCAATTGGCAAAAGGAAATATGAGGCTAAAAGTCACAGTAAACACTCTTTCTTTGTTTCTTCCCAAAGAGTGCCAACACATTTTTAATTCTCAACAGACATATTATACCTAGAACTAAACAAAGTACAGATTTATCTTTCTGAGAATAAGTATGTATTAACTCTGTAATAGTGTGGAGAAGGATTGAATCATTTATCCCATGGTCAGTAATAAACAAAAACACACAAAGAGGAAATTATTCCCTTAGTACACCACAGACCTCTCACTGTCTGCTTTGGTTTAATAACTACCAATGTTTATAACTATCAAAGTTTTCTGACTTCTTGTCAGAAAAGATGACTGCATTGTAGTTAGAACTTTTCCAAACAAATGTAGCAAATTTCTTTGATGCAATGGTGGTGTTTTTTAGAAATGGATTCCTTAATGGATTATAGGCTTCTTTTTTCCTTTGTAAGATTCTAAAGGCTGAACGAAGTATTTGAAATACAACATGCTAATAACAAACACCACATCCCATAAAGTAAGCAGGAAAACAAAGGACCTCATATTAGGGTACAAAAATATGGTGATGACTTTAATTCAACAAGGGAAGATAAAATAAACTTAGAGCTGTAACTGATGATTTAATCTAATTTACCTTTATAATCCATGGAATAGTCAAGAGTCGAAGACACCTGCCACCAGGATGCTGAAATCTGAGAAAATGTTACATGCCCTCAGTCACAATTGGAGGTAATTTGATTGCAATTACTGGACAAAATTTGTTGAATGACATTCTATTAAACTCTGCTGAGGTAAATATCATATTATTACAAATAGAATTTTTGACTTTCCCTGCTTGAAGTAGATGAAGGACAAAATTAAATGCATTTCCAAAACATCTAAACAACAACGATAATCATAACAGTTTATAGCATCCTTAGTCTGTTTTCTGATCTGTGACTTAGAAGTCAGAAAGCCATAAACCTGTGTCTATTTACATGACTGGAAAATTAATTTCTCTCCTCTGGAGGAATGGAGGGAAGGCATTTTCCTCAGCTCTTTGACTATGGAATCAACGGAATGAGAAGATGAAAATCAGAATGGAAGTGATGTACCTATCTTGAATAAGTTAGATGTTTATGCTCAATGTTGAATCTAAATGTTAGCTTGTAGGTGTTAGGTTGAAAAGCCAAACTAAGATTTGAAACTGAACTTCATCTTAGAGTTCGTTTCAGAGTCGAATTCTCAACTGACATATTGAGAATTTATTTGAATTTACTTGAGTCTTCACTCATATGGAAACATAATTAGAAGAGGGAAACAGAGAGTTTAATTGTTTGGAAAGCATGTCAGGCTATGCTTTTCAAGCTGAAAACAAGGAGAAAAGTGATGGAGGAGTAGGATGTGGGGAGGAGAGCGTAACAGGCTTCTACCTTGATCAAATTAACGTGGTGACTATAAAAAGCATCTATGTGAGCACAGAAATGAGCCAGTCTTTAAGAAGTATTTCTTATGGAATAATATGGGATTTTTATCTCTAGAAATCTGTAAAACAGCTGAGCCATTAGATCATTGTTTGGGCTAAAAGCAAATGGATAGTGCAGTAGTTTGCTAGGGCTGCCATAATAAAGTACCACAGTCTGGGGGACTTAAATGACAGATATTTATTTTTTCACAATTTTGGAGGCTAGAAGTCCAAGATCAAAGTGCTGGCTGGGTTATGTCTTCTGAGACTTCTCTCCTTGTCCAATAGATGGCTGTCTTCTCTCTGTGCCTTCACATGGTTTTTCCTCTGTGTGTGTCTGTCCTGATCACCTCTTCTCGTAAATGTACCAGTTATATTGGATTAGAGCCCACCTTAATGACCTCATTTTAGCTTAATTACCTCTTTAAAGACCCTATCTCTAAATACAGTCACATTTTGAGGTACTGGGGGTTAGAACTTAAACATATGAATATTTGGGGGCATAATTCAGCCCACAGGAGATGGGTTGTGTGACATTTGGAAGTTTAGTTGAGGCTATCTGATAATTCTATGAAATATCTTGAATGCCTGGATAATGGTAGACTGTGTTATGAGTATACTGAGAAAGGTAAATGGAGAGTTAAGGTAGGAATTTAATTAATTAAAAAAATTCTCTATTGAGGCAACTGGTCACTTTGACATTTGTCTCTAGACTTTCCCCCTAACACACAGCCCTGTCTTTTGGGTGGCTCCAGAAAGAGGAAAGTAGCACAACAGAACTTAGACTCCTGTGCTACCTATGGAGTAAATAAGAGGTGTCATCAATATCATGGGAAGTCCTGTCTTGTCATGATTGTCGTAACTGGGAAAATTGACCGCTTCCTGGATGTTAGTTTCAAAGAAGGGAAAGCAGCCAGCACTCCTAGTTCAATTCCTGTTCTTCCATGTGTAACCAGCTAAGCCACCAGTCCTTGGGTTGATGCTTAGAATGTTCCTTTATTAACTAAGGCAAACATATTTCAGGAGAAAGCTCTGTATTGACCCTACTTGCCCAATTAGTTAACATCCACTAATTGTTCTATCAAATCACTTGTATCAGATATGTGCCTTTAGCCATAAAAAGAGATTTCCAATCATATCTATAATTTACAGATGAAACAGGCTAAAATAGTGTAATTAGTGGGCTCTTTTAGCATGTAATAACTTTCCCAGTAGTTCATCATTCTTCAACTCCTAAAATCTAATGGGGTCTCCAGCTCTGGGCCAGGTGCTTCCCATGCTGTCAGGACTCTAAGAACTAATGCTGCCAAGTGCTTATTTTAGGATTTTTGTTAAAGTTGACTTTTAGGTATAGGAATTTATATAATATATACCTTAAAATACTTCTTCCGTTGATGAAGGTTAGCAGTTATACAGGTGTGGGCAGTGTTAAGGGTCACCTAATCTAAATATGTTTGACCTACCTTGTATAAGTTGAACTTGAATAGCCCTTCACAGCATGTAGGACTTAGAGTTGGTAAAGAAATTTCACATTACTTGTTCAGAGACTCAAAGCATCCATATGAGTGGAATGAAGGATTTTGCATATGAAGACATTTTGCCTCAGAAGTTAAATGATTTGTCCAGAGCAATGTATCTATTATTGAGTGGAGGTACCATGACTCCAAGTTTGGTGTTCTTTCTAGTACCCTGTACTTGTGGAGAACTAAGTCAGTCCTTTAAGCCCAATTCACTGTGAAAAAGAGCATTTTTCTTTGACTAATAACAACAATTAACACTGTATGTTGAGGAAGACTGACAGCCTTGTGTTTCCCATAATATAGAGAAAAGAATCATTGTAGATCTTCTATCTTCATCTGTAAACTTTAAAAATAATTTCCTTGCCTATTTCTCAGGGCACCTGTGGAAGAATGATATAATGATAGCCAAAAATCTCAAAGAAATTAAAATTCTTTATTTTTGTTTGGGTGTATTTCTTTCTTAGTTGATTATGGTTGGGAATAAATAATCACACTCAAAAGGAAAAAAAAAACCCTCAAATATTTTGGGCTCAGAAAGCACCTGGAGGAAGAAGAATGAAGTGGGAAAGATTACTCCTTAGGAAGTAATTACTTCTCAAAAGTTATAGAATGTTTTAAAATTTGTTAAAATCTTGCTTTACTATCCATCCATTTAATAATTCCCTTGCCCTATTTCGTTTTTGCCCACAAACTTTTGTCCTAGATTTTTTGTAGCTCTTTCTCAGAAGCATCCCATCCTCTGTATTATTGTTTATTCAATAATTTGACTGAGATACAAAAGACGTGACTGGATCACACAACATGGATCTCTGGTAAGAGGCCAGCCATTCTACTACAGGGTCCAGGTTTATTTGTAGATGTGCCTGATTTAGATGTTTACCTATACCTGACATTTTTCTGATTCTAATATTTATTTTTCTCTTGTTTTAATGATTTTCTTTTCTGAGAGATTTTAAGATATTACAGTATCTTTGATAGCATCCTAAGAGACATTAAGTACCAAACTCTCAATATTTTGTGTCTCCTATTCCTTTTTTAATTTTCCTTTGCTGCATGATAGTTAAAGGTTGTTGTACTCAGACTGTTTAGGTTGGAGTTGACAGAAACCCAAATTTAAAATAACTTAGGCAAAAATAAGAATTTATTAGTTCATGTAATTAGGATGGCTGAGATCAGGTCCATCTTAATTCGGGCAAGGTTTAAGCTAGGGGGTTCAAGTAAAGTTGAAGTTGAAGTTCATTCTCTCTCTCTCTCTCTCCTCTCTTTTTCTCTTCCATCTCTCAGCTTTGTTTACTTCTGGCCTGGCTTCTGTTCCAGTTACTCTTGTCACAAAACAAACCACCCTAAACCTTCCACTACATTCGTGGTATTCTGTGGGTCAGGAATCAGAGAGGGCACAGCAGGGAGGGGTTTCTCTGCTACACAATGTCTGAGGCCTCAGCTGAAAAGAAGCTGAGTGGTGACTGGGGGCCAGAATTGTCTGCGGGCTCATTTACTCTCATGAATTGTGATTGATGGTAGCAGTTGGCTCAGACCTCAGCTGGAGCTGTCGGCCAGAACACCGACATGTATCCTCTTCCTGTGGCTGCTTGGGCTTCCTCACAGCATGATAGCTGGGTTCCATGAACAAGCATCCTAAGAGGATCAGATCACCCTGGTTTGCCTTTTATGTCTTAGTTTCAGTGTCACTTCTGCCGTTTTCCAGATTGAAGAGGAGGAAACGTAGACCCCATTGTTTCATAGGAAGCATGTCAAAGAAGATCATGTGGGATGGGAGACATTTTTGTGGTCATCTTTGCAAAAATTTGATCTGCTGCAGCTTTATTCTCAGATTGGCTCTGTCCACAAGGTGGTAAAGATGGTTCACAGGAGCTCCAGGCGTACATGGTCCTTTATTGCTGGGGAATCTCAGAAGGAGAAAGATTCTTTCTCTCTCCCAGTCTCATTGTCAATCCCAAGAAAAGGGTTGTGATTGGCCAGCCTGGATCACTGGTCCCCAATGGCAGAGAAGTAAGGCCATGTGATTGACAGCAGATACTGACAAGGCTATAGTAAGCCAAGGGCAGTCAGTTTCCAAAAGGAAAACAGCTCTTTTGATACAGAAGGAAAAGGGGATACAGGCTGACAAACACAAACCAATGGTCACTACAACTGGTTTCTTTTATCACTAAATATTTTATGCTGTCCTCTCCTTCTTAATCGAAATCAGGTCATGTGTTACCAGGAGGCCCGTATTTTCTCTGTAATAGCACTCATCAGACCACACCACAATTGTTGATTTGCCTTTTTATCTTCCCTGCTAGAATCCAACATTGTACATTCATGACCATACCTTATTCGACACTGTGTCTACAGTGTTACCCAAATTCTACAACAGTGGTTCTCAAAGTATGGTCCCAGGACCAGCAGCATTAGCATTATCTGGGGACTTAGAGAAGTGAATTCTCGGAAGCACGCTGAAGATGGAGAACCACTGTTCTAGATGCTCAAAAAAGTTTGTTGACTGTTGAATGAACAAAGTGTATCCCCCCAGGACCTTCTGTAAAAAAATGTCATCTGGCCAGTGGTTTGGATTATGTGTGCATTGGACAGTTGTTTGATTGGTCAAAAGTGAACATTTTGCAGTTGTCCACGGCAGAGCTGGAGCCAAAACCTGACATTGAGGCACTGCCCTTCCAATCAGCTGTAAATGGAGCAGGGTCTCCCAGGAGTGGGCGAGGGAGGAGGGGAGCAGAAAGGACCCTTCCCATGGTTACTGATAGGAGCAGCAACTGCTTATAGAGTCAGTGTTGCCAGGAAGCACCAGGACATTGAAAGCTACAGCAGGAAATGCTGCTTGTCCTTACATTTACATTTTCTTTTCATCATGTTGACATGAATGCAGTATGGCAAAAAGATAACTTATTCCAAATAGTGCAAGATGTTTCCCCTATGTAGCACAGCCTCTGTGCCTGCACTTGTGTAGAGACACATGGAGACAAAGCACATGTGGCCAAATTATCTCCTCAGTTACATATGTACAACTACTAATGATTTCAATGGGAGTTGCCTGTAATAACCAAGGGTTGGATTTGGCCCATGCAATTTAAATTGAACTAAAGCCCAATTTGTAATACTTTAGTTGAAAACCAGCAGTGATTATAAGACTAGCATGTGATTAAAGCTTCACCTTCAAAATCTGCTGCCCAGAAATAGAAAAAGTTTAAAAAAATCATTATGTATTTTTTTCAACTTACAGTAAAGGATGAATTGTTAAAACTTCCAGCCTAAGAAAAGAATTAAAGTATTGGGGGAAATTGGATATTCAGGGTGGCTGTTTTTCATTACTCTGCAGCTAATGAAAAAAGTGAGACTTCAAATAGGATTCTGCTTTCATTGTTTCTGTTTCCCCACAAGAACTTTCATCACGTTTTTGGAAACCATATCTACAAATTTCTTCCTGAAGCCAGTCTAATCCTAGAAAACATTTTATGAATTTTCAAATTATTAATTCTAAATACTTTAAAATTCTCTATTGTTGTGTAATAAACTACCCCCAACAGTTAGTGGTTTAGAACAGCCATTTATTTTGCTCATGATTTTGTGGGGCAGGAATTCAGGGCGGGCTCTCTTGGTCACTTGTCTCTGCTTCCCCAGGCATCAGCTGGGGCAGCAAAGGCTGGAGGGCCCACCTCCAAGATAGCTTCTTCACTCACTCTTATGCCACTCTCTCTGTGCGTGGTCATTCCACATGGCTTGGGCTTCACACAGCACGGACATCTCAGGAAGTTCTCCTTTCTTCCCCATTGGCTATCTTCCAAAGGACAGGAAGTTGTCCCTGCAAGTCTAGTTAATGCCTCTCCTAAGACTGGGACAACATCATTTCCATCATATCTATTGGACAAGTCAGTCACAGGACCCACCCAGACTCAAGGGGAGGGAAAACAGATTCTGCCTATGGATGGGGGAATGACAAACTTCCAGTGCAAACACATGTGGGAGATGAAAGATGTTGAGTGACCATCTTTAGAAAGTATAATCTGCTACATTCTTAAGCTGAATTAGCTTAACATAGCCTTATTTTAACAGCCATTATAAGCTTCTGTATTCAGTTTATTTTAATTTTTTTATATTTTATTTTTTGACCAAATCTTTTTTTTTTTTTTTTTGGCTGTGTTGGGTTTTCATTGCTGTGTGTGGGCTTTCTCTAGTTGTGGCGGGCGGGGGCTACTCTTCATTGTGGTGCACAGGCTTCGCATTGCGGTGGCTTCTCTTGTTGCAGAGCATGGGCTCTAGGTGCGTGGGCTTCAGTAGTTGCAGTACACAGGTTTAGTTGCTCCTCAGCATGTGGGATCTTCCTGGACCAGGGATTGAACTCGTGTCCCCTGCATTGGCAGGCGGATTCTTAACCACTGCGCCATCAGGGAAGTCCCTGTATTCAGTTTATGATACCATATTTGGTGAGCACAAAAACCAAATAGCATATCATTTCTTATTGTTAAATATGCAGAAACCATTCATTCTTTTTATGGGAAAATGTGTAGCCATATTTAAGTGTTCATTTAAAATTACTGATTTAATATAGTTTAATATAGATTACACTTATCATGTGCTAGATGGAAAGGTGGACAAAAATAAGTAGCCTAAGTTTAGAATCATGGAAGTTGACTGCTTAATTACTCCTTTTATAGATGAAAGGGTATGGTGAGATTGCCTAAACACACAGAACTGATGTGTCTTAGTTTGGGTTTCCCCTAAAACAAACTCTAAGACAAGCATTTGGTCATAGTAGCTGATTTGGGAAGTGATCCGAGAAAGCAGATGTGAGGAAATGGGAAAAGTGACAGGGCAGGAGGAAACCCAACAAAAGGTGAGTCAGTGAGTGAGTTACCCATGCTCAGTCTCACTGGCGACCCCTCAAGAAACTGCATGGAATGTACCTCGAAATGTGCAGACAGAGGTTGGAGAGCCGGGTTAATTTATCCACCAGCTACCATCCTCCCTTGGTTGATGGTTGCCTCTGGCGGGGTACTTAATTCCTGCTCGCTGTTGAGCAAACCTTTGTGATGCCAGAGAAAGCCCTTCAGGAAGTGAGGAGAGATGCTGGTGCTGAAGGTGGGAAGTTGACTGTGCTGGAAACTGTCCATTATACCTGCTGGTGAACTCAGGTGTCTCAAGGGGATATGGGGCAGGGCATAAACAGCATCTGCTACATGGTTGATGATGGCACAGTTAGTAGAATGGGGGGCACTTAATATATTCCAAGTGTTTTATATGTATTTCTTTTTATCGAAATACAGTTCAGTTACAATGTTGTGTAGTTTCATGTGTACAGCTAAGTGATTCAGTTATACATATAAACATATGTCTGTATATATGTGTATATATATATATATATATACACACACACATAATTTTTCAAATTCTTTTCCATTATAAGTTATTACAAGATATTGAATATAGTTCCCTGTGCCATAGGAACTTGTTTTTTTATCTATTTTGTATATAGTAGTGTGTGGTAACCATAAGTTTGTTTTCTATGTCTGTGAGTCTGTTTCTGTTTTGTAAATAAGTTCATTTGTCTCATTTTTTTTTTAGATTCCACATATAAGTGATATCATGTGGTATTTGTCTTTGTCTGACTTACTTTACTTAGTATGATAATCTCTTTCATTGAGTCATCATAGCAATCATATGGAATAAATATTAGTATTACCCGTTTTTATTAATTTGAGGAAGAAAGTGGGGCTCACAGAGGTTTAGTAAGCTCTCCGAAGCCACTTAGATGGGAAGTGACAGAGCTGAGATGTGAACCTCCATCATTTTGTTGCCATCGTCCTTGCCCTTAACCATTATACTACTCGATAAACACAGTCGTGTCATCACTATGGTATCTCATCTGGGCTCCTGCGGTGGTCTCCCAGCTCTTCTCTCAGTGGTCACTCTTGCCTCCCACAAAGCAGCTAGAGTGGTTTTTTAAAAACACAAACCCAAATAACGTCTCTCTCCTCCACTAATTTCTCACTGCACTTGGAATAAAATCCAAAAGCCGTAGCAAGGCCTGCAAGCCCCAGCGTGATTTAAGCCGCCCCCTTTCCTCTTCAGTTTCAACGTGCCACATTCACTCTGGCTCTCTACGCTCCAGTTGCACTGGCTTGGCCTCCCTTCTGTCTTCGAACCCTTACACTTGTTCCTGCTTACAGTCTTCCCACCCCCCCTTCCTGCAGCGTGGCATGCTTTTCTCCTGGATCTTTGTATGGCTGGCTCCTTCGTATCATTTCAATCTCAGCTTAAATGTCATCTCCTCAGAGAAGATCTATGGCCCAAATTATGAACACAGAAAATCAGATTTCTGTAAGGCTCACAGATTTCTGAGAGTCTTTGGTGGCTCCCTCTAGCTTTATCTAGAGGGGAACATAAGACACACATATAATTCATATATATTGGGTTGACCAAAATGTTCGTCCCGATTTTTCTGTAACATCTTACGGAAAAACTCGAACGAACTTTTTGGCCAACCCAATACACACACACACACACACACACACACACACACACACACATATATACACACAGACATATATACATACAAGGATATAAAGCTAGGTAGATAGATATAGATTGTTACAGCTATAACATGTTATATATACATATACATGTTACATACGCATATGTTATATAAATATGTAGAAAGATTTTGTTGTTTGTTTACGGGAAGTGACTATTGTTTTGCATATTTGTCATTGAGCAGCATTTCTGTCCTGGTGTCATCAGCACTAATAAAACTTGTTTTAATTAAGTAGCTACACCAAGATGTGTGTGTTTGTGTGTGTATATCTACACCCTGGGAGGAATGGTCTAAGGCAAGAATAATACACAAGTCCTTCACCGAGATCTTCCATCATATTTCTGATTTCGTCCTTGCGTATGGACATCCTTGAACTGTTATTTTTAACAGATTTTTTATGGTATTATTTATATGCTATGTAATTCACACATTGTGAAATACAGTTCAGTGATTTTTAGTTAATTTAGACAGTGTACACCATCATCACCATCCAGTTTTAGAGCATTTCTATCACCCCATAAAGAGTCCTTATTAATTCCCATTTACAGTGGATTCCCATTCTACCTCTAGCCTAAGATAGCCGCTGATCTGCTTTGTCTCTATACTTTTGCTTTTCTAGGAATTTCATACAAACGAAATTTTACTACATGTAGTATTTTACGTCTGGTTTCTTCCACTTGGCACAATGTTTTCGGGTTCAGCCGTGCCGTTGCATATACCAGTAGTTTATTCCTTTTTATTGTGTGGATAAACTGCATTTTTATCCATTCACGAATTGATGGACATTTTGATTGTTTTGGGGTTTTAGCTAGCTATTATAAATAATGCTACTACGAAAATTTGAGTAAAAGTTTTTTTCTGGGGACACATATTTTCACTTCTCTTAAGTAGATACCAGTAGTGTAATTGCTGGGTATATGGTAAGTGTATGTTTAACTTTTTAAGAACCTGCCTGTTTTCCAAAGTGGCCACATCATTTTACGTTCACACCAGCAATCTGTGTGCTTTGAGTTCTCCATATCTTTGCCAACACTTGGTATACTGTTAGTCTTTTTGATTATAGCTATTCTAATGGGTGTGTACTAGTATCTTCTTGTGGTTTTAATTTTCATTTCCTTAATGATTAATGATGTTGAGCATCTTTTCATATACTTATCAGTTATTTGTATATCTTCTTTAGTAAAATGAAAGCCCAATTTTTACTTGCTTGTTTATCTTATTAAATTTTGAGTGAGTATAATATTTTAAAAGTTCCTTTGTTTGTGGCTTTTTTCAATAGCATTAGAATTGTCCCTTGAATGATGGTGTCATGGTCAGATAATGTTAATACATTAAGTGGCCTTGGAGATCATTTCTAGTATTTCCTAAAGTGGTGCTCCAGGGAGGAATGTCTTAGGAGCTGTTAAAAGTGTTCTTTGGTTAAGAGTTCCTTTGGAGAGTTCTATTTACTGTATCCCTCATCTTGGAGGGTCATAACATATGTCAGTATATTAAAGGCCCTGAGAAATTCTGCAATAACAACCTGTTAGCTCTTTAATCTAAGATCTTCTAAACTCACCTGAGCCTAGATCACAACAACAATTAAGTAAGACTAATGATATTAACATATTTATAAAGCAGAATTTTTCCAATCTGTGTTCCATGGACCTCGTTAATAGATGAAAGGTGAAAAAGGACGTCCAGAGAGTTTAAATGATTTGTTCAACTTAGTGACAAAGTTGGTGGGTAGAACATAGATTTTTGGACAGCCACCTTAGTCCTCTTTCTTCACTGCTCCCTTAGGTTGCCACCAGCTACTGTCAAAAACCAATAGAAAAGAAAACAAATGAAGTTGAAATATGTATGATCAATTCCAGCCAATGAGTTGACAAAGGATGCCTTCCAAAAGACCTCCTCTCACATCCAGCTGGTAGGGTACATGCTATTCTACTAATATGCTTCTTTTCCATAATCTTTTGTTTTCAAAGGTTAATCTTTAATTTAAAAATTTATATATTTTTATATTTATATTTTTTATAGATAAAAATTTATATATTTATCTGTGAAGTAGGGTTAGGGAGACCTTAGTCTGAAGCTTCTTTAATAGAACTGATTATAATACAGTAAAGCATTGGGCCTTCCTCTACTTCCTCTTTTTCTTGCAGGATTCTTTGGTTTGTTATTTCAGTAACTACTTAATTATATCCAGGTATGTAACAGGCAAGGCCTTAGGGACAAGGAGAAGACCAGGGGACAAGGCAGAGTCCCTGTGTTCATGCAGTGGGTGTGAGCACAGACAATCAAGGAATAGGTAGATAGATGATGTTATGTCTGGTAGTGTTATGTGCTATGAGGAAAAAATAAACAGGGAAAGGGGAAAAGGAATATTAATAATGGAGTGATTTTAGTAGAGCCTTGGATGAAAGGAGGGTAATAGTCATGTGACTATCTTTGGCAAGAAAGTATAAAGCACATGAATGGAAAATGTAAAATCTTGAGCCAAGGGTAGGCTTGGTGCCCTTGAGGGGGGCTAAGGGGAGTGAATGAGCGGGAGAGTGGAGGAAATGAATGAGTTTAGGTGGGTCACTAGAACCACAGCGGGGGATACAAAGAATTATAAGGTGCATCTGCTGCCCCCAAGGAGTTGATAACCCTGGAGGGTTGGGTGGACATTGTTTAAAAACATGAAAACAACCTTTATGATTGAATTCAATTCAAAAATATCTGTTTTTCTACATGAGTTTTCATGGCACTGATTAATAGTTGCTCCAGGAAAAAAAAAGGTGGTAGGAAGGAAATTTCTAGATAATTTTGGGAATTGCTCACCACACACTCATCTTGGAGATTTACAGTGTACATACCCACTCACCCCCACCCCCGACATGCACATGGTTCTGAGACATTCAGCAATGAAGAAATATCTCGACTTTTTAAAACTTCATGCATTTTACATTTTATTGTTGAATATTCTATTATTGAAATCTTTTTCTTCTTAAAGAATGTTTAGCAACATCCTGAGAAATTGTAGGGTGAGGAAACTTATTTCATAAATTGATGACTCTCTCCTTGGATGATCAGAATTCTCAGGGATTGTTTTCTCTGGTTTCCAGTAGACATATTCTGTTCTGTTCACAGAAGGTGTTGAATGCAGCACATTTAATATGCACTAAGTCCATGGAACTAAAAAGGTATAATTAGGAGTTTTCAAAGTTGTATCTTTATTTAAAATTAGACAACTGACATTTTTTACTTTGAAGTACTCTCCAACTTTTTATCATGTCAGCTGAAAAGACCAAACTTAATAAAGATGAGAAATGTACAGTCTTATTAGATCCTGGCTCAACTGTTTGGCTCCTCTAAAGTCTAGTCTTCTGATTTATGACTCATCTGAAACATAATAATTTAAAAAGTCCATCGTAACAAAATTGTTAAAATGCTAGATAAATTCCACTGTGGATATCAGATGAGAAATATACCTTCCATGAATGATATATTTCAAGAGCCAAAAAAAGTGGAATTCACATGAAATGTTACGTGCTTCAGAATGAAATAATCCCTGATTCGTGCAGAGAGACCATAAACACGAATGTATGCACATTTATGGACACGAAACTGTGAGACTTGGCATGCTGCCCCCATCTGTGATGGCTTTTCTGAAAAGGACAAAAAAGTCCACCTGTTCGACTTCCATTAGGCCTGCAAATGTAAGGCAGGCCAACGAGGTCCTGAGCCTACCTTTAATATGTGACTTTTGGAAATTGGTCTCATTACGTTGAACCCCACATCAGAGGAAACGCAACTACTCAAAACAAATTTGTCAGGAAAAGCAGACAAATGAATAAAAAGCCAGTTAACCAAGTCAATATCCTGCTTCCCTTCACAAGTACTTCTTCCTTGGGCATATGGCAATGGTCAGTGTGTGGTCTCTGCCTGATATTATGGAAACAATGCTTGCAAACAATTGGGCTTTCATACTGGGGGCCTTGGGGAAGGTGTGCCTTCATACAGGCACCACACAGGTGGGTGCTTTTCTGAAGTCCTGCAGCAGAAAGAACGCCATCCTGGGAGGGGGTAGATGTGGATATTCAATAAGACACTGGGTTAAGGAGTTGTGTGAAATTAGGAAAACCACACCTTCTCTCCTGGCTTCAGTTTTCTTCTCTGAAGGGAATTTTGAGTTCTTAAAGCTCTGTGACCCTACATTTTTTATGCCAAAATTATTTCCAGTTTATTGTTCCTTTCAATGGCTTAAAGGCCAAGTAAATAAAAATAATTAAGAAATTCACTTTGGCAAATGTTTCGCGCTTTTATATTCAATATTGTATCTTTTGGAACCAAAACCCAAAAGCCTCAAATTATTATTTCACTATTTCTCTCACTACACTTTTAAGCCGTACAGGAATTTTAGAGTACTCTTAGATATGTGTTGATCTCCCTGTGCTTTTTTGGATAGCCCGTTATACCAGCTCTCAGCGGGACCCGGAGATGGTTTACTTCTCTCATTTCTCCCAAATTGGGGCCACATGGCCTTCTCACTGAGTTCCTGTTGGAGGAAAATGGGATTTTAATCTATGAGACTTAATTGCCATCAAGGTTGGTCTGTTCTTCTACTGAAACCAGAGTCCACTTTTCTTAGTTGCAGCCTTTCCAAAAAGCCCACCTACTGTAATTAGAAGGGAGGACCTCTGCGCCCGAAATGCCTGTGGTCCCTGACTTGATCTGTTACTTCCCCGCTTCCTCCTGATTGCTTGCATGTCGGCCACTTCCCCAACATCTACATTTGTGTTTTCACATTCTCCGTGTGTAAGAGAGAAAGAGAACCAGCACCGTATCCGCGTCCTCTGACGCATGTCTGCTCCCCAGGATCAGTTTCACAAACCCTCTTATTTGAAACACTGAGGTTAAATATCCAGCTGGAGAGAGACCACGATGGGAGGTTGCATGACAAGTTAAATCATTTTCTAGGGAACATCAAGGAATCGTCTCAGTTCTTTGACTGCTTGGCAATTTTGTTTCACTGCTTCTTGCCTTCTTTTTCTGTTTTTGTAATTCTGTTTTATTGGCAATTTCTCAAGGTGAGTACACTGCTAGTCTTGGTGACATGTTGATTGTATTCAGGTCTTTAGACAAGGAAAATTTCTTGTAATGTTCATGAGCTTGTAGATGTGAAGATGAGAACCTTCTTTTGCACTGCCTCGTGTTTCCATGGTGTGGGAGTTGTGTGTTAGAGGAAAACCCCTATTGTCCACTGTCCCACTTTCATTGGTCTCCAGAGCATAAAGAGGGGCTTTCTGATGGGTTAGTTTGGGAGAAAGAACATGATAGAGCCCTTTCCTCCTCTCACTCTCTGTTTCTCTGTCTCTGTCTCTCCTTTTTGTATATCTGTCATACTGCAGACACCATGCATTCTGGTCCACTGCTGGCTAGGGGGTTTGTATTTGCCCAGCTCCGGAGACCAGAGAAATGCACAATCCGGTTAAATTCAAAGGTGAAGTATCAACACTTTCAGTCATAACTTTAAAGCCACATCCTCCCAAATAGCCTTGCTTCCTCCTCCTTCTTCTCTTTTCCTTTTTCGTAAGTAGTAAACCTAATATTTTGGTCTCCAAGTATCTGATTCCTATGTCTTTCAGTTTTCTCTGAACTCTGGAGGGGTGCTTGGCCCTCAGTCCTTTTAAGTTTGGAGACGAATGGCTTCTTCTGCTCCTACATTTTCCATTTTTTAGAAGATTTTATTAGACTGAAAGAAACTTCCAGAAACTTTTTACAAATAGAAACTAGATTAGTCTTTCAGAATCAATTAAGACAAATAACAACGTCGCTAGGGAAGTTTACTTAGCAACATAACAATCATCAGGATGGAATGATTTAATCATCTCCACCTAAAATGGAAATAGGAATAATGACCCAGCCTCAATTTTCAGAAATGTTTAAGTGCGTAAACATATGTCCTTTGGGGCTGCAGTTTTCCAGCAATCATTTTCTGTTTCTTACCCACCTGTACAACAGTAGGGATTAGTTGAAAACTTTCAACTACACATCCTACTCCACACATGCCATGTGGGAAATACAGTGTATAAAGAACACAATTTCTAGCTTTCAAAACAAACATGAAAAGGGATATTACACAGCGTGGCTCTGGAAAATGGAAGAGTGCATATAATAGTTATGGATGTGTGCAGAATTGTGTATGTTGAATAGAGAGAAAACTGGTTTGGGACAGGTGAGAGAGAGGGTTTCAGAGGTGGTCCTTGAATGCCCAGCTGGTTGCGTAGGGCATACTGTAATATTCTTCCAGGAGCATCCATATTATGTATTGATTTTGTTTTTAAATTTTAGCTTTCAGAGGCAAGAAAATTTCCGTACAGTATTGTACTTTAGTGATACTGAGATTGTTTGACCCCTAAGGAAAAATGGCAGCTAATAAAGGTCTCTTAGAAGAAATTTTTTTCCACGAAGCTTTAAGTTGACCTAAAAAGTCTAACCTTTATTTTTTTAATTAATTAATTAATTATTTTTGGCTGCACTGGGTCTTCGTTGCTGCGTGCGGGCTGTCTCTAGTTGCGGTGAGCAGGCTTCTCATTGTGGTGGCTTCTCTTGTTGTGGAGCACGGGCTCTAGGCGCACGGGCTTCAGTAGTTGTGGCTCACGGGCTTCAGCAGTTGTGTCGCATGGGCTTATTTGCTCCGCGGCATGTGGGATCTTCCCGGACCAGGGCTTGAACCCGTGTCCCCTGCATTGGCAGGCGGATTCTTAACCACTGCACCACCAGGGAAGCCCTAACCTTTATTAAGGTGGAATCATTTTGGAAATAGAGGTGTATTTTCAGAAATTTCACTTGTTTTTCAAATGTTTCAATATTTCTTACAATTATGAAGATATGTATGAATGCAAAGAGTTTCCAAAAGCTTTGACTTTTCTCATAAATATTTTACATGGCAACAGAAAGAATATTTTTCTTTCTCTGGTGCTCCTGGCAAACCCTTTCATTCCCTGGAAAATAAAGCAGAGACTGAAAGCATTGGGGTAATGCCTCCTCTGGTTGTATAGGTCAAGAAGGCTTTATCCAGGCCATTTCTGATAGCAGTCCCTCCCACCCCCATGAATGTCTTTTTGGTTGGAGACTGAATTTTTGTCCTCGATTTGGCACCTCCCGTTCTGCTGGCGGGGACTCTTTCCTGTGCACCTGTGAGAGTGCTCAAGGAAGCAATTCACAGTTGTTCTTGGACTTCTTGGAGAATTCACAACAGCCTGATTTTAAAAACATGGGTGCTGGAGCACTGCTTGATTGTGAAATGTTTTTGAGGTGTTATTATGTTTTGCAATGCCTGCATTTTAGACACAGAAATAAATAAAAAGTTCGAAATGGAGCCATGCATAGGTAGAAAGAAAATATTTGAAAAACAGTAATAAAATGTTGAAAGTAATTGGATGTGTGGAGAATTGTGTCTTGGACTGTCTTCTTTTATGATTCGGAAAAAAAAAATTACCAGGCTTAAGAGAAAAGTAGAGTAAATGCATTTATACTGACGTTTCTCCAGCAGATTCCTTTTTTTAAAAATTTTATTGGAATAGAGTTGATTTAAAACGTTGTGCTAGTTTCAGGTGTACAGCAAAGTGAATCAGTTATACATATACGTATATCCACTCTTTTTTTTAGATTCTTTTTCCATATAGGTCATTACAGAGTATTGAGAAGAGTTCCCTGTGCTATACAATAGGTCCTTATTAGTTATCTATTTTATATATAGTAGTGTGTCATTTGTAGCAACATGGATGGACCTAGAGATTGTCATACTGAGTTAAGTAAGTCAGACAGAGAAAGACAAATATGATATCACATATGCGGAATCTAAAAAATAATGGTGCAAATGAACTTCTTTACAAAACAGAGTCACAGATGTAGAAAACAAACTTATGGTTACCGAGGGGGAAGGGATGGGGAGGGGTAAATTGAGAGATTGGGACTGACATATCCAGCAGATTTCTTTACAGTCAACTCAACTTAAAGTCATGTAGGTTTGATTGAAAAATAGTTCTGTATATCTGGCAAGGATGTGTTCCTCAAGGGAACATGTATCTTTGGGAGAGGTGCACGTGGGATAGAGGAGGGAGAAGGCAGTATCCACTTGCAGAGAGATGGCCACTGGTGTGGAGGGCACGGCTGATTGGTTCCCTAGCACCCACTTCACCTCTGCCCCACTGTAGAGCTGCATTTGGTTTATGTAGGATTGATCTTCAGCTCTAGTTTATTGGGTGGACATTGAAGGGCCTGACCCTAGAGTAATTCTGCACCACTGGCTGCTATAGTGAATGGTTCACAGGTGAGCGTATGATAAATAGAGTGGAGCTTAGGTCAGTTGTAGAATTAGAAGCATCTTCTAAATGGGTGGTCTATGGATGTGAGGCCTGGAATTGTTATCCATTTTGCTACCAAGAGAGAGGAAGCCAGCTTGAATACAACCCAACTAAGACTAAGCCAACCAATGCATATTATTTTCTTGGTCACTGAGGTTAGTTCAGAGGTGGACACAGGATTAGAATTGGTCCTTAAGAGAGAATATGATGACTTTTGTTCAATGATTGGGAGGACATAATTCTCACTTCTTGTGTGTGAGGTGGTTTGAGAATCTAAGGCCATTTTCCCTCAGGAAGGTGGAGGAAGGTGACCTGAAGCCAGATTCAGCACACGGAGGAGGCAGAGTCTGAACAACTGTAGAGAAATGGTGCTGAAACTTTGATCAAACCTCTCCTGAAGGTTTTTTTAATTTGACATACAATATTATATTTTAATTATTTATATTTTATTTTATATTTTAATTTGAAATATATTTGACATACAATATTATATTAGTTTCATGTGTACAATATAGTGATTCAACATTTGTATGCATTGTGAAATGGTCACCACAGTAAGTATAGTCACCATCTGTTACCATACAAAGTTAATACAGTGTTCGTGACTTAATTTCCCATACTGTACATTATAGCCACATGACGTATTTATTTTACAACTGGAAGTTTGTACTTCTTTTTAAAAAAATTTTATTTATTTATTTATTTATTTTTGGCGTGTTGGGTCTTCGTTTCTGTGCGAGGGCTTTCTCTAGTTGTGGCAAGGGGGGGTCACTCTTCATCACGGTGCGCGGGCCTCTCACTATCGCGGCATCTCTTGTTGCGGAGCACAGGCTCCAGACGCGCAGGCTCGGTAGTTGTGGCTCATGGGCCTAGTTGCTCCGCGGCATGTGGGATCTTCCCACAACAGGGCTCGAACCCGTGTCCTCTGTATTAGCAAGCAGATTCTCAACCACTGCGCCACCAGGGAAGCCTGGAAGTTTGTACTTCTTGACCCCCTTCACCCATTTTTGTACTCCCCCAACTTTCCTTCTTTTAGGGAGGAAACAAACACCAGTTTGTTCTCTATATCTATGAGTCTGGGTTTTATTTTTTTGGTTTTATTTTTTAGATTCCACATATAACTGAAATCATGCAATATTTGTTTTTCTCTGTCTGCCTTGTTTCACTCAATACCCTCAAATTCCATCCATTTTGTTGCAAATTGTAAGGTTTCTTTCTTTTTTTTATGGCTGAGTAGTACTTCATTGTACATATATGCCACATCTTTATTCATTCATACCTTGATGGACACTTAGGATGTTTCCATCTCTTGGCTATTGAAAATATACAGTGAACATGGGGTGCATATATCTTTTTGAATTAGTCTTTTGTTTTCTTGTAATAGATACCAATAGAAATGGAATTGCTATATCATATGGTAGTTCTATTTTTAATTTTTTGAGGAACCCCCATACTCTTTCCATAGTGGCTGCACCAATTTACATCCCCACTAACAGTGTGTGAGGGTTCCCTTTTCTCCACATCTGGCGACACTTGTCATTGCTTGTCTTTTTGATAATAGCCATTCTGACAAGTGTGAGGCGATATTTCATTGTGGTTTTTATTTGCTTTTCCCTGATGATTAGTGACGTTGAGCATCTTTTCATGTGCCTGTTGGCCCTCTGTATGTCTTCTTTGGAAAATTGTCTATTCAGATCCTCTGCCATTTTTTAATTAGATTTTTTTTTGTTATTGAGTTGTATGAGTTCTTTAAACATTTTGGATATTAACCCTTTATCAGATACGTGATTTGCGAATATCATCTCCTGTTCAGTTGATTGCCTTTTCATTTTGTTGATGGTTTCCTTTGCTGTGCAGAAGCTTTTTAATTTGATGTAACCTCCTGAAGTTTTTTGCTTTTCTCCACTTTGAGTTTTGTAAGCCAGTAATTTCTGTTACAAATAAATGAATTGTTTGAGTTGGAAACATTAGTTGATTTAAATGAACTTGAATCAATGTTACTCCCTAAAGAGAAGTTAACACACTATCCTGTTATATGCTATCATACATACAAAAATGCACATTACTTTTTTAGGTGTCCTAAGAAGAATATTAACATGCAAAGGACAAAGAACAGTAAAACATGCACATTTAAATCTACACCTTCACTATGTAGGTCAAATGCCACAGTCACTTAGTTTCAACTGATTTACTGGAGAAAACACAAAAGCATATAATAAGAATCAGATGTACTACAAGTTGCATATAACTAATTGGATTCAACAAAATCTTGGAGATGTTTCTGCTTGTTTTTTTGAGCAATCCAACAATTTAATCAAAATAAAAACGGTCTTCTTTCAGTTCAGAGCAACAAATGAAAAGTATACAGTACAACATAAGAAAACAATGCAATTTTGTTCAATTGAGAGACACACACACACATACCAAGAAAACTACAAACATATACACAAGCACACAGAAAAAATTATGCAATGACACACACACAAATAATTTACCTAAACACAAAGCTAAACTATCTCACATGCTGAAGTCCATGGATACCAATGTACAAAGAAAGGGTATCTGCCTTATCTCAACAATTACAGTTTGCTCTAAGGTGACAACCCAAATAATTGAAATACCCAGTGGTTATTAAATTTATGATACTTTAATATTTTTATGTCTTTTCCTTCTTTAAAAAAGCAAAGGGCAAAGCCATTTCATAAAATTTTTCAAGAACCAAATCAAACTCTAATGTAAAACTAATGGAATTATAAAGTGCCTTGAACTTCATTTTTTGTTTGTTTGTTTGTTTGTTTTCAATCTAAGACCACAAGGCGGGTAGAATAAAGGAGGAAGAAGACAGAGGGTTTCATAGGGTAAGAAAGAATGAAGACACAAGAAGAAGAGAATGAGAACTAGAATTGTTACTTAGCAAATGAATAATGAATAAATTAGAGGGTCAGAGGAAAATGCATAGATAGTAGTTTCAGGATCTTTAAGTCTCATCATAACATCATTATTATCATCAAGCAATCCATCAGTTTAGCTTCGGTCATGCTTATGTCAAAAAATCATTTGAGTTGGTCAAATCAGTTATATTAATAATTGGTTATCTTGATAAAAATTTAAATCAAAGTTTTTGGAATTGTCAAAGCAAAACCAAAAATTGTTCTGAAGATGATAGTTGCATAACTGTTTTGCTCACAGCCCCATCTAAGGGGAAAATGCCCTGCCTACAGTGCCTGTTAAATTGATTATCATGTTTTATACTTTATCTGGGTCCTGTGTTCACAGATTATTAAACTAGATATGGGCATCTGATTCCAGGGTACCAACACCATAAGCTCTCCAGCAAATCTGAGCATGTTCTGGTGCTAGGAGACAAACTGGACCAATTAGATTTTTCCATCTCAGGGACTGAAATGAAGAAAGACAAAGGAGTCTGTCAGTTGACAATAAAGCAGAAGCTGAAAAGTTGCTTTGAGGTGAACTTAGACATCATAAGCGAAAGTCACGGGCAGCCAGAAGTATGAAGAAGCAGATATTTGGAGGAAGAACAGCAGGAAGCCGACCGTGGCGGGTATAGAGTCCTATAGTCATAAAGCACAGTCATACTGTTAGCAGAACATAAAGAGCCAGGAACTTCGGCTTCCTGGCATCCCTGGAGATATTGTGATCTCCCAATTCTTTCTGAGGTGGGGACCTATTACAGCAGCTGTTTTGTGAAAGATCTAATTCCCTGGTGGTGCCAAGGGTATTTCTGCAATAAACTCCCCTATTACTTGAGCTAACTTGAGTGTGTCTCTTTCCCTGCAAACCAGAGGAGTTGGATGAAATACTTCTCAACTCATTTTGAGCATTTCTGCCTCTAAGCCTTCGATTACATATAAGAATTAGCTGGGGAGTTCGTTAGAAATATGGTTTCCTGAAACAGAACTTTGGAGATTCTGATTTGATGGTATGGAGAAAGCCCTGGAGTCTGTTGATTTTTTTCTGATGTAGCCGTCAGGAGACTGGTATTTGGGAAGCACTGCATTGGCTTCTGTTCCCCTTTACTGGGAATCCTCTGATCTTGTGGCCCTCAAACTTTTTGGTCTCAGGACCTTTTTTTCACTCTTGAAAATTATTGAGGACACAAAGAGCTTTTGTTTGTGTGCTTTATGTGTATCAGTATTTATGATATTAGAAATTAAAATTGGGAAATTATAAATGTTTTTGTAAATTCATTAAAAATAATAAACCATTGTGGGTTGTTAGTTTCCTGGTGCTGGTGTAAAGGAATGGTTTAACAACAGAAATTTGTTGTCTCACAGTGCTGGAGAATGGAAGTCTGAAATCCAGGTGTAGGTAAGGTTGGTTTCCTCCGAGGGCTGTGAGGAAGTTCTGTTCCGTGTCTCTCTCTAACTTCTGGGAGCCTCAGTTGTTCCTTGGCTTGCAGATGATATTCTCCCTGTATCTTCACATCATCTTCCTACCTCTGTAGGAAATGTAAGAAACGCAAATGTCTGTCTGCCTTTGTGTCCAAATTTCTCCTTTTTATAAGGACACCAGTCACACTGGATTTGGTTTCACCCTAATGACTTCATCTGAACTTGATCATCTACAAACACCCTGTTTTCAAGTAAGATCACCATCACAGGTATTGGGGGTTAGGATTTTTTGGGAGACACATTTCAACCCATAACACAAGTTAACAACAACACCAAAAAAACATTTTTTTTGTGAAAATAAGGATATTTTCCAATATAAAAAAATTTATTGAGAAAATAGACATTGTTTTGCATTTTTATAAATCTCTTTGATATCTCATTTAATAGAAGATAACTAAATTCATCTTCCCAATCTGCTGGGGTTTATTGTTTTAGTTGAAATATGTGCAGAAAATCTGATCTCACACAAAAATACAGTTGGAAAAAGGAGAGTTATTTTAAAAGTCTTTTAAGGTAATTGTGCATAATTTTCTATGATACTATACCGAAACTTGACAAATCATAGTTTCATAAAGTTTATTGTTATGTGGAATTTGAAACCAGAGCAAAAATATTTTCAAACCTTGTTACATCAAAATTCATTGGCATCTCTTGCAATTTGAAGGGTTCTTTTACCCATGTGTGATTTTGTAACATCACGCAATGATCATTTAAAAAATATTGGTTTCCTGAATTATGTAGATTTTCAAAATTTACAGTGGAAAACTCCACTGTATCCGTATGAGAGAATGAGAAAAAAGTCATATAAAGTCTTAGGATTGTTAGCAAAATAATTTTTCACCTCATGGGTCATCTGAAAGGGGTCCCAGGGACCACCATAGGTCTCCAGGCCACACTTTGAGAACTAATTCATTCTTACTTGAGGAAATTCTCCCAATATTTCAAGTACCACCTTAAATTCTCGTCTCCCTAGTATTCTAACTGACCTCCCCACATAGATGGGATTACCTCTTCCTTTGTATGGCTCTATTTGTGCACTCATTATATGGTCTCCATGTGAGCTCCAGGGACTGAATCTTAATATACATTTTTATTACTGTAGGGAAAGAACACAATGCCTTAAGAAAGATTCTTTCTGGTTTGAACTAGATCAAATTCATTATGTTGTTTTTATGCAGAATAGTTTTTAATAATCAAGGGACCCAGCTTTAACTGTTGCTATTTCCATTGTTTATTGTAAAGCAGACTTTCTCATCAATTAAACATTTTTTGACTTTCCTACCCTGAGATGGAAAATAGTTTGTAAAAATGTTGTTTACATTTATTTTCTTGAAATTCCACAAATGATGTACCCTTAAGCTTTTACATATGTCTCTTCCTCTCTCTAGATTGCTGTCTACCTAGCAAACTTCTACTCATCCTTCTTGATGCAAATCAAAAATTACCTCCCCCAGCTCCATGAGACACTGTTCATCTCCTAAAGTAATTGCAGTCATGCTGTATTGTGCTAAAGTCGTTTTTGCAATTTTCTCTTAAAAGAATCTTTCAAAGATGCTCAAATGGGCCAGAGAAAGAGATCTATTTCTCACTTCTGTTGTGTAGTTGGTAAGGGCAGGAGTGTTGTGTTATGTCACTCATATCTACATGAGTAGAAAAGAGTATAGTACCTTGGATGGGGTATTCCCAGCCAACTTAACAAATGATAGATCATCTTTCAGTCAGACCCCCGTTGGTTTCCAGAGGCAGAACTTCAACTCTAACTGAAGTCAAATAAGCGTTTATTTGTGAGTATATATTGGTTGATTGGAAGGTTCACAGAATTGAAAAGCAGCTGTACCACAAGCCTCAAGCATACAGGAACCAGGCCTGCTCCAGGGAATTCAGAGATTGGAACTGGGACCAGCATGCTTTCAGGACTTCATGACTCATCTTTATTTTTTTTTCTATAGACCAGCTTTCTCTATGAAGCTAGAACCATGGCTGCTACCAATAGCTCCTGGCAGCGTATCTTACCAGCACTGTCATCTACAAGAAGGGACTTTTCTCCCAGAAACAACTGAAAAACCTCAGGACCATTAGATGGCCTTGTTTTGGATTACCTGTCCAATTCCTGGACAAATTATTATGACCAGGAGGGTGAAAAACTAGACTTGGCTCAGATTGGGTCATAGGCCAATCTTAAGCACAATTGCTGTGTCCAAGGAGGGGGTTCATGAAAGAAGAGGGCAATAATCTTTTGAAGCTAATTATTGGAACTGGGGCATAAAAGACTGGGGAGAAACAGTTCCCCTCCAAAAGATGGCAAGTTCTGTTTTCAGAAAAGAGGAGGAGTCCTAGATAGACTAATCATTAAATGTCCACCATAATAACTGGCTGGTCTGTCTTTACAGAATCCCTTGTGAAGGCATTTGAAAATACCATGTTAGCCAGCCATGGCCAATTTAATCATGTTGTATGCTTTGGAGTATTGACATCAATTAATATATCTGTGACTGAATGAACATAGTTATTTAATAATTGTACTTTAATATTTCAGGTTACATGCTTTCCTAGTATTGCAAATCAACACTTCACAGAAAACTGTTATTGTTTTCCTATGGCGAATAATGTAATGAAATTACATGAGCACTACCAGATTTTGCACAGAATTGGCATTCACATTAGTTTCCCCAGGATTAATTTGGGCTGGCCATATAACGTGGTCTTCCTAGGGTAGCTATTGCCCTGATAAGACCTTCAAGAGGTTTGAACGGGTGACCCAGAGCCACTGTGCCATTCAGAGGACTCTGAGTCTGTACTTGAATACCAAGCACAGGGCTTGGCACAATGGGTTGACTGCTCTCCTCAGAGCAAACCCAATGCCTAACTGCTTCACTCAAAATAATCCAATGTCATATGAATAAATCTCATACTCCATTTTCACCTTACACCTACCTTCTTATTTAGTTATCAGTTATCCTTAATTTTCATAATTGCCTATCATTGTTGACAACCTAGTTTAATTCAGTATACATAGAAGTCTCTCAAATATTTCTGCCCTCATCATTCTATTATAGTTGCTCTGGCTAAGATCCCCAATGTTGATCTCAGGTTAAATGTCAGAGGGTCCTCTTCCTAGGTTTCAATCTACATTAGATTTCCTATATTAAACTATCTCATCCTTCCCTTATTTTTCTTTCATAGCACTTCATATAATTTATAATTATAGACATATGTTTATTTAACTAATGTCTTCTCTCTAACTCTAATCTCATGAAGATAGGTACCAGATCTTTGTTCATTGTTGGACTTGATGTATTAGATGCTCAGAGAATTTTTGTTCAGTGACTGAATGAATAAAAGAAAAAGTACCTTTATGAGCCATATTCCTCCAGGAAATAAAATCTGCCTCATATGCAATGGGTAATTCTAAGTAATGGAGGAAGGGCAAATGAAAAAAGAAATAGCAGGTAGCCCAAATACGAAGACAACATAGGTTTTAATTTTTAAAGTATGTCTTCAAAAATGGCCTGTGCCCTGTAATGCTCTTGAACATTGTCTGTGAAAATAAAGTGCACATGTTTTATATTTGAATACACAGAAGCAGGAGACATCTGTCTCCCCACTGTGAGCACTCATAGGCTGGATGGTGGTGACTAAATTCTGCTCCCCTTGAGTTCCCTTTACTTTTCGGGCCAAAGAGATTGACCAACAGAAGCCAGTGGTGTGACCATCTCCAAGGACTGGTGCCCAAGCCTTTTCCTTCACATATTGACCACCTCTGAGGGGAAGAGGGAAAAATACATTGAATCAAAGGTCATTTGCACTGAAAACATCTTCCTTTCTCTGAACTCTAGCATGTGTTTTTCAGTTAAATTGGAATCATTTTTTTCAAAGGAAGCAGAAAAGCTATATTTGTTTTCCAACACTTCATCAACATCAAAGTACTTACCAAGTTTCATCTGTGTGTAGCACTTTGCTACTTGCATTCCAGCTTTGCTACTAATTAGCTGTGTAACTTGGGCATGTCATTTTGTTTCATGTAATTTTTGACTCTAGCATCCTTATTTGTGAAAAATTAAAAAAAGGTTGGAGTAGACTAAGGTCTTTCCAGATCTAACGATCAAGGAAGAAAAACAAGCATCGTATGTCTTGTGAGTTTATTTAATACAACAAAGCAATCATTTGCTCAAGGAAACTAGGAAATTCATTCACTTATTCATTCTACAGTCCTGCCTAGACTTAGAGTGTAGTGAATAAGAACATTGACATGGGAGCCTGAGCTTGGATTCTGGCTTTGCCATCTCCCTGACTCTAGGCAAGTTTCTTAACCTCTTTGTGCCTCATCACCTTCGATGTAAAGGGAGAACCATGACACTAGTACTTAACTCAAAGGATTTAGTATTAAATGTATCAGATGTTTAGAATATATAAAGATATTCAATAAATATTAGCTATTATTATTTATTGGGAACTGACTCGGTGCCAGGCACACTGTTAAACATTTGGGGTATAAGAATAAATAATGGGGCAGTTAGACTTTACTGAATCCAATCAAGCCTCTTAGTGGTTCTTAAATCTGGTTGCACATTAGAATCACCCGAAGAGCTTGTAAAATTCCATCCTTGTGTCACTCTGTGGGAATTGGGGCTCAGAAACCAGCACAAATGCTGATAATCTGGCTACTGTTATTGTTGTGAGTAATAACTGTCCTTCGTCTCTGTCCTAGGAGTCTTGTGCCTTCTCCCAGCACTCATGGAACTGAAGCAGAGTGACCTGTTAGCTTAAAAGTAGGATAAAATCTCAGACTCTTCATATTTTTTTATACAGTCTAGATCTAACCATGAGTTTATAGGAAATATAAGGGAAAGAGAACAGGATAAACAACATTATGAGGCTATAATCAGCCAAACTCAGAATGTAGGAATTCTACAGAAGAAATAATCTAATTTCTTCAACAAATAAACAGCATGGTGGGGAAGGATGGAGAACTCTTAAAGAGACTAATATCAATCAAATGAAATGCATGAGCCTTGCACAGACCATTATTCAAGTAGAACTCGCCATTCATTCATTCATTCACTCATTCATTTTGCTGGGCTAGGAGCTAGAGATACAAAGACATAAGATATAGTTTCTATTCTTAAGAATATCATCATTTAAAAAAGGGAGGCAGACATGTAAACAAATTATATAGAAACTGTGATAGAAGTAGGTACTGGATATAGTGGAGGAAAGAGGGACCATTAATTCATGGGGCCTAGATAAAAATTTAAAAAATGAATTCAGGTTGGAACTGATCCTTGAGCTTAATTTTACAGCCACCTGGAATAGCTGAGATAAGAACACTGTATTTTCCATGCACAGAGCACAGTTAACTTGTCTTCTTCAGAAAGTTCATCCATACCCAGGATGGCAATGTCCTGGAGGGATTTGTATTCCTGTAGGATCTTTTGCACCCCACAGGCAACATCATAATGCTCATTGCCAACAATGTTGGGATCCCTGATGGGACAGGTGGAGTCCAGCGGATCCACAGCTGGATAGATGCCCAGCTCAGCAACACCACGGGACAGCGCAGTGGTAGCATCCAAATGGGCAAAGGTAGTGGCAAGGGCAGGGTCAGTTAAGTCATCAGCAGGCATGTAGATAGTCTGCACAGATATGGTAGATCCCTTTTTGGTGGTGGTGATTCTTTCCTGCATGGTACCCATGGCAGTGGCCAGGGTAGGCTGATAACCCACAGCAGAAGGGATTCTGCCCAATAAAGCGGCCACTTTTTTTTTTTTTTTAATTTATCTATTTATTTATTCATGGCTGTGTTGGGTCTTCGTTTCTGTGCGAGGGCTTTCTCTAGTTGTGGCAAGTGGGGGCCACTCTTCATCGTGGTGCGCGGGCCTCTCACTATCGCAGCCTCTCTTGTTGCAGAGCACAGGCTCCAGACGCGCAGGCTCAGTAATTGTGGCTCACGGGCCTAGTTGCTCCGTAGCATGTGGGATCTTCCCAGACCAGGGCTCGAACCCGTGTCCCCTGCATTGGCAGGCAGACTCTCAACCACTGCGCCACCAGGGAAGCCCCTAAAGCAGCCACTTCTGAGCCAGCCTGGGTGAAGTGAAAGATGTTATTGATCAACAGCAATGCATCTTGACCTTTGCTTGGTCTCTGAAGTATTCAGCTACAGTTAATCCAGTCAGAACTACCCAGGCCTGAACACCAGGCAGTTCATTCATTTGACTGGACACCAGCACTACCTTGGAGGTAGCATCTTTTAAGTTGATAACACCAGACTCAGTCATTTCATGGTATATAAGTCATTGCCCTCACAGGTCCTCTCACCAACACCAGCACACACAGAGTAACCACCGTGGGCTTTGGCATCGTTGTTGATTAACTCCATGATCAGTACTGCCTTGCCAACTCCAGCACCACCAAAGAGCCTAGTTTTGCCACCCTTGGCCTAGGAAACCAGCAGATCCACAACCTTGATACCAGTAACCAGAATTTGCTGCTCAGCACTCATCTCCATGAATCCAGGAGCCTCAGCATGAAGAGCAGCAAATTGTTTGGTTTTGATGGGACCTCTCTCATCAATATATTCTCCAATGACATTCGTGATTCTGCCCAAGGTCTCAGGGCCAACAGGAATTTTGATTGGTGCACCAGAATCCAGGACTTTCTGGCCTCTAACCAAGCCTTCTGTATCACCCATGGCAATGGTCCTTACTGTGCTCTCACCCAAATGCTGGGCCACCTCCAAAACCAGCCTGATCTCCCTGCCTTGCACTTCCAGGGCATTTAGGATGGGTGGCAATCCCTCATCAAATTGGACATCCACCGCTGCACCAATGACCGCTACAATGTGCCCAGTGGTGGCGCCTGCCTTTGGCGAGGGATATATTTAAGCGGCATTGTCTCTGGCAGGCTGGAGGGCTCACAGTAAGAGATAGGCTTGCGGTAGCGGCGCTGAAGGGCTGAGTCCCTGAAAGGCCCCAGAGGCTGGGGCAGCGGCCACACGACCCACAAGACAAAACATAGCGGAGCTCGGGGCGGGGGTGGAATGAAGAGCATTTGACTTTAACACCTCACCTCCCAATCAAGTGAGAAAAATCCCTGCTGGGTTCCTTGTCTCAGAAAAGAGTCTTTTAGATTCAACACAAAATGTGATGTTATCGTCTGGAGCAGAATGCCATCCTTAAGTCCCTCACATCTCTAAGCGGAGCTGAGATGCTGGGCTAATTCACGACACTCACTGATGTGTTAAGGGCTTAGATCTTGATCAATCATCTTAAGTTGTTAGTTGTAGAACAGTGTTTTTATGCTGTTGCGTTATATAAACCTGATTTCTTTACTCTGGTGTGTAAATATTATTTCTTGGTATAAATAATTGGTTATATCAATTTGCTGGTTTTACTCATCTGTAAATCCCGAGTCTCTAGAAAAAAAAATATATACATAAAACTTATTTGATGCATTTTTTTACAATCATATAATTTAGCCCTTTCAAATGTACAATTCAAAGTTTATAAAGTAACTTTATCAAGTTGTGCAACTTGTATCAACATACATCTGTTTAAGAGCATTTCCTTTGGGCTGAAATTTGAAAGATGAATAGGTATTTGATAGGGAGACAAGGGAAGAGAAAGATAATCCAGGGAAAGTGGAAAGGATGAGCAAACGACTACAATATTAACTAAAATTAATAGAATTTTCATTACTTACCCAGCTAAGAGCTTTATATGGATTATTTCATTTACACCTCATAACAACAGCATAACAATGATGTAGGTAGTATTATTATAATAACCCTCATCTTACAGATGGGGAAGCTGAGGCACAGGGAGTATATTGCCTTAGGTCCCACCATTAGTGATGGTGGGATGGAATTGTAATTCAAATCCAGGTAGTCTGAATCCTTTCTCATTCTGTTTTCCTGCTTGGAAGGTCTTGAGGTCTAAAAGCAGACTGGTATAAAGGAGCTTGAATGACTTGAGTGCAGAGGAAGTGGGAGTGGGCAGGAGCCATGGGGCTGCTGAGAGGGTGCTCCAGCTTCTGTCTGGTGTGACTAATGGATTATGAAGATGAGAAAACAAGAGGAGGAGCAGGTAATATTGAGTCTGAGATTTCTGAGGGTCACTCAAGTGGAAAGATCCAGAAGTTGTCTGGATACACACAACTGGGCTTGCAATAAAGATTTAACTCTCACTTATGTATAAGTAGCTGAAGCCAAGAGTGTAAATGAAACTATCCAGGCATAAGGAATGAAAAAAGAAGGGATAAGACAGAACTCTGCAGGATGTGAACTTTTGAAGATAGAACGAAGGAAGATGCTATGGACTGAATTGTTCATAAAATAAAATTCATATGTTGAAACGCTAACCCTCAATATGACTGTTTTGGGAAATAGGGCTTTTTAGGAGATAATTAAGGTTAATGAAGTCATAAGGCTATGGTCCTAATCCAAAGGGATTGGTGGCCATATAAAAAGAGGAAGAGAGAGAGAGATCTTTCCACGCGTAAATACTGAGAGAAGGCCATGTGAGGACACAGCAAGAAGTCTGCTATCTGCAAGTGAGGAAGAGAGCTCTGACCAGAAACGGACCCTGTTGGACCTTGATCTGGGGCTTCTAGTCTCCAGAACTGTGAGAAAAAAAATTTCTGTTGTTAAAGCCACCCAGCCTATGGAATTTTGTATGGCAGCCCAATCAGACTAAGACAGAAAAGGAGCCAGTTGTGCAGCCTAAGAATGGATGATCAGAGAAGGAGAAAAATATCAAGATAGAGTGACATCATGGAGGTCAAGGTAGTAGTTCCACAAAAGGAATAGTAAACCGGATTCCCCTCAAAGAGGTCATAAATTTTGACACATACTCATTTGATTTGACAAATAAGAAGTCATTGGTGACCATGCCAGGGTGTGGAAGTGGTGGGGCAGAAGCCAGATTACAGTGGATTGAAGAGTACATGTGAGTTGAAGAAGTGGATTGTCTAGAGACCCTTTGTACTGGCCTCACCCAGGAGCTTATCAGAAGTTCAAACTCTCAGTCCCCATCCTAGACCTACTGGATCATAATCTCATTTGAATAAGATGCCCATAAATGAAATTTGAGAGTCTAGACCATTCCTTCTGGGAAGCTACGTGGGAATGAAAGGAGGGAGGATTAGGAGATAGTCAGGGGGAAGCAGAAGGGAATTTTTATTTATTTTTCAGAAGGGAATTTTTAAATGTGAGGCACTTGAATTTACTGACAGTCTGTGAGGAAGAAATCAGTTGAAAGGGAAAGACTGAAAAAAAAGGAGAAAGAAAGAATAACCAATGGAGCAAGGACATAAAGGGTGAGATCAAGAACTTAAGTGGAGAAAATAGCCTAGTTTGAGAGTAGGGACACTTCTCCATTTGGCCTGGGAAAAAGAAAATCTTGGTTATGCAGACATAGATTTTTAGGTAGGGGTTAAGCGCTGAGGAAGTATATGTCCAACAGCTTCGTTTTTTTCCTCTATAAAGTTGGAGGCATAAACACCTTCTTAAAAAGAGGAGTGAATTTATTGAAATGCAAGTGGTTAAAATGAGGGTCCATGGGATCTGGGATGGATAGGAAAGTATGTGTCCATGAATATGTAAAGGAATTCATCTTGGGTGGCCTTGGCCTGCAGCAGCTTGAAGCAGGATTTCGGCTCCCAGCCAGAGATTGAGGTCCGGCTGTGGCAGTGAGAGTGCTAAATCCTAACCACTAGACCAGTGACTAGTGACAAGGTCCTGGCCCAAAGGGCTTTGCAGAAATGAATTCCCACAAAGACGGAAAGTAGTGAAACAAGTAAAGTGTTTATTAGGAGGAAAAATAGTACGTGTGGATAGACACATGGGCGGGCTCAGAGAGAAAGTCGTGCCCTCGTGGTAGTTTGATTCACTTATATGTGGCATTTCTTCTGGGTTTCCTTTGGCCAATCATCTTGCTTTACCTGGTTCTGAGTCTGTATTTGGTTTATCCCAGGGTCCTCCCATGTGTGCATGTGCATCTCTTAGCCAAGAAGGATTCTAGTGAAGAGGCTTATGGGTAGGTTGACATCACTCCCTTTTGATTTCCAAGGAGCCTTTCTGCACATGTATAGTCGGAAAGGTCTCCTTGACCTCGAGAATGAGAAATGTGTGGTCTCTTATCTGGGTAGGGCTCAGCTCCTCCTCGTCTTCATCTTGGAGTTATCTGTCCACAGGGGACAAACTCTAGCTGCTCAGCCAGGGACCCATCTATCTCCTGCCTCAGAATGGAATGAAAGGGAAGGACCGAGAAACGGGAAGATATAGTAAGAGCCATGAGGTCAAGAGAGTGTGGTCAAGCACTGGTACATTGGAGTTAAACACGTCAGAGGTGAAGCAGAAGCAGTTCTGGACAATGCCAAAGTCTTGGGGGTGGCCACGGAGTGGGTGGTCGATGAGTGACAAAAGATTGTTAGAGTCATGAAGATTAGAGAATTTTGAGCAGAGTAGGTCAGATAAGTGGTCAACGTGGATGTTAAGGTCATTCCTGGTGACAGTCAGATGGAGACAAAAGACTGAGAGCTGGATTTGGACCTCAAAGTTCTCAAGGGGAGATTTGTTGTGACTGTCAGGAGAAAGGCACAGAGGATGGAATAGGAAGATGTGTGAAAGCTCAACGAAGTGAAGATTTTGTATGATGGTTTAAAAATAGCAGTGGGGAGCAAGGAGAAGGAGGGCAGTGCTTCTCACTCCTGGCTGGGATAAGGAGTCAGGAATGCCAGGAAGGGAAAGCACAGTGTGTTCCACGCTGCTCTGAGCTCACCAGTTCCTGCTGTGAGCGCTAATCTTGCTGTCTGCAAGTCACACTGCTTCTCCTTCCTACCTTGTCAGGTCTTCCAATATCACTGGTGGTCACCAGACTGAGCGGCTCCTCATCTGCAGTCTCCATGCTGGTTTCAACCATGCAGCCTCAAGGCCCACAGTCTGGGATGGGACCCTGAGGGCCAGTGAGGACTCCAGCACACGAGAGATGCTCTGTTAAGTGTTGGACCTCTTCCTTTCCTTCTCTCCTTTCTCCTGGTAAGTTTTGTACACTTGAAAATGGAGTTCAGTGATTGCAGCCACAGCCCAGCCACTGCTGATGGTGAGCTGGTGAGCCCTGAGTGAACCCAGGAAAGAAAAGACTACCTGCCATCTAGCAGCCATCAGACTGCAACCACTCCCTACAGGAAGTCCTGAGGAAACTCAGGATGTGAAAACACTGGCCCCCAGATAGCTTGAGGTGCCTAACAAAGGAATGATTTCAGTGAATGATTGCATCATCCCATACATAGAAAAGTGCTAAATTCCTTAGCTTGAGATTTCTAGTTTTCTTTAATTAACAGTAATCTTTTGTTCCTACTACCTGCCCTTTGTTGCAAAACTCCTATATATCCTAGCTTCCCACCTCGCCTCCTCGGAGCAGCTCTCTCAGGGTTACTTGAGAGGCCACCTCGTAGGCTTGAAATCCTAAAAATTTCTGTCAAATAAAACATAACTCTAAAAAAATAATAATAATAAAAAGAAAGAAAAAAAAGAAAATGGAGTTCATAAAGATGGGGAAGTGTAGGTGTTGGAGGGTTGTGAGAAAGAATCTGTTGGGAGAAGAGTCTGGAGAGATCGGCCAGAGACCTACAGAGGTGACATTTGGCAGCCAGGATTTATAAAATGGAGGAAGCATTGGAGACGTTGAGCCTGGCGAGTGATAGGATCACTTCTGTATCTGACGAAAATAATTCTGTAGACAGCTGGAAGGATGACCTGGCAGGCAAGAGGTTAGGAACCGGGAGATGAGTTAGTACCTGATGCTCAGGACTGATTAAAGGAGAGTGAGGTCTGGATCAGAGAAATACTTGGAAGGTAGTTTTAAGTCATTTAGGCCCATGACTTAAATCAGTGTGGGTCAACATTGGAAAGAGAAAGGAGAGAAGGTGTGAAGGTTAGTTCTCCTTGCAAATATGGATTTCAAGTTGCGTTACAATTACCTTATGACTGAATTCTTCTTCGTCGTCTTTTTTTTTTTTTTAATTGCAATTATTCTTCTTTGAACTCCTCCAATTGTTTTTGTTTGTATAGTCCTATTTAACTAAAATAGAAACTCCAGCTAAAGTTTCATACCAGTTGTTACAGCAGAACCCAGGAATTAAGGCACTTTGATTTGTGAAGTAAGCAAGGCTATCAAAAATATTTTTCATTGTAGAATACATCTTACATTCTTGTATTCCTTAGCTATACGGTTTTAGGCATATCCTAGACACTTCTATTCTTTATTGCTGATTTCTGAACTTGTCTAAAACAAACTATGAGAATGTGTATCTGTCAATATTACTGTTACGGTGATTGAAACCAGGAGGAAGGTGTGAGGTGAGGGAGAAAAGAGTTGTATGTGTCCTACAACTTTACCAAGACACAAAAATCTGGATTTACTTTCACCTGGGTGATACACTTTTATCAGCTAGACCTTTGGTTTGCAATCATTAAGTGCACGTTCGTGTAATAGCGGCACATGATTCTCTTAGTAAAGCCACTTGGTTATAAATCCAGACCTGCCTCAGTTTCTTTTAAAAATGGGGGTGAGGTGAGAATTTTCTTTCTATTTACTTCTTATGTGAAGCCAAGTGAAGTATTTTAAGAGTGAGTGCACTATGGAGAAATAGGGTCAGATGGTCTCAGTTCAAGTTCCAACTTCCTTTCTGCTTAAGTCATTTGTCCTTCTAAGCTTCGTTAGTTTCATTTGTAAAATGAAATGTGAAATAACATAGTGTACCTGAGAGCTGTTAGGAGAAGTAAATGAGATAGTATCTACCAAGCTTGGCCACAGCACCTGGCTCGTAGAAACTGTTCAGCATTATAGTTTCTCTGCTACCCCTTTTCATAGAGATCTGCAGAGTTTTCAGTAAGGAAAATTATTTTTCTATTTAAGCCAATAGTGCTGCAGATGTAGAGAACAAATGTATGAACACCAAGGGGGGAAAGTGGGGGGTGGAGGGGGGATGAATTGGGAGATTGGGATTGACATATATACACTAATATGTATAGAATAGATAACTAATAAGAACTTGCTGTATAAAAAATAAATAAATTAAATTAAATTAAAAAAAAACAATAGTGCTGTAACTAGGAGGTATGGAAGAATTTGGGGCCAGAAATGAGATGAAGATATTTCCAGATGCAAGAGCCAGAAAATGATTGCAGTGGGAAAGAGGAAAGGACAAACAAAATTGACAGTAATCAAAATGCTGGAAAGTGAAATAAACGTAAGTCACAAGCAATGTGATACAATGGGAAGAGCTAGGGGTCAGCAGATTGAGTTTCAAGACCACTGACATGACCTCAGCAAGTCACTGCCTCTTTCTGGGCCTCAGTTTTATCATAAGTAGAGTAGGGACCATATTTCCTGACCTGCCTGATGCCGAAGCTTAATGTGAAAATCAGATGGGAAATAATGAGAGTGTGAAAGTGCTTTGTAAGTATAAAGGGAAGTAAATATGTTGTCTGAATGCAGGTGTCAAGGAAATGACCAAGAGGGCATCTTTTAAAAAACTCTACAAATTATCCACCTTCCTTATTTAACTGCTATTATTTGACCACCAGTCTATCAGCATAATCTCAGAGGGACAACCTTTGTGGAAACCAATAGAATAATCTAGGAGTTCAAGATTTGGTGATATTCAATGAGGCCTGGATTCTGTTCTTCAGATTCCTGGATGTGTGAACCTGGACTGAAGATTTTATCCCTATGGGTCTCTTTCTTTAGCTATCAAATGATAAGACTAGCTGTTCTTTCTCTCTCTTAGGGTTATTTTGAAGACCAAATATATTGTAAAAGATCCAATATAAACAACTTATACAAGCAATCAATGAATTAATTCTTCATCAATTAATTCACTTGAATTGTAGATGGTATGAAAATTAGGTGAGGTAAAGCATAAAAATATATGGCCTCTACATAGGTCGGAGTATTGTGCCAGCCTGACCAACTGTGCTTGTGAAGAAAATTTAATAATGTGGGAAAATGTTTATGAAATAACATTAAGTGGATAAAAAGACATGCACACACACACACACACACACACACACACAATCTTAGAAGAAATACACAAAAACAGCAACAATGATTGTCTTCCTGAGTATTAGGATTAGTATAGGATATTTATTTATTTATTTTTTGCTTCTTTAAACTTCCCTGCATTTTCCATTTTTTAAACAATCAAAAGCATGTATTGCTACTTAATAGGGGAAAAGGTTATTTTAAACAATGAGACAATGTGTGTCAAAGGTCTGCAAACAGTGCCAAGCGCACACTGAGTAGGGATTTCGTAGACATTAGTTGAATCTGAATGAACTCTTAAAAAAGAAATCTTGGAAGGAGGCTGTATGTCCAAGGCTCTCCCATCAGTTGATGTTCTTCAAAGGAAATAGAAAGACAAGACCCATCAAACATACCCTCACTAGGAAGCCTGGACATAGGCCTTCAAGTGGATGTTAGGAAAAACTTTGACCCCTAAGCCCTGAAGGGGTACTGTGGCTTGTACTTTCTTCATGACAAACAATTAACGTTTCAGCTGTTCTTGTTCTGAGTAAGATCAGGACCACGTGAAGGATTTAAAATATCACTGGGATGACATGTTACAGAGCAGCTGGCTGGCTGGAGGGGTCCCATAAATGTCACAAGGAAACATACCAATTGAGAAGGCAGGAGACAAAAATAATAACAATAATTCTTCCCATTCACATGGCATGTTTCATCTGAAGAGCTCAAAGTATTTTACAGATGTTATATCCATTAAAACTTATGTGGCAAGCATTATTCTCCCTGGATTACAGATGGGGAGGGGACTCTAATCCTGTCATTCAGACTAAAACTGGAATAAACATATAATTATCTTTGAGAGGAAATCTTTCTAATGTAACCCTTTCCTTCTGCAGTTTCCTACTGCTTCTGAGTGAACAGGACACGTCATCTCCTTGGTCCTGCGATATCAGCTCCAGGTATCCAAACACTGAAATGAGATCACCTCTCCATCTTTCCTCCCAGACGAAACATATTTAACTTTTCAAGTCTTTCTTCAGAAGCCTGAGCTTCCCTTTTCTCATTTCCCTACAACCTGGAGGTGGTTTTCAAGTTGAGTAACTAAAACCAGTGCCTGATACTTCAGCCCAGATTCATCAGCGACTTTACCTGAATAAATCGACAAACTTGAAGTTAGGTTTGTGTTTTTGCAGCTGGGCTTTCCACGAAGACACGTTGTTTTTGGTTTTGACTTGTTTCTGATAAGGCAATGACTTCTATCCTATTTCTGATGTTCAAGATCTTTGTTCCTTTTTTCTTTGATTTCGGAGTTCAACTTCCTTTAAAAAGGCCAAGTATCCGTTCTCCTAACAGAGCAATGATTATCATTTGTACATATTCCATTTTCTCTTTATTTATATTAACCTTTTAACAGCATTAGAGTAGTATTGTATATGTTATTTTGCAGTCTTTGCATTGTATTCTGCTTTTGAGACTCACATTATATTGTAAGTATCTTTTTCCACTGCTTCTTGGAAAGTAAGCACAGTGTTGACTGTATAATCAGGATTCTAAGTTTGTATTATAATTTGCTCAATCATACTATTAGAAGATATTAGAATTGCCTCCAATTTTTCTATTGCTGTAAGTTGTTCTTTGCTGAACATGTCCTTAAATCTTCTTTTATATTTTAAGCTATTTTATTAAGAACTTTCAATATATATTTCCAAATAGATTTACCAAATGGCTGAAGCTAATTACAGCATCCCCAATAATGTGTGGCGGTATCAGTTTCACTGCACTCTTGTTAGAATTGAATATTTCTATTTGAATTGGCAAAAATATTTACTTTGCTTTAAAACTGATTTTGAATTTCATTACTCTCAGCAAAATTAGCTATTTTTATCTTTTTTTTTTTTTTTAGCAGAATAAATGTTCTACCTCTTTTTTTGGGAGTTTCACATTGGATGAAAGATGGTTATAAACCTAAACTATGTTAAAAAAAATCTTGATATACAAATAGTTGTAATAATAAAATCTTGCACTATAAAACACCTTTCACTCAGGGACCCAGTGTGTCCCTTTAATCTTCAAAATGCTTCTGTGTGGTACATGCAAAATACTATCAATCAGTTTTAAAGATGAAGAAAATAACATGACTAGTACTTAGTGCCATGATTTAGACCAATTGCTATGTTATAGCGAATGGCACAGATCACATTTTCTCACTGGTTCTCACTATATTCTCATAGCAACAGCACTTCTGGCTCTGGCTTAGCCTTACTCAAATTCTTCAGGCATTATTGCTTTTCCCTTTGTGTCTTGAATATACATATGATTGTTTATCCTATGCCAGATAGTGGGAAAAAAATCAGTTGAGCCAGTCTGGCAACATGTAGGGGAGGGAAAGGCACTTGTGAATTTAATCTGTTCTCAGAACCAAAATGATTTTCATATGCATCAAAGAGCCAAACTAGTTTGTGCATGCAGACACAAGCTCAGACAGACCGATTGTCCTTAGTGATATATTTAGTATTGGGATCTAACTCAGATCCCTAGGAAACCTTATTTATAATTTACCTCTATGAGGAATCCTGGCCACAGACCATAGATTTTTTTAAAAAATAAATTTATTTATTTTATTTATTTATTTTTGGCTGCGTTGGGTCTTCGTTGCTGTGCACGGGCTTTCTCTAGTTGCGGCGAGCGGGGGCCACTCTTCGATGCGGTGAGCGGGCTTCTCATTGCGGTGGCCTCTCTGTTGCAGAACACGGGCTCTAGCCGTGCGGGCCTCAGCAGTTGTGGCACGTGGGCTCAGCAGTTGTGGCTCACAGGCTCTAGAGCACAGACTCAGTAGTTGTAGCGCACGGGCTTAGTTGCTCCGCAGCACGTGGGATCTTCCCGGACCAGGGCTGGAACCCATGTCCCCTGCATCAGCAGACCGAGTCTCAGCCAGTGCGCCAGCAGGGAAGCCCCCAGACCATAGATTTTAAATTCTTTGACAGTCTGAGGTTCAGCCTTTCCAAAACTGTGTTTTCACATTATCTCAGTGTGAAGCTGTCTTAGCTTATAAAGTCAGATGGCTTCTCCCTTTTGCCATCATGCAAACATGTTAACTTGTAAACTGGCACCTACTTAAACTAGGTTTCCTCCTGAGGCTTATGGGAATAGGGTTTCCACTCTTTCAAGTCAGAGCACTGAATTTCATTCCTCTTCAGCCATCAGTGGTCCTTGATCCTTTTCAGAGTAGGATGTACTTTAGTCAACACACCTGGGAGGGAATTGATTTTTGATAGAATGGAGCCCAGTGAAATTTTTGGAATTTAACTAAGTTTGGGGAAAATCACTGTCTAAATAAAGAGAACTTGATGTGCTATTTATTTCCTTACGGTATCTCTCTTCCCTATCCCTCTGCCTTGTTCACATTTATGTGAAGCAGGATGAAGGAGAGAGCAGTTTCAGGACAGACTTGTCTTGCAGCTCAAACATTTGGACTGGATTCATTAGCAGAAACGCTGCAGATTATTAAACAATGAAACCTTTTCAAGTGGGAGATAAAGTAATGAGAAGTGGCAGGGGAGACGTAGGAATGCAGACAGCAAAACAGCAGAGAGTGACTCTGATAAGATCTCAGGGAATCTGAGACAAATCGGATTCAGGGTCAAGATGCCCTCCACCTTGTACCTACTCTGCTCCCTGCCCATGACTTGGTCCTGGCACTTTCCAGTAACTTCTGCTGTGAAGGAAACCAGGCCCAGTTCCTTCCCTTACTTTCTGTACCTGATCCTTCAGGAGGGCTCAGAGCCCAACTACCCGCTCCTGACAGGCTTTGGTTGCTGTGTAGCTAAGACCCTGCTCTTGCTGTTTCTGTCTGACCACCTGAGAGTAATTAAGCGGCCTCTCCTACCTAGAGCTGAACGGATTGGTTCCAAAATTATATTTTCTTGGAACATCTTGTTGAACTGGAATGCTTTGGCAGTTAAAAAAGCCACTGCTCACACCTGAACAAATCAGTCTGCTTTTCCTGAAATGAGTTCATGTTCACCTCCTGGCACATGCGAAGGTAACTGGCAGACCCAGGGGTCTGGCTGAAACCGGCCACGGTGAGATCATTGTATCATCATAAAGTACAAAGTTAAAGATGGCAGAAAATCAAAGAGTTATATTGATTGATTTGTAGTCTAATCATGCAAACAGGTCAGATGAAAAAACCCAGAGAGACTAGTGAATATGTCCAAAAATACTAGGCAAAGTGAGTCTGCCTCCGATGAAGTCGATTTCCCAGAGAAACAAAATTATTGACATATAAAATAATTCTTATGTGGCATAACACACACACACACACACATACGCATGCATACAGAATGTGTATTCTATTGCCCATACGCTACCCCTTTTGTTGGAAAGTAAGTAAACTCTTTCAAGATTCAGAGTTCTGGTCTACACTTGCCTTACCATTATTACTATTTGACACCTCTTTTTCTTTGGGCAAAAGGCAATAATTCCATGCTAATTTGTAGGGCAATCTTAGGAAAAGAGTGCGGCCAACTTAAGTCAAAACAAATGCTTAAAAAGCACTTAACTAAATGAACCTTTGAAAGTGGTTCTCCCATATCCAGATCTAAAGGTAATAATTTTGAAAAAAAAAAAAGTACAAATTAGAAGCATTTAACAAGACACATGTATTAGAACCGGAAGGCATAATTTTTTTCCCTAACATTCCATTCCAGGGACTGGGTTGGCTTCTTACTTTCTTCTCACTATAGGGGAAACTGCTCTTGAGATGCTGCAAGGAACCACTGTTACTAAAGCACCCAATATATCCTTAGACTGATCTCCTCAGCCCCTTCCTGCCCAGGAGAAAATGTCTCCCTCATAACCCATAAAGCAATACCGAAGAATCCTGGGGTCACTACCTGCAACCAATGGTGAACTGTACAAATTGTGGTGCTCTGGGACCTGGCACGCTGGCTGGAAATATTAGACATGGCAGCCAAATGATTCTGAACACCATGCGGAAATAAATAGCCCTTCTCAAGTAAACACATAAACGCAGCCACAAGAAAACCTAGAGATGAGACAAACTCCTTTTGTGATCTACTCTCATTTCATTCATTCAAGCTTCTTTGGGTTTTATCTAATACCAGCCTGCTTTCTAAGGCTGCCCTCCCCTGCATGGACCCATAAGTACTTGCCCCAAAGCAGTAGAGTGGTAACAAGCATTAAGAATGGCCTCTTCAGGTTTGAGAGTTTAATTCCTTTTTTCTTTTCCTTTTCCTTGTTGGAAAGGAAAACCCTTATTTTTGCATTCATGGCAATCTTAACTTTAGGAGATGTAATAAACATTTTGAAGGTTGCTATGTCTTGGGATGAAATTTTAAATTGGGGAAAGCTAAACACAAGTCTGGCTTTTGATGGTAAATTGAGGTATAAATATTTAGAATGAATTACCAGATTCCACACACTCAAATGTGGGCTTGTCAATCATGGCTCCAATGGCGATACCTATCAGAGGCTGAGAGGATGAGAATACCACCTTCTCAATGATAACCAATCAGATTCCTCCTCTTGTTCCAAATGATAAATACAGTAGCTGGCACTCATTGATTTATTTCATGTGATCTTACATGCAGTATGCAAAGTTATGAAAAATTAACAGCAATCATGTTTTACACCAAGGGCATACAACAGTAGGACTTCAGTACTACTAGGAATATATCTTGATAGTGCTTCTTGCTGTTATGTTACTTTAGTTGCTAATATAATGAATGTGCTTATTTTGAGAGACAGTTTTAAACCATAGTTACATTTTATTACTCCCTTAAAAGTACTTCTCACAAATCCCATATCACTGTAGAGTGTGTTGGTCCAATTTTTTATTAAGTGCAGCCCTTGTCCTATTTATGACCCATGACTGATGCATCAGCCCAAAAATGTGATTTCTCCGAAGCACTGCAGGACAAGTATCTCAGCTCCTATGACAGGAAGGCATTTCATAGAATTGTTTCACTACTCTAAAAATGCTCTGTTGCCAGCATCCCAGATAGGAAGCAAGGCTTCCCATGGCTTATGTTTTTGCAGGAAAAACACAGAATGTTTTAGAGAAGGTAGTTCTAATTGGTGTGAAACATCTTGAATTACTGAAGTTCTAGTGGACTTGAAAAAGCTTCTGGAGAATCAAAGGAATTAAATGATGTAATGGTCTTTAAAAGATAAAATACGAATAGAATGAAAAAAGCTTTAATTCACTTCAGAAAAAGATGTCAACTCTTAGAGTTTGTGGATAAAGTTGCCACATAATCTTCTTCATTTCAAATTCAGGTTTTTTTTTGGGGGGGGGGGTTGGTGAGGAGGGGATATGCCAGGGGAAAGATGAATATCAAACAATCAGTGCCATCTAGCGGTTTTATGGGATAAAGACAGAATTTCAGCAAACGGAGAACTGGTTTTTGCAACTGTAGTGCCTGAGAAATGTTCAATCAGGCCAAACTATAGATTTCTAGAGAAGACTGGCTACAATTTATATCTCCATTTATTCACTGCATAATGAACATCAAGTGATGTGGCAGTAGTTTTAAATAGTTTTGATGAAGGCTCAACAGAAAGAGAGTGAAGCCCTTAAAAGTCACAGATAACAAATAAGCCCTTTAACATATTTTAAATCTGTGAACTTTGCTATGTTTCAACCTTGTCTGAGTTAAAACTACCAAGTGATATTTAAGGAGGAAAATCACATCTATCTCAAAATATCCTGTTAATGAGAGTTTTTTTTTACCTGTAAACAATAAAAAACAATTCTGAAGTTAAACAACTGTCCTGAAGGTCTGAGCAAGAGGAAGAGAATAGAATCAAAGGATCCACAAGCTTGGATGGAAAAAATTACATCTTTATTTTCAGCACTGTAAATCTGAAATTTAGCATTTCCCTCAATTGAGAATGTAGGCTGCAAACCACAATAGCGTTAGCAATATCTGGGACTTTGACACCAAAAGAAATCAGGTATTTTCATATTATTTTACATGTTCTTCACCACTTATAAAGGATAGTAATTATTAGACCTGATACCAGGTATAATAAAGAAACAAATATATTATCGTGTCATAACTTTAGTTTTAAAAACATTTAAATAGCTGTTTTCAATATAATTTATCTTCTTTGTACTCCTATGTATTTTATTTAAGGCATTCAGTTTTCTCACCCACATTTCGGTAAAAATTAGACTTCTCTCACAAGGTTTTTGTGAGGATTAAATAAGTGAATGTTTATGAACATCTAGAAAGAAGGCTGGTCCACAGTAGGCAGGCAACAACTCTGGGGTGGATATGGCCCTCTCTATTAATATTTACTTGTGGAATTAACCAAGGAGGCGGTGGAGACTAGGAGAGAAATAACTTACTTACCTTGTTGAATCTTATCTTCATCTCTAATGCAGATAGTATCTGCCAAACAAGAGTGGTAGTTGAAGTACCAGCAATAGACCATATAATGCACCTAGTAGTTTCCGACACAGAGCAAGCAGTTGTGAAATTGTACCTGTCGTGATTATTACTGCTTATGAGTCTAAGCACATATTAACTAGGCCATTTGTGAAATGTGTTACAAATTTGGATTGAGGTACTGTTGATGTTTTTAGTACAAAGACTTTGGAATATTTTGACCAAAAAGCCTTAAAAAAAGAGAAAACATTGAAAAGGCTAAGAATGTTAAATTCAGTGGAGAACATAGGAATAACAACTAGGAGTTCGTACGATCTTAATAAATATCCCTCAAAAGCATATCTTCAGAATTCAGTTTTTTTTCTGGCTTCATGTATAAATGAAAAACCACATATATACTGCTTGTGAGGTGTCAGATCTCTCTAGAAGAGAGGCATGTTTATAGGGACCAGATTTTTTCCACTGACTCACAATTACCTGATAAGTGTGTGTGTATTAATGGTTCAGCAGGACTGAATATTTAAAATTGAGAAAATTTGGTACTATAGGCACAGACGTTGGGAGGAGTTAAATGGGAGGCGAGTTTATTTTTAAACAGTATTTGGAAAACCAGATTCCAATTTAAGTACTTGGGCTCATGTCATCTTTACAAAAGTAGTGCCCTGGGACTGGTCCCTGTATATCTGCCTGGGTCCAAATTTACTCCTACAGTTAAAAGGTGTGTTGTCTTACAAAGGAGGGAGTTGGTTAAGTGAATATATTATGGACATCATGCTTTTAAGCTTTCTGATTGGTTGAGGAGTGATTTCCTCCTCGCCCCCCCACCCCTTTCTCTCCGAACTCCATCAGCTCTTGTTATTGTGGGGTAGGTAATTGGCAATTTAAGACCTCAACCCTCACTGCATTCCTCTGGGGGACATAGGGGCTTCATCTGCAAGAATGATGTGGGAGGTAGTGGCTACAAGCTGAGTGATTCTCTCAAATGAAATGAATTCTAGCTCTGTTTGAAAAAGCTCCCTGAGGCCAAGCCTGCAGGCTGGGCTTGGACTTACTTCAAGAACTGTCCCCTCCAGGATGCAATCAGCTGGTTTCCCTCTTGTCTTCCTTTCTAACTGCTTCCTGCAACTTCCCTCTCCTGGGGTCATATACATGATTTCTGCTCTTTCTGAGGCACTCCCTCCTTAATTAGGGCACTCTACCTCCCTACAAGGCCCAACAGCTGATGTTTTGGTCTCTAATCGTGATTGGTTTGCTTATATCTGCCCCAGGGAGAAGCCTGTTGCCTGCAGCCAATTCCTCTTCTGCTGCCCTTCACTGCTCCCTACTGGCCAAAGAGGTAACTTTTGTTAATTCTTGAGGTTTAGACTCCACCCCAGAGAAAACAGATAATTAAAGCTTTCAGATGTTTGTGCAGTCAGGCTTCCAAGTAGATAGTTGGTTAAAAAAAAGGAAGAGAGACGTATTATAGAGGCTGGAGTACTGTTCTTGTTTTTATTTGCATCTTAAACATAAGCAATTATGTTGAAAAATATACTGCTTAGGTAATTTGGTTTCAGTGGAATAAGCAAAAACAAGTGGTTTATTTCATTAGAGTAGCAGCTCTTGTTTCTCATTCTCTAGTTAATTGCACACTTCTGCATTTTACATAGTTCGGAGGGTTTTGCACATGAATCAGAGCTCTGACTCAGATTCATAGGAGCATGAGGGTAAGGGTCTCCTAATACCTGGGTGTACCTTCACTGTAATTCAGGTGCCTTGAAGAATTCCATAACCTCTCTTGCCCAATACTGCAGCTGACAGGCCAATCACGAGGGTCTGAGTTAATTCTTGTACATATGTAGCATATATGGTTCTTACGTCAACACCATCAGTTGAATCTCACAGGTCTCAGCAATCCATTATACAACCAGGTGATTTCCAGTGGAAGCAACTATTTTCAGGCCACCAGGTCCTTATGGAACATACTAAGAAGGCCAGTTTGTCTTTGGCACCTTCTCCATCCTCTGCAGTCTTTCCCACCCATGCCTTAAAGATGTCTAGGAACCACATGACCTCTTGCCTGAACCAGTCAAGTTTGCATCTTTAGAACTGCTAAGAGAGAGCCTCTCAAACATCCCAGTGCATGTGAATCACCTGGGGATCTTGGCAGACTGCAGATTCTGCTTCAGGGGGAGTGGGGTGTGCCTGAGAGTCTGCATTTTTTACAAACTTCTGGGTGATTCCGACGCTGCTGGTCCTTTGAGGACCACACTTTGAGTAGCAAGGCAATCAAATCATCTGATGAAAGGGATTACTTCTAATTAAGTGTAAGTTAGGTCTAACACAGCTGGTGTTTGTGTTTTAATAAGAGTTGTGTTCTTTCCAGCAACCCTTGATTATATCAGGAAGAACAGTGGTGTGACGTGTACTCCTCCTTTTAAGGCTCCTTTTCTGAAGTGATGTGGGGGGAGGATAGGGTTAATTCTAGGAAATTTGCAAAGGTGTTTCTTTGACTTTCCATCCCTTTTCTGTGCCCACCGCCACCTCTTCCATCCATGGCGCATTGTTTCCTATACCCCCTTTCTACTCTGTGGTTCAAGGACAAGAAAATGCTACACGTTTTTGTAATATTTAAGTATTTTTGGATGATAAAAATGTTTGTAAACCTTTGGTAATGAATGGGTTCCTATCCCAAGTTTGCCACAGAATTCAGGTGCATATGTGGCCTATTTCTTGACCAAGTGCTTGGGCAGCCAATATTAGCTTCCAAAAGCTAGTGAATCTTCAATAATTTTAGAGACAAAAGACCAGTAAAAATAGGGTTTGAAGTTAGTGCTGTTATGAATTAACCAATATCTATTTAATGAGGACCTTACTCTAGTAGAAAGAGTGTTGAGTTGGAGCTAAGAGAGCTTGGCTCTGTTCCAATTCTATGCTCTCTAGCTGAGTAATACTGAACAAAAGCAGTGGAAACTGGGCTTCAGTTTTCCCTTCTGTCAAATCTATTCATTAGTTGAACAAATATTTATGGAATACTTATGAGGTCTTTAGATATCTAGTTAGTACTCAATAGTCAATAGTCAAGTATTGATCAAGTCCTTATGTATTTTTAAGTCATCGGGTTTTTGAAGTTGCATTTATTTGCTCCCGGAAAGTGATTTAGGCACATAGAATAATGACTCTACTTCTTGCTATGCACTCCTTCATGTGGTAAGAGGCAACCCCCTCCTGTCTCCTGCTGTTTTCTTGAATCTAAAATTATGTCTGGAAGCCCTAAAGACTCAGCAGGCTGGTTCTTGTAGCAACTTTCTCTGTTGGGTGATGGCCAAGGAAGGTGTCCTGTTGCATATGAATAAACTGTGTCTGGTGAGCTGGGGCTGTTATAACTTGGGTGGGCTCAACGGTCAGGGGTGCTGCGTGACTGGCCAAGAGGAAGTGCTGGAGAAACCTAGGACCAGATGGGCCCAGGGCTGGGGAACTTTCTCAGCTGAAGGGCTCCAGAGCCAGTGGTGCAATTTGCAGTGTCAGAAAGGTCAGCCACGTCATGACTCCTGAGGATAAACACATTTGGAATGGTACCCCTGCCAGCGACTGGGAATAGAAGGAACAAGCTACAACCTCCAGGGGAGGGATAAGGGCAAGGGTGCCGCAAGGTGTTGGATCCCTTCCCAGTGGGCTGTGAAGGTTCCAGGCAAAGCTCCAGACCCAGCAGTAGACTGGAATAATAAGCAGGAAATTGAGGCTGAAGTCTGGTGAGAGAACAGGGCTGCAGCCTCGTGCTTGGGGCTCATCAGATACCAGGCCTGCAGCAGCAAGATGAATTCCAGACTCTACACACTGGTGTTAATCCCTTCCCTGGTCAGGGCTGATTGAATCAGAGTCTGGGCAGGGCTGTGTCTATAACTGGCCAGGACTGGGAAGGCAGGGGTCATGAGGGAGGAATCAGAGGAGGAACTCTTGTCGACATTCTCAGTCCCAATATTGCCACCTCCATCCCATTCCTTACTGGAACATTATATTTACTGGTAGGAAATCACGTCTTTGTCCCAGAAAGGTTTTTAAACAAGAGTAAGATTTGCTAAGTGTTAATACTTCTGAGAGATGTAACATCTTAAGCCCTGCTTCCCTTTTCCTGTACTGAAAATTCTGGGGCAAATGTGTTGTCAATGCCTTCTGGTGAAAGACCATCAGGGGCATACATGTAATTAACACATTGAATTGATTACTCATTGCAATAAGGGAGAACACACGACATGGGGATCTGTGGGATGTCTTGGTGAGACGGTATTAGGAATGACTTATTATAGGATCTTGACTTTGGTTGGGTGACTTTGGGGGAGGGTCTAGAGTGGCTTCTGTTAGAAAGCAGGGACAATTCAATGATTAGGCATCTCAGTAAGTCTTATCTATAGGGAGAAGAGTCTAGAGCAAGCATAAAACTGTAATTAGTAAAGAAAGAGCAGTCAATCATATTAGCTATGAGCAACTGGATTGTTTGGTATTTTGTGGATTGCATAATGACTGTATTTCTGTCTGTTCTTAGATAAAATTAGGAAGTGCTTTTCTTTTGCCTCACTTCATCATGGCCTCAGAGTGACTGTGTCTGAGACCAATGTTCTGGGAGATTGTTTGTCAAACAGGAAACCCCATGCCCAGCTGTGAGCGTCAGGCCAGCTCTCAACGATACCTAAACCTAGTTGTACGTGCCAGGTCAGTTCTCAGATGACAGTATACTTTGGCCCATCTATTCCTAGTAGGTTGGAAGGAGTAGGTTTAATATGTCTATTTTTGATAGTTAAAGTTTTGGAAACACAGAGAAACTCATGTCCCCATGCTAATATTTTGCTGTCAGTTCTCACACTTCACTTTGTTGTCAGGAAACACATCCCATGACACTTCTCCATTAATCCCACTCAGATGTTGTATTTACACTTCGCAAAAAAAGAAATAAGAGCGTAGAAAGTTAGGAGGGTTATCCTAGATCATGCTAAAGGTGAATCAGGCAGGACTAGAAACAACACATGCTAAGCTTCTCTGATCACACACTAGTGGCTGGTCATCAAATCATGGGAAGGCTGCCCTTTGCTAATAATGCATCCATGGTGGCTTTCTGAGAAAGCATGCTGGGTGCAGTTGGTGATGAAGATGATGATGGTCTTCAGGGTTAAGAATGTGTCATAAGCATACCTGACTTTACTTTAACATTGGTATATTCATTCTTTATATGATAGCTCATGATATCACTAACTACAAACATTTTCTTAAGCCAAGTTATAGGTGTGGCCAGTTTTGTCTTTCCAGACAATGAGTCCCTTGAGTTTACTGCCCATTCTGTTAATAGGCCTGCCCTCATTCAATTTATTTACACTTTCGTTTTCTTCACTAGATTATGTGTTACTTGAGGACAAAGTCAATATCCTCATGAGTTGCTAGAGTACAATACTGAATAAATGACCATAGGTGAAGGATGCTTATTTATTGTCCAAGGAGCTATATCATCCCAGTACTAAGATTTTATGACACAATCAAAATCTCAACACTGCCATAACTGAAATTGTAATTCCCAAATTTCTTTGATCTTAAGCAAAAACATCTGCTTGAATGAAAAACAAATCCACAAAAGACTTAAACATGAATGTTTATAGCAGCTTTATTCATAAGAGCACAAACTAGAAACAACTTACATGTCCATCAATAGGTAAATAGGTAAAAAAGCTGTGGTATATCCATGCAATGGAATACTACTCAGCAATGGCAAGGAAGTATGTACCAATCCACAGATCAACATGGATAATTCTCAGAAACAATATACTGAGCAAAATAAATTGGACGTGAAAGATGACATACTGGATGATTCCATTTATGTGAAACTAAAAAAGACAAATTTCATTTATAGTGACAGAAAACAGATCAGTGGCTTCCCGGGTCTGGGGATGAGAGGCTGATTGATGGGAAGAGGCACCTAAGAGGTTTCTGAGGTGATGAAACTGTTCTGCATCTGGATTGTGGTGGCACTCACACTGATGTACACATTTGTCAAAACTCATTGAACGGTACACCCGAAGTTGATGAGTTGTATTGTATGTAAGTCACACCTCAATAAAGCTGATTTAAAAAAAAATTGTCTTGACTTCATATCCCTCTTCATCTATTGTCCTTTTCCTTGGTCCCCATTCAGAGCAAAACTTCTTGAAAAAACTGTCTATACTCTTTTCAGTTCTTCTTATTCTCTTTGGAAGAAAAGATGCTCACCAAGGTCATCAGTGATCTCAGCATTGTGATCCTGGTGGTCAGTTCCATCCTCATCTCATGAGACCTCAGCAGAGCTTGACAGAGCTTTTCAGTTCCTCCTCCTGGACACACTGTCATCAGTTCTCAACGTGCTCCCACCTCACTGGCAACTCTTCCTCAGTCTCCTTCTCTGCTTCCTCATTATTGCATAGGTGATTGAATTTTAGAGGCTTACCCCTCGATGACCTCATCTAGTCTCAGAGTTAAAAATGTCACCTCTATGCTGATGACTCCCAGAGTTCTATTCTCAGTGCAGATCTGTCCCCTGCCCTCCAGATTCGTATAACCAACTACTTATCATGTCTACTTGGATGTCTGACCATACCCATCATTTCCCAACTGGAACTCCTGATTTCCACAGTGTTTCCTCCCATACTGCTGCCTAGCCAACCTGCTTTTCACACTGTCTCCCTCACCTCAGGAAAGGGAAACTCCATCCTTCTATTTCCTTGAGCCAAAATCTTGCAGTCATCCTTTGTTTCTTTCATATCCCACATTCATTCCATTGACATTCTGTTGACTCTACCTCAAAAATATATCTAGAATTCAACAATATTTACCGGTCTTATTTCAGTCCAAACCATAGTTGTCCTGTGCCTTGATTATTGCAATGGCTGCTACTTGATGTCCTTTGTTGAGTAAGCAGTTGCATTCATGTTCCCCTATAATCTAATCCCCACACAGGAATTAGCATAATCCTTTTAAAGTGCAAGTCAGATCATGCCACTCTACTGAAAACAAACACTCTAAACTCTGATGCTGTAAGTCTGGTGCTTTAAACCCACATCCTTATAATGTCCTAAAAGGCCTGACAAGATCTGGCCTCCTAATGCCTCCCCTTTGCTCACTCAGCTCCAGCCCCACTGGCCACCTTGCCATTTTTGGAATGCACCGGGTGTCCTCGCAACCCAGGGCCTCTGCATTTCCTTTTTCCTCTGGAATGCTTTCCTCCAGATATCCACATTGCTCATTCTCTCACTCCTTCAGAACTTCGCTCAAATGTCACCTTCTTAGGAAAAGTCTTGAACAGCCCCATTTAAAATTATAATGTCTTTCATGCCCTTCTACACTAGGATCCTCTATTTTCTTTACAGTTTTATTTTTCATAGAATTTATCACTATCTGACATACTATATATTACACTTACATATTTGTTTGTTCATTGTACACTTTCCTCCACTTGAATGTAGGCTCTGTGAGGCAAGTTTTTTTTTTTTTTTTTTTTTAAAGGGAACGCTATTTATTTATTTATTTATTTATTTTGGCTGTGTTGGGTCTTCGTTTCTGTGCGAGGGCTTTCTCTAGTTGTGGCGAGCGGGGGCCACTCTTCATCGCGGTGTGCGGGCCTCTCACTGTCGTGGCCTCTCCTGTTGCGGAGCACAGGCTCCAGACGCGCAGGCTCAGTGGTTGTGGCTCACAGGCCCAGCTGCTCCGCGGCATGTGGGATCTTCCCGGACCAGGGCTCGAACCCGCGTCCCCTGCATTGGCAGGCAGATTCTCAACCACTGCGCCACCAGGGAAGCCCCAAGATATATATATATATTTTTTTGTCCATTTCTTTGCCATTTTATCTACAAAGCTTACAGTCTGGCACATGGGAGACTCAACAAATACTTGCTAATTAATGAATGGAAGGAAACTTGAGGCATGGAGAGACTAAGTAAATTGATAAACGTTGTCTAAAGGAGAGGTAGAATTGCTTTCAAGAAAAACAAATACCCTGAATTTGGACTTGGTCCTTACGCCAGATTTACTTCTTGTAAACTAACACATATGTATAATAAACTTCCCCACATCAGCAAGATGGCTCTAGAAATTAGTTATCATTTCTAAGTTGACTGACTTCAGCAAAGCGTTCTGAAAATTTCTAGAGGATGATCACCGACTAGTCAATGAATTCTCCACTGTCAAGGGGCTTGTGATCACTAATGAAAAAAGAACAGCCATTGTCCACCAGCCTCTGAAATGCTTATATTTTTAGATATTTCTGTATTATTTCTATGTAAAAAAGCTGAAAGTTTGCTCAGTGGTGAAAGGATTCATATGAAATTTCCACCTAATTCCGGCAAAGAGGAACACTTGGTGGTGAGGTCAAAGATTCTCAGCCTTGGGTCTCCTTGGGCAGAGGAAGTCCCTGATTCGGAAGTTGTGAATCAGGACCAAACTCTAGTGGGTATGTTCCCGAACTAACTTATGAGTAAAAAATCACTTTCAAGGTCCCCAGCATCCTAAAAAAGAGTGAGCAAATACCTACAATGTGGTTTTAGAGCAGGTGGTTTAAGCCTGCACACAAATAGAGCAATCATTTTGACATATTCGTGTGATTAAAGATAATAGTGTTTTAGCGACTGTAAGCTTACTCAGGTGTGTCGTTTGTTCCATATATCGTAACACACTGCCTAGGTGTACGGACGGTGCAGGTTTTCTGGCTAATTACCTCACTGAAAACCAGATTACTTACTGTTCAGATGTCAGCTACTGAGAATGTGCCAAATAACCCTCAGACAACTGGGAATTACCCAGCAATACTTGCCTGATGAAGGCACCTACATTTTTCATGTCACGTGTGCTGCCAGGGTAGGCAAACTGGTTCAGAGAAGTGAACTTCATTCCATTCCAGGGGAGGCAGCAGGCCTCCCCTGATCCACCTCCACCCCAGCTGGGCAAACATCATGACAATCATTTTCTCTGATGGTGTGGTGCCCTGAGACAGCTCCTGAGCCTGCAATCAAGAAGAACAAATAATCTGACGTTTGTCCCTCTGACAATATCATCTGCTTGGGAACTTCTGCAGTCCTAGCGACATCATGACATCAGAAAATTTGATATTCTAGACATGAGATACGTTTTGAAAACTTGAATACACATATATTTATATAGTTACAAATAAATATATGTGCACCCGAAACACAAGTCTTAGAAATGTCTGCTTTTTGTGATAAAGGGTTATTAAGTCAGGAGTTAGTTTGCTGGATTGAAATCTGCTTCGACCTTCTGCTTGTTACTTAATCTCTCTAAACTCATTTTCTTCTTCCAAAAATGAGGATAAAATAGTAATTTCTCATAGCCTTCTTTTTCAAAATTAAATGAGGAAAAATACATGTACAAATATCTGACAAGGAACCATGCATTAGGTATGAACACCAACTAACATATATTGGGAGTTTATTATCAACCAAGTTCAAACAAACAGAAATCCAACTGAAGATAAGTCGAGGCTTCAGCTGACAGGATTACTTTTCTAATCCCCTAATGTAATACGCAGTGTCCTCATTTGCAGTCCCTGAGTAGTGCTGAGCATAATTCCTGGTCCACAAACAGAGATTAGGAAGCATCAGCTATTACTATTATTATTGTTGTGTTATGCTCTGAGGTTTAGGAGGCAAAGATCATCCAATCAATAAACAATTATTCTAAATCTTACTAAGTACGGGGGTAGGAGTGAGAGAAATGGAGGAAATTAAAACACGGAAATTGCAGTTTAGTTGGTGAGGCTGACATATACATTTATAGGTATCTGGGCTACAAGACCTGATTTTTGAGGAAGAACATGAGGTTTGGAGCTAGAAGTCTTCAAGTTCCAGTCCGCCACTTACCAAGTGGTTCCTTGAACAATCCAGTTACTCTGACACTTGGACTTTTGAACCTGTGAAATCACTGTAATAAAAACTACTTTTGGGGTCAGGATAAAATGAGATAATGCATGTGAAACTCTACTAAAGCACATATATATATACATATATATATATATTAGCTATTGTTATCAGGCATTAAAAACTGAAATCTTATATAACAGGTATCTAATTAGGCATACAGTAAAAGGTGTTCAGAGAAAGGGGAGATCACTGTGGCTAGAATAGTCTTAGAATATTTCATGGAGAAAATCCACCTAAAGCTAAGCATCAAATGAAGGATATGGTTTAGAAAAAAACAAACAGATAGAGGGAATAAATTTTCCAGTGGGGAAAGCAGTATGAGCAAAGGCAGAGAAATAGAAATGCAAGGCACATAGCTAGCAACTGTGAGTCGACCAGTACTCTGGGGATGTAGAATTCAGGTAGGGAAGTCGTGGCAGTCAGGGTCGCATGTTTTTTTGCAGAGTGTGTGATCAGGAGTGATATGGTAAGAAGTCAGCCCAGAGCTTGATTCTGGGTCCTGCTGCTTACAGTATAATCTTGGGTAAGTCAAATCTTCATGGAAATGGTACTTAACTTTCAGGATTTTTGTAAATATTAAATGGATCAATACATATAAAGCATATAAGTATCATGCCTGGTACTTAGTAATCACACAGAAAATGCTAGATATTATCCAGTGGCATTTAAGCATTCTGACCCATTCACATTGATCTTTATTAGATCTTTATTATTATCAGACAGCTGAAAGCAGGATATATTTAATTACTCATGGCATAAATAAAACAGGAATGGAAAACACCCATGACTCCACCAGCCAAACAAATCAACCACTTTATTTTTTCAGATTTTCTTTTGATCACATATAGATCAATATGTTTCTCATCGCTTTAAGAGTAGTATAGATAAACGTTTGATACTAAGAGCTCTGTGTATATTTTTTCAATTATACATTCAAATGCTAGGTATAATTTTTTTTTCTAATCTTGAATCTCCTGGAATTTTGGTAACCTGAACATTTGAAGGTATCTTTGAAGCTTCAGATCATTTCTATCAATTTCAAGGGAGTTTTTATGAACTTTTGTTTATTTTTTGCATCTATTTATCTGTATTCCCTCACATGAATTTCTTGGAATTACAGTTGACCCTTGAACAACATAGGGTTGAACTGCGCGGATCCACTTATGTGTGGATTTTTTTCAATAAATACAGTACTGCACGGCCTGTTGTTGGTTGAACCTGTGAATTTGGAATCGTGGATATGAAGGGGTGACTGTGGGACTTGAATATGGGCAAATTTTGTTATCAGGCCAGGTCCTGAAAGCAACTCCCAGAGGATACTGAAGCACAATTGGTGGCGGGTTTCCGACTGTGTGAGGGTTGGCGCCTTAATTTCGGTGTTGTTTAAGGGCCAGTGGTACCACAGAATGGGAAAAGACCTGGAACAGTGGTTCTATACCTTGGTGATTCCACCCCACACCCCAACATTTGGCAAGGTCTGGAGAAATTTTTGGTGTCAAAACTTGGGGGGGAGGGGATGGTGTTACTAGCATTTAGTGGGTAGAGGTCGGGGAGGTTGCTAAACATCCTATAACGTGCAGGACAATCCCTCCACCCCCAACAAAGAATTATCTAGTCCAAAATGTCAATAGTGTGGAGGCTGAGAAACCCTGACCTAGATAATTCTTTCATCCTCGCCTTCTTGAATTAGATTCTATGACATGGCCAAAGGTACTTGAAATAGGAAACTATGCCTTAGATGATGTAACACGGCAGTGTTTTTTACTCCTTCATGTCTGTGTCAACCACTTTAAGCCTATCTTCACTGGCCACAGTAGACCAGGAGCGACTGGAATACCCTGCTTTACAATTGGCAGACACAGCCCCCATGTTTGTGTTCAACTTGGTGCAACCAAGTGAATCATTACTATTCAGTCTTAATAAATTGCAAATTGAAACAGTTAATTAGAACCTCTTCAACTGCCCACAAACACCATCTAACAGAGGTCTGCTTCCTACTGGGTGTTAGCTGTTGTTTCCGGAGCTCATCTCACTCCTAATATTTCTGGTTCCTTTCCTAATGCTGCATTTCATCAAATTTAATAAGCCATCGATTCTAAGATGCAACATTATTTCTTTCTCAGTGGTGTGTATTCACTGAGAAAGAGCAAAAATGGTACCATTTTCAATTGTAAGATGCCATTGATGGTAAGATATATGCCGATTTCAGATATGCTAAAACGTGAAAAAATGTGCATCTTAAAGTTGAGGAAGTGTGGTCACTATTGTCCATATTATTAAACTTACTTTGATTTTAGAATATCATATCTTTTCAATATTTAAATTTTACTTTTGAGTAACTTCAGTATTTAAAAACTGAAGTGCTCTAAAATGTGACCATTGTAAAAGTGAGTAAAAATTGTGTTCAACAATAATAGATTGCCATCCTGGGTGAAGGGTACATACCCAGCAATTCTTGTATCTTGAGGAATATAATGGTAAAAATATTTCAAAATTCCTGGAAAAAGTATATTATGCTGTAATGTGGGTATAGTGTTACATAATATTTATGTCCATTAGTGTGTATTCTTCTATTAAACTTTAGATTATGGCTCCTCACTCACTCATTTTGACTTTTTGAATTCTATTCAGTTATTTTGTTACAATTCCTTAATCTTCCATAATAATATTGATCTATTCCTAAAAGTTCCTAAACCTCTTCTCAGTAGCCCTAAATTAGAAACCTGACTCATTTTAGCTGCAGTGAGAAGCAGAGATGATTACTCCTCTGGGCTCATTTCATTTACCTGTTCTTTGCAGCTATAGGAAAAGCACAGAGAGGCAGAAATGTCAGGGTGTATAATAGGTGATGATTGAAAATCAAGGTCCAAGTCCAGTGATGGGGAGCCCTAGCCAGCCATAGAAAGGAAAGCTTGTGTTGTTGGGACTCAGCCTTAGGTTAAATCTGGAAATCTGAAAATGACGATTGTTTTAAAACAGCAAAGTTCTTTAACAGGTTATTTAGGAGTCCTCCCAGAATCTGGGCCCATCAGCCCAACATTATTGGCTGTTCACACATAGTAATAGGTTAGTTTGGGCAGCCTTTCAGACTAACTAAGGAAATATAATTTTTATAATAGTTGCTATTTGAATGAAAACATGCAAAACCCATTTCTGTGGAGCAATTTGCTATGTTCAAGATTGCTTTCTTCAAGTTTTCTCCTTCAATGAACAAAAGTATTTCTTTATAATAAAGTAAAATAGTAAAGCAATAGTGTAGTTTATACTTAAAATGGCTTGCTACACCTTCCATTTCCTGTATAACTCCACAATCTTTTCCTGAGAAAATAATCCAAGATGTTTGCCTCTTCGTACAAAGAAATGTGAAAAAACAGAAAATGAATCATTTCCATATATTTAAATCTAATTAAGGAAAAAAGATTGCAGTTTTTGAACATCATGCAACTAAATATTTGTAGCTGTTCAGGTTGAAATATGGAACCAAAAGATAAAAACAATTTATACAAAAAAGAACCAAATCATGCAAAGCAGTTTAATGAAATGACTGAAAAATAAGCTTGTAGGAAATTATTATCGACTTAACCAGGGAGATAGAGTGCCAAGACTGGTGAATTTCTAAACTGAAATGAAAACTTTAAAGTTTATTTTAAGCTGTAAAAAGAGCTTCTTTTTGACAAGAACAAAATTAAGCACAAAGCCCTATACAGTAGTCAGCTCTCTTGTGGCAAATACAGATAATGACAGAAATAATAATTAAAAAGTTCTGTACAAGACATTTTTCAAGAGTCAGAATTATCTTTCTCTATACTAAATATCAGAATATGTTTACTTAAAAAAATCATCATAGGTGTTTGCAATCAGAAAATAGAGTGTAAGTGTCTAGGCTTTGGAGTAAAAACACTTTTGGAAAAATCCCCATTTTGCCTCTCAGCGGCTGCCGCCAAACCTCTTGGGCAAGATTCTCAAACCTCTGTTTCCATAAACATGAAATGGGGTGGAGTACTTGTTTGACAATTTCAACAAGATCCTTTGGAGGAGGGTCAACTGAAATGATGCATGTGGAAGCATTTTTAAACTGTAAAGTACCACAAATGCAATGAGCGAAAGAAGCGACTAAACACCCTTAAATTAATCCAAGGTACTGGCTTGAAAAGCAGAATGTGTCTGACCTCATTCTAAACTTAAGAACCTTTCAGTTCTGAAATAGCTGCATTTTGAAATTAACTGTTCTTTTCTTTGCATTTCTCTTCCTTTACTCTTTCGGTTTTTAAATTCTTGAAGTTTCCTTTCAGCTTTCTATTGGCTTTAATACTAATTATCTCTCATATTATTTAAAGTTTTGCTGTTCCCATTGTGATCCTATCATTTCTATTCTCATCTTACATTGTCATTTATGGATTCTCTGGTCTTTTTGTAACGAAGTGCCTACAGTATGACAATTACTGTTCTACGTTCTGGGGATACAGGGGTAAAAAGACAGTGTTCCCATGTGGAACTTATGATGTGTGTGTGTGTGTGTGTGTGTGTGTGAGTGTGTGTGTGTGTACTGCTAGGTAGTGTTAAATGCTACAAAGAAAGAGAAAGCGGTAGCTCAGAAATAATGGGAGTGAGGTGGTGGAGGAAAAATTATTTCAGGATGAAGGAAGAATAAGTGCCGATGTTCTGAGGCAGAAAGAGAAAGAAGGCCAGCGTTAGTGGTATGAGTGTCGTGGAGACTGGGCAGGAGTTGAGGAGAGATAGGCCAGTGCAGATCACAAATAGCTTTGTTGGCCATGGTAAAAAGTCTGTGGTTTATTCTGAGTGTGATGGATGCCACTGGGGAATTGAAAGTAGGATAATGAAATGACCTGATGCATACTTGCATAGATTGCATGGCTGCCAAATGAAGGACTGACAAAGACGAGACAAGGAAGAGATGGCTTTTGCTGTGTTCCCTGAGAGGTGACAGTTGTTGGGAGTTGGGTGATGTTGGTGGAGAAGATCCACAGAGGTCAGTTTCAAGGTACATTTTGAAAGGATATGGGGAAGCCTTCAAGGGATATCTTGGGTTTTTGACCTGTGCAACTTGATGATCTGTGGTGCATGCGATACAGCTGAACGAGATTGAGGAAGAAGTCGATTTTTGTGATGGTGGCGGGGAACTCAATAGTTCTGTTATAGACATCAAGTTTGAGGTGTTAAATAGATAGATATTTGAATCTGGAGTTTGGGGAAGTCTGGGATAGAGATATAAATTTGACATTCTTTAGTTTGTAGATTTAATCCTGTAACACTGGGAAATGGGTCTTGATAAAAACAGAAAACCCGAGTATTAAGCCACCATTTTGGATGAGTATTAATACTCATTTTGGATGAGTATTGAGCCCTGGAGCAGTTCAACATGTAAAGACTGGGAAGAGGAAGAACCAGCGAGGGAGGGTAAGAAGGAAGAGCAGAAAAGGTAGAAAGAATATCAGAAGACAGTAGTGACCCAGAAGCCAAGTGATGAAGTGTTTCAAAGATGAACAAGCATCAGACTTTGCAGAGAGGAGTAAGATGAGGGTGAGAGTGAACCACTGGATAGGGCAAGAAGAGGGTACTGGCGATTGTACTGAATACCCTGTGCACCACCTCGGAATCCTCTCAACCCATCTCTGACGCTGTATCACTGTAGTGGGCAAGTTCCAGGCACTTGCTCTGCACTCACACAAGAACAGTCAGCAAGTGCAGGGGATTTACTGTGCACAGGACTACCCTTGACCAAAGGGGAATAGGAACCTATGGATTAAACCTTCCTACTTTTATCCTCCTGATGAACATTTCTGAGATGTGTCTCATAAGGGTCCTCAGAAGGTCTCAAAGGGACTTGGCACCAGTCATCTGAAATGGTGGCCAACTTCATATTAAAACCTTGTATTCCTTTCCCTCTTTCCCTGTTCACTTCCACTGTTGTTTACTCCTGCTCCCTGGGATCACAGTCAAAAATAAAATTCCTCAAGCCGCATTTTTCTTCCATGCCAGAAGGTGACACTTGTCCTTGTCACTGCCATCCCCTCAAGCCTGGCCTGGGCCATGGCCTAACACAGTGCCACTGGGATATGGAACACCTGTCCTAGAAGAAGATCTTACAGGCTGAAGAGGTGATAGCACCTGGCTAATATGTACTGGGAGGAATTAGGAGACATGCAGACATCAGATCATCTGGCAGCGTGCCTAAGTGATGGGTGAGGGGTTAGAGTGGAATATAAAAGCTGTATAGGGAAGAATTTATTAATGTGAAAAGGCTTTCTTTTGACCTGGAGTTCGACATTCTGGCAAAGGTGCTAGGATTGCTCCCAGAACACTTTTGGGATAGCTCCTGAAACATTGGCCACAATGATGGCCTTCCGTAAGTTAGGTGGAGCTGCTGGAACTACCATAGCGTGGTACTGAGGAAGGCGTCAGGGAAGAGGAAACGTTGGGATGGTTTTATCACGTGAGACTGAGAACCAGGTGGACCCAGAGGACATTCCCTTTTTTCACAAAGGGTAAGGAGAGTTCTGGTGAGGGGCACTGGTGTCTTTGAGAAGCTCCAAGGATGGCTGTTCTCTGTAGGTCGGGGCTGAGCAGGAGATGCTGCCCTTGGCCTGGGCTCCCTGGCCTTATTAAGAATGATGGGATTCTGGTGCAGAAGAGGTCAGGGGCCAGCACTTAGCCATCAGAGGCAAAGTGGGGATAAACTACAAATGAGCAGCAAGGCTGGAGGGCGGTCATGATGGCTTGGTTTCTGGGTTTTGTGGAGAGGGCTTCCGATCACAGTTTCTGGGGGAGGAGATAGATGGATAGCTTATTGGGCTGCTTATTAATGTATTTTTTTAAATCCTGTGAGTTAGTAAGACCCATAACAGGACTGTCAGCTGCTGCAATAGAAAATTGCAGTTTCTTCACCCAGGCCCTAAATCAAAGTCAGTGCAGAGACAGGGAGCCCATTGATCGAAGGGGAGTTCAAGTCCCCTGGAAGAACCACTATGGTCTGAATGTTTGTGTCCCCCCTAAAAATTCATGTTAAATTCCTAATGCCCAGTGTGATGGTATTGGGTGGGTGGGAGGTTGGGAGGTGTTTAGATCATGAGAGTGGAGCCGTATGAATGGGATTAGTGCTCTTATAAAAGAGAGCCCCACAGAGCTTCCTACCACGTGAGGACACAGTGAGAAGTTGACAGTCTGCAACCCACAGGAAGGGTATTCACCAGAACCTGACCATGCTGGCCCCTAATCCTGGACATCCAGGCCTCCAGAACTATGAGAAATACATTTCTATTGTTTATAAGCCACCCAGTATGTGGTATTTTTTCTTACAGCAGCTGGAACAAACTAAGACAGGAACGTTCCAGGTTATATGATAAACATGCTCCTGAAATTTCCCCAAAGAAGCCTGTGGCCACCTCCCAGGCAACAGGGTACTGGGACAAAGGGAGTGCCCAGACTTTTCAAGGACTGCTGGATCAAGGGCGTCTGAGCTCTCAGTAGTACCAGAACTTAAACATCACAGTTCTTCTGTTAGAGTGGGGTTTTTGGAGACAAGGAGATACATGGAAGTCTGGTCCAAGTCTATCCTCTACTGGGGCCAACACATGTTCATCATTGGGGAGAGAAAGATGTTGAAATTGATCGGAGAATAAGGGGTAATAAGCAGGAGGGGGCTAGGTTATTGCTAAAGGGAAGGGTAGCAGTGGGAGTGGTCTGATGGCATGGGTTTCAACCACCCTGGGATTCTTGAGGGAGGAGAAATGGCCTGGAAGCACGGGCAACAAAGGTGTTTCCCTCACTCCAGGCCCATTCTGGAAAAAACAGGCATCACTTTAAGAAACGATAAACTGATACACGGCACCATGAGATAGTGACTGTGAATTGTCCTCATGGTTTACCACACATGTTTCGTCTCACAAGTCACTTAACCCTGCCATCTGACAGCTTCCTAGGGGATTTGCTTAAACACCAGTAACCATCAGACTTCAGAAACAGAATGGCGACTGTACATTCATTGCTGTTCAGCTCAAAGTCTAAAGAAAAATGCTTTTCAGCCTCCTCGCCTGCCTGCCCCCTGCCAATTGAGAGCATTAATGAGGTAATATTGTTCAAAGGGCTTTAAGCTCCTTGGAAGAACGGCGGTCCATAAATAAAAGGTATCATTATTTCTCACTGCCAGGTGATTCTGCACAGGTGTTCCTCTCCTGCAGCCTTCGGCTTCCCAATGCTTTGTCATACCCATAATGGATGTCACACTCGAACAGGAAGAGTCCTGGTAAAGGGGAATTCTCCACTGTGTGTTCCTTACTAGTCTTATCTACTCTGGGTACCCACATCCTGACTTCAGTCCTCAGGCAGGTCTCAGGTACCACTCCTTAACAATACCTCAAGGCGTTTGGTAGAGGCGACAGAAGGTTTGTTAGGCCAAACAGAATATATACTGTATATGATAGTATATATTATGTATTTATTTACTCTCTCTCTGCATATATATATAAAATCAAATGACACGAAACAGATCAAAATTGGGGGTAATATTGCTATGAACTCTCCCTTAAGATACTGATGAACCTGTAAGTCAGGAGGAGCTGAGATATGGGTATGTCTTTGTTCTGCTTCTATTCAGATTGCTTTCTGCTGCGCATCTTTGATCCGCTTTGGTGTCCCTCACTGGTTTATTCCAACCTGATTCACACAGATAATTGACCCTCTTGACAATACTTGAAGTTCAGACCATAAGGTATAGATTTCTACTCTCTTCTTTTATGATTAGCTTCTGTGTAGGTCATTGCAACACTGGAATATCAAAAGATGTGAGTCTCCTTCAATCCACGCTAAGAAATATCCAAGTTTGAGCCCTTTCAAAATAGCTCCCATATGGCCTCTCTCCCCTCTGCCCAGAAATGTGGGAAGGGCTGTGACCCTCTTGGCCTGAGTGGACAGGTGTTTAACTTGGTAGGCTGGATGTTGCCTAAGAAAGTCAGCCTCGTCGTAGAGAAAAGGCAGAACCGGTGTGAATTGAGGGCTCACCATGGGCCAGACCCTCATCTCAGAGTTGTTGAAATGCCACCTTCTTTTTTTTTTTTTTTAAGGTTATTTTTTCTCCATTGAATTACTTTTACATCTCTGTCAACAATTAGATGGGCATATTTCTTTGTTCTTTTTAGACTTTTTTTAATTTCTTTTTTTTGTTGTTTTTTTTAATTTTTAAAATTAATTAATTAATTTATTTTTGGCTATGTTGGGTCTTCGTTTCTGTGCGAGGGCTTTCTCTAGTTGCGGCAAGCGGGGGCCACTCTTCATCGCGATGCACGGGCCTCTCACTATCGCGGCCTCTCTTGTTGCGGAGCACAGGCTCCAGACGCGCAGGCTCAGTAGTTGTGGCTCACGGGCCTAGTTGCTCCGTGGCATGTGGGATCCTCCCAGACCAGGGCTCAAACCCGTGTCCCCTGCATTGGCAGGTGGATTCTTAACCACTGTGCCACGAGGGAAGCCCCCACCTTCTTTTATGATCTCTTTTTCTGTCACACCGCCAAACATCCCCCTCTTTAACCCCCAACCTAAACTGTGGTTAAACTTTTTATTTGCTGCCTCCCATGAGTTTCACTGTGAATTTCACAACATTGAAGTTACAGTTTTCATGCATTTCTCAGTATTCCCCAGAGAGAAGTTACAGGAGCCAATGAGAAAGCAAATTCTGTGCACTCCTGTACTCTTTTTTTTTTTTTTTAAACATCTTTATTGAAGTATAATTGCTTTACAATGGTGTGTTAGTTTCTGCTTTATAGCAAAGTGAATCAGTTATACATATACATATATTCCCATATCTCTTCCCTCTTGCATCTCCCTCCCTCCCACCCTCCCCATCCCACCCCTCTAGGTACATATGTCCATGACACTCTCTCACCCTGTCACATCTCACCCCTCCCCCTCCCCATATCCTCAAGTCCATTCTCTAGTAGGTCTGTGTCTTTATTCCCGTCTTGCCACTAGGTTCTTCATGGCCTTTTTTTTTTTTCCTTAGATTCCGTATATATGTGTTAGCATACTGTATTTGTTTTTCTCTTTCTGACTTACTTCACTCTGTATGACAGACTCTAACTCCATCCACCTCATTACAAATACCTCCATTTCATTTCTTTTTATGGCTGAGTAATATTCCATTGTATATATGTGCCACATCTTCTTTGTCCATTCATCCAATGATGGACACTTAGGTTGCTTCCATGTCCTGGCTATTGTAAATAGAGCTGCAATGAACATTTTGGTACACGACTCTATTTGAACTATGGTTTTCTCAGGGTATATGCCCAGTAGTGGGATTGCTGGGTCGTATGGTAGTTCTATTTGTAGTTTTTTAAGGAACCTCCATACTGTTCTCCATAGTGGCTGGATCAATTTACATTCCCACCAACAGTGCAAGAGTGTTCCCTTTTCTCCACACCCTCTCCAGCATTTATTGTTTCTAGATTTTTTGATGATGGCCATTCTGACCGGTGTGAGATGATATCTCATTGTAGTTTTGATTTGCATTTCTCTAATGATTAATGATGTTGAGCATTCTTTCATGTGTCTGTTGGCCATCTGTATATCTTCTTTGGAGAAATGTCTATTTAGGTCTCCTGCCCATTTTTGGATTGGGTTGTTTGTTTTTTTGTTATTGAGCTGCATGAGCTGCTTGTAAATCTTGGAGATTAATCCTTTGTCAGTTGCTTCATTTGCAAATATTTTCTCCCATTCTGATGGCTGTCTTTTGGTCTTGTTTATGGTTTCCTTTGCTGTGCAAAAGCTTTTAAGTTTCATTAGGTCCCATTTGTTTATTTGTGTTTTTATTTCCATTTCTCTAGGAGCTGGGTCAAAAAGAATCTTGCTGTGATTTATGTCATAGAGTGTTCTGCCTATGTTTTCCTCTAAGAGTTTGATAGTGTCTGGCCTTACACTTAGGTCTTTAATCCATTTTGAGTTTATTTTTGTGTATGGTGTCAGGGAGTGTTCTAATTTCATACTTTTACATGTATCTGTCCAATTTTCCCAGCACCACTTATTGAAGAGGCTGTCTTTTCTCCACTGTATATGCTTGCCTCCTTTATCAAAGATAAGGTGACCATATGTGCGTGGGTTTATCTCTGGACTTTCTATCCTGTTCCATTGATCTATATTTCTGTTTTTGTGCCAGTACCAAACTGTCTTGATTACTGTAGCTTTGTAATATAGTCTGAAGTCAGGGAGTCTGATTCCTCCAGCTCCATTTTTCGTTCTCAAGATTGCTTTGGCTATTCGGGGTCTTTTGTGTTTCCATACAAATTGTGAAATTTTTTGTTCTAGTTCTGTGAAAAATGCCAGTGGTAGTTTGATAGGGATTACATTGAATCTGTAGATTGCTTTGGGTAGTATCATCATTTTCACAATGTTGATTCTTCCAATCCAAGAACATGGTATATCTCTCCATCTCTTTGTATCATCTTTAATTCCTTTCATCAGTGTCTTATAATTTTCTGCATACAGGTCTTTTGTCTCCTTAGGTAGGTTTATTCCTAGATATTTTATTCTTTTTGTTGCAATGGTAAACGGGAGTGTTTTCTTAATTTCACTTTCAGATTTTTCGTCATTAGTGTATAGAAATGCAAGAGATTTCTGTGCATTAATTTTGTATCCTGCTACTTTACCAAATTCATTGATTAGCTCTAGGAGTTTTCTGGTAGCATCTTTAGGATTCTCTATGTATAGTATCATGTCATCTGCAAACAGTGACAGCTTTACTTCTTTTCCGATTTGGATTCCTTTTATTTCTTTTTCTTCTCTGATTGCTATGGCTAACACTTCCAAAACTATGTTGAATAATAGTGGTGAGAGTGGGCAACCTTGTCTTATTCCTGATCTTAGTGGAAATGGTTTCAGTTTTTCACCATTGAGGACAATGTTGGCTGTGGGTTTGTCATATATGGCCTTTATTATGTTGAGGAAAGTTCCCTCTATGCCTACTTTCTGCAGGGCTTTTATCATAAATGGGTGTTGAATTTTGTTGAAAACTTTCTCTGCATCTATTGAGATGATCATATGGTTTTTCTCCTTCAATTTGTTAATATGGTGTATCACGTTGATTGATTTGCGTATATTGAAGAATCCTTGCATTCCTGGGATAAACCCCACTTGATCATGGTGTATGATCCTTTTAATGTGCTTTTGGATTCTGTTTGCTAGTATTTTGTTGAGGATTTTTGCATCTATGTTCATCAGTGATATTGGCCTGTAGTTTTCTTTCTTTGTGACATCTTTGTCTGGTTTTGGTATCAGGGTGATGGTGGCCTCGTAGAATGAGTTGGGGAGTGTTCCTCCCTCTGCAATATTTTGGAAGAGTTTGAGAAGGATAGGTGTTAGCTCTTCTCTAAATGTTTGATAGAATTCACCTGTGAAGCCATCTGGTCCTGGGCTTTTGTTTGTTGGAAGGTTTTTAATCACAGTTTCAATTTCAGTGCTTGTGATGGGTCTGTTCATATTTTCTATTTCTTCCTGGTTCAGTCTCGGCAGGTTGTGCATTTCTAAGAATCTGTCCATTTCTTCCAGGTTGTCCATTTTATTGGCATAGAGTTGCTTGTAGTAATCTCTCATGATCGTTTGTATTTCTGCAGTGTCAGTGGGTACTTCTCCTTTTTCATTTCTAATTCTATTGATTTGAGTCTTCTCCCTTTTTCTCTTGATGAGTCTGGCTAATGGTTTATCAATTTTGTTTATCTTCTCAAAGAACCAGCTTTTAGTTTCATTGATTTTTGCTATTGTTTCCTTCATTTCTTTTTCACTTATTTCTGATCTGATCTTTATGATTTCTTTCCTTCTGCTAGCTTTGGGGTTTTTTTGTTCTTCTTCCTCTAATTGCTTCAGGTGCAAGGTTAGGTTGTTTATTCGAGATGTTTCCTGTTTCTTGAGTTAGGCTTGTATTGCTATAAACTTCCCTCTTAGCACTGCTTTTGCTGCGTCCCATAGGTTTTGGGTCGTCGTGTCTCCATTGTCATTTGTTTCTAGGTATTTTTTGATTTCCCCTTTGATTTCTTCAGTGATCACTTCGTTATTAAGTAGTGTATTGTGTAGCCTCCATGTGTTTGTATTTTTTACAGATCTTTTCCTGTAATTGATATCTAGTCTCATAGTGTTGTGGTCGGAAAAGATACTTGATACGATTTCAATTTTCTTAAATTTACCAAGGCTTGATTTGTGACCCAAGATATGATCTATCCTGGAGAATGTTCCATGGGCACTTGAGAAAAATGTGTATTCTGTTGTTTTTGGGTGGAATGTCCTATAAATATCAATTAAGTCCATCTTGTTTAATGTATCATTTAAAGCTTGTGTTTCCTTATTTATTTTCATTTTGGATGATCTGTCCATTGGTGAAAGTGGGGTGTTAAAGTCCCCTACTATGATTGTGTTGCTGTCAAATTCCCCTTTTATGGCTGTTAGTATTTGCCTTATGTATTGAGGTGCTCCTATGTTGGGTGCATAAATATTTACAATTGTTATACCTTCCTCTTGGATCGATCCCTTGATCATTATATAGTGTCCTTCTTTGTCTCTTGTAATGGTCTTTATTTTAAAGTCTATTTTGTCTGATATGAGAATTGCTACTCCAGCTTTCTTTTGATTTCCATTTGCATGGAATATCTTTTTCCATCCCCTCACTTTCAGTCTGTATGTGTCTCTAGGCCTGAAGTGGGTCTCTTGTAGACGGCATATATATGGGTCTTGTTTTTGTATCCATTCAGCCAGTCTGTGTCTTTTGGTGGGAGCATTTAATCCATTTAAGGTAATTATTGATATGTATGTTCCTATTCCCATTTTCTTAAATGTTTTGGGTTTGTTGTTGTAGGTGTTTTCCTTCTCTTGTGTTTCTTGCCTAGAGAAGTTCCTTTAGCATTTGTTGTAAAGCTGGTTTGGTGGTACTGAACTCTCTCAGCTTTTGCTTGTCTGTAAAGGTTTTAATTTCTCCATCAAATCTGAATGAGATCCTTGCTGGGTAGAGTAACCTTGGTTGTAGGTTTTTCTCCTTCATCACTTTAAGTATATCCTGCCACTCCCTTCTGGCTTGCAGAGTTTCTGCTGAAAGATCAGCTGTTAACCTTATGGGGATTCCCTTGTGTGTTATTTGTTGTTTTTCCCTTGCTGCTTTTAATATGTTTTCTTTATATTTAATTTTTGACAGTTTGATTAATATGTGTCTTGGCGTGTTTCTCCTTGGATTTATCCTGTATGGGACTCTCTGTGCTTCCAGGACTTGATTAACTATTTCCTTTCCCATATTAGGGAAAATTTCAACTATAATCTCTTCAAATATTTTCTCAGTCCCTTTCTTTTTCTCTTCTTCTTCTGGGACTCCTATAATTCGAAAGTTGGTGCGTTTAATGTTGTCCCAGAGGTCTCTGAGACTGTCCTCAGTTCTTTTCATTCTTTTTTCTTTATCCTGCTCTGCAGTCGTTATTTCCACCATTTTATCTTCCAGGTCACTTATCCGTTCTTCTGCCTCAGTTATTCTGCTATTGATCCCATCTAGAGTATTTTAAATTTCATTTATTGTGTTTTTCATCGTTACTTGGTTCGTCTTTAGTTCTTCTACATCCTTGTTAAATGTTTCTTGCATTTTGTCTATTCTATTTCCAAGATTTTGGATCATCCTTACTATCATTATTCTGAACTCTTTTTCAGGTAGACTACCTATTTCCTCTTCATTTGTTAGGTCTGGTGTGTTTTGACCCTGCTCCTTCATCTGTTGTGTGTTTTTCTGTCATCTCATTTTGCTTATCTTACTGTGTTTGGGGTCTCCTTTTCACAGGCTGCAGGTTCGTAGTTTCCGTTGTTTTTGGTATCTGTCCCCAGTGGCTAAGGTTGGTTCTGTGGGTTGTGTAGGCTTCCTGGTGGAGGGAACTAGTGCCTGTGTTCTGGTGGATGAGGCTGGATCTTGTCTTTCTGGTGGGCACGTCCACGTCTGGTGGTGTATTTTGGGGTGTCTGTGGCCTTATTATGATTTTAGGCAGCCTCTCTGCTAATGGATGGGGCTGTGTTCCTGTCTTGCTAGTTGTTTGGCATAGGGTGTCCAGCACTGTATCTTGCTGGTCGTTGAGTGAAGCTGGGTCTTGATGTTGAGATGGAGATCTCTGAGAGATTTTCGCTGTTTGGTATTATATGGAGCTGAGAGGTCTCTTGTGGACCAGTGTCCTGAAGTTGGCTCTCCCACCTCAGAGGCACAGCCCTGATGCCTGGCTGGGGCACCAAGAGCCTTTCATCCACACGGCTCAGAATAAAAGGGAGAAAAAAATAGAAAGAAAGAAAGAAAGAGGATAAAATATAGTGAAGTAAAATAAAGCTATTATAAAGCAAAGCTATACAGACAAAATCTCACCCAGAAGCATAAACATATACACTCACAAAAAAAGGAAAAGGGGAAAAATTAATATATCCTGCTCCCAAAGTCCACCTCCTGAATTTGGGATGATTTGTTGTCTATTCAGGTATTCAACAGATGCAGGCACATCAAGTTGTTTGTGGAGTTTTAATCCGCTGCTTCTGAGGCTGCTGGGAGAGATTTCCCTTTCTCTTCTTTGTTCGCACAGCTCCCGGGGTTCAGCTTTGGATTTGGCCCCGTTTCTGCGTGTAGGTCGCCTGAGGGTGTCTGTTCTTTGCTCAGACAGGACGGGGTTAAAGGAGCCGCTGCTTCGGGGGCTCTGGCTCACTCAGGCCGCGGGGAGGGAGGGGCACGGAGGAGGCGGGGCGAGCCTGCGGCGGCAGAGGCGTCGTGACGTTGCAGCAGCCCGAGGCGCACCGTGCGTTCTCCCCGGGAAGTTGTCCCCGGATCACGGGACCCTGGCAGTGGCGGGCTGCACGGGCTCCCGGGAGGGGCGGTGTGGAGAGTGACCTGTGCTCGCACACAGGCTTCTTGGTGGCGGCAGCAGCAGCCTTAGCGTCTCATGCCCGTCTCTGGGGTCCGCGTTGATAGCCGCGGCTCGCGCCCATCTGTGGGGCTCCTTTAAGCGGCGCTCTGAATCCCCTCTCCTCGCGCACCAGGAAACAAAGAGGTAAGAAAAAGTCTCTTGCCTCTTCGGCAGCTGCAGACTTTTCCCGGACTCCCTCCCAGCTAGCTGTGCTGCGCTAACCCCTTCAGGCTGTGTTCACGCCGCCAACCCCAGTCCTCTCCCTGCGATCCGACCGCAGCCCGAGCCTCAGCTCCCAGCCCCGCCCGCCCCGGCGGGGGAGCAGACAAGCCTCTCGGGCTGGTGAGTGCTGCTCGGGGCCGATCCTCCGTGCGGGAATCTCTCCGCTTTGCCCTCCGCACCCCTGTGGCTGCGCTCTCCTCTGTGGCTCCGAAGCTTCCCCCTCCGCCACCCGCAGTCTCCGCCCGCGAAGGGGCTCCTAGTGTGTGGAAACCTTTCCTCCTTCACGGCTCCCTCCCACTGGTGCAGATGCCGGCCCTATTCTTTTGTCTCTGTTATTTCTTTTTTCTTTTGCCCTACCCAGGTACGTGGGGAGTTTCTTGCCTTTTGGGAGGTCTGACGTCTTCTGCCAGCGTTCAGTGGGTGTTCTGTAGGAGCAGTTCCACGTGTAGATGTATTTCTACTGTATCTGTGGGAAGGAAGGTGATCTCCGCGTCTTACTCTTCCGCCATCTTCTCGACTCTCTCCTGTACTCTTTTTATCTCTGGACTGTGCAGCTGACGGTTCATATTTTGGAGACCCCGGGTGCCCTGTGAGTGTTGAGATGGACTCTAGAGTCTGTCTTGTTTCTCTCGCACCAGCCCTTGTGCACAAAGGCCCTCCACATGCATGTTCTCTTCTATATTTGGTGCCACTTGCAGGCTCCAAGCCTTCTCCCTGACTTCCTACGGGAATCCTCATACTTCTGTCTAATTTAATGTCTTATTGTCAGTGTTAGGGGTTCGGGGCTGTCTTTCTCCTGCTGTGGAGATATTCTGTGGCTGTTCGTCTTATAATTAAGGGGATCTGCCACCACCATGCCACTGGCTCTGTTCAAGGTTAAATTACCTCCCATCATTATAGGGCAGGAGGGGAGGAATGTAGTTACATGAGGCAAGACCTTTCAGATGCATGGGGGCCAGAGAGAGGCCCAGAAATTATGTTCTCTCCTATTTTCCTATCCTCGTTTGACTGGTTGAAGCAAGTTACTTTGGTTGAGCTAAGTTGTTTAAGTGGGCATGGTAAGTGGCTCTGTGTGTGTGTGTGTGTGTGTGTGTGTGTGTGTGTGAGAGAGAGAGAGAGAGAGAGAGAGATTTAAAACAGAGAAATACAAACAGACTAGAAAAGAAACAATGAAAAATAAAACATAAAAAAGGAAGCAGAGAGAGAAATGAAGGTTCCCCAATCCTCAACAGAGCTATAATAAGTTATATTTCCTTTATTTGCCCAGTAAACCTCACCTCTTTATTTACTCTTGCCTTTTATTTTCCTACTGAACTCTGCCCAAGTAGCTGCCCTTTGCATCTCTCTGCCTCTCTGTGTGCCTCCCCACCAACTTCTGTTTCCTTTCCTTCCTCAGATTTAATACAGTCTGTTCAACTCTAGCCCAGGAGAAGGCTCTTTGTGGCTTATATTTTTAGGTCATCTCTGTAGTCTCTAGTCTCTGCGCCTGCCTTAATCTAAGGGGATCACTCAGGATGTTCTCTGAAATGTTCTACCACAGGATCTCCAAAAGGTTTGGCCTCTGTGGCCAGCACTTGGGAGTTTCATCTTAAATATGCCTGGTCTGCCTTGTCTGAAATTGCCTGGGCGTGGAGGCATTTGGGGACTGTAGGGTGGCCAGACTTCTCCATAGACTTGAGGGTACTGATGCTGGCGTGAAGGGGAGTGCCAAAAACAAAGCAAAAGTACACCCAAAAAAAGCAGAGTTGGAAAACAGAGCAGAAAGTCCTGACACTGCAAGGCAGATGTGTTGTGTAAGAGATTATTTCTTCCCCTCCAGCAACCGCCTGTGTGGGATGACAAGGGTGTCTTTCCCCAAGCTATTCACCCAGTCTCCACCTACCAGGAAAGGGACTCCAGAAGTGCTGATTCTTCTCCAGCCAGCAGCAGCCAGAGCAGTGACCTGGTCACCAACACTGCCAAACAGAACTTTAACTCACCCAAAACGTATGAAGACACTAAGATGTGGAGATCCCGTGCCAGATGCTGGCGTTCGAAAAGATAACTACGGTAGAGAAGGAACAGCAGGATTTGTTGCTCCATTGGACTTGGGAAGTTGGAGCAAGGGTGGAGTAGAGGATGACTCCTAGGTATCCTGCTTGGGCAATAGGAGGAGGGTGATGATATTCGTGAACAAAAGGACCATAAGAGGAGCAGGTTTGAGCAAGGTGGGGCAGGGAGGGAGCAGGGGGTGATATGTCTGGTTTGGTAGGTGCTGAGTGAAGCATGCTGTTGAGGCATCCAAGTGGATATTCCAGAAAGGGGTGGAAGTATAGGTCCAGCGTTCAATGCGGAGTTCAGAATTGAAAACATGATTTAGGAGTCAGCAGTGTAGATAGAGTGTAGAATAGCTCTGATTTTAGGTTTCCCAATGTGGATAAAGGGAATAAATATCTGTTGCAAAATTATATATATATATATATATATATATATATATATATATATATATATATATATATATGTCTCTCCTGCTGGTTCCTGGCATAGAGCTCCTAAAACCCTCATCATTTCCCAAGTGATAAGAACACTAGGAGCAGGACTTCCCTGGTGGAGCAATGGCTAAGAATCCGCCTGCCAATGCAGGGGACACGGGTTCGAGCCCTGGGCTGGGAAGATCCCACATGCTGTGGAACAATTAAGCCCGTGCGCCATAGCTACAGAGCCTGCGCTCTAGAGCCCATGAGCCACAACTACTGAGCCCAAAAGCCACAGTTACTGAAGCCCGCGTGCCTAGAGCCTGTGCTTTACAACAAGAAAGTCACCGCAATGAGAAGCCCGCGCATCGCAACGATGAGTAGCCCCTGCTTGCCGCAACTAGAGAAAGCATTCGCGCAGCAATGAAGACCCAACACAGCCAAAAATAAATAAATAAATTTATTAAAAAAAAACACACGAGGAGCATCTATTTTCCTTATATTTGGTCTTTGACCCCAGTTTCTGATACAGGGCTCTTGAAACCCTTGAAATTTCCTGGGTGATAGGAGTGTCTTTTGTTCTAATGAGGCAACTCTGAGTGGGCTCCTGAATAGCTTCAGGATGTGGACTTGTCACCAGAAAGACCAAGCCATGATTAGAAACTTGGAACTATCCACCTCACCCACCCATCCTCTGGGAAGGGGAGAGGGAGTAGAGACTGAATTAATGATTGAACATGCTGATTAGATGAAGCCTCCATACAAGTCCCAGAATCACAGGGATCGGTGAACACATCTACATGTTGGGAGGGTGGCACACCTCACCTCCACAAGGACAGAAGCTCCTGCCCTCAGGATCCTCTTCATCTGGCTGTTCAATCATATCCTTTTCTGTATCCTTTATAACAAACAAGTACAAGTAAGTGAGTGTTTCCCTGAGTTTTGTGAGCCTTTCTAGAAATTATCAAACTCAAGGAGAGGATCATGAGAACCCCAATTTATAGCCAGTCAGTCAGAAATACAGGTGACAACCTGGGACTTGCGATTGGTATCTGAAGTGGGGACAGCCTTGTGGGACTGAACCGTTAACTAGTAGGATCTGACACTAAGGGCAGGTAGGTAGTGTCAGAACTGAATTGCATCATAGGAGACCCAGCTGGTGTCGCAGAATTGCTTGATGTGTTGAAATCCCAAGCATCTTGTGTCAGAAGTATTGTACTTGTGAGTAAAGGGGAAACACAGGAGTGTTTTCCCTTTACAGCTGTGCCCTGCCAAACTCATGGGGTTATTGCAATCATCAAATAAGACAATTTACACAAAAGTGTTTTTAACATGCAAAGGGATGCAATTGTAATATCTTAGTAGTATTGTTTGACCACTGTATTTATAATATGGCACTTTGCGGTGTGGGATGTAAAGTGAGAGAAGATGAAGCCCTTCTCTTAAGGAGCTTGCAGTTAAAGAGGGGTCTAGAAAGAATAACTATGCCTACTAAACAATGAAGAAGGTGAATTTTGGGGGGGTTCTTCTAGGATTTGGATGGAAGAAAGGGTACAACATGGCAAAAAATTGCTGGTGGGGAAATGGTAAAGTGTTCAGGCTCTGCTTCATGATCCAAAGCCTAGGTCTAGGGTTGTACGATTGTTGGAAGAAGACTTTGTCCAATTTGAGACACTTTTTTCATGTTCTCTTCCATTATGCAGGCAGTTTTTAGGACGCCTCCTCTATTTGGAAGATGGCCCCTTGTCGATAACCCTGAAACACCCTGTCAGTACCTTCTCCGCAGGGACCAATAGTGTCCTTTGGCAAAGGATAAAAGCTACAGCCAGATTGCCTACATAATTTGCAGGGCTCAGTGCAACATGAAAATGCAGGCCCCTTGTTCACAAATTATTAAGAAATTCAAAAAGGCGACAGCAGAACACGACACCAAGCGCAGGGTCCTTCTAAGTGTGGACCCAGTGCTACTGCAGAGGCTGCTCATCCAGAGGCTGACTCTGTCTACAGAATTTCCAGCATCTGCTAGAGGACATCATCTGGGTCTCCACTTAAATTGAGGGAAAGCTCTTGAGTCTCCATGCATTCCACAAATTGTTGTTAAATCACCACATCAAGCATCCATTACGCAGTGGGCCAGCTCGGAAGTGGGCACAGAGATATGAGGATAGATAAAGCTTTCTTCCTTTGAGAAGCTTGCATAATAATAATAATAAAATAACATACAGTCTTTCTTTAAGGTTCAGTTTAAATGCTACTTCCCCAATCACTCATTTAGAATTTTCCCCTTTCTTCTATGTTCCCACAGTGCTCTGGACCTTGACTGCAATCTTTCTTAGGGGAAATGGACAGAACTTCATGGCTGACTGGATGAGGGCTTGAACCCACCTTTCTGTCCAGGGGGTCTTTCCTTTAGCAGGACTTCCCATGGCATCATGCCATAATGCGGTGATAGGGATGAGGAGGTACTGGTCTCCTAGGGGGAGCCAGGTGAGGCTGTGGCAGTCTAAGTCCCCAGCTGGCCCCTCTGGCCATGAGCACTGGACTTTCCATGCATGCCACCATCTGGAAATTATCAGGAAGCCCTGTATTCCAACATAGTTCTTCTCTCAGGCACCAAGGTTGCTCAACCATGGGAACTCTCCCACCCACATTCACATACAACCTTCCTCCTGGGTTTTCACTTAGTTCTTACATGTCTTTTTACTATGGTATTTTAGGGCTTGCAACCAGGCCACAGGACACAGGAGTCACGGTCAGTGGGCCAGACCACAGCCCCACAGAGCATATTTCACTGATGAACTCCTTCATCTTTTCAAATGTAGGCAGACATTGAAAACCTAGAAAGGGTTTGGCTGGTCTTCCTTCCTCCTAAATGGGAGAGACTGTGTTAAGTGTTACTGAGTCCAAGCTTGCATTGCTTGCATCACGACAGGCCAATAAATCGAGAAACGAGTTTTTTAGGGAAGGAATAGAGACTTTATTTGGAAAGCCAGCAGCCTGAGAAGATAGTGGACTACTGTCCAAAGAACCATCTTGTCTGAATTAGAATTCAGGCTTCTTTTTTTTTTTTTTTAAGAAATTTTTCGTTTTTTTTTTTTTTAACCCCACATTTGTTTATTTATTTATTTATTTTTGGCTTTGTTGGGTCTTCGTTTCTGTGCGAGGGCTTTCTCCAGTTGTGGCAAGCGGGGGCCACTCTTCATCGCGGTGAGCAGGCCTCTCACTATCGCGGCCTCTCTTGTTGCGGAGCACAGGCTCCAGACGCGCACGCTCAGTAGTTGTGGCTCACGGGCCTAGTTGCTCCGCGGCACGTGGGATCCTCCCAGACCAGGGCTCGAACCCGTGTCCCCTGCATTAGCAGGCAGACTCTCAACCACTGCACCACCAGGGAAGCCGCAGGCTTCTTTTATACTAAAAGAGGTGAGAGTAAAGTCAAACATTTCCTGGTTCCAGAGGTGATGTGTTCATTTCTTCCTTCCTGCAGCCATTCATAGGTGGGCCTGGTCAGGATGTTTCCTGTGAACTAAACAAAGGTATTTTAGCTTAATGCTCATTACCTGGGGGGCAGGGTTCCCAGGGATAGGCCATTATGTATAATTTAAACTTATAGGCAACATCCCTTTAGGGATTAACTTGTAATAGAATACAAAGATTCTCCCCTATTACATTAAGATCTGCCTGAGGAAGAGGATGACTTTTAAGGCCACATGTCCCTTCTCTGCTTCCCTCCTACTCCCTCTGCAACCAGAAGAGGTTGATTCTGCCCTGTACATCCTGCAACATCCCTTCTTTACTCTTTCCTTCCTCTATTTGCACCCCCCTGCACCCACACATCATTGTCTAACCTCTACATTGCTTTGACCTCACAGAACCCCTTTCTTTACCCTCACAGAACCCCTTTCTTTACCCTCACAGAACCCCTTTCTTTAGGCTGAGTTTTATCATTGGGCCACCAGCCTACTACAGATCTCCAAAGCCTAGTGTTGAGCTTACTGTTGGGGTGGTGCCTACAAGTTGAGAACTGAAGGAAGAGGTTTCTCAGAGGCCTTGGTACCCCGATGAACTGGGTCTCATTGGAAGAGCTGCTCTGCTCTTTAATCTGATGTAAATTGTGTAACCAACAGTGTTGCCCCTTTTGAACGGCTTGCTGAGAACCAAACCCGTTTAGGATTTTAAAAGCCTGCCTGATTTTCAGTAATATTTTCTAGAAATATTTTTGCGGAACTCTACCAAAATGTATAGGATTTTATCACATGTTATTGGAATACTAACCTTTCCCTTATCTTAGTTTCCTTTTCTCTCCTTCCCTCTGATTTTCTATTTTTATAATGATATGGTGCTTGTATCATCTGCTGCTTTAAATATCTTTTTAGAATGAGGCAAGGTAATAAATACATAAGCAAACAAGTGAATACATAAATAGAAAGTAAACGAATTTCTAATATGTACTCAGAAAACGTCTCTCTTTTTTTGTTTCTTGTTTTCCACCAATTCCCTTCTCATTGCACCTCTTCCCCAAGCCCTCTACAAAAAGGGGAGAAACACTGTGGAGAAAACAAAATGCCTGGGGCTTCCCTGGTGGCACAGTGGTTGAGAATCTGCCTGCCAATGCAGGGAACGCGGGTTCGAGCCCTGGTCTGGGAGGATCCCACATGCCGCGGAGCAACTAGGCCCGTGAGCCATAATTACTGAGCCTGTGCGTCTGGAGCCTGTGCTCCGCAACAAGAGAGGCCGCGACAGTGAGAGGCCCGCGCACCGCGATGAAGAGTGGCCCCCACTTGCCACAACTAGAGAAAGCCCTCGCAAAGCCCTAGCGCAGAAACGAAGACCCAACACAACCATAAATAAATAAATAAAAAAAAAAAGAGAAATGCAGAATTTAATAACTTCTTTAAAAAATAAAAATAAAAAAAAACCCACAAAATGCCTGACAGGCACATATCTGCCCAAGAGTAAGGAACACGTGACTAAATCATCCAATCGCACGCGTTATTGCTCAGTCCCATTGCTGGTGGTTTGATTGTGTTTTGCACGAGGAGGCACGTAAGCACCTGGTGACGGGTGGGACATGAACTCCATGAAGACCGACCGAGTCTTTTCTTTCATCAGCTCTGGGCATCTAGTACATTTCTGGCCACGAGAGGAATGTGTTGAGGAGGAGGAGAATGGAGCTTCCGTAGGAGGCTGTGGATATTTCTGATGGCTGTTTTCAGCCAGAGAGATAGCTGCCTAAGATAACTTAGTTCCAGGTCTGCAACTGGGGGCGAGGGAAAGAACCAGATGAAACTTTAGAATCATTTCAGCCTCACCATTTATGGGCCAGAGGTGGAGCCATACGCTGCTGTAGATTCTTTCCCATGTGGTATTTTCCATAAACTTAAATCTTGCTGCTCTACAAAGTACAGTGCAGATGCATCTCGGATAACAGCTCGGTTTCTGGGCATTTTCTATGTAAATTGAGCCTTGCATAGTAAATGGAATCATTTAACATACAGCTGGGCAGCTCTCGGTTCAAGGGAACCCTGGAGTGAATCCTTTTGAAAGCAATGGTTCCTCTGTGACTTAAGTAATCACATTCTAATTTATATTTTCTCTTAATTTGGATTGGAACTTAAAGAGTTTCTTTATAAAGCTTTATTTAATGTAAGTAAATAAATTAGTGCATACCCTATTATATTTTTCCCGGGGCAAAATGATCATCCATGTATCATAATTGTATTTTAAGTCAATGATTTAAACATAGCCTTAAGAGAGGTAACAGATGTCAGGAAAGGTTTCTGCTCATTAGCTCTTATAAAGCAGGAACATCCAGAGTCTAGTTTGTTCATGTAAGAATGGCTAGCCTGGTTTCTGCCCTGGGAGGTCCTGAGTTCTTTGATGAAAGGCTACTGAGGATTGTGGGGTGGGCAACAAGCATTAAAAAGAGAAGAACTGGTTTAAATCGTTCCTTGACTCAGTTGCTTCCTTTAAACCTGTTTGACCTTGAGCTGATTTCTTAAAATCCCTGAGCTTCAATTTCCTCAGCTTAAAAATGGACTAAAACATATACAGTCTCTGTAAGAATATGGAGGGACAAATTTCATAACACACTTTATAAAGTACCAAATACAAAGCTTATTAATCATTGATGCAGGACAGGGTATTTTTTTGTTTGTTTTGTTTTGTTTTTCAAATTGGCTTCTGCTTTTAAAACACTGTGTTTTCCTGGCAGCCTTTGATTCCAGTTTTTCTAATTGCTTAGTTGTTTTAAAGAGTCCCTGAAAATTAGCAATCTTCCTTAGCCAAGACCATCTTACCCCTTTAAAAAGATGTGCATTAGAAACATTTATAGAGAAGACAAAGTTCGCCCTCTAGTGTGGTCCATGAGAAACACAGAATAAGAATATGAACTAGTTGCAATGTGCATTTTAAAACCCACTGCTCTCCAAATGATATTTTTTTCTATCATTTGCATTGAATCCTCACTTCTTTACTAATTTAGCTTGGCTACTAGGTATTTACTTAATCGCTCTTCAAATGAGCTCTTTATGTTTTATCATATTATATATTCTGCTGGCTTTTTTTTTTTTTTAACGTCTTTATTGGAGTATAATTGCTTTACAATGGTGTGTTTGTTTCTGCTTTATAACAAAGTGAATCAGTTTGCTGGCTTTTTAAGCCATTGAAGACAAGTAAAATTTTCAGAATTAGTTCAATTTTATTCTTGCCGGGTTTTTTTATAGTCATAGATGTAAGGTGAATGCTAAGAAGAATCTTGCCTTGATTTATTTTGCTTTGATTTAATTTCAGATTAAATAACCTCAATCAAGATTATGAACTAAAGTGGCTGATGCTGTGAGTTGTAAAAGATCCTGCTCCTGGTGAGTAAAGAAAGCACAGAGAAATGAACGCTCTCATAATTTCAGATGATGCAGTTAATCACATTAGCATACAATACACTAATGCATAAAATTTCTTTCCATGGAATTACTGGCTTCTTATATTGTTTTAAATTGACATGGGCCTGTCTTCCCCAAGCTTTGAGCTTTATGCTAACATTTTTCACTCCTTGAAACACCTCAATAAAGAAAATGTAACAATGTAAGTTTTAAAAGGCACACGGTTAAATGTGCAAATATTTTACTATCTTTATTTTCCTATTACATGACATATTATGTATCCTGATTCCTCCTTCTGCCTTTTAGCAAAAAACTTAACCAAGTCACTTCCAGGTCTGGTGGTGCATCGGAGATGGCTCCTACCAGCAAGAGTCATTGTTAAATTTTGAGGAATTTTACATGCTGGGTTATTATTAAAAATTAAATTGTATAAACTTACAAATAAATTATATTAAAAGCAAAGATTATAAATATGCAAAACTCGTAACTTCCTGATTAGTTTAGGTTGACATTATAATGTAATGCAAAGGTCTCCACACTTGCTATCCACTCCTGTGTGTCCATCCATCCCCATACGTCTCCTCTTCCTGATAGTTCAGTCTTTTTCATTCCAGGTGTTTGCCCAGATGGTCAGGCCATTCATCACTGCCTGTGAGTCAGGGCCCTTCCCTTTTCCCCACAAAGTGGACGATCAGGTGCTGTACCTAACTCTCTGCCTATTGGATGGTTTTCCCTCACCATTAGCTTTCAAAGCCACCTTCCGAGTGAGGCTGTAGTGCAGCTGCCAAACACTTTCATCCTTTACCCACAAAACAAGGATGAACCATCTGAAACCATGCTCTGGCTGTTCCCCCTCCTCTAGCTGATCATATAAGAGTCTCCATTTGGAGATTGGTTCAAATGGCGGGGTAGAAGGGTGCGTGCTCACTCCCTCTTGCGAGAGCACCGGAATCACAACTAACTGCTGAACGATCATCGACAGGAAGACAATGGAACTCACCAAAAAAGATACCCCACATCCAAAGGCAAAGGAGAAGCTGCAATGAGACGGTAGGAGGGGTGCAATCACAATAAAATCAAATCCCATAACTGCTGGGTGGGTGACTCACAAACTGGAGAACACTTATACCACAGAAGTCCACCCACTGGAGTGAAGGTTCTGAGCCACATGTCAGGCTCCCCAAACTGGGGGTCTGGCAACAGGAGGAGGAATTCCTAGAGAATCAGACTTTGAAGGGCAGCAGGATTTGATTGCAGGACTTCGACAGGACTGGGGGAAAAAAAGACTCCACTCTTGGAGGGCACACACAAAGTAGTGTGTGCATCGGGACACAGGGGGAAGGAGCAGTAACCCCATAAGAGACTGAACCAGACCTACCTGCTAGTGTTGGAGGGTCTCCTGCAGAGGTGGGGTGTGGCTCTGTCTCACTGTGAGGACAAGGACACTGGCAGCAGAAGTTCTGGGAAGTACTCCTTGGCATGAGCCCTCCCAGAATCCGCCATTAGCCCCACCAAAGAGCCGGGTAGGCTCCAGTGTTGGGTCACCTCAGGCCAAACAACCAGCAAGGAGGAAACCCAGCCCCACCCATCAGCAGACAAGTGGATTAAAGTTTTACTTAGCTCTGCTCACCAGGGCAACACCCAGCTCTACCCACGACCAGTTCCTCCCATCAGGAAGCTTGCACAAGCCTCTTAGATAGCCTTATCCACCAGAGGGCAGACAGCACAAGCAAGAAGAACTACAATTCTGCAGGCTGTGGAAGGAAAACCACATTCACAGAAGGATAGACAAAATGAAAAGGCAGAGGACTTTGTACCAGATGAAGGAACAAGATAAAACCTCAGATAAACAACTGAATGAAGTGGACGTAGGCAACCTTCTAGAAAAAGAATTCAGAATAATGATAGTGAAGATGATCCAGGACCTCGGAAAAAGAATGGAGGCAAAGATTGAGAAGATGCAAGAAATGATTAACAAAGACCTAGAAGAATTAAAGAACAAACAAACAGAGATGAACAATACAATAACTGAAATGAAAAGTACACTAGAAGGAATCAATAGCAGAATAATTGCGGCAGAAGAATGGATAAGTGACCTGGAAGACAGAATGGTGGAATTCACTGCCACTGAACAGAATAATGAAAAAAGAATGAAAAGAAATGAAGACAGCCTGAGAGACCTGTGGGACAACATTAAACGCACCAACATTCACATAATAGGGGTCCCAGAAGGAGAAGAGAGAGAGAAAAGACCCGAGAAAATATTTGAAGAGATTATAGTTGAAAACTTCCCTAACATGGGAAAGCAAAGTCCAGGAAGCACAGAGAGTCCCATACAGGATAAACCCAAGGAGAAACATGCCGAGACACATATTAATCAAACTGGCAAAAATTAAAGACAAAGAAAAATTATTAAAAGCAACAAGGGAAAAATGACAAATAACATACAAGGGAACTCCCATAAGGTTAACAGCTGATTTCTCAGCAGAAATTCTACAAACCAGAAGGGAGTGGCACAATATATTTACAGTGATGAAAGGGAAGAGCCTACAAGCAAGATTACTCTACCCAGCAAGGATCTCATTCAGATTCAACAGAGAAATCAAAAACTTTACAGACAAGCAAAAGCTAAGAGAATTCAGCACCACCAAACCAGCTCTACAACAAATGCTAAAGGAACTTCTCTAAGTGGGAAACACAAGACAAGAAAAGGGCCTACAAAAACAAACCCATAACAATTAAGAAAACGGTAATAGGAACATACATATCAATAATTACCTTAAATGTGAATGGATTAAATGCTCCAACCAACAGACATAGACTGGCTGAATGGATATAAAAACAAGACCCATCTATATGTTATCTACAAGAGACCCACTTCAGACCTAGGGACACATACAGACTGAAAGTGAGGGGATGGAAAAAGATATTCCATGCAAATGGAAATCAAAAGAAAGCTGGAGTAGCAATACTCATATCAGATAATATAGACTTTAAAGTAAAGAATGTTACAATAGACAAGGAAGAACACTACATAATGATCAAGGGATCAATCCAAGAAGATATAAGAAGTATAAATATATATGCGCCCAACATAGGAGCACCTCAATACATAAGGCAACTGCTAACAGCTATAAAAGAGAAAATCGACAGTAACACAATAATAGCGGGGGACTTTAACACCTCACTTACACCAATGGACAGATCATCCAAAATGAAAACAAATAAGGAAACAGAAGCTTTAAATGACACAATAGACCAGATAGATTTAATTGACTTTTATAGGACATTCCATCCAAAAACAGCAGATTACACTTTCTTCTCAAGTGCACATGGAACATTCTCCAGGATAGATCACAAACTGGGTCACAAATGAAGCCCTGGTAAATTTAAGAAAATTGAGATCATATCAAGCATCTTTTCTGACCACAACGCTGTGAGATTAGAAATCAGTTACAGGGGAAATAATGTAAAATACACAAACACATGGAGGCTAAGCAATACGTTACTAAGTAACCAAGAGATCACTGAAGAAATCAAAGAGGAAATCAAAAAATACCTAGAGACAAATTACAATGAAAACATGATGATCCAAAACCTATGGGATGCAGCAAAAGCAGTTCTAAGAGGGAAATATAAGACACTGATTAAAGAAATCAAAGATGACACAAGCAGATAGGGAGATATACCATGTTCTTGGATTAGAAGAATCAATATTGTGAAAATGACTATAATACCCAAACCAATCTACAGATTCAATGCAGTCCCTATCAAACTACCAGTGGCGTTTTTTACAGAACTAGAACAAAAAATCTTAAAATTTGTATGGAGATACAAAAGACCCCGAATAGCCAAAGCAGTCTTGAGGGAAAAAAATGGAGCTGGAGGCATCAAACTCCCTGACTTCAGACTATACTACAAAGCTACAGTAATCAAGGCAATATGGTACTGGCACAAAAACAGAACTATAGATCAATGGAACAGGATAGAAAGCCCAGAGATAAACCTACACACCTATGGTCAACTAATCTATGACAAAAGAGGCAAGGATATACAATGGAGAAGAGACAGTCCCTTCAATAAGTGGTGCTGGGAAAACTGGACAGCTACATGTAAAAGAATGAAATTAGAACACTCCCTAACACCATACACAAAAATAAACTCAAAATGGATTCGAGACCTAAATGTAAGACCGGACACTATAAAACTATCAGAGGAAAACATAGGAAGAACACTTTTTGTTATAAATCACAGCAAGATCTTTTTTGATCCACCTCCTAGAGTAATGGAAATAAAAACAAAAATAAACAAACGGGACCTAATGAAACTTAAAACTTTTGCACAGCAAAGGAAAGTACAATCAAGACGAAAAGACAGCCCTCAGAATGGGAGAAAATATTTGCAAATGAAGCAACTGACAAAGGATTAATCTCCAAAATATACAAACAGCTCATGCAGCTCAATATCAAAAAGACAAAAAATGCTAGCAACAAATTGATACAGCCACTATGGAGAACAGTATGGAGGTTCCTTAAAAAACTAAAAATAGAACTACCATATGACCCAGCAATGCCACTACTGGGCATATACCCTGAGAAAACCATAATTCAAAAATAGTCATGTACCGCAATTGTCGTTGCAGCTGTATTTACAATAGCCAGGATATGGAAGCAACCTAAGTGTCCATTGACAGATGAATGGATAAAGAAGATGTGGCACATATACACAGTGGAATATTACTCAGCCATAAAAAGAAACGAAATTGAGTTATTTGTAGTGAGGTGGATGGACCTAGAGTCTGTCATACAGATTGAAGTAAGTCAGAAAGAGAAAAACAAATACCGTATGCTAACACATATATATATGGAATCTTAAAAAAAAAAAAAAGGTTCTGAAGAACCTAGGGGCAGGACAGGAATAAAGACTCAGATGTAGAGAATGGACTTGAGGACATGGGGAAGGGGAAGGGTAAGCTGGGACGAAGTGAGAGAGTGGCATGGACTTATATATACTACCAAATGTAAAATAGATAGCTAGTGGGAAGCAGCCTCATAGCACAGGGAGATCAGCTCAGTGCTTTGTGACCACCTAGAGGGGTGGGATAGGGAGAGTGGGAGGGAGACGCAAGAGGGAGAAGATATGGGGATATATGTATATGTATAGCAGATTCACTTTGTTATAAAGCAGAAACTAACACACCATTGTAAAGCAATTATACTCCAATAAAAATGTTAAAAAAAAAAAAAGACACATTCACCCCAATGTTCATTGCAGCACTATTTACAATAGCCAGGACATGGAAGCAACCTAAATGTCCATCAACAGAGGAATGGATAAAGAAGATGTGGTACATATATACAATGGAATATTACTCAGCCATAAAAAGGAAAGAAATTGGGTCATTTGTAGAGTCGTAGATGGACCTAGAGACTGTCATACAGAGTGAAGTAACTCAGAAAGAGTAAAACAAATATCGTATATTAATGCATATATGTGGAATCTGAAAAAATTGGTATAGACGATCTTATTTATAAAGCAGAAATAGAGACACAGACATGGAGAAGAAACGTATGGATACCAAGGGGGAGGTGGGATGAACTGGGAGATTGGGATTGACATATATACCCTATTGATACTCTGTATAAAATAGATAACTAATGAGAACCTACTGTATAGTGCAGGGAACTCTAGTCTGTACTCTGTGGTGACCTAAATGGGAAAGAAATCCAAAAAAGAAGGGATATATGTTTACGTATAGCTGATTCACCTCGCTGTACAGTAGAAACTAACACAATATTTTAAAGCAACTATATTCTATAAAAATTTTAAAAAATAAAACATATGCACACAAAATTGTGCATATATTCCAATGTTAAAAAAAAAACAACGCTAGCAATAAAGTATTTTTAAATTAAGTTATGCACATTGGTTCTTTTGCTTCACATTTAATAAACTACAGTATAATGTGAACATAACTTTTACATGAAGTGGGAAACCAAAAAATTCATGTGACTCGCTTTATTGTGATATTCCCTTTAACGTGGTGTCAGGAACTATGCAACCGAACCTGCAATATCTCCAGGGTGTGCCTGTAAACCAGTAATCTAGGAAATAAAATGTCCTCTGAGTTATCTGAGTTGCTCTAGCAAATTAATTGACCCCAAAAGGGGGTTGTGGGAATCTCTGATGTATAGCCCATCGAGCAGAACTGTAAGTGACAACCTGGCTTATGCCTGGCATGTGAAGGGGAGGGGCAGTCTCGTGGGACTGAGCCTCAACCTGTGGGATGTGATGCTATCTCTGGGTTGTGTCAGAATTGAGTTGAATTGTAGGACATCCATCTGGTGTCCAGGAATTTCTTGGTGTGGAAACTGCCTCCCACTCCACACATTGGAATTGGGTATCAGAACCTTTATCAGATCACTCACATTTGCCATCCTCCAGGGATGCAATATTGCTTGTGATTTATTTTCTTGGCCAGAGGAGGTCAGTTTCGGAGACTTCTACTTTGATTTCCCTTCTTTGAAAGCTCTTAACCCACAGAACAAGGTGTCAACTGCCAAATATGTTGATCTCCGTTATATATTTTGAGACTGGAGAAATGACATGAAGTGGGTCCAGTAGACCCAGTTTGACCCACTGTATGCCAAATGTGGACAGGATTCTATTTCTTACATGGCTTCTATATGCCCCGACTCTAACAGGGGGAGAGGCCTGGGGTATTTCATGTATCTGGGTGTTAATTTCAATTCAGATCCTGTGTCCAACCATTCTTGAGATGTCTGGGTAGTCCATTTTCTCCAGGGTGTGGTTATACATAAATGGCTGTGGGTCCCTTTGCAGAAGGACTGGGGGAATCACCATTGTGTGTATTTGAAGAGATGTTGCAGATCCTTCTGAGGACCTGGCCACTTCATCAATCAGAGGGATGCAGGTCGGAAAACTGGCTCAGGTCTGGGAACTGGGAAAGAGATTGTGACTGTTTATTGGGTAACTGGGAAAGAGATTGTGACTGTTTATTGGGTAACTACACTCAGCCTACTGGTAATCCACCCTTGATTTCTTCTGCTGGTACAAACTGAGTAGGATCTTTGTCAGTTGTCCGTCTTTATTTCCCCCAGGGCCCCTGTAGTCTCTTAGCCATCTCTATAACTTGTAGAGACTCCACACCAATTTTGCCAGCCCCCTGAGACCCCTCAGACTTTTGGCAGTTAAGTCTCATCACCAGACCACTACTGTTTTGGCATTCCATCATTTGATTGCTATTGGTGAGCCAAGTTCTGTAACAGCTTCTCCTGTCAGCCTGGACCTGCACAAGGGAACCACTGCTGAACTTCTTAGTGATGCTGGTGCCCCTCTCACCAGCACATTCCTGTGGGCTTGGTGTGTTTTGTGTCCTCTGGGTCCTCCCATGGGACATAATCATCTGGAGGGTCTTCTGGCCACTATGGACATAGTATAGGTCCATTCCTCTTCCCTGAGCCTTTTAATCCCTTTCTCCACCACAATTCTGTCCTTTTGGCATCAGCCGTTGCTTTTTCATGTCTCTAGGACCATGCTAGTAATGAGTTAGCACCCTCTCCTGGGGTCATGGTCAAGGTGGTAAATCTTATCACTTGGGACAGAGAGATAGGATTCAATTGAGGCAACAAACTCTTCCTTATCCAATTTAATGTTCTGCCTCCTTAATCAAGCATTTTCAGAATTCGGCCCCCTATGTACCTCCCTTGCTAGTGCATGATGGCTTAGGCTTATGACTCCTTTGGGAGATAGCCCTTTCCTCCCTTATCAGGTGAGCACATCCCCAGCTGTGTGATGCTATGACTTAACCCTAGTTGTAAACCTAGTGGCCAGGATCCTGAGAAGGCACCCACTGATTCTGTTTCTATTACAATCTCTGTAGAACTTTCCTGAATTCCTAGAGTTGTTAGTGGCCTGGCTGTCTCTTTTCAGGGTCCCTCTTTTCAGAGGGACCCCTGGAGCCAGATCATACAGGGTCTTGTGGACCATTATAAGGACTTTGGCTTTTACTCTGAGGGAAAAGGGGAACAAATGAATTTAAGCAAAGAAATGACATGATCAGTCATGAGGATGACATTACTAGGTTAAGAATAGAGTGTAGATACAAGGAGACCAGTTAGGAAACTTGAAACAATTCAGGTAAAAGATGATGGTGGCTCAGACCAATATAATGATAGTGGAGGTGATTAGGAGTCAACATAATTTGGATATAATTTAAACGTAGAAACAATGGACTTTCTGACAGATTTGGTATGAGATGTGAAGAAAACGAAAAAATCAAGGATGAATCCGAGGTTCTTGTCCTGATCAAGTAGCAGGATGGAGCTACCATTAATCGAGATGGGTAAGAGCACAGGTGGAACGGGTTTGGGGTGGTGGTGGTTGTGGTGGAGGTCCAAAGCTCAGTTTTGAATACATTAAATTATCTATTACCTATTAGACATTCAAGTGAAGATGTCAAGGAATGACCCAGACAGGAGAAACAGCCTTGTAAATGATCAGTACATATAGATAGTAATTTAAGCCATGAGACTGGTTGGGATCACCTATAGAGTGATGCAGATTCAAATGAGAGGAATTCCATTTTGTATTTATATTTTAGAGTTGACATGATAATTAAATAGCCTAATACAACAACAAGTGCAACTGACATAAGCAGGTTTAGAAACAAATACATTGATTCTTGGGAAGTTGATGACACCTGTTGAGAACAGAATTGAATGGCAGCCCTCTGGGTACTTAGTACTGGTACTTAGAGGGGATGGAGAGTGTTGGTTAATCTGGAGAGTTGGTTAAGAGGAGAATATTTAGGAAGGTTTTTACTCTATTGATGTAAATAAGCAAAGAACGAGAATAAGAGTTATAGTCAACTCCTTCATTGGACTGCTTCTTCTAATCTCTATTCCATGACAAACCCAGGCAGAGTCAGGGCGTGTCCTGGTTATCAGGTATTTGGCCTCTTACTCTCTGTCCTTCTCTAACTTCCAGAATGCATGACCTACATTCCCTTGCATCCTGGCTTCCAGGTGGGTTTTTTAAGGGGAGGGCCCTGTGGGAGACTGAGGGAGCAAAGAGGGAAGTCTGGAGAATTTATCCCTCTTTCTTCGTTGCAGTTCACTCAATGCCTATCATCCAAGCTCCTGTTACCTGTTGCAGCATTTCCTCCCTTTCCCCCTTCAGTCCTAGAGCTGGTATTGGCTTTCTGCTGCTGATAGTCTTTTGGGGCTCAATATTCATTGTCCACATCCTGTAAAATCCCTTCATTACATTCTCTTTGTTAAACTCTGAGAACGCCATCTGTTTATTTGCTGGCACTCTGACTCATACTGAGCCTGGGGAATGGCTCAATAGAGTTGCTTTCAGACACATAGTATACAAGCTAATAAATACAAATTCCTACTTCCTCTTCTTTCTTTCTCCTAGTATTTCCCCACTGGCTCACCTGACCAGAAATCAAGGAGAAGTCACTAAGGAATTGTTCATTAATTTGAGAAAAAATAGGTGACAAAAATATGATTCTTATTATTATACAAGAAGATATATAGACTGGCTGTAGATAATATTTATTACTTGAGTTCAACAATAAATGTCATCCAGTTATTATCTCAGGAACAGATTAAACATGAAGCTCCAAAGTGCCATCTCAGCTTACAAATTTATGAGGAAGTAATTCTAGAATGTTGTTCTATATTACTTCACAAATAGTCCAGTGTATGAGAGTCTGCAATAATCAACAACCACCATTCTTTTATTCATTCAATAAACTTTGATTGAATATCTTTTATGTGCCAGCTACAAAAATAAATACAACATAATTACTGCCTCAAGGATTTTACAGACTTAAGAGAGCTATAGCAACAGATAGTTCCTATACAGTGTGATAACTGCTTTGATTGAGGAGAATGCTGCAACACAGAGAAGCATTAAACTAGAGAAATCAAGAAAGGCTTCCCAGAAGAGGATGCTTGAGATGAATGCTGAAGGGTGAGTAAGAGTTAGTTAAGGAGAGAGGTTGGAGGACAGGAGCTTAGGAAGGACACTGGAGAGGCTGGAGATATAGATTTTGAAATCTATAACATATGAATAGATGTGAGTAAAGCCAGGGATGTAGACAAGATCTCCAATGGAAGGGATTAAGAGCAGAACCAAGGAGGACTCCAATATTTGTAGATTGGGGGATATAGAGAGAAATAAACATGGGGAAAAAGCTGAGAAGGAGCTAGCAGAGAGGCCGGAGGATAACCAGAATAGAACAGTGTCATGTAGAGGAAGAATTTAAAGAATAAACAATGGCAGTTACAACTGTAAAAAATCAAGGAGACTGGACTGGGGAAAGTTCCTTGTATTTGGCAATTTGCTGGTGTATGTTCACCTTTTTGGGGGTAGTTTGAATAGTGTGAAGTTAAAGAGGGGGATACAATGCTTGGAAATCAATATTTTGAGGGGATTGACTGTGAAGGGAGTGAGAGAGATAAGGAGTAGCTAGAAAAGAACACTAGCTCATTCAGGGATTTTCTGTCTCTATGTTCAGAAATACATAAATACGTTTAAATACTTTGAGACAGAAGACAATAGAGAAGGAGAAGGTAAACATAGAGGATAAGGAGGAAATGATGATGAAACAAATCTGTTCTCATCCTGAAGGAGAAGAAAGGGAATATTATCATAGGCAGGGACAGAGGACCTCCCTCAGTTTCAAGCAACAAAAAGCCAACTCAACTTAGCTTAACCCTAAGAAATACCTAGGTTTACCTAACTGGGAAGTCTCAGGACAGGATCCAGGGGGTTATCAAATAGTGTCATCTCTATTTCTCCATTCTATTTGACTTAATTACTGTATATGCTGTCTCTCTATGGAGAAAGTTGTTCTTTTTGTTCTTATTTAATTTTCAGATATAGACTATTCAGCTGTTGTATCCCTAGTCTCCAGCCTCCACTTCTTCACACACAAACACACAGACACGTTTCTATGTGTTTTATATATCTAGTATATGTTTATGTATATGCATATTTATATATGTGTGTGTAATCTCATCAGGACATTTTCAGTAATTTACTAGACTTTTTAGAATTATTTAGGTACTTGGGAAGGTTTGTCAGGCAGAAAATTGAAGTATTTTTAAAAGGACATCAAATGCCTTTATATTATAGTTAAAAATGTCTGAAGGTATACAATTAAGTTTGCAAATTGGAGTACATTTATTCAGAGCCCCTACATTTTTTAAACTTATAAATAAAATAAGAATAATAAGTTAAACTGAAAACTTAAGGAAAAAAAAGTGTAAATTTAATACATTGAATGTTAATTTATTAACCGAAGCACACCGCTGGATAGTCTTTTCTGCACGCAAAAACAGCTTTGGAGGGCAGCAAATGCTTACATTATATCCAGAAACTTCTTTTTTGCTGAAATCCCAGCCACTCCGTTGTCAGCTTCAGCCTATCTCTGGGCTTCCTGTTAGAAAAGAAAAATAAGACTCAGTTTATTGGAGCCATTTGTAAGTTGAGTTTTTATTATGCTGGCTTTCTTCTAGTTCTTATTTAATTTTCAGATACAGGGCTCTCTGAGTCCGCATATCATACTACCTACCCTAGTAAGCAATTGCAGAATTCGGAGGCAGGACAGAAAAAATCCCAGAAGCACCCATTTCCACCCCCAGGCTCAGCATTTGAATCTCTTCAACAGTATCTTATGCAAGAGGCCATCTAGACCCCGTTTGAACAGCTCCAATAATGGGAAGTACAGTACCTTGACAGAATCTTCTCAGTTTTGGATAACTCCAAAATTTAGAGTGGTCTTTCTTAAATTATGCTGAAATATGCCTTTCTGCCTTTTCCCTCCAATCGTCTTCAGTTTTCCTTAGGACCTCCCCCCTGTAGCAGCGGCTTTGGAGTTCTGGGTTTTTTCTTCTTCTCTCACTTCCACTGCTATTTACATGACATTGAGCAGAGCCTTCTTGATGCATAGTGTTTAGAATTGAACACAACACTCCCTGTGTGATCTGAGAAGCCCAATCTAGAGCCAGCTATTGTCCCCTCAGTCTTCACTTCTGCCACCCTATTTTTAATACTGTTTCCCCATTGAATCTCACCTTGTCCTTCTTTCCTGTCTGAAATCTTTGGCTTGGAAAATTTAGAAGCTCATACAAACCAAATAGTTTACTCCCCTGAATCTCCCTATGCTGATCCCCTTCCTCATTTTAACTGGTTTTTATGCCGAGGGCTGCTATTATTTCTATTCAGATTTATGGCTAAAGTTGAGACTGAATTCTTAGAAATAATAGATCAGTGAGCCATTTAGAGCTGAGTCTGTGAAGGCCTTAAAACTGAGGGCAGGGGAAAAAAGAAAACACTGCCTTTTCTATACTCTTAAGCTTGAAAAGCTCAGAAATGTCTTTGTTACTACATTAAAAATCCCTGCTTTGGGGACGGAGGGTTCAGACCTAAGCATCACTTGAAGAATCCTTGCAAAGTTTATGGTTCTGTTAAAAGAATATGCCATGCATCAGAGTATTTTCCACACTCATTTATAACCAGAAGTCATACTGATGTAAAAAAATAAATATGTAAAATCAGAAAACTACAAAGGAAATATGAAATTTAACCTTTAAAAGAATGCAGATGGTGAGCTACTGGATGGTTATTTGCTTTACCTATTTCTTCTGGGAAAAATATATTAAATGGAGTAGAACTGCTCAAGGAAGAGACGCTGGTGAATTTGCCTTGGGTTGACGCTCTCTATATTTGGTTACGATTATGTATTTATCTGTTTCAACTGTCCCTCTTAGCTCATCATTGTTCAGGTCTTTCAGGAAATTAGGTCTTCCTAAGGAAGGATCTAATGACCACATTCACTAAAGGAAAAGTAATAGAATTTTTGCTGACTGATATTTTTCCCCTCACTATTAATTCTTCCTTATGATGGTAATGACAACTTTGAAATATTAACTCGGTTAAATGTTTTATAGTGAGAAAGAATTACCATTTTATAGAAGTTGAATTTCTGGCCCTACAAGTGTTTTAGTGTCTTGGCAAAATCAAGAAAGGTGGTAAAAGAGTCAATGAATGAAACACAAATCTCAAAGTGCAGACTTTGGAGGGATTTTTAAAAGACATATTTTCTTCTGATGAACTCTCTTTTTCCCAGAAGCAAAGAGGATGTCCTCTGATGGGGCAAGGCAGCCAGGATAATCCGTCATCCTTAATAATACCACTAATAATAAGAAAGCCATTTTCAGGCTCTTTCGTTTTAATTAGATGCCGGGTAACTCTCATCATAGCTCATTCCAGTCTTTCTTCAAGAGCTTATATATTATACTTTTGTGGAAATTGAAGCCATTTTATAGACAATGGTTTAATGTCATTTTGGCTAAAGCATGCACCTTTTATATATTATTCACTCAAGGAAGAATTTTTTAATTTTTTATTTTGAGATATGAGGGAGCCTGCCCGCAAGAACAGATCAGGGGTGTTAATAGACCTGTGGTAACCTGGCCAGTCACAAACATAAGGTTTATTTTGGTAGGTATCAGAAGCCTTCAATAGCTTGATGTTGGTAAGGGCTATAGGTTTCCTCCCCTACAGCTTTGCAACCACGTGGTAAAATTACTGAAGTTTTCCATTTATGCAAGCAATTATCAGCAAGCAGCCACAAAACAACCATTTGTCTTGCTCTTGTAAGGTCAGTGAAATCCCATTCTCTGTCCTTCAGTCTGTGTCTTTCATTGTATCACGCCATCTGGTAGCAAGTTCCCTGAATGAAAGGTTCTCTGGAGGCAGATTCAACACTATTCAGCTAATTCATCCTTCCTTCCTTCCTTCCTTCCCTCCTTCCTTCCTTTCTTCCTTCCCCCCTTCCTTCCTTTCTTCCTTCCTTCTATTTTTCCCTCTTTTCTTTTCCCCACTTTCTCTCTCTCTTTCAATAAGTATTCGTTGAATGACTACTTGGAGAGTCAGGAAGACCTGGGTCGGAAACAAACCATTACTATTTTACTAGTGTTAGGGTGACCAACAGTCCTGATTTGCTCGGGATTGAGGAATTCCCCAGGACCAGGAGCTTTCTGTATTAAAATAGGAAGAGTTCCAGACAAACTGGCATGATTGGTGACCTTAGTTATAATCCTGAATTATTTAATTTCTGAAGCTTTGGCTTCTTGTCTTTAAAACAGGAAGTGATAATACCTATCTAACAATGTTGTAGTGGAAAACTATTAACAGTCCATACAAAGTGCAGTACAAACCTTCAGTTATATAATAAGTAAGTCACAGGGATGTAATAATAATAGTAAAAGGCCAAAGTGCATTAAACATGTTGTGATGATGTGGAGGACACTTCATTTTCTTGGTATCAGATTTCTCCCCTAAGAAAAGGCTGGCTGGTTGGATGAATAATTTGATAGACAGCTAAGGTAGAGTTATAATGGCCTGCATGCATGTGTGAGGGGAAATAGATGGCACCTAAACTGTCTCCAGGGGGTATCTGGTGGGATAGCAGCTTAGTTTTGTCTTGCTGAGTGGACTTCATGCTGAGGGCCTGGATAAGAGAATAACTTCTAGAGGATGTATGTATGAAGAGGGTGATATGATGAGAACTAAAATGTCTAATGTGGAAATGTATGAAGCCTTGTACTATGTGTGATATATTTTTTCATCTTTCTGTGAAATCCTTTCATATATATATATATATATATATATATATATATATATATATATATATCATTCCCTCATGTGTTTGCAGTTATGTCTTATTTTTGGTTGTGATAGAGAACAGAGTCTAGCATCAAGAAAAGCACAGGACAAGAACATAGGCTGCCCTCTGAAGGATAAGAGTGGTACCTTCCCGCTTCATGATGTTACCAAGTCCAAGCTCATACCACTCACTGCACAACAGGCCAATAAATGGAGCGAAGAGTTGTTGTGGTAAAATAGCAACTTTATTTGGAAAGCCAGCAGACTGAGAAGATAGTGGACTAGTGTCCCAAAGAGTAAGAATTCAGGTTTCTTTTATACTAAAAGGGGAGGGGGTGTGGCTGGTTGTTGCAGACTTCTTGGTGCCGGAATCCTTTGTTCTTGCAACTGTCCAGGTAGGTCTGGTTACAACGTCCTTGTAAACCTCCAACAAGACAAATGTTACTCTCTGTTCTGCAACTTTTTATCTCTATATGAATAGAAAAGTGTTATACCTTTAAAGGTCAGAACCTTGAGAATGGGCTGTCATGTATATATCAATATCAGGCTACAGGCAATATTCTTTTTTAAAGGTGTAGAGCCCACATGACTAAGCACAGCAACAGAGCACAAAGGTTAGAGATAAAGGAATAGATCCAATATGCAGTCAGGTTTGTTCTTCTGTTACAGTGGGCCTGTTAGGATTAAATGGTCTTATGTGTATATGTGACATGATGTCTAGAGAAAATTCACATTTAAAGTATCCTGTATTTTGTAGTATTTTTGTATTATTATTATTATTAGAATAGCCTGTTCTCAATGAACACTAATTTCCTTTTCCCTCCTTTAGTCTTGGGCCTTGCTTCCACTCTCTGCTTTTTCTGTTTTTAATTAGCTCCCAGTGTTGGATTGAAATCTAGAAACGGTTGTTGCAAGAACCTCAAAAATCTTGGCTAATGTAACCCTCATCTATGCTGGAAATACTGCCTCTCTCTGGCTCAGCAGGTTCCTGATAAAGTCTTTCCCCCGTGGGGACCAAGCTAATTATTCTCTGAGGCCCCATTTTCACTATTTCAGAATTCCCAAGGCTTAGTCTCAGAGGTAGCTGGATCTAATATATTTTTATAACTGATTGATTCTTTTTTTCTGAAGTGGAGGAGAGGGGATAAAAAAGACATTTGGTAAAGATACACCAGCTGACATGTAACACAAGAAAAATAAGTAATTTGGGGTAGTTATTGGTATCCTGGATGGAAGCTAAGTCTTTTGACCTCCAAGATTTCATAGGTCAAGCTTCCACGCTCAAAACCTCATGAATAATTGAGGTAATTACACAGATAGTTCTGTAAGAAACTTCACTTGATTTATACAGCTTCTGGTTGTCTCACTTCTGGGTCATTCATTCAGAACTGCTTCTAGATAAAATTGACAGCTTCAATTACCCAAACCCTAGATCTGTGCATTGATGCCTATAAATGTGAGTAATTTGACGGGCAGCTCTGTGAGTCAAACCCAGGATATACTGTGATCATGTAAGAGTCTCAAGTGTTTGCATATCCTACCCCAAACTCCCCTTGTACAATGGCTAAGTTATCACTACACAGTCCCATGATGTTACTGTTGAGAGCTTAAATACTGGTGAGTAAATCATGCCCAACCAACAATACAAGGTCAAGCTAGATCTTTCATGGGACCCTATGTTAGCATTGGTAGATATGACCTCTGGGGACAGGAGACACAAATACTATTTGGAAAAAATAAATTTAGGATAATATCAGAAAGGAAATCTATCTAAACAATGCCTCCTACTGAATACACTTTTTTTTTTTTTTCTGTGCTTTGTAGCATAGTAGCTAGGATTCTTGCATAGAATTGGATGAAATTACTCATAGATCCATGTTTTTCAGTGTTTAATGTAGATGAAGTATTTTGGAGCCATAAAAATTCTCTTTAAATATTAAACCTAATTCAATGGTCAGGATAGTTTTCTCTGCTGTGTTGTAAATCAATCTGACCACTCATGCATGCCTAAAGTCAGAATTTATGACATCCCAGTTAAATATGGAAACACAAGAAAAACATAGAGTTATCATATGATCCAGGAATCCCACTCCTGGACACATATCTGGTGGAAACTCTAACTTGAAAAGATACATGCACCTCAGTGTTTATAGCAGTACTATTTACAATAGCCAAGCAAGATATGGAAGCAACCTAAATGTCCATTGACAGATGAATGGATAAACAAGATATGGTAATATATATATGTATGTATGTATATGTATATATATATATGTATATATATATGTGTATATATATATACATATATATATATATGTATATACAATGGAATATCTCTCAGCCACAGAAAAGAATGAAATAATGCTATTTGCAGCAACGTAGATGGACCTAGAGATTACCATACTAAGTGAAGTAAGTCAGAGAAAGACAAATAGCATATGATATTACTTGAATGTGGAACCTAAAACAATGATACAAATGAACTTAATTACAAAAGAGAAATAGACTCACGGACATAGAAAACAAACTTATCGTTACCAAAGGGGGAAGGGGGGAGGGATAAATTTGGAATTTAGGATTAACAGATATATAGACTATTATATATAAAATACATAAACAACAAGGACCTACACAGGGAACTATATTCAGTATCTTGTAATACCCTATAATGGAAAAGAATCTGGAAAAGATACATACCTGTATAACTGAATCACTTTGCAGTACACCTGAAACATTGTAAATCGACTATACTTCAATAACAAAAGAAACACAGAAGAATCTAAGTTCTTCCTTACAGAAATAAGTATTTGTATATTTTTTGTTATACGAAGTTATATAAAGAATGGGGCTAGTGCTTTTTATGTGTAAAAATGTATCTATACACAACAGTATTTATTTTTTATTCTCAACCACTTTTTAATAAAATCTTACATAGTAGTTTCTCTCATAATAGTTCTAATGCTTATCTCTTTTTTCAAATTAAAACTTAATTTTTAAGAGTGGTTTTAGGTTCACAGCAAAATTGAGGGGGAAGTACAAAGAGTTCCCATGTACACCCTTCCCCCGCACATGCACAGCTTCTCACGTTATCAACGTCTCCTACCAGAGTGGTACATTTACTACGACTGATGAACTTATATTGATACCTACATTGTTCTATGGGTTAGGAAAAATATATAAGGACATGTATCCACGATTAGAATATTGTACAGAATATGTTTACTGCCCTAAAAATCCTATGTGCTCTGCCTGTTCATCCCCCCAAACCCATGCCCTGGCCTGGCAAGCAGTTTTGCTTTTTCCAGAATGTCATATAGTCGAAATCATATAGCAAGTAGTCTTTTTCAGATTGGTTTCTTTGACTTAGTAATATCAATTTAAGGTCCCTCCATGTCTTTTCATGGCCTAATAGTACATTTCTTTCTGGTGTTGTATAATACTCTATTGTCTGGATGTACCATGTTTTATTTATTCACCCACTGAAAAGCATCTTGATTGCTTCCAAGTTTTGACAATTATGAAAAAGCTGATATAAACATCCATGTGCGGTTTTTGTGTAGAAGTAAGTTTTCAGCTCCTTTGAGTAAATATCAAGGACACAATTGCCAGATCATATGGTAACTGCCAAACTGTCTTCCAAAGTGGCTGAACTATTTTGCATTCCCACCAGCAATGAATGAGTTTTTTATCCACATCCACATGCCAGCATTTGGTGTTGTCAGTGTTTTGGATTTTGGCTATTGTAATAGATGTGTAATGATATCTCATTGTTTTAATTTGCATTTCCTTCATGACGTATGATGTGGAGTATCTTTTCATATGCTTGCTTGCCATTTATATGTCTTCTTTGGTGAGGTGTCTGTTAAGGTCTTTTGCTCATTTTCAAATTGAGTTGTTTGTTTTCTTAGTGTTGAGCTTTAAGAGTTCTTTTTATATTTTGAATAATGGTCCTTTATCAGATGTGTCTTTTGAAAATATTTTCTCATAGTCTGTGGCTTGTCTTTTCATTCTGTTGACACTGTTTTTCACAAAGCAGAAGTTTTTAGTTTTAATGAAGTCCGGCTTACTTTGGTGTTGATTCTAAAAAGTCATCGCCATACCTAAGATCATCTAGGTTTTCTCCTATGTTATTTTCTGGGACTTTTATAGTTTTGCATTTTACATTTAGGTTTGTGCTCCACTTTGAGTTAATTTTTATGAAGGGCATAAGATCTGTGTCTAGATTCATTTTTTTGCATGTGGACGTCCGGTTGTTCCAGCACCATTTGTTGAAAAGACTGTCTTTGTTCCATTATATTGCCTTTATTTCTTTGTCAAGGATAAGTTAACTATATTTATGTGGGTCTATTTCTGGGTTCTCTATTATGTTTCATTTATCTATTTTCCTATTCTTTAAAAAAAAATGTATTTATTTGGCTGCATCAGGTCTTAGTTGGGGCATGCGGGATCTTTCGCTGCGGCACCCAGGCTCTTCGTTGCAGTGCACGGGCTTCTCTAGTTGTGGCGCGTGGGCTCCAGAGCATGTGGGCTCAGTAGTTGTCGCACACGGGCTCTCTAGTTGTGATGCGAGGGCTTAGTTGCCCCGAGGCAGGTGGGATTGTAGTTCCCTGACCAGGGATTGAACCCGCGTCCGCTGCATTGGAAGGCGGATTCTTAACCACTGTACCACAAGGGAAGTCCCTATTTTCCTATTCTTTTGCAATAGTATCTTTTATTTTATTAGAAAACACATTTTTGTTGCATACCCCTCTCCTTTTATTCCCCTACCCCCCAACAAAGGCAAACAACTTGTGTATGATGAAATTTCCTTTGCTATGGAAAACTAAAGTTCTTTTAAAAAGCAAACTGGAGATGATAAAATGTATTTTGGGGGACTTTTATTTCTGAAAGGAACATGATTTTATCAAGGGCTTCACAATCAATATTAATAAAAATGAAACTCCGGAGATTAATTTGCCTGACAATTCAATGTGGAAATAATATAAATCTTTCTCCTTTCATTAGGAAGCTGCCTAACTCAACATGCTTATCAATACTAAAAACTACAAAGCATCAGTAGAATGAGAAGACATGCCACAGATTGGAATATAGTATTTTCAAAAGGCACATCTGATAACGGGCTGTTTTCCAAAATAAAACAAGGGACACTTAACACTCAACAATAAAAGGTACAACTTGATTGGAAAATGAGCAAAAGAACTGACTAGACAATTCTCATCAAAAAAGTGTACAGGTGGCAATTAAGCATGTGAAAAGATGTCCAACCTCATGTGATAAGGGAAATGCAAATTAAAACAACAGTGAGATACACTACACACCTATTAGAATGGCCAAAATCCGAAACACTGACGACACCAAATGCTGGCAAGGATGTGGATCAAGAGGAACTCTCATTCATTGCTGGTGAGAATGCAAAATGGTACAGTCACTTTGGAAGACAGTTTGGCAGTTTTTCAGACAACTAAATGTGAAATGTGAAAAACAACATTCTCTTTAGTGAGCTATATTTTGGCTGGTATTATGCTATAAACTTAGGATATTTAATTAATACTAATTACCCTAATATATTGAAATAGATTTGTAAGCAACAAAATATGTTTTAATCTGTATTCTTCCCCCTTCCATTCTATTCTTCCTTTTTTTCTTCTCCTCCTCTTTCATGATAAAGCTAAACTTTCAATGTTTTAAAAAATGAGAATATGCATGTTTGCATTTTATGTTAAGAAATGAGCCCATCCAAAATCTCAAGAGAAAAATCTGCTTGTTGATGATTTCTTAACCAGAAGTACCTATAAATATGCATACTTTTCAGAAGGCTCATGTTTTGCATTTTATGTATTCCTAAACTAAAATGACATATTGAAAATGGATGCAAATAGTTCATCTAATGAGCAAGTCTGTCCTCTCTTGAGTATTGTGAGAATAATCAGGGAAATGACCAATTACCTTGGATTAACATTACTCTGAAAGGATGGGTAGTCTTTGAGTGCATATGTACACATATTTATCAGGAGAGGAGAATATATGTAGCCTGAGTCTAATTCGTCTTTTACTAAAGAATATGAATATATGTTTTAGACTTTTCAACTGTTTTACAAACTGCAAGTTATGACTCATTAATGGGTCATAAGATCAACTGCATATTGCAACCGGTATTTTTTTTTAAAGATAGAATAGAAACTATCAGAGTATATGGCACTTAGGAAGGGTAAATACTATTATATGAAACTTTAGTTTCAGGATTATTTCTTAAGGTATAAATTATATATTTATTTATTATGGCTTGAAAGTAAAATAGATTGAGAACCACTGTTTTAGACCACTTGCCTCTCCCATTAGCCTTTAATAATAAAAAGTAATAACAACACCAATGTCTTAAAATTACCCAGTTGCCCTTCCCTCCTAAGTACTCCCAGTACTTCATGAATGATATGATCTCACTTATGGTGACAATGGTCTTGTAAACTATGCAGAGAGCAGCTGCCACAGAAGGGAAACGGAAACCCATAAGAGACTCCTCTGAGGGCTGCATGTGAGCTGGCCAGAAAGCCTGTAATGGATGTGCATTAGAATGAAGGAAGAGATGGAGCTAATCACCCCACCTTCTCCTTAATTGCATGCAGGTCTCTCCACCTCCTGTCCAAAGTATGTGTTCAACATTTTAAATAAATCCAAACATCTGGTACAAGAAATAGCTAAGCTCAACCAGAAGCCAGAGAGAAGGCTGGAGATTCAAGTGTGTATAAGTACACAGTAGGTTTGGATTCTGCTCTAGTAGATCTTAGAATGAGCTTTTCCTGTGAAGCTTCTGAGGTCTGAGGATGATCACTAATGTGTCAGTGAGTGTTATCTTCATGGACGTTTAATTTATCAAGAGAAGAGAAAGACAGTTGTGTGGTGTTCATTGGGCTCTGGATTTGGAGCATCTCACTGGGGCTTAGGCCGCTCAGCAAAACTCAGGAGATGTTTCAAACAAAGAAGACACTCACCCATAAGGATGATCATTTCTCAGCTGCCTCCGTAACCCACCGCCTAGCATTTAAGTCTTCTGTGAATGTTAGGTTGATTCCCCAAATAGACGGTTTGCTCCTTAAGGGTTCATGGCTCATATTTCATTCATAGCACCCCAATTTGACAAACTCTGGCACATCTTTCAATAAATGGTTGGTGTTTTCTGGTGAAAGGACACCCAGGATCAATAAATAACTGGGACTCCATGGTAGATGCTGAACAGAAGAGAGAAGCAAAGCAAAGGAAGAGTAATGCAGCCAACTGTCATTTGTTGAGTGCTTGTTACACTCCAGACACTTGACATGCTAAGGATCGGAGCACCCAATCCCACAGTAGGGAGGGGTTTTCCCCACACCAACAAGCAGTGCTCCAGTACCAGCTGCGTGCCCTGTAATTCAACTCCATTCTGACACTGTCTACCTGGACACAGTGTCAGATCCCACAGGTTAAGGGCTCAGTCCCATGAGACTCTCTCCCTCTCCCATTTCAGACACCAGTTGCAAACTCAGTTATCAACTGTGCTTCTGACCTACAGGCTATAGATCGGAAGTTCCAATGACCTCCTCCTTGCATTCGGTTAATTTGCTAGAGCTATTCACAGAACTCAGAGAAACATTTAACTTACTAGATTACTGGTTTATTATAAAGGATATGACTCAGGAACAGCCAGATGGAAGAGACACATAGAACAAAGGATGGGGAGGGGTTGGAGCTCCCATGCCCTCTCTGAGCACACACTCTCCCTGAATCTCCACATATTCACCAACCTGGAAGCTCTCAGAAGCCTAGCCTTTTGGGTTTTGGGGGAGGCTTTATTACATAGGCATGGTTGACCAAATCACTGATTCAACCTCCAGCCCCTCTCTGCTCCCTGGGGGTTGAAGTGTGGGACTCAAAAGTTCCAACTCTCTAATCACATAGTTGGCTCCCTTGGCAACCAACCCCTCCCCACCTATAGGTGGCTTAGGGGCAACCCAAAAGGCCCCTTTATATCTCTCACCACTTAGGAAATTCCAAGAGCTTTTAGAAGCATTGTGCTAGAAGTGGGGATGAAGATCATATATATATTTCTTCTCATAAACCACAGTATCTATCTCACATGCATTATCTCCCCACAACCCTTTACTGTGGGTATTGCAATTATCTCCACTTTACAAAGAAGTAAATTGAGATTCAGAGGAGTGAAACAATTTGCCCAAGCTCACACAGTGACACAGTGGCCAAGCTGGGATTCCAGGTGTATCTTGCTTCAGAGCTGAGTGCTTTCTTCCTCCTTTGTGTGAAAGTCAGGCCAATGACCGTGTTCTGTTTGCTGAGGCAGGCAACATCAAGTCCTGCAAAAGATCCACTATTTATCAACATGTGACTTGGGGAAATTACCTTCTCTTTGGAGCCCTGGTTTCTTCTATTAAAGGAAGATAATTATACCTTCATCACTGACTTGCGGGAATTCATTTGAGTGAGAAAAGGTGCAGGAAGCACTGGGTCAGTGCCTGGCATACGAACATATCTTTGTTCTTTCCTAGAGCAAGTGTTCTTCAACCTGAAGTATGGCAGTCAGTAGTTACAGACTGTGGACCACAGTCCAGGCTTATCTGATGACTTGCTGGATGGAGATGTGGATTGAGTACCGTTCTAGCTCATCCACTAGTAGCAATAGGCCCTTGGAGGTCTGCTGTGGACTCAACAAGTTTTCACGTTGCTGCTGAGGACACCTAAGCCTGAGCACATGCTTTCTGAAGAAACCACACTTGATCACTGCATCTGTTACAAGATCACATGGCACAACCTGCAAGAATGAGCCAGACTCTGCTAGAGTCCTCCTTTCACTGCTGCTGCTTTCCTGCTGTAACCTTTCATTGTCCCCTTCCAGACACCTTCAGAAAACACAGGAACTGGGGACTTCGCTCTAATACACATTAAATAAAAATATCTCTCAGTTGCTTCCTTCTCAACTGTACAGCAACATTCACCATCGGCTTTACGATGCTCCAAACACACGTGCTTTACCTCTGTTCCTTGAACACTCCAAGTTCCATGCTCCTAGCCTCTGCACCTGCTCTTCCTTTCTTTTTTTTTTTGTCTTTTAAATAAATGTTTATTCAGCAACTGTATATTCACAGAAGAAATAACTTTTTCAATTATTTATTTATTTATTTTTAACTTTTTATTTTATATTGGTGTATAGTTGATTAACAATGTTGTGTTAGTTTCAGGTGTACAGCAAAATGCTTCAGTTATACATATACATGTATCTATTCATTTTCAAATTCTTTTCCCATTTAGGTTGTTACACAATAATGAACAGAGTTCCCTGTGCTATATAGTAGGTCCTTGTTGGTTATCCATTTTAAATATAACATTGTGTACATGTCAATCCCAAACTCCCCAACTATCTCTCCTATGCACCCTTCGCCCTGGTAACCATAAGTTCATTCTCTGTGAGTCTGTTTCTGTTTTGTAAATAAGTTCATTTGTATCATTTTTTTTTTAGCTTCCACATATAAGCCACATCACACGATATTTCTCTGTCTCTGTCTGACTTCACTCAGTATGACAAACTCTAGGTCCATCCATGTTGTTGCAAATGACATTATTTCATTCTATTTAACGGCTGAATAATATTCCATTGTATATATGTACCTCATCCTCTTTATCCATTCCTCTGTCGATGGACATTTAGGTTGCTTCCATGTCTTGGCTATTGCAAACAGTGCTGCAATGAACATTTCAGACCATGTTTTTCTCCTGATATATGCCCAGGAGTGGGATTGCAGGATCGTATGATAGCTCTATTTTTAGTTTTTTAAGGAACCTCCATACTGTTCTCCACAGTGGCTGTACAAACAATAAATGCTGGAGAGGGTGTGGAGAGAGGGGAAGCCTCATACACTGTTGGTGGGAATGTAAATTGGTACAGCACCTGCTCTTCCTTTTGAAAGAAGTCTCTTTTCTTGGCTTTTTGTGCTCCTGGCTTCTTATCATTCTGTAGATACCATCAGAGATTCCTTCCTGACAACCTCATCTAAGGGACCAATGTCTCTCATCTGTTACTTTCGAATAATTTATCCCTTTTAATTTCTTTCTTTGCTTTTATTAATATTTGAAATTATAACATAAACTTTATGAGGCCAGGGATTCTTGTCGGTTTTGCTCACAGTTTTAGTGACTGAAGCAGTGTTTGGCAACTGATACTTGTTGAGAGTGAATGAATGAATGCATTGGTTTACCTAGATATTATTACTTACTTATCTTCTCCTGTTGGAATGTAAACTCTCTGAGAGCAGGATCTTATCTGTTCAGTTTGCTACTGTCCCCTAGGGCCTAAAACAGTGCCTCACACAAGGTAGAAACATAATAAATATTTTTAATGACCCAATAAAACTTGGACTCCAAAAGCTAGCAGGCTCACTGCTCATAGTATTAAGGTCCAAAGTAGAAGCACAAATGGACACCCATATACCATGTGTCTAAATATTCATAAATCAAGCTAACAAATTCAATAAAATATGGTCTATTCTTCTACCTTTGATAATTTTTAATAATCTAGGAAAATGGAATTTTGGACTCTAGGGCTCCTAATAGTTCTAAAGTTATGTACTGAAATGTGGTGTCATGGGCAGAGGTGGCTCTGGCTGGCCAAACATGCTCATGGCCCACACACTGCTCCTACCCTCTGCTCCATCTCAGACCTTGAGGATATTTAGCCCATATATTCAAGCTCTGTTTATAACCCTCTTGCAAAGAGTCACCCCTTGTACGTTCTTTGGGCCTGAAACTCTGTCAGTGGGGGATGGACCCAGGGAAGAAGCCCTACACAGGCCCTAAAAGTAGACTTGGGGGCTGTTTTTTAGTAGCAAACTTAAAGCAGGGAGCATGGTCTGGGTGTGGTGGTGGTTCCAGGCTATGGATGGGTACAATCCCTTCACTTGGTCGACTCCCCATCCCAGGTAGAAGGGCACAGCTGGAAGAGGGGCAGAGCAAGGCCAGCTAAAATTCATGGCCTTGATCTTTAGGCAGGAATGTGTGCAAGGATGAGGGATTAACAGCTCTGTATTTAAGCAGGTACAGAGGAGGGAAAGGAGGGAAGAAAGTGAAGAGGTTATCTGGGATGGGTGGATGGTGAACTTGGCTGCTGTGCCCGTCTCCCCGTGTGTTTATAATCCCTGTCTCCTGCTGGAAGACAAATGGTGAGGGAAGCACAGTCACTCAGAGTAGACAGAGGTGAGATGACAGGTTTTGAGCTGAAGGGTGATAGGCTGGTCCCAGAGCATAATTCCATTAACATTACCCAAATCATACCAAATAGATTAGTAATGCTGGTGGATCACCTTAGCTCATTTCTCAGTAAAATGAAACTAATGTGAAAAAGTGTTCTCTCCATGACATTCAATGAAAACTTGAGGAGAAAAAGCACATGTAAAGAATAAACTATTCTATTGAATATAAAACTGAGAAGAAATATCCATAAGTGAATTTTGGAGGCCGATGCTACATAAGAGTTTTTTTCAGAAGACTTTATACATAGGTAAATTCAATATCTAATTTATTTCAACAGTTTTGGGGTTTTGAGCATCTTCTAAGTGCGGACACATGCTGGACCCTGGAGACTCAAAGGTAAGCAATTTTGGAGCCCAGTCCTCAGGAAACACATAGATTTTGAGATGATCTAAAGAAAGATTTGTTGCATGCTCTTCTAGATTCATGCCTGCATCCCTTGCTATTTATTAAGTTTCTTATAAAAAAAATTCTTGAAAGCATTGTACTTTTCCTCTTAAAAGCTTTTAGGTGAAAATGAATAGATGGGAGGTTTAGTTAAAAGAAAGTATTTAACTTTTTAAATCAAAATTCTACCAGTGCAAATATTGAGCCTCTTTCATTTTCATTAATTTGACTTAAAGGCTCTTAAAAAATGCATTAAGGTTCCTCGATGTTTCACTTTAATTGTAATTTATGTTCCTTCCTTTATTTAACCTCTATCTTTCAGGCTTTCTTTTCACCCTTTATTTTCATTTTACCTCATAGCAGTGTTACAAGTCATCACCTTTCTCAGTAAAAGGGTTTGCTGTAGTCAATAACTATGTGATTTTTTTTTTTTGAACTATGTGATTTTTAAAAATAAGTTCTTCTAATTGCTTTAGCTAATAAAATGGTGTGGAACTGATAAGCCTGAATAATGCTGCTTAATTGCCTTTGCTAAAGATAGAGTTGGGTGGCAATTGTAGTCTTTTCACTTTAAAAAAGCAATACAAATATTAGAGAAAATGATACAAACTCTTGAGGAAAATGGTACTTAAATTCTGTTCTTGTTGGTAAGAGAAAACATAAAAGAATCTTAGACACAACTCAGTTGTATAACTTTATAAACTCATAGTTTCATAGAAATTATTTTTTTCTAAAATACAATAAAGCACAGCAACAAAAGAAAGGATAGATTGAGTGCATGAAAAACAACAACAACAACAAAAAACCCCACTTTTGTACTTCAAAGTGTACCACCAAGAAAGTTAAAAGACAACCCACAAAAGAGGAGAAAATTTTTGTAAGTCATATATTTGATGAAGGACTTGTATCCAGAGTATATAAAGATGTCTTATAGCTTAACAATAGACAAATTAAAAAATGGGCAATGGAAATAGACATTTCTCCAAATGGAGACATAGATACTTCTCCAAAGAAGATGTACAAATGGCTTGTTAATTCATGAAAAAATACTCAACATTATTAGCCACCAGGGAAAAGCAAATCAAAACCACAATGAGATATCACTTCACACCCACTCAGATGGCTAGAATCAGAGAGACATAATAATAGGAGTTGGTGAGATTGTGGAGAGATGGGAACCCTCATACACTGCTGGTGAAAATGTCAAATGGGGTAACTGTTTGGGGAAACAGCTGGGCAGTTCCTCAAACGATTAAATATAGAATTATGTATGACCCAGCAATTCCACTCCTAGGTATTTACCCAAGAGAAATGAAACACATGTCTACTCAACTTGTACATGAATATTCATAGCAGCATTATTCATAATAGCCAAAATGTGGGAGCAACACAGATTTCCATCAGTTGATGAATGGACACACAAAATGTAGTTTATTCATATAATGGAATATTATTTGATAATAAAAAGAAATGAAATACTGATGTATGTTACAGCATGGGTGAACTTTGAAAACATTATGCTAAATGAAAGAAGCCTGTCACAAAAGACCACATATTGTATGATTCCATTTATATGAAATGTCCATAAAAGGCAGTAAAGTAGATTAGTGGTTGCCTAGGGCTGGGGTAGTTGGGAGGAAAAGGGCAGTGGCTACTGATGGATATGGGGTTTCTTCTTAGAATGATGAAAATGTTCTATTAGATACTGGTAATGGTTACACAACTCTGTGAAAACACTGAAATGTACATTTAAATGGATTGATCATATGGCATGTGAAGTATATCTCAACAAGCTGTTATAAGACAATTATCTGCTATTAAAATTTTGTAATCTTTATTTCTGTGTTTCAGAGCCTCCTTGGAGCTTTCTAAGGTAACAAATGCTTTTAACTAGATAGTTTAAAAGAGAGTTTTGCTATTTCTACTATATTATACAAATATAATTTCACCCTTTGCTTTGTTCTCAATAGTAACATTTAACCAAATCTATTTTAAATGATTTTATTTTATAATAAGCTCCAGAGAGTAATCATAACTTTAGGGTGACACTTTTCTTTTATACCACTTGAGTATTTAATGTGAGTGATTAATCTATTTGGTTCTTAGAAGTTCTGAGAAAGATTTCAATTTGAACTCACCCAAATTCTCCTCATCTGCTCCATCACTCCCCAGTTCAAGCCTCCATTATATTTTTTCTTGTCTGTAAATAGCCTCCTAATAGGCCTCCCCACATCCTCTCTAGTCTTGGTCTGGTCTATTCTGCACACAAAAGCTAGACTTTTTTTTCAAAATGCCAATAGCACCATTTCATTCCCCAGGTATAAAACTCTTCATTGCCTCTTGATTGCTCTTAAGGGTGAAAGTCTTCCAGGTGGCCTCTAAGGCTCTTCAAGCTTGGGTCTTTCCTACCTTTTCAGCCCCATCTCCCACTACTCTCCTTGCTCATCCAGGCCAGCCACGTGAGTCCCTTTCTGTTTTGCAGAAACACGTGCTCCTGCTGTGGAACTGCTGCCCATATGGTTCCCTGCCCTGTTTCCCACTCTCACTCCAGGAGAGTGGTTATCCCCTGGATATCCCCTCCAGGTCTCTGGTTATCCCCTACTCATGTATCAGATCTCAGCACCATCTAGGCTTGGTTCCTTGGCACTGTGTCCCTTTCTGCCATAGTCCTTACCTTAACTTGCAATTGCACGTTCGTTACCAAAGGGATAGCAGGTGGTACAAGTCCGAGTCTGCTCTTCCAGCCGTCGTACCACATCACCTCCCGTGTCCATCAAAGTGTGTCCCCCAAAACAGAAGACTACAGAGAAGGCTGTGACAGGCTCGGAGTTGGGGAGAAAGAGAAGGCCCTTCAAGGGAGACGACATTTTGACAGAGTTCAGGAGGGTGGGTTTTGCTAGGCAGAGAATGGGGGTGAGACAGCATGTGCCAAAGCACAGAGGCACAGAAAATGCTGTGTTTAAGGAAAAGCAAGAGTCCAGTGTGGCTATCCCCTGGACATTGGGGCAAGGAGTGAGTGCTGGGTGAGGCAGGAAACAAGGCAGGGCTACAGTTGGAAGGTCAGTCTGGTCCTACATTACAGAAGGCCTTGTGGACAATGGAAAGTCCCCGAGAATTTCCAACAGGAAAGTGATTTGAATAGGCCTTTCTGCTACAAGGATGACCTTGGGAGAAGGGCAGAGGGTGAGCCAGAGGGAAAGAGACCCAAAGCAGAGTGGCTGGTCCTAACAGGGGAACAGTTGAGAACCATGAGGCCCCAGTGTAGAGCTCACCGGTGGGCCAGCAGTGGGAGGCATGAACAGTTAGGGCCTAGCTGTTCAAGAACAAAGTGGTTCCAGTTTCAGAGAGCAGGCCGGACTCTGGGCAGATATCGAAGTGTCTCTTAGTCACACTATGAATAAAAGAAGGGGAAATGTCTCCTTTCTAGGAGGTTGTGAGAAATATCTACTTTGCTTCTGAAGAGGGTTATATTTGCAGACAAGACTTAAATTATACAACTTCATTCCCGCTGTCTTCTTATCACTCTTTACAAGAACACTGTAAAACAAAGTGAGAGAATTAACCAGTATTAAAACTGCAAAATTCTTTCACAAGCAGCCTTGTTGGTGGTCATTATAATGATGACCTTACATATATAAATTTAAACTAAATATATACATAACTAATTCTATATGTATTATATATAAAATTAGTTTAAAAGTCTCAAATCATGAGGTAAGGCATGAAACTTCTTTTCCAATCTAATAACTGTCTCCAGTAGACTTTGTATAACCCACCTTTTCCACTGGGTAGAAGGTACTTCTAAGTTCAAATTAGTATGATTCCATACTTCTTGGTTTTTTTCTCTTTAATAGATTTTATTTATTTATTTATTTATTTATGGCTGCGTTGGGTCTTCGTTGCTGCACACGGGCTTTCTCTATTTGCTGCTAGAGGGCACTGCTCTTTGTTGCGGTGCACTGGCTTCTCATTGCAATGGCTTCTCTTCTTGCGGAGCACAGGCTCTAGGTGCATGGGCTTCAGTAGTTGTGGCACGTGGGCTTCAGTAGTTGTGGCTCTCAGGCTGTAGAGCGAAGGCTCAGTAGTTGTGGCACACGGGCTCAGTTGCTCTGCGGCATGTGGGATCATCCTGGACCAGGGCTTGAACCGTGTCCCCTGCATTGGCAGGTGGATTCTTAACCACTGCACCACCAGGGAAACCCTGATTCCATACTTCTTAATCATATTCAATTATTAAAACAGCCTCTTAGGTATTAAAACTTAGTTCTATTAATTACAATCTTTCCCCTGTTTTTCCAGCACAGGCTAGACTGTGGTTCCAGCAGCCAGCCAAGGAGTCAGAGTTGAAGAGTGGTCGCTTGTTCCCCACTCCTCCAACCTCTTCTTTTGCTTCTCTGGTGCTGGGGAGGAGAGGGGATACAGGGATGGTTATCACTGCTGATATGACGCATGGTCATGAGTCTACAGGCTCCTTGTGGATTAATGCAGGTCCTGAAAGACTCCACGGCAGAGGGACTCGGCTCTAAGCAGTGTCCCTGGGTTTTGATGTTTGCATGTCAAGCTCAGCCATGTCCTTCCTTTGACATCCAAGTTGGCCTCCCATCACAGCCCCTGCTTCACTCAATTCTTTAACCCAGGTTGTGGTGGTCCTCATCAAGTTTACCCTGTTTGGTCCAATTTTGGAAACTGGAGCTATTGCCAATGAACTGGGAATTGACAAGGTGGTCCTGGATTCCACTATGACAGGTTGTACCCCAGCCCATCTTGTACCTATGACCACCTTTCTCTTCCAAAACACCAGGGCAGAAGATGTAAGCCTGCTGTTGAGTAAACTTTCAATCTAGTAACAAAATGAAGAAGGTCTCCTTCTTGGAGATACAAGTATATATTAGAATGGTGATCCTGCGGACTTTGTTCCCTGACACTGGAGAAGGGGGTATCCTTACCGCCTCTGCGAGGGAAAGGAAGACTCACATCATGAGCTGTTGATATTGCCGCATCTGTAGTAATTGTCTTATAACTTTCATGATAAAACTGTCAACCTTCATCAACATCCCTTATCCCAAGGCATGTGGGAATCTCAAGCAGAGAATGGGGCCTGTTTTGAACTAGATTGTGCAGATTTCAGTATCTTTATACATAATGGGCAGCATCTCCACTGAAGTCCTGCCATTTTCAGTAGCCACAGGGGAGCAGACAGAGGTCCTAATCAGTGTCTCATACCAATAACTCCTTTATTATGATGTACCAAGGCAGGAAGAATAAATAGCATCATCTTGAGGACCAATTCTAATCTATTTGTGATGGTTTTCCATGGCAGTTGTGTTGAGAGCCATTAGCGCCAGTGTCTGTGAGTGATAAGCAGTCTCTAAGCACAGCGGGAGAGAGGTCTCAGATAGTATCAAAGTATATCTGAATATTACTTTTAAAGATATGCAATCTTATTACTTTTGAGTGGCTGATGTCACTGTAGCTAGGCAAAGTGTGGCTCAGTAAAGGACCTACTTCAATGACTAGATGAGCTATTTGCATTTAGCATCTAAGCAGGATTTGTCTTTGCATAGATGGCAACTGGATTGTATAGAAGTAAGTGTTTGTGTGTTTTCTCCAGTACTTAAGAACTCCCTTGAGAATCTTATGTTTACTATCACTGCACAGATTTTTCTTTTGTACACAGTAGAAAGGTCAATGCTTACCCAGTTCCTTCCTGAATTATAGCACATTCTAAATGAATAAAGTTAGAATTATGAGGTCTATTGTATGTCATTTATTTACAGAATTTTGTGCCCTTCTGATTTGCTGAACAGCTAACGCTGTCCCTGATGTTTGTTTTCTTTGTGAATACCTGTGTTGTCTTGCATGTTTTGGAGTAAAATCTATGAGGAGTCACAGACGTCATCATTTTAACTCCATCAATTGTCCCTGGAGACAGTTGAGACCAGTGATTAAACACTGGGCTCTGGAGTAAAGCTACTGGATGTGAAATTCCACTCTACCATTTACCACTTTGGGAAAGTTTTTAAACCTCTCTAAATCATGTTTTCATCTGTAAAAAGAGAGCTAATAAGGATGATTAAGTGAGATTAAAAATATAAGGTGCTTTTTTTCTTCTAAAAAAATCATAGTGCCTGACGTTTAGTAAATGTTAGCTATATTTGTGGTAGTGGCATTGGATCAACTCATTATAATGATGTGTATATAAGTACTTGATAAGTATTTATCAAGTGATAATAGTGATTCTCAACCAGGGTTGATTTTTCCCGCTGGGGGACATTTGGCAATGTGGAGACATTTTCGTTTTCATAATTGGGGAGGTGTTAGTGGCACCCACTAGATAGAATCTGTGGATGCTGCTAAACGTCCTACAATGTATAGGATAGCTCCCCAGAACAAGGAGTTATCCTGTCCAAAATGTCAATAGTATTATGGTTGAGAAACTCTGTAGTAAAGATGGCTAATAGGAGGCATTATAGGAATCCTGACATATACAAATGTATCTAAAACTAAGGTGTTTTGTTTTTCTTCTTTAATATTTAAGGTTAAAAGAATATCACTTCCTATATATAGCTATTTCTTGCTATAGCTGACACCTTAGATACTGCTCCAATGACCCAGAAAGATTTTTTCCAATTGCCTTGTGGGCATGAAATATGCTTCTTAGCCTTTCTGGTGGATTTATACACATGAAACAAAAATTTTGAATTAAATCACTGGTCATACTGACTTTGTATGACTCCTTTGTTGTGAATTTTTGATAATTGCCAAATTGCCCACTTCCAGGAGAACCAAAGAAGAGAGAAATTATTTGTTTATATGCCTATATTTTCCCCCTTTACTGGGGCCAAGTCACAGAAAAAATAGAATCGTGTTTCTTAAAGTGTGATCCAAAGACTCCCTGCTCAGAATCACCAAACATTCCAGTGCCAGAATTCCTGTGTTCTATGTGAAATGTACTGAGTCAGCATCTTTTGGGGGCTAAGGCCAGGGAATCTGTGTTTTCCAAAAGATTCCAAGTGATTCAAAGCATTCTAAAGTTTGAAAAACACTGGAGTCCAATATATAAGTGGTGTCAAAGGGTAGCAGGTAGAGCCGTGATCCGTGTGGTTTTATTTTTTGCATCAGATAGTCTGTGAACCTGGATCACATATAGATAACCAGAGCTCTTTGGTTTGGCATTTTCTTTTATTTTTGCCCTGAAAAGGCAAAATATTCTGCCCCTGAAGATACTAGTTCCACTTTCAATAAAGGAACCTGCTGTTTGAGCCCTTGGTAAAGCTATTAGAATGGAATAGCTGTGGACAAAGGCAAGATGATTCTATATTTAGAATGTTCTCTGGGGCTGAGTCCATGACAAATTTATCTTGCTTCTCTTAGAATTGCCTGGGTTTGTAAAGCAGAGAAACTTTGACTATATTCCAGCCGTTCAAGGGAGGTAAAATTTAGGGTTATTTATATGTCCCTTAGGAAGGATGATATATCTAAAAGCACATTTCTCTTCCTTCTTCATACATCAATTCTTAAGTTAAAATAACATCACACCTTTGGTTCTTATTTTACATGTGGTACACCTTTCCAAGTGCCAGTGTAAAGTCTACTGGTGCTAATTACTGATAGGAATTACATGTTTTGAGAGAGGAGTGGGAGGGGAGAACAAATTAATTCAACACTAATTTGCATTCTTCTGCCAAGTTGGAATTGGGACCAATTTGTAAACTGAATTATCTCTCTAGCCTTGATAGAGTTTATAATAATGCTGCAGTTTCTTAACACATGGCAGTGCCTTTTTAATAAAGACACATTCACAGCTGTAGTCTTGGTGCCTTGCAACATATTGCTAATAACTGGACTAATAAGATTTTAAAGTTAATTGAAAGGAAGGGAAAACCCATAAAATCTGATGCAGCTCAAATTGGTTGGTGTTTAAGAGGCTGACCAAGCAAAACTGCAAAGAGAGAAGAGGATAAAACTTGTTCGTTAGTGATTTACCAATGATGCTCCTTTTTTTTGGACAAAAAGTTATCACTTTTACGTTTCTCTTAAAACAATTGATAACCATTTAACAAAGATTTTTCAATGCACATTATCTCATTTCTTTTTACGGAATTCCCCAAGATAGCCAAGGAGGTAACACATAGATAACTCGTCATTTTGTAAAACTGATGGCCCGTGGAATCTGGGGCATATCCAACATTACATCACAGGCCAGAGGGAACTTGCATGCTCTAGCTTGGCTTTCATGGTCCATTTGAAACGCTCATAGCACCTCTTAACACCAGGGCTCCAGGACATACGTGGTGAACATTAATATGATTCCGTCTGATTTTTCAAAGACCTTTCAAGCTTCTCCATTAAAACTTGCCTTCTTGCATTGTCTGTGTGTCCTTTTTCAAAGGACAGTTCTTTCCGTAGCTCTATACAGGGTAGTGACCCTGGTTCTAAGGTGTGCTAAGGTGCAGGTGACCCACAACATAAAAAAGGCACTTGCAGTATATGCTGATTTCAAAATGGCATCTGGAATTAGGGTAACAGAAGAGACAGATCCCAACAGAACTGCTATCTGTCCATCTCTAGATGGTAAAATTCTACTGCCTCTGCCTGGTTTTTGAGCTGATTTGAACGGCTGCTTGTCTTTAAGTCCTTCAGAATATTGTCTTGTAGCCCAGTATAACCCAGGATATGATTTGGAACTCAGAAGTGTTTTTCTCCTTTGGGAAGTTTCTTGACAATTCTTTTGAGCACTACTTCCAGACTACCCTCCCATAAATCATGCTAGACTCTGTTCTGATAATTTCTAGTTTGGGTATCCTTCTTTATAACTGGCACTATCAAAAGAAGCACACATATGACATTCCAGTATGAGCTTAAATTGAGTTTAGATCACCTACATTTTGAAACCCTATCTTCATCCTCGTTCTGAGACTCTTAAATTGTTGGTGGATCTGTAATAGGTATTTGCATGATAATCCATACCTACTTCTTACTTATCATGTACATAGTCTATTTTCTGGCATACTATTTTGACTTGGGCAGGCTTTGCTGCCATTCTAGGGATCTATCAGTCATAGCAGAGACAACTTGGTTGTCTCCCAATGTCCATTCTTCCCTTCTATAGAAATATTGGTGACACAGCCTCTAACTTTTAGGTTGGCTTAAGACTGCTTGGAATAAAGGCCCCTACAGCTAAGGATTGCCATGGGACTAACTTCTGATCAATGTGGTGTAAGTTAAAGCAGGCTGTTCAACTTCTGGAAAGTGTCCTTAAAAAGAAGCAATATTCCTTTCTCCTCTTGTTTTCTTCCTGCCAGCTGGAATGTGGATGTAATGGCTGGTGCTGGAGCAACCATCTTAGGGGTAATCTAGGGAATCAAACCACGAACTGAGGAGCAATAAGAGAGAAGAAACCTGGATTCCTGGCACTGTTGTACCATACCAGCCCTGTGCCACTCAATGCCAACTTTTTTGAGAGAAAGAAATAAATATTATCTTGTTTATTTTGGCTTTTCTGTTACTGCTAGTCAAATTGAATACTAAGTAATTCATTAGTATTCCTCAATTCTCAAAAACTCCTTTACAAACCTGCACTCTAGTGTTTGGAATTCTTTCAAAAAGGTCTAAAACCCATCATCTCACAGTTTGTTAAAAGAATTAATGAACATAAGACCCTGAGGCATTATAATACATAGACTTAAATATTCCCTAAAGGGTGAATGACTAACACCAGATCTATTTCGGAGACCATGGTCAACGTAGGGTTTCCCATATCAAAACTAGGGTTTCCCATATCAAAACCTTCTTTCTTAAGCCTGAGGTTAGAAGGAAAATGGATCAGAAATATGTCTAGTTCTAGCTAGCTCTGTTTTACGGGGCATTAGATTGATCTCTTTATATGAAGGGTAGGGAGGGAAGACAAGACAAGGGCAAAAGTGTTGAAATCTTTTTCAAGCTTGGTCAAATAATGTAAGAATTCTACCTCTGAACAACAGATTTCAGATAGTTATTGAGTATTGTTTTTGAGTATCTCTCTTATTCAAGAGTCCATACAATTAGACAGGGGACTTGTTTTCAAAGAAGCAAAAATCTATTCAAGGAATGTTTTAGCTTAGGTTCTTCAAATAGCAGACCCTGAGATAAGGATTTAGATATTAGTAGTTTGTGAGATGATCCCAGGAAGCATGGGGAGGAAGGGAAGGGAAGTAACCAAACAGGTCAATGTCCTGGGTAACTAGGGCACAGTCATGTCAAGGATCTTCTGAGGACCTATGTGGGGTATGCCTCAGGATCTTCCCACCAAGGAGGAGGAAGCTGGGGTATTGATCCACCAACTCTCATCCTTCATGGATTGGGGATTGCTCCTGAGGATTTTAACTCATTGGTATTTCTGGCCTATCCTGTGCCTGGGCTGAGAATCCTGTTGGGGACAGGCAGATAAGAAACCATCAGCCTATATGGGAACTGTGCATCAAGCTGAAAGTGACCTCTGGGACCACCCAAGGGGCTATGACGAAGGCAACAACCACATCTGAAACAGTCCATCCCTTGCACTGCTTGGGTAACAGATTTAGTCCACACTGTTCTATCATAAAGAGAGAGCTGCTGTTATAAGGCTGCATAATAAATGCTTGATAGTATAATCTTAGAATCTCTAAGGAAGGGCAGATCTCTGTGGGCCATAGTGGTAAAGGGGGGGGGGTTATGTATGATATGAAAATCACTTTAGCCTTGAAGACTGGCCAGGATTTAAATAAGAGGAGAGAAGAGGTGGGGAATGGATACCAGGAGTGAGGCATATCATGTGCCAGGGCTTGGATATAAAAGTGTGAAAGGTACAATCTAGGAGCTGGTGGCTGAAATCAAAGTCTAGAATGGGAGATAAAGTGGAAAAGAATTAAGGGATGTTTTTTCAGGGGCCTTATAGTTCAGACTAAGTGTTCTGGCTTGACTTCCTGCCAAGACATTCTTTTCTATTTAATGGGACTAAATTTATATGTAATTAAAATTTCTAGTTCCAATTTAATGGAAAATATTATATGTTCTTACGGGGTAATTTTAAAGCAACTGTTCTCAACCTTTTTTATTCTCTTGTGGTAGGCATTTAAAAAATGATGTTAGCATGTAACACATACTTCATAGATAGAATATTTCTAATTTCCTGCATGTTAACTCCACACTTTTATCTGCAGCTCAGAGATGCCTATCAGAACGCAAACATACAACTATAAAGGCATTAGCGTGATTGAAGACAATCTAATTCAGTAAAAAGAAAATAATTTGCAAACGTTGATCCTTTAATGCTTATGGATTAACAAATTATTTGTGATACACTTCAAAACTGGTTGTGACATAATGGTGTCTCTAACACAATGGCTGACAACTATTGCTTTAAAGTCAAGGTTGCAAATGGGCGAACTGCAGGCAGAAGCCACAGGCAGACTTTCTGTGATTGTCCCACAGTGTTAGCCTCAAAGAGATGGGGGCAGGAACTGCTTTTGACAGTAAGACAATGACAGGAAGCTCACTCCATAAAACCAGGAGACAAAAGAAGAGTCAAAACCAAGGGAGTTTTCAAAATGGATTAAAGACCTAAATGTAAGGCCAGACACTATAAAACTCTCTGAGGAAAACACAGGCAGAGCATTCTTTGACATAAATCACAGCAAGATCTTTTTTGACCCACCTCCTAGAGTAATGAAAATAAAAACAAAAATAAACAAATGGGACCTAATTAAACTTAAAAGCTTTTGCACAACAAAGGAAACCATAAACAAAACAAAAAGACAACCCTCAGAATGGGAGAAAGTATTTGCAAATGAAGCAACCCACAAGGGATTAATCTCCAAAATATACAAACAGCTCATGCAGCTCAATAGCAAAAAAACAAACAACCCAATCAAAAAATGGGCAGAAGATCTAAATAGACATTTCTCCAATGAAGACATACAGATGGCCAAAAAGCACATGAAAAGATGCTCAACATCACTAATTATTAGAGAAATGCAAATCAAAACTACAATGAGCTGTCACTCACACCAGTCAGAATGGCTATCATCAAAAAATCTACAAACAATAAATGCTGGAGAGGGTGTGGAGAAAAGGGAGCCCTCCTACACTGTTGGTGGGAATGTTAATTGGTACAGCCACTATGGAAAACAGTATGGAGGTTCCTTAAAAAATTAAAAATAGAATTACCATATGACCCAGCAATCCCACTCCTGGGCATATATCCAGAGAAAACCATAATTCAAAAATATACATGCACCCCAGTGTTCATTGCAACACTATTTACAATAGCCAGGACATGGAAGTAACCTAAATGTCCATCAACAGAGCAATGGATAAAGAAGATGTGGTATATATATACAACGGAATATTACTCAACCATAAAAAAGAACAAAATAATGCCATTTGCAGCAACATGGATGGACCTAGAGATTGTCATACTGAATGAAGTAAGTCAAGAAACAGAAAGACAAATATATGACATTGCTTATATGTGAAATCCAAAAAAATGGTACAAATGAACTTATTTACAAAACAGAAGTAGTGTCACAGATGTAGAAAACAAACTTATGGTTACAAGGGTATAAGGGTGGGGAGGGATAGATTGGGAGATTGGGACTGACATATACACAATACTATATATAAAATAGATAACCAATAGGAACCTGCTGTATAGCACAGGCAACTCTACTGAATACTCTGTATTGGCCTGTATGGGAAAAGAATCTAAAAAAAAAAAAGAGTAGATATATGTATATGTATAACTGATTCACTTTGCTGTACACCTGAAACTAACACAACATTGTAAATCAACTATACTCCAATAAAAATTTAAAAGAAAAAAAAAAGACTAAGGGAGTTTTTTCAACTGTGCTGCAAATATTCTTGCACTCTAAAATTCCCACAAGGAATCTAGCTGGAGCTGAAGAACACAGCTGCTCCCCTGGAGGGGGTCTGTTCCCTCTAGTTTATGCCTTCAGGCCTCCTTTACTCTCTTGCTTTACTCGAATGGTCTGAAGGCATTTGAGAATTAAATGCCACCTTTGGAGCATAAAAGGAACACCTGGTTTCTGGAGGCTCCCAAAGCAGCTGGTGCTTGGCTTTGGAGTCTGAGAGCCTGTGTTCTTGATTCTTAGGCAATTGCTAAGTAGTCTCAGTTAGGGCATCTCTAACTGCAATAGCCTTCCTACCTTAGTGAAGACTATTTTCTATCTCCATACTCCTTCCATCAAATGTACTATTCCGTCTCTTATATTTGTAGCTTAGAACGAACTTTTTCCTCTCTACGAGAGTCTATAATGAGTATCTCCCAGGTCCCATTGATTTGTGAATCCTGGCTGAGGTCACCTTAATGGTTTGTTAAGATAGGATCAATTTTATTGATTGATTAATAGCTGGATCAATAGCCTCTATTCATTCAGCAAACAACAGCTTTTATTGAGAAGCTGCCATTGACCAGACATGGTTTTAGATGCTCATGATAGAGCAATGAACTCCACAGAATTCTCTGCCCTCAGTAAGCTTACCTTCTAGTTGGAGAAGTACCATCATAGACAAATAAATATTTAATGTGTCAAATGGTGGAGGTACTAGGAGGAAAACAAAGCAGGGTAAGAGATGGATAGGAGGTATGCTGTTTCATAGAGAAGGAGGGAAGGTCTTTTGAAGGGGTGATAAACCAGAGCCTGAAGGGTCACAGGAGGAGAAAGGTATGCAGAGATTTGAAGAAGAGTATCTCAGGCATGGGAACAGTAAACTTAGTAATTCAGTGTCCCTGAATTGGGAGTGTGCTGCTTTTTTTTTTTTTTTTTTTTTTTTTTAGAATTAGCAAGGAAGCCAATGTGGGTAGAGCTCAGTGAAAAGTTAACAGAAAATTAAATTGGAAAAATGGCTGCGAGTCAGATCATGCAGCACTGATAGGACAGAAAAAGTATTTTGAACTGTATTCTGCATGATGGGTTTTTAGCAGAGAAGTGACATGATTTGAATTATTACTCAAAAGCATTACTCACACTGCTATGGGGGAAACAGTCTGTAGTGGGGTGACAGTGGATGCAAGGAGATCAATTAGAAAGCTATTGCAATATGGTAGCTTGGATTAGGATGATAGCAATGGAAGTGGTGAGAAGTGGGCAGATTCAAGGTAGAGGAAGAGCTGGTAGTTTTGCTGATGTGAGGTGTGACATAAAGAGGAGCATCATGAATGACTTCAAGTTTTTGGCGGAACATGTGCACCGGTAGACTTTGAGATGAGGAATACTGCAGGAGGAGAAGTTTTGGGGGTGTTGGTGGTAATCCAATTTGGTTTTGGATATGTTAACTTCGAGATGCTCATTCAACTTCCAAGTGGAAATAGGCATTTTGATATACAAATCTGGTGTTCAGGGGAGAATTTGGGGATGAAGAATTAAATTGGGAAGCCATCAGCATATTTCAAGCCTAGGACTGAATGAGATTATTTTTGAAGTAAGCATGCATAGAGAAGAGGTCCAAATATCGTGCCCTGAAGCGAGGGATGAGAATACATGGTTGGGTTTGACCTATTTCTGGCTTAGACAAGACCAGTTTCAGTGGTTGAGGAAAGTCTGATTAGAGAGGAGAATGTAGAATGGGAGGGGAGGACATGGAAGCAGCAAATATGGACCCTCTATAGGCGGGAACAAAAAGATGGGAGAGGGGGAGATGGCCATATGCTCACTGATAAAACTTAAGGTCTTCTTCCTTATGTCGTCTTGCAGAACCTAAGGTGTGGTTGGGGGAAAAGGGGCATGTTTCATGTATGAGTCAAACATCTGCTTCCTTCCGTCTTTTCCTTTTTCTCTGCTGTCTCCAAGTCTTGGTCTTCTGAATACAGGCCCTGGTCTCTGTTCTCTGTTCATTGCTTTGGTGCTGCCTCTACAAGTGCACTTGTGTCACTCACATGCTAGCACTGACCCACCCTGACCAGTGACACCCATAGAGCATCTCTTTATGTCTTTGTCCCTCCATCATTGCTACCTAGAGCTTCTCATCATCAGCCTGTCCCTGCATTGCACGTGCCTATTGTGCTCTTAGGCTGAAGGAAAACAACTTTTTCTTCTCCCATTCCATGAATCTGTCCCATATTTTATGTCATGCTGGGGGGCAGTGTGTGTGTGTGTGTGTGTGTGTGTGTGTGTAAAGGGGAGGGAACAATAAATTAGAAAATGTGACTGGATACAGGTGGGAGTGTTGTCTACCCCTTGGTACTTGGCTGGTATATTAAGTCTTGGCTCCATCAGAGCCAGGTCCCCTGTTAGAGCTGAAACTTACTTGTTAGCCTTTGTAAATTTAGTAAATCATATCAATTTTAAAATGTCAGTTAAAATATTTGTGTTTTGAGGCAAAAAATTTTTGTCTCTTGTTTGATTCATCAGGGTCTGGGAGTCTTCATATGGTTGTGTAAGTCTTTAATTTCTGAAAAGGAGAAAACATGCATATGTAAGAAATGACCTTGGGTTAGATCACTTAACTTGCTTGTCTGGGTAATCCCTCCCTAGTTTTTAACCATGTCTGTTCTTGGAAATCCAGTCATCTAAACAAGAATTTCGGAAGAGATATTGCTGTTTAATTCAAATGTCTAGTGTTTTACTCTCTTCCCATTTCTTTCCTCTCCAATGGAGACCATTCTTAGGTGGTAGTTTCAAGTCTTAGGTAGAGAACATAGAATTTTCCCCATCACTCCTGCTAATTTTATCCACAGGAGTAATTTAGTCTGGAAAGTGGATGGGCCGTCAACAAGGATAGATCAAGTGGATACTTTTGTAAAGGTAGCATTTTAGACTCTCCTGGGAGCACTGATAACACTCTTCAAAGTGGTTCTTGTTGAACTCACTGAACCTTAAATTCGAAGATGAGGAAAGTTATACCTGTTACTCCTGTACTGTAATTTATAATCCATTTCTTAGGTCTCCTTGCTTTGAAGTTTGTCTTTTTTCAATCATTAGTTATCACTTTGCCGCACTGACAGGAGGGCTCTGAGGAGTTAAGAGATCTGTAGCTTGTTATCAGTTAAAATTTATTGTGTCTTTAATAATTTTTGTAAATGGCAATTATGTTCATTTTGATGATGCCCTTTGGGAAAAGTGCACACAAGGAATCAGATTTTCCATGTTCTTCTAGAATTGTAGACTAAATTGTAAACTCAGCTAATCTTTGCAAGTTATATTAGTCTTTTTGGGGCTCACTACCTGGGGGAGTGGTAGTTTAGCCTACTCATTAAAAAAAACAAAGAAACAAACAAAAAGAACGCACAAAAATTTAAAAAAAAAAGGGCACTAAAAGTGGACATCACCAACAGATATGAGCTATGATCACAGGGTGTTGAGCAAATCTTATCATTTTCCATGTGTGCCATGATGGGAGAAACATCAGGAAGCCTTGTGCAATGAATCTGCTCTCAAGTAGGCAGAAAAAAATAAAAAGAGACATTATGTGGCAGAAGCAAATCAAGCTGTAATTTCTTGCTCTTTAGAAACATCCATTCAACCTTTTTTTTTCCCCCCTTTAGGTGAACCACTTTCCCTTCTCTACTTACCTTCAATTGTTCTGTAATTATCATCCTTTGTGTTATTAGGTAGCTGTGTAATATTCATATTTCTAATATGAAATGTACACATGAAAGTTGAACACTTTCACCCCTGTCTCTGGTACTCTACCAGCTTAAATTTAAAAATCTGGCATTGCCAAGGGAAAATACACACATATACATACTATCAAGACAAGTCACTCAACCTAGCACAGATACACTGAGTCACGGTGCAGAGTGCAAGTGTAGGCATGAGCCCCTTGGATGAGATGGTGAAATAGGGAGGAGCTGCAGCCACAGCTCAGGCTCTTCTCTGTCCTGTAGGAGGCTTAGAGAATATTGTCCTAAGCCCAGTAGAAAACAGTCACCCATACACTCAAGGCAAAAACGAACAGAAAAACAAAACTCCCTGTTATTTAGCATGCTTCCAAGGATTTTAATAAGCCATACAACTTAATAAATAGAGGAGAACCAGATAGGAAAACACAACTCTCAGATTGGAAGAAACCTGAAACAGTCTGGCCAGTTTCTCATTATAATGTGTGTTGTAATTAGATGAGTTCTGATAAACTTGGTTCAGAGGCCTAGAGAAGGAAAATTTTTCTAGTGTTTGGATGACTGACTTCATTTTCTTTGCTGAATTTCATTTAAGTTCTGGGTCAGATGAAAAAGGTAAGTTCTCATTCTTTCCTTTCCTGAACAGAGAAGCACTACATTTGGCTTCACTATAAATCAAACCCATTGGAAACCAAGGTCACATGGCTCAATGTATTTCCCCAGCCTTTGCTTTATTCTGGGCCTCTGTGACCTGTGTGCAGGCAGAGAATTCAGGCTCACTCTACCCTTCATTCTTAGCAACTATTTTTATTAACTTTTTTATGACAATTTTCTTTTTTTTTTATAATGTAAATGTAAAGATATTTCCTATTTAGTATTGTGAGAGCATGTGAATATTTTTTGTTAAATGCCACCCTGAAGACAGAAAAGAAGATGGAAAGCCATAATAAAGTTAGATAATTGGTATAGGAAAAGTATTTAATCTAAGGCTTGAAACTTTTTCCAGCTTGCATTGCATCATGATATGAAGTATTACTTTATGTAATTCTTCTGGGCGTATCCAGGCATTTTATCAAGATTAGTGGATTGATTAACCAGCCCTCTTGGCATAGTTGGGTCGTAAGCAGCACATGGTCAGTGTAAGAATGGGCGGGAAAGCCCTGCATCACAGGGCTGGGACTTCCAAACCTCACTAATATGATTAAAAAATCAGAGCCTCTACAAAAAGACTTCTTACCCCAGCATCTTTGAGAGTAGTCCTACTTTCAAATTCAAAAATAAGAAGATCTTATTAACAAACCAAAGTGGAAGCTAGGACCTCATGTGTCGTAAGTTAATTCTAACTGAATCTTATTGTAGCAAGATTATAATTTGGAATAGCCAAACATAGTTTTAGATGCAAATTTTATTCTATGATAAGACATTGTTTTAAATTAACCTCAGTGAGACTATATAATAATATCAAAATGTAAAACACAACTGGAAAGTGATATGATTAAATTATAAGAATTAAATTGTACCCATTTACCCAATGTAATAGGAAAGCATATGCCAGCTTGCTCTAGGACCCGCGTGAAGTCCATTCACTAGAGAGTCTTCCTGTAAAGAGATCTCCCCAAACCATTTCTAGATTTTATCTTTCCCAGACTTTCTCTGTAACTCTGTTGGTGGGTCTTTCTTTTTGCACAGAATGAACACATTCATCAGCCTGAAACCAAACTCTGGGAAATACCAAAAATATATACAACACAGACTCTGCCCTCCTGGAGTTTGCATTCTGGTCAGAGATACAAGACATATGCACAAGAAACATTTGAAGTGATGTGTGATTGGGTATCTGAACTGATCCTACAGGGACTAGGAGATTAGATGGCCAGTGTGATTGGAATGTTTGGGAAACATTTTTTGGGAGAAGTTAGGATTTGATGGATGGACAAGATCTAAAAAGGAGGAGACAAGGCAAGGTGCCTTGGGGATATGGCATTAATAAAAGTGGAAATAAGGGAGTGAACTCAGAATGTATTCATTCAGTAATTATTTATTGAGTGCCTGCCAGAAAAATATGCAGTAAATATGATGAGGTCTTGCCTCTCATGAAGTTTCCATTCCAGTGTGATGAGATAGACAATAAAAAGAAAACAAAAGCAAAATACTTTTAGATTGTGAATGTGCAATTCATGAAATAAACAAGGTGAAGCGATAAAGACAGGGAGGTGGTGGTGGGAGTGTAGTCAATATTCCTCAAAATTTTAACGTGCATGTGAATCTCCCAGAGGTCTTGTTAAAAGTTAGATTCTGATTCAGAAATTCTGGGGTGGATCTGAGAGTCTGCATTTTCGAAAAGATCCCAAGGGTTGCCAGCGCTACTGGTCCACAGCCCACATTTTGAGTAGCAAGGCTTTAGATGGTATGATCTGACAATCTTGGGTGATATAAGGCTGGATGTAGCACAGGAATCCTGGTAGAATAGGGTGAGGAGGAAGAAAGAAAGAGAAGGTTAAGAGAAAGATTTGGGCCGGACTGAGAGGAACCTAGATTGCCAAGATTAGGACCACGGAGGTAGGACTTTAGCCTCAGGGCCAGTGTTGAAAATGCCTCATGTGGCAGACACTTACGGGATGGAGTCGAGTAGGGCTTACCAAGCATCATGTCAAGACACACATAGAAAATGATGCTATCACTGCAGAGTGGAGAAAAGTGGGCTTCTGCTTGGGGAAGATCTGGGTTAAAAGGACAAAAGACTCAAGACATAGGATTTCAGTAATCCAAGCACACCAGGATGAGCCCCTTGTATACGGAAAGGTAGGAGTGAACAGGAGAAACAACAGAACCAAAAACATTTTTCGTTTAGAATTTTGTGAGTGTTTGGTTATACATTGTGGAGAAGGGAGATGGTTTTAGGGGTGGTGGGACCTCAAAAATTCCACAGGCAGCTGAACACACACGATTGGCACTCAAGTGAGAGTTCTGCTCAGGAGTTAAATTTTTTTGAGTTAAATCCTTAGAGTTTAAGATGTATAAATAAGTAATTCCTTTCAGGACAAGAGTATGAAGAAAAGAAAAGAAGAGCAGATTACTGGAGACTGTACTTCAGGGAATATTTACAGCCTGTGGAAGGAAAAAGTAGAGCACAGGAAGAAGGCATTTTTTTCACTTTCTTCCTTTATTGGGAAGCAGACACAGGGCACACAGGGTGGGAAGCAGCCTGATGTCTCCTGGTGAGACCCAGGACAATGGTAGCCAGAGTCAGGGACACCACGGTGGCCAGCCCTACGCCCAGCATCATCACCTAGCAGGGAGAGGAGGTGGACCCTTCCACACCATGGTCTCTAGTCTTCCCCAGGAAGATCAGTGGCCCCACCATGACACCTGCTTCTTCCGTCATGTGCTTGCGATTTCAGGGAATAGACTGTCCCTCCGGACAGGAGAGCTGGTGAGAAATACAGGAGGATCAAAATGTTGTCAGGAGTAATAGATGCCCAGTGTGGGCGCTGGATACTGTGGGATTTTAGGACTTTGACTGTTGTCACTGTCATTGTAGATATGCTGATTGTGAAAGCAGCTCTTTAATTCTACTACATTGTCCCTGCCTCCCCAAAGCTTTCTTTTAGACCACAATTGTTTGTTCAAGCATTTCCACCCGACAAGTCCCTTCCATCTCCATGGGGGAGGGGCAAGAAGAAAAGGAAGGTGACCAAGAAGAGGCCGAAGTCTGGACCATTGCAGAATCTGAACTTCCACAGCTACTATGGGTCCCGAAGCCCACGGTTCTCTGCAGGATGCACTGTTGATACGCACCCTAGGGAATGGGGAGGGAGAGGAGAGCTTTCCTTTGTCTTTGCTTGTATTTTATAGCGAAGTTAAGTCTCGAAGAGGCTCAGCGAGTTTTGAGAGAAAATTACATCTGTTAGCAGTAAGCTAAGAATGAGGACCCAAGTTTTCTCCACTTTCTGAGTGGTGATCTTTTTATCGCAACTAGAGTAAACAGTGAGCAACGTTAAACACAGAGGGTATATATAGCATCCCTCGCCCCTGAGTCGATGGGAGCTTTCATTTTTGCATTCATTGACCTGAGTCTTTAGCCTTTTTAGATTCAGGACATAAGGTGACATTTTTATGTTTACTGTATTCCGCATGTTATGAATGCAGGAAAACCTTCAGTGAATGTTTTAGGCAGCTCCACATCGAAATACTAGGTGGCAGTCTAACACTGCCTTTGGGTATTCAGAACTCCCATCTGGTTTTAACAATGGCATTTTAACAAAAATTTTTGGAGATATTTTTTAAACAATAACTTCAAATAGAAGCTTTACAGAAATAAGTAAATGAAGGTGTGTGATGCATTTGTAAACTATCTTTCCCCAAACCCATAGTTTTAACTACAAATTACACATGCAATTGAATGAAATACTAAAAACTTAAGACTTAACCAGAGAGAACATCCAGGGTTGCTTCTAGAACCCAATTATTCTTGAAGATAGGTAACTATCTTCTAAATATTTCAAAAATCGGTGAAAATGGAGGGAAACGCTAAAGAGTCAGTCTTGTTATTAAAATGAAATAGGTTAATCCTAAAGAATATGATTGAGGAAAATAAAATAAGTTGGTTTAAAAAAAAAAAAAAGACTTAACCAAAAAATAAACAAAGGACATCAATAGATATTTTCCAGAAGAAATACATATGGCAAAGAACATATGCAAAACACTTAACCTCTAATAAGAAAGAAAATTCAATTAAATGAGAACACATTTATTGCCTCTCAGTTTGACAGAATTATTTTCCAAAGTTCTATCCCAAAGAAAAATCAGAGAAGTGGTCAGAGACTTATGTATAAGCATCATCCTTTGATGTTTTATTTATGAAAGTCTAAAGACACTAATGCTTAGAAAGTGGTATTTCTTAAAATGGAATATTGTGCATTCTTAATTTATAGGACTTTGTATTTTAGCTAGCCCCTAAAATTATATTAATTATGTCCAACTAATGTAAAAATGCAGACGCATAATGTTTAAAAACACGCAGAGAAGAAGTGTAAGTTTACCTTTGTTGGAGGGACAGAGTTTGCTGTGCAGTTTTTGGGTCTTCAGGAGAATTGATCATATGTATAATTATACGAATGTATACATATAAATATGTGTAACTAGGTCAATGCCTGGGATCGTGGCGAAGGAGCAGATTCATAATCAAATGCATCGCTGGGGGCTCCACTCAGCTGCAGCTGGTTAAGTCAACTGCAGGAGGGTCAAGGGAGAGAAATCCAGTCCCTTCCTTGAGATTCTTTTCTGGAATCGCATGAGTGCACGTGTGGGACCTTAATGCCACACTCAGGGCTGCCGTCATCTCATAGATTTCCCAGTGGCAACAAAGAAGGGAAGAATTCAGCAAATCAGAAAGGAACCCAAATCTTTCTCCTCAGTGATTATCAAAATATCATCATCTGTAAATATTTTGCCACGTGGACAAAAGTACCAATCTGCTTTTAATTCCTTTCTTAACACAGTCTTTCCTATTCAGCGTGTTATTTTTTGTCAAAAGCAAGATACTATAATTGCTTGGTTTGCTGTTTGTTTTATGTAATGATATGGAATAAACAAGATTAAGGAAAAATCAATAGAATTGCCTAGCCGAACAGGTTGCTTGTTGCATTCTGCTAGAAATATATGAATTGGATGTTCAGTGTATTTATTCACTAACTTAATTTATTGATTCAATTACATTGCCCTTATTGTGGAAATAGTAGACAAAAATGAAGGAAACTTTGGCAAAATGATCTGACACTTTGGCAACTGCAAAGTATAAGGAATATATAGAATCCAATCTTAGAATTCAGTACCCGATAAGAATTTTTAAAAGGTTTTACTTCTCGGATGAAAACATTTTTAAAATAACAGTCACATATGGTCCCAAACTAAAAACATAATCATAATCTACACATAATCAAAATTCTGGGGCTTTCATCTCACACGCCTGCAATGTGACTTATTGAAAACCTGGATAGGAGGTAACTTCTTTAATGACGCTTCTTTTAGCAATTCGTGGGTTTATTTTTCTGTGAAAAAACTGAAAAGCAACACCGAGATGCTCGTTAATAGTATTTTTCTAGAACCATGTCGTTTGGCAAGGAAAAAAAGTGTGAGACTTCTAAGTTCTTTCTTAAAATTTACATTAAGAAAACACGTCAGTAACCATGAGAAGATTTTTCTGTACCACAGAGATATTAGGCCCATCCTATTTCCAGGCTTCCAGCCTGCTGATGAGGTCCTACCCTTTATGTAAAATGACAATGCTGCTGGCCTAGTATAATCATCTCCATGGAGAATCATATAATGGTCCATGGGGGAGGAAGCCGTGGCAATTGTCCCCCTGTGTCCTCTCATTTCACAGATGAGTTTGCTCATTTGAGTGGTTTTTCCAGTACAGGTCAAAACCTACTCTAATGAGACTGATGGAACAACAGATTTTATGACAATGGAACACAAAGGAAGCTTATAATATTATTCATTATTTTTAAAATTTGCATACTTGAAACAAATGTTTAGGCCGCCCCTTATTTGTACAATTAATAAGGTGGGGGAAGGGAGGAGAAGGAAATAGATGGATTTGAGCAAATGCAGATTTTGAGTGAATATGGAACACTAGGGAGGGTAGATGTTTGGATTTTGTTTGCAATTATATTTCAGTGCAATTTGAGATCATCTTTAGAAAAATCCTCATGTTTTGTAAAGGGTTGCAGAATTTCTCTTTTGTTTGTTTGAATTTACTTATGTAATCTTTTTTTTAAAGCATTTTTCTTTTCGGCTGTGCTGTGTGGCTTGTGGGATCTTAGTTCCCCGACCAAAGATTGAACCCAGGCCCCAGCAGTGAAAGCACTGAGTCCTAACCACTGGATCACCAGGGAATTCCCTACTTATGTAATCTTTCTATCTAGGATTCCTATGGCATGAAGGGCCTGGGTTATCTATTGCTCAGGGATATATCTTATCTATGATTCTGCTTTTTCAGAAACATGGGAGATGTGCTCTATTCGACTTCCTGGTGTCTTAGTAACTTCAGAAGTTGTGAGAATCTGAAGGGACCACTTGATCCAGCCCTCTCATTTTACAAGTGAGAAAACCAAAGCCTGGGGATGCTAAGGTCTGTCCAAGGTCAATGGCAGAGCTGAGACAAGGACCAAGGTCTCTTGTCTGTCTGAAGTGGGGTGATTTTTCTACCACATCACTCTTGCCTTGCAGGTATTTCCTCCCCTCTGCAATTTAATGGATATGCTAGCCATCTTCTCATAGAGACTCACTGTTCCTTTCTAGGGTGACTGAAACCTACCCCAATCCAACTGTCCTTCTTATCTCCTTCCAACAGGTGGTGACAAAGCACTCTCACCTCTCTCTGGGCACTAATTAGGAACTACTGAACCCACCTGGGATTGTTAGCGACAGTTCCTGGTCACCAACCTCTCTCTAAGAGAAACTGTAGTAGAGGCTCTCATAATTACCTATCACAGGGATCCAGGTGGAGACAGGCTGCCTTCAACGCATGTAGTGTGAGAATAGGAAGTAAGTATGAACACAAGCCTCAGGATACTTGCTTCAAATTTTGGCTTTACCAGTTGCGCAAGCTACTTATCTCTGTGTGTCAATTTCGTCATCTATAAAATGGGGATGATAGTGGTATCTCCTTAACAGGATTGCTATGAGGATTCAATGACTTAATACATATAAAATATTTAAAACAGCAACTACTACATAGTAAGTGCTCAGTTAATGCAGTCTAATATTATTAATGTGAGTTTTCATATATAAACAGGGTCATTTATTTTTGGTCAAGATAGTAGACTGAAGAATGACAGAGTTATTTCTGCACATGATTTTCTGTGTCGCAGCTATAGTGAACTTCTTTCAGTTCACAGAGCAAGCTATTTTCTGATCTGCCCCTTTGCATACATCATTCCCTTTGACTATAGTTTTTCTTTTTTCACTTTTATCATCTACTTAGAGTCTATTTGTCCTTCAGATTTTAGAACCAGCATTACTTTTTTAGGGGAACCTTCCTCAACCTCCTAATATCAATACTTTACTATAGATTCTCATAGCTCTTTTCTCATAGAACCATATTCATAGCACTTATAACATATAATTTTATACATATAGGTGTGAATATTTGATCAAAGTCTATCTTCCCCACTAGACTGTAACCTGAATTAATTAGCATAGGGATTTTGCCTGCTTTTGTTGACCATTGGCTCTCTAGTGCCTGTACATTATGGTACACATTGCAAGTGTTCAATAACTTTTTGTAAAATGAATGAACAGGTGAAGCTGGGTCTAAGAGAGTTTTTATCTTGAGATCAAATTGATGACAACTTGCGTATACTGAGTTCTCATGAAGGGCAGGGCAAATATGTGGATGGAATGAGACAAACACCATCACAAGTTTTTGTACAATCTGCCACGGGAAATAAGACTCTGAAGACAAGGTGGTCTTCAATCCCACAAAGCCAGAGTTCATTTCTCCTTTTGTAAAAAAGAAAAATTAACGTCATAATTTTATGATACTTAATAACATGAAATATTATAAAATGCATGATTTTAAGTGCACAGCTTGGTAAAGTTTTTACAAATATATGCCCCCCATGACCAGCACCACAATTGACTGAACTACTTCGGTCCATTGTCTTAGTCAGGTCGGTGTCATTTCTCATTGGTCTTTCTACTTCCACTCATGTTCCACTCTGATCCAGCTTCCTCCAGCAATTAGGCTGATTCACTTATTACATAAACCGAATTATTTGAGTGTACTGCTTAAAAGCATCCAGCAGCTCCCAGCTGTAATAGAATAAACCCAAATTCCTTACCATGGCCTAAAAGTCCTGTGTGATCTGGCCCCTGCCCTGCTCCCAGCCTGTCCTACACCATTCTTCCTCTTGCTTTCTGTACTTCTTGCAACACTGATCTTCTTTCAGTTCCTTGAATTTGCCAAGTTCTTTCTTACTCTAGACTCAGATTCAACCACTCTTTTTCTACTTCTTACCCTTTAAGGTTTGTGATAAGCAGATGACAGCCTCCCAGAAATGTCCATGTCCTAATCCCTTAACTAGGACTCTGTTACCTTACATGGCAAAAGAGACTTTGCAGATGTGATTAAGTTAAGGATCTTGGAAGCAGAGGTGGTCTGATTGCTGGCTTTTAAGATGAAGGGGGCCACAAGCCAAGGAACGTGGGCAGCCTCTAGAAACCGGCAAAGGCAAGGAATGAATTTTCCCCTAGAGCCTCCAGAAGGAACACAGCCCTGCCATCATCTTGATTTTAGCTCCATGAGACTCATTTCAGACTTCTGACATCTGAACTGTAAGATAATAAATTTGTGTTGCTTTAAGCCACTAAGGTTGTGGTTATTTCTTACAGCAGCAATAGGAAACGAATACACAGTCCCTGCTTAAAAATGTAATCTATACAAGGACACCTTCCCCAACAACCCCATCTAAAATAGAGCCCCTTACCTCTTTCTCATTCCTACTCCCACCCATAGTCTTTACTTCAGTACCTTGTTTGATTTTTTTGTAGTAAAACTTACCACTTGTAATCATTTTGTACTTCTTCTTTGTCATCCTCACTAGAATGTGTGTTTTCTGGGGTCAGGGATAATATCTCATTCACCATTATATCTTCAGGAACTAGTAAAGCACCTGCAACTCTGTAATTATGTGCTTAACAAATATTTATAAACGATCCAGGTCTGTGCTATCCAATATAGTATCCACTAGTCATATGTGGCTATTGATCCCTGGCAATGTGCTAGCCCAAACAGAGATGAACTGTAAGTGGAAAACACCAAATTTCTAAGTCTTAGTAATGAAAAAAGGAATACACAATATCTCCTTAATATTTTTTATCTTAATTCCATGTTGAAATGATGGTATTTTAGACATACTGGGTTCAATAAATATATTATTTATTTAATATTAAATTATTTAAATTTGTTTCACCTATTTCTTTTTCATGTTATTAATATAGATACTAGAAATTTAAAATTATATATGTGCCTTACATTATTTTTCTGTTGGACAGCACTTATTCGGATTGTTGATTTCTCGATAGTAAAACTCATATTTTATTCCTTTTTGTGTGACTCGAAATGATTTGCACATAGTAGCTTCTCCATAATGTTTGCTGCATGAATACTTGTTAAATAAGTTATTTTATTAAGGGTATATAATATAGTCCAAGTGCATAAAATTGGGCTAAAAGAGCCAATTTGCATTCAGCAATTTTTACCAACTATATTTGTGGCTGCACGTAATATTTTTCACCTGATAGATTTTCCAGTTGCTTTAAAAGTAACACTATGTGTTACAAATCAGCAACCGGAAATAGAGGTAGAGGGCAAAATACTGTGTTAGAATGTCTTGTGTTACTTGGTTCAATGGAATTCTACCTTCAGGGACACAGCTTTTTCCTGAGAACATCCACTTTCCTATGAAATATTTAAAGCCGTATCGAAGGAAATGCATTAGGCAGTGCTTCTCCGTCACTGTCTGCAAAGTACTCTGAATGTCCAAAAGAGGGAAAGCATACTCATGTGTTAGGAAATGGAGCATTTAGGATCTAGCCTAGGGTCCTACCCAACCCCACCTTGCTTGAATTTTCTTTAACATCCACTATTTTGTCTTAAAAATTCATGAGAATATTACATTTTATTCCATACTTTGTATTTGTTTTAGTATAAAAATATTGCTCTGTAGTCCAAATCCTCAAATAAAATAGGTACTCTGCTTTTGTCTGAGGCTACTTGTGTCCAAGATGTACTGATGCACCCAGGGGCGCTGGTACTGCACAGTGAGAAGTGTGGAATTAGGACTGATGTCCTGACCCTTGATGTTTTGGGGAATCCTTATATGGCTGTAAGGACAATTGATTGAACAGTGAGCTGGGTAGCAGCTGGTGGGGAGAGGAAGAAATGGTTCTCCCAGGTGATGTGGAGGTGGAGGGTGAGGAGAAACAAGAATAAAAAACTATCAATACAAACAGAGATCAGCTCAAAGCCTGTGTTTATTGACAAGAAAAATTGGTGGATCAATCTTGTCTCTAATCTCCCTTCATTTCCTTCTGGCTTCGGGCTGCCTTTTGAGGTGTGTGTGTGTGTGTGTTGCAGTGCGCCCTCACACACCCTTTAAAGCAACACTTGGAATCTTTTTGCCTATATAAACGTTGGGGGGAAGAGGAAGACAGAAGATTATTTTTCTATACCGGTCTGTCTCTTGCCTAAATCTATTAAGAGATAGCCTGGCCCACCATCCTTCTTTTGGTAATTGGCAGTTTACATACACTATTATTTAATACCCATTTCAGCCTTGTAAGGTAGAGGTTGGTTATTAGCATTTGATAGATGGGCAAACTGCATTTCAAAGAGGTTACAAAGTACATCCATAGTCTATTCAGTTTGTAAATGGCAGAGTCAGGATTAAGAGACCGACTTCATGCTGTTCCCATCACATTTTCCTGCCTTTCCAGCAGGTTTAGAGTCTGTTTCAACTGATTCAACAATTTCTTTTTCGTGCCTCCTTTGTCCCGGGCACCATGCTAGACTTAAAAGAATATACAAAGATGAATACAGACATGTTTCCTGCTGACTCCCAGGGCTGCAACGTTTTCCCTCCCTGACACTCAAAGCAGCAGGTAAGAAGGATAGTAACTATTAAATTACTTTCTCAGGGCAATTCATCCTGAGTAGCCCAGAGTTAAACATTTCCTACTTAACATTAGCAGATGGTGAATGGGGCAACAGTGTCAGCACTAGAAACAAAACAAAAGTAATAAAAAGAATTGGCACTTGGGTAGAAAAGATGAACCACCATTCCTGCTGGTCCTTTGTCTCAATCATTCAGTAGAAAGAAAAAAGTCACTTCATAAACCAGTCGAAGCTGGTCTCATTCTGCCATTCACAAACATGGAATTACTTGCTTCGACTGATAAACGAATGTCTTTGCCAGAGCACTGTCACTGGGGCTGATAAAACTTATGGTGCAATTATTACTTAAGAAAGGACTTATTTATTTTAGCTTGTATCATCTTTTCATTCTTGAGATGTGTTTTTTGTGTATTTGCTTTTGAAAACTGGAGTAGATGTCAGTATAGAAAGAAGCTTTTCTATTACTGTAACTGAAATATAATTTTGAAAGTGAGTGATATGAAACAATGCATTGATTCTTTGCATTTTATCACAAGAGGTTGGAGCCAAAGGAAAATAGCAACTGCATTTTTATAAAATTAAGGCTAACCTGAAATTATGGTTGGACTCCAAGCAGTGCTAAATCCAGAGTGTGGGGAGTGTACAAACCCTAAATATGTTGGTCCACAACAGACTGGTTCATTACATTTTTGTAGCTAGGGTCCAAAGAGGACAGGCACAATTTATCTTCTTGTAAAAATATACACATACATACTTACACAATGCATATGTACATGTGCCCACATACAGATAAAAGCTTGTTTGAAAAAAACAAATTCTGTCTTAATCCTCTTAAAAAAGGTAAAAAGCTGAGTCTCCAAGTTTTGCTCTGTGTATCCTACAATCTCAATTAATACCCCTGGGGAAAAGAGCTGAATTGTAGCAATCATATGTAACCTGGTAATCGGGCACCACTCCAAGGCATTTTATAAGATTTCCAAGAGTTTTGGTGAAAGTTGAAAATTAATTTCTAAACTATTCAGTTTTATTTTCCATTAATTTTTATATTTTTAACATGTGTGTTGTGAATCTTTTTCTTTGTCTTTCTAGATTATGGCATGTTGACTTTTTAAAATGAAATTAGAACTGTAACTTTTCACTGAGTAATCATTCTACATTTTTGATATGCATCCTAGGATGGTCCAACGTACATCTTATTCTCAAAGTCAACAGTAAATTATCTAAATGAGCAACAAATATCTGTATCCATCTGGCTTGTAGCCAAGTTGGCAGATTTGTAATAATTTGAAACTAGAAGAATTTTTTGAAGCTTTTACACAGAATATATCCAACATGTTCCAGCAGAAACCACTCTCCATGTTTCTTTTCTAAATGATAAACACAGTTTATTTTTTTCTCTTAAAAAAAGGATTTGTTATTTATTTATGATACAAATTCTTACTAAACTAGGAATAGAATGGAACATCTTGAACTCATGCAGCTTCCATGCCAAAAATTCACAGTAAAGATTATACATAATGGACCTTAACCCCCAGCCCAGACACCCTGACCAGGGGAGAGGCCACCCCAAGCCATGAAAGAAATGGGGGTTTGGTTAAGGCATTCCCTTCTTTTTTTTTTTTTTTTTGTGGTTACAGTATCTGCCCATACCTGTAGGCAGAAATCAGAATGTTTTTATTTATATGTATATTTTTTAACTTTTTAAAAAAATTTAATTTTATTTATTTTTTTACACAGCAGGTTCTTATTAGTCATCCATTTTATACATATCAGTGTATACATGTCAATCCCAATCGCCCAATTCATCACACCACCACCCCCACCCCCTGCCGCTTTCCCCCCTTGGTGTCCATACGTTTGTTCTTTACATCTGTGTCTCAATTTCTGCCTTGCAAACCGGTTCATCTGTACCATTTTTCTAGGTTCCACATATATGCGTTAATATACGATATTTGTTTTTCTCCTTCTGACTTACTTCACTCTGTATGACAGTCTCTAGATCCATCCACATCTCTACAAATGACCCAATTTTGTTCCTTTTTATGGTTGAGTAATATTCCATTGTATATATGTACCACATCTTCTTTATCCATTCATCTGTCGATGGGCAATTAGGTTGCTTCCATGACCTGGCTATTGTAAATAGTGCTGCAATGAACATTGGGGTGCATATGTCTTTTTGAATTATGGTTTTCTCTGCGTGTATGCCCTGTAGTGGGATTGCTGGATCATATGGTAATTCTATTTTTAGTTCTTTAAGGAACCTCCATACTGTTCCCCAGAGTGGCTGTATCAATTTACATTCCCACCAACAGTGCAAGAGGGTACCCTTTTCTCCACACCCTCTTCAGCATTTGTTGTTTGTAGATTTTCTAATGATGCCCATTTTAACTGGTGTGAGGTGATACCTCATTGTAGTTTTGATTTACATTTCTCTAATAATTAGTGATGTTGAGCAGCTTTTCATGTGCTTCCTGGCCATCTGTATGTCTTCTTTGGAGAAATGTCTATTTAGGTCTTCTGCCCATTTTTGGATTGGGTTGTTTGTTTTTTTAATATTGAGCTGCATGAGCTGTTTATATATTTTGGAGATTAATCCTTTGTCCGTTGATTCATTTGCAAATATTTTCTCCCATTTTGAGGGTTGTCTTTTCGTCTTGTTTATGGTTTCCTTTGCTGTACAAAAGCTTTGAAGTTTCATTAGGTCCCATTTGTTTATTTTTGTTATTATTTCCATTACTCTAGGAGGTGGATCAAAAAAGATCTTGCTGTGATTTATGTCAAAGAGTGTTCTTCCTATGTTTTCCTCTAAGAGTTTTATAGTGTCCGGTCTTACATTTAGGTCTCGAATCCATTTTGAGTTTATCTTTGTGTATGGTGTTAGGGAGTGTTCTAATTTCATTCTTTTACGTGTAGCTGTCCAGTTTTCCCAGCACCACTTATTGAAGAGACTGTCTTTTCTGCATTGTATATCCTTGCCTCCTTTGTCATAGATTAGTTGACCATAGGTGCGTGGGTGTATCTCTTGGCTTTCTATCTTGTTCCATTGATCTATGTTTCTGTTTTTGTGCCAGTACCATATTGTCATGATTACTGTAGCTTTGTAGTATAGTCTTAAGTCAGAGAGTCTGATTCCTCCAGCTCCATTTTTTTCCTGCAAGACTGCTTTGGCTATTCAGGGTCTTTTGTTTCTCCATACAAATTTTAAGATTTTTTTGTTCTAGTTCTGTAAAAAATGCCATTGGTAATTTGATAGGGATTGCACTGAATCTGTAGATTGCTTTGGGTAGTATAGTCATTTTCCCAATATTGATTTTTCCAATCCAAGAACATGGTATATCTCTCCATCTGTTGATATCATCTTTAATTGCTTTCATCAGTGTCTTATAGTTTTCTGCATACAGGTCTTTTGTTTCCCTAAGTAGGTTTATTCCTAGGTATTTTATGCTTTTTGTTACAGTGGTAAATGGGAGTGTTTCCTTAATTTCTCTTTCAGATTTTTCATCATTAGTGTATAGGAATGCAAGAGATTTCAGTGCATTAATTTTGTATCCTGCAACTTTACCAGATTCATTGATTAGCTCTAGTAGTTTTCTGGTGGCATCCTTAGGATTCTCTATGTATAGTATCATGTCATCTGCAAACACTGACACTTTTACTTCTTCTTTTCCAATTTGTATTCCTTTTATTTCTTTTTCTTCTCTGATTGCCGTGGCTAGGACTTCCAAAACTATGTTGAATAATAGTGGTGAGAGTGGACATCTTTGTCTTGTTCCTGATCTTAGAGGAAATACTTTTGTTTTACACCATTGAGAATGATGTTTGCTGTGGGTTTGTTGTATATGGCCTTTATTATGTTGAGGTAGCTTCCCTCTATGCCCACTTTCTGGAGAGTTTTTTATCATAAATGGGTGTTGAATTTGTCAAAAGATTTTTCTGCATCTATTGAGATGATCATATGGTTTTTCTTCTTCAGTTTGTTAATATGGTGTATCACATTGATTAATTTGCGTATATTGAAGAATCCTTGCCTCCCTGGGATAAATCCCACTTGATCATGGTGTATGATCCTTTTAATGTGTTGTTGGATTCTGTTTGCTAACATTTTGTTGAGGATTTTTGCATCTATATTCATCAGTGATATTAGTCTGTAATTTTCTTTTTTTTGTAGTATTTTTTTCTGGTTTTGGTATCAGGGTGATGGTGGCCTCATAGAATGAGTTTGGGAGTGTTCCTTCCTCTGCAAATTTTTGGAAGAGTTTGAGAAGGATTGGTGTTAGCTCTTCTCTAAATGTTTGATAGAGTTCACCTGTGAAGCCATCTGGTCCTGGACTTTTGTTTGTTGGAAGATCTTTAATCACAGTTTCAACTTCATTACTTGTGATTGGTCTGTTCATATTTTCTATTTCTTCCTGGTTCAGTCTTGGAAGTTTATACCTTTCTACGAATTTGTCCATTTCTTCCAGGTTGTCCATTTTATTGGCGTAGAGTTGCTTGTAGTAGTCTCTTAGGATGCTTTGTATTTCTGCGGTGTCTGTTGTAACTTCTCCTTTTTCATTTCTAACTTTATTGATTTGAGTCCTCTCCCTCTTTTTCTTGATGAGTCTGGCTAATGGTTTATCAATTTTGTTTATCTTCTCAAAGAACCAGCTTTTAGTTTTATTGATCTTTGCTATTGTTTTCTTTGTTTCTAATTCATTTATTTCTGCTCTGATCTTTATGATTTCTTTCCTTCTGCTAACTTTGGGTTTTGTTTGTTCTTCTTTCTCTAGTTCCTTTAGGTGCAAGGTTAGATTGTTTATTTGAGATTTTTCTTGTTTCTTGAGGTAGGCTTGTATAGCTATAAACTTCCCTCTTAGAACTGCTTTTGCTGTATCCCATAGGTTTTGGATCATCATGTTTTCACTGTCATTTGTCTCTAGGTATTTTTGATTTCATCTCTGATTTCTTCAGTGATCTCTTGGTTATTTAGTAACGTATTGTTTAGCCTCCATGTTTTTCATGTTTTATGTTTTTTCCCTGTAATTGATTTCTAATCTCATAGCGTTGTGGTCAGAAAAGATGCTTGATATGATTTCAATTTTCTTAAATTTACCGAGGTTTGATATATGTGACCCAAGATGTGATCTATCCTGGAGAATGTTCCATGTGCACTTGAGAAGAAAGTGTAATCTGCTGTTTTTGGATGGAATGTCCTGTAAATATCAATTAAACCTATCTGGTCTATTGTGTCATTTAAAGCTTCTGTTTCCTTATTAATTTTCGGTCTGAATGATCTGTCCATTGGTGTAAGTGAGGTGTTAAAGTCCCCCACTATTATTGTGTTACTGTTGATTTCCTCTTTTATAGCTGTTAGCAGTTGCCTTATGTATTGAGGTGCTCCTATATTGGGTGCATATATATTTATAATTCTTATATCTTCTTCTTGGATTGAGCCCTTGATCATTATGTAATGTCCTTCCTTGTCTCTTGTAACATTCTTTATTTTAAAGTCTCTTTTATCTGATATGAGTATTGCTACTCCAGCTTTTTTGTGATTTCCATTTGCATGGAATATCTTTTTCCATCCCCTCACTTTTAGTGTGTATGTGTCCCTAGGTCTGAAGTGGGTCTCTTGTAGACAGCATATATATGGGTCTTGTTTTTGTATCCATTCAGCAAGCCTGTGTCTTTTGGTTGGAGCATTTAATCCATTCACGTTTAAGGTAATTATTGATATTTATGTTCCTATGACCATTTTCTTAATTGTTTTGAGTTTGTTTCTGTAGGTCTTTTTCTCCTCTTGTGTTTCCCACTTAGAGAAGTTCCTTTAGAATTTGTTGTAGAGCTGGTTTGGTGGTGCTGAATTCTCTTCGCTTTTGCTTGTCTGTAAAGCTTTTGATTTCTCCATTGAATCTGAATGAGATCCTTGGTGGGTATAGCAATCTTGGTTGTAGGTTCTTCCCTTTCATCACTTTAAATATATCTTGCCACTCCCTTCTGGCTTGTATAGTTTCTGATGAGAAATCAGCTGTTAATCTTATGGGAGTTCCCTTGTATGTTATTTGTCATTTTTCCCTTGCTGCTTTCAATAATTTTTCTTTGTCTTTAATTTTTGCCAATTTGATTACTATGTGTCTTGGCGTGTTTCTCCTTGGGTTTATCCTGCCTGGGACTCTCTGTGCTTCCTGGACTTGGGTGGCTATTTGCTTCCCCATGTTAAGGAAGTTTACAACTATAATCTCTTCAAATATTTTCTCTGGTCCTTTCTCTCTCTCTTCTCCTTCTGGGACCCCTATAATGCGAATGTTGTTGCATTTAATGTTGTCCCAGAGGTGTCTTAGGCTGTCTCATTTCTTTTCATTCTTTTTTCTTTATTCTGTTCTGCAGCAGTGAATTCCACCATTCTGTCTTCCAGGTCACTTATCCGTTCTTCTGCCTCAATTATTCTGCTTTTGATTCCTTCTAGTGTACTTTTCATTTCAGTTATTGCATTGTTCATCTCTGTTTGTTTGTTCTTTAATTCTTCTAGGTCTTTCTTAAACATTTCTTGCATCTTCTATATCTTTGCCTCCATTCTTTTTCCAAGGTCCTGGATCATCTTCACTATCATTATTCTGAATTCTTTTTCTGGAAGGTTGCCTATCTCCACTTCATTTAGTTGTTTTTCTGGGGTTTTATCTTGTTCCTTCATCTGGTACATAGCCCTCTGCCTTTTCCTCTTGTCTATCTTTCTGTGAATGTGGTTTTTGTTCCACAGGCTGCAGGAGTTTAGTTCTTCTTGCTTCTGCTGTCTGCCCTCTGGTGGATGCGGCTATCTAAGAGGCTTGTGCAAGTTTCCTGATGGGAGGGACTGGTGGTCGGTAGAGCTGACTGTTGCTCTGGTGGGCAGAGCTCAGTAAAACTTTAATCTGCTTGACTGCTTTTGGGTGGGGCTGGGTTCCCTCCCTGTTGATTGTTTGGCCTGAGGAGACCCAGCACATGGAGCCTACCTGGGCTCTTTGGTGGGGCTAATGGTAGACTCTGGGAGGGCTTACGCCAAGGAGTAGTTCCTGGAACTTCTGTTGCCAGTGTCCTTGTCCCCATAGTGAGCCACAGTCACTCCCCGCCTCTGTAGGAGACCCTCCAACACTAGAAGGTAGGTCTGGTTCAGTCTCCCCTGGGGTCACTGCTTCTTCCCCTGGGTCCTGATGCACACACTACTTTGTGTGTGCCCTCCAAGAGTGGAGTCTATGTTTCCCCCAGTCCTGTCGAAGTCCTGCAGTCAAATCCCGTTAACCTTCAAAGTCTGATTCTCTAGGAATTCCTCCTCCCATTGCCATACCCCCAGGTTGGGAAGCCTGACGTGGGGCTCAGAACCTTCACTCCAGTTGGTGGACTTCTGTGGTATAAGTGTTCTCCAGTCTGTGAGTCATGCACCCAGCAGTTTGTTTTCTAAAGCTGTAACTCTCTGTTTTGTAGATAAGTCCATTTGTACCCTTTTTTTAAGATTCCACATATAAGTAGTATCATATGATACTTGTCTTTGTCTGAGTTACTTCACTCAGTATGACAATCTCTAGGTGCATCCATGTTGCTGCGAATGGCATTATTTCATTCAGAATGGGAGAAAATATTTGCAAATGACAAGGGATTAATCTCCAAAATATACAAACAGCTCATGCAGCTCAATATCAAAACAGCAAACAACCCAGTTAAAAAATAGGTGGAAGATCTAAATAGACATTTCTCCAAAGAAGACATACAGATGGTTAAAAAGCACAAGAAAAGATGCTCAGCATAACTAATTATTAGAGAAATTCAAATCAAAGCTACTGATACAATGAGGTATCACTGCACACTGGTCAGAATGGCCATCAAAAAGTCTACAAATTATAAATGCTGGAGAGGGTGTGGAGAAAAGGGAACCCCCCTACACTATTGGTGGTAATGTAAATTGGTAAAACCACTATGGAGAACAGCATGGAAGTTTCTTAAAAAACTAAAAATAGAGCTACCATATAATCCAGCAATCCCACTCCTGGGCATGTACCTGGAGAAAACCATAATTCAAAAAGATACATGCACCCCAATGTTCATTGCAGCACTATTTACAATAGCCAGGACATGGAAGCGAACTAAATGTCCATCAACAGAGGAATGGATAAAGAAGATGTGGTACCTACCTGATAATTTTGATAGATTTTAGGTAGAACTCAAAGAACAAAAGGGGGAAGTTGCTGTTGCTTTTTATTTGCAACCTAAGCTAAACTATGTCACATGCCCTCTGCAGGTTCATAGCAGTAGACCTGTCCTTGGCTTCCTTTTCCTTTATTTTCTTTCCATCCTTCTTATTTACAGCAAATGGAATATTATGGAAACAGCAATTGAAAAATAGAGGGCTAGACACAGATCAAGACAACTGTGCAACTTTCTTTTTATTGTATGCTCTTCATCCCATGTTTGAATTGTGTTGATTTCAATTTTTAAAATCCAGCTAATTTGATAAAATATCTTTTCTCTCATTTCCCAAACTCTCTCACCTCAAGGCTGCTCCAAAGACTCTCCTTCTCAACCCTATACTTTATCTTTCTCTCCAACCTAGTTCAGTGAAGCTCTTTCCCCTTCATCCCTTCTTTCTTTCCTTTCACCTCTCTGATTCTGTATCTTGTTCTAATTATTTAACCTGTTATGCATTATAAAAGTCTAGAATAGGCTGGTAAAAAACCCAAAAAACAAAAAACTCCTGGGTGGAATGGGGAGTAGGGAGATAAACTGAGTGGCAAAGATAAAATGCTCTTAATGTATGGGATAGAAGGAGCATGTGGCAAAGTTGGAAACATCTGCACATTAATTTTGTCCTCATTACACTAAAATTGAGACATTTAATTTTCCTTTGTCTCTATAGACTTCTCTTTCCCCACTCCCAAACTTTCTGTCTTATTTCAAATTCTAGAATTCAAAACTATGACTTCCAATCTCCTAAAAAGGACTTAGTTTATAGCATCTGAAGACAAACACTGCATACTTATATATATAATATACTTGAACAAATCCTTTGCATTATTATGGCTCATGTAATGAGGCAAATTCACAACAGGAAGTGGATATACTCATTTTGTGGACATAGCTTGGAAGGTAAGATTTTTTAGAAAGAAAAGATTTTTTGACAGTCTATATAGTATCTTCTAGTACATTATAGATGTTCCATGAATATTACATAACATAAGTTACGTTGAACCCACGCTTTTTGTAACCCTATTCAGGCCTAAATGAAATATTTTTTCCTAAACAGAGGGTTAACAATCTTCTGAAAATGAGGCCAATGTCTCTCTTTTCGGATTTCAATATTTTTGAAACTATGCTTGGAGGAAATACAGTCACACACACAGGAATAAAAATAAGACCTAAATACATTTTTTAAAAATATGGAAAATTCACAAATTTTATTAAATCTGAAACACTTTCAGTTGAAAACTGTACCATATATCACACACACACACAAAGATATGATGCTTATCAGTTATGAATTTATTTTATACAGTTTGAAAGATTTCTTTGAAACTTAATTAGAAATATATTTTTTAAAAACATACTTCAGTATTGTGTACCTGTCAAAGGAAAGAAAAGTAAAATTGGTTAAGACATTCCTAAAATGTGTTCACAACCAGACTCTGGCTCTTTGGAGTCACCATTGGCTCAGAGCTGCTGCGGTCATGATTTTTCCACTCACTATCAGCCACTCTACCATCTGGGTTGTTGATAATGCAGCATTTCTTAACAAAATGCTCCCATGTAGTCTCTGGGATATTCTTTGAAACAGCTGATACTTATATGCAAGTTTTGATGCCTGTGCTTTCTTGATTGTACAAGAAGGTGTCAACAGAATATTTCCAGACAATAACCAGGACTCATAATCCTTCCTCAAATGAACCTTAAATGGTTTGTTGACTGACACATTGAGGGGTTATGATTGTCCAGTTGAGTCACTAGGGATAACAGCTGAGTTCAAACATGCACAGGTAATGATAAATATTTTGCAATTCCACCCAGCCAGCAGCAATTGTGAGAGGCACTCTGATTTTATAGATGTAAAGTATGAAAAACTTCATCTCAGAATTGATGAGAAATGATAGACGTTTTATTAGATGCCAGACATCATGTTAGATTGATTATTCCACAAAAAGGAATTGCTGAACCAATTGCTCATTTTAACATTATGTAGCATTAAACATGGCCTTATTTTAAAGTTTATTGACCATGATATTTTCAGTTATCTTACTTCTTTGTTGATTCCAGATCTTAGGGAAGTTATGGGACATTGAAATATTCTGTGTTAAAATTTCAAGCCTGTTCCTTAATTAAGAGGTGGTTTAAGCACCCAATAATAGACAATGCTCAGCTCCATCCCCTAGGAGCTGATTCTTAACCTTGGGGTACATGCAACTTGCAGCAGGGTGAAGGGCATGGATTTTAAAGCCTGACCATCTTGGCTTCAAATCTTGGTTCTGTAAGTAGTAACTGGAAAACCCTGAGAGAATCTCTTAATTTCTCTTCCTTTTCTTCATAAAGAGGTATATTAATATTCATTTGCAGGGTTATTTTAAAGATTAGAATTATTGAAACGTGGTGGGTATTAACAAAGGTTTAGTTGTTATATATGGTCTACCCTTATCTGTGTATCAGGATGATGCTTTCAACTGTCATTTGGGAGTATTTAGTTCAGTAACTTTAAGTTTTACTTCAAGTGATATTTGATTTGTGATTTCATGAAGACTAAAACTTAGTTAAACAGACTAGAATAAACCATGTAAAGTTTTGAAAATGACTTATATCCAAATATACACATATGCATGAACTTCAAATTGTATTATGAATCAATTATGATGTAGTTTGGGCACACTAACTTCCAGCTTCTTTTCATCAGACTGGGTTGGTTGAACCCTTAGCCAAGAATGACAATGGCTGTATTTCACATCTGGTCCTGCCATGAATCCCCTTCCCTCAGTATCTGACTCAGCAGCATCTTCTTCTCCACTGTAGTGACTCTATGTGGAACTCTGTCAATCACTTTGATAGACTGGCCGTCATTTTCTTCTATCATTGGTCATGTACCAATGGCTGAAGGTTTTCATTTTCTGGTGTGCAAAGCATGGTTCTTGAACTTGTCAAGATTTATCACCTATGTTTCTATTGTGCTAATGCTTCTAGCCCTATCCATTATTGCACGGTTTCTTTTATGCATACATGGTCTACCAACTTCTCCATTAACATGAATGCTGCAAACTGCCTTCTGTTACTCAGTGATAGGGTTTTTTTTTTTCTAAGACTATTTCCTTTCACAGCTTTTCTCTCAGAAATCTTTTCTTCCATGTTTGCTTCCTTCTTCTCACTCTTAGAAGTCCCCATTGGCAGCTGCAGCTAGGCTCAAACCCAGCTTGCCTCCTTGGGTTTTCTCTTCAATTTCACTTATACTTGGATTACATTTATATAGAGGCTCTCTTTGAAGAATGTCACATTGCTGAAGTAGTTGTCTCCACAAGTGTCAGGGGACAGAATAGTGCCCATTAACTATTAATTCAATTACATCTAATCATGAAACAGGACTGCATAGTGAAAGGAGGATGGGGATTGGACTTATGTAAACTGGGTTTGAATTTTTACTTTGCCACTTGCTAAGGGTGTGCCCTTAGACATTTAACATAGTATCTCTGAATCTCATTTATAAAATGTAGATAATCTTACCTTTCTAGGGTAACGTGAATATTAAATACAATGGTATCTGTAAAGTGCTTGACACAGAAAGCCCTCAATAAATAATTGTAATTATGAAGTGTGCCGTCATCTTACATTCGATGAATAACCTGGCATTGAGACTTCCCCTTTGGAAGTTATTTCACTACCTTAGAACTAATGAGTTTTCTGGATTCTCCTTTGACTGGTGGGCGAGGAAGAATTGCTTTTAATAGTGTGAGTGATGCAGCCATAGCACACATATTTTTTTAAAAAGTAAAATCCTACTAAATCTTAATAATTCACTTATCCTGCGTCTGTGATTCTTTAAAAAAAAATTTAGTCAGGGGGACACTTCTGAAATATTGGTTAGAATCTTTTATCTAAGTTCCATGAAGACCAGCATTTTACCACACAGACTATACCACAAGTGTCAAGATTCCTTCACATCACTAGCGCTGATGTTCTGATTAAAGGAGACTTAATTTTCATTGTCTCTGTTTAAAGCACAACATGCTGCCAACACGGGACTCCTTTCTGACCCACTTGTGCTTGAGATCTCCACCATGGAGAGAGTGTTCATTCATGGAGCTGTTAAAAAAGACGAACAGAAATGGGTGAATATTTACATTTTCTCCTCCTTATAAAGATGGAAGAAACATGTCAGCAAAAAAAAAAAAAAAAAAAAAAAAAAAAAAAAATATATATATATATATATATATATATATATCTGCCTTTAAAGGATAAAACATTACATCAGATATGTGAAAATGTAGGTACTTTATTTAGGAATGCATATTAAATTCCAGTTCCTGCCAAGCATTATTCAAGCAATTGTTTATTCTGTCAAGAATTCATAACATGGACCCTCTCTGTCACAACACATAAAGACTGTGGCAAAACAGAGTTTATAGTACCAGGAGATTCACTTTTTAGAACTAACTTTGCCGATACATTATTGCTAGTATAAATGTTGGCACTTCCTTAACTAAAGTTGTGATAACGAGTGTTTCTGTAATGAAAACAAATGAGATTAATGATCTTTTCCAGGTTTTTAATCTGGCAATGGCTGTGAGATTGAAATTCCTTTTGCTTTGCCGCAGACAGGGTTATATTTTCCCCCAGTCTAAATAAAGTAATACAGAATTTACCTGCCTGGTCTTTTTTAGAATATTACAAATGGTCTCAGAAGCACCACAGTGTGTGTTCATGCTGAGAAGAACTATGCAAATGTAGGGTAATTTTAACAAAAAGGACTTGAAAATTCAATGAAAAAAAAGGCATAGATTTTTTTTTTGTAAAATGAGCATTATTTAGTGTAAATAATAAATTGGTAAAAAAAAACCTTATCCCTTTCTCTAAATATGGTGTACATTATAGCCAGAATAATTCAGTTTTAATGTCAAAGCATAAAGTTATTTTAGAAATGTATCTTGACTGACAAGTCCTTTTTTTGGTAGCAACATAGAGGATGTAGATGATAAAATGACAGTGTACAGCTCATGTCATAGCTTAATTAAGTAATAGCACTTTGTATATTATACTGTTGCTTATTTGCATTAATTCATGTATTACTGCAGCTAATTTCAGTGTTAGATATTAGCCTCCAACTAAGCAGTACAATTTGTCTACCTGAAAGGTTTATTTAACCAGCGTTTTAATCAAATAATAGAGAGATCATAATGAAGGGACTTTTCTCCTGTGTGAAGAAATGATACTGTCCCTCGGTTTCTTTCAAGAACATATCATGAGATTACACATATTTTCATTACTGTATTCAAGAATACTGTTGAGTAAATATTTGCACTAATATGTTGCCATTTTAGGATTTCCTGGGGTGTATATAGTCTCACAAGGTAAATAATTAAACGTCTGCCTTCTTGGGTAGCACAAAGCAGTGCTTGATATAGGTTTGATTATTTCACTTGTCTCTTTGATAATCCATAACTGTCTTCTGTAATTATTTTCATCATCCAGTCAAGTGCAGATAAAAGATGGAGCATGCTTCTTTTGCTTACTCCCAAGGAAACTCCATTATCCTTGAAAGGCCACGTGACTGCAGAAAGCCCAGTCTGGGTCGAAAGAAGCAATCCACAAGGACAAGCTTAGTGTGAGCCGAAAATGAAGTTGTTACCAGACAGTAAACTGTGGTCCTCACTTCTCATGAATATTTGAATGAGTAACTGAAAACAGCTCAGTAAACTCTAAGCAACTGTGACAGGTGAAACTGCCTTGAAACCAGGAGTCCTCCAGGACCATGATGAAAATATCACCAGTTACCTTATGCCTCATCCTGCCGTGGGTCTACAGAGGGACAGTATCAGATCTATTTTACTCATATAGAAGTTATAAAAAATCTGATTTATCTCTGCACTTTCAGAACCCAAGCAGCTCCGAAATCTCTTGAGTTATTTTGAATTCATTAAAATGCAATGATTTCTAACAATTTTTTCAAGGCAAGAGAATGGCCATGTTTTTGCAGACCCTGAAATATCGATGTTGCTGTTGTTTTGACTCGTAGAAAATTGGCCCTACCCAATCTTTCACGAATATTTTTTAACTTCTTCCATGTGGGAAGAAAGACAATGAGGACAGTCCCTAAAGCCAGAGTTTTCTGAATAATTCTTCCAAAAGCTCTAATAAAAGGAGTAACCTGGTACATGGCCTGACTTATCTATGCCCACATAGGTTATTGTTTTGCTTTAAAAAAAGTCAGATAAATAGCTGTTTTTGTTGAAGTAGAAAATTCAGAACAGATTTGTTACATAGAAGAGTTCTAGAAAATATTTATAGAGGATACATTTCTAAAGAAAACTACAAATTTATTCATTTTATTTGACCTCCTTGTGTAGGTAGACCAAAGATGACTATTTCAATGATCATATCCAATTTACTGAGAAATAAAGTAGTACATAATTTTTAAGTTGGTGTCTTCATCTGGAAGGAGAGAGTCAGTTATTTAGTTCCTCTAATTGTGTGCGGTAAATTCTACTTAAATCCACTTAGTTTTGTGCATTTTGATAAATAGTGTAAATAAAACGGAACCCTCTTATAGTCCATAAATTCCTAGTAAAGGAAGAAACTATGTAGTCTGTGTATCTAACATAGAAATTGCTGCATTTCCAATCCAGTAACTCATTGAAGATAAAATCAAGCTGAGGGGGAGTCTCCATGAGGTTGCCATTCATTCAATGGTTATTTGTAAAACCTCTATGAAACATGAAGTTTCAGTCAGAAAGCCTTTTCAGAAAGTTTCAGAAGATGGTGGTCATCGCCTTAATTGATGAAGAGTTTGAGAGTCTTTTCAACAACAGTGGGGACCACAGTGACAGTTCAAGAAGCCACTGCTGGGACATCTCTCCTCATTGTTGGAACTGAGAGCCCTATTTCCATCTCAATTCTTAAATTATAATTTCAGCTCCTTGGACTATCTGGACAATGGCAGCCAGACCATGGCTGTTTGCTATGTCCTTTCTCTTTAGCCATGTGTGGACTTAAGATTGTTTTTCGATATTGCCAGATTTTCCATTTGCAGTAAAATGTCAAGAGGCATGCAAAGTGCCATTCTGGTTTGTGCTCATACAGTTCGGAAGAGAGTCTTTGGAGAGAAAGGAAGTGGACAGAAGGAATGGTGGCCACACCCACATTAGGAACCCAGCCCCTTGAGATGAATAGAAGCCAAGTTACTCTGAAGCAGGGTGAGGAGACAGAGACCAATTTTAATATTCAGAATTAGTCAGCTCTAATGCCAGTTGCAAAATCTCTGTAAACCCAATGGGGCGGTGGGAAGAATGTTGAATCAGAGGCCAGAGGTATTGCTAGCTATGTGGTCCTCAGGAGGTCACTCATGGGCTCTGGGCTGTGCTCTCAGCTGTGCGGTGTAGTGAGACTGGGTTGACAATTACAATGGCAGTTCTGGAAACAGATGAGCATCACTTTTAGAGTCAGAAAATCTGGGTTTGCTTTCCTAATCCATCACTTACCAGATGTATGAGCTTCCTAAACAATCTACGTCTCCATTCAGGAGACGTAGATTGTTCCTCTCTGGCCAGGGAAGAAGAGAAGAGGTGATGGACATGGAGAGTCTACAAAGCAGGTGCTCTGATAAATGTTAGTTCTTTCCCTCTCTTTATTTTAAAGTCTTTCTTTCACAGTTTTACATTCTGCCAGGTAGTCATCGACTAAGATCAAGTCTTTCCTGAAGTATATTTGAATAGAAATGAGATTAGGTTTGTAACTGCTGCCATCTCTGGGGTATGTGTTATACACGGCACATGTGAAAAATTTTAAATTTAGTGTTAAGGATGCCTGGGAAATATCAAGAGGAGGATATGGTGAAGAAAAACAGGGTCAGTTGGAATCACCAAATATATCTTTGATACTTTCCAACTCTTTTGTTTTATGGTCTGTGATGTAAAACTTTTATATCAATTGTATTATTTTAATTTCAAAGGTCATAACTGGGTCAGAGTTTGAAAATGAAAGTCATCTCCAAAGAGTTGTACAATTAGGCAATGAATATTCATTGACATGCACTTGTTTTTCATGCATTATTATTGGTTTTCAAGATAAATGAAACAAACAAACAAAATCCTATAATCAAGTGATCTTAAAAGTGACCTCAGAAGACAAGAGAATATTCCACCAGGAGTGCGATCAGCATCTAGCAGAAGTAGATGCTTAAAAGTTTTACTTGAAAACATGCAAAAAAATCTCCCCCTGAAAAACCATCTCTTTTAAGTCCTGTTAAAATGATTCTCAAATATAAGTCCCAGAAATTCCACTTTTAGATATCTGACCTGAAGAAATACCATCACAATAAAAGTAGTGAGGTTCGTATGTTTAAGTCAACATTTCATCTAAGAATATCTTAGTGGAAATGACCCACTTTTCTCTCCGTAGGAGAATAAATAACAGTCTATACATACCATGAAATATAATATTGCCTTTAAAAAGAACAAAGCAGACCTAAGCCTGCTATTATGGGAAATTGTCTATGATTTATTGTTAGGTGAAAAACGCTAATTACTGAGCAATATTCTTAGTATGTAGCCATTTTGAGACAAAAATATATTTTTTCATGTACTTATAAATGTATAGATATATCATACAAATATGTGTATTAAGCTAACAGAAAACTATTTGAAATGATACACGTGTAGCTATTTATAGAGACTACTCCTGGGGTTAGATGTTTTTCATGTAATTCTGCCCTGGTGTAACTTGTTACCTCAAATACAATTTTAGTTTTTAAAAAATAAAATTGAAATATGAGTCTAGGTCTTGAAATGGCTTGGAAAATGGACACATTCCTTTTGGTCATTTATTTTTTCCCCTAGCAATTTAACACTGATATGCTTTAAAAACCTAAGGTCTATATATATAATGAATTAGTTCTTCGTGTTGTCTCTATGTTTTTCTGCCCTGAGTCTAATTCTGCTCTCCCACTAGCTATCTATGTATCTCAGAAAAGTTGTTTCACCCACAGCATCCTCATCTATAAAATAAAAGGGTTAGAAATAAATGAAAAGTTTGGGTAGAGAAATTTTATTCCAGCTCTGAGATACTCTGCTTCTGTTGAAACTAAATACATTTCATGGTCCTGTGTGGTGTAATACTTTTTTTTCCACATACTTCATCTTTTACAGTAAACAGCCTATTATTTTATTGAAGAAATGACCCACAATGATTTCATAAAACTTTATTTAGTCCTGATTTTTTTGTTCTGAATATCCTGAATGTCATTCTGTGGACCAGGAAGATCTTCAGACCTTCACAGTCCTTTGCATAAGGAAGGTTCTGAGGTCTGACCTTCCATTTAGGAAATGGTGACCAAGTGCATCCTCAAGTTCAAAGAGACCAGTACTGAGGGTACACTCTGCTCTTCCCTGGGCTGCTTGCATTTGAACCTTGCTGTCCTTTTCCTACCCCGCAGAGAGGATGGGATGTGGTTGGCAAAATTTGTGGAACATTGTGTCACAAACCCTTGTTCATTTCATTGTTCAGCTGGTCCGTAGCATATATTTGTAGCAAGTTGGCCTTTCAAGAGACTGCATTCCAAGTAAAGGCCACGATGATTTGTTTGACAACACTGAAGTTATTTTGCTTTCTCTGACCAGAGTGAGATCAGGAATTATTCTTCTTCCCTGAAGAACCAAGTAAATACTACATGACTCTAAGGATTATTCACTGCATGCAGGAGAGTGAGAGGCACAGAAGACATTGTGCCTGCCCTTGAAAGTATAAATTTATATTGAAGGAGACAGAATGAAAACAAAATAAATCTACAAAAGTAGAACACAATATGCCATTAAAAAATAGCAAAGGTAAGTGTTCTGAATGGAAAGATATGAAACTATATTCCAAGGAAGTATTGAAGTGACTTCTTGAGGGCTTGAGAGAAGCACTTTACCTGGAAACATATAAGGGAGAAAAGTCAGAGATTTTTATCATATAGCTATTATAAAGGGATTTCTAAGATAATTTTTATAAAGGTATCTTAGACCACATTGGATTGATTAGTACTTAGGAAGCTAAAATAAGGTTATCACTTGTATATTTCCAGTACATTACTATTATATAGGGGCTCAGACAGCCAGAAATTGAAGAGGTGCTCTTCATGACATTTGTCCCCCAGGGCAGGGTCTGCACAAGACCATCTACTGGAATAAAGAAAGAAAATACTAGATCTTTAAAAATGCCTTCTGATTTTATCCTTTAAAATTTTCTACTTTTATATTTGGTTTATAATGCTCATGACACATTTTAGGTATTACAAGTATATAATTTGTAAATAAGTAAACATTCGTGGTAGGAGCTACCTACTTAGACATTTGAATTATTGAAATATGTATTTTTTTAAATTCTGTTTTAACTCAGTTATTTTGTACATTTTAGTGAATAGTGTCAATGACATCCATAGAAATACATTAGTCAAAGGATCTAGAAATCAATGCTTTTGAGAAAAATAACTCTTAATTCAGTATGTATTATAAATTGTAGTCTTTTTATAAGAAATCCTACTAAAAGCAATTCTAGTGTTTCTTCTGAATTTTTTACATATCAGTAAAATTCTTCAGTCTGAAAAAGTTGGTAGAAAGATCCGTGATTAATAGATAGATGGTATTCCTTTCAAATGCTTCTGGCTTTTGAGCTAAGCCTTTGGGATTTCCATGTGGGTGGAGTTCTGAAGCTAAGAGATTTCTCCTTTATTTTAATGGTTCGAATGTGATGCTTCTGGGGTTTCTGTAATTTACTGGCAGTAAAGTAACTGTGGTGGGATGAGCAGCTCAAAACTTTCTTGACATCGTATTGTTACAAACGCTGTGGAATCCGCTCTGTCTGCAGTGTCCCTCCCCCATTCCATGTAGACTGTGGTTACTGTGTCACCAGCCTTGTCTGTGTTATTCTCTGTCAGATCTCTTCCCTCATCCTGCAGTAGGTGGATTACTATTATTGAATTCTCATCTAATTATGTGAAGTTTCTTGAGCACAAATGTGACATTTAGTGGTTTTCTTTTGAATGTTTGAACACTTACCTCTGAATTTATTTTTTTTTAAATTAAGTTTTATTGGAGTATAGTTGCTTTACAATGTTGTGTTAGTTTCTACTGTACAGCAAAATGAATCAGCTATACATACACATATGTCCCCTCTTTTTCGGATTTCTTCCCATTTAGGTCACCAAAGTGAATTAAGTAGAGTTCCCTGTGCTATACAGTATGTTCTCATTAGTTGTCTATTTTATACATAGTCATACAGAGTGAAGTAAATCAGAAAGAGAAAAACAAATATCACATTTAACACATATATGTGACATCTAGAAAAATGGTATAGATGATCTTATTTGCAAGGCAGAAATAGAGACACAGACGTAGAGAACAAACGTATGGATACCAAGGGGGATGGGGGGGTGGGAAGAATTGGGAGATTGGGATTGACATATATACACTATTGATACTACGTATAAAATGACTTTTGGTTTTGATCAAGGGATTCTCTCCTATTGTGTGGATCAAGGAAGGGGTGAAGATTTCTATCTTCTTTCAAGGATATTCAGAAATAAGAAAGTGTAAATAGGTATTTGGAAAAACTGTTGCAGTTATAACTGGTACAGATGTACAGTGGTACATCCTTTCTCCATGAATTCAAAATAAGCATGGTGTGGGATATACTTAATATCGATATTAGTCAGGATTCTGAGAGAGAGAGAGAGATTTATTTTAAAGAATTGGCCACACGATTATGGAGGCTGTCAAGTCCAAAATCATCAGGGTAAATTGACAGGCTGAAGACCAGGAAAAAGGTGATTTGCAGTTGAGTCAGAAGTCAGTCTGTTGGAAGAATTTCCTTTTCTTCTTGGAAAGTCAGGTTTTTTTCTATTAAGGTCTTCAACTGATTGGATAAGGCCCATCCACATCACAGGTGGTAATCTGTTCTACTCAAAGTCTACTGATTTAAGTGTTAATCTCATCCAAAAAAAAATACTTTCACAGAAACATCTAGAATAATGCCTGACTAAATATCTGGGTATGGTGGCCTAGACAAATTGACACATAAAATTAGCCATCACAATATGCTAGCAAAGTCTTGGGATCCTTGATGAATTACTCCTCTACTGTACAGATCTTACAAAATGCCTCCTCGTGCACCCCTTGGTGCTAGAAATAATTATAGTTCAGTGATGTCATTTTCAACAAAAGCATTATGGTTATTTCCTTTTCAGAGAAATCAGAAATAAGCTTTGATTACTGAAGGCATGAACTCACTGTCTAAAACTCAGTTGTTAACCAAGTTCTGTCTAAAGAGACAAAAGGGGGAGTGTCTGATATGGATTAGTATGTTGGATGCCCACTCATGTGTGGAGTCAAGAAAAGAACAGCAGGTGACACGAGGCAGTGCACGTCTCCCCAGCCTGCTCTCCAGTGAAAAAAGTAATCATTTTTACTTTTACCATATCCATACCTTTCCAAAGCGATTTGTTTTTTTTTTTTTTTCAGGAATATCCAAGCCAAGTTTATTATAAACTTGAAAGGAAAAGTGACAGAAAAGAATAATAGACTGAAATCAAGATCTTTACCCCAGATATCGAAGCATAGCTCTCTACTGAGGCATGGATACCCAAAAACTCACCTAATGAAAGCTCATAGACAGGTTTAGCTCTTCTAGAATTATAGCTTTAAAAATCTTTGATCTCATTATTGAAGGTTCATGGCAAAGTTTCCAGTGGTTCTCAAAGAAATGAGAAAATAAGAACAGTGCAGTGAATTTTTCATACACATAAACCAAAGTGATTCATTTTTGTAAATGTTCATCCTTTTAAAATTGGAAAACACTTGACAACAGGGAGAAATTAATATTATTAAAATAGTAGCTAGCACTTACTTCCAAAATATCTTCAAGAGTTCAACTCCAAAATTGCATCTCCTAAAGAGCTCACATCTCCTTTCACTGAATTGGATGTGCCTGTAGATCAGAATTAGAGAAAGAATATTTCTTCTCTTTTCTTTAACATTACTAGAATGCAATGTCTTTTACCCTCAAGTTCATATTGCCGATGCACTTGGAAGTGCCAGATTCTGTTCCATTCTTCCTGCAAGAGTAAGACAAGTTTCCACTCCCTTCAGTGGCCACCTCCCTTGCTATATATTGGAGTACAGAGCGCTTGGTCTCCTGTCCTTCTTGAGTCATGTCCTGGCAGCTGCTCATCCACATCTCATGCTCTATCTCATGATTCCCAGCTCTGCAGGGGACATCGCTCAGTTCCATCCACTGCCTTTCATAGCCTGGAACTCCTGGCAGTGTCCCTTGTGGAGGGTGGCTTCCTCCTTGGGCCCAGGAGAGGGGGGTATTTGGGGCAGAACCCACTTCCCCTTACTGCCTAGTTCTTTGTTCCCCATGCTCCACTGTACACAGATGGTTCTAGGGCTCTCTCATATGCTGTTTGGCGGGGGAAGTCAAAAGGAATGAAAATACAGGTGGGAAAAATATATGAGGGAGATCGAGGCCCTTCCAAACCAAAGCTAGCCTCTGGGTCCATCACAGTTCTTAGTTTTTCTGTCTCCCTCTGTGATTAGGGTTGTTTTCCTCTGGAAGAAAGCCTCTCTTAACTTCATCCATCTTTTGGAAATGCTTTTACTAACCAAGGATTTGTCTCACTCCAGAATTTCCTCCCTCGTCAGTCTATTTCCTCAAGTTAGAAAAAGTATGTTTAATACAATGTCCAAGAGACTCCAGGAGGACCAGATTCATGATCTTTGATACTCTGAGTCTCACCCCACAGTACAGGTGTACTGTACTGTATTTAAATTTTGTCTCTTTAAGAGTTTTCCACCAAAAAATTTTAAATATAATCTAATTTCCTTCAACCTGAAAAAAGTTATTTCAGCCCTGCAATTTATTTGCTAATTCCTCTATTAGATTGAAAGTATTTGTTTTAAAATTTGTGTGTGACTATGTTATCTTTTGACTTGAATTGTAGGTAGGCAGTCAGTTGACCTTGCTACTGTCTAGTAGTGAGGGATTCATATATTTTTATCTCCAAAGTCTTTTTTCTTAAATTTTGAAAATTATTTTTATGACATATTAATTTCTTTAATTTAACTGAAAAGTTTAATTTAAAAAATGTGAATATTAAAAAAAGTTTCCCACCAGCATGAGCTGCAGACTGGTCTTCTAATTCTTCTGGCATCTGGTGAGTAACCATTGGCAAGCACACACGCACACATGCGCACGCAAGCTTATCGAGGACAAACAATTCTCATAGATAGTGAAATCTAAATATACATGGAACTGACATTTTTCTAGCTGTTCCATAGTCTAGCTCTGCCCACAAATGATGCCAAAGTTTTACATATCATGCAGAACAGGCATAGTCACTCTTTATTTTTAATTTCACACCATGCCCCTGGGCTTCCCGAGCCTAGGGACTGGCTGAATGTTAGTGACCATAACTGAGCCATTTGCCTCTTGAGGACACTTCTTAGCACAAAGGGTCCAGTTTGAAATTACCCCTGTTTCTAAGCTGGGCCAAATCAGATTTTTTAAAATGCATTGCTATTCCATTTTATTTTGTTAGCTGAAGAAATACGATATGAGAATATATGATTGTCTGTTATTAAAATGCCATAATGGTGATGGTGAGACTTGGGATGTTTTCCACTTATACAGCAAAATGAGAGGTTGCACTGAGATGGTCACAATTTTGTCTGAAACAGCTTAAGTTTTCAGAGTTTCTTTATACAGGGAAATTAATAAAATATTTTACTAAGTGGTAATTTTTTTCCCCTGAGGGAAGGAATTATACTTGTTCAGGGAAGTACCTTACAAACTGTTTGTAAGTGGAAGGTTAGGTGTTTAGGAACAGATTGGAAGAAGGCAATAAAGACAGCAAAACTTTTTTTCAAAGAAATGAATTGGTGGGGAGAGAGAGCAATGGAGAGTAGAGTAGTTATAATGAGGTAGGAAGGAAAAGTAGGGGTCACTGGGTCAAGTTGTGTAAATTTGGATCTCAAGTTGACAACAATTATTAAAGGACTTGTTAAACAAAAAAGTAATGTCCAGTTTTAAATTGCTGAAAATTTCTGTAGCATTATTCATTCTTCACCAGTAAATTTCTATCTCTAAGAGCTGCCTTGTATGAGTTGGATGGAGTGTATTTGTATTGAGAGGATAAGAGTACAGTAAAGAGAAACCACCAAGAAAAGGGAAAAGGCAGAGTCACAGAAACAAAATATAGAGAATTGAGTGGAAGCTGGAAATTGGAAGCAAAGGTGACTAAGGAGTAATAGAAACCCCTACAATTTCTAAATATTCACAGTGAGAGCTTTGGATTTTCTACAGGATGTGAGATGGTGGTTGAAAATCATCTTACATAGATTTTAAGTGGAAGGATGGCCCAGCATGACACTTGGGTTACACTTAGCAAGGATTGCGCTTTTGTAACTTGGAATAAATACTTCAGGAGCACTCATTTAAAAACATTAAGTCTCAGGAACAATATAGGACAAAAGAGATGGTTTGAGACAATAACTTGGTATACATTTTTTCTTAGGTTCATTTGGTTGAATGGCACAAAGATGTACCCAAGTAATCATAAGTCATTCTTTTCCAAAAATTCTCATCAAGTTACCATTAATTACAGTATAGAGTAAATGTGCTCCCTCAGGAATCTGGAACTCAGCCTCTGGTAGACTGCTGCAGTTCCTTTCTCTTCTCCAAGACATGAAGGTTCATGTTTTATCCTAAACAGTCCTTAGATATCTGTATACTATATAACACATCTCTTAGTTTTCTTATTAAAATTCTTCCACTCCTGCACACAGCATTTATGGCAAAACCAACACTATATGACAATTCCCCACTCTTTTCTGCTCCTAATATGAGAGCAATAACTAAATAGGTATACTCCCTAAGGTTTTCCTTAATCTTAGCTCTCAAGAAGAAAAATGAAGTAAAATATGACTCATACATTTATTAAGATTTGCTGATGGATTCTCAGAAGCACCATAGAAATATCTTTTTACCCTGGGCACAAAAATCCAGCTCTTCAATTAAAACAATTTGTCTGTGAGGTGCAGAATAAAAAGGACCCAGAAAATGGTTCCATTCCTATAGTTATCAATAATTCAAATAAAATAAACATGTTTATCACATTCACAGTGGACACATCATATATCTTTTTATTTTTATTCATTAATTTGCTCATTAATTAATTTGTTCATTAGCTGCTTTCATATTTTCATTTAGACCATTTTCCTATCAAAAAATATTGTCCTTTTGTCCCAGGGATTCAACATAAGGAAAGACCTACTCCAGTGAGAAGGCTGGCTGCATTTGATGTGCTTCAGATTTACATGATCAAGTTCTTCTAGCCTCTGCTTGACTGTAAGGAAAGTTGTCAAGAAAAAGAAGACAATATTTATAAAATGCTTATAAATCTTCTGAAGGAAGAGATTGGAAAGTGCAAAATGCTGATGATGATGTGTGTTAATGATGGTATTGAAGAAGGAAGACCATTGGCCGTTTACAGATTTGTTAATAACCCTGGATAATATCGACAAAAGATAATATTTTCTTATGAAACTGTGTAATATAATAATAATTCCTCACAATTGCTGAACACTGAGTTTTCATTTTCAGAAAGTTGAGGCAGCTTCTGTGTGTTCAGGGTCTGCCATTTTGGAAAATGTTTAGTTTAGGTTGCTCAGTAAGCCAATCAACATGTCCACCGATGCATCCTCTTTCCCTTTAGCTGATTTTTTGCAATTCCAAGGTCCTAGAGCGACTGTCAAATAGAGATAAATTCAGAGTCTGAGGGGATGAAGGAACTAGTTTTGTTGAGAGTCTGTGTTATAGGGTGAATGTTTGTGTCCTCCAAGATTCATATGTCAAAGCCCTAAACCCCAGTGTGGCTATGTTTGGAGATTCGGCCTCAATGGAAATAAGTAGGGTTAATCAAGGTCATGAGAGTGGACCCTAATCCAATAGAATGAGTGTCCTTATAATAAGAGGTAACAGAGAGCTCTTCCTTTCTACCATGCACACAGAGAAAAGGCCTTATGGAGACGCAGTGAGAAGGCGGCCATCTAAAAGCCAGGAAGAGAGGCCTCACCAGAAACTGAACCCTGCTGGACACGGGTCTTTGACTTTCTAGCTTCCAGAACTATGAGAAAATAAATTTTCTGTTGTTTAAGCCACCCAGTCTATGGAATTCTTTTACGGTAGTCCTAGATGATGACTACAGTCTGCTGTTGTCAATACTTGAAGACTAATGTGAGGCGTCCTCAAGAACCGAGATGATGGAAACAAGACTATGTCTATGGCAGCAACACTGGACTGAAACAACATCAGCAATGTCAATGACATAGTTATTCTATTTATTTGACAGGCACGACTAGGTACTTTACAAGTGCTAAATCCTGTAATCATTCCAAAGCTCTATTAATGAGTTTCTTTATTTGTGCCTTTTAAATATAGTCACAGAGTCTCAGAGTGGTGTAGTAATACTCAAGCTCACTTGAAGATGACGTGGAGATCACTTGATTCAAATCTGGGCTGTCTAACCCCAAATCTCAAACGTTTAACCTTGTTCGCACTGCCACTGAATTGAGTGCACTTAAAACCGACGGAAAAAGTGTGACTGTCAGAAGAGTAATTAGTCAGCAATAAAGCATAGAAAATGAAAATTATAGACACAAAAGCTGGCATAATTCATCTTGGGGCTTCTGAGAGATTAATCCACTCTTGATGTTTCTCAAATCAGTTTCCAAAACTGCAAAGTGGAAAAGTAGATTTGGGTTTATAATTAACAAGAGTGAGCCTGCCTTCTATTCCATCTTACTTACATTCATTTTGTGTCTTCACAAAGATCTCTTTATGATCAAAAATTTGTTTTGAACTTCAGGATTGTCCATAGCTGGAAGCAATGTTGAGAAAATAGTAAGTACTCAGATTTGGGCTGAATCCCATTAATCTGACAGCTCACAACATCAGGTCTATTGTAGGGCTTCTGGGATTGCCTTGGTTATCGCTCATCGCTCTTCTTGCCTCCTGTAGTCTGGCCCGATAATGTCAAAACTTACTATTCTATACTGAATATTTCCTGGGTCTCTGTAGGCGAACCGCAGGTAAGAAACAAGCAATTTTTGTCCGCAAGACCTTTTTTTAAAATAATTAATTAATTAATTAATTAATTTTTGGCTGCGTTGGGTCTTTGTTACTGTGCATGGACTTCCTCTATTTGTGCCAAGCGGGGGCTACTCTTCGTTGCGGTGCGCGGGCTTCTCATTGCAGTGACTTCTCTTGTTGCAGAGCACAGGCTCTAGGCACGCTGGCTTCAGTAGTTGTGGGACTCGGGCTCAGTAGTTGTGGCTTGTGGACTTTAGAGCACAGGCTCAGTAGCTGCGGCGCATGGGCTTAGTTGCTCTGCAGCATGTGGGATCTTCCCGGACCAGGGCTCAAACATATAGATTCCATATATATGTGTTAGCATACGGTATTTGTTTTTCTCTTTCTGACTTACTTCACTCTGTATGACAGACTCTAACTCCATCCACCTCATTACAAATACCTCCATTTCATTTCTTTTTATGGCTGAGTAATATTCCATTATATATATGTGCCACATCTTCTTTATCCATTCATCCGATGATGGACACTTAGGTTGCTTCCATGTCCTGACTATTATGAATAGTGCTGCAATGAACATTGTGGTACATGACTATTTTTTAATTATGGTTTTCTCAGGGTATATGCCCAGTAGTGGGATTGCTGGGTCATATGGTAGTTCTATTTTTAGTTTTTTGAGGAACCTCCATAGCGTTCTCCATAGTGGCTGTATCAATTTACATTCCCACCAACAGTGCAAGAGGATTCCCTTTTCTCCACACCCTCTTCAGCATTTATTGTTTGTTGATTTTTTGATGATGGCCATTCTGACCGGTGTGAGGTGATACCTCATTGTAGTTTTGATTTGCATTTCTCTAATGATTAGTATATACAGATTTTTGTTGGATGTTTTCTATAACAGTCATTGTTAATACCTGTCCCATATTCCCTTGGCCCATTTCTAAGTTCATTTACAGTCGCAGTGGACAGTTCCTGTACACACTGACCATTTTCTGCTGGAGGATTTTTCCAGCATGACAGGAGTTGCCCATTTCTCATGTGGGCAGTTCCACTGCTGGGGATGGGAGTCAGTGTCCTCAGAGAGATAATTCTACAACATGAACTCATGATACTTCAGTGAGTCCTGGAGCATTGAGCCTCAGTTTCCTGTGTTGCAACCCACTCATTAATACACCTTTCATTGGGTTTTCTCTCTCGGATATTAGATAAAACACTAGAGATAACACAATGCCTGATACAGACTTTTGGTTTGTTTCTAAAGGAAATCCTAATAAATGTCTCTTAACCGAAGCAACTGCTTTGCTTTGTTGCCATTATTCCTTATATTCTTCTTTGATACACCAAACACACCTTCCTTTTAAGACTGCCCATGAGGGCAGGAACCAAAACTATGTTGTTTGTGTCTGTATCTCCATCATATAACAAAAGACAGTATGTAGTAGGCCCTTAATAAGTATGCTTCAAATGGAAATTATATGTGTGTATGTATGTATGTATGTATTGCACAATTCAGTGGGGTTTTACTATATTCACACAGTTGTGCAACCATTACAATGATCTAATTTTAGGACATTTTCATCACTTTAAAAATAAACCCTCTACCAAACCTCCTTCTTCCAATCCTCTGGCAATCACTGATTTACTTCTCGTCTCTATGGATTTGCCTATTCCGGACATTTAATAAAAATGGAATCAAACACTATGTGGTCTTTTGTGTTTGGCTTCTTTCATGTAGCATAATATTTTCAATGTTTGTGTTGTAGCATATATTAGTACTTCATTTCTTTTCATAGATGAGTAATATTCCCTTGTTTGGATATACCACCTTGTTTATCTCTTCATTGGTCAATGGACATTTGGGCTGGTTCCATTTTTTGGTTATTATGCATAATGCTGCTAAGAATATTCATGTATAAGCAGCTGTATTATTTTACATTCCCATCAGCAATGTATGTAGGTAGGTTCCAATTTTTCTACATTTTCACCATTTGTTGTTGTCTTCATTTTTATTATAGCCTTCCTACTGTCAGATTGAATTTGACTTGAGGGGAATGGTCTTTACAGGACACCTTAGCATTCCTTTTCTCTAGCAATTTGCTCTCTCGTGAGACTTCTCTCATTTTGAAGCAACGAAAGCTTCTGAAAAGCAACTCCATGAAGTAGCTGATATTGTTGACTTTTATGAAGACTCTTATTGTCTTGCAGTCATGGACATTTTCTACTGCAGCCCCTTTTCAAATCTAATAAAACCAGAGGTAGTTCAGCATAGTACATTGTGTAGCTCTGACCCTATCAAGTTGTGTGGCCATAGGAAAGCCCGTTTTTCTCTCTTGACCTCAGGTATCTTATCTGTATATTGAATAAGTCACGTTCAATATCTTTTTTTGGAATGTTGGGAATAAATTCTCTCAAGTTTACTTTTAGTTTAGAAATTCAAAGCAAGATTTTTCTTCCTCCTTCCTCCTTCTTACACCTGCTCCATACCCCTTCCACTTAGAAATTATTCCTCTCGTGTAGCAACTGATTCTAATGGAAATTTCAGAGTCAGCATCCCTCACTCCAGAAGTGGAACCAATTGAAATACTTCTTCCTCGGCAGAGTGATCAGTTCAGGGATAGGTATTATGGCTCAAGCTAGGAAAATTAGAGTCCCTCCTGGGGTCTCTCAGCTGGAGTTATCAGGAAGGATGCCATCTGCTGCTGAGACTACTGTACAAAAGGAATATGATTCTCACACTGCTGGTGGTTATCATGTCCACCACGTGGAAAGTGTCTGTCTTAGAAATGAAGAGAGAGAATGCATCTTTTGAGGTCCCGTATCCATCTGCGCCTGTGCCAGACCAACCCTTGTATTTTTCTGTTTTTTTTTTTTTTTGGTACATAACCAATTTTAAGTTGACTTTCAGTCACTTTTACTAATCAGAAGATTTTTGACTAATATATACACAAACATTTATTGAGTGCCCATGGTAGATACTCTGGAGTAGACAAAGAAATATGAATCCACACTCTCAAAGCATTTACAGGCTGCTTGAATGGCCAAGATTTAGAAATAAGAAAGCCAGCTTTACAACCAAACTTTTTTTTATACAAAGAGAGATGCTTTGGCTTCCCACTTCACTGATCAATGTCTTAATCAGTGTACCATTTCAGAGACTCTTACAGTTTCAAAGCATAGCCTTTCACAGAGTTTTGGCATCTGATAGACTTGAATGTTCTACCACACATTAGCTACATAATTTTGGACATGTTTTCTTAATGTTCAGAGCCTCATTTTTCTCTCATCTATAAAATAGGATAATATTATTGAGTTCATGGGTTGCTTTAAAGATTAAATAAAACAATTCAGATAACAGAGTTCCTGATACCTAATCCATTTTCATAAATTTGCTCCTTTTCTCTGTCTAGAAGCCATCTCCAGTCTTAAAAAATCAAACTAATTCAAAATTTGCCTTTGAAAAATACATTTAAATGGGAGAAAGCTTTTTTGAAAGCGGTATAAAATAGTTCTTCATAAACATCTTAAAGTAATAACCATTTATTTGGGATAATGAATTCGCAAACACATTTAAACAACATAATTTAATGATTAGCCCAGGTGTTGGCACAGTTTAAGAAAACTAGCAGTCAGAGATTGATATTCACCAAACATAACTATTCCTCATACAGAATGAAGAGGATAATTAGAAACTTAAACAACCAATATTTATTTACTATGAATTATTTTTCCTGAAAAGCATGGATTTTCTGATTATGAGTTGTAACAATCTCCATACCACATTGGTAACATAACCAACAAATCTATTTGTCATTGACCCCAGGACTGGTTAGAACATAAATAAGGAATGAAAATAATGTAGTAACCTAAAGGTTATCCTGGTGAATCACCCCCATATTGTTATTATTGTTTAATGGGAACACATGATAAATTAATGTCATGTTAATGGGTAATCAGTTTATCTTCTATCGACCCAGGGCATGTATAAAGTGTTCATTTGACCTTAAGTTGCATTCCTAGTTTTTCCAAACCTCAGTTACTCTTAGTTGCCCTTGCTCTATGGGCTTGACCCTAACTACAGGGTGACCAAAATTTGCTGAAGCAGTAAAAAGCAATTGAAAATATTTACAATTATTTCCTGAAAATAATTATTCATTAGTGTACATGTATAAATGAAAAATCTGAAATGGGCTGAGTGGTGCTATTCCGGTCTAAAACAATGGCAACTTTGCTTATAGAACAATCATCCTTTGAATCAATTATTTTTCTGATTACATTATATTCATAAAGAAATGAATATAGTGCCCTTTAGAAATACAATATAGTTATAAAAAAAAAAAAAAGCCCACCCTCTCCCTGTACATTTTAATGATTAGCAAAGCTATCTCATGGTTTGGATGGAAGCCCAGGAAATGATCCAAATGGGATTATGTTTTCTTAATCTATTAGGATAATGTACAACTTGCTTCCATTCTCCACCCTACCCCATCTAACTTGGCAAGTATTGTTAGAAAACCCTGAAGTAGTGGTATTCCAGAGACAGACTCACATACAGTTTATCATCTCCAGACACTGTGTCTGTCATAGCCTGCAATCTTAAGAAGAAAGTATTGCTGACTAGAAGAGAATTCATGTCTTTTAGAATTTGATTGATTATAGGCACCCAGTTAATAGTCAGTGTGATCAGCATTATGCAGACATATAAGGGTCATGGCCTTCATTGGGCTGGCACGTACACACACACACACTTTAAAAAGCAACAACAGGTATTGAGTTTCAAATTCATAATCACAATGCAGAAAAATCAAAGGTGACTTAGAGGAGTCATTGTTTCTAAGCACCTGTTCTTAATCTGCATGCTTAACCCAATAAGCATAAACACCAGAGAGGAGAGATATGCTGGTTGACAGTCATCAGGAGGACCAAGGAAGGCAACCATCTGAGCCACTTTCAGAACTAAAGAGACCCGGAAGAAAATCTGGCAAGTCCTGCTCAGAGGAGACATCGACACATTGCTCTCTGCTAAGATGATTTTGCCTAGACATGATCATGACCATTGAGAGACTCAGGGATAAGGGAAAAGGTGCCAGTCACAGCAGAGAAAGGGGATACTACTCCTCCTTTTCCCTACAGATGCTTATGGTTCCCAATGGGCATTGCAGATTTCTGGGAGATGATGCCACAAGCTAGGAAGACATCTTTATTTGGTACCTCAGTTGGAACAGGCTGCTGAGGCCACCTGGAGAGAAAGCCCCATCTGCAGATCTTCCACACCAGTGGAACTCAGTGAGCCAAGCATTTGACTGCCAGAAATACAAGGAATCCAGGAGGGAGAGACCTTTTAGCCACTCTTGTGCCATTTTAGACCTTTGTGGGTCCTTTGAGAAACTGTGATACTATGGGTAATTGACATCAACTATAGGGCTGTTAATTATGCTTTATCTTAGTTTAGTTTATCTTATGAAATACTTCGGTCAGATAATTGGCAGGCATAAACATTTGACTGTCCAGTAGGACCTTTATTACCTGTTTTCTAGTGGGACTTAAAATGGAGAATCTATTACCCATGCCCCATCCCTGAGGGAATAAAAACAACTGTGTCTTTTATTATAGGCAAGTCATAGTTGAATTATGCTCAAATAGAATCTTGTTTTGTCTACTAACTTTGTGCATATAACAGTAGGTCCAAAGAATAAGATGGGGTTATGGAAGAAGAGGCCATTTTCCCTTTTATGTTAAACACTTCTGTCTTTTATTTATTTAAAATAAGAAAGCATTAGCTTGGATTAAGATTTTTAAATTAAGAAATGGATAAAAATTAGCCCTACTGCAGGAATGAGAGTTTTTCCTTACCTGTGATGTAGAAGCCCTGCAAGAGTGGATCTCTGGGGCCTGGTTCCATGTATATAGGCTAAACGTAGTAAGCCTACTGAATTTTAGTAAAGAGGAACTATTTGGAATGTGCTGAAGGAAAGTGACTTGGGGATCAACTTGGCATGTATTCATTTATTCAGATAAAAATTTATAGAGCATCTATTCTGTGCCTGGTCCCACACTGGCAATGGGTTCTAGTGGAAAATAAGATAAAATTCCTACCCCCATGTAGCTTACAATCAGCAGATTAGCAAATGTGCATTGAGCACATCTCATGTGCCAAGCAACGAGATGTTCTGGGCGTGGTGTGCAGATGAAGAGAAAATGTCCTATCATCAATGAGCTTACAGTTTAATGGTGAAGTTGGATCAAAGCATTAATTCCAGGCTGTGTGTGATGAGGACTATAATAGAGTCAAGGACTGGAGCACACAAAATTCTTTTAATCCGTTCTTTGTATTAACCTTTTATTTTTGGAGAGCTTTCCTCTGGGAAACATTGGTTTTATAAATATTAATTCCATCAGAAAGGAGCTGTAGAAAGTAGTGGACAGACGTTTCGACTTTAGCTTTTGTCTTGATTGAGGTGTAGCTCCACTGTGTTTATGCAATACTTAACTTCCCTGTGAATAGGATTCCTGAGTTCTCCTTTTGTCTATGAACATGCAAACAGAGCTTACCTGTGCTGGCTTTGCATGAGCTAGTGATTGCCAGCTGCTGAGACCCTCTGAATGAATGGGAGGTAGCTGGGAGGACAAGGCAATATATATATATATATTTTCAAACATCTTTATTGAAGTATAATTGCTTTACAATGGTGTGTTACTTTCTGCTTTATAACAAAGTGAATCAGTTATACATATACATATATTCCCATATCTCTTCCCTCTTGCATCTCCCTCCCTCCCCCCCTCCCTATCCCACCCCTCTAGGTGGTCACAAAACACCGAGTTGATCTCCCTGTGCTATGCGGCTGCTTCCCACTAGCTATCTATTTTACATTTGGTAGTGTATATATGTCCACGACACTCTCTCACCCTGTCACATCTCACCCCTCCCCCTCCCCATATCCTCAAGTCCATTCTCTAGTAGGTCTGTGTCTTTATTCCCGTCTTGCCACTAGGTTCTTCATGACCTTTTTTTTTTTCCTTAGATTCCATATATATGTGTTAGCATACTGTATTTGTTTTTCTCTTTCTGACTTACTTCACTCTGTATGACAGACTCTAACTCCATCCACCTCATTAGAAATACCTCCATTTCATTTCTTTTTATGGCTGAGTAATATTCCATTATATATATATGTGTCACATCTTCTTTATCCATTCATCCGATGATGGACACTTAGGTTGCTTCCATGTCCTGGCTATTGTAAATAGAGCTGCAATGAACATTTTGGTACATGACTCTTATTTTTTTTTTTTAATTTTTTGATTTTATTTATTTATTTATTTTTGTCTGTGTTGGGTCTTCGTTTCTGTGCGAGGGCTTTCTCTAGTTGCGGCAAGCGGGGGCCACTCTTCATCGCAGTGTGCGGGCCTTTCACTATCGCGGCCTCTCTTGTTGCGGAGTACAGGCTCAGTAATTGTGGCTCACGGGTCCAGTTGCTCCATGGCATGTGGGATCTTCCCAGACCAGGACTTGAACCCGTGTCCCCTGCATTGGCAGGCGGATTCTCAACCACTGCGCCACCAGGGAAGCCCCCTCTTTTTGAATTATGGTTTTATCAGGGTATATGCCCAGTAGTGGGATTGCTGGGTCGTATGGTAGTTCTATTTTTAGTTTTTTAAGGAACCTCCATAATGTTCTCCATAGTGGCTGTATCAATTTACATTCCCACCAACAGTGCAAGAGTGTTCCCTTTTCTCCACACCCTCTCCAGCATTTATTGTTTCTAGATTTTTTAATGATGGCCATTCTGACTGGTGTGAGATGATACCTCATTGTAGTTTTGATTTGCATTTCTCTAATGATTAATGATGTTGAGCATTCTTTCATGTGACTGTTGGCAATCTGTATATCTTCTCTGGAGAAATGTCTATTTAGGTCTTCTGCCCATTTTTGGATTCGGTTGTTTGTTTTTTTGTTATTGAGCTGCATGAGCTGCTTGTAAAACTTGGAGATTAATCCTTTGTCAGTTGCTTCATTTGCAAATATTTTCTCCCATTCTGAGGGTTGTCTTTTGGTCTTGTTTATAGTTTCCTTTGCTGTGCAAAAGCTTTTAAGTTTCATGAGGTCCCATTTGTTTATTTGTGTTTTTATCTCCATTTCTCTAGGGGCTGGGTCAAAAAGGATCTTGCTGTGATTTATGTCCAAAGTGTTCTTCCTATGTTTTCCTCTAAGAGTTTGATAGTGTCTGGCCTTACACTTAGGTCTTTAATCCATTTTGAGTTTATTTTTGTGTATGGTTTCAGGGAGTGTTCTAATTTCATACTTTTACATGTACCTGTCCAATTTTCCCAGCACCACTTATTGAAGAGGCTGTCTTTTCTCCACTGTGTATGCTTGCCTCCTTTATCAAAGATAAGGTGACCATATGTGCGTGGGTTTATCTCTGGGCCTTCTATCCTGTTCCATTGATCTATATTTCTGTTTTTGTGCCAGTACCAAACTGTAGCAAACTGTCTTGATTACTGTAGCTTTGTAATATAATCTGAAGTCAGGGAGCCTGATTCTTCCAGCTCCATTTTTCGTTCTCAAGATTGCTTTGGCTATTCGGGGTCTTTTGTGTTTCCATACAAATTGTGAAATTTTTTGTTCTAGTTCTGTGAAAAATGCCAGTGGTAGTTTGATAGGGATTGCATTGAATCTGTAGATTGCTTTGGGTAGTATCATCATTTTCACAATGTTGATTCTTCCAATCCAAGAACATGGTATATCTCTCCATCTATTTGTATCATCTTTAATTTCTTTCATCAGTGTCCTATAATTTTCTGCATACAGGTCTTTTGTCTCTTTAGGTAGGTTTATTCCTAGATATTTTATTCTTTTTGTTGCAATGGTAAACGGGAGTGTTTTCTTAATTTCACTTGCAGATTTTTCATCATTAGTATATAGGAATGCAAGAGATTTCTGTGCATTAATTTTGTATCCTGCTACTTTACCAAATTCATTGATTAGCTCTAGGAGTTTTCTGGTAGCATCTTTAGGATTCTCTATGTATAGTATCATGTCATCTGCAAACAGTGACAGCTTTACTTCTTTTCCGATTTGGATTCCTTTTATTTCTTTTTCTTCTCTCCTTGCTGTGGCTAACACTTCCAAAACTATGTTGAATAATAGTGGTGAGAGTGGGCAACCTTGTCTTGTTCCTGATCTTAGTGGAAATGGTTTCAGTATTTCACCATTGAGGACAATGTTGGCTGTGGGTTTGTCATATATGGCCTTTATTATGTTGAGGAAAGTTCCCTCTATGCCTACTTTCTGCAGGGCTTTTATCATAAATGGGTGTTGAATTTTGTCGAAAGCTTTCTCTGCATCTATTGAGATGATCATATGGTTTTTCTCCTTCAATTTGTTAATATGATGTATCACGTTGATTGATTTGCATATATTGAAGAATCCTTGCATACCTGGAATAAACCCCACTTGATCATGGTGTATAACCCTTTTAATGTGCTGTTGGATTCTGTTTGCGAGTATTTTGTTGAGGATTTTTGCATCTATGTTCATCAGTGATATTGGCCTATAGTTTTCTTTCTTTGTGACATCTTTGTCTGGTTTTGGTATCAGGGTGATGGTGGCCTCGTAGAATGAGTTGGGGAGTGTTCCTCCCTCTGCAATATTTTGGAAGAGTTTGAGAAGGATAGGTGTTAGCTCTTCTCTAAATGTTTGATAGAATTCGCCTGTGAAGCCATCTGGTCCTGGGCTTTTGTATGTTGGAAGGTTTTTAATCACAGTTTCAATTTCAGTGCTTGGGATTGGTCTGTTCATATTTTCTATTTCTTCTTGGTTTAGTCTCGGCAGGTTGTGCATTTCTAAGAATCTGTCCATTTCTTCCCGGTTGTCCATTTTACTGGCATAGAGTTGCTTGTAATAATCTTTCATGATCGTTTGTATTTCTGCAGTGTCAGTGGTTACTTCTCCTTTTTCATTTCTAATTCTACTGATTTGAGTCTTCTCCCTTTTTCTCTTGATGAATCTGGCTAATGGTTTATCAATTTTGTTTATCTTCTCAAAGAACCAGCTTTTAGTTTCATTGATTTTTGCTATTGTTTCCTTCATTTCTTTTTCATTTATTTCTGATCTGATCTTTATGATTTCTTTCCTTCTGCTAGCTTTGGGGTTTTTTGTTCTTCTTTCTCTAATTGCTTTAGGTGCAAGGTTAGGTTGTTTATTCAAGATGTTTCCTGTTTCTTGAGGTAGGCCTGTATTGCTATAAACTTCCCTCTTAGCACTGCTTTTGCTGCATCCCATAGGTTTTGGGTCGTCGTGTTTCCATTGTCATTTGTTTCTAGGTATTTTTTGATTTCCTCTTTGATTTCTTCAGTGATCACTTCGTTATTAAGTAGTGTATTGTGTAGCCTCCATGTGTTTGTATTTTTTACAGATCTTTTCCTGTAATTGATGTCTAGTCTTATAGCGTTGGGGTCGGAAAAGATACTTGGTACGATTTCAATTTTCTTAAATTTACCAAGGCTTGATTTGTGACCCAAGATATGATCTATACTGGAGAATGTTCCATGAGCACTTGAGAAAAATGTGTATTCTGTTGTTTTGGGGTGGAATGTCCTATAAATATCAATTGTTTAATGTATCATTTAAAGCTTGTGTTTCCTTATTTATTTTCATTTTGGATGATCTGTCCGTTGGTGAAAGTGGGGTGTTAAAGTCCCCTACTATGATTGTGTTGCTGTCGATTTCCCCTTTTATGGCTGTTAGTATTTGCCTTATGTATTGAGGTGCTCCTATGTTGGGTGCATAAATATTTACAATTGTTATGCCTTCCTCTTGGATCAATCCCTTGATCATTATATAGTGTCCTTCTTTGTCTCTTGTAATAGTCTTTATTTTAAAGTCTATTGTCTGATATGAGAATTGCTACTCCAGCTTTCTTTTGATTTCCATTTGCATGGAATGTCTTTTTCCATCCCTTCACTTTCAGTCTGTATGTGTCTCTAGGTCTGAAGTGGGTCTCTTGTAGACAGCATATATATGGGTCTTTTTTTTTATCCATTCAGCCAGTCTGTGTCTTTTGGTGGGAGCATTTAATCCATTTACATTTAAGGTAATTATTGATATGTATGTTCCTATTCCCATTTTCTTAAATATTTTGGGTGTGTTATTGTAGGTGTTTTCCTTCTCTTGTGTTTCTTGCCTAGAGAAGTTCCTTTAACATTTGTTGTAAAGCTGGTTTGGTGGTGCTGAACTCTCTCAGCTTTTGCTTGTCTGTAAATGTTTTAATTTCTCCATCAAATCTGAATTGAGATCCTTGCTGGGTAGAGTAACCTTGGTTGTAGGTTTTTCTCCTTCATGACTTTAAGTATATCCTGCCACTCCCTTCTGGCTTGCAGAGTTTCTGCTGAAAGATCAGCTGTTAACCTTATGGGGATTCCCTTGTGTGTTATTTGTTGTTTTTCCCTTGCTGCTTTTAATATGTTTTCTTTATATTTAATTTTTGATAGTTTGATTAATACGTGTCTTGGCGTGTTTCTCCTTGGATTTATCCTGTATGGGACTCTCTGTGCTTCCAGGACTTGATTAACTATTTCCTTTCCCATATTAGGGAAATTTTCAACTATAATCTCTTCAAATATTTTCTCAGTCCCTTTCTTTTTCTCCTCTTCTTCTGGGACCCCTATAATTCGAATGTTGGTGCGTTTAATGTTGTCCCAGAGGTCTCTGAGACTGTCCTCAGTTCTTTTCATTCTTTTTTCTTTATTCTGCTCTGCAGTAGTTATTTCCACTATTTTATCTTCCAGGTCACTTATCCGTTCTTCTGCCTCAGTTATTCTGCTATTGATCCCATCTAGAGTATTTTTAATTTCATTTATTGTGTTTTTCATTGCTGCTTGGTTCCTCTTTAGTTCTTCTACGTCCTTGTTAAATGTTTCTTGCATTTTTTCTATTCTATTTCCAAGATTTTGAATCATCTTTACTATCATTATTCTGAATTCTTTTTCAGGTAGACTGCCTATTTCCTCTTCATTTGTTAGGTCTGGTGTGTTTTGACCCTGCTCCTTCACCTGCTGTGTTTTTTTTTGTCTTCTCAGTTTGCTTATCTTACTGTGTTTGGGGTCTCCTTTTCACAGGCTGCAGGTTCGTACTTCCTGTTGTTTTTGGTGTCTGCCCCCAGTGGCTAAGGTTGGTTCAGTGGATTGTGTAGGCTTCCTGGTGGAGGGGACTAGTGCCTGTGTTCTGGTGGATGAGGTTGGATCTTGTCTTTCTGGTGGGCACGTCCACATCTGGTGGTGTGTTTTGGGGTGTCTGTGGCCTTATTATGATTTTAGGCAGTCTCTCTGCTAATGGATGGGGCTGTGTTCCTGTCTTGCTAGTTGTTTGGCATAGGGTGTCCAGCACTGTAGCTTGCTAGTCGTTGAGTGAAGCTGGGTCTTGATGTTGAGATGGAGATCTCTGAGAGATTTTCACCATTTGGTATTACGTGGAGCTGGAAGGTCTCTTGTGGACCAGTGTCCTGAAGTTGGCTCTCCCACCTCAGAGGCACAGCCCTGATGCCTGGCTGGAGCACCAAGAGCCTTTCCTCCACACGGCTCAGAATAAAAGGGAGAAAAAATAGAAAGAAAGAAAGAAAGAGGAAAAAATAAAATAAAGCTATTATAATAAAAAATAAGAAAAAAAATTATTAAGAATAAATTTATTAAGAAAATTTTTTTAATTTTAAAAAATAGATTTATTAATTTTTATAATAAAAAATAAGAAAAAAATTTATTAACAAAATTTTTTAATTTTTTAAAATAAAAAATATGAAAAAACTTTTTTGAAAATATATTTTTTTAATTTTTAGAAATAGAAAATAAGGAAAAAATTATTAAGAAAACATTTATTAGGAAAAAAAAATTTTTTTAAGTAAAAAAAAAAAACAAAAAAAAAAACGGATGGACCTAACCCTAGGACTAATGGTGAAAGCAAAGCTATACAGACAAAATCTCACCCAGAAGCATACACATATACACTCACAAAAAAAACGAAAAGGGGAAAAAGTAATATATCCTGCTCCAAAAGTCCACCTCCTGAATTCGGGATGATTCGTTGTCTATTCAGGTATTCAACAGATGCAGGCACATCAAGTTGTTTGTGGAGCTTTAATCCGCTGCTTCTGAGGCTGCTGGGAGAGATTTCCCTTTCTCTTCTTTGTCCGCACAGCTCCCGAGGTTCAGCTTTGGACTTGGACCCGTCTCTGCGTGTAGGTCGCCTGAGGGCGTCTGTTCCCACCCAGACAGGACAGGGTTAAAGGCGCAGCTGCTTCGGGGGCTCTGGCTCACTCAGGCGTTGGGGGGGGGGGAGGCGTACGGAGGAGGCGGGGCGAGCCTGCGGCGGCAGAGGCGTCGTGACGTTGCAGCAGCCTGAGGCGCGCCGTGCGTTCTCCCGGGGAAGTTGTCCCCGGATCACGGGAGCCTGGCAGTGGCAGGCTGCACAGGCTCCCGGGAGGGGTGGTGTGGAGAGTGACCTGTGCTCGCACACAGGCTTCTTGGTGGCGGCAGCAGCGGCCTTAGTGTCTCATGCCCGTCTCTGGGGTCCATGCTGATCGCCGCGGCTCGCGCCCGTCTCTGGAGCTCGATTAGGCGGCGCTCTGAATCCCCTCTCCTCGTGCACTAGGAAACAAAGAGGTAAGAAAAAGTCTCTTGCCTCTTCGGCAGCTGCAGACTTTTTCCCGGACTCCCTCCTGGCCAGCTGTGCTGCGCTAACCCCTTCAGGCTGTGTTCACGCCGCCAACCCCAGTCCTCTCCCTGCGATCCGACCGAAGCCCGAGCCTCAGCTCCCAGCCCCGCCCGACCCGGCGGGGGAGCAGACAAGCCTCTCGGGCTGGTGAGTGCTGCTCGGCGTTGAGCGTCTGTGCGGGAATCTCTCCGCTTTGCCCTCCGCACCTCTGTGGCTGCGCTCTCCTCCGCGGCTCCGAAGCTTCCCCCCTCTCTGCCACCTGCAGTCTCCGCCCGCGAAGGGGCTCCTAGTGTGTGGAAACCTTTCCTCCTTCACGGCTCCCTCCCACTGGTGCAGGTCCCATCCCTATTCTTTTGTCTCTGTTATTTCTTTTTTCTTTTGCCCTACCCAGGTACGTGGGGAGTTTCTTGCCTTTTGGGAGGTCTGACGTCTTCTGCCAGCGTTCAGTGGGTGTTCTGTAGGAGCAGTTCCACGTGTAGATGTATTTCTACTGTATCTGTGGGAAGGAAGGTGGTCTCCACGTCTTACTCTTCCGCCATCTTGCCCAGACCCCCCGACAAGGCAATATTACAGCTCATTGAGATTTGAGGCTCCTGCACTGCCTCTAGGACTCATGGTCTGAAGCCACTGCTTATATACCAACTCTTCTCGTTCTGCCCACTACCCACAAGGCTATGACCAACAATTCCTTGAATGTCACTGGAATGACATTTCTGGAATCAATTCATTTATTTATTGAATTTCTCTAGTGCAAAGAAGCAGGTTAATAGCAAGTCTTGAGCCTTTGTACAAAATAAAGGAAGCTATAATGGAGCTAAAAGTTTCTGACATCATTACCAGTTACATTTTCCATTTGTTACTTCATTAAATTTTGCAATATGTCTGGAAATATAAGTAGCTACTAAGCCAGATATTTAGGAGTCCAGAGGTGAGGTTGTTTAAATTATTACTCTATGAGGGGTGATTTGTGCTTTCAAATATGTGTTTGTTCTTTAGATCCTTAACCTTTAGCCAATTCCATGTTTGTCATGATTTATTTTCTATATGTTTTTGACCTTCTTTTGGCAGATGGCTTCCACGTTATCTTTGTCGAGAATGATTCTGACACTGGCTAGAGAGATATAATTGTGTTCTGTTTATGCAATATAGAAAGCCAGAGCACTTTTTTAAAGCTGTCTTCATATATCATTGTCAGTATTTTGAACCACTAAATTGTTATTAAAAATTCAGAGACAATAATCCATTTAGAGAATACCATGAGAGAAGCAAATACTATAATGACTGATTGACATTTCAGGAATAACATCATTCAAGACATGCTAATTTCCCTATGACCCATTTCCTTGGATAAGTGTCCCTTGTATAAATAAGTTTGGTTTCCAACCCCTTCCCAGCATTTGCTTTTGATGAGGGAGTCTTGATATTAAAAAAGAAAATCATCTGAAATGAAATTTGCTTGTGTTCTGTATGGTTCTACAGCCAAAAAATAAAAACATAGCCTGCTTCACGGCTAGAATAAATGGCTTTCTTTACCAGCAAAGAGTTTTATATCACATGGTTTCCACTATTTTTCAAGAAACAAAATGCTATAAGCACCTAAATTGGCTTGTGCACTATTTCAGGAGTAATGATCTCTGATAGGAATGTACTAGATAGAGAGTCAGGAGATGGGAGAGTTTGGGTCCCAGTTCTGCCAGGATAAAGCTGTCAACTTGACCTTGAACAGAGGATTTAATTTCTCATAGCTATAGTCAAATTTGGGGTTTTGTTTCTTTGTCATTTCTGTTTTTTAATCAAGCATGTTTGGGTGTGATCTAGCTCTAGTAGGCTATGATGTGGTGCCCAGGAAAAACCATAAGAGAATGTCACACAGATACCCTTTCTCTGTATTCTTCATGGAAAGATACCTACTTTTTTTTTTTTTTAGTCAAGAGTGGGAAATTGGCCTTCCAATTCCATGATTTTCAAGTATCTTCATCCTATGAACCATTTTGACAGGACAAAAGCCTTGCAGATGATTTATCCTGTAACTTTCTCTTGTTACTACAAAAGAAAAGAAAAAATAAATGGGTTTGTTAATGGAAAATATGTTGCTTTTTTAATCAGATGCTAATGAGAATGATCATAAGCAAACTGCTAATGTTTTTTATTTTTTTGTACCCTAAAGCATAGATTCCAGTATCATAAGAGGATTGATAGCAATAATTTGCATTTAAATAATGTCCAAGTTTATAAAACACATGCATTTAAAAAAAAACTCATTTGACCCTCACAAAACAGAGTATTATCTTTTCTGTTTGATAGATGAGAAAATTGAAGCTGGGTTATGAGAGGTAGAGCCAGATCACAATTTTTGTCTTCCATTTTTAATTCAGCTTGCTTTTCCACCATCTCATAGCAGGGTAACATAAACCATGAAGTTCTGAGTGTCTCCAACATTATTTTGGAGTACTGTGATGACACTTACTCTTCCTAATAAAGTGTGTATTTGAAAAAGAACCACTGAGAGAGGACAATATTACACTGGAGTGATCAGTATGGTGATAAAGAGCACCTAATATTTGTACAGAAATATACAGTTTGCTTATTTCAGGGGATCCTTGAACCAACAATCTGACATGGATTCTGTTATTCTTTGGTTACAGGTGTGGAAACCTGTGATAAAAGGCTGAATGCATGCCTTGCCCAACTGGCATATGGCAGAGCTCAGACTCAGCCCAGGCTGTCTGTGATATCTATGTGATCCAACACTACATAGGTTTAGACACCACTGGGGGACACAGTTGGTTGTCCTTAACGATTAGAATTTTTCAAAGCACAACACGATTAGCTCTTAACCAGTAATTATTCTTTCATAGAGGAGAGGGAGATACATAAGAGGCAGGCAATATAAAATACTGGTTAAAAGTATGGACTCTGGAATGAGATCAAATTCCACTTCTTGCTGACCTATTAATGTTAGGATAATGGATAAATAGTACTCACGTGTATTCTTTAAGAACTCCTTTAAGGAGGGGGCCGAGGTCTCTCTAGAACGGGCTTCCTTTCTTCTCTCCTACCTAACTGTGATGGAATTAAATTCTGATCCTAGCACTTGGTCTACTCTTTGACTCTGCAATGAAATGCATTTCTCCTTTACAGAGTTGTCAAAGCAAAAGTCACAACCATTTGTCACTTAAACAAGCATCTTTTGTTTAAACATCTGGAATATATTAATATCAGAAATGAGAAAGTATCAGTTTTGGGGTCTGCCCTCTCTTCCACCACGATTATTGTGACTCAGTCAAAATTAGTGCAGAATCTGACTTCCAGAGTGCCGCTAAAGGGGACTCAAGAACCGAGACGGTGATAGGCTGAATAGACATGTATAGACCCTAAATATATGTTTTGAGTCATTTTTCTGTGTACTGCATAATTAAACGGCTCCCATTCAAGAGGGCAAATGAATTACTGATTGGTCTTGTTACCTGCTAGCAAGTAACAAGAGAGATGTGTAGACAGCAGAGAATTTGGCTGGGATTGGCTGCTTCATTTGCAATATTGGTTGATATCAAGAGAGAATATGGCAAAAGGGAAGTTAAGATGTGTCCAAAAGGACAGAATGGATTTAGAAGCATGATACATACTTCTTGTTTGTCATTTCCTAAGTCATTTCCCAAGATACCTTGGCTAAAATCCAAAATTACTTTCTTGTTTTAAACCCCAATGTACTAGGGTGAGGGGCAGGAAGTTAACGATGATACTGCACTAGTTTTTGTACAGATGGATGTGTATGCAATTGCAGTACATTTGACATGCATTAGTAGACTACTACGTATATTCACAGGTGTGTGAGAGTTAAATGAGACATCACCTCTAATTTCTTAAATATTGTACATAGTGCTGGAAACTACTTTTTCTAATAATAATAACAATAAAAGTGTATCAGTAATTATTATTGTTCAGAAATTGAGACCTACAGAAAAGAGCTAGGAAAATGCAATGCCTGGAGTTGGACTAAAGAAAAGAAAGGTGAAGGAGGCTGCCTTTGGCTACTTTGAATTCTGGTCCCAGTTAGGTCTGAGGTCTGGGTTCTCTCCTTGACTGCCACAGTTAGGCTTTGTGATTTAATGCTTGTGTGGTTTCACGGCCTCGCATGGAAACCAGAACAATATCTCCTCCCACTAAATGCCAGGAGGATCTGCTGAATGAGAAACATGCAGTGAGGCTGGAGCTGAAGCCTGGCAATACAAACTGTGGTCTCTGGCATTATGAATACTCAAAACGCAGAACCGAAAATCAGATGCTTTCTGGGCATTGGAATCAAAAGCAATAGTCTTATCATTGACTTCCATCACCTCTTTAGCCAGAACCTCAATGTTTCCTATCAGTGGCCTAGAGATAAACCTCTTGGTCCTGGGAACCAATGGTCCTTTTCTAATGGGCCATCAACACAAAGGAATGCTTGTCATTTTGGAGACTGCAGTGAAGGTTCACCGATAAATGTTTGTTAGCATTTTATGAAGAGAGTTACAGAAATGGAAAGTACTCATAAAAATGTCCTCCTCCAAAGAACAGTCCCTGCCTCCAGCTCATTTTTTGATGAGTCTTAGATACAGTAGGTTGTGAAATTCCTATTCAATTAACTTATGAGAGAGCAGAATCCATTCTTTGTAACTTTTCTTTTTCCCATGGAAAAACGTTTTGCAAATCACCATCTGCTCCTCTTGCATCTCTGTGCTTGCTGCTCTTCAATACAACTTTGCCAAATCCAACAGGAGAGCAGAGGTCTCAGAGGTAGGTGTCTGACAAGCGTCACAGAACCAGGACAAATGAAGGTGCTTTCCAATGTGTTCCCACTGGTTCAATGTGTACCACTTGCAAAGATAGCCCTGGTCACCTTCCACTCAAGGTGTCCAAGAATATAATTCTAAAAGATTATTTTTCTTGCCAAAAATACAAACATGTTCAAGATGGAAACTCTTTTTTTTCCCTTTCCCCTAAATCTAACCTAATGAGTGGGGTGATTTCAGAACGGCTGAGGAAAACAAATCAATTCTTTTTGGTTTTTAAAAACTAACAAGAAATGCTGAGTGAGTAAAAGGCATCGAGGCAACATTCAGTAAATGCACCCGCATCAGGAGGAAGGTCAAGTTAGAATTGTGTTTGACTGTTGCAATTTACTAAAAAAATTTAAGTACCATGAGATAAAATATTGTTATGCGTGCATTAGCTCTTGGCTAGATAGCCAGTACTCGTGTACATGGCATAATTTTTATATATAAATGGATGCACTACAAATCAATGCTCTCTAATCTCAGCTGTGCCCTCAGTGCTGCTCAGAAACACTGTTATTCATCTGATTTCCTCTCACACTCCCCCTCAGCGCCATACAAGCCTTTTGTAACTCTGACCTGCTCCACTCCCCAACACCCTCTAGCTGATGGCTCCTTCCCCAGAGATTCCCTTTATTTTCCTCCTTTTCCAAGCAAGACCCTTCATGTGTAGTCTTGGTTTTATCCCTTTCCATCCTTTTGGGGTCATAGAATCCAAAATCTCCTTGTTCAGTCCTCCAGCGTTATGTTTCAGAACTTTGCAAGTTCCTTGTTCTTACTTACTTTTATTTGCAGAAATGTAACTTAGCTAAAATTCTTTGTTTACTGTGCTCCATAGACTTCCTTGCAACTGGGACAATGGTTTTGATGACCTCCATGTGGTGTCTGACCTTGCCTCATGCAGGAACATTCCAGAGCTCCTTGCTTCTCTCCCTCATGCCTTCAGTGACATCTTCTTTGTGGAATTCTCCTCCTCTTTCAAAATATCTTCCCTCACACTTGATATTTCTTCCAGCTCCTGACCATCTCCCTCCTTTCTTTCACTGCTAAACTTCTGATAATTGAATTTTTATATGGACTGCTTTTGCTTTCTCACCTCCCATTTGTATCTCAAGTCCTCCCTTACACTCTGGCAAAAAAACAACCTTCCTTTGGCTTCTGGGGTACTGCATTTTCCTGGGTTTTCTTTCTTTCTGGTGTATTCTTCTCATGCCCTTTATTTTTCTCCCATTCGCTAAAGGTAGGGATTCTGTGTGATTAAATGTTAAGACAACTTGGAGATTTCATTTATTTCTGCATTTTAACTAATGTCCTTATGCCGATGATCCCAAAATATATGTTCCTATCCCATCCTCTCTCCAAAGCTCCGATTACTTATTCTCAATTCCATTGCTAACTTCCACGTGTATGTCCATTAATACTCTGGCTTCATTTTTTGGAAACTCTGCTCATTGTCTCCTCTTCAAAATCCCTCCTCCTCTTACTTTCCCTAACTCTGTTAAAGGCACCATAACAAAATCATCAACAAAATCTTAGCATTATCTTCATTTTCTCCTTTCTCTTGCTACCTTAACCGATCACCATGCTCTGAAGAACCTACTTCTCTCCTGTATCCTGTCCATTCCTTCTGGATCTCCATTCCTACTTCGCCTGCCTTAGTCCAGGCCCTCCTCTTCTCCTACTTATACCACCGGAGTTCTCCTCATTGGTTTCTCTGACTACCAGTATCTCTCCTGCAATTTGTCCCCCGCACTGCTCTTCGAGTTTTCTTTCTCAAACTCAGCTACCATTATCCCAAGTCTCCACGGTTAAGGCTACTCTGTACTCTTCTGCCTAAGGAGTTGAATTTAAAACACGTTTTCTATCATTTCAAGTCTCCTACAACCTGGCCTCAGCCTCAATTCCCTTCTATCTTCCATTACTTCCTTTTACTCCTCTTAGGGTCAGTCTCTTCTTCCCCCTGCAATTTCTATCTGTTGACATTGAACCCATATTTCAAAGACTAGTTCAAGGCTCAACAGACCCTTGTGCAGAGTCTTCTCTGGACACCCTATTAATAATAGCTTCTTCTTTCTCCTTCTAGCTTCTTCTGCAGAGTCTTCTGCAGCCCTTTCCTCTGCCTCACATTACTGTCAGGTGAGTAACTCAAGAGTTTATATTAATCTTGACCCCCTCCAGGTACCTGGACCCTGAGGAGGCACTCACTGCTTCATGGAACAAACTGAACTTGGAGCTGACCGTGATAGAAACAAGAACCTGATGTTTATTATTTTGAAATCATTGTAAAAGAGAAACATTTTCAAAGATTTTATTCAGTTATGTCCAAATAAGGGAACCATTCATTTTTCATGGCTTATAATCAGACAGGTGTAAAATGGCTGTGGAAAGGCAGAGTTGCAAATTAACTATCCACTTAACCTCTGACAAAAGAAAATAATCCGACACCTTTTCAAGAATCTTTCTTTTTTTTCCCCCTTAATCGGGATAATAATGTAAAATTTTGCTGATGTCTTTCAAGGACAGTGTCACATTTATGGCCCTTTGTCACACAGTTTCCTGCAGTTGAGCAGACTGTGGGTCAGTGATAAGCATTGGTAAACAGAGCTCCTCTGAGACGGAGACAGGTTTGTACGTGACGCACCATGATTAAGGAAAAAGCTGGGTGATAACCGGTGGGACAGACATGTAAATTAACATAAAGGAGGAGAGTAGGGTTAATGATTCTGTATGAGAAGAATGAGTAAACATAGATGAGGATTGTATTTCTGGGATCAACAATGTGAAATTAACCGAGACAGCTATATCTTGTCTGATCCCAATTCCAAAGAATTTCCTTGCTGAATTACATAAGTTTGCATTGGATGGATTAATACACACAGAACTTTGAAGAGTTTTCCTCCCTAGGTTCTCAGTTTCTTTGCTAAGAGAGAAAAACAGTCAATATAAACCACTTATTTTAAGATTGCTTTAACAATATTGAGCATAGAGTATCATTTGCTTCCTGTCAAGGCAACACTTCTCAGAGCATTTTTTTCTTGAAGAAATGACAGAAAGAGAAAAGGGAATTGTCCCTCAAATGGGTTTTTGAAGCATTGTAAAAACATGGCAGAGTCAAATATCTACAAAAATGTAATCACTGTAAATGTTGAGAGTGACTGACTTCAAGCTCAGCAACTTGAGAAATAATTCCTTAAATGAGTAGCTTTAAGCCTAAATTAACTTTGAAAATGGTCACTTATTCAGTAGGAAAGTGCTTAGAGCTTTCCTTTAAAAAATTACATGTAGGGCTTCCCTGGTGGCACAGTGGTTAAGAATCCGCCTGCCAATGCAGGGGACGTGGGTTTGAGGCCTGGTCTGGGAAGATCCCACATGCTGCGGAGCAACTAAGCCTGTGCGCCACAACTACTGAGCCTGTGCTCTAGAGCCTGCGAGCCACAACTGCTTAGCCCACGTGCCTAGAGCCCGTATTCCACAAGAGAAGCCACCTCAAATGAGAAGCCCGCGCACCTCAATGAAGAGTAGCCCCCGCTCAGTGCAACTAGAGAAAGCCCGTGTGCATCAATGAAGACCCAACTCAACCAAAAATAAAAACAAATAAAATTTAAAAAAAATTACATGTAAATCATCTGCTTTTTAATGAACTAATTAGACATTCTTAAAAATTGAAGTTTTACTCTCCTTTCCTACTGGTAAACACCAGTCCACAGGAAATCAGAATATTTGCAAGCATCCTGGATTTAAATTAAAAAATACTTAAACTGTGACCTAAGGTAGGTACGGAGGGAAAAGATGTCAGGAAGTGAAAGGCTGGCTGAGTCTGTGGTCCACATTCGAACACCAGGCCATGGTTTTCCTAAAAACTGCCATTCCTAGCAGGGCTTTCAGGAGAAAATAAAAATATCCAGAATACCTGCTCTACAAGAGAAATGGTCTAACTCCCGAGGCCAACCCTAGAAGGGACTCTGGGTCTGAGAGTTGAGTGACATCAGCCCTGGTTGCCAGGTATCAGGCCATGTCTCTCTCCGCTCAGCCCTCCATGGTACCCTTTGAAAATACGGTCCCACTCCTTCTTCTTCCTGCTCTATTCTATTCCTCACTTGCTGCTTATATTTCCTCATCACCAACTTGAAATCAAATTCTGGCCTTCCCTGATTTACTAAAACTGTATTTTAGATCATCCTCAGTGGCCCCCCCGTTACCCACTCCACAGTCTGTTTCCTCAGTTCTCATTCTTCTCCATCTCTCCGCCATATTTGACAAATTAGGTTAGTAGCTAAATTTCTGTTCTAGCTTCTCCCTAATGGTAAAAAAGACAAAAATTTTCATTCTACAAGAAGGTCTTCTTCGTATATTTTAAAGTTTAAAAAAATAAAGCTTCTTTATGTAGTATAATATTATGTATATTGTATATATAGGTACATATATAGGTATGCATAAATTATATATAGGTATACAAAAATTGTATATAGGAATATATGTGAAATGTCAGAAAATACAGTTAAATAGAAGGCTTAGAAGGTGGTCATAATCTTACTCACGTAGAACTATTTTAAATACCTTGATTTATGTCCCTCGTGACATATTTTAAACACCTTGATGTATTTACCTCCTGAGTATTAAAAATGAATGTAAATATATATACATTTAGATCAACAGGATCACATACTGTTCCATGTTCTATAACTTTTAAAATCCTTGACATTTGAATATCTGCCCATGATAACATATATTCACCTACCTTGCAGGTGGCAGCTGTTTTCCTATTAGCTCTCAGATGTCCTCCCCACTGTTCCCCCGCCGTGCCCCGTTCCTCAGGACCAATCCCTATAAACTACATTTCCTCTTCCCAAGAGCTTCCACTTAAGTTAGATCAGTGGGAGGATGCAGGATAGGAAGGTAGAACAGCTTGGATACTTATCTTTGTCTCTCTGCTTGGGTAGACTCTGTGGCAGGACAGGCTACACAATTTCTGGGCCCCAGTGTAAAATGGAAATGTGGGCCTCTTGTTCAAAAATTGTGTAAATGCAAAGATGACAGCAGGGCATTAAACCAAGTGGTCCCCAGGGCCCTGCTGAGTGTGCTGTTCTGTGGGAGTGCACAGATTGCAGGCCAAGAAGCTGGCTCTGATCTCTGGCAGGGGCTTCATCTCTTCTAAGACTCAGGTTCACACCTGATGCCCTTGGCCGCATAGCTCTTTCAATGACTGCCTGCACATACCTCTCTCACTGTCCTTTAGTGCTGTGGGTTGCAGTGATTCCTGTGGTCACAGGTCACTGGGTTGTCCCACTTTCCCTGCTTCCTCTTCTGGCTTTTCCAACACTTCTGTAACTAGTTCTCCCTGGTAAATTTCTTCTACTGAACTACCTGTTTTAACCCTGACTTGTAGCTACATTAGGAACCCGGGCATTGTACTGCCATTTCCTTTATTCTATCCAATACTATTGCTCCAGGCATCACTAATCTATAGCAACTTTCTTTCTGTGAGATTAAACTCAGTCTCAGAACCCTTCTCAACACAGTGTTTGATTGCAGTTGACATAGGACATGAAATCTGTGTGGCCTCCCAGCTATACATCATCCTTTTAAACAACTTCATGCTTTCCACTGTGGCTATGGTATATTTTATTTAACTAACCCCTAACTGGTGACAATTAGTTTAGTTTTCATTTCTCACCAATTCAGAAACACATTGTTTTACATAGGTATTTTTGTTTACTTCTTCAGTTGTCTTCAGGATAATGTCTTTGAGGTGGAATTGCTAGGCCAAAGGGTATGCACGTTTTATATTTTGATGCATATTGCTACTTCAGAATAGCTGTATGACTATTAGTATGTTTAAGTATGAAATATGTCTATAATATGCTAAGATTGATCTTTTTTCCCTTCAAAACAGTTGGGAGTCATAACATTTCCTTCAACAAATCATTTTTGCAATTCTTCTTAAAAACCATCTCCAGATCCAATTTCAAAAACACTTAGAAGTCACCCCTTTATATTCAACTTACAACTTATTTTTAAATGAAAACAGTATTTACTCAGCTTAATCACCTTCTTAGTCTCCAGACTTGCTTTCAATGGACTTTTGATTATTTTTCAGAAGTAAAAATCTATTTTCATGTGTTGAAGTTTTCTCATTTTTGAAGATAGTCAAAACAATAGACTGCTGTCCCTGAAGGCTTGAACAGAAGAGCTGGAAACTCTTTTAAGAAACTGCTGCAGCTTTATTGAAGCTTCTAACTTCCCAAGGTAGCTCCTTTGAGAGGGAGGCAATGCTCATTGAGATGCAAGTTTGGTATATTTGTTTTAAAACTCAGTTGCTTTATATTATGGAGGAAACCTCTTCATTAGTGCAGGTTACCTCTACCTGTAACTCTTCTAACCAAAATCTTTTGTCAAAAGGGCTGTAAAATATTTGTTTAGCTTGATTTCAGCAATATAGCAATGGAACTATCTCGTCTGTTAGTACCTCCATCTTTCACCTGAAATTGTTCTGACTGAAAACAATGTTTTTTTCCTAAGTACACAGTAAATCATGCTGCTTGATTTTAAAAGTTAGGCCACCCTTCAAAGAGTTTTGGGTCTTTCCATTTTGTACACTCTGTCCAAGGTAATTTCTAATTTGCCTTTTGCAAGGAGAGCCTGGAAATGTGCTCTCATAGGACTGAATGTTTTCTCTTTCTTTCCTTCTCAAGAATGTCATGCAGCTTTCAAATGATCACAGAGCAAACAAAAACACCCTCCCTCCTCCCCTCTGGTTAAAATCTGTCACTTTAAGGGCAATGTCTGGTTTCAGTAATATGAAATTCTTTGTTAGCTTTAGAAATGGGAGATCAATGACTTATTCTTATAATCCCTTAACTCTTAAATGGTCTACCAGAAAGCTGGTTTCAAAAATTAAGACCAGGCTTTGCATTTAGATAGAGACTCAAATGAGTCCCTGGGAATGTATGTGCTCCTTTTGGTGCTGTGTTTTCATCCCGTCAGACCAATAAATTCCTACAGGTCTCAGCTCTTTAATTCCCTTTAGGGAGGACTGGGATAAAGAATATCAGCCCATTCTAAAAAATCCTGCTGTTTTTACGACATACAGAAATAGCTACAAGAAGTACCTTAATCATTTTTACTTGCTGGGCCATGTAACATTTTTTTCCTCAAAAGTTAATGATCACTAAGGGCCTGCACACATGCACACAGAACCCTGGCCCTTGGGTCTACCTAAGTCACCTTTGCAGTACAGCCCCCAAATAAAACCACCTAGTTCTCTGAATTTGCACTTCTGCTGTACACTTCATGGTTTATAAGCTTCCATTTCACTTCCTCTGCTTGCCACGTTGCAGCTGTAATATTTCAGCTTCTGAACAAGGAACTTAGCTGGGCCAGATTAATCCAGCTTAAATTTGCACTCATGGTGTAAAATTGATGGAGGTCTGTCTCCATTAATCAGAATCCTCTAGACTATTTGGACTCCTCATTCTTACATCTATACTTTTGTGGATTCTTGTGCTTGGAGTGACCTTCCTTTTCCATTCCATCTAATGAAATTCTTTCTTCCATCAAAGCTCAGACAAGTCTTACCTCCCACCACGAGCCTTCTCCAAGTTTTAAAAGTAGAGCTTTACACTACTCTTTTTCCTTTGAACTCCTATAATATAGAATATATGGTTTTGAACTTATTATTATTATTTGTAATTGTCTTCTAGAAGGGCCTATATACCACTTAAGGGCAGATGGCATTGCACGTCTGCTGGCAGCCCTCCTTCCCAACACTTCCCAACACAGGCAAGCGTAAAACCAAGGTCCTTGGACATTCTCATCATCTTGTTTAGTAATTCATTCTTTATGCAGTAAAAGATGTGAAAATGCAGATCTTATTTGATCTGTTCAAATCTAGGGCTTAATGATGACAGTAATTGTTTTGTCCATTTTCATTGTTTTGATGAGTAGTTACATCAAATGCATGCTATCCTCTTCATAAATTTTATGCACATTATTTGGAACACAAATCTACTCCCTTTCATTGTTTCCAGTTTTCAAAGACTTAAACAAACCGCCTCTTTGGAAAATTTCTACTTCTGTTTTTCTTTTTAGTGTCTTATTCTTTTCTGAGCTCCCCTTTTTTGTTTTCCATTTCTATCATGTTCTCTATTTGTACTCATTCTCAAGAATCTAAAGGATTAAAATAGAATATGTATATGTACTCCAGGCTTCCACCACTTGAAAATATTTTCATCAACAATGTAAATTCAAGTAAATGTAACATTTTTAACAATTAAAATTATTGCTTTCATTTTTCAAAACAGTTAATTTACCTCCAAGTTATTCAAAATTATCTATGAAGATTAAAAGGAAAACCTAAGTTATTAACAAATATCAAAATTCTAAATAAAATTAAGTTAAACTAGTCTAAAATTTTTATTTAAAAAATATATATTTAAAAAAACTCTTTATTACACAGTGTGTGTGTGTGTGTGAAAAAATAAATAAATAAATAAATAAAAAAAAAAAAAAAAAAAAAAAGCTAATTACCCGTAGGCAATGGTTTTGTAGATCTAACACCAAAAGTATAAATAACAAAAGAAAAAAATAGATAAATTGGACTTCATTAAAATGTAAAACTTTTGTGCTGCAAATCAAGAAAGTCAAAAGACAACCCATGGAACTGGAGAATATTTTTTACAAATCATGTATCTAATAAGGGACTGGTATCCAGAATATGTAAAGAACTCTTACAACTCAATAATAAAAAGGCAAATATGTCGATTTTAAAGTGGACAAAGGATTTAAATAGACATTTCTCCAAAGGTATACAAATCCACATTTCCTAGTACAAGAGTGAAATACCGCAATAATAACAATGACTGATAATACTATTAATTTTATGTTAAAAAGCAATTATTAAAATCTTTCAAATAAATAAATAGGGAAAGGGATTGACAATAAAACTGACTACTGGGAGAATGCATTAACTGGATACATTTAAGAAAACCTTTATAATGGTTTATCCCCACCAATGTTATACAGTTTTAATAGTGATTAGATTATACGTAATTCTAATTTTTGCAGAATTGTTCGATGGACATTCAGTCATAACATTAACCAAAATAAGCTTTAAGAATTGTATGTAGGGACTTCCCTGGTGGTCCAGTTGGGTAAGACTCCCGCTCCAAATGAAGGGGGTCCAGGTTCGATCCTTGGTCAGGGAACTAGATCCTGCATGCTGCACCTTAGATCCCACATGCTGCAACTAAGACCAGGCACAGCCAAAATGAATAAATAAATATATATTTAAAAAAAAAAAAAAAAAAAAAAAAAAAAAAAAAAAACTCTTTATTACAGAAAATTTCAAATATACAAAAGTAGACAGAATAATATATGGAACTCCCATATACCTATTATCTAGCTTTGATAATTGATCAGCTCATGACCAATCTTATTTTTTCTCACTTTCTATCCTTCACCTGATATTTTGAAGTAAATCCCACTTGTCATATAATTTGATCTGTAAATAAGTGAATAGTGTCTCTAAAAGATAAGAGATTTTAACATAACCACACTATCACTATCATGCCTAAAACATGACAATATTTCCTTAATATCAACAAATAACTAGCAAATGTTCATGATTCCAATTGTCTCAAATGTTAACATATATTTTTTGTAGTTTGAATCAAAATCCCATCCACACATTGCAATTTATTGAAATGTCTAAGTCTCTCTTAACCTTTAGATTTTCCTCTCCTTCTGTCTATGTTTCTCTTTTTATCTCTCCTTTTCATTTTGTTTGTTGAAGGAACCACTTTTGTTTGCCCTATAGAATTTTCCCCCTGAGTTTTGTTGATTGCATCCCTATTGTGTTATTTAACATTTTTAATATCAATATTAAATTAAATCTTATTTAATATTTTGTAAGATTACAAATATTTGCAATTTTAGCATCCAGTGTCCAATTAGTTACCAATGTAAAGAATTCATGTGTGTGTGCACACACAGTCTGAGTGAAATAAACTGTAATATTGCAGTTTTCTACAGTCACTCCGTAACTATTGCACTTACCCTGCAGTTTTACTACAGACCTTCCTCAACTTATGATATAGGGTTATATCTTGATAAGCCTGTCGTAAGTTGAAAATATCGTAAGTTGAAAATGCATTTGATGCACATAATCTACCAAACATCATAGCTTAGCCTAGTCTACCTTAAATGTGCTCAGATCACTTACATTAGCTTACGGTTGGGCAAAATCATCTAATACAAAGCCTATTTTATGACTGTTGAATAGCTCATGTAACTGATTGAATACTGTACTGAAAGTGAAAAACAGAATGGTTGTATGGGTACAGAATGGTTTTAAGTGTGTTGGTTCTTTACCCTTGTGATCACGTGGCTGACTGGGAGATGCAGCTAACCCTGCCAAGCATCATGAGAGAGTATCTTACTGCGTATCACTAGCCCTGGAAAAGAGCAAAATTCAAAATTCCAAGTACGGTAATTTCTGCTGAACGTGTATCACTTTCGTATCATCGTAAAGTTGGTAGGTCGAACCATTGTAGGCCGGGGGCTGTCTGTTGTACTGTCCAGAACCACACATTGGAACCTGAAGAGAAGCAGAAGAGATGCTTGACATCACTGGCAAACTAGACTTCATTATGTAAGAAGCTCTTGTGTTCATGCTGAGAGGAAGATTTCACAAGCTATTTGACTTGTCTCTTACCTGAGCTTCTCCCACTCCATTCCCTTTGCATTGTCTGTCTTTGCTGTCAGGGGCAGGACAACACAGACAGTCTCACTACCTCAGGTTTTGTTTCAAAGTCATTGGGTAAGAAATGGGTAGAAGCATTTCTTTGGGGCTTGAATGGTATTAGCTGTGAGAGTGGATGTTTAAATTTACAGACTGTACTGGGTCAGCACTGAGCACCAGACCCCAGTGGGAGAGGAACCCATGTGTGTGCTCATTTTGTGTGTATTTGTGATACTTGTTGCCCTCTAATATGCAGGGACCAAGGCAGGGCTCTTCATGTCTGTGCCTAAAAGTAGTCCTGTCTCCGGGGGCAGGCAGTGTTTTCAAGCCTCACACTTTTAAGTCATGACCTTCATGATTTTCGCCATTGCTTCGTACCACCTGTTCTGTTATCTACTACATTAGTTTTCTATCACTGAGTAACCAATTACTACAAACTTAGGGGGCTCAGCTTAGCTGAATTCTCTGCTCAGGGTCTCACAAGGCTGAAATCAGGGTGTCACAGGTATCCCTGTCTCATCTGGAGGTTGGTGAACTCTTCCAAGCTCATTCAGGTCATTGGAAGAATTCACTTTTTGTGACTGTAGAATTGAGGTCCCCACTTTCTTGTTGGCTATCAAAGACATGCGTTCTCAGCTTCTAGAGGCTGTTGTTCCCCGTTACATGGCCCTTTGCACAACATGGCAGTTTCCTTCTTCAAGGCCAAGAAGAGAGTCCTCCTAATCTACTATGACACTGTAGACATTATATAACATAATGTAGTCATGGGAGTGACGATACCATCATTTTCACAGTTTCCTCCCATACTCAAGAGGATAGAATTATACAGGGCATATTCTCCAGGGGGTGGGAATCTTGGAGGTCATCAGAATTCTGCCTACCACATTTTTTTTTTTGTCTACCACATTTATTTAACATTATTTCTTTAAGTCAACTCACTTTTTAAACTTAAATAGATTTGTAAAAGTTTATAACAAGTATTTAATGTGCTAGGTTTGTGTATATGTGTGTTTATATATTTCTTTCTCTCTCTATATATTCACATACACTAGCATAAATGTATGACCAAAAAATAAAAAGTGTTTAGCAATATATCCCTTAAAATTATCCTATTTCCTTAAGGCTTATGTAGCACATTGGGAAACAGTGCCACTTGGTACAGCACTAAACAACCACTTGTTGAATGTATGATAATTAAAATAGTTATAGATTGGAGGGCTTTGGTTTCAGTGAAACCAAATATATATATTTACGTTTCTACAACTATGTAAATGTTATTTATCTCTAAGATTATATAAACTGTGTGTAGCGACACTCATTAAAATATACCTTTTTTTTTTTTTTTTTACTGTGAAGGAGAGTGTGACTTGAAGGTAACTTGGTGCCCATTGGTATATGGAATGTTCAGTCCTTTAAACTTGGGACTAAAGTGAGAAAAGTCTAGTAGACCATGTATTCCCTTATGTGTTTTCAGTATTTGCTGTAGTGCCATTAATTTCAAAAAGGCGTAAACCAATTAAATTCCACATTATCATAGAGAAACAAAGATGAGAAAGAAATGTCCATGTGTTTCTCCTGAAGAGAAAGGAAAACTTTAGTGATGACAGGCATATCTCTGAGGACTTAACTAATCTCTTGTATAATCTTTGTGGCACTGAAACACTTCCTATCACAAGGAATAATCTATTGGTCTGATTATTTTCGTAATCCAACCCTTAGCCACTGCCCAAACACATTTGGCTTCACATAAAATCAGCAGATACCTATGCTGGGGTATGTACGTACAACACATATACATACATGTGGAAGAAGTCACATGTCTCTGTGTGGACTGCTCTGTAGACTTACTGTAGTCTTGTAACTCACTTATCTGACAGCTGACAGAAGAACCGCTTATTTTTATTTTCAAGTGTTTGTCTGGTTTTGCCCATTGCTCTACAATAAACCAGGTGATGACTATTGAGAATAGGGGGGAGTTCTCCAACTCAGACTCATCTGTTGTATCTTTTTTGGCTCTGAAAGTTTTTCTACCCAGATATAAATCCTCTTGGCTATGTATTTTCACTGCTTTTCCACTTAGAGGGTCGCCCTTGACATAAACTCATTACTGCTTGTACATGCAAAGGAGATGATAGGAAGGAGGTCAATATATCCTAGGGCTAAGGGACCTGAAGCCACATTTGAGAGTTATTGCCCCTTTGGTGATCTGCTCCCTGTGAATTTGTATAACTAACCCTTCCAATACGCAAAAATCTCCACTTTTTCTGAATTTATAGAGTGTATATTGCCTGAAACACCTTTTTAGAGATGTTGGCCTTTCTTTAGTACTTAACTGTTTCCTACAATCATTTCTTATTACTGCATACGGATTTTTAGTTCGTAGAATGAAGTGACGATTTCTTGAATTTCTTTCCTCTTTTCTCAGTTTCCAGAAAAGAACAGATCTTGAAAAACTTTTTGAGTAAATAGTTTCTCTTAGTAGCCAGTAGATGGTTATGGTAGGAAGAGAAAGCAGTTTCGAACAAACGTAGCTTCCTAAATAAAACTTTGAAAATAGCTAATTTTAAAAGGAAGACTTGCAACAAGGATATATTTTATAGCACGGGGAAATATAGCCATTTTTTTGGTAATAATGTTAAATGGAGTATAATCTATAAAAATATTGACTCACTATGTTGTACACCTGAAACTAATATAGTGTTGTAGATCAACTACAGTTCAATTAATTAATTAATTAATTAACAGGTAAAATAATAAAAGGAAGTCTACCTTCTTTGACCATTGTTTTAATGTTTTTAATCTTCAAATTTACCACATTTTAGTCTATGTATGTATGTGTGTATATATATATTCATATGTAATTAACTATATAGACTCTATACTATGTATACTAAAATGCTGTGAATTTAATCAGTAAATACATATATAATATACTATCTATATAGTATATGTATCATATAGTATATAGTATATATGATACATAGCACATATTATATATTGTGTATATAGTATAGCATATATCACATATATTATATATATGGTATATATTATATACTATTATACATAATAAATATATTAATATAAATGTATTAATAAATATATTAGGTTATATACAAGGTCCTGGCATCAGGTACATTATCCTTCATTATCCTTCAGCCTTACAACTCTTCTGTATAGTAAATATTATTACCCATTGTATCAATTAGAATGTTTTTGGCAGCAAGTAAGAAAAAATATAATCAAACTGGCTTTGACAATAAGTAAATGTAGTCTCCCAAAAGGCAGGCTCAGGATACAATATAAACTTTGGCTCAGGGATATTATCAAGTACACAGGGACTTGATAGCCAGCACCTCTCCATCTTCTGCACTGCGTCAGCTTTGCCCGCACCTCGGGCTGGCTTCCCTCAGGGTACAGGATGGCTGCCACAGTTCCAGACATCACATTCAGATGACAAAGCCCAGAAGAGAAGAGACAGTGACTTGCTATGTGCCTCCTTACAGATATCCCTCAGTCTCATTGACCAGCATTCTGTCATGTGCCTATGTCTAAAGAAAACCCTGGAGAAAGGAATGTTATTATCACCATGGTTTAAACAAATTAGGTACCATAGCAAGAGCTAGGATGGGGTCACTTTCTTTTGACTCCCTCTGGAAAGGGGGAGATAAGTGAACAAAACAGTATATCTAGTGGAGAAGGAAGAAAGGCAAGACTACCAAGGGTATCTGCCACAGCCATTTTGTTAAACAAGAAAAGGTAGACAAAAAAAGTGAGGTAATTTGTTCAAGGTCACAAGGCTGATATGTAGGATCAAAATCCAGGATGCAAAACTACCAGAACATATCTTAGAGATCATATGGTTTGGCCTCCTCAGTTTTCAACTCAGGATCCTGCAGGCCACTAAGTTTAATCACTTGCTTGATAGCACAGAGATCTAACACCACAGATGTGAACAAAACTCAGTTCAGCTACATCCCCAGTGCTGAATTCATTCCATTCCTGCACAATGGTTCCTTTCGTGCTAATTCATATCTAGCTTATGGAGATACACAGAAATGAAAAGCACCTAAAACAGTACCCAGCAGATAGCAGGTTCTAATATTTCTTTGTTGATTGAATATTTCCCAGGTTACATGAATCTAGATAACTCCTGTGAGTTCCAAAATACTTCCTATACTTGCAGTCCTATGGTCTATATATTTCCCCAATTCTCTCCCCATTCTGTTTTCATTTTGAGACCATTAGTACATATGGTTTAGCCAAGGGAAGAAGGAAACAGCATGTCTTGTGTGGGGAAGCACTTTATAAAGATGATATTTGAGTAATATGGACATCAATTATTGTTCAAAGCATTATGCAAAGTCAATTAAAGGGAGCACCACAATGGTAGTTTTTCTAAGCTTTCACTTGTGTCAGCCTGAGAAATGTTGAGAAGTGCTGTGTTAAGCTAATATTGCTCTGCACAATCCTTTTCAGAATAAAAATACAGTAGCTATTAACCCATCAAAAAGTTGTTTATGAAAATAAATAACAGCAAGATATCACCTGTTTCCCATTAATAATAGGAGTTTAATAATTATAGAAATATTTTGGTAAAATTACTTGAGACTTCTATATCAAAATAAATATATTTTATTCTCTTCATATTTCATGACATTCTACACATCCATTATTCTCTTGGGCTTTTGTTCTTTGGATTTGTATGGCATCTATTTCTCTTAATACCTTTATCCGACATACCAATTTTTTTTTAAGTGAGCTGTTTTTACTGAAGTGTGACATAAATACACACAGAAAGGGGTACAAATCATTGTGTATAGCTCAATGAATTTTACAAAGTGAACATATGCGTAACCACCACCCAGACCATTATGTGTAGGCTACAACAGCCTACTGAACGCTACTTCCCAGTCATTCATTTGTTCTGGTCAAAGGTAATCATTATTCTGACATCTACCACCATAAATTATTTTTAACTGTTTTTGAGCTTTGTCTATATGGAATCATGCAGTAAGTGCTTTTTGGGGTCTGGGTTCTTTTGCTCAATATTATGTTTGTGAGATCTTTCCATGTTGTTGTATTTCATAGTAGTGTGTATATTTGTATTGGTTTCACAGTGTCCCATTGTATGGCAGCCATGGAGGTACGACCCTCAGCCTTGAGGAGTGCAGTTAGCTGATAGCCTCCAGCCACAGTGCCTTTGGGATTGGGCTGCAGCATTCAAACCTAGGACATGCTATCCATGAGCAGTACCCAGTCACTGACTGAGCAAGGCAGGAGGGGGCTGGCATTAAGTCTGGAGGATTTCTGCTCAGTGTGGGACTCTTGTGTGGGCATTATTTGCATGGGAGCTCCCCACTGAACTGGCTGAGACATTCTTAGAGCCACACAGTAGTCTGAAGCTCCTCCCTTCCCAATCTTCCTTTTCTCTTACTTCTACAAGTGTTAGACCTGCATTGCCTTCCAAAGATACCATGCCTACTCCTGCTTCTTCTACTTCACAGGCATTACTCTCAGTAAATATCTTGCACTTCTAACTCTATCTATTTGCTTCCCAGAGGATGTGAACTGACACATTATACAGTTATTATACCACAATTTATTTATCCATTCTGTTGTTGATAAGTGTGTTGGTTATTTGCAGTTTTGGAGCACTATGAATAGTGCTATTGTAAATATTCTTGCACGTGTGTTTTGGTGCACATTTATATGCATATCAGTTGAATCAGTGTGGAATTGCTGGCCACAGGTTATGTATAGTTTTAGCTTTAGTAGGTCTTGTCAGAGTTTAACCAAATGATCATACTAGTCTACTTTGTCACCAGTAGGATATAAAATTCCAAGTGTTCCACAAACCTTCCCACACATGGTATTGTCAGTTTAAAATTTTTTGCTGCTTAGATTCTCTGTCTTATGATGCTGAACACATTTTAATATATGTTTATTTGTCATTTGTCTATTCTTTTATGTGAAGTGTCTATTCATATGTGACCATTTTTCTATATTACTCATCTATATTTTTTCTTATTTACTTGTAGGAGTTCTTTACATATTCTGGAGATGACTCCCGAATATCTTTTCCTACACTGTGCATACTTTTGTACATTCTTAATGATGATTTTGATACATGGAAGTTCTTAGTTTTAGTGTAATTTATCAATTTTTAAAATCTTTTTTTATAGCTTTTTTGACCATTTGAGATATATTTGCCTTTCTAAAGGTCATGAAGATAGTTGCTATATTTTCTTCTAGAAGAAACTTTTACTTTCACATTTAATTTTACTTTCTACATTCATGTCTATAATCTACCTGGAGTTGATTTTTGTGTATAATGCATAGTAGGAATCATGATTAATTTTTTAAATATATGGATACCCATTTGACTCAACATAATTTATTAGAAAGATCACCTTAATCTTCACTGCACTGTACTGTAAACTTTGTCATAAGTCATATGGTCTATTTCTTTAGTTTTTATTTTGTTTCACTGATCTACTTGTATATCCTTGAATCAACACTATACTCTCTAATTTACTTAACTTTATGATAAATCTAGCTATCTGGTGATTCATTGTGCCAAATTTCTCATTTTCCCTCAAGATTGTCTTGGCTATTCTAGCATTTTCATATAAAGTTTATAATCAGATTATCAAGTTATGCAAATATACTGTTGGAATTTTGGTTGAGATTTACTGATCCACAGATCAATGTGAAGAAAATGACGTCTTACCACATCAATACTGAGTTCTCTAATCCAAGTACATGGTATATCCCTCCATTAGTTTAGATACTCTTTAAGTAATTTCAGTAATGATTTCTGATTTATAGGTTTTATTTGATTTATTCTAGTGATTATTTTTGATAATATTATAAAGTTTCATTTTCAAATTTTGTATTCTAATTATTTGTTTTTGGTGTATAGAAATGAACTTAATTTTGTGTATTAACCTGATAGGCAACAGTTTTGCTAAATTCACTTATTAAGTTCATAGGTTCTTTATGATGTTCTATGTACACGTTTGTATTATCTGCAAAAAAATGAAAGATTTACTGTTTTCTTTCAAATCTTTATACCTTATTTTTTTCTTATTATATGGCATTGGCAAAGACCTTCCTTACAATGTTGAATAGTAATGCAATGGCAAGCATCTTTGTTTCACTCTTTACCTTAGAAATGGCAAGGAGGGTTTTTAATGTTTCACCATTAGCTATTGTTTCTTGAGATATTCTCTGCTGAATTAAAAAATTTCCTGTTTCTTATTTACCAAAAGCTTTGTTTTTATCAAAAATATGTATGCAATTTTATCCACTGTGTCTCTGCATCTACTGAAAAGTTTTTCCCTTTTATATTGGTAATATGGTGAATTACATTGATTTATTTTCAAATTTTTACTCATCCTTTAAAACAACTCATCCTGCAACAAATCTCACTTGCTAATAATGTTTTATCCTGATTATATTTTTACTGAGTACAGTTGGCTAATATTTGTTTAAAATTACTTATGCCCAAATTCACAAGAGAAATTGGCATGTAATTTTCTTCTCTTGTGATGTCCTTGTCAAGTTTTGGCATCAAGGTTAATCTTACCTTGTAGAAAAATTGTGAAAATTAAAAAAAAATATCTTTTCTATCTCTAGAAGACTTTACTTAATATTGGCATTATTTTCTCTTTAGATATTTGAGAAATTTTACCAGCAAAGCCATCAAGACCTCTGGTTTTCTTTCCAGGTGAATTTTGAAATTATCAAATAAATTTCCTTAATTAATATAGGCTATTCAAATTTTTAGTTTCTGTGTGTCAGTTTTACTAAGTAAAAATTGTCAAAGATACTCACATTTTATTTAAGACTTCAAATTTACTGGCATAAATACCCTCTTAATGTCTTTTAAATATCCATAGGATCTATAATGATGTTCCCTTTTACTATCCTGATATTATTTGTGCCTTCTTTCTTTCTCTCTTTTTTTTCTTGCTATGTATTTCTGGTGATTTATTAATTGTATTAATATTTTGAAAGACCTCTTCTTTATTTTTTTTCTGTTGTATGTTTGCTGTCTATTTAATTGATTTCTGCTCTTATCTTCCCTCATTCTTTGAGATTAATTATACCTTTTCCTTGAGAGGTATATATACATGTATACCTCCAGAAAGGATTTATTTTATTTCTTGTAGGAAGTCAGCATATGTGTAAATCATCTTGATCCAATTAGGTATTGAGATACTTCAAGGCTGAGATTCAAATTTTGTGAAGAGTTTTCCATTTTCAGTTTTCTCTAATTCCTAGGATGTTGCTATTCAGGAATCTTAACTAAAAACCTGGAATGTTAACCAGAGCCCGTTCTCCTTGGCAGTCCCCAAATGCCAATTTTTTCTCCCTAGCTTTGTGGGGCAGCTGAAAGCTCCTCTTAGCTTTTTTTTTTTTTTTTTTTTAATTAATAAGTGACAGTTTAGAGAAGTTTTAGGTACTGTTAGACTCCCTTCTCTGAGATTCTCTTTTCTTTGATATCTCTGCTATTAAGCCTTAGATACCTTTATTGTCTTCTGAAGCCTTAAGTATCTGCTGTTTTAGTTTATATGGTATGCAGCTTTTATGTTTTTTTCTTAGAGAGAGATTTTATCTGATAGAAGCTAGTCCTCCAGCCACGTCAACTTTGTAGAACCACTAATATAATTGCTTCCAACTGAGTTAATTATTTTGTTAACATATAAAGAACACAGAGTTGTTATATTTGAGAAAAACTTCACTCATGGTGAATGTGTCTTTTACCCCAGTAGAGACCATCTACGTATTTATTCATTCATTTCTTCATTCCTCAACAAATATTTATTGAATATACTTAATATGCTTATGTGAAATGTAAAATTTGCTAGACTCTGGGCAAACAGAAATAAATTTAGCAATGGTAACTGGATTTGAGGAGAATTCAGACTAGGTAGACTGCATGAGTGAAAAGATTAGAAAGTAGAAAGATATCAAGTTTTGGATTCAGATGGATTAGGATTATTTATTAGCGGTGATCTTGAACAGATTATTCAGCTAGGATATTTCCTAGCTTTAGCTGGGGAAAATATTGAGTGTTACCAGATTAGACAAAAAGTATGTGATATGCCTATCACTATGCCTGCAATATAGTAAGACATAAATAATTTGTATATCTTATTGTTATTCCAAGTGAAGAGATATAAAGTGTAACATCCCTAAGAGTGTTTATGGAGGATAAGGGAAGATTTTATTGAGGTTAAAATATACAAGGAATACAGGAGATCACCATCTAGAGTATGTGGTAATGGTTGGGCTACTGTGTGTGTATGAGTCCAGAGTCAAAATGGGTTTGGGAGCTAGGAAGAAGGAAGCCATTGACATAGAGGAAATTGTAGGTCTTTCTTTCTTTTATATCACAAATTGAGCATTTTTAATGTGCCTGGCACAGTTTCATGAGAATGCAGTTATGAATAAGACAGACATGGTAGATTGACTTACTTGTATTGGGTTGGCCAAAAAGTTCGTTCAGGTTTTCATAAGATGTTAAGGAAAAACCCAAACAAACTTTTTGGCCAAGCCAATGCAAAGCTTACTGATAACCAAGGCTACAGACAAGAAAGCAGGTGATTACAAATAGTATGGTACTATATATCTTTTGGGGCAATAGCTTATCCCACAGCCATTGCTCTTCTCTAAAATGGGCTCTGTTAGATGCCTAACTTAAATAGAGTCAATAGGATTATGGCAGAAATTTGGGACTGTCATTCAGAGACATTTAGTTTTCCGCATGTTGGCTAAAGCCATGGCCTGCCATATTCTTCCATATGGCTATAGAGCAGAGAAAGTTGGTTTGCAGAAACCAACAGGAAGGAAATAGATATACAGAGGGTAGCAAAAAATATCAAGGAGAAAGAATTCTATCAACTTTCAATTTCTGGCTCAAGTCCTTACCTAAGGCCTGATTTCAATCTCTCCCTTAGATTACATAAGATAACAGACATCTCTATATAGTTTATCTTTCTTTAAGTTGATTTCCATATCTTTCAACCAAAAGTCTTAATAGATTTATGATAGATGCTAAGATAGAGGGTATATATTTGCCAGAGAATCACATATGAAGGGCGTGTAATGCCACTTAATTGGTAGGTCAAGGAAGGATCTTGGAAGAAGCGATGTCTAGGCTGAGATCAGAAAAATCAGCAGGAGTTCAGGTGAAGAGCAGAAACAGAGTGTTCTAAGCAGAAGGAAAGGCATGTGTGAACTGGAGAGGAGAGTGGGTGGTACGTGAGTAACTACAGAAGTTCCTTCCATTGTAGCACAGGGTTGGGAGGCTGGGAAGGAGAGGTGATCACTTCAGGTCATCCAGGCTTATTTGGTAGGGATGAATGTGATGTGTATCTCCCATCCTCTTAATTGCATGTGGACAGATTTCCCTAGAGTCTAGGTCTGTTATCCCATCCCAATTTACTTCTCAGAGGAAAACCAAGTTATCTGGAGCCATTGATTGGATAGATGCTCTAGATTAAGAACTGGGCATTTGGTCTCATTCCTTTCTTCTCTGTCTTCCTTTCTAACTGGCTTTTCAGAAAATACAGTTTGTGACAGTCGGAGGGTGGGTGACCATTCCCAAGATAGCTAATGTTCATGGAATGGGAAATCCAAACACAGTAAATTGGTTAAGATGTTGATAAAGGATTCTATAGGGTCTATGATGTCATGTAGCATTGATTTATTCTAGGGACTGTTATGCCAAATCAGAGAAGTGAGTTAAAAATTAACAGTGAAACCCTCCCTCTGGTTTTATTTGAGTAAAATCTTCTCTTTGGTGTTTTTTTAGCCTCTTTATAAACAACTTGAGTTATTTGGAGATATGTGTTACTAAACACTTCATTTTTGTAATTGACACTTCTCTTAGGCTGGTATTAAAGAGTGTGACTTTTTAATTTTAGTAATTTTGGATGCAGGAGAAAGCAGTGCTGCATGATACATGCTACTTCCCTCAGGCTCCACAGCCACACTCTTTCTGGAACAAGACTGCAGGGTCGTTGAGTCCCCATTTCTTCCTCCTCTTCTAACAAGAGACATCATATTTCTCTGTCAGTTTCAGACCTTCCCCTTCATGCTGCTTAATCAGAGACAGGATAAGACTGTTCTGGTGTGTTTCCATTTTATCTTGGAACTCTGCGTATCGGAGCAGACTCAAACCCAGATAATCCATCAGTCATTACAGATGGCCTTATTGTTTATCACAGGCTAATACCCATTTATCTGGAGCAGCCACTTTCTCTCCAATCAACATCTAATATCAAGTGACAGCTAGCCTGAGAAGGATTTGGAAGATGATAAATTAAATGGAAAAATCAATGACGACGGGGAACAAGGAATCTTTGTAATCATAGCAGGTGCATGGGAATGCTCAAAGGTATATTCAAAACATCCCAAACATGTGAGAATAGGAGACTATGGAAACCTGTGTGTTTGGGGAGAGATAGTGGTGGTATTAGGCTGCCCTTACCAGACAAAAATGTTAAGTGCTTACTATATAATGGGCACTGGGTTTAGATCATCTTGTTTCATATAGGCATACTGATGACCTAGATGCTACCACTGGCCCCACTTAATAGAGAAGTAATTCATTGAGGGTCCCACAGAATAGCAAATGGCAGGGGAAGACTGTGAGACCTAGGCTGTATGATTTCAGGGTGCATGTCTTTTTCTTTGGTCGCGCCGCGTGGCTTGCAGGATCTCAGTTTCCCGACCAGGGATTGAACACAGCCCTGGCAGTGAAAGAGCCAAGTCCTAACCACTGGACCGCCAGGAATTTCTATCAGGGCGCATGTCTTTAATGATATACTGCTACATCCTCATAGGCTGACCACTTTGTCTAAAGGAAAAAGCCCTTTCACAGCTTGACCTTTGACCTCCTGTTTATTCGAGCACGAGGCACATTTCTAGCTTGCGACTTTCTCAATGTCCTGCCTGGTCCCACATACTACCTTATTATTCCCCAGCACGATCCGGACGCCAGATATTACTATGCAACGTCCGCAGGTATGAACGCTTATACCCAGGGAAGCAAGCCGGCCGAGCGCCTAGACTTTGTTCTGTGCGATTACCCTGCTCCTTACACTTCCGTTGCTTAAGAAAACAGTGTTAACATCACCCACATTTGTTCTTGGCTCCTGCTCCCAAGCAGCCTGGCACCATCCCCCCCAAGCCCCACGACTGCAGACTCTCCGTCCGGCTGTTCTTAATGTCAGCTCTCCCTGCCCCTTGTGACTTCTTCCCACACCCGCTCCTCAGTGGCGCTTTAGCAATTCAACCCAACTGTCCATCTGAAGGGCCCTGTCATGGGCGGGGGAGCAAAGAGGGGCTGAGAATGAATGGGGGAACTGTCAGTCCTTTGTCCGTTCCTCTGGTTCCCATTTCAACATCTTTGCTGAAATGGAATTTGAATTTCAAAAGGTTTAAAGAACAGTTCTCAAACCCACAATTTCCCAGCAGCTTGGAAACCTCTGAAAACATTACCTTCGATCTGCTGCAAGTGCTGAGTGGATGGCTGAGTACTTCTGTGAGCTGTGTCATGCTGGTTAGTCATGAGCTGCCTTCCACATCCCCTTGGCTCATCCACAAGCGAGCATTCAAACCAACGAGGCTCCCTTTGGTGTCTGGGAAGAACAGTCCAATTCTCAGAAAGCTGATACCTATGGAGACTCTGCAGAGGAATAATTCCCTAACTGCATAAGGGATGCTCATCTAAACAAGGAAATGGAGAGCTGCATTAGAGGATGCAGGAATGAAGGGAGGATTTATACCAGAAGCACAGCGAGGGGGTTTCTCTTTCCCCTCTCCCTCCCCTGGGGTAGACTTTGAGGTTGATATCTTGGTTATGACCTATCTTTGGCAACACAGTCATTTTCATTGAGGGTGACTGAGGCTGCTGTGAGGGCTTCGGTGGGAGTTCCATTGTCAATTCTGCATTAAAGGACCATTAAAATAAAGTGTTACTGTAAGAAGCTCTGTCTGCTAGATATTTTTCAGAGGAGTTTGTGCCTCTTCTGAGGGCTGCTTGTTTCGTCTTTCCATTTTCGGGAGGGGGAAACATGCCCCTAATGAACTGAACCTTTTTAACTGATTATAAAAACAGAAGAGAACATAGCAGTGGGAATTGTTGGCAGTGCTTTACAGCAAGTGGCGAATCACTGCATATTCATTTGTTTCTCATTGGCCAAGATGAATCTTCTTTTGGTATTAAAGCAAATGTGCTGTGAAGTTGCAGAGGACAGGGTTTAACAACTTTTCCTGGCAGGAGACCTGGGTAATTTTTTTGGTGAAATGGTAGGAGGGCCAGGAAGTGGTGGGACTGGGGAGTTGAGCGGGCAAGGCGGGGGTGGGGGTGAAGTGGAAAACTGTTTTAGTGAAGGCAAAAGCTGTGTAGAACTGAGATGGTTTCTGAAATAGCTGAAAACAATGGTTTTATTTGTGTAGGTGTGAAGGGGGAGAGTTGGATTACAGTGTGGTAGCTACAGGAATAATCTGACTGCAGAGCGACTCTTCTTGGTATATGACTCAATGAGTTTGGTAGTCCAGGAAATAGGACTGAATTGAATTTTATTTATTTATTTATTTATTTTGACAGAAGAGAGGAAATAGTTCATCTGACCTCAGGTTATTTTTTTCACCATGTCACCATCCGGGTACTCAAGTAGTTGGAAGGGAAATTTTCACACTGCATTTTTCCTTTATAGCAAGTGCCACAACTTTAAATAATTACTAGCTTTACCCAGCATAATATGCATATTTCTGACAGATCTTAATAGTTATTAATAAAAAATCACAAATTGTATGTTTCCATGTATTCATTTCATCATGAAACATTAACAACATTATTAGAGATAACAGTGATTTCAAGGACGGAAACCTTGAGAGAGTAGCATAGAGTTCTCCCTGTCTGATCTTGGAAGATATTAGAAATATTAGAAAATGCAGTCAGAGGTCTGTCCCTGTAACCCATTCAGGAGCTCATAAAATTCTATAAACTCTTTCCTGCATTGCATTAAGTTCTGAAAGGTGATACAAAATTAACCGTACATATGGCAAACATTTTAAGAAAAGTTTCCAAAGGTTTGAGTGTGTGCTTACAATCTTAGGTAATTCTTATAGTTTGTCACTTGCTGCTTATAAATCTGCAGGTGAGTTTCCCCCAGTCACTGAATGTTGGCTTGTTCTTTGGATGGACTTGCCAAAGAAAAACCATATCCAGTTGAACCTCAGGGACACATGACAGCACTTTATAATCAGAGGAAGCACTTTTGTCTAAATTGTCCAGGACTGGTAGTTGGTTTATCAAGTCTTTAAAAGCAGTGAATTAGGGGGAAAATATTCAAATATTCTACTTTAAATTAAAACATAAATATGCATCTATTTTCCAATCTTATGATGCAGAAACAGGTCTTCTGTTTGACTTTAAGTTTATGGACTAAAGTCGTCCATCATCTTTCTTGTATCAATCACACACAAAATGCAATATCTACATCTTTCAGTCTTTTTTTTTTTTTAAAGAGAACTAAATGACATTTGAGAGGGAATCTGAAAGCAGAATCTTTTATATTTTAAGTTTTTCTCCCCAGTCTTTTACAGTTGCCTTGCCCACAGTTAATTTAATAAACTTTTTTAGTAGCTTGTCTTTATTGCTTATTTCTATAGCATTCCTATTGTTCTCATGGAAACCACTCTTTTCATGCTCATATTTCATAGATTTGTATGATATGTATCTAAGGTATTTAATAACGATAAGTTATGCAACTGGCATCAGTGGGTTTCGGAACAAACACAACTGAGTCCTGGAAAGCATATGACATAATTGATGGGAACAGAGAAGGAGAGCATCCTGGCAGAGTGATCAGTATCAGTTAGCACGAGCATTGGTCAGGAAGTTTAATAGAATGAATGGAGAGTGTTAGTTAATCCCTCAAACTGTTAAGTACTGGTTAATTAAAATAATTTATTTTATGTCTAAATGTGTTTAATATTTTATTAATGTCAATCTCTCTTGGCAGATGGAAAGTTCCATAGTAGGTGCTCATCATAAGTTGCTGAATTAATGAGTGACCTCATAGATGCAAAACTCACTCTCCAGGCCATGCTTTTGCTGATCATTTCCTTCGGGCCATTTCCTCCCTGCCCCGAACAATTTTGTAAAACTAACTTTACGGTTTGATTGATTGATTCCCTGTTAAGACCAAGAACCACAGGAGCAGCTATAGTAGCCTTAAGGGAAGACATTTTACCATTCCTTTCTCAACCAAATAAACTAATGGAGTAAGGATTGTCCCCCATCCCAGAGATTTTCAATTTTTTAAAAAAGTGTCAAATAGTCCCTAGTACTAACAACTATATCATAAATAAATGTTTATTTATAAAATGATAAACAGATAAAAATGCAGTCACATTTGAAGCCACAAAAATATTAGCCCAAGAGGTGGATGTTTAAAATATAGCTAGAAATACCTGACTTAAAACTAAAGCGATTTTATGACTTGATTATCTCCAAGCTATTTTGCAGCTCTAAATACTAATCTCGGAGGAATGATTCCTGATGCATGGCTCTGAAGATATGAGCAGATATTTCATGAGAATCTACTGCTTGCCCAATGCCTTGGATGTGTGGTGGTGTCTGATGACTACAGATGGATAAGTTATGGTCTCTGTCTTTGAGAAAATTATCATCCAGTGGACCAGACTAGTTGGAATCTAAACATTCATAAGGCAGAGTAAAAATAAATCTATGACGATGAAGCATGGAGGAATAAGAGATTCAATCCAACTGGAGAGATTTAAAAAGAAATTTCTGAAGCTACGCAATGTTTCACAACAGAAATAAAAGCACATTTTACCTGCTTGGGACTATTACCTAGAGATGTTGGCTTGAGCGGGTGGGACACAGAGAAGAGAGAACTCAACAGCCTGGGAGCTCTGTTCCTCCTGTCATCCCTGTCCTTCGTCAGAACCGGAGTCTAATTTCTCTTAGGAAAGAATAATAATAATATCAAGATAATTACACTCTGTATCCAAGGTCCGCAGTTCCTCCTGATTAGCAGTAAAAGCTAAAGTAAGGGCAGATGAGTGGTGGGCAGCCTCTATGCAGAAGCAGCAAATGAAAACCTGGAGGTTTCAAAATCTGCCATAACTTCATGAGTACAGTCATCAGTCGAGGTTCGTGGGTTTCTGGTTTTTCCACAGGCCATCTGTGGAAATGACATTCACTGTGTCTCCTTCCCCGTGGTCTGAGGGCGTGTGCTGAGGACAGATAATACCAGGGTTCCCCCTTCTGTGAGGTGACAAGCGTATCCTCCAAAAACTCATAAGAAATGTCAGAGCAGTTTGTGGTAGAAAAAAATGGATGTAATAAGAGTTCTTCTTGACAGCAGGAAAGAAAAATATTTATGCTGGAGGGCAAATGGTAAAAGCTCCCTTCTTAACTCTAGAATGAATGATGGTGGGTATAGAAAAGTTGGGTTGTGTAATTAAAACCAGGTGCTGGGTGTACTAGGATGTTGATTTTGATCCAAGATTATCAGCGAGTGTCTTCCATGTTGGTCTCCAGAGATTTCCTGAATGTAATAAGGAGACAAATTAAGAGACCCTCCATTTACTTGCTATTTCCAACTTCCTTTTTGGTTGTATGCCACTCAGCTACTTATAAAATGAACAAAGTGAGCAACTTAGCCTTTAGGGAGAATAAACATTTTTCTTTTTTTTGAGTTGCTGATATGGAATCCATCTCTGGCCATAAGTATTTTTAAAGAATATCTTCTAGGATCATGGAGGAATCTTCAAGAATGTAAGTGATATAAAATTGGTAATGTGAAGAATCTATTATTCTGATGGGTCATAGATTCCTGTAGGAATTGTGCTGGTTGTGTAGCAATAGTTAATTTTCTTGGGTCCACAGATACTGGCCAAACATCAGCCTTCAAATAGATATATCTATCAATATTCTTCAAATGAAGTTTTCATGGGCTGGTAAATTGCCAGGGGGTCCAGACAAATTTACCTTTACTTTTAGGAGTGATCCAATTTTTATGAAACACCTAGAGGAAAATTTCAAGAAACCACAAACCTCAGGTTTACTAATATTTCAATTCTGAAAAACTCTGCCTATACTTCTGATTAACTAATGGGCATGTCATAGCCAGTGAAAAAGCCCTAAAGAAATAGTATCTTTTTCATAAATAACCCAACAAATTGTGTGTGTATTTTAAATATGTTGCAATATTTTTTTAAAACCTTTATTGGAGTATAATTGCTTTACAATCTTGTGTTAGTTTCTGCTGTATAACAGTGAATCAACCATATGCATACGTATATCCCCATATCTCCTCCCTCTTGAGCCTCCCTCCCACCCTCCCTATCCCACCCTCTAGGTCTTTGCAAAGCAATGAGCTGATCTCCCTGTGCTATGCAGCTGCTTCCCACTAGCTATCTATTTTACATTTGGTAGTGTATATATGTCAATGCTACTCTCACTTCGCCCCAGCTTCCTCCTCTGCCACGCACCGCCGTGTCCTCAAGTTCATTCTCTATGTCTGTGTCTTTATTTCGACCCTCCCGCTAGGTTCATCAGTACCACTTTTTGTTTTTTAGATTCCATATATATGCATTAGCATAATGCATTTGTTTTCCTCTTTCTGACTTACTTCACTCTGTATAACAGACTCTAGGTCCACCCACCTCACTACAGATAACTCAATTTCGTTTCTTTTTATGGCTGAGTAATATTCCACTGTATATATGTGTCACATTTTCTTTATCCATTCATCTGTCGATGGACACTTAGGTTGCTTCCATGTCCTGGCTATTGTAAATAGAGCTGCAATGAACATTGTGGTACATGACTCTTTTTGAATTATGGTTTTCTCAGGGTATATGCCCAGTAGTGGGATTGCTGGGTCATGTGGTAGTTCTATTTTTAGTTTTTTAAGGAACCTCCATACTGTTCTCCACAGTGGCTGTATCAATTTGCATCCCCACCTACAGTGCAAGAGGGTTCCCTTTTCTCCACACCCTCTCCAGCATTTATTGGTTGTAGATTTTCTGATGATGCCTATTCTGACCAGTGTGAGGTGATACCTCATTGTAGTTTTGATTTTCATTTCTCTAATGATTAGTGATGTTGAGCATCCTTTCATGTGTTTGTTGGCAATCTGTATATCTTCTTTGGAGAAATGTCTGTTTAGGTCTTCTGCCCATTTTTGGATTGGGTTGTTTGTTTTTTGATATTGAGCTGCATGAGCTGCTTGTATATTTTGGAGATTAATCCTTTGTCAGTTGCTTCATTTGCAAATATTTTCTCCCATTCTGAGGGTTGTCTTTTCATCTTGTTTCTGGTTTCCTTTGCTGTGCAAAAGCTTTTAAGTTTCATTAGGTCCCATTTGTTTATTTCTGTTTTTATTTCCATTTCTCTAGGAGGTGGGTCAAAAAGGATCTTGCTGTGATTTATGTTGTAGAGTGTTCTGTTTTCCTCTAAGAGTTTTACAGTGTCTGGCCTTACATTTAGGTCTTTAATCCATTTTGAGTTTAGTTTTGTTTATGGTGTTAGGGAGTGTTCTAATTTCATTCTTTTACATGTAGCTGTCCAGTTTTCCCAGCACTACTTATTGAAGAGACTGTCTTTTCTCCATTGTATATTCTTGCCTCCTTTATCAAAGATAAGGTGACCATATGTGCATGGGTTTATCTCTGGACTTTCTATCTTGTTCCATTGATCTATATTTCTGTTTTTGTGCCAGTACCATACTGTCTTGATTACTGTAGCTTTGTAGTATAGTCTGAAGTCAGGGAGCCTGATTCCTCCAGCTCCGTTTTTCTTATTCAAGATTGCTTTGGCTATTCAGGGTCTTTTTTGTTTCCTTACAAATTGTGAATTTTTTTGTTCTAGTTCTGTGAAAAATGCCATTGGTAGTTTGATAGGGATTGCATTGAATCTGTAGATTGCTGTGGGTAGTATAGTTATTTTCACAATGTTGATTCTTCCAGTCCAGGAACATGGTATATCTCTCCATCTGTTTGTATCATCTTTAATTCCTTTCATCAGTGTCTTACAGTTTTCTGTATAGAGGTCTTTTGTTCCCTTAAGTAGTGTGGTACCTCCCTTATCTCACTTCTTCAGGCATTCAGATTTCTCAAGACTTGTCATCTCTGCTCCCTCTATCTTCACTTCCTCCTCTGCTCTTATGAAAATATCTGATATTATGTGCATATTGATGCAAATTTAAGTCAATGTGATACCTGGGATTGGGAACAGGAAATAAGGATGGGGGTGGGGGAAGTGTTTTATATTTTAAACAATTGTGGAATGAGATAGTCTTTTTAGTTCAATTTTTTGAATAGGTAATACATTCATATGATTTAAAGACTTTTCTTATTTCTTTTGTATCATTCCAGAATTTTTATGCATATAAAAGAAAAGACAAATATAAATGTAATTTCTGATCCCCTTTTACTCAAAATCTCCCATATTATGTACACTGTTCACATTTTACTTTCTTCACTTTATACATCCTGAAGATCTTTATCAACACATAGAAAGTAAACTCATTCTCTTTCATTTTTATACCCACAGAATTTCATTTTATGAGTATACCATAAGTTATTTAATCAGTTTGCTATTTAGGAACATTTGTGTTGTTTTGATCTTTTACTGTTAAAAACAAGGTTGCAAGGACGAACTTTTTCATAAGCCATTTCATAAGCCATTTCATAAACATGTACAAATTTATCTGTAGGAGAATTTCCCAGAAATGGAAACTCTGGGTCCAAGGGTATATGCATTTGTAATTTTAATAGGTATTACCAAATCACTCTCAGTTGGACTTGTACCCACGTACACTCCCACTGGTGATGTTCAAGAGTGCCCATTTCCTGGCAGCATCAACAATAAAGCGTGTTATAATGAAAGGTTTTAAACCCTTATTAAACAAATTTCCAGCATTAGAGAGCTTTTGAGAAGGGAATTTATTTTATAACTAAAAACCTTCTCAATCTTCTGACACTACTTCCCTTGGGCAGAAACAATGAAGCAACACTTCCTACGTTCCAGGCACCATGTCAATGATTAGGGAAACAAAGGTAAATTGCGTTAGGTCTTACACTCTCTTTTCCTTCCCTGCCCCCCTCCCTACAAAGTTATCAAGGCCTAATGATTTTATGTTTCAAAGTAGGTTTATTTATCAAACCTATCTTCTCTCCATCCCTATGTGTGTGATGGCAGTAGCCTCTTAACTGCTTGCTGTCTCCTTTCCTCTCAGCTCCAATCTATTGCCCTTCTTTGCCTAAATGATTTTTCTAAGCTATGAATTGAAACTTGTCACTCTTCATCTCTTTTTGGATCCTCTTGGCTTATGGTACAAGGTCTAAATTGCTTAGCTCAGCATCTAAGACCCCTCACAGTCTCACACTAACCCGCCTCTTGAGCTGCTTCCTCGGAGCTCAGCTCTGATGCACTGTGTGATTTCCTTCTTCTGTAATTCTCTTCCTTTTCTTCTCTACCTGGAGAATTCTCTCTCATCTTCTAACTTGCATTTAAGCACCATCTCCTGTTTTATGTTTCTGCAGAACTCTGTTTCAAACTCTGCCACGCCAATTGGAGTTAATTTTTCACACCTTTCTCTGACACCTGTAATACTGTCCTATATGTTTATTTCCCCTGTTCAACTGTGAGCTCATTGAAGATAGGGGCTCTTTCTTATTTAACTTTGGATATTCAGTGCTCAGAACTGTGTCTGGTCAAAGAGGCTCAACAACTTTGTTTAATTATTTAATAACAATTAGTTGATGAAGGTTCTGGACCAGTTCCAAGATCATATTCTAAAGAGAAATTATTTCAGTCTATGGCTAGTGGAAATGGAGATGAATAACCTTGAATTCAATGAGCCTTCTGTCTGAGTCTGTTTTTTCACAAAGCTGGGTTGAATTTGTAAGTTCAGATTCATAAATCTACCCAAGATCTGGGTAAGACTGAAGATAATAAGGCAACATTCTACACAATCACAGAGAATGGTTAGATACTCACCTAACCTGTTCCTCTTCTTCCTACACACAGCTGGGTCATCTCTTCCAACTGCCCTTGAAGTTAGGTGAGGCCCTGGACTGAATTCAGGCCAGCGGAATATGGATGGAAGCAATGAATGCAACCTCCAGGTCTAACACCTTGAAAACGCCTATGAAATTTCCATGTTCACTGTCTTCTCTCCTTCCCTGCCCGGATGCAGAAGGTCTTAGTGGAAAACACTGAGGCCTTAGAAAACGGTAGAGTTGAGTGTCAGAACCACTACGTGAAAGGCTACTTACCAAATATGGAATTGGATTTTGCTAGAATTAAAAATAAACCTTTTATTTTGCTCAGCTAATCAGGTAATAAGCTTGTTTGTTACAGCATCAAGTTTATCCTGAAAACATACAATTGCAAACACACACACATATTTGTGTTGTTTAATCTAATGACCATTCAGATCTATCACCAGGAGAAAAAAGGTGGAAGGTTCATATGCAAACAGAGCCAAATCAGAATGGAGACATCACCTGTTCCCCTCCAGAGGTGGCACTAGAAAGAAAGGCTGGTCTTTCTACCCCATTGTTGTGTGACCAGCACATGAGTGACGTGGACGACAGTGCATAGTCAAGATTCAAGTGCCAAGATGCCCGACAGTGAGGGATGGCATCATTTTAATACACGCTTCCTCTTCCAATTAGTAATGGCTCTTCTTTATGTGTAGACACAACTTTCATTCTTCTCTCCACACAGACACTTCAGTCCCATATAAGCATTTCTGGATAACTTCTTTGTAGACCCATCCTACTTCACAGGTGAAAACCCACTGCTCTGAGTCCACTGCTACCATAAATCCTGCTTCCCAGCTTCAGAATACTGATGAGAATACAGCAGCATAGCATCTGTCTGCTTTTCCTAAATGAAGTTTATCAGCAGAAACTGACCCGGCAGTCATTTCTAGAATCTGTATGCTTTTTCACAAAGTACCATACTCGTAGGTTCCTTTTTTTCTTCAATAATACTCATTCCTTAGGGGACCTTATCCAGTCTCATGACTAAAATAATTTGTATGCTGGTGACTCTCAAATATGTACCACCGGCCTTCTCTCCTGAGCTTCAGATGCTTCCATCCCACTATCTACTCTGTATCCTTACTTTGAATGTGTCAGTATATACATTCTGAATTCAGTCTCTATGTTGAATAGGCATCTCTAATTTCAAACTGAGTTCCTGGTCTCTCCCCCTCTCCCAGCCTTCCCCATCTCAGTGGATGGCAATTCGATCCTTCCACTTGCTCAGATCAAACCCTCTGTATTCTCTCTCTCCTACCTCACTCTCTGTCAGCAGCATACCCAAAATTTGATCACTTTTTACCACCTTTTTTGCTACAACCCTTGCCTACTACCACTCTTTTCCACCTGGACCAGTGCAATAGACTCTTACTTCACCCCCCTCCCTCTCCATTTGCTCCCCCTCATAGACTATTCTTAACATGGCAGCTAGAGTTATCTTTTGAAATGTAAGGCAGATAGTGTCAGCCCTCTGTTTGAAACTCTTCTAGTAGTGCCACATGTATATTAGTCAAGCAGGCCAGGCTCTGCTGCAGAAACAGATGTACCCTAACAATCTCAGTGGTGTAAGGTAGCAAAGCTTTATGTTTGATTCAGGTGAAATCTGATGTGGGTCAGATGGTTCTAACCATTTCCATTTGGAACAGTTGAATTTGAAGGACATGGTCGTAGGGCAGAGAGGTATGGAGGGGGCATAATGTCTCTTTACTGCCTTGACCCGGAAGTGATAAACATCACTTCTGCTCAGAGAAAGGCATGTGGCATGAACCACCTGCAAGGGAGACTGGGATATGTAGAAGAGCACATGATTGTTCTGTGAGTACTGACTCTTTGGTTACACATTTGTCTCAGAGGAAAAGCTAAAGTTCTTGCTATGAACTAGAGCCTTACAAGATCTCCCCCTTCTTGCATTTACCCCCTCTGCACTGTAATTCCCTGATTCCATTCCTACCATTCTCTTCATCATCGCCTCTACTGCAGCCTCATTGACTTCCTTGCTATTCTGCGCACATGTCAGGTGCACTCCTGCCACAGTCTTTTACCTGCTGTTCACTCTACCCGAATGCTCCTCCCCTAGACATTTGCATACTTCTCCCCCTCACTTCCAGCAGATTGTAATTTAAAATTCACCTTTCAACACCTACCCTGACATTTCATATCCCCCTCCCTTGCTCTATTTTTTTCTTAGCATAATATTATTCAGTATATATTTTTCTTAATTACCTTGTTTATTAATCATCTCTCGCACCAAAGCATAAGCTCTGAGCGGTCAGACCTTTTTGTTCCAACGTCTAGAAAGAGCCTGGCATGTAACTGACATGCCAATAATTATTCAATGAATGAATAAGTCATTTCTTTCTAAACTGTCCTATGTCCTCTACTATCCTTCCTCTCACTCTAAAATGATATAATTCTAGGTCTCTAAGTTTAGCTCCCTTCAGGCCAGACTTGAGCAAACAAACTACAGCATATGTCTGTGACAAAAAAAAGATAAGAAAATCAGTTCAGAGGTTGTGTCTTGTTAATGATATGCTGTATACAGACAACATCATATTTAACTACTTCTATCCATCCATATGCCTATCTCAGTTGAAAAGTTAAAACTTCCAGCAATAATCATTCCATTATATATTTAACCCCAATATGATTTAAATTTTATCTAGTTTGCTCCCATGCAGAACAGTACCCCTTCTCTAAACAATGATCAAAATATTTAGAGAATAAGAAACCCTTTAATCTTATGACTATATTATGTTACACAACTCCTCTGATCTTCCTCATATGTGCAATTTCACATCCCTAAAATTATATTTAATCATTCCTGCTGCTTGTTATTGGAGAATAAAAGCATACATGTGGACAGAACCAGTTGGAAGTAGGAAGTGAAATCATGGTCTAGGTTCTTCCACAAAAAGAATTATTCTGCTGGGAGCTGCCCTCATTTAGTGAGGGATGGTTAGCACCTACCATTGGTTTCCTAGCAACAAGAAGCTTTCCTGCAGCTAGGACGGAGGGTCGTTTTTGCATCTTCTCTTCATTTTCTCTTGGACTCTATAAGAAGAAATGAACCTGGAAAATTCCTAGAAAATAAGATGTGTTGAAAAGGGCGTGTGCGGGGGAGCCAGGGGTGGTGTCTGTGCATCTGGAGAGGGAGATGAGGAAGAAGGAAAGGAGGTAGAGGAGGGGAAGAAGCATAACATAAAAGGGTCAGAGAAAAAAATCAATGAAAATATCAAAGGGGCCCGAATTTTAGGAGTATATATTCTCACTGAAGCCCAAACAACATGTATTCCAATAGAGGCCAAGAAAAATTATGCTTATTTCCCAACTTAGAGCTTATTTTGTGGGATGAATAAATTGAACAAACAGGCACTTTAGAGCTCCGCTTTTCTTTTCATGAGCCAAATCCACAGATTTTCCCTGTCTGAATTCTGTAGCTCTTTGACACAATAACTATATTTGAATGTTGTTTCCTATTTGCCTCTGTTCCCTCCCAGAGAAGCTGCAAAACATACCAGTTTTGAGACCCCAGATAGGTCTAGCTTCATTCTCTGATATCTACCTATTAGCTGTGTGACACTGGCAAAGTATATAACCTCTCGAAATCTCAGTCTCCTCATAGGAAAATAGGAATAATAATACCTGCATGGGCAGACACAACTAGTCACCGTATCTCTAGCCCTTTGTCCTTTCTCTTTATTAACAATGCCCTGATTTGGTTTGGATTGACTACGAAAATTTAACTCAGTTTCCCAGAGTTCCTTGCAGGGAGGGTTATGAGGATAGTTCTGGTCAATTAGATATAAACAGAAGTCTACTTGGTGGAGCTTCCAGGAAAGAGACTGTTTTCCTGATGAAAAAGGACTGATTCAGCTGGAAGAAAACAAATCTCCAACCCCTTCTCAGCCCCCTTCTTCAATATTGAAACTCAAACAAAATACCTAGAGGTGCAGCAGCCATGAATGATGGTGAGCACAAGACCCTTCCACTGAGGCCGGTAGAGGGTGAAGAGAGCAGGAGTCCCAATCCTTACTGATTTCCTTCAGTGGCTGCATCCGATGTCTACCCCCAGGAGGGTTGCAACATGATAAAAATAAACCTCTATTTTTAAGCCTCTATTTGTTGTTTCCTGTTTGTCGAGTTTTCTGCTATTTGCCATCAAGCTGATGTTCTACCTCACAGACTGGTTGTGGAAATCAGGTTCAATATGATAACTAGCTAAATTACTTACCACATGCAAGGGGCACACTATAATTTCTCCGGCTCTGTATTGTTGATAAATTATTCTCTGGGCTTTTTTTTTTTTTTACAAAAATATTTTGCACTAACATCAAAATGGAAGTAGATTATCTTTGATTCCTTGATTCCTTTTGCCATTACATGTATAGTTCACCTGATATAATACCATGTATAATTATAATTTTCCCACATCCCTCTAATGTTTCCTAAGCCATATGTAGTGTGGAAAATTCTGATTTTATTTTTCTAGTTCTGTCACTGAGTTGCTTTGTAATTTTGCACAAATTCCTCTCGCAAAGTCTCCTTCTTCACCTTTAAAATGAGGAAATTAAACTAGGTCAGCGTTTCCCAAACTGTACTCCATAAAATGTTCATAGATGTTTTATGAAGAAAGAGTTCTATAATCAAATAACCCTGGGAAATGTTCTATGCTTTTTCCATACCTTTCTTGGAGTGCTGTACACTTTTCATATGCCCCTCTTGGAGGTACACTAAGTACTGTTAACATTTTAAGGACTATGGGAAGTATAACAGGACATAGATTTGATTTCAGTTTATTTAACCAGCACTTCCAAAATTTGACTACTTGACCTTTGCATCAGTAAATATTACATAATATCTGCCAACCTAAGTTTTTTAAGATCACAATTTTAGGAAATCAAGACTAACTGATCCCTAAATTTCATTCCACTATCCGCATGCTTAATTTATCTGAGTTTTTAATTCTCTGATACGCTTGGGAATTCCCACCAACTCTTCCAATTTTCACCTCCATTTACTCTTAAAACACCAAAGTTACTTGGAGTCAAACGTAATGGGGTGGCAAATTTTATTGAACTCAAGGTAAGATGAACTTGGATAAGATGTTTACCTTTATTCAGTAATTCTACAATGCTCAAAGGATTGCCTAAGGCAAACCCTTTATGAAAGAGTAATAAAGGGATACTTGAACATCAGCTGAGTATGGTGAGTATAAGTTTTCCTTTCTTTTTAAGATCTACAACTTTACTGGGTCTTTAAAAAGACAGTATCTACTTGAGTCTAAATCATTACTTCTATGAACCTAAAGAATGAAATGACATCCAGGGGATGACACACATAAACCATTAGCCCATAAGGAAGTGAGAGAGCTGGGCAACAGTGGAGAAGGGTGGATCCGATGTTTTCAGCCTCTCCTCTCAACAGTGGCAAGCAGCCAGTTACAGTTTATAGCTCTTGTTCTTCCCTAGGAAAGTAAAGCGCTTCTGGCCTTAACATGTATCTCTTCAGGGGTTAAACGGGAATAGAAGAGGGAAAAGTGAGCAGGTCAGATTTATTCTGAGTGTATGTGTCTGTGCATATATGTGTGGAAAGTATGCCAGTGGTGAAGGCTGTGAGTTGACAAGATAAGTCCGGGTGATTATTCCAGGCTGCGTTTTACAAATTGATTTCTACTTTAGATTCTCTAGGTCTCATGACTTTAACTTGTTTCTTCTGGGCAAATCTCAACTTTTTTCTTTAATCTTATGGTCATATCTTAGGAAATCAATTGATTTTCACCGAATTCATAAGAATCCAATACAAACTCAAGATGTCAGTTTATTCATTTATACTGTAAGGTAGAATTGACATAAGGAAAAAGTCCGGTTTATGGGGATTAGTTTCACTCAGAAAACTCAACTGTAAATTGAAGACTTTTTTGGTAAGCAAAGATTCATCTCTCAAGAAAATTAGTTGTAACCAGAGGACAGTTATACCAAAGAAATTATTCCTATAGGAGAATTTCCTTGTTAAGGACATTAATTTATTCATTAGTTCAGTCACACATTAATCAATTAACAGTAATTTATTGAGTGTCTATCATACACACTCAAAGGATGCTTCCTGTAGAATCAAATTTTGATCTTTATCAACCAGTACTTGACATCCACAAACTAATGTTTAATATCTGGCCCTTTTCTTTCTCTGTTTTCAAGTCAATACACAAACTTCATATCCTGGCAACAAAATCCTTATGATTTATTAAAGTATCCAAGGTTTTGGCTTATTTTACATTATTGACAAATTGGAGAGATTCTTTTAAATGATAAGTAATAGAAAATGGGGGAGAATATTTACTTTAAAAATCATCAATTTCCAAATCACAGTTTTAAAGTAATTATAATTAATTTGACTTATTGGGTATTATTGCTCAATAACTTCAGTGTTAGAGAATGATTATTTCTGATGGTCTCTTTCTCAGATTCTGGATCTGAAGCTCATCTGGTTCCCATAGCTTATCACTCACGTATTACAGATATGCCTTTCCCCTCCTTTCTACCAGACTCCTTATGGTTCTTTCTTTACAGCCTTGGTGGTAGGAGAACCATTCTGCTAGCCTTCAGGTCATTCTCAGCAAGAGTTACCCCATATGTAGCTGTAGTTTTGATGTGTTTGTGCAGGGGAGGTGAGCTCAGAGTCTTCCTACACTCCACCTTACTCCCTCCTACAATATATTTTATTTTTGAAAAAAATTAGGACCTGCTTTTACAAATATGTCCCCACTAACTTAAGTTGTCTATGTGCTAGATTTTAATTCAATACTTGTATGACATTTGAGTAATTTCCTTCTTTTAGCTCACATTAAAACAAATAATAATAATTCATGATGGCTGGGATTTTCCCTAAGATTCAGGGAAACAGATCTTGTGGCAGAGTGGTCCACTGTGAAATACCTTGGGGCAAGCTCTGTGGAAAGAGCAGCTTCTCATCTCAGTGTATTTTGCTCTGTTCATTTTTCACTGCTTTTCCTTTGCAGCTTGAAGGTACTGTTGACAAAATTTTTAAATTATGATATTTCTGTATTTATGCTTGATAACTTATTTTGAGGATTGTTAATATTTTATCAGAAATATATTTCTCTACCAATGCTATTTTAAGAACTTGATTACGTTCTTATTTGGTTTTATTTCATTCTGTTGATGTCACATACATGTGAATATCTCATAATTAAATAAAAGTTAGTAGAAAATTGGACTCATATAAAATAGTTTTGTCTGTTTTCTGATATCACTTCTGACACCAAATGTGTGGTGTTTTCTAACACTAAGCAAGTTTCCAATTCTCTGATTCTCTGACATCAGCTGGGTGTCCTGAAATTCAATTCAATTCTGACACTGAGTACCCAGAGTTGGCACAGACCTCACAGGTCAAGGGCTCAGTCTCACAAGACTGCCAGCTCTTTAGATGCCAGCTGCAAATGAGGTGCCCAGGCTCCTCTGAATTCTGCTTTGTTTATACAAATTCAGAAGTTCCCTTGACCCTGTCTGCAGATTTGATAACTCACTAAACAACTCACAGAACTCAGAACTCAGGAAAACACTTTACTATGTTTGTCTGTTTATTAAAAAGGATACAATTAGGAATAGCCAGATGGAAGAGATGGGAAAAGCAGAGTGGGGTGGCTGTGCGCGGCCACCCTCCCAGCGCTTCTACGTGTTCACTAACCTGGAAGTTCTCCAAACTCTGTCTGTAAAGAGTTTTTACAGGGGTCTCATTATGTAAGCAAGATTGATTAAGTTATTGGCCATTGGTGATTAAATCTCGAGCCCCACTCCCCTCCTTGGAAGTCAAGAATGGGGCTAAAAGCTCCAACTCTCTAATCATAGACTTTCTGGTAACCAACTCCCATTGTGTAACTACCTAGAGATCTCCAACTACTAGTCATTTCATTATCATGCATATGATATTCTTATCACTCCAGAGATCCCAAGGAGCTAAGAATCTCTGTGCTAAAGATAAACACTATATATATATATATATATATATATATATATATATATATATATATATATATATATATATAAATATATATTAATATAACACAAAGTTAATTCTCTTTTTTTAGGCTATTTGTAGGAGGGATACACTCATTTATTAAATAAGATACAGTGTTACTTCCAAATTAACAGTCATAATTATGACAAGGATTTAGATTTAAGGAAATATATATTTTTTTAAAAAAATTAAAAGTATGCATAAAAATAAGACATATGTGATGTTGACCAGAGACTCTTAAACCACAAGGTAAAAGAACATATATTTTTAAAAAGTCTAATCCGTTACAGAGTAACCCTTTTGTAACATACAACATAAATGAATTACCACGAAAATGAAGCAGAAAAAAACCAGATGTACAAAATACAAGTGCAAATATTTTACTGTAATCTTTAGTAGATGGAAAATCATTATGTCAAATTGCTAAAACCTTTTCTAAATGCTTACTCTTACTCTCTGTACTTATCTGGTTAAGAGCTGGTAACAAATAATCTGCAGACCATCACAGTGTGTGGACCATACTTTGAATTGCAGTGATACAGACTGTCAGATGTTCTCATGCCAATTTAATTAAAGTGATTCAATTCAATTAAATGAGAACCACTAATACGCTAATCATGCAAGTGTTTATTAATTTCTTGTTCAGTTCATCTTTGAACATCCTCTTAGCCTAAAAAGTTAAACGCTATTATTTTGTGTTCTTAGCCAGAAGTAATCTTTCTATTAAATGAAGTTGCATAAGACATAGCAGCTCTTTGCCTGAGCACATTCTCTCTGTTACCACTATCCATATGGCCTTTCATTTACTAAAATGTAAGTGTTCTAGGGATTAATATCATTTTTTTTTTCCCTTATTCAGACCTTACTCAGTCTCTGGTAGACATGGAGACACCCTGGCTAGGTACTACAGATTCCCTAGTGAATGACTACAGATTCCCTAGTGAATGACAGTAGTGGGGATACTAAAAAACTCAGCCATCATGGCTCAGATAGGACATTTTAACAGACAGTATTAGCTTCAGAACATCCTAGAGGTTGGTCACAAATTTGCTGGGCTTTGCCCAGTTGTGCTTCCTCTCTCTTACTTTCACAGGTGTTGATCCCTATTAAACATCTTAAATCCCAAACTCCATCTCAGCATCTGCTTCTGGTGAATCCAGCATCCAATACAGTCCCTTACACACTCAATGAGTAAGTAAATAAAACTCCCATGCTTGACTCTATTAGTCTGGTTAAGAAGAGCTTTTTGGTGAAGTTGGGTAGAGAGAGGGATAATTGCTAGCATTGACCTCAGTGTAAGAGGGGATGAAAAGCTTTCCGAAGAGTTACATAATGATATTGATGATGATACTGACGATGATGGCAACAATAGCAGCTCTTGCTACATAACAGATACACTTCCATGACAACACTATGAGAAGGTACTGTTATCATTCTCAGTTTCAAAATGAGAAAACTGAACAACAGAGAGATTCAGAAATGTACCCCTCACCCACTAAGTGGTAGAGCCAAGATTTGGACCCATCTCTTAACCACTACTTACTTTACTTATCTAATAATGAAATGCTCCATGAAGATAGAAATTTTTGTCTTCACTAGTGAACCCCCCAGAACCACAACAGTGCCTAGCACATAGTAGGAGCTTAATAAATATTTGCTGAAAGAATGAATGACTATTAGTTAAAACTTTCAGGTCAGTTTCAGAAAACACTTGCTTTGATGGTAGGGACCAGTTCCTTTTTAATAGACCCATGTTATATAACATAGTATTTGGTACGTTGTACGTGTACTATTGACATTTGCAAATTAAACTAAGAAAAAATAGATCTTTCTATTGATTGATGTCATATATGCTAACTTTGCATTTGCTAACATAGTCTTTGCAAATTAAACTTGAGATGTCTTCTGGACTGTCACTCTTCTGAAGAACCTCAGAAGATCAGTGGTGCTATGTGCTGGCATAGAGCCTGCGCCTATGAGATACCTCTTAGGGAAGCCTCTTGGGGCACAGGAACTTTCCCTTCTCAAGGCATAGCTCCCAGGATCCACGGTTTGACCCTTGGTGACTATGAGTGCACTCAGGGACCTGGGGTAATCACCTGGCCCTGGCTGGATTAAGGAGAAAGTCTCTTCTGAGAATCTAACTGTGGAACAAAGAGACATCAAATCTGAGAGTCTTTGAATCTGAGCCATGTTAAGTATACAACAGTGGTTAGAAGGTCTGTGAACTCTTGCAGCTGATGTCCCTGGAGCCTCCCTGGTTCGTCTCCTGACTGAGGCTTGCTTGTGACAGGGAGACACCACAACTTCTTGCTAACAAATATCCTCTTTAGCTGAATCATCAGTGTTGATTTCTGTGACTGACAACACAAAGAACCAACAAAAACACCCTGTGACTCGGAAGGTACCCATGCTCAGTTAGCAGTGAGGCATAACATAAAGGACCAGATATGTTCACCTGGTCACGGAAAACAGGAGGTGCCTGGGTTTGGTGGAGATGCACATAGAATCTGGAGTGGTGGTGGGGAAAATGTTGTGGTTATTTGAGGTCTTTTGTTCATAACTTCAACTGCCCAACTCCAGTTCCTGTGTGCAAAAAGGAGAGAATAGCAAAGAGCAATAGTCTGAAGGATTGTTGCTTTCAATTTTGGATTCAGAGAAGTGCCGAGTTTCTTAAGTTACTGTAGGCTTAGAGGGTTTGCTTAGTGGTATTTTTAAAGTTCCACTGATTTCTTTGCCTTTTGTTTTCTACTCTAAAAAGATCATTAAAGTAAGCTCTCTCTCTCATGCCATGTTGGCATTCCCAAGGAAGATTCATGATTGGATTATGTTCCCAAGCAATATAAATCAAACCTGATGGCAGGGATATGTTGATGGCTTGAAGTAAGTGAAAAATAAATTAGGAAACGAGAAGGCCTGGGGTATCCAAGACATAAATTTAAATTTTAAATCTCAAGAGATGAAAAACTAGGAAAAGCCATTTTGAAAACCTGGCTTAGACTTTTCTAAATGAGTCAAGATGGGGAGCAAGGGGAATAAGTTAGGAGCATGTGAATGAATTTGTTTTACATATAAGTCGTTATAGCTCTGAAGGAGAAAGCTTACATGTTTAAGCAATTCCAGAAAGTCCTTTCTAAAGTTATTATAGCCTCAAGAGAAACAATTTAGAATGTTTTAAAAACGCTTAAATAATAGGATAGACTACTTGTGGCATTGGAAAAGAGAACTTCATATTGAAGGTTTACAGTCATGAGGCTAGGCAAACCTACTACGATAAATTTATTATATGCATTGGTCTTAGTTTTCTTGTATTATCGCCTTTTTTTTTTCATAAGGCTAAATGCACATGATTCAGAATTCCAATCGCATTAGTTATTGGAACTAATGGGGAAAATACCCTTAAGACTGTTAAAGGAGAAAGGGGTTAGAGGTTTGGACTCATATAGACCTTGAACTTGAGCTTGTCTCTTAAGCAGCTGACCTTGGGCAAGTCCTTGGCCTCTGAACCTCAGTTTCCCAACTCAGAGGATTTGTCAAAAATGAAGGGAGATGCATGCCTTAACCAAATGCTACAGTGCCAGCTCACAGTAGATACCTAAGAATTGTAGATTATTAATAGATCCCCCTTCCCTTCCCTCTGAAACTCGAAGCTTAACAAAGTAAGATTTTAATTTATGTAAATTTGTCTTAGTTTAGACAGAAACACCTCCCTTGTGGCAGAGATAAGGAGGATGATTTTAAAGTTCTACTAAATTAATAAAAAGGTTGCATTTCTCATCTACAGAGGTTTCATTATACTAAAACTTATTCCAAGTTTCCATATCTAAGAGTTTATACACCCTGTATGCACACTTGCTGCCCCTCCTCACATCTCTTTTCTAGGGGTAGGGAGGGTGGGGTCAGGTTGTATATTATTTAAATCAGAATTGAAGGTGAATTGTATTCAGAGTACTTTAGATTTAGGAAGTCTGAACACATTTTGAATGAGTGCTTTTTTTTTCCTTTAAGTATTTGACCATCCAAGCTTTATTTCTAGCTCTTTTTCATCTTCTCTCCATCCTCAAACCATGATATGAAGATAAAAATGTTTCCTTTACTGAGCTGTAGATACATGGGTCAAGCCTTAGGTAAACAAATGGCAAAAAATGATAAAGACAAAAGCTGGCTCCCTAATGCTGGAGTCTCACATTGGGGCTGGGTGTTGCTAGCCAGTGACCTAAAACAATTTGGGTAGAGGTGGGATGGGGAGGAGGATTTGATTTAGTTTAGTTTACATACAAGTTTCAATCTTCCTTAAAGGGCAAGATGTCTAAATATTCCAAATTATAGTAAAAGATTTTTCTGAGAGGTGTTGGAACTGATGGTGTCGTGATCTTTATCATGTTTCTCTCTTGTGCTGAGAACATTCCAGTGTTTACTGAGGGGCCTCTCTGGGGGGTCACTACTTCAATAAAATGAGGAGTTGCTGCAGAAACCTGCTCTCTTTGGCCAGAAATCCTGGGTTGGGAGCTGCTAGAAGGGTTTTCAAGTCTGCCCTACTTATACATAAAAAGATAAAAGGACCTTGTTTGAAGGTAAGGGGAAGCAAGGTTAAATAAGCTTATATTTCTTTTATAATATACATGCTTATTAGAGAAATATAGAAAATTTTAAAAAGTAGAAGGAAGTATACCAGTTCCCCATAAGCCTACCATCCGAGGATAGTCAGTGATAAAATAGTTGTGAATTTCTTCCCTGGGAAACTTCTCAGGTGTCCCGGTGATGGTGGAATGGGGAGCCCTGAGCTGTTGAAATCTCACCTTCCTGGTCAGGCTATGTAGGAATGATTATCTGTGATGGGTGAGGAGGTTGCACGGGGATGTTCGAGGCTAGTTGTGGGTTGCAGGGACTTGGCTCATTTCCTTCCATATTATCCTGGGTCTAACTGATTTGTCATCTTGGCTCAGAGTGATGGGTAATGCTCACCTCCTTTGTTCTTACCTTATGGCTCTCGTCTCTCGAGCACATGTGCAGCCTGCTTGTCAGCTGGTTCCTGTCAGCTTTGTGTGTGGCTGCCGGGATTTGCCAGTCCCCTCAGGGCTTGCTGGCTCACACATGGTCTGTATGGATTCTTGGATAAGTCTCCAAAGGTATGAGTAGCAGGGCAGAGCACGAGCAGTGCCAGACCTTCAGAAAACATTTGCCAAGCCTTTTCATTTAGACTAGCTGAACTGAAGTTTCTCCCAGGATATGAAATTTCTCAAGGAGCCAGCCATGGGTCCATGAGGACTGAGTTTGATAGGGCAAGTCCCTTCCTCTCTATGCCAGGGAGAGCACATACAATTATGGGAAAGACAAACCACTGGAATTTACTGAGAAAGTTGTGGCTAATGGCAAAGGCTTTTAAGTAAATAATGCATGTTGGGATGGGCTGGGGGGCAAAGGAAGATCTTCAAAGTGTGCTTTCCTTACCAATCTTCTTCCTAGGAAGAAATCTGAGTCTGGGCAGAGAGAAAACAAACAAACAAATTGTAATGAAATTGTGCATAAAAACCCTTTAGAGCCCTCATATTCCTCTTCCTTAATTCAGAACCCTCCCAGGTGGCAAGCTCAAGAATAAAATGCTTGAAAGTAAGAATATGCTGTGAATAAACTATCTGTGCATCTCTTTTCTTCTCCCTGAATTGGAATGCTCAAAAATGCGATTCTTTGGCATCACAGAAGCCCTACTGCAAGAACACTGTGACTGATAATTTCAGGTTAGCTCTCCTAAGTAAGCCACAAAGACAAACGACAAGTCTTAGATGACTGGAAGTGAATGAACTCAAGCCTTGATTTTTCAAAGACCTTCACTTCCCCAGATTCCACCATCTTTTAGAATCTCTTTAACATCCATGTGGCCATCCAGTTTAACAGTCTGGACTCTCAAGTTGTGGAATCTTTCCAGTTGACCGTCATCTCTGTTACCTTCAGACTTTCAAACAAAAGGCAAAATTGTTCCACGTGTGAAACCTTGCACTGCAAGACCCTACTCTCTGACCACTATCTTTTATCCTAAAAGCTCTCTCACTTAGCTACTCACACAGCCCCTGCTCTGAGATGTTATTGAGACCTCCAAAATCCCAAGTCCTTCTTCACTACTACCCAACCACCTCCTACCTGTCCTTCCTTCCCTAATCAGTGTCGAGGGTCCATCACTGTGGCCATTCTCTTATTATTCATCTTACCTTATACCCTCTTTTAAAAAATTTTTTATTTTATATTGGAATAATGTTGATTAACAATGTTGTGTTAGTTTCAGGTGTAGAGCAAAGTGATTCAGTTATACATATACATGTATCTATTCTTTTTCAAATTCTTCTCCATTTTCAAATTCTTTTCTTATTTAGGTTTATTACAGAAGATTGAGCATAGTTCCCTGTGCTAAACCTTGTCCTTGTTGGTTATTTATTTTAAATATAGCAGTGTGCACATGTCAATCCCAAACTTAGTTTTCTAATGCATCTGCCTGTCAAAAACCTAAATCTGGAGTTCCATATTATCAGTGCCCATACCTGGACTGAAGAGTTTTGGAGGAGAAAATCCACGTAATTACAAAGATCTGTGTCCATAAATTCATAGTCATAAACTCAACTTAAGTGGGTTAGTTTAGTGGTTAAGGACATGAAATCTGGGATCAGACTGACTAGATTTAAACCCAGTTTACCACATACCAGAAGTGAGACCTGGGGCAAGTTAATCAACATTTTTTTTTTCTGTGACTCCATTCCCTTATCTGTACAATGGGAACTTAAAAGCATTGTCTCATGGTCTGTTGTGATTATTAAATGTTGTGCTCAGAAAGCAGTATCTGGCATGAACCTTTAAACCCATCACCATCTATCTCTCTTTCACAAATGATACTTTGCACTTCATAAAGGAAACAGAAGCCATTAAATGAGAGAATCTCATCACTGATTTACAAATTCAAGGAGCTGTTATCGTCTTTAATTTATGACAGGATTTATGATAATATTCCAGGACACGCAGAAAATAATCTTGATATTGTTCTTCCATTCATGTCCAGAGGGGAATAGAGTAACTTACAGACTATGAAGCTGACATTCCCATCATTTACAATGATAATACTAATCTGACAAATATGTGTTGAGTAGATATTTGGTTGTAGACACATGGTTAGGCAAAATGAGGGATAAATGGGAAAGTGGAATGGATATCATCAAGGGAGTTGAATTTTTCATGAATGTCTAAATCTTGGCAGCTCCAACTTGATAAAGAATCGCATGTGCTTTTTATCTTATCTCTTCCTTTTCCTTTCTTTCTATATTTCGAAAATACTTACCCCTCCTTTTTATAACTATTGAAGCATTCAGTTAAAAAAAATCAAACATGTATGGTTATGAAATGGAAATGGACTATGTGCACTAAATTGGACCACAGCTCTGGCTCTCTTTTTAAAATTCAAGGCTTTGAACAATAAACATGAGGTCCATTAAACTAGAAAATTTCAACTTGGGGACAAATCAGTTGATACACTTAGATATGCTTTTCTCATGCAATGCAGCCTCTATATCACCTGCAAACTTTACTGCCCTCCAGATGATTTACAACTGTGTAAAATGTAAATTCTAAACAATATGACAAAACACAAAAATTAGATAAGTCGCTGTTTTATGAGCTACAAGGAGTTTAAAAATATAGTTTCTTGGTAAATTCTCTTCTCTACCCCAGCTGTTTTTATGATGTAAAAGGAGATGCTCTAAGTAACATCAGTAAAAATGGTGGAGTAGGGAACACCAAGGTCTTGTCCTTCCACAAAAACAGTGAATAACTTGGCCAGTCACTGTTAGAATCAACTTTGTCAGAACTTTGGAAACTAGCCAAAGATTTTCAGCAACCAGGCAAACACTTATCAAGAAAAAGGTGGCTGAATCTCAGTAGAGGAGCCTTGTGGTGTTTTAACTCACCTTAGCTCCAATGCTCCTCCCTAGCTCAGGAGTAATCTTGAAGATGGAAGCCTGCATTCCTGCTGTGGGTTCATGGTACTGGCTGAAGAAGAGCAGGTCTGTTACCAAAGAATTATGGTTGTGGGTTTTGACCTGTCTGGTGGACCCCTGAAGGATTAGCTCAAAGGGCTTGCCTTTATTTCACTTAACTCAGAACTTTCCAAGAGTGAAGAGCTGGCTACATGGGGATAACTGTCAGAAATATATATATATTTTTTTTTTAAACATCTTTATTGAAGTATAATTGCCTTACAATAGTGTGTTAGCTTCTGCTTTATAACAAAGTGAATCAGTTATACATATACAATATGTTCCCATTTCTCTTCCCTCTTGCATCTCCCTCCCTCCCACCCTCCCCATCCCACCCCTCTAGGTGGTCACAAAGCACCGAGCTGATCTCCCTGTGCTATGCGGCTGCTTCCCACTAGCTATCTATTTTACATTTGGTAGTGTATATATGTCCATGACACTCTCTCACCCTGTCACATCTCACCCCACCCCCTCCCCATATCCTCAAGTCCATTCTCTAGTAGGTCTGTGTCTTTATTCCCGTCTTGCCACTAGGTTCTTCATGGCCTTTTTTTTTTTTTTTTTTCCTTAGATTCCGTATATATGTGTTAGCATACTGTATTTGTTTTTCTCTTTCTGACTTACTTCACTCTGTATGACAGACTCTAACTCCATCCACCTCATTACAAATACCTCCATTTCATTTCTTTTTACGGCTGAGTAATATTCCATTGTATATATGTGCCACATCTTCTTTATCCATTCATCTGTCGATGGACATTTAGGTTGCTTCCATGTCCTGGCTATTGTAAATAGAGCTGCAATGAACATTGTGGTACATGACACTTTTTGACCTATGGTTTTCTCAGGGTATATGCCCAGTAGTGGGATTGCTGGGTCGTATGGTAGTTCTATTTGTAGTTTTTTAAGGAACCTCCATACTGTTCTCCATAGTGGCTGTATCAATTTACATTCCCACCAACAGTGCAAGAGTGTTCCCTTTCCTCCACACCCTCTCCAGCATTTATTGTTTCTAGATTTTTTGATGATGGCCATTCTGACCGGTGTGAGATGATATCTCATTGTAGTTTTGATTTGCATTTCTCTAATGATTAATGATGTTGAGCATTCTTTCATGTGTCTGTAGGCCATCTGTATATCTTCTTTGGAGAAATGTCTATTTAGGTCTTCTGCCCATTTTTGGATTGGGTTGTTCGTTTTTTTGTTATTGAGCTGCATGAGCTGCTTGTAAATCTTGGAGATTAATCCTTTGTCAGTTGCTTCATTTGCAAATATTTTCTCCCATTCTAAGGGTTGTCTTTTGGTCTTGTTTATGGTTTCCTTTGCTGTGCAAAAGCTTTTAAGTTTCATTAGGTCCCATTTGTTTATTTGTGTTCTTATTTCCATTTCTCTGGGAGCTGGGTCAAAAAGAATCTTGCTGTGATGTATGTCATAGAGTGTTCTGCCTATGTTTTCCTCTAAGAGTTTGATAGTGTCTGGCCTTACACTTAGGTCTTTAATCCATTTTGAGTTTATTTTTGTGCATGGTGTCAGGGAGTGTTCTAATTTCATACTTTTACATGTACCTGTCCAATTTTCCCAGCACCACTTATTGAAGAGGCTGTCTTTTCTCCACTGTATATGCTTGCCTCCTTTATCAAAGATAAGGTGACCATATGTGTGTGGGTTTATCTCTGGGCTTTCTATCCTGTTCCATTGATCTATATTTCTGTTTTTGTGCCAGTACCAAACTGTCTTGATTACTGTAGCTTTGTAATATAGTCTGAAGTCAGGGAGCCTGATTCCCCCAGCTCCATTTTTCGTTCTCAAGATTGCTTTGGCTATTCGGGGTCTTTTGTGTTTCCATACAAATTGTGAAATTTTTTGTTCTAGTTCTGTGAAAAATGCCAGTGGTAGTTTGATAGGGATTGCATTGAATCTGTAGATTGCTTTGGGTAGTAGAGTCATTTTCACAATGTTGATTCTTCCAATCCAGGAACATGGTATATCTCTCCATCTATTTGTATCATCTTTAATTTCTTTCATCAGTGTCTTATAATTTTCTGCATACAGGTCTTTTGTCTCCTTAGGTAGGTTTATTCCTAGATATCTTATTCTTTTTGTTGCAATGGTAAACGGGAGTGTTTTCTTAATTTCACTTTCAGATTTTTCGTCATTAGTGTATAGAAATGCAAGCGATTTCTGTGCATTAATTTTGTATCCTGCTACTTTACCAAATTCATTGATTAGCTCTAGGAGTTTTCTGGTAGCCTCTTTAGGATTCTCTATGTATAGTATCATGTCATCTGCAAACAGTGACAGCTTTACTTCTTTTCCGATTTGGATTCCTTTTATTTCTTTGTCTTCTCTGATTGCTGTGGCTAACACTTCCAAAACTATGTTGAATAATAGTGGTGAGAGTGGGCAACCTTGTCTTGTTCCTGATCTTAGTGGAAATGGTTTCAGTTTTTCACCATTGAGGACAATGTTGGCTGTGGGTTTGTCATATATGGCCTTTATTATGTTGAGGAAAGTTCCCTCTATGCCTACTTTCTGCAGGGCTTTTATCATAAATGGGTGTTGAATTTTGTCGAAAGCTTTCTCTGCATCTATTGAGATGATCATATGGTTTTTCTCCTTCAATTTGTTAATATGGTGTATCACATTGATTGATTTGCGTATATTGAAGAATCCTTGCATTCCTGGGATAAACCCCACTTGATCATGGTGTATGATCCTTTTAATGTGCTGTTGGATTCTGTTTGCGAGTATTTTGTTGAGGATTTTTGCATCTATGTTCATCAGTGATATTGGCCTGTAGTTTTCTTTCTTTGTGACATCTTTGTCTGGTTTTGGTATCAGGGTGATGGTGGCCTCGTAGAATGAGTTTGGGAGTGTTCCTCCCTCTGCAATATTTTGGAAGAGTTTGAGAAGGATAGGTGTTAGCTCTTCTCTAAATGTTTGATAGAATTCACCTGTGAAGCCATCTGGTCCTGGGCTTTTGTTTGTTGGAAGGTTTTTAATCACAGTTTCAATTTCAGTGCTTGTGATTGGTCTGTTCATATTTTCTATTTCTTCCTGGTTCAGTCTCGGCAGTTTGTGCATTTCTAAGAATCTGTCCATTTCTTCCAGGTTGTCCATTTTATTGGCATAGAGTTGCTTGTAGTAATCTCTCATGATCTTTTGTATTTCTGCAGTGTCAGTGGTTATTTCTCCTTTTTCATTTCTAATTCTATTGATCTGAGTCTTCTCCCTTTTTCTCTTGATGAGTCTGGCTAATGGTTTATCAATTTTGTTTATCTTCTCAAAGAACCAGCTTTTAGTTTCATTGATTTTTGCTATTGTTTCCTTCATTTCTTTTTCATTTATTTCTGACCTGATCTTTATAATTTCTTTCCTTCTGCTGGCTTTGGGGTTTTTTTGTTCTTCTTTCTCTAATTGCTTTAGGTGCAAGGTTAGGTTGTTTATTCGAGATGTTTCCTGTTTCTTGAGGTAGGCTTGTATTGCTATAAACTTCCCTCTTAGCACTGCTTTTGCTGCGTCCCATAGGTTTTGGGTTGTCGTATCTCCATTGTCATTTATTTCTAGGTATTTTTTGACTTCCCCTTTGATTTCTTCAGTAATCACTTCATTATTAAGTAATGTATTGTGTAGCCTCCATGTGTCTGTATTTTTTACAGATCTTTTCCTGTAATTGATATCTAGTCTCATAGCGTTGTGGTCGGAAAAGATACTTGATACGATTTCAATTTTCTTAAATTTACCAAGGTTTGATTTGTGACCCAAGATATGATCTATCCTGGAGAATGTTCCATGAGCACTTGAGAAAAATGTGTATTCTGTTGTTTTGGGGTGGAATGTCCTATAAATATCAATTAAGTCCATCTTGTTTAATGTATCATTTAAAGCTTGTGTTTCCTTATTTATTTTCATTTTGGATGATCTGTCCATTGGTGAAAGTGGGGTGTTAAAGTCCCCTACTATGATTGTGTTGCTGTCGATTTCCCCTTTTATGGCTGTTAGTACTTGCCTTATGTATTGAGGTGCTCCTATGTTGGGTGCATAAATATTTACAATTGTTATACCTTCCTCTTGGATCGATCCCTTGATCATTATATAGTGTCCTTCTTTGTCTCTTGTGATAGTCTTTATTTTAAAGTCTATTTTGTCTGATATGAGAATTGCTACTCCAGCTTTCTTTTGATTTCCATTTGCATGGAATATCTTTTTCCATCCTCTCACTTTCAGTCTGTATGTGTCTCTAGGTCTGAAGTGGGTCTCTTGTAGACAGCATATATATGGGTCTTGTTTTTGTATCCATTCAGCCAGCCTGTGTCTTTTGGTGGGAGCATTTAATCCATTTACATTCAAGGTAATTATCGATATGTATGTTCCTATTCCCATTTTCTTAAATGTTTTGGGTGTTATTGTAGGTGTTTTCCTTCTCTTGTGTTTCTTGCCTAGAGAAGTTCCTTTAGCATTTGTTGTAAAGCTGGTTTGGTAGTGCTGAACTCTCTCAGCTTTTGCTTGTCTGTAAAGGTTTTAATTTCTCCATCACATTTGAATGAGATCCTTGCTGGGTAGAGTAATCTTGGTTGTAGGTTCTTCTCCTTCATCACTTTAAGTATATCCTGCCACTCCCTTCTGGCTTGCAGAGTTTCTGCTGAAAGATCAGATGTTAACCTTATGGGGATTCCCTTGTGTGTTATTTGTTTTTTTTCCCTTGCTGCCTTTAATATGTTTTCCTTATATTTAATTTTTGACAGTTTGATTAATATGTGTCTTGGCGTGTTTCTCCTTGGGTTTATCCTGTATGGGACTCTCTGTGCTTCCTGGACTTGATTAACTATTTCCTTTCCCATATTAGGGAAGTTTTCAACTATAATCTCTTCAAATATTTTCTCAGTCCCTTTCTTTTTCTCTTCTTCTTCTGGGACCCCTATAATTCGAATGTTGGTGCGTTTAATGCTGTCCCAGAGGTCTCTGAGACTGTCCTCAGTTCTTTTCATTCTTTTTTCTTTATCCTGCTCTGCAGTAGTTATTTCCACCATTTTATCTTCCAGGTCACTTATCCTTTCTTCTGCCTCAGTTATTCTGCTATTGATCCCATCTAGAGTATTTTTAATTTCATTTATTGTGTTTTTCATCATTGCTTGATTCCTCTTTAGTTCTTCTACGTCCTTGTTAAATGCTTCTTGCATTTTGTCTATTCTATTTCCAAGATTTTGGATCATCCTTACTATCATTATTCTAAATTCTTTTTCAGGTAGACTACCTATTTCCTCTTCATTTGTTAAGTCTAGTGTGTTTTGACCCTGCTCCTTCATCTGCTGTGTGTTTTTCTGTCGTCTCATTTTGCTTATCTTACTGTGTTTGGGGTCTCCTTATCACAGGTTGCAGGTTTGTAGTTCCCGTTGTTTTTGGTATCTGTCCCCAGTGGCTAAGGTTGGTTCAGTGGGTTGTGTAGGCTTCCTGGTGGAGGGAACTAGTGCCTGAGCTCTGCTGGATGAGGCTGGATCTTGTCTTTCTGGTGGGCACGTCCACGTCTGGTGGTGTATTTTGGGGTGTCTGTGGCCTTATTATGATTTTAGGCAGCCTCTCTGCTAATGGATGAGGCTGTGTTCCTGTCTTGCTAGTTGTTTGGCATAGGGTGTTCAGCACTGTAGCTTGCTGGTCATTGAGTGATGCTGGGTCTTGATGTTGAGATGGAGATCTCTGAGAGATTTTTGCCGTTTGGTATTACGTGGAGCTGGGAGGTCTCTTGTGGACCAGTGTCCTGAAGTTGGCTCTCCCACCTCCGAGGTACGGCCCTGATGCCTGGCTGAAGCACCAAGAGCCTTTCGTCCACACGGCTCAGAGTAAAAGGGAGAAAAAATAGAAAGAAAGAAAGAAAGAAAGGAAGGAAGGAAGGAAGGAAGGAAGGAGGAAGGAAGGAAGGAAGGAAGGAAGGAAAGAAAGAAAGAAAGAAAGAAAAGAAAGAAAGAAGCTATAATATAGTGAAGTAAAATAAAGCTATTGTAAAGCAAAGCTATACAGACAAAATCTCCCCCAGAAGCATATACATATACACTCACAAAAAAAAAAAAGGAAAAGGGGAAAAATTAATATATCCTGCTCCCAAAGTCCACCTCCTGAATTTGGGATGATTCGTTGTCTATTCAGGTATTCAACAGATGCAGGCACATCAAGTTGTTTGTGGAGTTTTAATCCGCTTCTTCTGAGGCTGCTGGGACAGATTTCCCCTCCTCTTCTCTGTTCGCACAGCTCCTGGGGATCAGCTTTGGATTTGGACCCGCCTCTGCGTGTAGGTCGCCTGAGGGCGTCTGTTCCCCGCCCAGACAGGACGGGGTTAAAGGAGCAGCTGCTTCGGGGACTCTGGCTCACCCAGGCCGCGGGGAGGGAGGGGTACAGAGGAGGCGGGGCGAGCCTGCGGCGTCAGAGGCTGGCGTGACTTTGCAGCAGCCTGAGGCGCACAGTGCGTTCTCCCGGGGGATGTTGTCCCTGGATCACGGGACCCTGGCAGTGGCGGGCTGCACGGGCTCCCGGGAGGGGCGGTGTGGAGAGTGACCTGTGCTCGCACACAGGCTTCTTGGAGGCGGCAGCAGCAGCCCCAGCGTCTCACGCCCGTCTCTGGGGTCCGCGCTGATCGCCGCGGCTCGCGCCAGTTTCTGGAGTTCGTTTAGGCGGCGCTCTGAATCCCCTCTCCTTGCGCGCCGCGAAACAAAGAGGCAAGAAAAAGTCTCTTGCCTCTTCGGCAGCTGCAGACTTTTTCCCGGTCTCCCTCCCGGCCAGCTGTGGTGCGCTAACCCCTTCAGGCTGTGTTCACGCCGCCAACCCCAGTCCTCTCCCTGCGATCCGACCGAAGCCCGAGCCTCCGCTCCCAGCCCCGCCCGCCCCGGCGGGGGAGCAGACAAGCCTCTCGGGCTGGTGAGCGCTGCTCGGCGCCGAGCCTCTGTGCGGGAGTCTCTCCGTTTTTCCCTCTGCGCCCCTGTTGCTATGGGATCCGCGCTGTTAGCTGCGGCTCGCGCCCGTCTCTGGAGTTCGTTTAGGCGGCGCTCTGAATCCCCTCTCCTCGCGCACCAGGAAACAGGGAAGAAAAAGTCTCTTGCCTCTTCGGCAGCTGCAGACTTTTTCCCGGACTCCTTCCCGGCTAGCTGTGGTGCACTAACCCCTTCAGGCTGTGTTCACGCCGCCAACCCCAGTCCTCTCCCTGCGACCGAAGCCCGAGCCTCAGCTCCCAGCCCCGCCCGCCCTGGCGGCTGAGCAGACAAGCCTCTCGGGCTGGTGAGTGCTGCTCGGCGCCGAGCCTCCGTGCGGGAAGTGCGGGAATCTCTCCGCTTTGCCCTCCTCACCCCTGTGGCTGCGCTCTCCTCCGTGGCTCCGAAGCTTCCCCCTCCGCCACCCGCAGTCTCTGCCCGCGAAGGGGCTCCTAGTGCGTGGAAACCTTTCCTCCTTCACAGCTCCCTCCCACTGGTGCAGGTGCCGTCCCTATTCTTTTGTCTCTGTTATTTCTTTTTTCTTTTGCCCTACCCAGGTACGTGGGGAGTTTCTTGCCTTTTGGGAGGTCTGACGTTTTCTGCCAGCGTTCAGTGGGTGTTCTGTAGGAGCAGTTCCACGTGTAGATGTATTTCTACTGTATCTGTGGGAAGGAAGGTGATCTCCGCGTCTTACTCTTCCGCCATCTTCTCTCCTCCCCCCGTCAGAAATATTTAAAGGTAACTGTATTAGCTGCTTCCACTTGGGGCAAGGGACAATAGTTGGAACAAATAATAGACACACTGAAAAACATGGGAGAAAACTGATATGCTCTGGAGAACAGGACTTTGAAAAACTTTCACGTATTCTGGGGAATCTAAAATACAAGGTCAGATGCATACAGAGCAAGATGCATACTCAGAAAACATCTGAGAAAACCCTAAGCTCTCACTTTGACTGAACTTCAAGATCTGTGCAAGAAGGAAATGAAGGTTAGGGAGAGATGTAAACTGCACAGCTAACGCACGCACACACACACACACACACACACACACATACACAGAGTTTATCTACAAAAACTGGGAGTTTCTTTGGTGGGGGGGGGTTCTTGTTGTTTAAGGAAATCTCTGTCAAACCACTAGTTGACCACTAAGCTAACCAAATAGAGACATCAGTGACTCCATATAATAAAGAATACAGATTTTACCTAATTAGTTCAGAAAACAAACAATAGAAGCCACAAAAAGCAGCAGCAACAAACCCTGGGGAGGGGAGAGAATCTGATTTCAAGAGTCCCCACATGATAATACTCAAAATGTCCAATTTTTAATAAAAAGTTATGAGGCATTCAAATAAACAAAAATGTATGGTCCATAGTCTGAAAAAGTAGAAATTCATAGAAACTCTCCGTGAGGAAACCTAGACATTGTACATAGTCAACTAAGGCTTTAACTATTTTAAAAATGCTCGAAGAGCTAAAGAATGCCATGTACAAAGAATTAAAGGAAAATGTAAGAATGATACTCACCAAATAGAGAATATCAATAAAAACATAGAAATTATTTAAAAAAAGAACCAAGTAGAAATTATGGAATTGAAAAGTAAAATAACTGAAATGAAAAGTTTACTAGAGGGATCAATAGCAGATTTGAGTAGGCAGAAGAAAGGATCAACAAACTTGAACATAGCTCAATTGAGATTATCCAATCTGATGAGAGGAAAGAAAAAAGAATAAAGAAAAATGAATAGAGCCTAAGATACCTATGGGACAATATCAAGCATACTAACATAGGCATAATGTCTTTCCTATAAAAAGAAGAGAAAGAAAAAGGGCGAGAAATAATATTTGAAAAACTAATAGCTGAAAACTTCCAAAATCAAATCAAACACCAAAATATACACATCCAAGATCAATGAATCCCAAATAAGTTAAACTCAAAAGAGATGCACATTGAAATGTATTATAATCAAACTGTTGAGTGGCAAAGACAAAAAAAGAATTCTGAAAACAAGAGAGAAGTGACTTGCCATGTACCATTGATCCTTAGTAAGATGAACATCTGACTTCTCATCAGAAATCATGGAAGCCATAAAGTAGTGAAATAACATATTCAAAATACTAAAAGAAAAAAAAAACCAGTTAAGCAAAAACTCTGTCTGGCAAAACTATCCTTCAAAAGCAAAGGAGAAATTAAAACATCCTGAAAAAATAAAAACAGAGAGTTTATTTCTAATAGACCTGCTCTGAAAGAAATGCTAAAGGGGGACCTTTAGGCTAAAATAATAGGACACTAAAGAACAACTCAAATGCACAAAAAGAAATAAAGAACACCAATAAAGGTAATTACATAGGTAAACATAAAAGTATTAGTGTTAGTAACATCTTTTTCCTATATGATTTTAAAAACAACTGCACAAAGTAATAACTATAAATTTATGATGATGGAAACAGAGGTAAAAAATGCAATCTGCAACAAAAATAACATAAAAGGTGGACAATGGGGCAAAGATTTTATATACTGTTGAGATTTAGTTGGTATTAATTCAAACTACATTGCTATAAATTAAGATATTAGTTGAAATCCCCAGAGCAACCACCAAGAAAATAACTAAAAATATATACAGGGCTTCCCTGGTGGTGCAGTTGTTGAGAATCTGCCTGCTAATGCAGGGGACACAGGTTCAAGCCCTGGTCTGAGAAGATCCCACATGCCGTGGAGAAACTAGGCCCATGAGCCAACTACTGAGCCTGCGCGTCTGGAACCTGTGTTCCACAACAAGAGAGGCCATGATAGTGAGAGGCCCATGCACCGCGATGAAGAGTGGTCCCCGCTTGCCGCAACTAGAGAAAGCCCTCGCACAGAAATGAAGACCCAACACAGCCAAAAATAAATAAATTAATTAATTAAAAAAAAATATATTTATATATACAGTGAAACAAATGAAAAGAGAATCAAAATGGTATATTAGAAAACATTTATCTAACACAAAAGAAGACAATAGTAGAGAAATTCAGGAAATAAATAAGACATATAGAAAACACATAGCAAATGACAGAAGTCCTTTCTTATCAGGAATTACGTGTAAATAGATTAAACTCTCCAATTAAAATGTGGAGATGGGCAGATAAATTTTTAAAAATCCAACTATATGTTTTCTGCAAGAGACTTACTTTAGAACCAAAGACAGAAACAGGTTGAAAAGAAAGAATGGCAAAACTTATTCCAGATAAACAGTAATCAAAAGAGAGCTAAAGTGACTGTATTAATATAAGACAAAACACTTTAAAACAAAAATTGTTACAAGAGGCAAAGAAGGAATTATATAATGATAAAAGGATTAATCCGTCTAGAAGATATAACAATTTTAAGTATATATGCACCTGACAAGAAAATCCCCAAAATAAATGAAGCAAAAACTCACAGAATTCAAGGGCAAAATAGACAGTTCAACAATAATAGTTGGAGACTTCAACACCCCACTTTCATAATAGACAAAACAACTAGACAAAAGGTAAACAAGGAAGCAGAAGAACATTATAAACTCACTATCCCTAACAGACATATAGAGAACACTTCATCTAATAATAGCAGAATACACATTCTTCTTGACTGTACATGGGACATTTTCCATGATGGACTATATGATAGCCTACAAAACAATTATAAATAAAATTTAAAAGGTTTCTGTCATGCAAAATATCTTCTTTAACCACAATGGAATGATTGCAAGTAGAAGTCAATAATAGAAGGAAATTTGGAAAATCTACAAATATTTGGAAGTTAAGCAACATACTCTTAATCTATGGGTCAAAGAAGAAAATTAGATATACTTTGAGATAGACAAAGACAAATACATAACTTACCAAAATTTATATGATACAGAAAAAGCAGTGCTCAGAGCGAAATTTATAGCGGTGAATGCCTTCATTAAAAAAAAGAAAAAACATCTCAAATCACTAACCAAATCTTCAACATTAAAAAACTAGAAAAAGAAGATTAAACTAAACCTAAAGTAAACAGAAGGGGGGAAATAATAAATATAAGAGCAGAGATAAAATAGACAATATATGAATTATAGTCAATCAAACAAAATTTTGTTCTTTGAAAAGATCAGCAAAAGTGACAAATCTTTAGATAGACTGACCAAGAAAAAAGAAAGTCTCAAATTGCTAAAATCAGGAATGAAAGCAGAGATATTATTACTGACCTTACAGAAATACAAAGGATCATAAGATGATACTATGAAGAATTCTATGCTATCAAATTTGATCGTCTAGAGATATGGACAAATTCCTAGAAACATGGAAACTATCAAAACTGACTCAAGAAGCAATAGAAAATCTGAGTAGACCTATAACAAGAAAAGAGATAGAATCTATAATCAAAAATCTTCCAGCAAATAAAATCCTGGAAATATTGTTTCACTGGTGAATTCTAGCAAATGTGTAAAGAAAAATTAATGCCAATTCCTCTCAAACTTTTCTAAAAAGTTGAAGAGGTGGGGATACATCTTAACTCATTCAATGTCAGTGCTACCCTGACACCAAAGCCAAACACTTCACAAGAAAGAAAATTATAGACCAATTTTCCTTATTAATATAGATGTAAAAATTCTCAACAACATAGTAGCAAACTGAATCCAGCAACATATTCAAAAGATTATACACCATTACTAAGTATTAATTATCCCAGGAATACAACGTGGTTCAATATAGAAAAATCTATCAATGTAATAGAATGAAGAATTAAAAAAATCCATGATCGTCAATCCAGGCAGAAAAAAATATTGACAAAATTCAACACTATTTAATGATAAGAATACACAATAAACAAAGAATAGAAGGGAACTTCCTCCAACTTGATAAAGGGTAACTATGAAAAACCTACTGATAACATCATACTTAATGGTGAAAAACTGAAATCATTCCCCCTAAGATCAGGAACAAGACAAGGAAGTTCACTATAACCACTTCTATTCAACATTACACTGGACATGTTAGCCAGGGAAATTAGACAAGAAAAATAAATAAAAGGTATCCAAATCAGAAAGGAAGAAGTAAAATTGTATCTATTGGCAAATGATATGATTTTATATAGAGAAAATTCTAAGAATCTACCAAAAAAAAACCCTAATAAAAATCAGCAAATATTTAAGATTCTAAAAGACCAACATACAAAGTCAATAGTTACTCTAAGACTAACATACAAAAATCAGTAGTATTTCTGTACATTAGCAAGGAATAATCTGACAATGAAATTAAGAAAACCAATTCACTTATAGTAGCATCAGAACAAATAAAATACCTAGGATTAATTTAACCAAGGTGTAAGACTTGTAAACTGAAAACTAAAAGTTGTTGAAAGAAATTATAGAACTAAATAAATGGAAAAACATACCTTGTTCATGGATGGGAAAATTTAAGATTGTTAAGATGACAGAAAACTACCTAAAAGAATCTACAGATTCAATACAAGCTATACCAAAATCCCAATGACTTTTTCTACAAAAATGGAAAAGCTAACCCTAAAATTTACATGACATTGCAAGAGACCCCAAGTAGCCAAAACAATCTTGAAAAAGAAGAATAAAGTTTAGGATACACACTTCCTGACTCCAAAACTTACTAAAGAATTATATATATATATATATATATATATATATATATATATATATATATATATAATTATATATATATATATATATATATATATATATATTTATGTATAACTAAATCACTTTGCTGTACACCTGAAACTAATACATTGTAAATCAACTATACTCCAATAAAAAAGAAAAATATTTAAAAAAAGAAAGAAAAACATCAGAGCTAAGAAAAAGGGGAAAAAGGAGAAAAGTATAGCATTGAGCATATAGAAATATAAATAAATAATTAGCATGAAAAATAAATTTTCATTAAAAAAACTTACTATAAGCTACAATAATCAAAACAATGTGGTACTGGTATAAAGGTAGACATATAGATCAATGAAATGAAAAGTCCAGATATAAACCTGTATATCTATGGTCAATTATTTTTGACGTGGTTGCAAAGACCATTCAGTGGGGAAAGAATAGCCTGTTCAGCAAATGGTGCTGGGACAACTTGATATGCACATGCAAAAGAATGAAACTAGACCCTTACCTCACACCATATGCAGAAATGATCTCAAAGTGGATCAAAGATCTAAGTGTTAGAACTAAAAGTATAAAACCCTTAGGAGTAAATATAGGTGTAAACGTTCATGACTTTGGATTTGCTATACCTATACAATGGAATACTATTTAGCCATAAAAGGGATAAAATACTGATACATGCTACATCATGGATGAATCTTGACGACAGTATTCCAAATGAAAGAAGACAGATTCAAAAAGCCACATATTGCCTGATTTCATTTATATGTAGTGACAGCTTAATGGGAACAGAGTGTTTTTTTGGGTGATGAAATGTTTGAGAATTAGTGTTGATCGTTGCACAACGTTCTAAATAAACTGGAATCTACTGTCCACTTAAAATGGTTAAAATAGTGAATTTTATGTCATGTGAATTTTACCTCAATAGAAAAAAATCAGTGACACAAAAATAAGGAATGCTTCAAATGAACGAAAGCAAAGGTTTAAAAATGGACTAAAATCATCTAGACTTTGTTGTTGAGTTATAGTTCTCAACGAAAAAACCTTCATGCTTCTTCAGTATTTCAGTCTTTGCAGTAGAGGCATGCATCATGTTGCTATAATTAACACAATTTCCTTGTGAAATTACATTTGCAAAACCAGAGATGTGTTTTCAGTTGTCTTGTATTCCTTCCAGACAGCACACAATCATCATTATGCCAGGAGCTGCATTAATTTAATCAATATTATAATTAAACAGTCCCCACTATAAGTATATATTTATATACTATGGCGTTGACAACTGGCTTTTAAAGAGCTTAGAGTTTAATAGTCTTGCGCATCATTTACAGTTGCCCTGCACCACTGACATGATTGATTAGCACCACAATAAGAAATTATGTCTTCTGCAGAATCCATCCTGTATTGGGAAAATTGATTATATTTCCCTGGGGAGGTCAGGTCTCATAATGCAAGTGATAATTAATTTTTTGTATTAAAAGCTAAATACAAAGATTGAATTACTTTTATTAGGAACTTCTTTTAATGAATTCACTGCCCTTTGAACCCAAACAGTTTACCTTTTGGCACACGCATCCTATTAAAGAACAAAACAATTGATTGTGCTATCGTCCACGCGGAGTCTCCCTACGAGGTTATAGAGATATGCTGCAATGGTCTCTCAACAGCTGTTAAATTTAATCTCAGACTATTAGCAGGTTTCCTTCCTTTCATGTTCCTCTTTTTTTTCTCTTTCTTTGAAAAATAATTTGAAGAATAAGTGAGGAAGTTAAGATGAATAGCACCATTTTACTTTTTAATGTGAAGGTTTAGAATGGGATGCGATTACATATGCTGTTTATTTCAAATATATTGTACTAGAAAAGCATCATGTCAAAAACCATTACGGTTATGTAGAGGGTACAACAGTCTCTAATGAAACTAGAGAACTGCTAGGATATATTTCATAGGCTTTTCTGAGTAATGAAAGTCCATGATTCTAATGGAGACCACCTTGTATGTACTTTACCAGAAAATTGAGCATTTCTGTGTTAAAATGCATTTTTAATTAATTTGATGAAACATTGGTTACCATCCTATTTAAGACAAGATTTCTGGGACCGGATGTATGGTATTCGATTCTCCCCAGCATGGGATCATCGCCATGGTTTATTTTCTTAATGTTTCTCCCTTCTTTCAAAATTTTTGCAAGCCAGCAATTAGTTTGAAAAATCTCATTAGGTCGCAAATGAGAAAATCGTTAAATGTGTTCACTACAGAAAGCATGCCGTCCTTTGAAATCTACATTACTTGGAGTGTTTCACCTCAGAACCCAGGACTAACTAGGCCATTAGAGGAGGTTTCATCAAGTAACCATCTCTTCTTTCTGAAAATATGTAGCTCATCTGTGTATACTGATGGTGATAAACATTTTGGACCCTCAATTTAGGATTAATTATCCCAAGGCAATTTTCCTCGACTGTATTAATTATTGATGGCTCGTAGAGCTTCCTCTCTGATACCTCTGTGTCATGGCCTAGCTGGAAGCAAAATGACAACTTGGGTGGACTATCCTTAGCATCATTCTTTCCACCCACCATTCTTCTCTCTATGGACATCTTCCCTGACTTCTTATCTTGGTGTCTAATACCTCCTGTTGCTTTCTCACTCTCACAGCGTTCTTCAATATAATGTCCTACTCAGGCACATTTCATCCAAACAGTACATGGTTAAAGGGCCCCAGAGGGTGTGCACCCCCTTCCTTCGCCTTCCAACACCCCAGAGAGGGGACAAATTATAGCTGTTCAAAGCATGAAAGTGCATGAAGTCTACTGCATAACTTAGGAAATAGAAATCAAGGTTTTATTTGCTTTGCCGAGTATAAGATTGCACATTTTTCAACAAGTCGGTGGGGGGGATGGTGATAATAGCAATTTTTAATAATGTATCATTAATTTATAAATATTTTTAGTCTCTTCTCTACTCTCTTACTCTAAGGAAGTGAGAGCTATGCTGGCTCCTGATGTTTAGAGGAGCTGGGGAATGGGCAAACAGCAGCCAGAGATCTCAGATAAATTTATCTCCACACTAAAAAGCTGAGCAAGAGAGGAGAGGGGTAAGAGACAAGAAAGCCTCCAAGAGTTGGGTTTGTGAGAATCTGGGGGAGCTTGAAGATGTGAGGGCAGGGGTACTGGAGCAGCTGTGGCATGTGAGTGAAATGGAGAGTGAGAGAGATGGGAATAAAGATTTTTAAGTTTTGTTTTACATTAAAAATGTGCTTTTTCTTTGATGGTTAAAAATATATTGGAGTAGGTTCAATGCTATTTAATTATTTTGGATGCTGAACTGATGTATCTTTGAATGGTACCCAAGGTGAGTTGGAACCACAGATGATTCAATTTTATAGGTTACGCAACAATGGTTATGAGCACCCTCTTGTGGAGAGTTGACTACTACCTGGATGCGCACGTTTTAGTACATGCCTACACCTTTCCCAAGTATTATTGTCTCAAGCTTTGACACTTCATTGAGTTTCAAATTCTTTCTCCTTAATCAAAATTACCTGTCTTTTGATCAGTTTTTTTCTTTTTGAGAATCTGTTTTCTGCTGCCTACCTGTTAGATTCTTGTGGATTAATGATTCTAATCAAGGTGACAAATTTTCCAACTGATTTGAGTTTCTAGAAAATATGACTCAACTCAAGGTAGAGTTCCCAATTACGGAAATCCAGGTATCATAACTTCTCAATGACACTTTGTTTTCCTGACCATCAAAATACATCAAATAGGGGCTTCCCAAGTGGCACGGTGGTTGAGAGTCTGCCTGCCAATGCAGGGGACACGGGTTCGAGCCCTGGTCTGGGAAGATCCCACATGCCACGGAACGACTACGCCCGTGAGCCACAATTACTGAGCCTGCGCATCCAGAGCCTGTGCTCCGCAACAAGAGAGGCCGCGATAGTGGGAGGCCCGCGCACCACGATGAAGAGTGGCCCCCACTTGCCACAACTAGAGAAAGCCCTCGCACAGAAATGAAGGCCCAACACAGCCATAAATAAATAAATAAATAAATTTAAAAAAAAATACATCAAATAGGAAATCATTTCTACTTTACTCACTTCTTACATGTTTCCCTTATTCTTTTTTTTTTAAATTAATTTAATTTATTTTTTTATACAGCAGGTCCTTATTAGTCATCAATTTTATACACATCAGTGTATACATGTCAATCCCAATCGCCCAATTCATCACACCACCACCTCCACCCCCCACCCCCCACCCCCCACCACTTCCTCCCCCTTGGTGTCCATACATTTGTTCTCTACATCTGTGTCTCAATTTCTGCCCTGCAAACTGGTTCATCTGTACCATTTTTCTAGGTTCCACATACATGCATTAATATATGATATTTGTTTTTCTTGTTCTGAGTTACTTCACTCTGTATGACACTCTCTAGATCCATCCACGTCTCTACAAATGACCCAACTTCGTTCTCTTTTATGGCTGAGTAATATTCCATTGTATATATGTACCACATCTTGTTTATCCATTCGTCTGTCGATGGGCATTTAGGTTGCTTCCATGACCTGGCTATTGTAAATAGTTCTGCAATGAACATTGGGGTGCATGTGTCTTTTCAAATTATGGTTTTCTCTGGGTATATGCCCAGTAGTGGGATTGCTGGATCATATGGTAATTCTATTTTTAGTTTTTTAAGGAACCTCCATACTGTTCTCCCTAGTGGCTGTATCAATTTACATTCCCACCAACAGTGCAAGAGGGTTCCCTTTTCTCCACACCCACTCCACCATTTGTTGTTGATTTTCTGATGATGCCCGTTCTAACTGGTGTGAGGTGATACCTCATTGTAGTTTTGATTTGCATTTCTCTAATAATTAGCGATGTTGAGCAGCTTTTCATGTGCTTCTTGGCCATCTGTATGTCTTCTTTGGAGAAATGTCTATTTAGGTCTTCTGGCCATTTTTGGACTGGGTTGTTTGTTTTTCTAATGTTGAGCTGCATGAGCTGTTTATATATTTTGGAGATTAATCCTTTGTCTGTTGATTCGTTTGCAAATATTTTCTCCCATTCTGAGGGTTGTCCCTTCGTCATGCTTATGGTTTCCTTTGCTGTGCAAAAGCTTTGAAGTTTCATTAGGTCCCATTTGTTTGTTTTTGTTATTATTTCCATTACTCCAGGAGGTGGATCAAAAAAGATCTTGCTGTGATTTATGTCAAAGAGTGTTCTTCCTATGTTTTCCTCTAAGAGTTTTATAGTGTCCAGTCTTACATTTAGGTCTCTAATCCATTTTGAGTTTATTTTTGTGTATGGTGTTAGGGAGTGTTCTAATTTCATTCTTTTACATGTAGCTGTCCAGTTTTCCCAGCACCACTTATTGAAGAGACTGTCTTTTCTCCATTGTATATCCTTGCCTCTTTTGTCATAGATTAGTTGACCATAGGTGTGTGGGTTTATCTCTGGGCTTTCTATCTTGTTCCATTGATCTATGTTTCTGTTTTTGTGCCAGTACCATATTGTCTTGATTACTGTAGCTTTGTAGTATAGTCTGAAGTCAGGGAGTCTGATTCCTCCAGCTCCGTTTTTTTCCCTCAAGACTGCTTTGGCTGTTTGGGGTCTTTTGTGTCTCCATACAAATTTTAAGATGATTTGTTCTAGTTCCGTAAAAAATGCCATCGGTAATTTGATAGGGATTGCATTGAATCTGTAGATTGCTTTGGGTAGTATAGTCATTTTCACAATATTGATTCTTCCAATCCAAGAACATGGTATATCTCTCCATCTGTTGGTATCATCTTTAATTGCTTTCATCAGTGTCTTATAGTTTTCTGCATACAGGTCTTTTGTCTCTCTAGGTAGGTTTATTCCTAGATATTTTATTCTTTTTTTTGCAATGGTAAATGGGAGTGTTTCATTAATTTCTCTTTCAGATTTTTCATCATTGGCTTATAGGAATGCAAGAGATTTCTGTGCATTAATTTTGTATCCTGCAACTTTACCAGATTCATTGATTAGCTCTAGTAGTTTTCTGGTGGCATTTTTAGGATTCTCTATGTATAGTATCATGTCATCTGCAAACAGTGACAGTTTTACTTCTTCTTTTCCAATTTGTATTCCTTTTATTTCTTTTTCTTCTCTGATTGCCGTGGCTAGGATTTCCAAAACTATGTTGAATAATAGTAGTGAGAGTGGGCATCCTTGTCTCGTTCCTGATCTTAGAGGAAATGCTTCCAGTTTTTCACCATTGAGAATGATGTTTGCTGTGGGTTTGTTGTATATGGCCTTTATTATGTTGAGGTAGGTTCCCTCTGTGCACACATTCTTGAGAGTTATAGCATAAATGGGTGTTGAATTTTGTCAAAAGCTTTTTCTGCATCTATTGAGATGAGCATATGGTTTTTATTCTTCAGTTTGTTAATATGGCTTACCACATTGATTGATTTACGTATATTGAAGAATCCTTGTATCCCTGTGATAAATACCACTTGATCATGATGTATGACCCTTTTAATGTGTTGTTGGATTCTGTTTGCTAGTATTTTGTTGAGGATTTTTGCATCTATATTCATCAGTGATATTGGACTGTAATTTTCTTTTTTTGTAGTATCTTTGTCTGGTTTTGATATCAGGGTGATGGTGGCATCATAGAATGAGTTTGGGAGTGTTCCTTCCTCCACAATTTTTTGGAAGAGTTTGAGAAGTATGGGTGTTAGCTCTTCACTAAATGTTTGGTAGAATTCACCTGTGAAGCCATCTGGTCCTGGACTTTTGTTTGTTGGAAGATTTTTAATCAGAATTTCAATTTCATTACTTGTGATTGGTCTGGTCATATTTTCTATTTCTTCCTGGTTCAGTCTTGGAAGGTTATATATTTCTACGAATTTGTCCATTTCTTCCAGGTTGTCCATTTTATTGGCATAGAGTTGCTTGTAGTAGTCTCTTAAGATGCTTTGTATTTCTGCGGTGTCTGTTGAAACTTCTCCTTTTTCATTTCTAATTTTATTGATTTGAGTCCTCTCCCTCTTTTTCTTGATGAGTCTGGCTAATGGTTTATCAACTTTGTTTATCTTCTCAAAGAACCAGCGTTTAGTTTTATTGAACTTTGCTATTGTTTTCTTTGTTTCCATTTCATTTATTTCTGATCTGATCTTTATGATTTCTTTCCTTCTGCTAACTTTGGGTTTTGTTTGTTCTTCTTTCTCTAGTTCCTTTAGGTGTAAGGTTAGATTGTTTATTTGAGATTTTTCTTGTTTCTTGAGGTAGGTTTGTATAGCTATAAACTTCCTTCTTAGAACTGCTTTTGCTGCATCCCATAGGTATTGGATCATCATGTTTTCATTGTCATTTGTCTCTAGGTATTTTTTGATTTCCTCTTTCATTTCTTCAGTGACCTCTTGGTTATTTAGTAATGTATAGTTTAGCCTCCATGTGTTTGTGTTTTTTAAGTTATTTTCCCTGTAATTCATTTCTAATCTCATAGTGTTGTGTGTCAGCATTCATTTCTAATCTCATAGTGTTGTGGTCAGAAAAGATGCTTGATATGATTTCAATTTTCTTAAATTTACTGTGGCTTGATTTGTGACCCAAGATGTGATCTATCCTGAAGAATGTTCCGTGCGCACTTGAGAAGAAAGTGTAATCTGCTGTTTTTGGATGGAATTTCCTATAAATAGCAATTAAATCTATCTGGTCTATTGTGTCATTTAAAGCTTGTGTTTCCTTGTTAATTTTCTGTCTGGATGATCTGTCCATTGGTGTAAGTGAGGTGTTAAAGTCCCCCAGTATTATTGTGTTACTGTTGATTTCCTCTTTTATAGCTGTTAGCAGTTGCCTTATGTATTGAGGTGCACCTATGTTGGGTGCATATATATTTATAATTCTTATATCTTCCTCTTGGATTGAGCCCTTGATCATTATGTAATGTCCTTCCTTGTCTCTTGTAACATTCTTTATTTTAAAGTCTCTTTTATCTGATATGAGTATTGCTACTCCAGCTTTCTTCTGATTTCCATTTGCATGGAATATCTTTTTCCATCCCCTCACTTTCAGTCTGTATGTGTCCCTAGGTCTGAAGTGGGTCTCTTGTAGACAACATGTAGATGGGTCTTGTTTTTGTATCCATTCAGCAAGCCTGTGTCTTTTGGTTGGAGCATTTAATCCATTCACGTTTAAGGTAATTATCAATATGTATGTTCCTGTGACCATTTTCTGAATTGTCCTGGGTTTGTTTTTGTAGGTCCTTTTCTTGTCTTGTGTTTCCCACTTAGAGAAGTTCCTTTAGCATTTGTTGTAGAGCTGGTTTGGTGGTGCTGAATTCTCTTAGCTTTTACTTGTCTGTAAAGCTTTTGATTTCTCTGTTGAATCTGAATGAGATCCTTGCCGGGTAGAGTAATCTTGGTTGTAGGTTATTCCCTTTCATCACTTTAAGTATATGATGACACTCCCTTCTGGCTTGTAGAGTTTCTGCTGAGAAATCAGCTGTTAACTTTATGGGAGTTCCCTTGTATGTTATTTGTCGTTTTTTCCTTCCTGCTTTCAATAATTTTTCTTTGTCTTTAATTTTTGCCAGTTTGATTAATATGTGTCTCAGCATGTTCCTCTTTGGGTTTATCCTGCCTGGGACTCTCTGTGCTTCCTGGACTTGGGTGGTTATTTCCTTTCCCATGTTAGGGAAGTTTTTGACTATAATCTCTTCAAATATTTTCTCGGGTCCTTTCTCTCTCTCTTCTCCTTCTGGGACCCCTATAATGCGAATGTTGTTGCATTTAATGTTGTCCCAGAGGTCTCTTAGGCTGTCTTCATTTCTTTTCATTCTTTTTTCTTTATTCTTTTCCACAGCAGTGAATTCTACCATTCTGTCTTCTAGAGGTCACTTATCCGTTCTCTGCCTCAGTTATTCTGCTATTGATTCCTTCTAGTGTAGTTTTCATTTCAGTTATTGTATTGTTAATCTCTGTTTGTTTGTTCTTTAATTCTTCTAGGTCTTTGTTAAACATTTCTTGCGTTTTCTCGATCTTTACCTCCATTCTTTTTCCGAGGTCCTGGATCATCTTCACTATCATTATTCTGAGTTCTTTTTCTGGAAGGTTGCCTATCTCCACTTCATTTAGTTGTTTTTCTGGGCTTTTGTCATGTTCCTTCACCTGGTACATAGCCCTCTGACTTTTCATCTTGTCTATCTTTCTGTGAATGTGGTTTTTGTTCCACAGGCTACAGGATTGTAGTTCTTCTTGCTTCTGCTGTCTGTGCTCTGTCCCCTATTCTTTCTCCAAAGAAATTGAAGACTTGTTCCCTCCTGTATTCAGTATTTGGAGAGGATATTCAGTCACAGATAAGTCAGAGTAAGACTCAAATAATGTGGTCAAAAATTTGCTAAACATAGCATTTTGCTAAGTGCTGGGGTTATGGTAGAATGCAAAAAACAAGGTTCCTACCCTTAAAGAATTTGTAATCAAATAAGAGTGATGAATAATAACCAAAGGATCACATGTATAAATGTATATTCATAATCTAAGTGCTATAGAATTAAGAGAGGATGCTATGAGAGCACATAACAGGGGAGCTGCCCTATGATGGGATCAAGGAAGGCTTCTCTGAGGAAGTAACAATAACAGCCAGACTCTATTTGTAAGTATTAACTAGGCAAAGGGAATGGAGGAAGAGTGGTCCATTCAGCTTTAGGAAATAGCATGTGCAAAGGTCCTGAGGCAGGTCAGAGCATAGTACATACATTCAAGAAGCAGAGGTAAGTCAATTTGGCTGAAGGAGAGATAGAGAGGATGCAATGTGGGACTGAAGAAACAGAGGGGGCAAAGTCATGTTGGGATTTGTGAGCTACATTAAAGTTTCTTTTTCATAAGTGCTGTGAAAATCCATGGATGTGTTTTAAGCAGGGAAATAGCACAAGCACATTTGCTTTAAGAACATTAAGGGGAAAAGGATGAAAGCTGGAAACTGATTTGGAGACTATCACCACAACTCAGATGAGGTATGATGGAAGTTTTGTCTAGTTTTGTAATGTGGGTGACAGAATTAAGGGAAAGAAAGATGTATAGAAGATAAAAATGTATAGCACTGAATAATGAATTGAACATAGGGGTGAAGGAGAAGTAGGAGTCAAGGATAACTCCTAGGTTTCTGACTTCTGCAGCTGAACAGAGAGTGGGGTCATTCACCAATGTTGAAAACAAGACTAGATTGGGAAGGAAATGGGGATGATGATGAGGCAAGCCATAAATGAGCTCCATTTGGTCATGCTAGAGTTTCCATTGTCTTTGAGTTTCCCAAATTGAGATTATATCATCTCTACAGTGAACCTAATAATACCTGTCCTACGGGATGGTTCTGTATTTTACAGGAGATAGTATATGTAAAGCACACATACTATTTCCTGTCAATTAAAAGGCCCTCATTCAAGGTGAGGTGACTATTTGAGTATGACATTATGTGTACATGTGCATATTTAAACTTGCATGCCTGTATGTAAATAATCACATTAATACTCTCAATTTATATTTAAATTCAACCGACATAAAACTACTTATTATATAGAGGATAGTTCTGTTTCTTACTAACCTCTGAACTTCTGAGTAATTTAATTCCAAATACAAGATAGACAAGATAATATATAGCCAACTTGTGTAATGCTATTTTATCTCTGCATTCATTGGAGCCTATGAGTTCACAAAGTCAGTAAAAAAAAAAATGGCCTCCTGGTTCTAAATAATTACAGTATTTTAACTTTAATTTAATTGCAGTGCACTGAACAGTAGACCTTTAAAACTATGCAGTGATTTGCCTCAGTGAGTTAGACTAGTCAGTAAACCTCATTACACTCAACATATAAAAGGATATATGTCTCCCAATTTATAACACTTCCTTAATGTGCTCCCACAGTGCTATCCAAACTGATGCTTGAGCTTTTGCAGAGCTTGTATCTTTCCTTTTAAAATAAAAATCCTTGAATATAAGGTTTTGCAGGAAAGAGCTGTGGAGAAAGAAAGTTGGCAAACTGAGAAGCAAGCTCTGTCCTGGCAGCATCTGAACTCTGAAGGATCCACAAAGCATTGGTGGCTTCATTTTTTTTTTCTGACAGGTGACATAAACCTGACCAAAGGAGTCATCACTATCTGGATGTGGCTACAAAAAGAATATTAAGAAACTTCCAAGGACAATAACATTGCAATGGACATTCAGGGATGCTCCTCTGCATTTCTACATGAAAGATTTCTATGTGACTGGATATTAGGTCAGTCTCCTTTGGAAAGACCGGGACTAAATCAGTGTTACAGGAAGATTGAGACAGCACTAATCAGCTAAATTAAGTGAAGATTAAAAAAAAAAAAAAGAATGAACAAGTTATTCCAAAGGAAAACAATTGCAAAAACAAAAGCAGTTTTTGAACAATTCCTCAAATTCTCCATCTAACTAATTGTACAAACATCAAGGGTAGGGGATGGGATGGGATGCGCAGAGAGGTGGAAGACCTAAAACTCAAGTTATTAAGTGAAATTTAGACAAGATAATTAGGTTAAGTCATTGGACAGTGAGAATGACTGGTCAAATGTTTTTCATGTTTATTGACTTGACTGTAGGAATAGAAGATGAAATATTTGGGGCAATGAAAATTCAGGCTATGACTTGAAAGACATCCCACCTGTGGGCTTCTGGCCCAAATCGCCCCAGCCCACCGACAAGCTGGTGTGGAATAAACCTGTGGTGTTAACATGATGGTTTACCAAGGTATCTGGGCTGTGGGTAATCAAATAACAGTCCTATAATCCCTGGAATATTAAACAGCGATGTGGCTTTATTTATTTACTGATGAATTGTTGGAGATGGTCTGGCCCCTGTGGTTTGGATAAAAACACATTATTTCTTATTCTTATTCTGTTTCTAATATCCCCACATCCATTAGACTCTGGTTTGGACTTGCAGTTGCTGGGGCCTTCCAAAGTGGCTGGTATGGAAGAAAAGATATTCCAAGCATGGAGGCTCACAGTTGGGGCAGTGATGAAACAGGCCCAGAGCACTCTGCAGAGAAGAACCCTTGCTTTCTGCTGCTAAGTGACCCCTGGAGGATTCAGGAGTTTCTCCTCCAAAAACCAGACCTTGGAAACATTTTTCCAAATTACGAAAATTTGGAATGGGAACTGACTTCATCTCTTCTCTTACTTTTTTCTGGCCTCCTACGAGCCTAGTGGGTTTTCAGAATAACACACATGGTTAAAGAGGGCTTAGTGGGAAGAACCATATTCTTCCAGGATTCAGTAAAGTCAAGTCACCTATATGTTGGTAAGTATATATTTCAGTCTGGGTGGCATTCATGAATTTAGCTTGCCTCAATTTCTAATGTTTCTCTTCCTGATTTCTTCCTAGCTATGTCTTCAACCCAGGTAGGGGTGTCTCCACAAACTCATGTCTCTCATCTAGTTCTTGTTATCTTTCAACTTCCTTGGGTCTCTTTTCATTCTCCTGGGCAGAAACAAAAAGCTTTCCTTTCTATGTGGGGTCTCCAGTATTTTCTCTCGGTTCAGCCTGCGTTATCCTTTAAGTAGTATTCTGACTTTCCATGGGACCATATTCCCCTATGAGAGTAACCATGTCTCTGACTTTCTTGCTTTCTCTGGACATTTTCTTTCAGCCTGGAACGTTTTCCTCTATTTAATCCTTTCCTAGATGACTCTTGCTGACTCTAGTGACCAATTAATAGACTCCTTCTGCTGTTTCTTGCACCTTTTCAGGTTAGATCAGATCTGATTTCTGTTCTGCAAACAGTTTTCCTTTTGCTTTCAGTCTCCACCAACACCCCTTCCTCTCTCTCTCTCTCTCTCTCACACACACACACACACACAAACACAAACACACACTCACACAGTCTCACGTTCACACAACAGTCAGCATCAGCAAGGACATGGTCTGCCCTTAGCGGACACGTTAGAATTCCCACAGAAAGGTTTTTCTCCACTGATCCCATTGTTCTTTTTCTGCCCTAGCATTTCTAAAAATATTTGGCATTTGATAATTTCTTATATGTACACTGGAACAAAAGAAATTGTGTGTAGAGAACAAGCTTATGGTTACCAAGGGAAAAAGGAGCAAAGGGAGGGATAATTAGGAGTTTGGAAGTAATAGATACATGTTATTATACGTAAAATACATAAACAACAAGGACCTACTGTATACACTGTGAACTCTATTCAATATCTTGTAATAACCTATAATGGAAAAGAATCTGAAAAAGAATATATATATGTGTATATATATGTATGTGTATATATATATATATATATATATATATATATATATATATATATACACATACATATATAACTGAATCACTTTGCTGTACACCTGAAACTAACACAACATTGTAAATCAACTATACTTAATAAAGAAAAATAATAAAGTAACCCAGGATACAAGTGGGAAAAGAAAGAAATGTGTGAATGGGGTGGGGGGAGTCCCATTGTCACTGATCTGATGACAGTTACCATCTACCCATGGCTTGACAGTTTAGAACATGTGTACCAGGTACAGCTAGAGGCATAGAGAGCACATGTAAGAGATCTCATTCAAAGCAGCAGGGCACCTGTCAAGGCTATAAATATTGCAACAACATCGTTCCTTGATTTTTATGATTATTTTGAATTTTTGTGGCCGTCTCTATCAAGTTCAAGTAGAAATGACTTGTTAACACTGTGTGAATATATGATGAGACAAGGAAGCTAAAATGAAATTTGTCATCCCACACAGATATAATGACACTTTCATACCAGGGTGATGACTGTTTTTAAAAACACACACATCAATGGAGATGGAAGTCATTTTCTCTTTTATTTTTTCTATGCCTCACCTTAAAAATGTTCTGGTTTATGTGACACAAAGAGAGTTATTCCCATTCCAAATTTACAAATTGAGACTTGGAAGATAAGTTTTTATAACTGGAAAGTGAATTTTCCTTTTTATACTCCTGCTAAAGAAATAATGATACATTTTTCTGCCTCTAAAATAAAAATGTTTAAACATCATTTAGTTGTGTTACATGCTTTAAGTGTTTACTCTGGGAGGAGATTTTATTTTCTATTCTAGGTATGCAATTTTTTAAATGTCTCCAATGTTGATACAGAAATATTCAATTAAAAAAAAAACAACTTCCAAAATATTGCAGAGGGAGGAACACTCCCAAACTCATTCTACGAGGCCACCATCACCCTGATACCAAAACCAGACAAGATGTCACAAAGAAAGAAAACTACAGGCCAATATCACTGATGAACATAGATGCAAAAATCCTCAACAAAATACTCGCAAACAGAATCCAACAGCACATTAAAAGGATCATACACCATGATCAAGTGGGGTTTATCCCAGGAATGCAAGGATTCTTCAATATACGTAAATCAATCAATGTGATACACCATATTAACAAATTGAAGGAGAAAAACCATATGATCATCTCAATAGATGCAGAGAAAGCTTTCGACAAAATTCAACACCCATTTATGATAAAAGCCCTGCAGAAAGCAGGCATAGAGGGAACTTTCCTCAACATAATAAAGGCCATATATGACAAACCCACAGCCAACATTGTCCTCAATGGTGAAACACTGAAACCATTTCCACTAAGATCAGGAACAAGACAAGGTTGCTCACTCTCACCACTATTATTCAACATAGTTTTGGAAGTGTTAGCCACAGCAATCAGAGAAGAAAAAGAAATAAAAGGAATCCAAATCGGAAAAGAAGAAGTAAAGCTGTCACTGTTTGCAGATGACATGATACTATACATAAAGAATCCTAAAGATGCTACCAGAAAACTCCTAGAGCTAATCAATGAATTTGGTAAAGTAGCAGGATACAAAATTAATGCACAGAAATCTCTTGCATTTCTATACACTAATGACGAAAAATCTGAAAGTGAAATTAAGAAAACACTCCCGTTTACCATTGCAACAAAAAGAATAAAATATCTAGGAATAAACCTACCTAAGGAGACAAAAGACCTGTATGCAGAAAATTATAAGACACTGATGAAAGAAATTAAAGATGATACAAATAGATGGAAAGATATACCATGTTCCTGGATTGGAAGAATCAACATTGTGAAAATGACTCTACTACCCAAAGCAATCTACAGATTCAATGCAATCCCTATCAAACTACCACTGGCATTTTTCACAGAACTAGAACAAAAAATTTCACAATTTGTATGGAAACACAAAAGACCCCGAATAGCCAAAGCAATCTTGAGAACGAAAAATGGAGCTGGGGGAATCAGGCTCCCTGACTTCAGACTATATTACAAAGCTACAGTAATCAAGACAGTTTGGTACTGGCACAAAAACAGAAATATAGATCAATGGAACAGGATAGAAAGCCCAGAGATAAACCCACGCACATATGGTCACCTTATCTTTGATAAAGGAGGCAAGCATATACAGTGGAGAAAAGACAGCCTCTTCAATAAGTGGTGCTGGGAAAATTGGACAGATACATGTAAAAGTATGAAATTAGAACACTCCCTGACACCATGCACAAAAATAAACTCAAAATGGATTAAAGACCTAAGTGTAAGGGCAGACACTATCAAACTCTTAGAGGAAAACATAGGCAGAACACTCTATGACATACATCACAGCAAGATTCTTTTTGACCCAGCTCCCAGAGAAGTGGAAATAAGAACACAAATAAACAAATGGGACCTAATGAAACTTAAAAGCTTTTGCACAGCAAAGGAAACCATAAACAAGACCAAAAGACAACCCTCAGAATGGGAGAAAATATTTGCAAATGAAGCAACTGACAAAGGATTAATCTCCAAGATTTACAAGCAGCTCATGCAGCTCAATAACAAAAAAACGAACAACCCAATCCAAAAATGGGCAGAAGACCTAAATAGACATTTCTCCAAAGAAGATATACAGATGGCCTACAGACACATGAAAGAATGCTCAACATCATTAATCATTAGAGAAATGCAAATCAAAACTACAATGAGATATCATCTCACACCGGTCAGAATGGCCATCATCAAAAAATCTAGAAACAATAAATGCTGGAGAGGGTGTGGAGGAAAGGGAACTCTCTTGCACTGTTGGTGGGAATGTAAATTGATACAGCCACTATGGAGAACAGTATGGAGGTTCCTTAAAAAACTACAAATAGAACTACCATACGATCCAGCAATCCCACTACTGGGCATATACCCTGAGAAAACCATAGTTCAAAAAGAGTCATGTACCAAAATGTTCATTGCAGCTCTATTTACAATAGCCAGGACATGGAAGCAACCTAAATGTCCATCGACAGATGAATGGATAAAGAAGATGTGGCACATATATACAATGGAATATTACTCAGCCATAAAAAGAAATGAAATGGAGGTATTTGTAATGAGGTGGATGGAGTTAGAGTCTGTCATACAGAGTGAAGTAAGTCAGAAAGAGAAAAACAAATACAGTATGCTAACATATATATACGGAATCTAAGGAAAAAAAAAAAAAAAGGCCATGAAGAACCTAGTGGCAAGACGGGAATAAAGACACAGACCTACTAGAGAATGGACTTGAGGATATGGGGAGGGGGTGGGGTGAGATGTGACAGGGTGAGAGAGTGTCATGGACATATATACACTACCAAATGTAAAATAGATAGCTAGTGGGAAGCAGCCGCATAGCACAGGGAGATCAGCTCGGTGCTTTGTGACCACCTAGAGGGGTGGGATGGGGAGGGGGGGAGGGAGGGAGATGCAAGAGGGAAGAGATATGGGAACATATTGTATATGTATAACTGATTAACTTTGTTATAAAGCAGAAGCTAACACACCATTGTAAGGCAATTATACTTCAATAAAGATGTTTAAAAAAAACAAACAAACAAACAAACAAAAAAAAACAAAAAGGTACCTTCCAGGCTTAGGTGAAAATCTCTTTGGAAAACATGGGCTCTGATCTGTGAAGTACGGTTTCCTCTGCATCCATTGGGACCAGAAACCAGGTGCTGAGGAAAAGCAGAAGAGCATAAAGTTGGGTCTGACCCAGGATGGGTGGGATGTGGAAACCAGGACATCAGTCTCCCTAAAATGGTACTTCTTCAAAGAGACGGTGCATCTTAATAAATGGAACCTGACCCTCCACCACTGAGCACCACTTGATCAAGGCTCTTTCCAGAAAAATCGCAGCCCTGTTCCTTAGTTGTGAACACAGTGTCTAAAGAAGTGTCCACAATTGCGCCCCCCAACCAACACACACTCATCTGGTCTCCCTTCACTCCAAACAGAGCTGGCCTTCACTCCAGGGAAGCTTGGAGTCCCCTCTCTCCTGGCCTCCCTCTTGCTTCCCTTTTCTATTTCTCGGCACCTGTAACCTTGGTCCAACCTTCCAGAATCCTACATGGTTAGATCCAGAGAAAGCACTTTTCTGTCTACCTACCTCCCCGTCTTTTTCTCCAGGTTTATTGAGGTATAACTGATATACAAAATCTGCACATAGGTAATGTATATCATTTGGTGAGTTTGGACATATGTATATACTTACACATAATCCAGGTAATAGTAACCATGGATTATTATTATTAATAACAATTTACCTCCAAAAGTTTCCTTGTGTCTCATTGTTTTGTTTTGTTTTTGAGACAAAGACTTGAGATCTACCCTTTTAGCAAACTATTGAGTACACAATACCTTACTGTTGACTACAGACACCATATTGCACAGCAGATCTCTGAAACTTACCCTCTTGTATAACTATAACTTCCTAACTTTCTACCCATTGAACAAGAACTCCTCACATTTCCTCCCACTATCCCCTGGTAACCACCATTCTATTGTCTGTTTCTATACCTTTGACTATTTTAGATATCCCTATAAGAATCGTGCAGTATTTGTCCTTCTGTGACTGACTCATTTCACTTAGCATATTGTGTTCCAGGACCATCCATGTTGTCACAAGTATCTACTCTCCATTTCTAACGTGGAGTGACCATCACCAGTGGCTCTTAGTATCCATTAGATGGACAAACCAATCTCTCAGTAGCCTTGATCTCCTCATGAGGTAAAAGTTTTAGAGGCTAAAAATTTCCCTTCCCACAAGGCATGAGAACAAGAAGCAACAGAGCTGGTGAGGGGAAAAGAGAAACCATATTGTCACTTTAGACATTAACTTTTATTTCAATAGCCATGAGTTTGGGCTATTAATTTTAGAATTGAAAGTTGTCGTACATTAATGTATTTGAGCAGTCTTGGGATCTTGGTTTCATAGAAAGAGACTTCTGTCTGTTTCATTTTTACTTTTTGACATCTGGTTTTTCACCAGAAAACTACATCTGTTCCCCTGCTCATAAAGAAGGAGCAAATAGAGTTAAAAAGAAGCTAAGTCAGTTGTTAAAATCCCTATCACATGATTTGCAGAATAGGAGTTAGAATTCAGAATCCTGGGGTGTACTAGGCATTAGCCCAGGTAACTCTAATTTCTGAAAGATCCTTTTAAGTATAGCTAAATATTACAGAAGTTCTTATGGCATCTACTTTGTGAACAACTCAGGGTTATAAGGAAAAGTCTTTGGTCCACTTAACAAGCCAAACTAACTGATTCAAATAATGATTGATGCCCTGTGTTCTGTCTTGTCTAGAACTGAACATTTCTATGGTGAGTAAGGAAATTCAGCTGAACATTGCTGTAACTACAACTCAAAGAGCAAATGCGATCCTTCTCTGGAACACATGACTTTGGGCAAGATGGATGCCAGTGCCTTTGACTGGGGTGTCACACAGAAGCAGCACTGGGTAGAACAAGGATATCTCAGAGTGTGGTTTGTTGGTCTCTGTGGATATAGAAGTGCATCATATGGTCTGCAGGCAGTTTGATGGTTTCAGAGGAACTGCCAAGAAATGATTTATTCACAGACATTGCTGAATTTGAAAGGTACGATTAGTGATTATATTCTGAAAGACAACTTATTCTACAAGGACTGCAGTGGCCCTTTTCTCCTTGCTGGTTCATTCAATAAACAGGGTGTAGTTTATCTTGACTCACTCATTCTTGTCTCATTTACATATTTTTGTTTACATTTGTTAGATTTCCACGATTCATTCTTCCTTTTCTAAGGTGTTATATTCTTGATTCACAGAAATGGATCGGTGGCTCAAAAGCTGTTAACTGAAGCATGAAAGTAGTGATGAAAATGGTAAAGCAAATACCACAACTTCGAATAACATCGTAAATATAAATAGTGAACAGGGCTTAGATGTGAATATAGAATGTGACTCTGCATGTGCCGAGATAACTGAATTTCTAAACGTGATGAATTTTCACAAGCTGTAAAAGAAAAGTGCAAATAAGAACAAAGGATGTCTGAAAATCTGATTTTGTTGGACCAACCTTCCATTTTCCTTTAAGATTTCGGCACTCTGTCTGATATAAAACTTTGTCAAATAGTGACATAGGCCACCAAATTTTCAAATCATTCTGAAATATGATCAACACACTAGAAAGTTTATCAATATTCTTTTCAGGGGCTTCCCTGGTGGCGCAGTGGTTGAGAATCTGCCTGCTAATGCAGGGGACACGGGTTCGAGCCCTGGTCTGGGAGGATCCCACATGCCGCGGAGCAACTGGGCCCGTGAGCCACAACTACTGAGCCTGCGCGTCTGGAGCCTGTGCCCCGCAACGGGAGGGGCCGCGATAGTGAAAGGCCCGCGCACGGCGATAGTGAAAGGCCCGCGCACGGCGATGAAGAGCGGCCCCCGCACGGCGATGAAGAGTGGCCCCCACTTGCCGCAACTAGAGAAAGCCCTCACACGAAAACTAAGAGACCCAACACAGTCATAAATAAATAAATAAAATAAATAAATAAAGTATTAAAAAAAAAAAAAAAAAATATTCTTTTCAGAACAACCATTAAATCATGCTTTCCACCATTCAATGGACAAATTTTATTTCTGAAGGCTAAGAAAAGGCCATTCAGAATTTCTCTCCTTATTGGCAAAAAAAAAAAAAAAGTAAAACAAAACAAACAAGAAACAAAAACAAAACACTGGTCCAGTAACAATATGGTTGATAAGCTTATAAAATTTAATGACAAATATTATGTTTGGAGAAGAAGTAGTATGAGCTACTGAAAAGTCCTTTTATCAAAGGATGCTATTGGATGTCATATAATATCAGTGGCATGGCAGCAGATATTTTGCTTTATGATTATTGAGACCATTGATGTCAGAGTGTGCGAACCAGCTCTTGCCAAGTAGGAAATGACATTCAAGAAAATAGAGCAAATGTTTGCTGAGAACTTCCTCTGCGCTATGTGCCTTAGGTGTTCTATCTCATTTAATCAGCCTCAAAATCCTATGAAGTAGGCACTATTCTTCTCCCTCCTGACAGCTCAGAAAATCATAGCTTGGACAAGGTTAGAGGTACAGTCGAGGAGCTTGACCACCAGGGGGTCAACTCCAGAGCCTAAGCAATCACAATCCGCTGCTTACTGGCCAGAAAACTTGATGATTTTTTGTTTTGTTTAGCACTGAAAAATATGCCAAAGGGACACAATTATTTATTTTATCAGAATGACTTGCAAAGATGCACTGGACTCAGTATTGATAAAAAAAACATAGAACAAACCTCAGTTCCTAAGTATACTTTCCCACTTTGGGTTCTCCAGGAAGCAGTCTCTGAGAGGGACATTACCATTTAGGATGTCTATTAAGGAGTGTTCTTGGAATTGGCACCTGTGACATGGAGGGGAAGGAAATGGGATCGAGCAGAAGGAGAAGTGAATAGTGCTGTTGAAGACCTCAGCCGACTTTCTGGAATGCTCTGGAGGAGCAGAAATGGTCGTCACAATTGTCTTAAGTTTGAGCAAAGAGGCCAGTTTTTATAACTGTGTCTAACAGGCATTGGACATGGGCTTCCCTCAGATGGAGTTGTTATCTTTAGCAAGGCAGAGGGCTGACATCTGAGGGCCCTTGCCAGTGGTGCTCCCAGTAGGTGAATGAATAAGTCCCTTATTTCCAAAGGGGCCTCTCAGAGCATGCACTCCAGAGCTATAAGGATCAATGGGCAGTGAGATCAGTCCTTTGCTTTTTCCACCCTCGCATATTCTGACTGTTGAGGAAAAGAAGCACAAACTTTAAAAAATGTAATGCTAATTGTTTTTCTGTGAGTGTGTAAATTGCATATCTCAGCCATATTCAGTATCTAGACTAGACCAGTCTTCAAGGCTGGTATACTATTCATTTTAGTTGCATTAAAAATATCAGAATTTCTCAAAAACCCAGAGTTGTGGTGGAACGGGCTTAATCACTAATAGTTTGTCTCTTTTCTAAAAAAATTTTTTAATTCAGTGCCAAAACACCCAGTGAGGTGCAATTTGGTACTTTGGCAACACACACACACAGAGTCCATATATGCAAGAAGAGGGCATGGAAAATGCAACAAAGAGGGGATTCAAAATCCATTTGTCATTATTTTCCAAGTTGAAATATTTAACCTTCCAGCTTCTGATAATAATAAGCTTTGGTGAAAAATAGACTGTGGCAAAAAAAACCCACACAAAAAACAAAAAAACAACTCTGTGGTTTCTGGATCTATGTTTTATCTGAATATATGGAACTCTTTGACATTTTAAAACAGCCCATAATTGTGAATGTGGATTGTCTAACTTGGTAAAAATAAAGTCAAGATAAGAAGCTGACAGAATGTAAAAACAGCCCAGGGGCTCAAAATCTCTAACATTAAACTGAAAGTCCATACATTAGAAAAAGAATTGCAGGAGTGTTGATTATTCACTGATGAGAAATGATTATCATCATTATTCTTAATTTTGAACTATTATATTTTTAATCAATTTCCTAATTGCGCAAAACATTTAAAAAATGTACTTAAATGAGTGGCCTACCTATGTGCCAAATGTTCATTGAGGGATCTATAGATAAAAAATCATTGAGAAATACAGGGTAACAGGGAGAAAACCAGATGTTGGGTTCTAATTCTGACTCTGCTACAGTAGAGCTTTGCGACTTGGGCCGATCATTTACTTCTCTGGGCCTACGTACTTTCATCATTAAAGTAAAGGAGTTTGTTTACATCAGAGTTTTTCAGCTTCAGCATTATTGACATTCAGGGCTAGATAATTTGTTGTTATGGGGAGAGAGCTTTCTTGTGCATTGTAGGATATTTGGTAGCATCCCTGGCCTCTACCTACTGGAAACCAGTAGCACCCATTCCTCCCTCCCCAGCATTATGAGGACCACAAATATATTTAGGAAGTGCTAAATATTCCCTGGGAGTGATATGACCCCCAGTTGAGAATCACAGGTTTAAATATTTTCCAAGAACAAATCATCTTTGAATTTCTATGAATTTTATGAACTCTCCCTGACATATATAGTTTGTGATTTTAAGAACCAGGGCTTGATGATTTGGGAAATTATCAATTTTTCCATATGGTAAGTGATGCTAAAATTAAGAAATTGCTTCTGAAAGCATGGCTTGAGAAAAAGCCAAGGATGTGGCTGTCCAACATTTCACTGAAACTTTTTACTGAAACTCTGAAAGATCAAAAGCTCAGTGTACTCAGGAGCAGGAGATTGAGGGCCATAGATCTTCTCCATCAGATGAGAGGGCCCTAGGAAGCTTAAGGACATTGTCTCTCAGCCATCTCAGTAGAAGCTAAAAGCAGAGAAAAGAATATCCACAGATGATCTGTGGAAGAACCTTTCATCTAATGGAGTGAACATCCATGATATTCATACCCAAAAGGTTCTTGAGAATTTTATATCAGCAGAAATACTGCCAGGTTGGACTGAAAGGCACAGATAGATTTCAAAGGCTCTCAGACCTAACAGTCTCCTGATAGGAGGCAGGCTGATCAAACTACTGAGTTGAAATTGCATGCTATCATTTTCATGAAAAAAGGAAGGATGGGTCTGAGGGCAAAATCAGGGCACAGAGTGGGAAGCCCAGTGCACAGAGGTTAGAGATGAGAGTCACAGAAACCTGGACAGCTAAAAAAGTTTGAACAGCTGAATTTCAAAACTGCTTTGTACCAGTGATTACTTTGTGTTTTCCACTTTACCTCTTTTTGAGTCTGATTATCTCTGACTGTTAACCTATACCTGCCCCACCTTTGTATGTTAAGTATAGATAATTCATTTTTTTAATTCCATAGATTCACAGATGGAGTAAATTGTGGTCAGGAGCTTCAGCTGCACTCGATGTAGATGACTGAGATGATGAGATTTAAGACTCTGAGTTGATGAACTTTAGGTGAGATTTTTGGACTCTGAGTGATACTATCATGGGATGAGACCCTTGAAAACTTTGAGAGAGTGTGAATATATTTTGCAATTGGGAGCCATGTGAATCTTTGTTGGCTGGAGTATGAATTGTGGTAGACAGAATTTCTAAAATGCTACAGACCTTCCCCAAATATGTCCTACCATAGTTCTTGGAACATGTGAATATGATGAGATATCACTCCATGATTATGTTATGTTACGCGGCACAGTGAACATTAATATAGGGAGATTTACAAGTGGGCCTGATCTAATCCCATGAGCCCTTAAAAGCAGAAGAGGAAATCCAAGAGCTCCAAAGCATGGGGAGGATTCAGTGTGTCATTACTCATTTGAAGGTGGAGGGGCCACACAAGAAAGAATATGAGTGGCTTTAAGGAACTGTATGAGGTCAATAGCTGATAGCAGAGAAATGAAGATCTCAGTCCTACAGGAAGTGGATTTTGCCATCTTGAATGAGATTAGAAGTGGATTCTTTCCCAGAGCCTCCATATAAGAACTCAGTCTGGGTGATACCTGACTCCAGTCTTGTAATATCTTTAGCATAGAACTCTGTTGAGCCCTCCTGAATTGCAGAACTATGAACTAATATATGGATGTTGTTTTAAGCTAAGTTTGTGGTAATTTGTTATGCATCAATAGAAAATGAATGCATGTGCTAAATGTAAAAAAAGCTGCTGAGAGATATTAATACAGTTTGAACAGAAAAATAATAATAATAGAATATTAGAAGATAGGAATGTGACACATACACACACAAAATCTTTCTGGATCTTTAAAATATGAATTCCCTAAAAGCTATTCAGCCATGAATTGAAATGGAGGCTGGTTATTGTTCATACACAAAATAATGATTTATAATATCAAAAGGAATAAATATCCTCAAGTAAATATAAATAAATGGAAATAGTGACAGAAATACAGACAAAAATTAAAGGACTAACACAGAAAACAAAACAAAACAAAAAAATAAGAAATGACAAGGGAACAAAAAACTATGAAATCTGAAGGAAAAGAAAGAAAAAAAGAAAGAAGGGAAGAAAGAATAAGAAAATTATGAGAGATTGTGTGTACAACTCTATGGAAATAAATTTTAAAACCTAGGTGGAAAGGATAACATTATAGTAAAATATAATCTACTCCAAATGACCTCAGTATAAATAGAAAATATAAACAAAAGAGTTTCCATAGGATAAAAAAAAATATGCAAAGTTGTAAAAGAGCTCCATCATGAAAAAAGCACCAGGCCCAGATAGTTTTACAGAAAACTTCTACCAAATCTTTATAGAAGAAGTAATCTCAGGGCTACTTAAAATGTTGTTGAATATATAGTAAAAAGGAAAACTTTCAAATATTTCCTAAGAGACAAGTACATATAAATCAACACTGATAAAGATTGAACAAAAATAAAGCCATAAACTAATCTCATACTTGGGTATTAACGCAAAAATCTTTTAAAAACATGAACAGATAGATTTCACAACACCTTAAAAAATAATACATCACTGCAAAGTGGGGTTTATTCTAAGACTGTAAAGATGCTTCAATATTAGAAAATTTGTAAATAATCTATAAATACAATGTAAAAAATCTAAACAACTCATCATATTAATATATCAGGATTATTTCCATAGGTGCTTAAAAGACACTTCACAAAGTTCAACACTCATTCCTGATAAAACCAGTCCATAGAACAGAAATCATAGATACTTCTATACTATAATTACATATACATATGCATAATCTCTGAAATCTGCCTGTTAGTGTGGACATATTAGAGGCATTATTGCTAAAGTAAGAAACAAGGTAAGCATGCCCAATATAGCAAATACTATTTAACATGGTTTTAGAAGTATGAGCTAAAGAAGTTAGATGAGAAGGAAATTAGATGCATAAGAATTGGAAAGAAAGAGCCAAACTTTTGAAATTGTATACCAGGAAAACTCAAGAGAATAATAGGAAAACTATCACAAACAAAAGAATGTAGTAAAAGAGCAGGATATAGAATTAGTACATAGAAATCAATACAGCTTTGTATGTATAAAAGTTAGGTGACGTAATGGAAGAGAAGACCCAAATTAAAATTGCAACAAAGAAAAGGGGATACCCAGTCATAAAAATTAACAAGATTTACAAAAGTTAAATGAGAAAAACTTTAAAATATTCCTAAGACCCCAAATTAGATTTGAACAAGTGGAAAAGCCTACAGTGCTCTTAGACAAAAAGGCTCAGTATCATAAAGATATTAATTCTTCCTAAGTTGTTTTATAAATTTAACACAATCCCAGTAAAAACACTAAGACATTTTTTTTAATGAACTATCCAAGTTGATTTTAAATTTTACATGGAAAATACACAAGCAAAGATAGTGGCAGAAGAACCTTACAAAATAAGAGTATCAGTGGTGGGGATGGTGATATGTTATAATACAGTACAGAATTTACCCCATGCAGATGGAAATTTGGTATATGATAAAAATGGTATTTCATATCTTTAGGGGAAAGTTGAACTTTTAAATTAATGGTATTGAGTTATTGAGAAAAAGATACAATTAGATCTGTACCTCATTCCATACACCGGGATAAACTCCAAATTGACTAGAGATCCAAATGTAACAATCTAAACATACAGCTCTTGAAAGGAAGTATGGATGAATCCTTTAAAAACTGGATGTAAGAATACTTACCAACCATGACTCAAAATCCATAAGGAATTTTAAATAATTAGGTTCAATTACATTTAAAAAATTGGATGATTAAAATCACCATAAGCAAAGTAAAAAAAAATTTAAAACATTTACAATTTATACAAAGGTCTATTATCACTAAAAACTAAAACATAACTCGCTGCTAAAATTGAGGGGAAAAGACTAATAACCCAATAGAAGAATGAGCAAAATATATAACCAAGTAATTCATAGAAAAGGTCATTAATCTCACTCATAACTTGAGAAGTACAAATTAAATTATATTGTCATTTCTCATGTGTCAGTTTGATAAAAATATAAAAATTTGGAAATAGAAAATTTTGGCAAAGCTATGGGGAAACAGTCATTCTCATATATTTTGTGGGAATGCAATGGTGTATGACCCCTATGGAGGGGGCTTTGGTAACATCTATAAAAATTATATATGCATTTATCCTTTTCTCAGAAGTCTCACTTCTAGGAATCTAGCTTAAAAATGCAGTGGTAGAATATGAAATGACTTATGCTCAAGATTATTCACTGTGGCATTTTTTATCATAGCAAAAGATTGAAATCAACCCCATCAGTTTGCGACTGGTTGAATAAACTATGGTGCATTCATACAATGTAATATTGTGTAGCTATAAAAAAAGAATGAGGAAGGTCTTTATACACTCATGTAGCTTGAGAACCAGGATATAATTTAAGAGAAAGCACAAAGTACAGAAAAATGTATATGCTACGAGACTTTTTGTGTAAGAAAAGAGGTTAAATGTATGTGTAAATAAAAATGCAAAAAGCATATTTGAAAAATAAATACTAGAGAATTAACTAAAAAGGAATAGAAACTATTACCTGTAGGGGAAGGAAGAAACAGAATGAAACAGACAGTGACAGAAATGTGTCTTCTCTGAATGTAATCAGTTATATTGCTTTCACTTTAGAATCATGTAAATGTTTTACATGTTCAATTTTAAATAGAGTAAAAAAAAAAAGAAGAAGAAGAAAGCAATTCTTAAAGATTGAAAAAATTATAAACATCTGTTACTGACAGGAATACAGAAAGAGTATTTTCTCACACATTGGTGGTGTGAATTAAAACATTTTTTGAAAGCAACGTGCCTGGCAATATCTATTAAAATGGTGTGTGTGCATGTGTGTGTCTGTGTGAATGTATGTGTTGACCTAACAAATCTATTCCTAGGAATCCATACCAGAGAAGTAAAAACATCCAAGGATATAAGAATGTCGACATTTATTGCAGCAAAAATCTCGAGGTAAAGTCCTTGTTTTTATGGCGATGACTGACAAAATCATTGTGCATTTACACAATGGAATATTGTACAGTATTAAAAAGAACGAACTGGAACTTAGAGGAGACTTAGAGGAATTTCTATAGTACTCTTGAATGATAAGGACAAGATATAGAAAAGTATAAAATCTGATTTTTGTAGGAAAGCAATGAGGAAAAAATCATAAAATGTGTGAGTGTTTGTGTGTGTGTGTATGATTATATGATCAAGAGGAAGATAAGTAGGACTGCATAGGAATAGGAATTACCTGTAGGGCTGGGGCAAATGTTAGGGAATGGGAGGGCCAAGCAAAAAAAATGGGGGAAACAAAACTGCTTTAAAATGGATAAAAAACAAAGTTTGTTTGCATTTGCATAGTTTGCATTTTGCCCTTCTGTAAAAACTATATACAGGTGACCAGGTAAAAAAACTGGCCAACATTTAAGAAAAGGCATGCAGATAAAATCTTAGATATGGCATGCGTAATTAATGTTGAACCAAAGCTTTGAAAAGAAAGAAAAGGTATGAGGGAAAGGAAAAAGGAAAAAGGATCAGGAATGGAAGACTTGGAGGAAAGAGAAATCTGGAAGAGTGAGAGAAATAGGAGGCTTGAAGAACAAATGTCCCAGCAACAAAATATCAGCTTCACGTTACAGTGCAAATGCTGGGCTTAGAAAGACTGTTTCTAAACATGCCCGCTTCTTCAGCAAAGCCTTTCCTCTTGACTCAAGCAGAAATGATTGCTTTCTTCTTAAAACCACCTGTGGTCTGGTGTGTACCTGTAAATATCTCATTGTGTTGTAATTATTTCCATGTGCTTTCTCTCCTTTGATCTCCTTGTCATCTTTGTTATTAACATTTTTGTAAGCTTGATGTTTATGTCAGTGTCTTGCATAGAAGACATTATATGAATATTTATCAAAAAGAATTGTTTAAATTAAATGGATAAGTTTAGAACCTAGGTTTTCTTTCTCTGAGGCTACTTTGCTGCTCTGAAAAAAATTTATAAGTTACGTAGGGGAGTTTCCATTTGAAGGGTCTGAAATACTTATTTGCAACATCCCAAAAGAGCAGGGGTGCTTTCCCAGGAAGTGAAGAATAGAAATATGCATGAAGGAGGAAAAAAAGTGAAACTAGCTTCCATTCCTGTTTGTTAGTCTGTGTGGCTATGAAGTTCCGTATGTAAATTAACACAGCAGTAGAATAACTAAACCATCCATTCTCCTAGTTAGGCGAGTGAGTCTGGGAGAAAGGCTAGAGTAGCCTCCTTGGATACGGCATTCACAAGCTCAGAAAAAATGAGTTTAGGAAATTGGGACTAAGGCAGTCTCTTCCACCCCTACGGTCCCAAGAAGTGATCTATATGGTGGACCACCTCCATTTTAAGAAAAAAAAATGACCTGGGCTCCAGAAAGCAAAAAGCTCCCTTTCTGCTCTTCATCTTTTCACTTTACTTTGTTTCCTCACTCTTAGTCTAAATCATACTTCTGTGTTACACATCCTCTCCTTTTCAGAGTAAAAGCACATACCTAGTGTTATGCAAAAGCTTTTCCATCATCACCATTTTATTCTCCTCATTCCTTGTTGAAACCACAAGCTTCGGGGCTTAAATTGCCTACGTGTGGTCTTAATTCATTCTAAAAATACTAAATCTAGTCAACAGGTTCGAGCTATAGGAGCAGGGTGATAAAATGTGTGCTTTTCCATTTCAGGGATCTATGTGCATAAATATCTCTAAGCAATAAAATCTTATAGCTTCATACTTTTCAAGTGGGAAGTTTCCTATGTGAAATTGAAAGTCTGAGAAAAATGTTATGCTTTCATAGTACAGTATTACTTACTTAACCATTTCAATCACATTATCCACATATTATTATGGTGTATGGATTTCTATCCTGCATATTTCTTTTCTCATGTGTGTGGTTTTGAAAACAGGAAGACATTTCCAATCCCCAAAATAAAATAATGATGAAGGTAGCCCTATTATGTAAGAACTATCTTGGAATAAACCATATGTAGAAAAACAGAACCAACAGGATATATATATAATTTTGATTATCTATAGGGATTTTATATGTATAAATTTTATTTATATTATATATAAAGATATATATATCTTTATGTATAATATATAACTTATACATATAAAATCCATATATATAGAGAGAGAGAGAGAAAAAGAGAGAGAGAGAAAGAGAAAGAAAGAGTGTAAGGAACTGGCTCACACAATTACAGAGGTTGAGAATCCCCAAGATCTGTAGTTCTCAAACTGGAGACCCAGGAGAGCTGGTGGTGTATTTCCAGTCTGATTCCAAAAGCCTAAGAACTATGACAGCCACTGGTGTAAGTTTTAGCTGAGGGCAGGAGAAGACTGATGTCCCAGCTCAAGTAGTCAGGCAGGCAAAGTTCCCTCTCACTAGTCTTTTTGTTCTGTTTAGGTTTGCAGTGATTGGTTGAGACCCATCCACATTAGGCAGGACAATCTGCTCTACTAAGTCTACTAGTTCAAACGTCATCTCATCCAGAAACACTCTCATACACATACCCAGAATAATATTTGATCAGATGTCTGGACATCCTGTCAAGTTGACACATAAAATTAATCATCACACCATATGAAACCACGGCACACTCCTTTGAAAAATATCCTTTGCAGACATGGCTAGAGCACTAAAGGTATTTGACTTTCCTTAAATAATACTCATATAAGATATTAGAACTTTCAAATATGGGCTGGCAAGCCATTTTATGGTCCGATATATCCATGAACAATCAATTGTGTATTATAGGTACAATTTATTTCATCTATTGTTTGGATTGGAGCACCACATAAATCTTAATTTGGCACCATTTTGATATAGTTCCAGTTCCTATTATTAGACAGATCAATTGCTCTTATTTAGAAATGTTTTATGCAACAATTCTCCAAAATAGTTTTTAATAAATTATCTGTCTGACAGGTTTTTTTCTCAAGATAATTAATTTTATATTTTCTCCCCATTATTAAATATTTTAAATATGCAAGTCTGCTGGCATTTAGTACTGTCTATCACAGCAGTGCCAAAAAAGCCTGCAGAATCTTGTTTTCAGAGATTTTGTTCACAAGCTTCCTTAATAGGGTATAATTTGCATAAAATAAGCTTAAATTGATTACATATTTCTGATAAGATTTTCTATTTCGCAAGACTGGAGCGGGGGAAGGCATATGTGTGTCACTACTGGCTGGTTTTCCTCCCTCTGGTGAAATGGCTGTCTGCCACTGTCAGCCCAGAACAATGTACTGAAGTCATGAAACAATTTGTCAATGTTCCTTTTGACACTGTGGTTATGCATTCCATGATTACTAAACTTGTACATACTTGATTAGCAAGCGGCAACCAAATAGAGATAAACAAAAAGAAAAGACAAAAAAAGCAAAAAAGAAAAGACAAAAAAAGCAGAAAAGAAAAGGAAAAGCTTTTGTAAATAACTCACCAAACCCTGAGCTTCACTGTAGTGGAACTAGAGGTGCACAAGATATGAGTTTGGGAAATGTTTGTATGGCTTAGCCTTGGAAGTTATTCATTCAGCACCCAAGAGCCAGTTCAAAGTTAAAAAGCCCATAAAAGCTTAAATGTATTTCCCCTGCCTGCTTAGAAAATCATAAACCTTTTCTTCCTTCAACAATATTTATTCAACAAATATTTATTGAGTGTCTACTAGTAGCAATGCTAGACACTTGACTAGAGAAAAAATAAAACCTGTTTCGGCCCTTTGGAGGCTACAGTATAAGGGAGACACACATTAACTAAATAATCACACATTGAGGTAAGATTGTATACAGAGACAGACTGGAAAAAAGAGCTACAGACTGACCCAAGCCAATTTGCTAGTTTGCAATGATAAAGTTATTTATGATAGGTAAAGGTGGGCTCCAGAAATTAATTTTGGTCAAGTCTGCATTCTCCCCACTTACCTCCTCACCACCAGGTGTCAGCTACAGTAACAGTAAGCCTCATGGAATCCTGTCACACAAATGGTTGCCAGTAAACTGGCATCCAAAAAGAAACACAAATGAATACATGCAACCTCGTCTGTAAGGTTGATAAAGTCCCAACCCTTAATCCTTAAATGTGGGCAGTGTTTCTCAAACATCAGTGTGCAGAGAAATCACCATCACCGGGGGATCTTGTTAAAGTTCAGTGGGCCTGAGGTGGGGCTGAAAGTCTGCATTTCCAGCCAGCTATCAGGTATGGCTGACACTGCTATTTCCAAATCACATTTTGAGCAGCAAGGCTTTTAGATGCTGTATTAAAAGTCCACTTGATATTAATTTGACAACATTCCAGGAGCAGGATTCAGGTGTCAACACTCTCTGTAAGCATCTTGATTCAGAACCAGATGGACCCCTAAACTTGACACCCTTCTGAAGAGTTTATGCTTCTGGACCTGCTCAATTCTTTACCCTATTTCTGCAGAGGCAGGAGAAGGTGTATGAGATTCCTAGCCAATCCACATTTTAAAAATACCACTCATTAAACCAATGAAAAATGCAATTTGCTGATCTTCAAACCGTCTGGTGAATTAGAGATACTTGAAGCCTTTGTGTACCTACCTCTGGAGTGTAGATTTTTTGTTAGAGCTTTTAAATGCTCACTGACCATACCCTGAGTGTGTGTTTTATATTAAGGTCCTTCAATTATGAATTAAACACACTCAGGATGGAAACCAAGACATACGAACACACTGTGTATGCTGAAGTATTTACAAGTAATTTATGGGCAACATAAATGGTCTAAAACCTGGGCTGTAGGAATGCCTAGATTAAAGAAACAGGGCCCAGACTGGCAATGGCTTCCCTGGGCAAGAGCTGAAATCTACAGGATGAGGAGGGATTGTCTTGGAATGAGAGCATTCCAGGCAAAAGGAACAGCATGTGCTAAGCGCCGCACCCATAATAAGAGAGAGGCAATGCCTTACAGCGTACAGCCATCAGATGATTATAAAGGTCACAGTGATTCTCCAGGAGTGGACGAAGGGACACGGCCCTCTGTTCTGTTCTTCTTTCCCTTGGGACATAGAGTCTCAGTCCTAGAGTGTACTTGACAGCCGCAGAATCACAGTTCCCTCTGTGATTAAGCCACAAACGGACCTTCCTTGTCACTCAGTTTTGTCTTCTGCCTAACTGATTGTGTCCCAGTTAGCACCTGGACAGACAATCCACAATCCTCTGGCCTTTAAAGAAACATCTGTGGCTTCTGGGAGAGAAATTCAGTGAGGCAGCTAAAAAAACCAACCAATGGTTCGAGGAAAAGCATCTGTTAGCAACACAAAACTTTGCTTTTGGTTCAAGGGATGTTTTCCTATCTCGTTCAAACTCACATGATTCCAGACTAAACCTGGTGACAGATGACAGTTATTTTGATGTATCCACAAAAACAGTATTGTTAAGTGGAATAGCATAAACACAGGTTATAATGAATGAACTTTTCATTGGGGGAAATTTGTAGGATGTGAAATTTGTCCTTAAACTGAGACATATTAGTATTCTTATATTTTTCCTAACTAACCTGACTGAATACAAAATATGATTACACAGAATTCGTAAATGTTTGTTCTTCATATCTGATGTCCCTCATAACTCATTGGCAATATGCTGTATTCTTTTTCTTGGACTCAGATTTTACTGAACTATGCCCCAGTCACCCAGTTTTAGCTCCTGACAGCTCTTTCCTCCTCCACATCCTACTAAAGAAGGGTGAGTGATGCATGAGGAAAAGGCAGGGGCAGGGAAACAGGACACAGATCAACTTCTGCGGTAGAGCCGAAGATTTTGTTTGTTCGTAAAACTAATGAGCCTGTTTGGAGATGCAAATGCATCATCTTCAGAGCTATTAGTTTAACCTCAAGAGGCAACACAACCCAGGAAGTATGGTTGATTTTACCTTAAAAAATATGTATATACACATGTATATATACACAAACTGAGAATTCATCTTTAACTTAATAAAGATAAATGTCCAGACCAAGATTATTGGAGCTAAAGATAGGAAGAGTTCTTATATATACATACCTTATCTCCACAAGTCTAGATTGTACTATGAGTTATAAAACACCTTATAGTAACTTCAGTTTTTTAAAGATGTACCTACCTTTGACTGTGTGAGGATTTGTTGGTTTAGGTGATAAGCTCTTTAGTAATAAAGACAATGTTGTACTGGCCAAACTGCTAATTCTGCTGCTTGGCTTTGGAATCCACTTAACCAGAGTTGTGTTTAGTGGGGTAAAATGTGAGCTTTAATATCTGTCCCATCACCTCCTGTTTCAACTCTGTTATCTCCACGGCCTCCACCAGGCTTCTTCAGAACTGGTTCAGGCTAGAAATAGAAACGGCTTCAAAAAATGTTTAGATAAACTCATGCATGGGCTGTGTAATTAATTATTAAGGGAGGCTGGCATGGTTTGGGTTACCTTCCTCGCCTTTTTAGGGTTGAGATCAGAGGCAATAAACTTGCTCTCCTGCCAAATTGCTATCACAGACAAAAAGGATAACTGCATGCACTGACCTCATGAATGAACATTTTTATGACCTTTTTAAATCACCTTCTATTTTTAAGAAATGGAACAAACACATAATATCTTGTGTAGATTTGCTTAAGCAGTTCAGACTAAATCTGATAGGAGGAATGGTTTATTATAATTGAGCAAGGCAGGATACAGTCTTGAAAGGCAGGGCTGCCAACATTGCCAAGTTGCAAATGTGGCTCTAGTCAAAATGTAACTGTGAAGTATTGAAGTGATTTGCCGGTTATGCAACTATTTTTACAGTCATAAACTTAAAAAAGTAATTGTGAAACTGATGGTGCAAGGGAGTTCATTATCCCATTCTACTTTTGCTTTTGATATTTTCCATAATAAAAAATTTCATGTAATTGTTAGTAATGTCATTATTGAATAAAAGGACTCTAAAAGTGCATGTTTGGCCTTACCAATTTGTAGCTAAACCTGATATTATTTAGTCATGTTTAACACTTGACCACTTAATGGGCCAGGGACCCAAAGAGATTTGAAATGTAAGCATCACAGTTTCCAGGGCAAGAGCGGGAGGCATTGAGCAGTTTGCCCAGGCAGCTCAAAGTGGGTTACTGCCAAGATCAGAGAAAATTTGAGAGGAAAGAGAAATCATCTGGCCCCCCAGTGTGGGCATCACCAAGTCCCTGCTGGGGCTCAGATTGGAGATAGAGGGTCTGGTATCAAAAAAGAAATAGGAGAGAAGGAACTGAGAATAACCAGAGAGGTGAGGGATTATGTCAAAATAAGCAGAGAGTACAAGGCTGATCCCAGGCTATCCCTCCAGGAGTAGAGCTTGGTACATTATACTGAAGTCCCTCATCATCTGAGCCTACATGGAATCAAGACCTACCTGCTCAACCCTACAGAGTCCTAAAGGAACTTGTTCCCTTTGGAATCACTGATTTGGAAAGACATTAATAATTCTCCCAGTCTGAACAACACCCAAGGATTTCATATTCCACAGAGATGATGGAGTCAGTGAGCAAAATACATTTTTGGAATGAATAAGTAAAGGAATCCTAGTTCTTCTAAAAGCTCAGCACAAACCCAAGACATTAGATGCAAAGGGAGAGTTCCGATCTTTGGTTATTATGCTCCCTCTGGTTCCCAAATTTAGCCTGTCCCTCTGGTGTAGGAAATAGAGTTTTATTTCAGATTTTGGCAGGTCACGCTGACAAGTGCTGAAAATGTCTGTTTCTGATCAATTCTGGAAGCTGCTTAGAATTTGACTCTTTTATCTCATGTATGTCCCTCATTCAAGTATCCATTCAGTCTATGTTCACTGACTGTTTTTTGGTTTCAGGCAGAGTAATAGGTCCTGAGGATAAAATTTGGAATGAAATATAATTCTTATTCCCAAGCGCTTATGGATTTGTTCTAATGATGTCTTTTGGGCGGTTCCAACATTGTGAAATCAGAGGATGCCTTTGCTAAAGGGTGCCTCTGTGGATTGCAGATCTTCTACCCTTTCTGTTACCTTCACTAGGTGACAAAAAGAAGGGAAGGTAGTCAGGAACAAGAAATACAAAACATTCTGCTTTACCTGAGCGCCCCTATCAGATTTTCTATTTTTTGTGGTTCAGGTTGCTGAGTAAATTTTCACGACTTAATCTGGCCAAGATCAGAGATAAAACAAATTCATCTCCATGGGATGGCACAATGATTTGCAGCTAGGAAAGGAGCCACACACATCTAAGGCCATCCGCATCGTCCTATCACCAGATGTTTGCTGGTTCCAGAAATCTTACAATGGGACTGTTTGAAATTTCTGCCTTCCATTGGCTTAAATTTCTCTGAGTTATTCTTACACATTCCCTTCTCGAGTGACTTCTATCTTTCATAACAAGAAACATGTTTTCAAGGTGCAGATGGAGGCAGAGACAATTTTATCCAGAGGACTGAATGTATTCCTGGGGTAGTATTTATCCAGAATGGTCTTTCTACTTTCGCTGCCAATCTTTTCCAGCTGTAACAGCAGCGGCAGTTGCCTGGTCTTCAGCAAATAGAGACACGGTTGTCACATCATTAGATGTTAGATTTAAAAGGCTAAAACCATTCATTGGGATGATTTTCCTCTTTAAGGCAATTTCATTGGATTCCCTTTCAAATAAGAACCAGAAATGGGAAATGATATCTACCCTACCTTGACAAAACCGCTCAAACATTTCACTTTCTAGGTCAGCGAGTTTTCTTGTGCCTTTCAATTTTTCCCTTTTTAGTAAGTAACCTCATTCTCCTCCTTCGTTTAGCTTCCAGTAGATTCCTGGATTTGGGGGAAAGTGCATTCAATTGATAATGAGAAATAACAAACATCTTTGTATTTTTTGGCTCTTACCTTTTAAGAAATAATAAAGGTAGGGTGTTTTCATTTCACAATCGCAGTAATTCATCACAGCTGGTGACCCTGGAGTTCTTTTTCCTTTTGATAATCATCTCTTTGTACTCACCTGGAGCACCGGGCTATGGTAATACTGCTAATAATTGCAACCATTTACTTATTTCATACTATAAGCCAGGCATTGTGTGAGGCACTTTACATACATCTCTTTTCTCAATCCTTTCAACCTCCCTGGGTATTATTACAATGACTTGACAAAGCAGGAAACTGAGGCACAGAGAAGTTAAGGAAATTGCTCAAGGTCATATAGCTTCATATTGCCTCCTCTGTCTAAAGTTCACAGCCATCAAAATCACTTCTCCCTTGAAATGTCCTCTTCTTCAACGTGTGTGCATCACATTATTTATTTTTTAACATCTTTATTGGAGTATAATTGCTTTACAGTGTTGTGTTAGTTTCTGCTGTATAACAAAGTGAGTCAGCTATGTGTATACATATATCCTCATATCTCCTCCCTCTTGCATCTCCCTCCCATCCTCCCTATCCCACCCCCCTAGGTGGTCACAAAGCACTGAGCTGATCTCCCTGTGCTATGCGGCTGCTTCCCACTAGCTATCTATTTCACATTTGGTAGTATATATAAGTGCATCACATACTTGAAAACACATAACTCAGGAACAGCACGAATAAGGATAGAAACAAGGATATACCAAAAGAGCCAAAGGTTGGGCAAACGGCCTAATTTCTGAATTTTCCTTCTTTCATTCAAAAATGCAAATCATCATATTTACCTTTTAGGAATTCTTAGTTTATAAAAATTATGGTATTTCCTATCACATATTAGAAACTCAAAAAATGTCAGGTCCCTTTCCTTCTTATGATATAGTCTTTGTGCCCCCTTCCTTTCTTCTGTACCCCACCCAGTTAATCCCAGTGAAGGAGGAGTGGGTGTGGCCAAAGCTGCATCAGAGTATTCCATTCCTCTGAACTCAGTGACTGGTCAAGGAAAGACCACATAACTCAAGCTGGACCAATGAGAATACTCCCCAGGATGTTTCAGACTGAAGTTGGCAGGGGTGACTCTGTCTTTCCTCCAGGAATCATGGGCTTATTAGGATGTAAGTTCAGAGATGGCTCCTACAGTCATGGCCCCTCCACATGGAGGGAGTCAATAAGAGAGAAGTGCAGGAACAAGAGGTGGAAAGAGATCAAAAGCAACCCAGAAAGTTCAGACTGCTTTCTGGTCCCCAGACCTGGCCATTCCTAGGGCTGTGTTCACCCATTTCGCTCTCGCAGCTGGTGATTTTGTTAATCCTTTCACTTTTCAGGTTATCCTACTGTAAGAAAATAATTTTTATTTGAACTACTTTGCACTTTCCTTTCTCCTTCTGAAATGTGAGGTTTTTCCATCTAATTGTTCTGTTATTAAGTCCAGGGTATAACTGAAAATATACGACACTGGGGATTTGCTGCAAAATAATATAAGGATGGGGTAGTGGATGAAGGTGTAGATGGCGTGGAATTGGCCCTGGGTTAATGGTTTGGGGGGGATGTGTGAGGGATACATGAGGGTTCATTATACTATTTTGTTTAGTTTTGTACATTCTACGTAAGTTTAAACTATCAAACAAACAGCAACAGCAACAATAACAAATACAAACCGCTCTGTCTCATGTGCCAAAAAAGATGGATATAACATAAGAGCAGTTCCTGACAGATGGAAAGGAAAGCCCTTTTGGTGTTTAGAGGAGGAGACTGAAAGATGGGAGAGCAAGGCAAGAGCTCAGGTGAAGATAGCTTGGCTCCCGTTCTGGGTTGAAATCTGGAAGTAGTGGAGAATGTGAAAGGAAAAGAAGCTTTTCTAAGTCAGTAAGTCTTTTGGCACTTTTCAGTTTTTCCCTTGACATAAACCACCCTCAGTGGGCTCTGGAGCAGTGCAGTAATGGGGCTTTAGGAGGTACCTTCTTATTCATTCATTTGCTCATTCATTCATTCGTTCATTCAGGTGCTACCATCTGATTCAGGAAACAGAAAAGCCTTGCTAATGCAGTGTCTGACATATAGGTGGTGCCCAATAAATATTTGTTGAATTAATGAATAGATGGAGGAATATGCTATAAAGAAACACCTTTAATTATGGAACGCTTTTGACATTACATCAATACTCAATCTTCTACATTTAGAACCTGCCAGAGTCTCTGCTGCAAATTCTGTTCTGAAGGCTGCAATAACTTGGCCAGGAAAACATTACCACTGAAATTTTGCATAGACATCACAGCTTGAAATTTGTTCTAAGTGACAGAGTTTGAAACCCCTAAATCAAGTTTTCTGGCTTTGAGTGACAAGGATGTCAAAAAGATGAAAAGTAATCTTTCAAAATATAGTTTTTTGCTTGTTGAACTGAAAACCTTTTATTTTCTTCTGGGTAAAGAAGCTCTTTCAATATGATGAATTCATGATGTAGACTTAACTGCCTTAGTAATTTTAACAGTGGTTAATTTTTTTAGGGGTTGTAACAAGCATTTGTTATGTTTAATTGATGAGAATCTAAATTAACTATTATATATTTTCTTTTACTTGATGCGTAGACTACCCTGTGTTCATCAATGTCTTTGTTTATGGCATTCATTTGAACCACAGCTATTTATTGAGTACAAGGTACTTTGTGCTGCAAAAAAGAGTGAGAAGGCATGGCTTATACCTTCAAAGAATTAATAAGCTAATGGAGAGAAACGACATAATTTTTGGCTCTTTTATAGACAGGTAGGTCGCTTTAAATATAAACAAGGAAATTGTCATAAATTATGTGCCACCTTCTGGCATGTACCACGCTGCTCCACCACATTCTTCTCACCATGGCATCCTGCAGGGCAATACACAATGGTAATTCTTCATCCCACTCTTTCTATTTGTCTTCAAACATGTGAAGGTAAACATAACTGGAGCTAAGGAAAATTGAGAAATCAGGAACGTTTGTGTAACCCAGGTGTCTCAGATAATGTCCAGCGTTCAGAAAGCACTGTTCCCTTTTCAAAAAAAAAATAAAATAAACTCTGTTTTTAGAGCAGTTTTAAATTTACAGAAAAATTGCTAAGATTGTATGGTATGTCTATATATTGAATAAATCAATATAGACCATTATTATTAGCTCACATCCATAGTTTATTCAGATTTCCTTAATTTTAGTACTGTTCCCTTTCATTCAGATAGTAAGGATAATCTAAAATTGAGAGAAAATAGAAGGGAATAATTGGGGGAAAATGTAGGTTGAACTGGCTACTGTGTGGCTAGAATCCACAGACCAGGGCTTTTTTATAGGTATAATTATGGGATCATTTCTTCCTTGGCTCCTGAACTTGCCTCCATTTTGAGAAGGTCAGTGGAGTCCTTTTCAAGCCTTAGCTTGAAATAATCAAAAGGATGCATTAAGGTCGGGGGGGAGGGTGGTATGAACTGGGAGATTGGGATTGCCATACATACCCTAATATGTATAAAATAGACGACTAATAAGAACCTGCTGTATAAAAAATAAAATAGAATAAAATTCAAAAAAAAAGGACCCATTAAGATGGTTTTCCTAAAACAGAGGAGCAATTTGTCCTCAAAGTTGAATTCAACTCTACCCTTCAAGAGAATTAGAAACATTATTTTTAAATGATCTCACAATGCATCCCACATCTAGCCATTAAACTAAAACAAATACAGATTAGATTATATTTACCTTCATTATTCTGGGCCCCTCTTTGATATCTTTTCCCCACCATGTGCAGACTCAGAAATGCCCTCAGATATCTGGTATGGACAGTCTAGGGTCCTAAAGCTCTCTCCTAACCACAAGGATATAAGAAATGTACAAGGAAATGAGAATAACCTTCATGGTATACACCCTCCACACCAGGTGTCAACTCTGTTTTAACTGGCAAAGTTCTGTTGGCCTTGTTAGAAGTCCTCTATTGGCTGGAGATTGCTTTGGCTGGAGATTGCTTCTTCTACCCATTGTGGTAGAACCATGCTGAGATGGGAAGTGGCCACCAGAGGACACTAGAATTTGTACCTGGGCAACCTGGCATGGAAATACCAATTCCAAACTCCCGCATCTGCCTTTGACTGCTCTGTAAGTAGCCCCACGTCCTTAGGTCTCTGGTTGGATATCTGTCTGCCCTTTGGATCCGTTTTCTTAATTGGGGGTCCATGCATCCTCAGTTGGGACCCTTGTTGCCAATCCTGACCCCCGAACCTAAATGTGGTCTCTATTCTGCACAATTTCCTTTTTGCCTTGAGACACTTAGGAACATTTATGGTTTGCTGGACCATTTGTTCTTATTTTAGTTAGAATCTATTGATAACGTTACTCATTTTCTGACATCTCATTTCTATACCATACCATCTGAATTATGCCTAAATCTGAAAACAGACTTTCAGACCAGACTGCATTCTTTTGATACATGAGATTGTATTTAAAAAACAGGGGAGAAAATACCACTGTGGACTGCATTAAAAAGTTTAATGGGGGCTTCCCTGGTGGCGCAGTGGTTGAGAATCTGCCTGCCAATGCAGGGGACACGGGTTCGAGCCCTGGTCTGGGAAGATCCCACATGCCGCGGAGCAAATGGGCCCGTGAGCCACAACTACTGAGCCTGCACATCTGGAGCCTGTGCTCCGCAACAAGAAAGGCCGCGACAGTGAGAGGCCTGCGCACCGTGATGAAGAGTGGACCCCACTCGCCACGACTAGAGAAAGCCCTCGCACAGAAATGAAGACCCAACACGGCCAAAAATAAATAAATAAATAAATTTTAAAAAATAAATAAATAAATAAAAGTTTAATGGAAGAGGCTGGTTTTGAGCTTGGCCTTTGAGGCAGGAAAAGGCAGGTCAAAGTCAAGGGAGCAAGGAGACCAAAGTCATAGGTAGTGTGTGATATGGCAGACATCCTACCTGAAGCAGAGGTTCTATGGAGGATGGTAGTGGAATAGAATTCAAAAAGTAAAGTGGGACCACTTGTCCAAGGGAAAATTGATACTAGGCCAAATAGGAATGAACCTCAGGCAGGTCTAAATCCTGTGTCTGCTGCGGGATGCTACACCTGAGAGTTTGACTTAATTCAACCAGGCTCACAGAAAGTAACTGCTTAAAAATAGGCTGAGGTTGTTTTGTATCCTTGACTTGCAACTGAGAGGCAGGTAGAAGTATGGTCAGTTTCCAGAGCAGCTAGATGATGGTAGAGAGTGGACAAGAGTGTATAAATATGCCTGTGAGAATGGCTAAGCTGAGCTAGGGCCAGGTGGAATCCTCACTCCATGCAGTGGTATCATTACTAGTAGCTCTATGGCCTCCTGGGGACCAGGAATTCAACATCAATGCCGGGGCATGTCGGTGTCATCTCCTGTTCTGTGTGACCTGTTCTCTATGTTTCCTTATCTTTTGCCTTTCAAGAAATTTTATGTCCACTGACATTGCTGAATAAGGAAACAGAAAATTAACACATGTTGCCCGCTTAGCCAATCCTGTGCAAGGTGCCCCACTGCCATTATTTCATTTAATCCTCGCAATAATAAGGTAAGTATGGTGAGGAAACCAAGATGTAGAGAGAACAAGGTAACACATTTGAATCCAGTCCCGCATGACTCCAAAGCTCTCTCTCTCTTCTATTATATGACACAGTTTCTTACCAGGAAATTACATGTACTCAGAATCATTATAAAAGGGACATTTTTAGAAGGTTAATCTGGTAGGTAGACTGGAGTGGACTGCAGTAATGAAAAGATCTGGTTAAGGTGTTATTTCAACAATATATGAGCTGTTTGAAAATTTCTTTCCATAAGAAAAGTGTTTTTTATGAGCTTATTTTATAATTGACATGCTGATTCTAAAATTCATATGGAAATAAAAAGGACCTAAAATAACCAAAATAATTTTGAGAAACAAAGTCAGAGGACTCACACTATCTGAATTCATTGGTATGAAACTATAGTAATTAAGACATTGGCATAAATACAGACTTATAAATCAAAAGAGCAGAATAGAGTTGAGAAATGGTCAATTGATTTCCAGCAAAGATGTCAAAATAATTCAATGAGCAAAGAGTAGTCTTTTCAACTAATGATGAACATTGAATAATAATAATAATAATAATAATAATAATGTAAACCTTGACCCCCATCTGACACCATATACAAAAAATTACATGAAATGGATCATAGACCTAAATGTAAAAACAAAAAACATAAAATTTCTAGAAAATACGTAGGGGAAAATCTTTGTGTCTTGGACTAGGCAACATTTCTTAGAATACAAGAAGTGTGAACTAAAAATAAAATTTATAAGTTGAACTTTATCAAAATTAAAGCATTTATTCTTCAAAAGACACTGTAAAGGAAATGAAAAGGCAAGCCATCGACTGGGAGGAAATGTTTGCAAAACACATATCTGATAAAGAACTGAATCCAGAATATATGTAAATTATAGAATACATAGAATTTTCACAACTTTAAAATAAGAAGGCAGACAACTTGATAAAAAGCGTGCAGAAATTTAAGTAGAAACTTTATCAAAGATATATGAATGGCAAATAAGCATACGAAAAGATGCTCAATATCATTAGTCATTAAGGAAATGCAAATGAAAACCACAGAGATACCAATACACACCCACTAGAATAGCTAAAAAGCCTGACAATGCCAAGTATATCAAGGGTATGGAGCAACTCCTATATATTTACCCAAGAAAAACGAAAGCATATGTCCACACTGTTACTTGTACATGAAAATTCATAGTGGCTTTATTGGTAATGGCCAAAAATTGGAAAAAATATACTTCAACTAATGATAAAACAATGTGATTTGCCCCTCTATAAAGCTCAGAAGCATTATATTAAGTGAAAGACACCAGACATAAAAGACCATATACTGTGTGAATCCATTTATATGAAATTATAGAAAATGCAAAAATATAGTGACAAAAAGCAGAATAGTTTCCAGGGTCAAGGATTAGGGGAGGAGATTGCTGGCAAAGGGGCAGAGGGAACAATCTGGGATGATGGAGCTTCTTTGGACTGTAGTAATGATTACATACATAATGACATACATTTTTAAAAGAGTATACTTTAAATAGGTAAATTTACTGTATATGAATAAAACCTCAATAAAGTTGATTAAAAATAGTTTTATACCTTATATAATTGCTAGATATTTTCTATACATAATAAGAATTATGTAACACATCTTACATCCATGTTTGCTTTGGCTTCAAGGAAGCTTATAGCTAAATTTAATATTCAGTCATAGTAAGAATGAATGCCCTTTGGATTATAGGTATAGTTGACATTTTCTCTTTAATTTTAGATAACCTAACTTTTGCATGTTTTTTATTATCAGACACTTAAGGGTCATCTTAGAAACAGGCAGCACATAAAATAAAACTTAAAGCATACATAGAGTCATAAGGAGATAGAAGCCTATTTGAGATTAGCAGTTGAGAGGATATGACAAAATAATGTGTCCTTGACAAACACAAAAACCCAAAAAACCCTGACTGGGCTTGTTACTGATTCCATTTGCCTCTCTCTGCTGTCAGACAGGTCTAAGGTAAAGCAAGCCACCGTTATGAGGAGATACAGAAGAGCAGATGACTCAAGAACTGATTGCCAACACAAACTTTGCTATAAAGGAAAACTGCTTACCTGCGTATAATCTTGAAATTATAGCTTAAGAAAGACCATCTTAACAAAAATGATTTTTGAGGTTCTGCATTTTAAATGTGCTAGGATGTATTTCTACAGGGTTGAATGATATCATCCTTTCACTATACAAAGATGTAGCTCACTCATTCAGAAAGATGCTCCAGAGGAATGTTGCTTACAAGGCTTTGTCCACTCTGGGAACTGGAATCTTCTCTGTAGCCATCAAGGAGGATTTACCCAGCTAAGGTCCCTATGTACATCGACACCTGGAAGGTCCTTGCTTTGGGAACCAAGATAATAAAGGATTTATTGATCTGAATCTACATAATGGAAGGAGAAAACAATATACAGCAATGAGTAAAAGAACTTATGGTAAGAATTATGAAGGAGGTGGGCATTTGGTAGCCGGACTACTGCCCGAATCCTGTTCACTGGCTTGGAAAGGAGGAGAATTGGGGGTGGTTGCTCAGAGAATCATCACCTCTGCTTACTGGAGGGTTGATAGGGGGCTTCTTCTTTCTCTCCCTTTATTTGGGGTATCCCTTATGGACAAAGATATGAGTATTTTTGGTTTCTTACAAAGCCAGCTGCAGTAAAGAAGAGCTGTCACAGGCCGAGGGGAGCAGAGCTGTGTGGTTGACAGGGTCCTGGTGCTCCAACCTGGTGTCAGGCCTGAGCCTCTGAGGTGGGAGAGCCGAGTTCAGGACATTGGACCACCAGAGACCTCCCAGCTCCACATAATATCAATCAGTGAGACCTCTCCCAGAGATCTCCATCTCAACGCTAAGACCCAGCTCCACACAACGACCAGCAAGCTCCAGTGCTGACACCCCATGCTAAACAACTAGCAAGACAAGAACACAATCCCACCTGCTAACAGACAGGCTGCCTAAAATCATAATAAGTTCACAGACATCCCAAAACACACCACCGGACATGGTCCTGCCCACCAGAAAGACAAGACCCAGCCTCATCCACCAGAACACAGGCACCAGTCCCCTCCACCAAGAAGCCTACACAACCCACTGAACAAACCTTACCCACTGGGGGCAGACACCAAAACCAACAGGAACTATGAACCTGCAGCCTCTGAAAAGGAAACCCCAAACACAGTAAGTTAAGCAAAATGAGAAGACAGAGAAACACACAGCAGATGAAGGAGCAAAGTAAAAACCCACCAGACCAAACAAATGAAGAGGAAATAGGCAGTCTACCTGAAAAGGAATTCAGAGTAATTATAGTAAAGATGACCCAAAATCTTGGAAATAGAATGAAGAAAATACAAGAAACGTTTAACAAGGACCTAGAAGAACTAAAGAGCAAACAAACAATGATGAGCAACACAATAACTGAAATTAATAATTCTCTAGAAGGAACAAATAGCACAATAACTGAGGCAGAAGAATGGGAGAGGGACCTGGAAGATAAAATAGGGGAAATAACTACCACAGAGCAGAACAAAGAAAAAAGAATGAAAAGAATTGAGGACAGTCTCAGAGACCTCTGGGATGACATTAAATGCACCAACATTCGAATTATTGGGGTCCCAGAAGAAGAAGAGAAAAAGAAAGGGACTGAGAAAAGATTTGAAGAGATTATAGTTGAAAACTTCCCTAATATGGGAAAGGAAATAGTCAATCAAGTCCAGGAAGTGCAGAGAATCCCATACAGGATAACTCCAAGGAGAAACACGTCAAGACACATATTAATCAAACTATCAAAAATTAAATACAAAGAAGCAGCAAGGGAAAAGCAACAAATAAAATACAAGGGAATACACCTAAGGTTAACAGCTGATCTTTCAGCAGAAACTCTGCAAGCCAGAAGGGAGTGGCAGGATATATTTAAAGTGATGAAAGGGAAAAACCTACAACCAAGATTACTCTACCGAGCAAGGATCTCATTCAGATTCGACAGAGAAATTAAAACCTTTACAGACAAACAAAAGCAAAGAGAATTCAGCACCACCAAACCAGCTTTACAACAAATGCTAAAGGAACATCTCTAGGGAGGAAACACAAGAGAAGGAAAAGACCTACAATAACAAACACAAAACAATTAAGAAAACTGTAATAGGAACATACATATAGATATGTATATATTTAAGTGTAAATGGATCAAATGCTCCAACCAAAAGACATAGACTGGCTGAATAGATATAAAAACAAGGCCTATATATATGCTGTCTACAAGAGACCCACTTCACACCTAGGGACACATACAGACTGAAAGTGAGGGTATGGAAAAAGATATTCCACGCAAATGGAAATCAAAAGAAAGCAGGAGTAGCAATTCTTATATCAGACAAAATAAACTTTACAATAAAGACTATTACAAGAGACAAAGAAGGACACTACATAATGATCAAGGGATCGATCCAAGAAGAAGATATAACAATTGAAAATATTTATGCACCCAACATGGGAGCATCTCAATACATAAGGCAAATGCTAACAGCCATAAAAGGGGAAATTGACAGTAACACAATAATAGTAGGGAACTTTAACATCCCATTTTCACCAATGGACATATCATCCAAAATGAAAATAAATAAGGAATCACAAGCTTTAAATGACACATTAAACAAGATGGACTTAACTGATATTTACAGGACATTCCATCCAAAAACAACAGAATATGCTTTCTTCTCAAGTGCTCATGGAACATTCTCCAGGATAGATCATATCTTGGGTCACAAATCAAGCCTTGGTAAATTTAAGAAAATTGAAATTGTATCAAGTACCTTTTCCAACCACAACACTGTAAGACTAGATATCAATTACAGGAAAAAAACTGTAAAAAATACAAACACATGGAGGCTAAACAATACACTACTAAATAACAAAGAGATCACTGAAGAAATCAAAGAGGAAATCAAAAAATATGGAGAAACAAATGAAAATGAAAACACGACGACCCAAAACCTATGGGATGCAGCAAAAGCAGTTCTAAGAGGGAAGTTTATAGCAACAAAATCCTACCTCAAGAAACAAGAAAAATCTCAAATAAACAACCTAACATTACACCTAAAGCAATTAGAGAAAGAAGAACAAAAAAACCCAAAGTTACCAGAAGGAAAGGAATCATAAAGATCAGATCAGAAATAAATGAAAAATAAATGAAGGAAATGATAGCAAAGATCAATACAACTAAAAGCTGGTTCTTTGAGAACATAAACAAAATTGATAAGCCATTAGCCAGACTCATCAAGAAAAAAAGGGAGAAGACTTCAATCAATAGAATTAGAAATGAAAAAGGAGAAGTAACAACAGACACTGCAGAAATACAAACGATCATGAGAGATTACTACAAGCAACTATATGTCAATAAAATGGAAAACCTGGAAGAAATGGAAAAATTCTTAGACAAGCACAACCTTCCGAGACTGAACCAGGATGAAATAGAAAATATGAACAGACCAATCACAAGCACTGAAATTGAAACTGTGATTAAAAATCTTCCGACAAACAAAAGCCCAGGACCAGATGGCTTCACGGGTGAATTCTACCAAACATTTAGAGAAGAGCTAACACCCATCCTTCTCAAGCCGTTCCAAATATAGCAGAGGGAGGAACACTCGCAAACTCATTCTATGAGGCCACCATCACCCTGATACCAAAACCAGGCAAAGATGTCACAAAGAAAGAAAACAATAGGCCAATATCACTGATGAACATAGATGCAAAAATCGTCAGCAAAATACTAGCAAACAGAATCCAACAACACATTAAAAGGATCATACAGAAATGAACACACAATTGTAAAGCGATTATACTCCAATAAAAATGTTAAAAAAGGGCTTCCCTGGTGGCGCAGTGGTTGAGAATCTGCCTGCTAATGCAGGGCACACGGGTTCGAGCCCTGCTCTGGGAGGATCCCACATGCCGTGGAGCGACTGGGCCCGTGGGCCACAATTGCTGAGCCTGCGCGTCTGGAGCCTGTGCTCCGCAACAGGAGAGGCCACGATGGTGAGAGGCCCGCGCACCGCAATGAAGAGTGGCCCCCGCTTGCCACAGCTGGAGGAAGCCCTCGCACAGAGACGAAGACCCAACACAAACCAAAAATAAATAAATAAATAAATAAATAATTTTAAAAGGTGCTAATAATTAAAAAAAAAAAATGTTAAAAAAGAAAAAAAAGGATCATACACCATGATCAAGTGAGGTTTATCCCAGGAATGCAAGGATTTTTCAATATACGCAAATCAATCAATGGGATACACCATATTAAAAACTTGAAGGATAAAAACCATATGATAATCTGAATAAATGCAGAAAAAGCTTTCAACAAAATTCAACACCGATTTATGCTAAAAACTCTCCAGAAAGTAGGCATAGAGGAAATGTACCTCAACATAATAAAGGCCATTAATGACAAACCCAAAGCCAACATTGTTCTCAATGGTGAAAAACGGAAACCATTTCCTCTAAGATCAGAAACAAGACAAGGTTGCCCACTCTCACCACTATTATTCAACATAGTTTTGGAAGTGTTAGCCACAGCAATCAGAGAAGACAAAATAATAAAAGGAATCCAAATTAGAAGAGAAGAAGTAAAACTGTCACTGTTTGCAGATGACATGATATTGTACACCGAAAATCCTAAAGATGCTACCAGAAAACTACTAGAGCTAATCAATGAATTTGGTAAAGTAGCAGGATACAAAGTTAATGCACAGAAATCTCTTGCATTCCTATACACTAATGATGAAAAACCTGAAAGTGAAATTAAGAAAACACTCCCATTTACCACTGCAACAAAAAGAATAAAATACCTAGGAATAAAACTACCTGAGGAGACAAAAGACCTGTATGCAGAAAACTATAAGACACTGATGAAAGAAATTAAAGATGATACCAACAGATGGAGAGATATACCATGTTTTTGGATGGGAAGAATCAACATTATGAAAATGACTATACTACCCAAAGCAATCTACAGATTCAATGCAATTCCTATCAAATTACTAATGGCATTTTTCACAGAACTAGAACAAAACATTTCCCAATTTTGATGGAAACACAAAAGACCCCCAATAGCCAAAGCAATCTTGAGAATGAAAAATGGAGCTGGGGGAATCAGGCTCTCTGACTTCAGACTATACTACAAAGCTACAGTAATCAAGACAGTATTGTACTGGGACAAAAACAGAAATATAGATCAATGGAACAGGATAGAAAGCCCAGAGATGAACCCATGCACCTATGGTCAACTAATCTATGACAAAAGAAACAAGGATATACAATGGAGAAAAGACAGTCTCTTCAATAAGTGGTGCTGGGAAAACTGGAGAGCTACATGTAAAAGAATGAAATTAGAACACTCCTTAACACCAAACACAAAAATAAACTCAGAACGGATTAAAGACCTAAATGTAAGGTCAGACACTATAAAACTCTTAGGGGAAAACATAGGCAGAACTCTCTATGACATATATCCCAGCAAGATCCTTTTTGACCCACCTCCTAGAGAAATGGAAAAACACAAAAATAAATAAATGAGACCTAATGAAATTTAAAAGCTTTTGCACAGCAAAGGAAACCATAAACAAGACGAAAAGACAACCCTCAGAATGGGAGAAAATATTTGCAAACGAATCAACGGACAAAGGATTAATCTCCAAAATATACCAGCAGCTCATGCAGCTCAATATCAAAAAAACAAACAACCCAATCCAAAAATGGGCAAAGACCTAAATAGACATTTTTCCAAAGAAGATATACAGATTGCCAACAAACACATGAAAGGATGTTCAACATCACTAATCATTAGAGAAATGCAAATCAAAACTACAATGAGGTATCACCTCACATCAGTCAGAATGGCCATCATCAAAAAATCTACAAACAATAAATGCTGGAGAGCGTGTGGAGAAAAGGGAACCCTCTTGCACTGCTGGTGAGAATGTAAATTGATACAGCCACTATGGAGAACAGTATGGAGGTTCCTAAAAAACTAAAAATAGAACTACCTTATGACCCAGCAGTCCCACTACTGGGCATATACCCTGAGAAAACCATAATTCAAAAAGAGTCATGTACCACAATGTTCATTGCAGCACTATTTACAATAGGCAGCCCATGGAAGCAACCTAATTGTCCATCAACAGATGAATGGATAAGAAGATGTGGCATATATATACAATGGTATATTACTCAGACATAAGAAGAAACGAAATTGAGTTATTTGTAGTGAGGTGGATAGACCTAGATTCTGTCATACAGAGTGAAGTAAGTCAGAAATAGAAATACAAATACCTTATGCTAACACATATATATGGAATCTAAAAAATAAAAAATGGTTCTGACAAATCTTGGAGCAGGACAGGAATAAAGACGCAGATGTAGAGAATGGATTTGAGGACACGGGGAGTGGGAAGGGTAAGCTGGGACGAAGTGAGAGAGTGGCATGTACATATATACACTACCAAATGTAAAATAGATAGCTAATGTGAAGCAGCGCATAGCACAGGGAGATCAGCTCGGTGCTTTGTGACGACCTAGAGGGGTGGGATAGGGAGGGTGGGAGGGAGACTCAAGAGTGAAGGTATATGGGGATATATGCATATGTACAGCTGACTCACTTTGTTATACAGCAGAAACTAACACACCATTGTGAAGCAAGTATACTCCAATAAAGATGTTTAAAAAAAAAAGAATTACGAAGGATATAAAAGAAGCTCTGAAATCAATTTCTAGGTCCTTCTCATGGTAGAATGGATGATTATTTTAGCCAGTGTGCTATGGTGTTGAACAAAGTCCTCTACTCCCAGGTTCCAAAGTTCTCATGTTTACCTGTCTCATCCCTGTCTGATTCAGTCTTGGATGGTAATATCCTATAATTAGAAATCTGTTACACTTTTCAGATTATTTTCTCTCTGTTTACCTAATTGTGCAAAGCTTAAAGAAAGACATTATTATATGCCTTTTGTTTGCTTTGGCTGATATACTTGCAAAAAAGTGGGCTGCCTCTTTCTTGGGTTAGTTGGTTGCTATGCTGTTCTATTCTGAAGACTTCTCTTCTGACACTTGGCCTGCCATTCTGCTGTAATAGGAAGGCTTATTGTCTCTTCCTGGGCTGGGGAGGATGTCAGTTTTTGATTGGGATCTGTCTCACATGTCAATTTTTGCTATTAGTCATTGCCATGACACGTGCATGACACACTCTTATATCCCAGCAGCGGTAGCTCAGGGGACCTCCCATTTAACTACCGCATTCCCAGTGACCTAGAGGCAACTCCAGAATAGTCCTCGTCAAGATGGTAGCAATTCTGCAGAGCTCCTCAGGGCATAAACCAAAAAGGGTTAGAAAGCCAAAAGGTAACCCTGGAGAGCAGACAACTCCAGCACTACCTTCTGTTCAGGTCTAAGACCATTCTTAGAGAGGTTACTGACCTGGACAGGGAAGACATACATCTTCATCTTTTAAGCAAATCTCTGACTATAGGGAGGAGACTTTGCCATTTTTTGTTACACCTACATCAAGTGTTGCTCCAAGGCAGTAGTTCTTAAATTTTAGTATGCATCAGAATCATCTGGGTAGTTTGCTAACATGCAGATTCTCCTGTAAAACCCTTATAAATTCAGATTCAGTAGGTTTTGAGTGAAGCCCAGGAATCTGAATTATCACAGTGTCCCTCTAGGAAACTGTAATGCATATGGTCCTTTGACCAAATACTGAGAAACACTGACGACTCTAAGAGAAGAAGTGAGTCTAATACATTCAATGAATTTGAGAATCCTGAAAGACCACAGGTCAAATCCCAGGAAGTTCTTGTGAATGAACGTATTAGAATGGGGTAACATCCATATCCAAGGTGTTGATTAAACAAATACAGATTACTAGCTCCATCCAGCCCTACCAGGAGTAGGACCCAAGAGTCTGCACTGGTACAAACGTTCCCAGTGATTCTTAGGCACGTTGAAGTTTGAAGACTGCAGAAGGAGAGATCTTGTATTCAGCCTATTTCACACTCATTAACCAAGAGTATACACTGAAAGCAGGCTGATTAGTACAGAACCATGGTATGGGAGCTTCTAGCAAAATTTGGTAGCAAGCAGCAATGGCTTAATTGACATTCAAATCTCATCTCTATTTCTAAAATTCATTTCCACTGCCATGGCAAAGAATTACCTCTGCATAATGAAAGGGACCAAGGAGACAAACTTGAGTTTGAGATTTGGCTTTTCTTTTTTTCCTTCACTGTTTTGAGCAGAGTAAATAACGTCCAACGTAGTAACCTCAACAGTTGTTCTTTCAATAACAGCCCAGAGCCACGAATGCACTCTCTTTTTCCACTTCGATATCTTAATGGAATGAATGTGATATTATTTATCAACTGTGAGCTTGATGGAATATATCATATAAATCATCTCAAATGTTATTTGCCACCTGCCTGCCTGTTCTGAAATGCATGCCGGCTTAATTAATCTAATTAGTCAATGCACAGATCAGGAGCACATTTATAGCTTCTCTGCCATCATAAATAAACTAGTTTTGTTTTCATAGGCTAAATAATTCATTTTAAGAATGGATACTAGGAAGAATCCGAGAGAGCTGACCTCAATTACAGTACACAGGGAATAATGATGACAGGGTTTTCTTTTTGTTCTGATGCCCTCCATTAACCTTCTATTAAAATACTCCTTTGTCGGGGAGGCTGGGGGGAGGAGGTGGCATGCGGCAGAAATGTCATGCCCTCCCACCTGGAGAGGCATACCTGCCATTTGCTAAGAAAGAGCTTACCCATTTTAAACCTCATGATTGAAAATCACATGGATTCTCAAGCACACGCATATGTGTTAGAGAGCTGAGGAGCACAGTTGTTGTAAATTCTGGAGCCCAGGGCTGCGGGCTGAGGACAAATCCAAAAGCAGAAAAGGGTCAGAATGGCAGGTGAGAAAGGAGGCTAAGCACAGTAAATAGGTTGAATGCTGTGAATCAGCAATTGTTCTTTTCACAGCCATGGCTCTCTGGTGCAGCCACGCTGGCTGTGCAGTCTCCAGCTCCAGGACCATACTCATCTGACGACCACGTGAAGAGAGTCATGCAACATAGCGGCCCTGAAAGAGACGGTACGCTGTAGTGTAATGGTTAAAGCCTCAAGTCCACAGCTAAGAGATCTGGACTTGCATCCCATCTTCCACTATTTATATGCCATGTCCCCTTAGACAAGCTACCTAACCTCTCTGTGCCCTATTGCTCCTTGGTATAATGTGGACACCTCACAGGATTATTTTAAGAATTGAGATAATTTGAGTACTTGGCCCATGACCTGCTGCTAATATACTAGTGAGGCTCAAGGCAAGAATATGAATGAAGCCCTCCACCCCCAGCCCATTGCTTGTTGCCCCCTTCGCTCCCCCTCCCCCAACCAACCATCAAACAGTTTCCCCTTGGCTGCCCCTCAGCCTCAGGAGAAGGAACCTGGGGAAGAAGCCCATGCTGGACTTGGATGTGTGTTTAGCCCATCTGGGTCCTGGTACCCAGAGGATGAGCAAGAAGGCATGAGTGTGGTGGTGTAGAGGTTGGGGGTTGGTGCAGGCTCTGATAGGGCATGTCCACTTGCCGCATAGATGTTTTAACCCATGGGGATGCCCAGGTCTAAGGGTAGTACCGTCAGCACACAGTATGTGGTATTCAATATAAGTGCTCAATAAATATCAGCAATTATTATTCTTATTATCATTGCTGAATTTCAGAATTTATTAATTTAGAAGCCACCATTTGGCTATGATTCAATATGTATTGTGGGGGGATTTTTGTAAAAACTAGAAATCCAAAACCATTCCCTCAAGAAGTTTGTATTCTATTTGAAAAGATTAAGATGTTAATGACATATTCATATATAATATATAATATTTCCTGATTTATTCTACTAAGAGAGGGAAATTCACTGTTAATGTTTCTGCTTAACAACCTTTGATATCTTATCACTGGTTACAGAAAATATCCAACATTTTCAGTCTGTTATGCAGGACTCACCTCATTGGTTACCCCTACCTTACAAGCAAAATGTCCAATACTGTCAGCAAGCCTCCTTCCCTCAAGGTCAGTCCCCTAGATTATCATGTGGATATTCCAACTATTGCTCATGTGTGCTCCTGGCCTCTCTACTTCTAGACAAACCCCATACCTTTGATTTCCTGGATACGTCTTGGGCTCCACTCTGGATTACAGGGCCCCAAGGGCAGGAACATGACTCATACCTCTTTGCGTTCCCCAAGAGAACATATCATAGAGCCTGGCACAAAATGAGCTTTCAGTAAAGACTCACTGACTGTGAAAAGCTGAAGGAGAAGATTCACAGAACAGGCGATGGTGAAATGGGAACTTGAAAGACAAGGTGATTTGGGGCCTTCAGGTAGAGGGCTTAGCACATCCAAGGCAGGGAAGTATGGAACAGCATGAGTGAAAAATGCACGAGACACGAAGCATGATCATGCAAAAGGGATAGGCCCACCTGGAGGACAGCCTACAAAGCACCTGGAGGTGTTTTCTGGGGAGTCGGTTCTCAGAGAACAGCCCAGAGTACTGGGTTCATTGGTAGACAAAAACTTGAAAATTTGCTCCAGTGACTGTCTTTACACTCTGTGCCCTTTACCTTGACACATGGGCCTTATTTAATAAGTAATGTCATGTTCTTCTGAGCTAATAACTTCAGCTCCTAACTTGTGTTTAGTATTTTTAACTACTGCTCTCACGCCATCCTCTTGGGTGGTATACCAATGTGAATTTATATTTTCACAGCACTTCTGGATGGGAGGTTGAGTCATAACAAGTGCTCCTTGGTAATAAGGGTGATGGGGGCAGGTGTCCAATACAGAAGGATTTTTCTCAAAACCCAACCCTACTGAATTGGCTCATTTTAGAAGCTTGGACCTGTTGGAAAAAAAAAAAGAAAATAGTTCTCTCAAAGCAATAGGACTGCAAATCACAAAGCGTGAACTTTAATGTATGCAAGCTAAAGGGGGCAACAATGACACAAAAACTTGCCCACCAACAACACCTGGAATGGTGTTGACCATGGTATATGAATCTCATAGGATTACAAATGCATGACATAACTTTACAGAAGAGGGTGGGAGGTAAAGCTATTGACTCAACTCTAGAAAACAGTGTTTTTACCAGGAACTCTGACGATAACACTGGTTTCTAGCTGGTAAATTTGTTTCTTCTGGTGATATGGGTTAACGATTCTGAAAATGCTTTACATGTGTACTGAGATTGAACACACATACATAGATGGATGATGGATGGTAAGAGCCAGGCTTTTCACTGTTGAGAGGGAAGTTACAGATGAGCAAGAAGGGAGGGTCAGAAGGAACCATGTGGTACTGGGTTAGGGTCTGGGGCATCAGCATGAACTCATGTTTAAATTAATATATATGCAAATGAATGGATACAGGAAGGGTTAGAGCTATGAGTGCCTATGTGTCTTGTTATACACATATGTATAGCTCTGTTAGCTGAAAAGGTCTGGGAGCAACAATATCCCAATAACAATGAGCACATACAGCACCCAGATCTTGGTTTCAAAATTCTATTCTTTAATAAATGGAACCAAAGTTTCATGGAGAAATGGCTGATTCTAGGACTGTGGCAGGGAAAATATAAGATGAGCCTGGAGTACCTTGTAGTACCAGAAAGTAATGAAGTACTCAAAAAATTAAAGGATGGGGCCAAATCAAAGTCACATGAGAGCCAACTGAAAGAGCTCCCAATGGCCAAAGCTGGAATTTGAGCAAGAAAATAAATAACATAGCATGGGATTATAACCCAAAGTACAAAATAAATATACATGAGTAAAACAATAAGCCAATGTATGAAACAAATATACATGAGTCTAGAGTGATATAAATAAATAATTGAATATATAAATAACTGAGTGAGAGAAGATGAATCTTCCTTACAGAAGAATTCAAAATAATATGCATAGATATTCTTTACTCCAGGAGATACAACTTAGTCACTTCCCCTTCTCCCCTCACTTTGAGCTGGATTTAGAGACTAGCTTCCAAAGAATAGATATGGAAATATGAGTACTGTCACAGCTTGGAGGAGATTAAGGAGACAAGACCAATAAATGCAAAGGAATATCCTGGATAGGATCCTGGAACAGAAAAAGGACATTAGTGGAAAATCCAAATACATCTGGAGTTTAGTTAATAGTCATAAAACAGTGTTGTTTCTTTTGACAAATGTACCACGGTCATGAACGATAAACTGGCTGAATGATATACAGGAACTCTGTACTATCTTTGCAAGTTTTCTGCAAAGATATAATTTTTCAAAAATAAAAATTTTATTTAAAAAAAGAGGGGATTATATAAATAGTATTATCTGGTGCAGCTCACCTATTATTGTCACATTTCATCTATTTCCCAAGCACATGGCGACCTACCTAAAGAATGATTTTAGAACGTTGAATTAAATTATAAGGCAGGTCCAGTTTGGACCAACCTTTCTCACATCTGTCCCAAACCAGGCCTTTAGGTTATAGATGAGAACAGATTGCCTGAGAGTTTGACATTCAGTCTGATATTGCATATGGTAGACTGGGCTAAAACTCAGCTGATTGTCTTCTAGCATTCACTGCAGCTGCCACACTTAGATAGTCTGGTGGAAGTTATTCAGTTTTCTTTCAGTAAGGGAATCATTGTTACCTACAGTACAGGTTAAAGACCTCTGAGTTCTAGAGACTTTTTTGAGTTTCTTATGGTGGAACTGTCCCATAAACGTGATTCCAGCTAGCTGGTAGCCATTTATGTTTCTTATAACTAATTCCCAAATAAATAAATAGAAACAATGAACACTTTGTAAAATATGTTTAAATATGATTCTTGACCTTTGTAAGGTTAAATGACATTAAGTGGCTACTGAATTTTGTACTCAGAACACAGTGGCATCTTACCTCTTGATGGACATCATCTAGTTTTCAGACAAGGCAGTTTCTAGAAATCTGATCTTGACAAAAGGACAACTCCATTGAACGTCTAGACTTCTCCCTCCTAAGTCCTGAAGCAGCTCTGCATCTGCAAGGTCCATGGGTCCCTGTGGCTCTTCTGATACACAAAACATGGGCAGTAAATCAGAGCATTTCAAACAGTAATTAATCTGGGACTTGGATATTTCGTTCCAATTGGCATCTTTCATTTGACTCCCAGTCAACACAATGACGTATTTATATTTTGTGTTAAGCAAAGAGTAAACTGGGGGGTACAGGCGAGAAACAACTTTCCTCCATCCCAGTACGCAGATTTACAACAGAGCTGTCTGCCAAACTAAGGTTGAGGCAGGGACAAACTGTTTAATTGTCACATTGGTGTCACAGGATCCATTTATCGTGAATCGCTTCGGGGACAACAGGAGTCCTTTGGTTACGTTCCAAGGATCCTGGCTGTATTTAAACATTTTCCTTGTAGAGTAACAGTGATAATTTTGTGTGCTATGTTTATTTTCAGTTTAGCCTGTTTCTTACTCTCAATTATTTATAAAGACCCTCATGGAATCCTGAAACAAGCCTTTCCCCTGCCCCCACTGTTGCTCTTGTCTTTTCTATTTCGTCCTCTGAATTTCTTCCGGTGATAATAATCACAGAGGGGCTCCTCTTGTTTCCTTGTTGGTGCAGCAATCCCAGTGGTGAGGCCAAGAGAGAAGGTTAATTTAAAAAACTGATTCACGGTGGCTTGGCACCTGGCCACTTGCCCCGGTGGCCCGGAGCACGAGATGGAGTACCTGCATTCTTTGGAGGTACTTTGATGCAGCAGGAGTTAGGAAAGCAATGCTCCTCTTGTGGGTCCCTGTCAATATCTCTCACGGTGAGTCCCTCTGGCAGCTTCACCTCCTTCCAGATGATTCTAGCAAACAATTGAGATATCAAATGGTACAGATTTTTTCCTTGACTGCTTTGCTAGAATGATTGCTGCAACATCCTGACCTTGGGGTAAAATACATATTCTTTTATTCATCTGATTCTTTACTCCTCATTCACTTCATCAAGATGCAGTTTTTGTACTTTACCCATCACAGAGCAAAGCCACGGGGTCTCAAATGAGATAGGGTCGTGTTTCAGTCAGGGCTCCGTGGTATTCTGTATTGCTCTGGGCAAGTGACTTAAACTTGGGGAATCTGTTTTCTCCTCTGTAAGGTGGGCATTCTACCATGTATAAGGCTGCAAAGATTAAATAAATGATTTACTTTTAGCAACTAATACAATGCCAAGCCTTTGTGCCAGGTGCTGAGGACACAAAATTACCACCAGCCTCTTTCAAAGCTGGTAGAATAGAATGTGCAAGTGTCTCAGACAAAAGTCTTTGCCCATCCTTTATAGAATTAAAATACAATTTGAGAAGATGCAAAAGATGCAGAAGCCAATGAGGGTCTCTTGTTACTCTCCTTGCAGGGGAGAAATAAAGCATGGTGATGTGAAAATAATTTATTTTGACCACGTAAGTAAAACAAAAAAATTGGATTGGTTTAAAAATGAGAAGCCAGAGTGATTATGCTAACATTCGAACAATAAAAGGAAATCTTTAGTTTGTTAACATATTATTTTTCTTATTATGTAATCTGAACATTCGGGCTCAAGTACTGAGTAGTTGGGGAATCTTAGACAAATCCCTGGCTCCCTCTCTGGGCCACCATTTCCTCATTATGAAACGTCAGGGCTGAAATAGGGCACCTCTTAGGTCTTCTCTAGTGTTAACACTCTAGAGTTTTAGTATTACAATGCTCCTAATCAATGGAAGCTGTAAGAACAATAACAACATAACATAACTCAACCAAAAACATGGCACCTAAAAACTTCCTTACATACTCGTGTTTCCCCCTTTTCAGGTCAAATCCTGAATTACCACTATAAGGACGTGAACCTCAAAATCAAGAATTTAAGATAAAATGCAATCAAAGTTTTGGGTTAAACAGCCTTACACTGGCTAAAATTGCAAGCTGTAACAGAAATGAGATTTGCGAAAACGCTTTGATTTTGTGTGCGTCGTAAGTTTAGGTAAAATGTGCACATTTATCAAAGCCTTTGGAACTTTATTTTCCTCTTCTGTGTAATTAGTAATTAGAGTTCCTAAGACTGTTTTTATGTCAAGTAACAATGACAAGAAGTAGGGCCAAGTTGCCAAAGATCACCTCAGAAGGCAAGGGAGATTAAATGACTAGTCAAAATGTCAGAAAATTGAAATAAAAGATGAACAGTTTTCCTTCTATCTTTCCTTTTTTCCTTCCTCTCTCTTTCCCTCTCTTCCTTTATTCTCTCTCCTATTCTCCTTTCCACCTTCCCTCACTTCCTCTTCTTTGCTGCACAGTATAAAATACTCTCACTTTGCTTATCTACCTGGCTATGAGGACTGACTTCAGTGCTTACTAGTTTTGTCAACTTAGGCAAGTCAATTCACCTCTCCCAGTCTATTTCATTCATTGGTAAAATGGTGTGATCAATAAAGATATCTGCCATAAGGCTTCTGTATGAGTAAGATGAGATAAAATATGTAGAAGTATTTTATAAACCACAAAGTGCTTGCGTGCACTGATACCATCCTACCTATGCCTGTGCAGAGAGTCGTTGCCCTGCACTTTGCCCTTCTTTCCATCATGCATACCTAGAAACCCCTTTTCCTTCCTTGCTCTATGTACCCCATCATAAAACATACTCTCATCTGGAAAACTATAGAAACCTGCCCTGTTTCCTATTCTGTGGTACTCATTTTGTTATGTAATAAACATAAATGTTTTAGAAACCATGTAAGAGTGGGGAATGAGGTGCTGATGCTACCATATAAAACCATCCTGATGGTTTCCTGGGGGAAGAGGAAAGGTGGTGATTTTCAATTCTGTTGGGTAACTTGCATCTCTGGTATCAATGGTCCAAATCATCTTTAGAGGAGCAGTATATACAGGATTGTTATTCTGTTCACCTGCATATTGTTTTAGTGATAGTTAGTGGGCTAGATTACTCATAACTGACAGACCAATCATTTAGTCCACCACATTCTTGGGTGGAGGAGGGATGGGTGTTGGTGTTTATCTCTGCCCCTTATAGACTACAGTTGACAGAGAATTTTTGCATCTTTCACCACCCTATTGCTGGGAGTTTTGCTCACGCTAAAAGACACCAGTTTAGCCCTTAATGATCCAAGGTAATGCTTCTTAAACCTTAATGTGTGTATATATGAATCATCTGGGGTTCTTATCAAAATGAAGATTCTGATTCAGCAGGTTTGGGGTGGAGACCAAAATTCTGCATTTCTCACAAGTTCTTAAGTTGTGCCCATGATTCTGGTCTGCAGGTCACACCTTGAGCAACAGGGTCTAAGGGAGATGAGGAACAGGGATGAGGTAGCCCTAGAACAGTTTGTTTCTGGTTCAGTTGATAGCTGAGCAATTAATTGAGGACTGTGAGAGGATTTATGATATTTCCCAAATATCATGCCAAGGCAAGTATAGACTGAACAGGTGCCCCTCAGATCCCCAGTGGGAGTGCACAATGGACCTGCCTGTGAAGATGCATGCTCACAGTGGCCTACTGCCATGTTTCTAGTTACATGCCCAAAGACACCAAGTAACAAATCAAAGGTTGTTGTGTCTTCTTAAAATCATCATTGTTCAGTTCTTCTTGCCAACCACTCAGAAGGGGGTGAAAGATACTGATCTTGCCCTCTAGCTCCAGATTCAACCAAACAGTCCTTGATCACAAAGGGGAAAAGTCTTTCTAGCTCCCACAGGGTCATAGCTATGCTCCGTTTTTGTTATGTCAAGTAAAAGCTCTTTGTGGAAGGAAGTATCCACTGAGGAGAGACAAAGCACCGAGTTGGGTGATTTATGGAGACTAATTAAGTCTCCCTGCCCTCCTTCCTTCCGACTACTCCCCCACTCCCCAAAGTGACACCTCCACCCCACCAAATGGGCCAAGAATGTACATGTGAGTGTGAGGGGTGGAGGTGTGACTTGATGGTTTATTTTTCTTTGTGCTTGTTATTTGGGAAGTGGGGGGAGGAAGGGAGGAAGGGCAGTGATGGAACCTATGAGGCAGAATAAATGTCTTAGGGTTCTTCCTGAAGTTTATGGCAGCTTCTCTGGCCAGTGAAACACAGAGTCAGGGGCTGAATTTCATATTCTCAACCTTTATTTGAAGGAACACGACAGATAAGGCTTTTTCCCTCCTGTTAACCAAGAAATGAGGTTTCTTGTTCTCTCTGTATGTAATTTCCATTCTTTGTCAACCCTATATGTAAAGCATAGGTTTTGAAATTAAAAAAATGTGAATCTTTCACTTACTAGCATGAGATCTTGGGTAAGATACCCAACTTTTCTAAGCCTGGTTTCCTCATTGCTAATACAGGGGTAAAAATATATCCTGTTGGGTCCTCACTTGAATTACATTAAATGAGGTAATGTATGTAAATGGACTAGTACATTGCACACTGTAGATACTTGATTGATTTTACTATCATTATTTTAAGTAATTTTATTTTTTAAATCAGAATGAATGTGTAAGGGCTAAGGGTTCTTCAGACCACATGAGAACTTGCTTACCTTGTTCTTTGTGTGTATGGGAGGCTCTGATGGCTGACCTGTTTATTTATGGGATGATGGGGTTCAGTACAAGTATGTCTGTGCTGTTCCCATAATCCTCTAATGTGTGTTCAGAATTGACCCAAAGTGTGACTCTTGCTTACTTTCGGACAGTATTTGTGTTTTGATTCTGTCTTAGTTGGACTTTACCTGGATTTTTACCAATTATACTAATGATAATGATGATGACAATGATAATAATAATAATAGCAATTATAGTAACAACTAAGACTTAGATGCTCACTGCATTCCTGACACTTTTCTAATCCCTATACATGTATTAATCCTTATGACAGCTTTGTGTGTATGTACTATAATCATCCTCATCCTGCAGATGAGGAAACTGGGTCACAGGTGTTATCAAAGGCACTTGGACTAGTCATGGGCTTTTTGATTACCCTTAGATCTACTTTGATATTAATAAGCACAAACTTTACTTTTGTTTTAATATATTACATAATGACTCTCTTTCCTTCTGGGACAGAGTCACAACTTCCTCATCTGCTCTGTTTATGTATTCTTGTGACAGAAGAAAATATTCTTTGTTTTTCAAATTTGAAAATATAAAACCCAAGACTAAGTCCTGCCAGCACTCACTCCTAAATATTGCCAGAATCCAAGCACTTCTGATGAATTCCAATGAATCTGCTTAATCATTAAATACACTATCATCTCCTGCCTGAAGGTTTGCAGTAGCTCCCCACTTTCATGCTTGCCTCCCTCAATCCATCCTCCACATAGCAGCCTGAAGGAGCCCAGTGTACACCAGATGCTAATATTCCCCTCCTAAAAACCCTTCAATGCCTACACATTACATTTAAAATACAAATTCCAGAGCATGTCCAAAAAGCCCCTGCCTACCTCTCCACCTCATTTTTGTTGTCCCTCTCTGTGTCAAGTTCTCCAGCGAAATGGAACCAATAGGATGTGTGTACATATAGAAAGAGATTTAGTATATGGAATTGGCTCATACAATTATGGAGGCTGACAAGCCTAAAATATGGAGGGAGGGTCATCAGGCTGGAGACCCAGGAGAACTGATGCTCCAATTCGAGTCCAAAGACCATCTGCTGTAGACCCAAAAAGAGCCGATATTGCAGATAAAGGCAGTCTGCTGGAGAATTCTCTCTTGCTCAGAGGATGCCAGGCTTTTGTTCTATTCAGGTCTTCAATTGATTAGATGCAGCCCACCCACATTGTGGAGGGCAATGGGCTTTACTCACAGTCCATAGATTTAAACCTTGATCTCACCCCAGAGCACCCTCACAGAAACACCCAGAATAATGTTTGACCAAGTATCTGGGCAGCCTGTGACCCAGTGAAGTTGATGCATAAATTACCCATCACACTTTCCATATTCATTAAATTCAGCAAAGACTCTCTGTCTCCCGGACTCTGTCCTGCTCTTCCTCCTCCTTGGGTTCTATTCTAATCTCTCTAGAATACACATTCTCCTCAGAAGAGACTCTATCTTGTTCACTGATTTAATCCAGGGCCTAGAAGCATGATTGCCACCTGGAAATGCCCAAAAAATGAATATCTAAAAAGTGGATGATTAAAGTGATTAATTAATCTGTTCAAAGAAGATAGTTTGCCTGGATCTGAAAACCTGAATGCTCACTTATGGTGTGTGATGTTGGAAATTCAATGAAATCCAGTCTTTATCAAAATATCTCCCTCCTGAATCATCACAGCAACGTCCATGTCTGCTACCCTAAATCTGAATCCTTCAAGTCACCCCTGTTTGGATAACTTTGTGTTGCAATGATCTTTGCTAAGTGTACACGCTACCTGAAGTCTTCTCTTCCATTCCTGTCACATAATTGTATCAGTTTAATTTGCTAGGGGTTCCCATGAGCTGCCATTTTTACAGATCTCAAGACCCTGACCTTGAAGGAACGATTCAGAGGATGTCAGAGGTGGAAGAAATCCTCAAGGTCACCAGATCCCACTCTTCTTATTACAGATGAAAAAAATGGAGGCCCACAGAGGGGAAGTACCTTGTGCAAAGCCAGATAACCAATTAATGAAAGAGCTCAGTTCAGAAGTTGTCTCTTTAGTTTAGGGCTCTACTTAACAGAACAAATTAGAGCGGAAGAAATTTTTTACCCACCAGTGACAGATATGAGCAAAGCAATATTTTAAGAGTTTGGGAAAGGGGAACATGTGTATGAGTATATATGTATGTATGGGGATAGGCAATCACTGGGAAGACAAAAAGTAATAACATTTCTTCCTTTCTAAATCATTCGTAAGTAAATGATAAAGACCAAGAGATGAAGATTTTAAAAATTTGCTTTATTATTGATAATGCTGATTAGAAAATATTATTTCATATGTGCAGCCATAAGGCTTGCTTCAACTGTGGACCTCAAGAAAGAGTTCACTCAAAGGAGAGTTTTAGCCTGCAAGGCAGAAATAAATATCCAAAATCACCTCTTACTACTGGTCCAGGGCAGGCATGGGAAAAAGCGAGTGAATCTCCAGCACATATGGCCTTTGGATAAATGAACTCTACTCAGCCCCCATATGTGGACTGATGTTTGCCAGATCCGTGCTACCCACCAATCCAATGAGCTGCTTTTCCTATGTGGTAAGGAAAAGAGGGCTTAGGAAGCTGGCAGGAGTGACTCTTACAATTAGCCACGTCTTTCTGGGAGGAGGGAGGAAGGCAGGAGGACTGGAATAAAGTCTGTATGCCATTGCTGAGCTGGGGAGAGTAGACCTGTTTGATGGGATGCATTGATGGGAAGGATTTTGACCTTCCCTCAGTAGCAGAATTCTTATCACACCAAGTTTATTTTCTGAGTGATGGAAACACCATCCTCCTGTTACATCATCCTTTATTGCATATGCCTAAAAGGTAGGGGTCCATCTTTATATTTTTCTTTGACTCCCTAGAAACTGACATGCTCTGATTTGATGCATGTAGAGCAGCTGCTTGCTAAAACTTTGGGGAAAGTGATGGTTTCAGTTGTTCACATTTTCTCTCCATTTTTCCTAATTCCCTAGAGAGAAGGGCTCTGGCATAATAAGGTATGGGTTCTAATCCCACAACTTTACTTACTGTGCCTGTGACCTTACAAAACTCTCTCCCCAATGAGTCTCTGTGTTCTTCTTCACAAAATTAAGATTATAATATTGTGGGAGGATTAAATGAGATAATGGATGTTAAACAGTTTTCCCAGTGCCTGGAATATGGAAGTCACCCAAAAAATGGTGGTTATAAATGGGGCTGGCTTCATGGGTACACAGCCTGTGCGCACAGAAGGGCCCCATGCTTGGTTTAATGCTCTGTTGCTTCCATCTTGAAATTCTTAATCATTTTTGAACAAGGGGCTTTGGAATTTCATTTTAAACTGAGCTCTGTAAATTATGTAGCTGGTCCTGATTTAATAGTTATCCTGAAAGAATTTGGGCGCAAATTACAGGGAAAGAGGGAAAAGCGGGGAAAGAGAAATAAGAGAAAAGAAGGAGGAGGGAAGTGGGGGAAGCATTGTTGGTATTATCCAACTTCCACTAGAAAATTAAAATAGTAAAAATAAGAATAAATCCCCCTTTTCCCTACAGCAATATTTCCATGAAAATGGGGATAGGGTGAGAGGAAAAGAGAGGTTAGTATACAGATCAAAAGATGGATGAGCTGCTAAAGGAAAATGTAGCCTGTTTTATCATTATGTTTAAGGATTGGCAGAAAAAGAGGCAAAATCAAGAAATTCTTTTGAATAGACAAATCAAGAACACAATACCAAGAAAATCAATGCAATATTATAGAAGTCCCTGACTGAAATACTTATGTAACTTCTTTAAAAATGGAGAATAATATATAACTTATCTATGCAAGTGAAAAAGCAATCTTTCTAACATTGTACATTCAGTTTTTCATAACTCCAGAGACTGATTTAAAACACACTTATATCTCATTGAAGAGATAGGCAATCTAAAATCTTGAGAAGATAGTAGGCTCTTTACCAATGCTTGTTGATTAGTTCATTAATCACTCCTCCCTCCAGCAGAATGGATTCTCGCACAAAGCCCACACCTGCCTGGGAGTAGCTACTCCTGTTGTTCCACGTTCTAACTATTGCAACGACACAGAATAGCCCATGCCTTCAAGCCAGTCCCCATCATGAAGGGTAGTTCTCCTTCATCCCTAAGTCATTTTTTCTCAGAGTAAACCTCCCCAGCCATTGGTCATGTGGCATAGTTTCTGCATCTTGCCTTATCTTAGCCATTTCTTCTAAGTAAATTCTAGTTTTTGAATGTGCCCCTTACAACATGGTGTCTGACCTTCAAACAGTCCTCTAGATAGATAGGCAGATGAAATCAGAATAAAGTGGGTATCAAATTCCTACTTCTATGGCCTCGACTCACATTTATATTATCTGACGGTTACCCTGCAATGTTGGCAAATATTACTCTAGCTATCAATAACACCTAGAGATGAGAGGTTTTTCAAGGAACTAAATCAAAGATAGGATTCATGAGATCCTATGTGTGCTGTGACTGTGCATCTAAGGAAGAAAGGGATCCATAGTTTTCACTAGATTCTCAAAGGGTTTTCTCCTCCCATCCCCCCCCAAAAAATTCTAGAAGCTTTTAAACAAAAACTATAATAGAAGTTTTCTGGTGCAAAAGAGATATTATTTAAAAAGTTGATTAAAGAGAAAAATTGTAAAAAAAAAAAAAAAAGATAAACATTTTGTTTGACTTATGTCACATATGCAAATTTTGTCTTCTTTTTGTGAAGGGTCAAGGTTTTTTTCTTTCCATTTGGGTAAACAAACTGGAATTCTGGGTTTGGTTTGTCTTGTAAAAAGTACACCATTAAAAACATCATACATGAGTTCCAGTTTCAATTTGTTCAAATTGAAAAAATAACTGTAAGACACTAGAGGAGTAATATGAATGATGAATTCTATATTTTTATAATTTTAAATGAACTTTTACAGCAGGGGTCCCCAACCCCCGGACCATGGACGGTACCAGTCTGCAGCCTGTTAGGAACCGGGCCGCACAGCAGGAGGTGAGCAGTGGGGAGCAAGCAAAGCTGCATCTGCCGCCCCGCATCGCTCCCCTTTGCCAGCATTCCCGCCTGAACCACCCGTCCATGGAAAAATTGTCTTCCACGAAACGTGTCCCTGGTGCCAGAAAGGTTGGGGACCGCTGTTTTATAGTTGTCATGCTCATACTTAAGTCAATAGCATTTATGAAGTGAATTGCCTTCGTCAAGTCTTTCCACAGTATTCAACTTAATTGAAACAACAACTCTAATTATATTTCATCTATTTAAGTAATGTTGAATTAAATCATGTAATTAAAATTATTGGGGTCTACAAAAGTGGACTCAATAATTAGCACCCCTCTTTCCTAGCGAGGTTCCAAACAAGTTGAAAATAAAACCAAGAGCAATTATTGAAGTCAGAATATCACTTTGATAATGATATAAGCCTGGTTGAGAGACTAGACTTTAGATTAGCTACATTGATGGTGCAACCATTAGGTCAAGACTTAACTATGTAGCCCCAAGAAGCCCTGACCCTCCCTCACAGGAACTGAGGTCCTGTGAATGCAGAACTATGCACGTTTATCCAAGAGAGAAAAGCAAAGCTGAGCCAACCAGCCATTTTTCTTCCCAATTTTACCATTTGTAAATTACTCCACCTCCCCAGGGGCAAAATGAATAAAGAAGAGGAGAGATATCCAGAGGGTGCTGGAAGAAAAAATATTTCCTCCTTATGGAATCAAGGAGTGGGGAAAAAGAAAAAGGAATTCCCCTCTAACAGTAATACAAATGCAGCTGGCTTCAGTAGGTTCAGGAGCAAACCTATCTGTCACTGGGTAAGCAAGTGTGGGACCAACACATGGGGACATAGTGCATGACTCCACTGGAGAAAGCCTCCTGGTTAGATGTGTTTGGTTGGCATTTTTTCAGAAGCAATGATGTGTCAATTAATACTTCTGTTTCTAGAAGTCAGCTGAGAGAGTTATTAGCTACTGAACCCAGGCCTGCCCCGTCCTGTCCTCAAAGAGTTGATGCAGAATTTAAGTGTTTAATCTTTTACATTTTATCTAATTTATTTCAAGAAATGATTTTAGAATATCATTCAATTCTGAGGACATTAGAAAACAACTTTCCTGCAGGCAAAACTGAAAGCTTACTTTTTTAAAAACTCTAGAACTTTCAGGATGCTTCATGACAAAGCAAACATATTTTATAATTAATGAAGGTTTAATGAAAGTAGTACAAAGGTATTAGAATAGTTTACCCAACAAGCTCTATAGTCAGATGATGATAATTATATTTTGTCAGGAATAAAAACTAATAAAATATGTCTACCCAGTACTCTTTACAAAAGTTTATCTCAAATAAAATTAATGAAATATAGACATTTGCTTAAGATATTTTTTCTCCACATGGAGAACCTAAAAGGTTTTAAATATGACCTGGGTGAGCAATAGTATAAAAAAGATCTAATTACCTTTGAAAAATTTTTAATAGGGAGGTAAGTAATTATTTTTAAAATGTAGTTCTTATTTTAAACATTTCAACCTTTAAGACAGAAAATATGCACACGCATCCCAGAATTTTTATTAAATGTGTTCTGACTTACCCTAGGTGAACCAATTTGAGAGTATTCTCTGAACTCTATTCCTTTCTAAGATCGAGAAAAATCATTCGTGATCTTCTTTGGAATGCGGGGATTGTTTTTGGTCTTCATTATCTAAAATGAAGGCTTTTAATCTAGACACTCTACTCTCCTTCCCTTCCCCTGCACCTCCACAGTCCCACAAAATATTTGTGATTGGGTATTGTTCCTGTGCTTTTAAAAACAGGAAGTTTCACAAAGCAATTTTACAACTACCAGTATGAATGATTTTTAAAACACATTTCTAGGAAGGATCTGGGAGACTGAAGTGGAGACTAGACTGAACAGAATTCTTTATCTTATTTCAATCATATACAAGTGTTAACATCTGGGCTTTGCAAAGTCAAATCTAGCTCATAGGATATATAAAAAATAGATACAACAGAAAAGATTACTATCCTTGGTTGTGGGAGAATCTGCCATGGTTTCTATACTCCTCATTCACTGTGATCTGATGCAGTCGTTTTCAAGTTCTTGGTCACCAGCAATTAGTTATGTGGGAAATCAATTTAGTGAATCTCAACTAGAATTTTAAAAATAAATCAAAAACAGTATAAAAGAAAAGGTGACATGGTGCCTTGCACATGGTAACGATAAATATGGTTTCATGAAAATTTTGTTTGATTTATGGGTTGCCGTGTGAAATGTATTTCATATTGTAAGATCTTTGTGCCTCCCCCCGCCAAATAAGGATCAAAGATCACTGACCTCTTCACTACCAAATATGACCTTCATGTTTATTATTTTTCTGTTTGGTTGTGGTGGGGAGTTTTGACACTATTGACCACAGCCTCAAACCTTTGTTTGAAAGTCAATCCTACATTGACTTCTGTAATGTTTCTTCCGTATCTTCCCACTCTCCTGGCCACTCCTTAGTAGCTTTCTCTTACCTGTTCTGATTAATATTCCTTCAGCATAAAGTACAGGTTCCTTAGCTGAGCTGAATCCCCTTTGTAGCTATCTCCTGTCTGCTCCTCTAGCCTCAGCCCTCACTGCCTTTCCACAGGTTCTCTGTCCTGTAGCCAGACGAAATTACTTATAGTTCCCACATTGTCGGGCTAGTCCGTTCTCCCTCCCTTTGTCTAAACTGTCCCCTCTTTCCTAACCCACCACCAAGTTCCCTTCTAGGAAATACTGCTCAAGATCTTTTGGTTATCATTAATACTGCAATATGTTACATTTATATGATACATATACACACACCATCTATACTCATATGGTGGAAATAAAAGTTTAGAGAAAGACTTACCCTTTGTACCTTAGATGTGTTCATGCTTCCTTCCCTTCCCTTCCCTTCATGTTAGAAATGGCAGTCCTGAACCAAAAAATTTGTTTTATTACCCATTAATGGGTTTCAATCCAGAGTAGGTCAACCAATTAATGGTAAAACGCCATGGAGTGAACTGAAAGCCCCTTTTTAAACCAAGTATTCCTCCTTCGTGTGTCTTTCTGGACACTTCCACCACGTTAATATTCCCTTTTCTTCAGAATCAACCACTGTGAAGTCTTGCCACTTCTCACTCACCGGCTGTGTAACTTGGACAAGTTCATTTATGCAACAAACGTTTATCAGTGTTAACTCTGTCAGAAACACTGGGCTGGGTGCTAGAGATACGAACCCCAGATGAAGTAGAAACACTCCGTCTCTGGTTTCACAGAGCCTAGAATCTCATCAATCCTCTGGAATGCAGACCTTCCTGTTAAAGTGAACCTTGTTAGTTTTAGCCCATTATTACTACCCATTGAGATCTTTGTGCAACTTAATTCTACCATGATCTCCAGATGAAAAAAATCAAGTCATATTTAAAAACTGAGTGTTCCCAGAGATATGGATTCTTGGAGTCTCCCTAGTTATCTGCAGTTGATGAGAATGTTCTCAAGTCTTGGTGGGAGTCAAGAGTAAAAGTTATGCCCAGACAAAGCCAAAGTTACTACGTATCTCTGATTAAGATTACTCTGTACACACACTCCATACACCCCAAGTAAATTATAATCTCTTTATTGGGAGATAGGACCATATCTTGTATTTTTGTGTATTGTCCACAACTTGAAGATTATAGGTCCTCAATAAATATTTTACTGACTAATTAATTGGTGAATAGAGTTGATAAAATATGTTCCACATTTAAAAAAAATGCATCTGGAAACAGAAGAAGCAACTGTCAGGCATCTAGAATACATGGGAAGTTTCTATGAACATCATTTTAACTCCCAGTTTCAATCTGGAGCATGGACGACAGTGTCAATAGTTAATAGTTCTTATTTTACCATATTCATCAGTGTTTAGCATATCAATAAATAATATACTTGAAACTAGCAAAACCCACTATTGTCTCTTGAGATTGCTTTTATCAGTATTCAATACCAATCCTGTTTTAAGATAATTACCTGAGATAGTCACAGCTAATTAACATTGTTCCTTAAATAAAGATTAAGTGGAAAAGATTTATCAGTGACTTTAGAGTCAGATTGTTTTCTCAGCTGGGTGATTCCTGGACAGATTCGTCCTGAGTCACAAGATCACCTTCTCTTCCCCTGAGCTGCCTTCAGTTTGCATTGACTTGATGTCTCTTACTATATTGATCGTAAAGCTTTTTGCCACCCAGTGGAACATAGTGACAGAATAAAACACCCAGCTGGCATTGTTCCTCCCACAGGTCCTCCCTGTTGCCGTGGTTACCCAGCTATGTTGGGGAAAGATAAGAGAAGGATGAGGGGGTGGCCTCAGTGAGGTCTGCTCCTTCAGGGTCTGGGCCTGCGGCTCACAAAGCAGAAGGTTATAAAGGATCCAGAGGGCTGAGCGAGCCTTCCAGCACGGTTCCTCCCAATCTCCCAGCTGGACTCAGCCAAAGGGATTGTTCTCAGGGAAGTCAACTGGCAAATTTTGCTCCGTGCGGGGTTGGCGTTGTAATTTAAGCTCCCTGTCCCTGGAAGTTAATAGTTTACCCCTCCTCACAACCTACCCTGACAGAGTTCCAGGAGAGGGCAGCTAAATGATGGCACGGCACAATCCAAGGGAGAGTGAGCATGTGTTCCCCAACAGGTGCACCAAGAAAATGCATGCTTTTGAGCTCTTGTGCAAATACTGAAAACGACAGACATTTCTTCACTTATTCACCAAATAAAGTTTCTCAAAAAGCTCCCAGAAAATTCTCAAACACATACACACACACACACACACACACACACACACACGAAAAGTATGGTATCCACCCCTTTGTGAAGGAGTTGGCAATTCTAGTCTTATCCACATAAGTTGGTTCAAATGAAGCAATATGTTGTTTTTCACTCAGGAAAAATGTGGTTGGGGGATATGAGATGTCCAGTTAGTCTCTCTCTCTCTCTCTTTAACTTAAATATGTAGATAGAACCAACCTAAGATACTTAACTTTGATTGCAAAATAAGGGAGAAAAGGGAAAAGCTAGTTAAGTATAGTAGAAGATACATGCTTTGCACACACAGTGCATTACCAAGTCCAGAGCAGGCACCGAATTAATTTTTGTTGAATGAAAACAAAAATGAATCAGATGGGCTTTAATGTAAATCCTGATGCTGGTCTGACACGCTGTATGACTTGCTCAAGTTACTTACCATCTCTGCCCCTCACTGTTCTCATCTTCAAACTGAGGAGGGCATCCGTCACAGAGAAGATGTGGTGAAGATTAAATACAGTGAGATAATGTATGTAAGGTGCCAGGTCCTTACACAAGACCTGGCATGGTCTTGTAAACCGTTGTTATGATTGTGTTATCCTGTTCTTGGCTTTGCTATAAATGCTTCTCTGTGAGCTTCATGAAGCCAAGGCCCTGTCTGCTTTATTCAACCTGTACTCAGAGGTGCTCAGAGGCACAGAGAAGTGGACAACTGATGCTCTTCCAGACAACACTTCCCCTTGTCTTGCCAACTTTTACCCCCAAGAGGACAAACTTTGCCTCTGCTTCTGATTGATGGCCATACTAGTGTATGGCTAAGCCCTCATGGGCTTAGTTCCTCAGGGATTTACTAAGCTGGCAGGTAGTTAGGAGAGGTACTCATAACAAAGTGGTGCTTTACATTGGGAGAGCGGCAGCTCAGGGGTTCTCTGCTCTGGGCCCAGGTGCTAGAAGCTTCTTTCCTGCTGCCTCTGATGTGCACAGTTGAGTCTGAAGCTTGCGGTTCTATCCCAGGTCCCACGCATTTTTGCTTAACTGTGCAACTCTGCCACTTATTGTTTGGCAAACATTTGTGTGCCAGGCACCATGCAAGGTCAGGGACATAGAGATGAACAAAGCAGCCTCTGCCCTAGAGGAACTTAGAATCTGTTGGAAGGAAGACAAGTAAGCTAATGCCATTCACACAAGGTTTCTGATTCTGGGGGCAGAAAACAAGCACACAGGTTAGCTTGATTCCAGAAGCTTTGGACTCAGGCAGACTGTGATTGACTATTGCTGTCTACTTACTAGCTAGATGGCAGCTTAGTTTGCTTGTAGGTCATTTAATCTACTGATGCTTCTGTCATCTACCTTCTGGCTACTCTAAGAGGAGGTCACTGGGTCAGCAGCCTCTGCACACTTGGAAATTCCATTTCTGGAAATGCAGACTCTCAGGGTCTCCCACTGATTTGGAACCTACCTTTTAACAAGACCTTCAGCTGATTCGTAAGCATGTTAGCGTTTGTTATACCTTGATCTCTCTCAAGGTTTTGGGTAAGATAAGTGAGGTGACAGAGGCACAGGAGATAGCACAACAGGTGGTCAAAGAGTATTAGTTCCCTTCTTTTTCTGTAGGATTCATTTCAAATGAGTGACATCTTAAGTGCTATTAGAGTCATATCACTGCTTACAAGGCACTAGTAAGAGAAATGGCTGTAAGTAAGTAATGCCTTAGAGCTACTGCTTCCGGGGCCATCCGTAATGATGCTGAAAGAAAGGAAAATATTTTTAGGTTGGACTCCAAAAACCTAAAGTCAGTCCTCACACCAAAGAGAATAAACTCCTCAGCTTTGCTCATGGACACCAGAGAGAAGGCCAACACTAACAGGCAGAAAGCAAAGTATGTAGACAAATAAAAACATTATCACTGGGAAAATTGGTCCACCACAGAAGTGAACAGAGGTGGAGACAGACATGGTCATCTGAACACAAATATCAGAAAGACAATCACAATCCTAAAAAGGGTTACCAGCAAAGAACCGATGGGTTAGAAAATCCCATTTGTTCCCCAAACAGCCAACAAATATAAGAAAATATACTCAAGTCCAGTAAATATTAGGAAGAAATCAGCTAGAGTAAAATGAGGTATCACTTTATCTTCTGACTAGTAAGAATTAAAAAGATTGTAACACCTACTTCTGGAGTGGATGAGGGGAAAAGGGGACTCACATATTTTGTTAATGTGAAAAGTAGAGTCTGTGGAAAGCTCTCTCTCTTGCTCTCTCTATATATACATGCAAACACACATACTTACACATATACTCCAACATCGTTCCTTACGGCAACATTTGAATACATTTGGAACTTTCCACACCATGAACTCTTATGCAGCCATTAAAAAGAATAAGTGGAAGCTATGTTAATTAATTTGGAAAGGTATCTGTCAAGTGTTGTGTAGAAAAGTGAATGTAGCAAAGTATGAATAACATAATCCCATTTTTGGAAGACAAATAACAACAACAAACACAATCCTAAACTGGAGTCTTCATTCCTCACCTTCACATCAACTCTCAACCCTCTCCACTCTGAGCTGCACCCTGAGAGGCTGACCTTTATGACCATCGGGTTCTCTGAAACGGATGACTTCCTATCAGGCTCAGCCAATCAACAGCGCTGGCAGGAGAGGGAGGTCAGGACTGGCTGAGTCTCTGAATATCACAGCTTCTCTCAAGATAGGCCTTTCTTTATGACTTTCCTTTAATTTCCGGCAATTACTTCCTTCCTTTCTTTAGTCTTAAGGATGTTAACAGCCCTGGGTTATAGTTCCAATCCTTCGAGTTTTTGATACTCTATCTGTACCTTTTAAAATATCCTATTATTAGGTTCTCTTTGAATGATCTTAATTGAAAGTTGCCATCTGTTTTCTGCTGAGACCTTGGCTAATACAGCCTCTACCTGCATATTTATATATGTGTATTCATATTTGTATAACTACACAAACATGGAGAAATATAAAAGGATCTATACTATGTGGTTCCAATGAGTACATAAGTTGGATGGAGTGGAATGATGTGGTGGGAATAACGGTAGGTAGAATGAAGGAGAGGGGACTGAGACAAAAGAAAAAGAACAAAAATCTGCCCTAAATTAACCAAAAACATGAAAAATTGTACATGATATCACGTTTAACATTTTATTCCTATATATGTATTCAAATCTAATTTTAAAAATCCAGTGGGCAATATGGTAAAAAAGACTAAATAATACAGATTTCCTGGCTCAAAGGGTAATGGGGGAACAGAGTGAGAAGCTAGACATCTGGTTCTTAATGCAAACTGAAATGCTCCCAATAAGAGGCAGGGTGTCCCAGAGGAAGATGAGGTTCTTAAGTAAATTGATGGGTTTATAAAGAATAAGAATTCTTCTCTTAGTGATTGAATATGTTCAAAGGGGATAAAGAGCCACAAATCTCAAAAATATCTCTTCTTAGAACTTTCGTTAGCTGTAGGAAATTGAGAAGAAACAAAATCATGGTTGAGAAAAATGACCCATTCTTACGTTGGAAGAGGTTTGTGTTTGTAGGACAGAACAAAGAAACACACACATAAAATTGGTCAAACAGTACTGCGTTTTATTCAGTGATAAAAGGAAGACATGATGAGATGGGACACCCAGGATTTGAGAGAATGGTTGACTTGGCATAAGGCCAATTTTATTAGCCAAGAATGACATGACATATTGAACAGAGGTGTCAGAGCTGTGAGAAGTGTATAAAGCAGAAGTCCAGGGCAGGAGGGCAGCCAAACTAGCGAAGGCAGAGGCTCGTGCTCCAAAAGAATGTTGTGCACTTAGTTTCTGTCCCTGGAATCAGACTCTGTGAGAATCAGAATGACTTCCCTAATAAGGCAAAGTAATCCCACCACGATGACCAAGAAAGAGGCTAGCACATTATAACATCATTTGGTAAGCCATTACAGGTTTTCTAAGGTCTCTATTGACCAGAGGGTCAACTTTGAATCTGAGTTAATCAGAGAGCTAAAGGAGAGGATGGGATTCTAGAAGGACACTCACGCATTCCAGAGGGGAGAGATCCAATCGTGGAGTGTCCAGTGAACACGTTAGATGCTCCAGGGGAATGAACACACACAGACTGGAGAAAGTGTGGAGACCCCTCGTCCATACCTGTAGTCTCCTTTTATTTTTTTTTTTAATTTTTATTGGAGTAGTTGATTTACAATGTTGTGTTAGTTTCTGCTGTACAGCACAGTGAATCAGTTATACATATCATACCCGTAGTCTACCTTTAACAGAAGAGTTACCTTATTATTTTCTGCTTGACCAGCAACCTTTACTGTCAATTGATTTGGTGTTAGGTCCTAGCCAGAGAAACAGATCAGCAAACAACCAGTCACAAATAGCATGACACAATATCTCTTTCTTCCCCTGGAGAGTATTATTTCTAAACAAATTAGTCCTTGGATGTTGAATGTATTGCAAATGGAAGGCATTTCTAACACATCAGCAAGCATTTATTGATCACCTCAAACTGTAGAACTGTGAAGCTAGGAGAGATCATGAAGATGATTTGCCACAAACCCTTTATTTCATACGTGAAGTAGCTGAAGGGCTAAAGAGAATAAGATATTTGCCCAAGATCACTCAGTAAGTTTTACAAGCAACATACTCTCAAAGCAGACCCACAATTAAGAAGTATAAAGGAATCTGTCCAAGATCAAGAAAGAAGATGACTTATAATAGCACAGTTACAAGTTTACAGCATTTATTAATTACAGAAATTTGTACAACCACCTTCAAACACAACACACACACACACAAGCACACATACACACACACACACACACACACACACACACACACACTCAGCATACATCATCCTAATAACCCATGGAGGCATATCCATCCTGAATTTGTAGCCAGGGAAATGGCCTTGTTTCTCAAACTAAAGAGACAGTAGGGACATGGGCCAGCACATGATTAAAACAGGAAGGCATTGTTCCCCTAGCGCTCTCTTCATTTTCTAAAATCTTAATTCCCTGCTTCAAGTGTCAGTTCCTGGTGCCAACTGATGTCACAAATGTAGAGCCCCATCCCAGAGAGTCCTGATGCCAGAAGTCGAGCCAAGAGCAACTTTACTGTTCCTGTCTTGCTGGCTAACAACTGTGTCATAAGCTTGGACTGACCACTGAAAGAGAGATCAGTTGGAGTGACAGCCTTTCAGTTCTGCAGAAACTACAAAACTGACTCAAACAAAGAAATGGACAGAAGTTCCTAGAGTCAGAAAACATGGATCCATTCATGCTCTGACATTCCCTCTTAGCTTGACCCTGGTGGAGAGATGCAGGACCCTTAGTGACAGTGCAACAATGGCGTGACAAGATAAGTGTTTGGAGAGATCCTGATGCTCGGCCAAGGACACTACAAGCTGGAAGCTGGTCTTTGCTGGTGTAATAGTATCTCAGCTAAAACCAGTTAATGCAGTTAAAGCTAATATAAATTCTCTTGTTTAGGTAAGAGTAGTTGGGATTGCTAATTATGCTTTTGGCAAACCCTCTAGACATCTGCCCTACACCGTCTACTATGAATGGGTCTGATCAAATATTAGGTAAGAACTGGTACTCACCCATTAGCAACTGGGTGGGTGCTCTAACCAAACTGGCCATGGTCATTCAGATAAGATCCCAGACAGCAAATCATATTAATAAATACCCTCATGAAAAAGTCTCATCCCTTAGAAGCATTTTCGTATCTGGGATTCCCCATTCATTCTATCTATTCTGTCTTCACTTCTTGGCTTGTTTTTACCTAGTTTCATCTCACGACAGAGCACCGAGTGTTCAAACTGGAAGCTACATATATTTAGGGAACAAGCAAGTTACATAACGTCTCTGTACCTTAGATTCCTTCTCCCTAGAAGGAGGAAAATAGTAGTGCCTATCTGATAGGATTTTGGTCAGGAATAAATTAATTAATATATGGTGAATAATACCTGGTCCATAGTAAGCACTATATAAGTATTTGCTATTATAATTATTTAGATAGGATTTAAAAAGTCTTGACTATTCCATGCCCCCACTTTCCTGTGCCTTTAAGGATTTTAAATTCTTAAGTCCTTGAAGGATTTCTGCTGGTTCTATGGTCACTCATTGATTTAACTATGGTTTCTAAGTTCTCTTCCTCTCTCTTACACACACACACATACATACACAGTCATGAGCTTTCATTGTGCACTATAACATGTATTAATTATTCTCACATTTCATAGTTATGTTAGTTCCAGAGGCTTCACAATGGAGGTCTTGACTGAGATCATCTATATGCCAGGTATTGTGGAAGTTGCTAGGGATACAAAGAAAAATAAGATATAGCCCTGTGTTCAAGGAACGGATGGTCTAATTAGCAAGCTGATATGCTGATGAATAATTGCCAATATTGTGATGAGTGTTGCAATGGAGCACAGAGATGCCGTAGGGCCCTCGAAGAGACCACGACTCAAAGGGAGAGAGGTGTGAAGGGAACGAGTCCTGGAGTGAGAACAGCAGTTTAGTAGCAAACTGGGAAGGAAAAGCTGGGTTCTGTAGGTGGAGGGATTGGTGTATATGAAGAAGAAAGGTGTAGAAGGTCATAGCCTATGGAGAGCCCTGTAAATCAGTAAATTACAGATGATATAATAAATTGTACCTGTGGGAAGGATCAAAAGATAAGAAATGGGGAGAAATGTGGCAGGAGATGAGGCTGAAAAGGGGCCCAGCAGCCACGTCCGCAGAGGCCTTGGGTGCCACTGATGGCTCTTGGTCGTGATGCACATGTGTCAATGATCAAGGTCCAAGGGAGGATCTCAGAGAGGAGCACGCACAGCTAGATCTGCATCTGAGAAAAGTCACACTGGCTGCAGAGTGGAAGGCGGTTTGGGGAATGGGTGAGTGGGGTGGCTGGAGGGAGAATAATTGCAGGAGCTGCTTAGGGTTCTGTAAGCAGTGACTTTACTGCTTCTCTCCTCTTCCCTACCCGCTCTGTGGACTCACAAACAAAAGGTACATAGACAGATGTTCAGCTCGCTTGGCCCAGCAGGTGAGCATGTGACCAAACTAGCCAGAACTCTCCTTCTTCCTGTTTTTAAATGGTCTCCCCAGCTGTAGCCCAGCGGCAGGCAGGGCGGGAATTCAACCCTTCATAGATCAGCTGAATCCAATCAAGGGATGACGCAGTCTAAGTGGGAGATTAGGTGGGAATCCCTGGTCTCAATTCTAGTGAAAACAGGTGAAGGAATTTACAGACGAATTAGGTAAGCACTTAGCTCTCCTCAGGAGACCCCACTTAGCCAAATGGATCCCATCTGCAGGACATGCGCCCAGCATCTCTGGATCGCTGACTGAGAAAAGGTGCCTGTCAGGAAAGCAAGGACTCTCAAGTTCAAAGTTTCTAGTTCCTAAGCTCATTGTGGACTTAAAACTCTTGTTAATGAGAAACACCAGCCAGTGAGAAGGTAACTCCAATTTGCTGGGAACTCTGAAACTGTTTTCGTATCAGGTAAGTGTTTTCCAACATTGGAAGCTTTCAGAATTACCTACAGAGGATGAAGTAAACAAAATCCACACTTTTGATGTTTCTGTGTTGAACTTAAGACAATCTCTATATGTCTGCTAATGCAACTGTAATGTTTGTGAAGTGTTTTTAATGTTTAAGAGATTCTGGCTTGTTCAACCTTGTAATTAGCCATGTGATTTTAGTTTAAATGTCTAATTAAGTGGTTGACTTTGGACTAATGCTTTAAAGATGAAAGTTCCAAGAGAAGTTGCCTAAGTTTGTAAACAGTATTGAAAGATTTAAGAGAACTTTAGGGTCACAACATTTAAAACTTTAATTTATTAGATTTATACGAATTGCTTAAGTACTTGGGAAAGTTTGGCTTGTTAGTCGAGCATTTGAAGTACTTAAAAAGAAAATCGTATATATCACATTCATAAATGCGGTTTAGACCATTTAAGGGAACTTAATTGCCAAAATTGTAAAGTACCCCTTAAAAATTTATTAGATTTATAGATAGAATAAGATTTGTAGTCTGAACTTAAAAGCTTAAAGAAAAAAAAATACTTCATTGCTTCAATATATTGAATATCTTAGAAACCAAGTCGTTGCAATCAGTCCTTCATGAGCACAGAGGTTGCCCTCAAGGACCCAGAAAACTCCTACTGCCTTCTTCTTGGGATTTGTTTGAATTGAGACAGGCTGAGAGCCTCCCTTTCCCCACCAGGCTTGAGCTGAGAAGCTGGTGGCCCAGGGCCGTGGTGTGAAGCAGGCTTACTGCTTTGAGAGAATGAAGGGGACATGGAGCGTGTGTTCTGGGTATTTTGATCCCAGGTTCCAGTCAGCCCTAGGGCCAGTTCTGCTCCCACCTTTATCATGAGCAGCTTAGGTGAACCAAAGCATTCTCCTTATTAGCTTTAGCTGGTTGGTTTGGGTCTTCCAACTAACGGGTCCTAATTACTGTTGAGGAATGAAGGGAGAGACCTATGTTAATGCCCTTGTGGGTAGAATTAAGTTGTATAATTTGGGGAAAAAAACCCCATTAAGACACATATTTAATATTCGGGTCCTCATATAGCTTCTTCCTGAGGAATGTTTTTCTCCCATCTTCTTGCCTTTTAACAACTCTGCATATTTGACCCCTCTCTGCTCTCCCCAGGGATTCCTCTCACCAAAGCCAAGGAACTGGTGGCACCAGGATGAGCCAGAGGGCATGGTGTGGACCATTTCCTCCTCCTTTCTTCTTCTTTTTTGGTTCTGGGATATGAGGGAACCACAAGTCACTGTGGATTTTTTCTCAGCTTATTATGTGACTAGTCTCCAGATTTAAAAAGAAAATACTCTGGAAGAGTTATCAGTCTCTGATGAAGACATTAAAACTGTTTAAGCCCAACAGAGTACAGAGTTAGGATGGTGTCTGCATCCTAACTTCAACAGTTGGGAGACTATGGTGCCATTAATTGAAATTAGAAACTCAAAGAGGCAGATTTAAGGATAAAAAGTGTTCTGTTTGATACAAAAAGAGTTTGAGGTGCTGAGTGATACCCCTTAGGTAGTGTGGTACATGGGTCTAAAGTTCAGGAAGCCAACTGGTGTTGGAGTAGCATGTTTTAGAATGATTGCCATTAAGTTGACTTCTTATGTTTTGACTCCAAGTTGCTAGTTGTAAGGCATTTTGCTAAGTGTTGGGTAAGGCACTGTATCTCTTCTAGGAATGAGTTTGGATCAAGAAATAGAAAACCATCATAGAGTTGATCAGATAGATAGTGATTTCTTTCTTTTTTTAAAAAAAATATATAATTTATATTTTATTGAGATATAATTGACATATAACTATTAGTTTTAGGTGTACAGCATAATGATGGGACATATATATCTCAAAATGATTACCACAATAAATTAACATCCATCACCACATATAGTTACAATTTTTTTCCTTTTAATGAAAAGAGCGTCTTTTGATATTACCTAATAAATTACTTAGAAGGAGACAGCTGCTGTTATTGGTTCTATGACTCAATGATGTCAGAGCTAGTGTGTCTGCCATTATCTTGGAACTTCCCTCATGGTCTCTAAATGGTTGCTGCATCTCCTGGCACAGAATCTATATTCAAGACAGGGACAAAAGGCAGATGCAAGTTATACTGGTGTCTTTTATTAAGAAAGAAAAATCTTCCAGACCTTCTAGCTTTGCCCGTGAGATTTCTGCTTATATTTCATTGCCTAGCACTGTGTTACATGACTCTCCCTAGTTGCAAATAAATAAAAAGGGAGTTCAGGATGAATGTGGAGTCAGCCTATGAACGATGGTCCCTGCCATTAAGAGTTTACAGTGTCATGACTGTTTTTCTCTGACCGAGGGATCCAGAGCCCAGGCCTGGTCCATGGTAGATGCCTTTATTAGGCTGATGGCTTAATAATCCACTTGACCTCCTGTGATTTACTTTTTTCCTTCCTTGAAACTTTCTCTATATTCTGGAACTCAATCAGTCATTTTCTAAAATCTGCATAAGAGAAAAGACATTGTTAATATCTGACAATCTTGGATCTTCCCAAATGCACAAAGAGTTTGGATAGTCATGAAAGGCTCCAAATTATCCCCCCAAAATGTAAAAGTAGTAAGAACTTTGACTTGACAGAGAGGCTGTGTAAATGGCAGGAAACCCGTGGCTTTTGACTACGACTTTGAAAAACCTTGGCCATGAAAGTCCTTTGGAGAATTATTTCAGAAATTTGTAAGTAGGTAAGGCAGCTGGCTGTGGAGGGCTTATGTGGACAAAGCGATGCTTGAGGCTGGTACACTGACTGCACAGTTTTGAATTTGCCAGAGAGCTTCAGCTTCTGTCTTATGCTACTCGTACCAGTGAGGTATCCCTCCTCAAATGGCAATATTGCAACAATCAAGTATCTTATCACAGTTAAAAAAGAATAAAAGAAAAGCCCCATAAGAAAAGAGAGAAACTCTTCTCTGGTTTCTTCAATGCCCAGGGTTGCTATTTTTAACATAAGAGGTCAGTGCAGAACACTAGGGTATAAATGTTAAATTTACGTTGATTTTCAAGGAATATATACAATCAGAACTTCTGTCAGAAGAGCTTTGGTTTTGTGTTCAAATCCCTCTATTGTTTTGAAAACTTCAGTGGGAACCTTGCTTTAGAGTTGCGCTCATAGAAAGATACCTGATTCCACCAAGATCTGAACTGGAAGGTAAGTGCTATTTATATTACCTACTGCCTATCAGGCACTGCAAAGACCTGCCGTCACTAAATGTTAACCCTAGAACTTACTACTTGACTTCCAGTTTGATTTTCTGTTTTGTTCTATATAACCAATACATGCCATCTATTTCCTAGAGAGAAGCTTACATGTATATTTAGTTTGACATCTACCTTTTTTTAAGTGGCAATGAATGTTCTCTCCAAAATTTGCTTCCTGTATCAGACATTTAGAAATCAAATATTTTCCCACTGATTTTTATTATGCGTTTAGAAATGCTTCGTTTTAATTTCGGATTGATATTCAATTGGCAAAGGCTCCTACTGCTCTAAGCATAAGATATCAGCCTACAACTTCTGTGGCAAGTCGTTAATATTTCATAGGATCTGAACATGCTCTAGGAGCTTATTAACCTATATAATGAGATGGAGAGTTTTATTCACTAAAATCCCAGGGCCTCTTCTCCATGAGATTAATAGCAGTCACAAGACTTCCCTGGAGGCTCTGCATGAAGGTGGGAGTCATGAGTTGGAGTGGATTACATGAGTGGAATGGCTGGGTGGGAAAGGAGGAGGGGCGATTGGCAAGGTGGCGGTATCAGGGGAAGAAAGAGAAAGTCAGACAGACACAGAGAAATGCACACACAGAGAAACTGACATAGATAAACATGCAAAAAGAGAAGTGTGTGAGTCAGAGCAGCTACCATGGAGTCTCTTGAAAGAAGGATGAGTCATTGGGAACTTTAGGATGTGTAATGTGCTATTTAAGCTCATATACAGCTCTTTCAAGAAAACCAAATATAAAGATCTAGATTCTTTGTCAAGACTTCTGAGATCAGATGTGTGTTGTCCTAGGTGATGCATCAGTAGACAGAGACTGGTCTCAAGACCACCGAGATATATTTGGGTTTCATTTAGGATTTAAGCCTCTTCCCCTCCTTACCTCCTGTCTGGTCACTGGTTGCTGGGAAAAATTATTTTGTAAAAGTGGGGCACCACCCAAATGAATGTTCTAGACAGCATGTGTATAGTGGAAAGGTATCTTGAACTTGGAATCAGAGGTCCTAGTTTCCAATCCCATCTGTACCATTTACTAACACCTCATGTGAGTTTTCTTACCTATCATTGAGGCTACAGCACAAGATTGTAAGAAAAAAGTGAAAAAATGCCTGTAAACATCCTTTTGCCATGTCTGGCACATAATGAGTTTAATGGATCTCATATCTGGATCAGTGGAGAATACCTAAACTGTACCATCAGACTGTTTTTACTCTGATCTTCCCATATGAGGTAGAAATGAAAAGTCGTTTCTATTCCTAATGTTAGTTTCTAATCAAGAGCTATCTCTGGGGTCATCAATAAAAAAAAAAATCCTAGTATCAATAGACCCATTATCCCCCCTTTAAAATATAAAGCTAGTTAAATGTTGCTGAATTTTGTACCACCAGGAAAGTTAGGGGAAAAATTGGGAGATAAAATCTACATGCTTTTCTGCTCCATGTGTATCTTCAGCAGACCCACTGTGGAATAATTTTTTTCCATTGATTGGGCCAAAGGAAACATTAGTTCCTGAGCCACTGGAGCTCTGATGGCAAGATGCTCAATGCACATTATACATCCAGCGGTTGTATTCAAAAACAGGTGGCCTCTGACCCCCAAGGCTCAGAGGGGAGAGAGAGATGAAAGGGGCCAATTGTAGTCTCTTGGGCTCGATTCACAGAGCAGGGCAGGTACCCTTTTTCTTTTACAGCCAAGAGTCCCTGTAGAGACACTGATTTCTGAGGAGAGCCCTCACCTCACTGCCCACGTATACTTCATCTCAGCATCACTGTCTTGCCTAAGGAACATGAGGGCTGGCCTCACCGTGCAATCTCTGCAATGAATGCCAAAATGGTACCTCGTGGGCTATACCTTGATCTGCAGCCCAAACAATGACATCTTGCTGTTAATTAAGGCTGCATAACACTGCAGGGTTTCCACCAGGGAAAGAAGCAACTGAAGTCTTCTTCAGTATCCTTTCTTAAATTGATGGTGATTCCAGGAATAACTTCGGACACGAAAAACATGGTTGAGTAACAATGGTGCACAGAAGGACGGAAAGGCAGCTGGAAAGGATATCTTTCTTCTAATCCCTATACACTCAACTCACACGTCTTAAACAGGGTGTTGTCCTTCTTTGTTGACTGAGCCAGAGGACCACAGGACCTCAGTCCCACCCTTGCTTTTCACTTCATAGGAAACTGAGTCTGAGGTCACTCAGCATAAAACTGTCTCCCATTTTACATAGAGCAGTGTCTACATGTCAATCCCAAACTCCCTAACTACCCCTTCCCTCCACCCTTCCCTCCTGGTAACCATAATTTCATTCTTTAAATATGTGAGTCTGTTTCTGTTTTGTAAATAAGTTCATTTGTATCATTTCTTTTTAGATTCTGCATATAAGTGATATCATACGATATTTCTCTTTCTCTGTCTGACTTACTTCACTCAGTATGACTCTATTTAAAATGGATAACCAACAAGGACCTACTGTATAACACAGGAAACTCTGCTCAATATTATGTAACGACCTAAATGGGAAAAGAATTTGAAAAAGAGCAGAATAACAGTGTGATAGTAGTAAGAAATATAAACTGAATTAACATGAAAAAAAACCCCTAAGGTCTCCCAACTGTTACACTAGTGTTCTTGCTTTTACCCCACTTAACAGAAACACGTGAGCTCTTGTAGGGACAAAGGCAAAGAAAGAAAGAAAATATTTTTGACCAAAACTTTCTTAAATATTTTCTTTAGAAAAAGGTATTGAAATTGCAATACTTAGCACTCACAACTTCTAAGAATTGCCACATTCAAAAAACTGAGACCAGGGTGCATGATTATCTAATGTAAAAGGGGGCTAAATATTGTTAGATTCCAAATTTTGCTTTAGAATCAGGGACCTCTGATTGTCTCAGCTGGGCAGTGGTGGGTCACGGTTTCAAACAAAAAGCACTTTCACTCCCTCATCTCAAGAAGGAACGCTTGCTGCTAGTGGTTACTCATTCCCACAAAGCCAGAATAGATGATTTTTGTGTATCTGTCAAAGAAGAGGTACAGTCTAGCCTATACTACATGTTTGCATTTCTCTTTAATGATGTATGTGGCTTGCATTAATATGGAAATAGATGCAGCCCTAAGGCACTTTTGAAGTTGTCAGGGCTGATCTCATGTGACAAAGTTTTCATGTCTCCCTTCATTGTACAGTGCTCCCTTGATTTTAAAATCTGTGCTTACCTGATGTATTGTAATTATGGGATCAAAAATGACAGGATGGTGCTATTCCAAAGTTAAAATGAATGATAATAATACCTTAGGTTTATATAGTGTCTTTCTTCTAAAAAAGTAAAAGAATTGTTGCATATATTATCTCGTGTATCCTCTCGACACCCCTGTGAGGTATGATAAGCCCCATTTTACAGATGGAGGACCAGAGCAGGTAGGTTACCTGACTCATCCATGGTCAGCCGTATGCTCTGGCCACTGAATCACACCAGCAGGAAACATTAAAGGCCCATGTTCACTGCTGAACTGCCTTAGCATTTCACATATTTCACCTGGAGCACAAATCATTTTGTCCCTCCGGTTATGGGTATCACTACGAGGTCTAATCTCTTCCACTAGGTCTTTGATAATCAGATCATCTCTTTCCTTTCTTCTTCCCTACCCCACCTGCCTTTCCTTTGCCCCATAAACATTGTCCATCAGCTTGGCATTCTGTTGGATTCCACAGAGTTAAGGAGGGCTAAATCGTTCTTTCTGCCCTTTGGGAGCTCACAGGCTGGTGAGAACCAGAGAAGCAAGTCAGGCAATTACCACACAGCAGGATTAACGTACTCAGGGTGTTTCCCAAGACAGGAGGCTTAGCAATGTCTGGTGAGACAGAGGACTAATCCAGGAAAACCTTTAAAGACAAGGACCCTATTTAATCCTATAAATTTTCCACACCTACCTAGTGACATTCATATGCAGTAAAATGTTGAAATTCATATTCTAAATCAAGCTCACGACTGTTTAAGAAAATCAGTTCTGTCTCCTACCTTGGCAAATATACCTTTATAATCTAGAAGGCGGACTCCTTTGAGTTCTAAACTGGCCGGGCAAGGAGAGCAGGCCGCTGCGACACCTTGTGGCACTCAGCCTGCTTTCCTTCCCCTTTCTTCTCATCCCAGACTCTGGCTGCACCTTGCGGAGCTCATGGCTGTTTGTGTGGAGACCCCAGCTCCATCCAAACACCTTGCAAACATCAACCAGTGGTTTAGAGACGCATGTATGGGAGTGTGTTCTGCCTCAGGAGGATGGACCCTGGGAAGAAGCTCACGCCAGCCCTGAAAGTGGGCTCGGGGCCATTGAGAAGGGAATTCGGGAGTTCTGGTTACCTGGAGCATGTTCTAGAAGAAGGGTGGCCTCTGGATGGGCATATCCACTTGGCCTCATGGACACTTTACTCCATGGGAAGGGGTAGAGCTGAAGGAAGACCAGAGCAGAGCCTTGGGCAAGGACCCTCTTGTCAGACTCTAAGAACCGTACCCTTGAATGTGTACTTCAGAGAGCAACACAATGGGTCTTGTCACAAGCTGGAAATGCCGTTGAAGTCTTTAGCTTCATTTTAAGAAGTCACACAAAATTTCTTTCTCCCCAACCCACCTTAATACATAGCAGATCAAGTTTTCATTTGCTTAGACCAAGACCCTTATAGCCATCCTTGACTCTAACACCCCACGGGCATTGCCAAATCCTGACAAAGCTATCCAGACTCTAACCTCTTCTCACCACTCTCACTGCTACTGCCATGGTCTAGGCTATCATCATTTCTTGTCCAGAATTTTACAAGAGCCTCCCAACTGGTTTTCCTATCCCAGCCTTGTCTCTACCCTTGTACCCCTTACTGTCTACCCACAGCATAACACCCAGAGGGAGCCTCCTAAAATCCAAGTCAGATCAAGTCATTCTTCTGCTTAATATCTTAATGGATTTCCAACCCATTCAGCATGAAAGCCGAATTCTGTACTCCTCCCCTCCCACATCATCTTCTAATGTTTTTCCCCTCAGTCACTCAACTCCTGCCACGTTAGCAGGAACCTGGAAGCCATGAAGCACACCTCCACCTCAGGGACCTCTTTCTTACTGTTCCCCCTGCTTAGAATACTCTTTTCTAAGATATCTGATCACCTCATCCCTCATTTCCTTCAGGTCTCTGCTTAAAATCACCTTTCCTGACGATCATATTCCTGATTCCCACCATGACATTATTCTCCTCATCCTATCTCATTTCTTCCATTGCACTTATCACAGAAAGCATATACCATAAACACATCTTTGTTTTCATATACATCTCACCACCCACACTTTCAGAATGTAAGCTCTACCAGGCTAGACACTTTCTTCTATCAGAGCCTAAGACCATGTGAGCACATAGTAGTCCCTTAATAAAATATTATTGTATGAATAAATTCATTCCAGAATTCAGTTCTGCATTTATCCATTATTGTTTTAGGATTAATTTTTTTTTAATTCTTTAAGTTAAAACGTAAGTGAAATGAGTCTGTGATATTGGTATTGGCTGGCATATTACCTCAAATCTCCAGATTACAAGGGATGAAAGCCAGTGCTCAGTAAATGTTTACTTTATAGAGGAAAGAAGTGTATTCACATTAGGGTGAATCTTGGCATATTGTCTATGGTTCTGAACCCAATCACAACCCATCTCCTATTCTCTTGGGTGTTATGTTATGTCAGCGAAAGTTGATTGGCCCTCTTACAATGGATTTAAGTACTGCAGTGAGCTTCCTCAAAGTAGCATGGGATCCTCCTCTCTCCCTGGCTCGTGTCTTTGCTATATTTATATGCCCTTGGTTATTTGTTACTTTGAAATGTTATCTAATTATGCCCTCCTAACATAACTAATTTCCATAAACCACACATAAAACCCTAGTCATTATTGTAGTCAAATTTTGCCTCAACAAATTGTAACCTCATCAAGGTCAACAGCTATATCTTGTTTTCTTTTTAGCTCTCACCTGACACACCTCACATCAGTTCTTTTCCCAACATGATACCACATGGGTCATGGGTGCGTAAGCCATTGCTCAAGAAGTTAAAGTCACATTAAAAAAAAAGAAACTATCTTTTGAACTTTGAGACTTCAGGGAAGGTTTAGCTCCAAAGCAAGTGCTCAAATATTTCTTCCTATGATCATTGATATCCTCTAAGCAAAGTCCTTATAAAATCTTACAGTTAATCCTCCTTACTATTTTGATAATTATCATGGGTTGCTAAATTTAGGTCACTGAAAGCAGAGAAATGCAGACTACCCACACCTTTATTAATTTTTTTTCTAAATTGATATATATTTATTATGGAAAACTTTGACAACATAAACAGGTGAAAGGAAAAAAATAAAAGCATTCATGGTCCGTTCCCTAGGGATTACCATCATCGGCATCTTGGTTTGTGTCCTTTGTTTGATCATAATGTATTTACTGCTTTGTTCCTGATTTCAATTATTTTAACTTATTTACACAAGTAATACATCATCCTCATTTTAGAGAATTTAAATACACAGAAACAAAAAGAAGGGGGCCATCACTGATAATCTCACCATCCAGAGATTTCCACTGTTAATATTTTAGGAAATATCTCTTTATAATTGCACCTATACATATACTCATGCATGAAAATTATAGAGTACATATTTTGTCTCTACTAAAATGCTAAAATATAACATATAATACTCTACAACCCTACTTTCATCACTTACTAAGTCATACCATTAAATATTTTTTACATCATCATGATTTTCAGACTCTCTATTTTCCCATTATACGGATGTATCAGAACTTATTTTTTTATTCCCCGGTATTGAACGTATCTGTTGTTTCCTATATATTTTTTTCTATTTAAAGTGGGCATGCATTCAAGAAAGCATTTTTTCACATTTATGAAATTTGTGGATGTGGAATAGCTGAGGAAAGAGACAGCAATCTTCTCTGGTCTTTTCTCTCTCTCTTTTTTTTTAACTTTTCTATAATATTTTCTTGGTCATGTCTCTACACGGAACACGAACATCTCCTATTGAATCCTTTTCTTTATAGGATATTTACCACATATAAGGCATTTATACTTGACTGAGCCCTGTTATTTATCAGGCAAACATAACATCATATTAAACATGGTTTTAGTTGGATGGACGCTTTTGTTGTTCAACACACAAGAGCAGTCTTGCCAAGACAAGTGACGTCACCAACTTCCCAGATTCCAGGTACCCTGACGTGTAGTCATGTTAACTCCAAGACTGTTTGGAAATTAAAATGAATATGTTAAATTTATGAGAAGTACTTTGTACTGGTATCATATGCTGCAGATTTTCTTCAATCCACATTAATTCAATATTGCGACCATTATTACCAAAAAATAACTGCTAGCTCATGTTGTAGTTAATTTGCCAAGTCTCACACACGCATAAGTAAATATACTTGTAATTTTGACCTTTTATCTCTCTTTGCAAGCCAATAGGAGTCCTAAGCAAAGGAACCCAAAACAACAGTTCCTTCCAAACTCATTAGGAAAAAAAGGGAGAAAAATCAGTAAGACTCCATACCGCCTTGTACCTGAGTGCAGGTGAGATGTGTTGAGATTGATATATGTGGTGTCATTTTCTGGACCATTAAAAATCCTGTCAGCTCTGGAATGAAATGCTGCAGTGATTTACCAGCAGATGACATAACATTGTGCTATCATTTAGAAAGAGAAATGAGAAGCACAGGTATTGAACTGAACATATTTTTAAGTTTATCACCTTAAAAATAAGATATTCTGTTCAGGAGAAAACCTGTAAATTTATTCTCACTGATCGAGTTCTTCATCTAAGTCATTTTGATTTAAATGGCAAACTAAGCTTTGAGGGAATAAACAAGTGAATGAGAGAAAAGCTTTTACCAACAGAGACAAGGGAATGCCTGGTAACAAATTGCAAACTCTTTGAGATAGGTTTTCAAGGCCATTTAAGCGATTTAATTTTTTTTTTTTTCTGTTCTTAAGATTTCATTCACCTCTAGACTGAACCAGAGTAAGATGACACCATAACAATCAATTGTTTTTTTCTATTTCACATAAGCTTCTCTATATGACCCAGAAGTAGCAAAGCCTCAGAAATAGCAGGCATCTATCTGTGACCCATTCAAACAAGTTAAAGCAAACTGCACATCTTTCTATCGTGATCTCTATTTTGTGTGTGTGGTAATACAGGTGTCTGTATGTGGTCTAAGCAAGAGAGAATAAAATAGACTTTGAAGACTTTTTCTTATCATAAAATGGTTCACTTATATTTTTGTCATAATGAATCAGAAACATTCATTATTTTTAACAAAAGATGATGAAAAATTTTGTAAAGATCTATAAACGTCTACAAATGGAATCAATATCTATCCAGAAATCATTTGCAGAATCTGAAACTTTTCATGATCAGAAAACATAGTCATATATTTTGTCATAACTGCAGATGCTCCATTTAGGGTTAAAGCAAGATTTTTGAAGTTTATATTAACTGTTTCTGCAGGACTGGCAAATTGGAGAGTAGCTGGTAGAGAACATGCTATATGAAAGACACTTGATGTTTCAGATCTACGAACACCTAGGTGGAATAGGATAGCTGAAGATCTGTAAGGTGAAAGAAGGAGTGATTTTATTTTGTGTTGTTCCCGAAAAAAAAAAAAAAAACTAATGTGCCAGAGAAGGCAAAGTCCCCAGAAGAATGCCTGGCACAAATGCTGAAAATGCAATTTCAGAGCACGGCTTAGCCCTGACTTTATAAGTGTCCCTCTTCTCAACAGCACATGGTCCAGAGATACACACCTGCTGAATGACGCTGACTTGGAGCCCATGTTTACATAAGAGGACCCTGCTCTCTTGGCTCCCAGCAATTGTGCCAGGGGCCACATGTCTCAGATTCCCTTTCTCAAAAACCCAAAGAAAGAAAATGTAGTCAGATGGTTGAGGATAGTGGAACTGGCTACAAGATCAGAGTTGGCTTAATGGCAAGTCATTGTTACTGGAGCTTGTCGGATGAATCCAATCTGTAAAAACAAGAAAGAAGCAAATGTTTGGGAAGAAGAGATAAGAGGATGAAAGCCCAGAGAAAGTGATGGAGACAAAAACAACTGATGACTTTCCAGTTTCTAAAGTCCAGAATCAGGTTAGCTGAGATGATTCTGTATCGTTTTAAGAACCCCTGCTCACCCCGACTCTTTTGTAAACTACCTTGTGTAGTTTTTCTAGTCCTTCACATAAAAACATCTTAAATCCAATAACTCAAAGTCACTCTTTCCTTCTCCCTGTCCTTCAGATGCTAAAACCAGGACAAATGAGTATGAGTTACAGGGAAATGGATCTCATTTAATGATGAAAACTGTCCAGACTCAGAATGGACGGCTTCTGAAGTGTTCAAGCAGGCTTTATAATCCCCCCTTGCTATCACAAATCATGCCACTGGAGTTGCTTATGTTTGTTTTGTTTTGTTCCATTTACAATCTTTGTTTATAGTCAGAGCAGGGGTTAAGGTTTAGGAAACAAAAGCAATTCCCTAACTTTGTCTGCACTGTAATCCTCACTAGTTGCCCCCAATCACACCAATAATCGCTTGGTTTACATGAGGTTTATTGAGGAAATGACTGTACACAAAAGCTGTTTGATCTTGTGAAGTTTTCTAAACCTCTCAAAGCCTCAATTTTTTCATCTATAAATTAGGTTCACAATCCCTTTCTGAAATCTTTGGACCAGAGGTATTTCAGATCTCAGAACTTTAAGATGGTAGATAGTTCATGAGGTTCACATACTGTATTTTATGTAGCTGCCTCACGGAGGTTTATGCAAACACCCTCTATTTACGCCATGTCTGCAGTGAAACATTTGGATATTCACACCAACTGGGATAAAGACCATAAGTAAGCTTCACACCAATTCAGGTCAGATTTTGCTATCAAGTGAGTTGGCCACAGACCCAGTAAAACCCTTTTAGGCTTCAGAGCTTTTTGGATTTCAGGACTGTGGATGGGGCTTGTGACCTACAGTACTTACCTCCTAGGGATGTTGTAAGAATGACATATGACCGTATCTATAAAGCAGTGGGAACAGCCTGGCCTGTATGTCTATTACCACCCTTCGGTTATGGTGGTTTCTGTCTGCTTTTTCTTCCCTTTCAACCTTGAGTGTCAGCTCCAGCTCAGCCAAGCTCACACTCTGTGAGAGTCTTCAAAGTCAGCACCATAATTAGCTGACAATTTCTTTTTGTTCAGAGGGTGTTTGGCACGTAGTGAGTGCTCTATGTTAACTACCATCACAACAATTCCCACCACTGCTAGTGGTATTATTATTGTCTTTCTACCCCAGATGCCAAATTCATAGCTATGATTTCTTTCTTTTTCATGGGGATTTTGCATCCTGAGTGACATTTTTACTGTCAACAGAAAAGCATAGAAAAATGAAAGATCTGGGAACAGTAAACAAATAGCTTTTTTATAGGTGAAAGGATAGGTAAAACGTGACATACATCCAAGTTTGCCTTCAAGGACATCCTTACCTTGGCTGTCAGTACACCATCGGGTTCTAACGAATTAAAGACAGAGCACTAAAAATTGACCATTTGGGTCACAGACTTTGTTAAACTAAACCACACACGAGCATACCCTTAAAAGAGCTATTTGAGCATTTTTAACTCCTATGCTATTACTTCTAAGATGTTTTAAGACTGAAAAACAATCAGAACTCTTGCAGGGAGGGCTCTCCTTTCTTTCTTATCTTAGCAGTTTCTTATACTTTGGAAAATGCTGCATTGAAAAGTCCAAAACACTTTTGATGTGCAAAGGAGGTAGAAAGTACTGTCAGCATTGATTCAATCTTTCCCTCTCAGCTAAGATGACCTACAGGGCTGGGAGTTTCTATGTGCTGCCCTTTCAACCATGTCAAATTGTTGGAATTCTGATAGAAATTTCATTTTTCTACCTGCCCCCTCCCTCAGAACTAATTGCTAACTTCTGCTCTTTGGCGGTCATAACTGACCCCAAAACTAAACTTTATAAGCATAAGGTGGTCCAGCAGAGGCTAGTTAGAGAATTTAAAAAGAGAGAGAGAAACAGAGTTAAATACTTCATAAACACCAGCAAGATTTACTGAGAGCACTCAAGATCAGCAGAAAGTTTCAAGAACAGGGTCACAGACAATTGTCCATGTAGGCAAGGCCAAACCTTGCTGTGCCAGAAAGGCCAATTTGTTGCATACCAACAAGAAAAGTATCTAAAAGCCAATTGATTTCATCTCATTAATGGTTAACACCCCCTCCAAAGCACTGACGTGATAGGTTTTCCACAAATTTGCTTCTAAATAAAAAGAATAATCAAATTTAGAATTAGGCAAATTGCTTTAACCTGCTATATAAAAACAGCACAAGTAATCAAATTAGGTAAATTTATTAGGAGTAAATGTGAATGAACTCAGAAATTGAATCTGGGGACTAGCCCTGGTGCAGTCTCTACATCATGTCAGAGAGCAAAGCTAGATAAAAATTCTTTTTCTTTCCAGAGCCTGAAAATACAGAAAGCAAAACAGAGGATGATGTCCAAATACAAATGACTGAGTTTCTTCCCACACCATCATATGACAGAGTCAGTAATATCTATTGGAATCAACAAACCCATTTCATAGTGTGTAAGTGTCTATGCATGTCCTACAATTACTGATGGAGTTGGGCTTCTCAGCCTGGCCAACAGATCCTTTTAGTATTTAGGAAGCATTTTGAACTTTTAAAAAGAATTCCCTGATTTTCCACTGCTGGTCCACACTTAACGGTTTAGATGTTTGTTCAGTTATGATTGCCCAGGATAAGCAGTTAGCAGTTAGTTTTGAAGGAGGGGTAAGTGGAAGAAGGAAGACATTTCAGAGGCTGGATGAGGAGAACTGTTGCCTCCTTTCATGTTTACAAAATAGTTGTTCTTTGCATTACTGGCATTGTCTTCTGTGCCCACACCAGTGTCATTTAGGTAACAGGCAAAGAGAACTGACTTTAGGCCTGATGCTTGATACGTGTATCATCACTAAACCCACCCAGCTCCCTAGAGTCACTATTATTGCCCCACTTTACAGATGAGGAGGCTGAGGCCCCAGAGATGTTAGATCACTTACCCAGTGTCATTCAGCTGTGTCATGATGAAAGTAAGGTTCATACCATTATTTCTCTGAGTTTGAAGACTGCCTATTATTAAAAGTTGCTCAACAAATACTTATTTAAATGGTTATATTTTACTTAAAGAAAATAGTCTAGGGGCTTTCCTGGTGGCGCAGTGGTTGAGAATCTGCCTGCCAATGCAGGGGACACGGGTTCGAGCCCTGGTCTGGGAAGATCCCACATGCCGTGGAGCAACTAGGCCCGTGAGCCACAACTACTGAGCCTGCGCGTCTGGAGCCTGTGCTCCGCAACAAGAGAGGCCGCGATAGTGAGAGGCCCGCGCACCGCGATGATGAGTGGCCCCTGCTTGCCGCAACTGGAGAAAGCCCTCGCACAGAAACGAAGACCCAACACAGCCAAAAATAAATATAAAAATAAATACATAAATAAGACCCGGTGCAACCAAATAAATAAATAAATATTTTAAAAAAATACCACATCCTCTCATTATACAGTATTTTAAAGGTCATATTTAAAAAAAAAAAAGAAAATAGTCTAATTTTCACTTCTAATAACAGCAATGATAACTACTCACTCTCTACTTTCAAGTCCAGTTTTTCTACACTACTTTCATTTCACAGCAATCCGGGGTGTTGGTATTAAGGACAGTTACCATTCTCATTTTACAAATGAAGAGGCAGAGACCCAGTGAATTTAAGTAACATACCTAAAATCACACATTTATAAGTAAACATGCAACTCCAGCCCAGGTTTGTGAACTCAAATCCTAAGGTTTGTACTCTACTCCACTGCCTCCTCTATCCAAGGACAATAAAAACAGAATAAAGAACCATAGTCTACTTTCTGACCTCTGATGTCTAACTATGACCAGGTCTCTAAGACTGTGTTTACTTAGAGAAAAATAGTTCTATGGCAAATGGCTGATCACTTAATTCAAATTAACAAGAGGAGATCAACTATTCGGTGGTCTCAGTGCTGATTTGACACAAAGTAGATATCATTTGGGCCTTCTTGCAGGACCCATAGGCATAACCCTCCTAGAGATGAAAAACACTGCTATTGTAAATTACCCTCTTGGTTTATTTCATAAAGCCTCTGGTTTACAATTTAATCCCACCTTTGCTCAGCCCCTCAGGGGTAATGGGTTGCTTTCCTAATTTACAGGGAAAGTGTTAAACCTCGTTTTTCTTAAGCCACAAGACCAAAGCCATCAGAAGCAGAGACAACAGGGATCTGACAGGCCAGGAGGCAATTACACGTCCTTCTCCCATGTACCTGCCTGAATGTTTATGTGGGATCAGGAAAGGACAAGATGCCCTTCCTCCTGTGAAGTCTCTACTAATCACAGAAGCAGATTTCAAATAATCTTTTCAATTTTGCTCCTCTGGGCTGCTTGGCTTTGTAAACTGTCAGCAAAGCTGTCAAAGTGGGGAGCTAGATCTTGCAGTCTCTGGGTGGAGGCTACTCGAATCATGTCTGTGTGATGGCAGACCCAGAGGCCGGAGCAAGAAGAGCGAACTGCGTCATTGCAATAGTACTGGATTCCCCCGGCTAATTAGGCCTTCATGTTCTTTTATAACAGCAGGGGAAAAAATAGCTACTTGGAGATTCCATTAGAAGCTGCAGGCTTTCAAGGTGCGTGAAATTGCCCAGGTATTGCTGCCGGTAAAAGGAAATCTTCCTCTTTTGACTTGAGATCATTAGGTTTCTGTTTTACTGCAGATCATCTGCTGTTCTTATCTCCAACCAGAGATAGAAGGAAGCCCTTTCATCAGCCCCTGGGACAGCATTGTCTGGCAAGATTGTTGATCACGCCAGGTCAGGAAGCGAGTGCTGCAGAGCAAGGAGTAGGAGAGAGAGAAGCAAAATAATAGCTGCTTTGTGGGGAATCCATGCTATGTGACTGGCCCAGGTGAAAAGGACAAGGTTTCTGATTTCACTTTGTCTTTCCAACAACCTTGTGGAAGAGATATGACTATTAGCCCAATTTCACAGGTTCAGAAAACTGAGACTTGCCCATCGTCAGAGTAAGGGGTGAAAAAAATCATTTGAATGTTTTATAAAGAGTCAGATAAAAGGGAGCCTGCAGGTACAAAATTTTCTTAGTTAATGTGAAGGCTCATTCTTTGAAGTGTAAATTCGCCACCAAGGAACCAGGCATTCCTTTTATTTCACAATATTTTAGGTAGAATCATTTTATTTTCTACATTAGACTTCATTTATCTTAAAATCCATCTTTAATAGAACAGATAAAATATATACAGAAGAAATGACTTAAAAACTGGCACTGATTACCCTGACTGGTTCGGCACCATAAATAAATATATAGCAGGTCAACATAGTTACAAAATATCAAATCTGTATGCACTCAGTCAAATGTCATTCAGCAAGTATTTGAGTGGCTACTAAGTGCCAAACCCATGTGAAATGGTAGGGATTCATTGGTAAAAAGATAACTTCCTTTTTTTTTTCATGGAGCTTATAGAGAAAAAGTACATTAAAAATGTATCATTATGTATAAGTAATTTGGTGTTTCTAAAGCTGACAAGTGAAATGAAAAACAAGAACCTGGTGGTCAATTTTTATATTACAAACTTTCATTTAAAAGAGCACAAGTGGGGTGGGAGGAATTGGGAGACTGGGGTTGACACATATACATTACTGATACTATGTATAAAATAGACAACTGATGGGAACATACTGCACAGCACAGGGAACTCTACCTAATGCGCTGTGGTAACCTAAATGGGAGGGAAGTCCAAAAGGGAGGGGATACCTGTATGTGTATGGCTGATGCATTTTGTTCTGCAGTGGAGGCTAACACAACATTGTAAAGCAACTATACTCCAATAAATCTTAATTTTAAAAAAAATAAAAAAATAAAAGAGCGCAAAAATGTGAATTATACAAAATAATTGCATAAAAACAATTTATTAGAAAAAAAGTGAAAACTCACCATGACCCTTAAGAAGTAGTTATTAAAAAGAATTCATGAGGAAATGAAAAATAGAAAAGAAAGTAAGAGATAATATGATGAGCAATAATAAATATGTAGCATCCAGAATAATTTTTGATGAGCTTCGTAACCATATGTCAGACTCTTCACTCTTGTGTCTTATTAGAATCCAAAACAGGATGCAGAACAAACATTTCGTTGTGCATGTGCTACGTGTACACTTGACTATCTCTGTAGAAAATACCTTTTAGCAGATGATGTTTTGGTGATGCAGTTTGGGTTCGGCAATGAAGGACACAGTTCAGTTATTTCGTAAGTTTGAAGGAAAAGGTTTAGGAAAAAGAAATATAAGCCAAGCAGTTTCTCTTACCCATGGAGATAAACCAAAAACACAGATACAATGTTCTTCAACCGCTTAATGGATTTTGAATCATTTTACAAAGACCTCACTGAGCATACCTCGATTTAGAAGAATAACCATGAGACCTCCATTTAGAACTATAATTAAATGTCATTTGGGGACTAATAACCACGCTCACGGCATTATCTGAGTTGATGACAGTGGGGAAGGTATGAGGTTGCATAGTTCAGCTTCTGGTCAGAAGTGCCAGCTGATATTATCCTCCAGTAAATTTCATGCATCAATGTATTTATTGCTATTATAAACTGAAAATATGAAGGGAAGAAAAAGTAACGATCTATTGATTGCCTGATGGGCCTTGTAGGTTCCTTGTGATATCCTTTATTCCTTGATAACAAATGTGCCGTCCTGTTTTACCCAATCAAACGTGTTTCCCTCTATTTCTACCCTTCCCTTTTGTGAAGATGAGCATGAAAAAAGCATACAAAAAAATTTGTATCCACGTATGAAGGTGTAATTTTTGTCTTGGGACAGCGGTCAGGCCCCAAACCTCTCCCATTGTGGAGACCTGGGGCCGTTTAGGGCTTGGGGTCTAGATCTTGAGAGGTTCAAGCATTTTCGCTGTCCTGATTTCCCTGCCAAAGATGGGAATTCTCAGCCAGCTCTTGAGATAACAAATTGTTTAGCTACACTAGGTCTAGAAATGCTCCTCTTTGGGGAGAAAATTGTTGAGATAGCCTTACAATTCCTTTGCTTTACTTTTAGATTCTTAGAAAAGAAACACACAGAAAATCAGAACTTGCCTTTAATCTTTATTGGTACATTTTGGGCTCAAGTGTTTCAGCTGGAACTGAGGATCCACTGCTTCTCCAGTGGTCTATCCAGAAATCAGAAATGGGAATTCATGGCAGGAAAATCACTACAGAAATTGGAATAAACTTGAGGTTGGAAAAGCATTTGAGAACATTATGCAAAAGAAGCAAAAAAAAAAAAATCACTATGCTTATTTATGAACAAATGAAGCAAGAAAGCATAGATTTAGGCGGCTGTGAGGCCAGAGAAAAAAAGTGACTTTGGTGTAAATGGGAAGAAGTTGAGGAAGTTAGAGCATAAAGGACGTGGGAGGATTCAAGCAGCTCAGCAGGTGCCACCTGGTTTTGCAAGACCTATTTTGGCAAATCTGGCATATGTTGCCATGCGTCAGAGTGGACTTTGTTGAGAGTCCTATATTTACCAGGTAAGTGACCAGATGTCTTTGCCAATGTGTAATAATTTCTGGGGAAGGGATTTAAAAATTCAGGCCATACCATCCAAAATAGGAAACCAACTCTTCTTGCTTTAAGGAAATTTATAGACAATTCAAGATAAGCCATCTGTGCAATAAGAAATACACATCCTACAGATGGTGAGAATTATAGGACACATAATATTGTTAATAACAGCAACATTTTCAGATGTATTGTATGAGACCTATATGTGCATATGTTTATCTGGTCTGTTATGGTGGTATTTTTATTTACACACCACAGTTTGACTCCATCTCTGAAAAGGTGCTAGACACATAGTAGGCTATCTATAATTCTGGAAGGAAGGCAAGAAAGACGGAAGAAAGGAAGGAAGGAAGGAAGAAGCTTTAGGATTATCTTGGAGTGGAGTATTTGTTACGAGTATTAACAGAAATTAAATATAATATAATAGACCACATAACTGAGTGAATTTGGGGCTGAGTGTCATTTGATGGAGGAAAGGAAGTAGAGGTAGATGATTTTATTTTGTAGCCATGACCTCTCCTCCCTTCAACACGTGACTCTATGATATTTACCTGCTCTCCCAGTACCATGGGGTCAAAAGTGGGCCAAGCTGAGGTTGACGATCCAGACCCTTCCAGGGTGGGCACGAGCAGGAACCAGGAGCTGTCATGTATCCTGAGACCGCAGTCACCTGAACTCATGTAGAAGAGGTGCCAGCTCCTTCCTCCCTCTGTGGCTGCCTCCCTCTGTGTGTGTGTGTGTGCATGTGTATGTGTGTGTCTGGTAATTTTGATTAGTTTGACATCATAGTTTGATCAGTTTTGTTTTAATCCCATGTGGTGTGCTGGAGCCAGCTTGTATGACCACTTAAATTTTCAGGAAATTTATGAACCAGTTGTTGGACACAGCAAACCTAATTAATAAAATTAAATTATATAAACTTCAATTAGACTATATAAAAAACAAAGGTAAAAAATACTTAAACTTGTTACTTCTAATTACTTTACTGCATTGTCTTATGATCTAGGCTCTTGAGGTTCTTTACTTCTGTTGTATCTGTATGGGGAAAAACTAAAATAGTATGCTGCTGTGATTATCTTCCCAAATCCACATCAAGTGAGATCACATGGGTAGCTTGAAACTGTCCGTGATAACAGTATTTACTCAACAGAAATTGGTAAATGCTGCAAGTCGGGGCTTCTTTTGTAGGGTGGGGAGGATGGTAGTTAAAATTTTACTAACACACAGACATCTCGTTTTTCATTTTGTCAGTATGTATTACTCCCTATCTTCTGGAACTGAATCCTGCTTCTTTTGGAAGAAACATGCTTTCCCTCCATAAGTAGTCTGAGTGAGACTTCCAATTATATGCTCCCATTCCTTGATCACAGATATAGGACTATCATACAGGTTTGGCCAGTCAAAACGACCCTCCCCCCGACCACAGTGATAAACCCAGGAATGAGCATGTGACCTAGTCCAATCCAATCAGTCCTTCCCTGAGATCTTCTGGACAGATCCTGGGAAAATTAAGGCTTCCCCTTTCCTTCTGGAGGAGCTAACCTGGGGTAATGTAAGCCTAAGGCTACCTGTGGCCACGCTTCCCCCAATATCCACATCACATGTAGGAAATCCTGAGACCAGCCACAGCAAGCAGCAGACCCCTGAGACAGAGGACAACCTGCTAATATCCTCTGAGTCCCTGTGTTCAGACATGCCTGTTCATCCATGTTCTTCCCCGTTCATGTAAATCAACAAACTCCAATTTTTGCCTAAGCCGTTTTGAGTTGGGTTTCTGTTACTTGCAACTAAAAAGTCCTAACTAATACAACTGATTTGGGCTTATCTACTTCTTTCCTCTTGTTACCTCTGTTTCCTTGGTTCGTCAATTGTATGTATGTATGAGTTATATGTTGATACTTTAAAATTGATCTAGAGAAAAAAGCCCTCCTAGGAAACCAGATGCAGTCATTCAGGAAATCCATAAATCTCTCTTAACCAGTACTTCCAAGGTTTTGCTGCTGCCATGGGGATTGGGGTAATAAAATGCAGAGGTTTATCACCTTCGAACTCAAACTCTGCCAAGAAGAAACAAGGTTCCAACACTGATTCATTAGTGTCACTCCAGCAGAAGAGCTGTAATGGTGGGAATATATCTTGAAATGAAATCATAATGAAAGAATGGGTAGGTTTGCTGCCTTGATTAAGTTATAGAAGCTGAAGGCCACCATTACTTAACAGCAGAACTATGATGAATTGGTATAAGAAAAAAAAAAAGGGAAATTGAATAAAGGAAAAGAGAAACAGAGAAAAGAAAACTGGGGGAAAAAAGGACCAGAAACTAGTTTAGTTCCTTGTGCCCTTATCCTATCCAAATGTCCCTCTTCAAAGAATAGTGCCACACTGGGAATCAGTGTTGCTTGCTTCTGTTGGTAGTTTGGGCATTTACTAGAGGGTGTAGCCATATGAACCTTGGGGAAATCCAAAAATTAAGTGGTCAAAATGTCCCATTTTATGATTGTCAGAAGCCTCTTTGCCCAGCCACACTGATGCTTCCTGAAAAAGTGATGTGACATGGTTTTGGGGGCAGGGATGGAGATTATGCATTGGCTCAACCATATAGACTTGTAACAGGTGCATCCTTTGTTCAGTGCCAGTGGCATTTGCTAGTACAAGCAGTGGCACCTGCCACTGATGGAAGCAGCAGAACTGTCTTCATCAGACTAGTTTTGCACTGTGATTTTAGACATTAGACTTCACTGCATAATCTCCAGACCTTCAGACTTCTCAGAGATTCTGTGAGCTGGTCAATATACATTGAATATTATTTTTTTCAACTGAAATCAGTCAGAATCATTTTGTTGATTATACTTCAGCATCTTGATTGACTCAATGAGGCAACACAGCACCAAGGTCATGGTTAGAGGGGTAGTGATAAGCATTACGTCCCATGTGAAGGGTGAGGTTCAAATGGAAGAGTAGGAAAATCATCAGAAGTCAGGGTGTGTGTGTGTGTGTGGACGGTGTCTGGGTGTGCATGTCGGCCATGAATGCTCTATTGAAATCCCACCTGCTGGAGGGAGTGGGTCCAATGGCTCAAATCTGTGGGTCACACCAGAAACACAAGATGCTCAGACCTTTCCAGACGATAGAAATTAGAAAGTGGGAAGGAAGCTTTCATAATGAATATGGTAATTTTCCCCAGAATTGGAATTTTAGCTGGAAATATTTAATTGTGGTAATACCTCTGTTGAACTTTAAATGAGGCAGATAATAGGGTATAAAAGGTCATATTACTCATCACATACAGTCTCTGTTCCAAAACACATTGCTCAGAGCAAACTGTTCTACAAGATATGACTGTATGTCTCCTATCTCAGGAGAAGGTAAAAATATAAATAATTTGCATTTTTGTGAAATGACCATTTCCTAGGAAAACATCCACTCATTTTTCTCTCTCCTTGGATTATTTAAATGTGAATTACCATCATAAAACAGAAATCATTTACCTAATTTTTTCTTATTAATATTCAGCATTTAATAGCACTTTCTCATCAGATAATGCTTTTCCCAATCATTTATTTCTAGTTAATTGTTTCTATTTACCATACTTCTGCATGAGGTATGGTATCTTTTTTTCACAAATTGCATTTTTCCTAGGTGATCGATCATCTGGAGGCACCTCTATTTCGTCTCTGGTTAAAGGATGTTTCTGCTTACCTTGAATAGACTGTGCTCATAGTTTTGTATTTTGTAGAGCAGCAGGTAATGGAGGTTATGCAAACGGAACTAAGTCACCTGGCTTTAGGTACTGTGAGGCAATTGCTCCGACAGAGAGGCTTTTTCTCCAGGAAAGGGAGGGACATTTGACTTGACGCCTTCTATTCTGTCCTGGGATTGTATGAGAGTGTATGGGCTGGAAAGATTGTCATGACTAAGGTATGGCAACTTTTGGACCTGTTAGATCCTCTGAGGTTGGCTGATCTACCTTCGTCTACCCAGAGTTTATTCACCTTTGATCCTGGTTCCTTTGGGCTCCTTCCTTGGCAGAAGGATGAGATTAAGGACAACAAAACTCCCTCTGACCCTGGAATACCTACAGGTTTTATGTGAGTAAAAAAGACTCAGGGTGCTGGCACTGAGGATAAGACTCTGACGGGAGAGGAATCAGAGCATTCTTTGAGAATAATCTGGAAAAATAATTTATTTAGTAAGGCTTACTTGATTTAAAGTTATCACAGAAATATTCCCTTTCCTCTTCTTTTCTCTTCATTACCCTGTTTTACACACTCACATGTTCTACAGAATGTGAGAGTACCAAGGTAAAACAATGGCCTAGCTAAAATGTGGTTAAAACTCCAGCCCATGGAGTCCCATGTTTCACCTTGTGGGTCACATCAGACCGCCACATTTGTGGTGATGTACAAAGTATCACTTTCAGCAATCAACTCACCATAAAGTATAAACCAAGTGTTTGTTCCCTAACACTGGCATTTGAATGAGGTTGACCATAATGAAATATTGTCAGATATATGAGCTGAAGGATTTTCTTTCCTACTTCTCATGTTCCAGGTCTATTAAATAATTGATGTTCACAACTGAATGCACAAAGGATCCATGGATATTTATGGGGTTGAACTGAAAGGCTGGGAACAGACCTTGTAAGCAGATGACGACATATAATTTGGAGCCATCTGACAAAAACTTAATACGGGGAAACTGAATGATATTTTGCTAAGAATGTGACTTCAGACAAACTGGTGTATTTCGAAATCATAGGCAGAGTATTGAAACAGACTTAGATCTCTGCTTTCTTTGACTGCATTTCCAACACCACTAACTCTAGGATCTTTTGCAAAGGCCACACTACCTAAATCTACTCCCAGCTTTAAGATGAGGAATCATGTGTCACATAGTTGGGGCAGTAGTAGGGGTTGAAGTAACCATTGAAGAAGTTATTTTTCAGTCTAAATGTTACCTGTGTGCATGTAAAAAAACCCATGCTTTTACTCCTTCATTCACTTAACTTATATTACCAGAAACTGTCAGGAAAAGAGATACAAAGATGAATTATGAATGGTGACTCCAAAGTACAGAGATAGATAAGTAGGCAGACAGATAATAAAGAGTTAAGTGGGTAAGACAAAGGCAATCACTGACATCAATGTGGTCAGTGTAACAGGATAGGGAGGGTGGGAGGGAGACGCAAGAGGGAGGAGATATGGAGATATATGTATATGTATAGCTGATTCACTTTGTTATAAAGCAGAAACTAACACACCATTGTAAAGCAATTACATTCCAATAAAGATGTTAAAAAAAAAAAAAAAAAAAAAAACAGGACCTGGAGATAGGCACAGGCTACAACAAAGGCAATTTAGCATCATGGTTAAGGGTTTGAATTTGGTCTCAAATCCTGACTCTTCCACATACTAACTGTAGCAACTTGAGGCAACTTCCCTGACCACCCTGAGCATTACTCTCCTCACCTGTGAAAGAGAAATAATAATAATATTATTCACTTTTCAGAATATTTTTGAGGATTAAATTATAACAGCTATTATGATCTTTCCAAGCATGGTCTGGGGACTCCCTGGGGTCCCTGAGATTCTTTCAGGGATCTTCAAGCTCAAAACTTTTTTCATAATAATGTTAAGAAATATTTACCTTTTAACTCTCCTTTTATTTTTATAACAATACTAAGATGACATACGTGTTTTCCCTGTTATTCTTTCATGAGTGTACAGTGGAGTTTTCAAGAGGCCACATGGCATGTGATCTCAACCGACTGAATGCAGGAGAAGGTGGGAGAATCCAGATGTCTTCTATTAAGACGTCAAAGAGATTTACAGAAATGTAATTTTGTGTTTTAAAAATATATTATTTTTATAAAAATATATATGGAACATGTTTATCATCATTTTATCTGAAACATTATTTTTAAATGAGTTAATTAATGGATATTTTGAAGTTTTCTCAGTTTTAATTTATAATATTGCAAATATTTATAGATGTGACCCACATAAACATAGCTCTTTGGCGGCCTCAAGAAAGAATGTATAGGGGCCTAAAGACCAAAAAGTTTGAGAACAACTAAATTAGAACATTGTCTGACACGTATAGGAACTATCTAAATGCTAACTGTTACTATTATTGTTAATAGGAGACCTGAAAGCTAGATCCTAGTGATGGGGATTCTGTTGGGGACTCAGAAGAGCCAGTATGGTAAAGGAAACCTGAGGATTTAATGCCTAAGTTGAGTTTAAAAGAGCTGGTCTATTCTGTATGTCTGGATTTAAGAGATGGTTAATAAATTAACCTAGACATTGACCATATTTGCCGCATTGCATTTATCATGGTGGGGTTACAAATAGAGGTGGGATATAGTGCTGGCATTGAAGTAGCTGAGAATCTACTTGGAAAGACAAAACTTTTACATAGAAAACTCACGTATAAGATTATGAAACTAGGGCTAGTATCAGGAGGTGGATGAGAAGAGGCAAAAAAGCCCAGTAAGTATAAGAAGATTCATAGAAGGTTCTCACTGAGAGGACATGTAGTTGTCCTTTAGAGCAAACATTTTATTTTTGTACTTTAAAATTACATAAGTATTTCATGAATACATTTTCTGCATACATATTTTAACAATCCTAAGTTTTTGCAGGGTAAAAGGTGAAATTGAAACTTTAGCTCTCTACCCAATCATCCTCTTCCATCCTGAGATGATTGACATAAACAGCTTAACAAATATCTTTCCAGACTTTTTTCTATTCATTAAATATAGAGAAAATTATAATATCAAAACTTATAGCACTTACCAAATTCCAGATATGATTCTAAACCATTGGCCTAGATCAACTCATACATTTTCACAAAATCTCATAAAGCATTTACCATTACTAGTCCTCTTTCACCAGGGGGTGTGAGAGGAGAACCTGAGGCCCAGAGAGACTGAGCAGCTTGCCCAAGGCCGCAGAGCTGGTGTGGAACATGATACCCTTCACTTAGATAAATAGACAGAAGGATAGACATAAGAAGGTGTATAAAACCATAGCGTTTTAAAAATTTGTTTTTATATAAATGGGATTGCATCATCATACATGTTGCTGTATTATACACTTGCTTTTTTTTCACTCAGCAGCAAGAACAGAACCTCACTTTATTTGACTTAACATTTTCATAATTCTTCTTGTTTGATATTTCTTTTTTCAAATTATTTTCTACCATTTTAATTCTAGATCATGCATTCTTGATGGGGACAATATCCCCAAAAGGGCAAAATTTAGTTTTTTGGGGGTGAAAACGTTACTCTTTTTTAGGTATAAGCACTGATAGATATACATATAGTACTTCAACAGATATATTCTATACCTGTGATTAGGAAAAAAATATTAAAAAGGCTCCATAGGACAATGATAATATTCATAGTGGTAGTAATAATAACAATAATAATAATAACAATGGTAATAAAAAGATTGAAAGACACTGTTCTAGATGAACAATAGAGACAATATTTCAGTGACTGCATTTTTTAAAAGCAAGGCTGACAAAGACCCGATCTGGAATATATGTCATGAAGAATGAGCAGAGTTATACAAATAATGTTTCCGAGTATCCAATCCTCAGGTATAACCGGACAAGACCAGTACTGAACCCAAGCTTGGCTGCTCGCTGCTGGAAAGGCCAATACTTGAGAGACAAGTGTTGCTGGAAAAGGAAAAGTTTCTTTAATCCAGAGGCCAGCAAACTGGGAAGATGGTGGACTAATGTCCTAAGACCTTCTCCAAGTTACCAGTTGGGAGACAAGGTTTTAAAGGCAGTGTGAGGGAGGGGGCTGAAGGGGGCCTGATAAGCTCGTGCACAATTCTTGGATTGGTTGGCATTAAGGTGAAGTTTCGTGCATCACCAGTCTTATGGTTTCAACCATAAGGGTTGAAACCAGACCAAACTACGGTCGGCATGCTTGTGGTCAGCAGCTTGCAACTGGTAGGGGGCCGGCTTCCTATAAAAACAACTTAGGACTGTGTCAGACCTTTATCTACATCTCAGGGAACTGGGAGTTTGATGACTCTGCTATGTGTCTGATTTATAGTCTAAAATGTCGCCAGTTTCCCAGCCCAACAGCTATTCTTTGTTCCTACATCTTCATGTTTCTTAATCATTAACTCTTTTTTAAAAATTCATTTTATTGAAGAATAATTGATTTACAAGCTTGTGTTAATTTCTGCTGTACCGCAATGTGATTCAGTTATACATGTATATATATATTCTTTTTCATATTCTTTTCCATTATGGTTTATCACAGGATATTGAATAGAATTCCCTGTGCTCTACAGTAGAATCTTGTTGTTTATCCATTCTATATATAATAGTTTGCATCTGCTAATCCCAAACTCCCAGTCGGTCCCTCCCTCACCTCTCACCCCCTTGGCAACCACAAGTCTGTTTTCTATGTCTCTGAGTCTGTTTCTGTTTTGTAGATAAGTTAATTTGCATCATATTTTAGGTTCCACATTAACTCGAGCCAGCCTTTTGGGACTCAGGGGTGGCCCGGGAGACTAAATCTTTTCTACAGACAAAGGCAGGTGGAGAACATGAAGGGGTCTGTGCTGGGAAAGCCCCGTTGGGTCCTGCTTAGTTACACAGGGAAAGGATTTGGGACGCTAAAGGTAGGGGTCACTAAGTTCCATACCTCTTGCCTAAACTCATGTTGGGTTAAGAGTAAGCCTGCATGTAGGGACAAGAACGATTCCAACAGGGAAAGCATTAGGCCAGGTCAGCCAAAGCCACAATCTATGGAAAAACTGGTCTCATTGGGTTGATTGATTCCCCTCATGACATTGGGACATTTCATTCCCAACCACCAACATAGGTGGATAAGCCCAGGTGAGAAGAAAATGAGCATTGTCAGTATTCCACAACAGAGGGACCTCTGTTTTCATTATTTGTTTACTCATTTGTATTTGTATATTGAATTTTTTTACTATCTGCTCTGTTCTGGTCACTTAAGAAAGATTTGCTAGGTCTCAATTTCTTCCTATGTTAAGTGAAAGTGCTATATATATCCTGTGGTTCTTAACTATTTTGGGGGATAATCACCTCTTCAATCAGCCAATTACTACTCACCCTCCAGATATTAAGTTAAATGTTACTTCTTCCAATCCTCCAGTCTGACAACACCTCACCCCACTCCTCCCAGGCAAGGATAGTTACCCAGTTTATGTACTTCTTTTGCTACAGGATAACCATGATTTATTATAATTGCTTGTTTAATTGTGCATCTTCTCTTCTGTACTTTAAAATGAAATAATGGTGTATATTTTGCTTGCTTGCTAATTTTTACTCATAGACTCTCATATATATCTAGTACTCAATAAGTATTTGTTGAATGACTGGAGAAGCCTGATATATTGGTGGTTCTTACCCGTTTTGGGATCATGGATACTTGAATAACAGGTAAAATCTCTGGACATTTTTCTTAGAAAATTTCAAGGGATTCACAACCACCATCCAGTCTTAGTCATGGATTCTGGGTTAATAACCTTTAGGCTGGTTGATTTATCAAGGCTCTACCAGCCCTGACATTCTAAGATTCTATAAAATCAGAAGTCTCCAAACCTCCCAGAATCTCCGTATCCCTTGTTGCAAGAGATAAGCAGCATCCGACACAAGCACAGTTAAATATCACATGGCTGTAATGATTGGCGCTCCCACAAAACAAAAGCCATTTCAGAGAAGAGAAGTGTAGAGTCATAAAGTCGTGGGGCTTTTGATTTGGGAAGGCCCTTCCAAATGGGCAGATAATCCAGTCAATCTATTCAAAGCAAGAATCCTCTCTACACCATGCCTGACAAGAGAACACTCATACTATGCGTGAACATAGCAAGATAAAAGGAATTCACAATTTGTCAGCAAGATTTGAAAACTGGTATCCCACAGCTTGCATTTAGCCTACAATCATCTTTCCCCCTCTCTCTAAGGGTGTTTTAAAATTCAGAGCATTTAACATTTAAATAACAAAATCCATATATCTGGATTTCCCCACAAAATTGTGAGATTGATAAACACTGGGTCCCCTTTCCTACATGGAAACATGTACAGGGCTCTCCAGTTTGCCACAGTCTGGACCACTCCCTCTTCTTAGATACCTGGTCTGATTCAGTCGTGTACATTACCTTCCTATGCTCTGTAGCAGATGTTATGCTGGAGACGGAGTGGGGAACTCTGGGTTATAGCATTCGCCAATGCTACTGATACCGTTATTAGCTAAGATTCCTGATCTCTGAAAAGATCATGATTATAATATGATAACACCTCTAATTTTACTTCTAGGTCAGATAAATTACTGGATTATGTATGCCATAACTCATTTTAAAATAATGCATGGTAAGTAATTGTAAATATGCTGAAATATAGCTGTCAGAATATTTTTGCAGCGTTGTTTATGGAAGCAAAATACAAACAACAGAAAACCTGGTAACAATTTAAATGTCAGAAGAAGGAATGCTTCAATAAGTTATCATATAGACATACAAGAATGCCATGCTTTCATTGATGATAATGTAGTAGAAGTATATTTGATTACGTATAATGCAAACTTATTTTGTAAAACTATACATAATTTTAAAAATTTATGCTAAATGTTAATAATTTTCCTTAAGTGTTAAGATATTCTTTTTACATTGCTTACAATAAGTATTTAAGCAGGACTAACTTTATGAAATCTAGAGTATTTGATGTACTGTTTGAGGGAATATGTGATGGAGTCCAAGAGTCATGATGTAGATGTAGATGAAGCCGTTAGCTACATCCACAGGTGCATAATGGATTTAAGTGTTTACATTATTACTGTTGGTAAGAAAACAAATTGCCCAATTGCTAACTGTTTTATGCAAACTTGTTAAAGGCTCCATGGAGTTAAAATGGTCAAATCAATTGCATGTAGCCATGGCCTCAGACCACGAGGTATGCTAAAATGAGCAAAACCTAGACCTTCTCCAAAAACATGCTCCCTTGAAGGCAAGATGGGATATAGACATTGACTAGAACTAAAAGCATGTAGGAGTATTTATGGTGGAAAAGCATTTGCCAGTATCAGGTCCAATCAAGGAGGTAAAGGGGTAAGACTCACAACACAAATTAAATATGTTTTCTTAGGCTTCCAAAGGGATTGACACTTTTAAACATGTAATGATTTGTATTGACCTTTGTGAAGACAATATAAATGACAATTCCTTTTGGTCCTCTGTCTTGGCATGAGATAAATATTCCAGAGCCTTCCTATAACTATTGGTAGAATGCTTGTCACTGGGTACCTCTGTGATTGAAAGGTTGTGGGAGGTCTGAAGAAAAACGACCAACTTGCTAGCATGTAGAATAAGCACCCGGAGTTTGTTTCATATGTACGAGAAGTAGTTCATTATTTGGCTCTCCCTGAAATCACTAAGATGGCATAATATAATGATGGGAAATAGTATATTTTATATATAACTTAGACAAATGTGGTTTGCTTATCAAGCACACAATTAGTGGAATGTCTCGATTTATAACAATTGTGTAAATAACGAACTGCCCAGTAATTATACATTAAAGTGAACCATTGACTATCTTTCAGTCATTGAAAGTCATTTGGTTAATGTAAGTTGACAAAAAATGTTAAAATGGGATTCGATTTTTTAATTTGCATATATTGTAATAAAGGGTAAGAGAATGTTCATTTTGCTTATAAGAATAAAAACAAAAACTTTTAAAAAACAAATAATTCAAAACAAATTTACTAATTATCCTTATTACAGAGTCACTGAGATATTGTATGACTATCTGTTCATTATCATCTATTTTGAGTATTTCCTACCAGAAGAAAATGGTAGGAAGACAAATCCAGGGTTTGGAAATCAAATCATTGAATTCCAACTTTGGTTTTGTCTCTGATGTGCCCTGGCTGGAACAATAGGGGCCAATCTGGACCTTATTTTCCCACTGGCAAGAAAGACAATATGTACTTGCAATATGTTTTTAAGCCAGTCAAAGGCAAGTTGTTACAATTATACACACAAAAAAGATATTACTTGTAGCATTGGCACGATTAAGTACTTTTTCCTATGCAAATTAAGAACATTTAAGTTCTAAAATACATCTTGTGAAATCGAATGATTTTTCACAGTCCTAGAACTGAGATTTACTTAAGTTTTGCTCCAATTTTTTGACTCACTTATTCATATTTATATTAATATGGTGGACACCTACCATCTGCCAGGTCCTGTTCTTGGCAGTGGAGATCAAAGATGATGAGCAAGACAAAGTCACTGTTCAATGAAACATACATCCTTAAGAGAGACAGGGGATAAGTAAACAAGTGAGTTAATTTAAGATAGTCATAAGTGCCGTGAAGAAAAGGGGAGCGGGAGAATGTCTGGGCAACCTTGACTAAAGAGTGGTCAGAGAAGACACCTCTGCAGAAGAGATACTGGAACTGAACCATGAGAAGAAACCAGGATCTGCAGATAAGGTTTTTCAGGCAGAAGCAAGAAGCCAATGCTAAGACTCCCCCGCCCCCCAACACCGGAAGTAGCATGATGGAGTACCAGAAAGTAGGACAATGTTGCCCAAGCCTAATTGGTAGGGAGAGTTAGGGGAAGCATGGGATTGGGAGAGCTGAAGGTTGGGTTTCTGAGCGCAGCAAAAGACAACTGAAGGGTTTTAAGTAACACTGATCAAGGATCAAATAGGTCCCATAAAACAATTGTCTAATTAACAATTTTTTGTGTATTTCAGAAAAAAAATATGAATAGATGTTTTCCCCATAATTTGTAATATCAAATTACTGGAATAGTATTTGTGTTTTACATACATTAATAGTAATTAATCTTTAAAATGGTCTCAGCATATTCCAGAAAATTCTCATCCCTTAAAGGTCTCTCTACATTCCAGAAAATCATGTTTGCACTTGTTAAAATGTGCTTTATGATCTCATAATGCTGGGTTAAAGTGTTTCCTTAAGTGGGCTGCCATAAATTAGATTGTCTGAATACTGCAGATTACTCCATAATTTGTTTTCTGCCAAATAGATAATGCATTCAGCACATCATATTTATTAGAGCTGCTAAACTTCTACCCTTCGCTCTCTAATTAGGCTTTCCTTATTACTATGTGTTTCAGAAAATATGACTGTTTTATTCCTTAAACCTAATGAGACCCGGATGGGACAGGATTAGAGTTGATCTTGCAGGAGCGGGTTTACCGTTTGTTGTGTTCATTCAGATTCTTCAGCCTTGGGGGTCGGCTGCTGAATGGTAGGGTCTTGCCAAAACGCACATGGCTACCTTTGTGTCACATGCCTGCCATTCACTCAATTCTGCCCTATTTGTCACTGTAGCAGAAGGATGTCTCAATCAGCAACATCTGGAAAGTTACTTGAGAACATTCTTGTTGATCAGTTATTCATCGTGAGATACATTCAGGGTTTAGACCAACTTCATGACCAGCAAGGCTCTCTGTTTTTTAAGACAGTTAGAATTTTATTTTGTCTATGCCTGAAGCGACTTCTAATTTAGAACAACACTAACTTGACAGGAATTTAATTGTTGAGCCCTTGTTTATAGTTTTTACTTCATGTAATAAAAGTTCATCAAATGTGCTTCATTGGGATTTGGATTGGGAAGAACACATGTAGGGATTCTGGGAACTAGAGATGTTCAATTTCTTGACCTGGGAGGGAGTTATATTGTGCTCACTTTATATTTATTCACCAGGCCATACATATATGTTTTGTATATTTTAGGTGTAAATGTTTATTTCACATTTTTTAAAAAAGTGGTTAATTTGAATATGCAAATGTACTGTACATCTCTATTAAGACACAGAGCATATAACAGAGATGTTATCTTTTCCCCAGTCTCAAATCAAGTCTCATGTACTCTAAGTGTGCTGGTCACTTCACCCCCAGTGACTATCATTTCAGGCATTTTGAGTCTGTCCACATAATTTTCTTTCCCCCATTAATACTATTCATTCTTATTCTGTTTATTATTTTATGTGGATACTTTTTTTCTTCCAAATTAAGATTATAAAGTTCTCAAGGCAAAGGTCATTTCTTATGCTTTTCTATTTTTTGCTGAACACATTGTAGATGTTCAAGAAATACTTATTGACTAAACCTAGCGGATTTTAAATTGTTCTGTTTCCTCACTAATGAGACCTAAAGCTAACAAATAACATTGGGGATATTTGTTCTAGTTTTAAGAAAAGAGGAGCAATACTGAGTAGCAGTCAAGAACCAGGCTGTAAGTTCTGATAGGCTTGGATTCAAATTCCTGTTTCAACACTTGATAATTTTACATCTTTGGGAGAGGGAAAATTTAGCTTCTTATCTTAAAATGAAAATAAAGGTACCTACTTACTGTTTTTGTAAGGATGAAGGAAAGGTAATGTACCTGGAGCATGTAGAAAGCTACTTTGCATGTTGTAAGCATTCCACAAATGTAAGCCATTATTATCATTATTGTTACTACTACTAATAATAATACCTAAATAACTTCAGCATTAACCTGTAGTCAATTCCTTATCTCAAGTACATAAACTTTAAAAACTGGAAGATCACCAGGGCTGTATAAAGTTTTAATATATCAAGTTTTGACATAGAAAAAGGAATAGAGTCAAATATATAGCCATATATTTATCCACTTGAATGGAATTTTTAAAAATTGATGGACATCACTAAAATACACTGTATTCAGACGACTACTCAGTACGTGGAATTCAGTGTCATGTGCTGTGAATGGATCTCATCCAAGAGGACTTAGTTACCAAATCCACCAGAAAGATCTTGTTATATTGCAGTTTCACCTATAACAAAATCTGTGTCGCTGATTCCAAGGGCAGCAAAACATCAAGGCTCTAGGGCAGTGATTTGTGTTGGCATCTCTTTCTTCTTCATGTGCCATGTGAGATTAATTATACCCAACTATTTGCATTATGTATGCTGTTTTACCATTTATACATTATAAGGCAGAGCACTTTCAGTAATAAAAGCTACCACTTACTGAAGCGGGGATGGAGATGGTGTAACGCAGCCAAGCCCTAGGAATTTTACTCTAGGAAAGTAAAATTCAGCAGTCTGCACCATCTTCCAGCATCCACGTGAGCCATCCACCACTCCAAAAGTCCAGCAAGAAATTGGGATTTCTCATCCCAACTTTAGATTTTTTTTCCAGTTGCTGAACTCTGACTGTTCAGCAATTTTCTGCTTCTTACCACTTACATGAGTCTTCAACCAACTTCTCAGTGTCCTAATTCCTTTGTCTCTGTTATCCAGCCTTGCCTCTTCCTCTCTATGTACTATTATTCCCATCCGGTTTAGACTTCATCTTCTATATTTAGCCTTATTCCTGGAACCTGCCATTGTAATGTGCAAGCTTGTAACGTACAGGCTTGGATCCAAGTATTGGATCCAGTATTCCCTGCCGGGATCCTGATGTATCTGAGTATTTCTGGGAGACCCATGGGATGGTCCTTGCTGAAGTTTATTTATACAAAGAACACATCCTAAGGATGTGGGAAAGAACTCATCTGAAGGAATGAGAAAGTCAGCACTGAGTGAGTCTCAGTCATCAGAAGGGAGGAATAATCCTGAGTCAAAGCACTTTGTTTTTCATTCCTTCCTTCCTTCAGAGGTTGGAATGACCTTAGGTCATATCTCATCTAATATCCTCGAAAGCATCCTGATAGGTGATAAATGATCATCTAATTTCTGCTTAAGCATCTGTAATGCCAAGCAACTAACTATCTGAGCATATATAGTTTGGTTTCCACTCCCATTGTTTTACTGGTAGTTGAAGAAATGAGTGGTGGAGAGAAAGGTGGAAATAGCTGTCACCTGATGAGAGGTAGGACTTCTCAAGAAGGTCACCTGTGTCCCAGGGTCAATCATCCTGCCTTAAAAGCTCTTTGACTGTTATGAGTCTTCAGGGATCTCTTGAGAATAAGGTTCCAACATGCTGTTGGAATGCTCCATGATCTTGAGTCTCAGGAAAGCACCTGAACACCAGCTTGTTCATCTCCAGTGACACACTTTATAGGTACAGAAAACAAGATATCTGTTTTCATCATTTTTTTCCCCATTGTCATTTTTATGCAAAGCCAAATCATAATCAGAACTCACTTTATTAATTAACCATGAGAAACCACCATTAGAAATCAGAAATAACTCAAGGTTCACATGATCAACGCATACTTTCCCTCTAGGCAGACCCACATGGGAAGCCAAATTATAATCAGAAGTTAGGCATGGATTAAGAATAGGGGGTAATAGATGAATTGAAAGTCTGACGGCTGAAGCTAAGGTTTAATGGCTGAGGCTGAGGGCTAAGAATGACAATCTTGCCCAGGGAAACTTGCATCTGCCACCATGCTAGTGATGGCTTTGTCCACACCCCAAGTCTGGAGGCTAAGACTTCTCCTCTGACTCTTCATTTCTGTGTTTCCATGTCTGAGCACACCTATCTTCACTTGTTAGATATGTTAATATAGTCAATCAGGTTAGAGTTAGTTCTGTAGGTCTCAGCTTTAATGTCACTTCATCAGGAAACTTCCCTGACATCAATCTAAATTTAGTCCTTATGACACTGTGTCATATCAATTTGCACATTTTCCTTGACAGCACTTTTCACAATTTGTAATAGCGCATTCATTTGTGTTTTCCTTTGTTGTCTGTCTCCTGCTTAAACTTCTTAATTTGCATATCCGTGATATGATCCATTATGTATTGATCTTAAATTTAACTATCAAAAGGCAATATTTCTTTATTTCTAAATTGAGCTTGGAGCAGGATGTTGGTGATGAGCTCATCAATGTAGCCTCTAAATACCCACAATATTCATGTTCACTACTGCTGCTATGTTTCCTTACCATCCTCCTTAACATCTCTGCATACTTATCACCGTTTCTTGTCTGGCATCCGTGGCTCTACAATACGATGGTTTTCTGCATAACATTTTGTTTACTCTTGCTTTCTCCCAACCATCTTCAAATGTGGGTATTCCTAAAGTTTTTATCATTGCTATGCTCCTGTCTCGAAGACAATATACTGAATATATTGATTTGTGTTACACCCATTGATTCATAGAGTATGTAGTTATTGGGAACCTATTATGTGCCAAACACTGATTTAAAGAAGAGTGTATTATGTGTCTGCAATCAAGTTGCTCACCATGCCATTGGTGAAAATAGTCACTCTACGTTTTCAAATATGGTTACTAACACAAAACGAGGTATATAGTACAGCCAACGGATGAGGAAATGATTGCCATTGAAATGATAGCTTGTTACTCACAGTTTCCAAGCAGAGGGGCATGCCACACCATGGGGATGGGGCTGCACAGGAGGAAGCACTGTGGTTGCTCAGGAAGCGGAAAGGGAAGAGAACAGTGGACCAGAGACCTTAATTCGACTTCCATGAGCAGGAACTGGTGAAGCAGGGTAAGAGGGCTTAGGCTTGGCTAATTTGAATAAATTCAGCATGCTCTGGGGAATAAAGTCTGTTCCCAGTTGTTTAGTACCTGGCCCTGGGGTGATTAGGGCAGCTGGATAGTGGCTCTGAGTGTAAGAGCCAATAAAGGAGGTGGTGGGATGTAGGTTTTGGATTGGTTGATTTGCATTTGAAAAGCATGCTCTCGGCTTAGTTGTTTACATCTCTAGGAACTGGCAACCCTGGAAGGGGCAGCCTTTCCAGGGTCAGCAAGGCGCCAGATGTCAAAGTCATCAAAATACAGAAAATAGAAGACTTAGTTAATATACTGTAGTATAAGTCAAGGCAGGGTAAGTTATGCTGCAGTAACACATAAATTCAAAACATCTTTATTTCCCATTCTCACAAAGTTGGCCGTGGGTCTGGTTAACTCTGCATAACTTGCCCTCATGCTGGAGCTAAATGATCCATCCTGCTTCCAACATGACACTCTGTTGCCTTAACTCAAGTTTTCCATGCTCATAATGGTAGAGAAGAGAGATGCCAGAGGACTACATAGCCTTAACCCACTGTCTAAGCCCCAAAGGGGCACATAGTCTTCTCACAGTCCGTTCATAGAACCACTCATCTGGCCCTGTCTGTGTATGCGAACTGAGCTGTATCACCTCTCATTTGCCTCAAGAGTCATGGTGGAATGCTGTTGCAGAGGCGGCCAGTGGCCAGTCCAAAGCTAAGGTTTGGATGGAGGACAGGACTTAACCTCAGAATACCAGCAACATCAGCAAGTTCTTTTAAGTCAAGACCACACAAGAATAAGCCATGTGCTGCATCAGACACTGACACTAGGGCATCGACAACAGAGATTGCTGTCCAAAGGCCAGGAAAGACGAAGTACACCTCACCTGGAGGTCAGTGGGAGCCAGGGAGAATTGAGAGACAGCACAAGAATGAGTGAATCCATGCTTTGGACTTTCTCCTGTAGCCAAGGTGCCAGTTGGGGAGAAGAAGGGAAGGAAAAGGCAATTGACAATTACCCCAAAGAGACTGAGTTAGCTCAGAAGAGGCTGGGTGTCAAATCAAAAATGGATGCAATTACCCTGAATGGGCAGTTATCTTTTCCCACTCCCAAGCAGAAATATGGGTTCCAAAACTAAGCTGAGTTAATTAATAAAGAATAAAAGAAAGTTATATTTAGCACACCCCAATTTGTAACTATTACCTTTAAAACAACCCTCCATGTGTCTAGTTTAATTTTCATTTATTCTAAATGAAGTTGCCACTTTTTACCCAGAATCAAAATTCTGTTGTAAGTTGGGGGGGGGGGTCATCTATGTTTGTGTATAGTAACCCTACATTTCAGCCGTTCACAAGCACTTGGCATTTTCATTTGACAAATATTTATTGAGCATAATTATGCTTCAGAAAGTGTGTAAGGCTCTAAGGATACAATAGTGAACAGAACATACATATTCCCTGCACTTAGAAAGCTTATGGTTTACAAGGAGACATTTTTTAAAAATTGCTCAAATAATAACTTAATTACAGTTATAATAAATGTTATGAAGAAGAAGGTCTCAGGGCTATGAAGTGTATAACAAAGGAATCTGTTGCACATGCCTGCTTTTTCTGACCTCTTTCTCTTGCCCTCTGTCTAACATGCCCTTCCCTTATTTCTGTGTATTAAAATCCCCAAGCAGCCTCCCACATAAACCCAAGTTTTCCTACATGAGGTCTTCCTTACTCATCTCTACAGGAAGCACCTTCCCTTCCCATCAGTTACCACTTTCCTCATCCAAGACTGAACTTGACTTGCCTACATGAGAGGGTTTTAAGAAACTTCTCTATATGGCAGGGACTAGTCTCTTGCACAACTTTAGAAACCTCCTTCTGCTTAGCATGATGCCTTGCAAATAGAGATTCGCAATAAATATTTGCTAACTAAATAAATCATGTTCAAATCCAAATTAGACAATTCTGTCTCTTATGTATCAAAAATCTATTTCCGTAAGGTTAATGTTGTTTATTGTTGAATTAATTATATATGCCCAATATGGGGTATTCAAATAAAATGTTACTTTGTATTTCTCTAAAAGGTAATAGTCAATGTATGTATAGCGTTGTCAAATCCAGAATGGCTTTTCTTGTTTTTTCATGCTGTGTATTTTAAAAGTTGTCCAGTTGACCCTTGAACAATGTGCAGGTTGGAGCACCCACCCTCTACACAGCTGAAAACCAGCGTATGACTTTACACTCAGCCCTCCACACCTGTGGTTCGCATCTGTAGATTCAACCAACCTCAGAGAGTGCCGTGCTGTGGTTCTTCTTTATTGAAAAAAATCCATGTATAAATGGACTTGTGCAGTTCAAACCCATATTGTTCAAGGGTCAACTGTATATACATGTAGTAAAGAATGTCAACAGGACATTAGGATACAAGAGAAAAGCAAGTTGCCTTCATTCCCCAGAGCCTCATTCAAGTTCTTTTATCCACAGGATCTCATTAAAGCCTCAGAAATCCCTTGTGAGTGGGCATTACTGTTGTCTTAATATTCTGGGTAAGGGGCCCACTTGGCTCCCAGAATTTAGTGATTAGAGCAAAACTAACAGTCACATCATGGAAGAGCTGCACCTTCCCCACGCTCTTTTACCTAAATGACCTCTTCTCACAGGAAAAGCCCCTCCTTTGTCACAGTTTTCATTTCCTTCACTAGTACGCTAGAGGCCATCTGATTGGTTTGGAAGAGGAACTTTTTACTCATTCATCCATGTCTCTATGAACCAGACACTGTGCTAGATACTGGGGCTAGAGTGCCGAGCCCAAAACAGATTCAGTCCTTACCCATGATTACGACGGTCTCGCTCTGTGGTTCGAGAGGTGTGTGGAGATAAGTGAGGACCACTCAGATGAGAACAAGCAAGGCTATCTATTCAGGGTTTGCCATAGCAAGGGAGGCAGCCACTATCACTTGCATTTGGCAGAGACTCAAAGGCAAGCAGAGGAGGGGAGAAGCTTTGTAGTGGACAAAAGGGAAGGCTTCAGATGTGCCCTGACTCGAGGCTGTTGGCCTGAGGAAGCCCGAGGCAGGCCGACTAGAAGCGAGGAGTCCTACGTGATTGGTTACAGGTGCACATCTGGCTTTCTCCAATTGGTCCTATGTTGAAAGCTGGGGCAAAAGTTAGGGAAGCTGTTAATTATTAATCAAGACAGGGCTGTTTTGAGCTGACGATTACAGGAACTATTGTTTGGCTCTGTGGACTAGTTATTCCAGATGATAGTTTGACTTCTTGGATTGGTTACTGTAGACAGGTTGGCTTCCTGTCTGGTCACTGTGGGTTGTAGGTCTGAGCTCTATATTCATACATAATCTGGCTGTGCTCTGTTTGTATATTCATTCTCATAGGTATATTTGACAGATTGTCCTCAAAACCAAAAGAAAATGGGCTGTTTTCTAGAAGTTCATTTCTAAGTTGACAAATGGGTCTTTCAAGCATATTTTCCCCCCAAAGAGCCGATGAATAATAGTTGTCCTTTAATGATAATTCAGTATATGCCAGGCTCAGCCCGATCCACGTAGCCTCTCATTCAATCCTCATAATGATGCCATGTGATAGATGTTAGTGTTCTCATCTTACAGATGAAAACACTGAGACACAGAGGGGTTAAGAAACTTGCTTGAGGTCCTCTAGGTTAGAAGTGTAGGAGCAGGGATTTCCCCTAAGTCAATCTGACTCTAAACCTTTTGATTTTAACCAATGTACAATTGTCTCTGTACTACTGTTTCCCTAAATGGCCCTCAATATACAACTGTTCCCTTCGTATAAAGTCATAGTATGGCTGTGGCCACCCACACCGTTGCAGGGTGAAGGACAGGGCCAGAGTCAGCAGGGACGCTGAGGACAGAGTAAATGGATGGCTCCCCCAGGAGTACAAATATCAAGTACAAACACGAAGGGGCTTTGGTGGACAAGGGCACAGTCCTTCTGTGGAACAGATCATATTTAAGGTAAGCTGTTCACAGTTAAGGATAGCCTTTTTTTTTTTTTTAATCCCGACATTTCTCTGGTCCAAAGTAGACTGTATATGTAATTGGTTTTAGGTGCCACATAGATGGCAGCAATGTGGCATGGACCTTCCATCACTACCATCCCTGTGCCCCTGTCCCCTGCAGTACAATGGGCTAGTAATCCCTGTGTACTGCTACTTACCACCATTTTTATACCTTTCTTATTTACAATTATTTCTTTGCTTTCCAAGCATGGTAAGGGGTCATTTGAGAACAAGCCTTTGCACACAGTGGGCGTTCAATACATTTGGCGGGTGTACCAAGAAAGGAAATGAAAAACATTGTGATTTTTCTTGCCTGAAAAATAACTCGCTGAAGTCCTGGAAACCTAAATTATAACTTAAGTCAATAGTTTGCCCTTAAAGGGTATTTTTCATACATTCATAGCATGAGAAATGAAATAATAAGAAAATTCTCTTTAGATATCATGTATAATATTGTTTTCCAGTGATTTGCTTTTTTATTTCTTGTAATGAAAATTCTAACACTGTTGAGGTGATATAAATGTGTTGGTTACTTTAAAGTAATCTTAAACATGTCCAACAACGTTTCTCAAGAATGTTATTGACCTCTATTTATCTTAAAACAATGCTAATAAAGAAGCATAACTATTATCAGGGTGAGATCATACAGTAGGGTTTTGACATCTTGTTACATCATAATCTTAACATTCCATTTGTAAGAAGGGACAGACAACCATATTATTCCAGTATAACTAAACAAGGCACTTGGAAGACTTCATTAACTCTCACAAGGCACTGATGTCCCATTTAGTAAACAACAGCTCCAGTGTACCAAGTAGTATTGTCCTTAAAGTTCCCATTGGAACCACCTTCTTAGCTCAAGTCTGGAAATATCACTAATCAGTTGGGAAATCCTGTTTCCGATTTTTATGTTTATCTTAGTTTAATTTTTAGCGCTTGTTATCTTTGGTGGATTTGCTTATTGGTTTGGTTGCTCTCTTCTTTTTTTATTATTATTATTTTAAAAATTTTTTATTTTTATAAATTTATTATTATTTTTCTTTCTTTTTTTTCTCCCTTTTCTTCTGAGCCATGTGGCTGACAGGGTCTTGGTGCTCTGGCCTGGTGTCAGGCCTGAGCCTCTGAGGCGGGAGAGCCGAGTTTGGTACATTGGTCACCAGAGACCTCCCGGCCCCATGTAATATCAATCAGTGAGAGCTCTCCCAGAGATCTCCATCTCCATGCTAAGACCCAGCTCCACCCAACGGCTAGCAAGCTCCAGTGCTGGACGCTCCATGCCAAACAACTAGTAAGATAGGAACACAACCCTACCCATTAGCAGAGAGGCTACCTAAAATCATACTAAGTTCACAGTCACCCCAAAATACACCACTGGACACAGCCCTGCCCACCAGAAAGACAAAATCCAGGCCCACCCACCAGAACACAGGCACCAGTCCCCTCCACCAGGAAGCCTACACAAGCCACTGAACCAATCTCACCCACTGAGGGCAGACACCAAAAACAATGGGACCTATGAACTTGTAGGTTGTGAAAAGGAGACCCCAAACACAGTAACTTAAACAAAATGAGAAGACAGAGAAATATGCAACAGATGAAGCAGCAAGTTAAAAGCCCACCAGACCAAACAAATGAAGAGGAAATAGGCAGTCTACCTGAAAAAGAATTCAGAGTAATGATAGTAAAGATGATCCAAAATCTTGGAAATAGAATGGAGAAAATACAAGAAACATTTAACAAGGACCTAGAAGAAATAAAGAGTAAACAAACAATGATGAACAACACAATAAATGAAATTAAAGATTCTCTAGAAGGACTCAATAGCAGAATAACTGAGGCAGAAGAATGGATAAGTGACCTGGAAGATAAAATAGTGTAAATAACTACCACAGAGCAGACAGAGAAAAAAGAATGAAAAGCATTGAGGACAGTCTTAGAGACCTCTGGGACAACATTAAATGCACCAACATTCGAATTATACGGGTCCCAGAAGAAGAAGAGAAAAAAAAAGGGACTAAAAAAATATTTGAAGAGATTATAGTTGAAAACAGGACCTGTATATATGCTGTCCACAAGAGACCCACTTCAGATCTAGGGACACATACAGACTGAATGTGAGGGGATGGAAAAAGATATTCCATGCAAATGGAAATCAAAAGAAAGCTAGAGTAGCAATTCTCCTATCAGACAGAATAGACTTTAAAATAAAGACTGTTACAAGAGACAAAGAAGGACACTACATAATGATCAAGGGATCAATCCAAGAGGAAGATATAACAATTGTAAATATTTATGCACCCAACATAGGAGCACCTCAATACATAAGGCAAATGCTAACAGCCATGAAAAGGGAAATCGACACTAACACAGTAATAGTAGGGGAATTAAACACCCCACTTTCACCAATGGACATATCATCCAAAACGAAAATAAATAAGGAAACACAAGCTTTAAATGACACATTAAACAAGATGGACTTAATTGATATTAATAGGACATTCTATCCAAAAACAACAGAATACACTTTCTTCTCAAGTGTTCATGGAACATTCTACAGGATAGATCATATCTTCACTCACAAATCAAACCTTGGTAAATTTAAGAAAATTGAAATCATATCAAGTATCTTTTCTGACCACAATGCTATTAGACTAGATATCAATTACAGGAAAAATCTGTGAAAATTACAAACACATGAAGGCTAAACTATACACTATGAAATAACCAAGAGATCACTGAAGAAATCAAAGAGGAAATCAAAAAATACCTAGAAATAAATTACATTGAAAACATGACGACCCAAAACCTATGGGATGCAGCAAAAGCAGTTCTAAGAGGGAAGTTTATTGCAATAAAATCCTACCTCAAGAAATAAGAAAAATCTCAAATAAACAACCTAACTTTACACCTAAAGAAATTAGAGAAAGAAGAACAAAAAAAACCCCAAAGTTAGCAGAAAGACAGAAGTCATAAAGATCAGATCAGAAATAAATGAAAAAGAAATGAAGAAAACAATAGCAAAGATCAATAAAACTAAAAGCTGGTTCTTTGAGACGATAAACAAAATTGATAAAACTTTAGCCAGACTCATCAAGAAAAAAAGGGAGAAGGCTCAAATCAACAGAATTAGAAATGAAAAAGGAGAAGTAACAACTGACACTGCAGAAATACAAAGGATCATGAGAGATTACTACAAGCAACTATATGCCAATAAAATGGAAAACCTGGAAGAAATGGAAAAATTCTTAGAAAAGCACTACCTTCCAAGACTGAACCAGGAAGAAATAGAAAATATAAACAGACCAATCACAAGCACTGAAATTGAAACTGTGATTAAAAATCTTCCAACAAACAAAAGCCCAGGACCAGATGGCTTCACGGGTGAATTCTACCAAACATTTAGAGAAGAGCTAACACCTATCCTTCTCAGACTCTTCCAAAATATAGCAGAGGGAGGAACACTCCCAAACTCATTCTACGAGACCACCATCACCCTGATACCAAAACCAGACAAAGATGTCACAAAAAAACTACAGGCCAATATCACTGATGAACATAGATGCAAAAATTCTCAACAAAATACTAGCAAACAGAATCCAACAGCACATTAAAAGGATCATACACCATGATCAAGTGGGGTTTATCCCAGGAATGCAAGGATTCTTCAACATATGCAAATCAATCAATGTGATACACTATATTAACAGATTGAAGGATAAAAACCATATGATCATCTCAACAGATGCAGAAAAAGCTTTTGATAAATTCAACACCCATTTATGATAAAAACTCTCCAGAAAGGCCATATATGACAAACCCACAGCCAACATCATTCTCAATGGTGAAAAACTGAAACCATTTCCTCTAAGATCAGGAACAAGACAAGGTTGCCCACTCTCACCACTATTATTCAACATAGTTTTGGAAGTTTTAGCCACAGCAAGGAGAGAAGAAAAAGAAATAAAAGGAATACAAATCAGAAAAGAAGAAGCAAAACTGTCACTGCTTGCAGATGACATACTATACATAGAGAATCCTGAAGATGCTACCAGAAAACTACTAGAGCTAATCAATGAATTTGGTAAAGTTGCAGGATACAAAATTAATGCACAGAAATCTCTTGCATTCCTATACACTAATGATGAAAAATCTGAAAGAGAAATTAAGGAAACACTCCCATTTACCACTGCAAAAAAAGAATAAAATACCTAGGAATGAACATACCTAAGGAGACAAAAGACCCGTATGCAGAAAACTATGACACTGATGAAAGATATTAAAGACGATACCAACAGATGGAGAGATATACCATGTTCTTGGATTGGAAGAATCAACATTGTGAAAATGACTATACTACTCAAAGCAATCTACAGATTCAGTGCAATCCCTATCAAACTACCAACGGCATTTTTCTCAGAACTACAACAAAACATTTCATAATTTGTATGGAAACACAAAAGACCCCGAATAGCCAAAGCAATCTTAAGAAATAAAATGGAGCTGGAGGAATCAGGCTCCCTGAGTTCAGACTATACTACAAAGCTACAGTAATCTAGACAGTATGGTACTGGCACATAAAGAGAAATATAGATCAATGGAAGAGGAGAGAAAGGCCAGAGATAAACCCATGCACATATGGTCACTTATCTTTGATAAAGGAGGCAAAAATATACAATGGAGAATAGACAGCCTCTTCAATAAGTGGTGCTGGGAAAACTGGACAGCTACATGTAAAAGAATGAAATTAGAACATTTCCTAACACCATACACAAAAATAAACTCAAAATGGATTAAAGACCTAAATGTAAGGCCAGACACTATAAAACTCTTAGAGGAAAACATAGGAAGAACACTCTTTGACATAAATCACAGCAAGATCCTTTTTGATCCACCTCCTAGAGAAATGGAAATAAAAACAAAAATAAATAAATGGGACCTAATGAAACTTAAAAGCTTTTGCACAGCAAAGGAAACCATAAACAAGACAAAAAGACAACCCTCAGAATGGGAGAAAATATTTGCAAATGAAACAACCGACAAAGGATTAATCTCCAAAATATACAAGCAGCTCATGCAGCTCAATATCAAAAAAACAAACAATCCAATCCAAAAATGGGCAGAAGACCTAAACAGACATTTCTCCAAAGAAGATATACAGATTGCCAACAAACACATGAAAGGATGCTCAGCATCACTAATAATTAGAGAAATGCAAATCAAAGCTACAATGATGTATCACCTCACACCGGTCAGAATGGCTATCATCAAAAAATCTACAAACAATAAATGCTGGAGAGGGTGTGGAGAAAAGGGAACCCTCTTGCACTGTTGGTGGGAATGTAACTTGATATAGCCACTATGGAGAACAGTATGGAGGTTCCTTAAAAAGCTAAAAATATAACTACCATATGACCCAGAAATCCCACTCCTGGGCATATACCCTGAAAAAACCATAGTTCAAAAAGAGTCATGTACCACAATGTTCATTGCAGCACTATTTAAAATAGCCAGCTCATGGAAGCAACCTAAGTGTCCATCGACAGATGAATGGATAAAGAAGATGTGGTACATATATACAATGGAATATTACTCAGCCATAAAAAGAAACAAAATTGAGTTATTTGTAGTGAGGTGGATGGATCTAGAGTCTGTCATACGGAGTGAAGTAAGTCAGAAAGAGAAAAACAAATACCACATGCTAACACTTATATATGGAATCTAAAATAAAAAAAAAAAAAGTTTCTGACGAACCTAGGCACAGGACAGGAGTAAAGTCACAGACGTAGAGAATGGACTTGAGGACACGGGGAGAGGGAAGGGTAAGCTGGGATGAAGTGAGAGAGTGGCACTGACATATATACACTACCAAATGTAAAATAGATAGCTAGTGGGAAGCAGCCACCTAGCACAGGGAGATCAGCTCGGTGCTTTGTGACCACCTACAGGGGTGGGATAGCGAGGGTGGGAGGGAGACACAAGAGGGAGGGGATATGGGGATATATGTATACATATAGCTGATTCACTTTGTTATACAGCAGAAGCTAACACAACATTGTGAAGCAATTATACTCCACTAAAGATGTTAAAAAAATAATTTTAAAAAAATGTAAATGTAAATAAAAAATTTTTAAAACTAAAGCGCCACCTAATGAATAGGAGAAGATATTTGCATACAATATATTCGATAAGGGGTTAATACCCAAAACTATAATATATACAAATATGCAAATAACTCACACAACTCAACATCAAAAAATTGAACAACTCTGTTAAAAAATGCACAGAAGATCTGAAAAGACGTTTTTCCAAAAGAACACATGCATGTGGCCAACAATCACATGAAAAGATGCTCAACGTCACTAGCCATCAGGGAAATGCAGGTCAAAACCATAATGAGCTATCACCTCACACCTGTCAGAGTGGCTATTATCAAAAAGACAACAAATAACAAGGATTGGAAAGGATGTGAAGGAAAGAGAATCCTCCTACACTGTTGGTGGGAATATATCAGTAAATTGGTGTGGACTGTATGGAAAACCGTATGGAGACTCCTCAAAAATTAAAAATAGAACTATAACATTATCCAGCAATTCCACTCCTGGATATTCTATCGAAGAAAATGAAAACACTAATTAGAAAAGATATATGTTCATTGCATCATTATTTACAATAGCCCAGATATAAAAGCAACCTAAGTATCCATCAATAGATGAATGAATAAAGAAGATGTGAGAATATCACTCAGCCATACAAAATAATGAATACTTGTCATTTGTGACATGGATGGACCCAGAGGGCATTATGCTAAGTGAAATAAGTCAGACAGAGAAAGAGAAATACTGTATGATTTTACTTATATTTGGACTCTAAAATCAAAACAAATGAACAAACATAAAAAAGAAATAGAGTTATAGATACAGAGAACAAAGAAAGGGTTGCCAGAGGTGAGGGGGGAGGAAAGAAATAGGTGAGGGAGATTAAGAGGCACAAACTTCCAGCTGCAAAATAAATGAGTCACGGTTATGAAATGTCCAGTGTGGTGACTATAGTCAATAGCTATGTAATATCTTTGTATGGTGACATATCGTTAAGTAGACTTATCATAGTGATCATTTTTAAAAGTGCAGAAAGATTGAATCTCTATGTTGTGTAACAGGAACTAGCATAGTGTTGTAGGTCAATTCTATTTCAAAAACAAAATAAACTCATAGAAAAAGAAATCATATTTGTGGTTACCAGAGGTAAAGGGTGGGGAGAGGGGGAATCAGATGATGACAGTTAATAGGTACAAACTTCCAGTTATAAGATAAATAAGTACTAGGGATGTACTGTAAAACATGATAAATATAACACTGTTGTATGTTATATCTGAAAGTTGTTGAGATTAAATCTTAACAGTTCTCATCACAAGGAAATTTTTTCTATTTGTTTAATGTTGTATCTATATAACATGACGGATGTTCACTAAACTTATTGTGAGAATCATTTCATGATATATCTAAGTCAAATTATTTTACTGTGTACTTTCAACTTAACAGTGCTTTATGCCAATTATACCTCAATAAAACTGGAAGAAAAAAAAAGATAATATGGAATTTCTGTGGATGGCTCAGTGTAGAAAATTAAAATATAATAAGGGTTTTGATACTTATTTCCTCTAATGGTGTGTTGCAGCTGTGAAGTTTTAAAACCTGTAACTAGCATTTTAATTAATGTGAGAAATGGGATGTAACCATTTCTAGACTAGTCTGAAGCTCTTCCAGTTTTAGAAAGGTTGTTTATCCTGCAATAAACTTTTTGAAAGTCCTTTTCAAACACCTAACTCATGGAATTGACATCTTGCAAAATGTCACTTCATCCTGGCATTTCTATCCAATGACAAGACAATTTTCATGTTGATAAAAGATGGAGGAACTCCTTTCTGATTGTTGACTCAGCACTTTGGTGATCTAACATGAGTTTAGTGTATACGGTTAACACCACCAGGCTCCATTCCATAGCCTAAACCTACTGCCTGTAGAAGATGACTGCCTCATTAGAATCGCAAAGTTGAGCCAAGGGACTCTGGGCTACACTGAGCAAGGCCAATCCCTTCTTCTCCCCCAACCCGTGCCCTACTTTTTGAGAATTTAATTTTCACCTTAATAGAGGAAGCCAGCATTCGAAAGAATTTTGTCTAGAATGAGTAATACTCAGAGATTACAATGGCTCTCTTAACCCCAAGAGAACTGTTCATTTAAAGGGTCAGGATCTCAAAAGGATTAAATGGGCTAAAGAATATAAGAATGCTTTATAAAGTACAGATTTTACATGAAAAAAAGAATGAATGGACACATTCCATTTGGACATCACTGTTATGGAAATCCTGCTGGGGCTCGAAGGCACTGCCTAAGTCTCCCCTCTACGAAGAAGCTTATAGTGAGTCCCAGGACTTAACTGTCTTTTCTGCTGACCTACAGAACCACAGTCTGACATTTCACATACATACCCTGTCACATGGCATGCCTATTTTGTCTCAGACCCTTGTGGGCAAGTATCATGTATCCCCACAAAATAGGCACCGGATGCATTTGTTGATCAAGGGATCAAGAAGAGATACATTTGTTGGACAGGGAATTCTTCGACAGCCACATCTGATGCGTACATGTTCTTGCAGCCCATCTCACTTCTGCTTTTAGACTTTCTGACACCAACATCCCAGGGTAGTTGTGAGCAAAACATTCGATAATGCATGTGGAAATTTGTTGTAGGCTGTAAACTGCAAACTGACTGCAAAAGATTAATGTTGCAGGATTACAATCAAAAGTTCAAAAAGGAATATGTCTATAAGATGAATTTAGCTGATCCATCAATCATCAGTTAGACAGAGTAGTATTTCTTTCCTCCAGATGAGACGTGGTGAGGTAGAATACAGTATGCTCTGGGATTCAGAAAATCTGGGTTCAAATTCTGGATTGACCATTGGCTTTGTGTCTAGTCTTCAGTTTTTTTTTTCCTTCTAAATTCTCTTGTTTCTACAGGTAAACAAAATGTAACATTTAGCTTTCAGTCCTTCCATTTGCACAGAGTGTCAGGGAAAACAACGGAAGAATATTCCATAGGAAATCCACCAACTTTTTTCACTTTTATTAGAGTGGAGGGAAAAAAACCCAATTGATTAATAAGCTCTCTCTGATTCCAATCTTGTTACAGAAGGAGATAAGGAGAAGGGGAACATTTCATGAATAAGCCATCACACAAAATAAAAGCATATATGATGTTTAGAAAATGCCAGTTTCTCAAACTTAAACATGGTCTTTCACTCTGAAATTCTTCTGGTATTGAACTCTCCCTATTAACATAGATAATTCCAAAATTATTATTATTATTTTTTTAAATAATTTACATTTGCATGTAAGCCTTCAAGCATTTTGTTCCACATTGCAGTTTAATTTTATTTATTTATTTATTTATTTATTTATGGCTGTGTTGGGTCTTCGTTTCTGTGCGAGGGCTTCCTCCAGTTGCGGCAAGCGGGGGCCCCTCCTCATCGCGGTGCGCGCGCCTCCCACCATCGCGGCCTCTCCCGTTGCGGAGCACAGGCTCCAGACGCGCAGGCTCAGCAACTGTGGCTCACGGGCCCAGTCGCTCAGCGGCATGTGGGATCCCCCCGGACCAGGGCTCGAACCCGTGTCCCCTGCATTGGCAGGCAGACTCTCAACCACTGCACCACCAGGGAAGCCCCCAAAATTATTTTTATCAGAGCCCTTACTAGGTATGTGGCACGACATACTTGGCAATGGAACAAGAATTAAAACTTCAGTGTAAAGAATCTCAGTTTAATCTAAGGAGAAATTTCATGAGTAAATTACACAAACATTACCTGGTATAGAAGCTTAGGGGAGGGATGACATTTCAAACTGAGATGCCCAGAGAAAGCTTTACAGAAGATTTTGATACGAGTTAGAATGTATTAAAGAATGTGAAAGGTACGTCGATTAGAGGATGCCAAGAGTAAGAGTGCAAAGGTGGGAACATGCAAAGGATGTTTTTCTGACAGTGAGTAAAGCAGCCAGATTGCAGAAGAAGGTCAGATAAGGTGGTAGTGGGAGATAAGGCTTGAAAAACAGGTTAGCCCTAACTGGGGATGACATTGAATGACATTGAATGGATGAACTTCAAAGGAATTTATCCTTTAGGCAATAGGAACAGATTCAAAACTTTTTAAAAAGACAGTAATGGATTGAAATGTTTTAACTCTAAAAGTTTCCATCATTCATCAGAATGAGCTTAAAGAGGAGAGAGTGACAACAAGCAGAGAAAACACATTTTTTCCCCAAAGGCCAGGTCTGCATTGGCAAAGTCCTGAACCGGTGGGTGGCAGTAGGAACTGAAAGAAAGGCAGAGAAGCAAAACACTGGGAAGGGAGAATTGTCTGGGGAGGAGCAACAGGTGAGAGAAACAAGACACAAATGCCTGTGAGGTTTTAGGGCTGGGAAATGAAGCAAGTTGGTGGTACTCTTATAAAGAAGAGAAAGTGCAGGGAAGCAGGCGTGTTTCGAGGAGGCTAACCAGGTCTTCAGTTTTTTAGACAGTGAATTTGGATAGTGGAAAGAGAGTTTAGGAGGAGGTAAGTATTGGTAGAAGTGCCAGGGGGTGATCATCTTTGACAAAGAGTAAATGTCAAGGGAATGGCGTTATCCAGGGTTGAGAACAGGAGACTAGTCAGACCTGCTTTGCACTCACTAATGCGTGAACTTGGCCTGGAGCAGGAGAGCTTGGATTCTTCGGGGAGACCTGCTGGCTTTATCTCTCAGTCCTGCCACATGCCGATTGCCATGACCTCAGGCAAGTTACTCAACCAGCTGTGCCTCGGTTTCCTCTCCTGTAAAAATAGACAATAATAGTGTCCACCCTCAGGACTAAGGAAACAAGTCTATGTAAAGTGTTTGGACACACTAAGCTGTTTTTATTGCCTTTGCTAAGCTATTTTTATTACTTTTGTTAAGGCTTGTTTTTCTGATGTGCAAAATTAGGATTGTAATAGTACTTACTTATGGTCAGACTGTGAGACTTAAACAAAAAAAATGTACGCAAAGCTCTGGGCAAAATGACTAGTCTATAGCAAGAGCTCACTTTGAATAACTACTTAATGTGATCACTAAAGAAATATCTATCATATGCCCACTACGCACCAGGCACTTGCCTGGTAACTTCGGGTGTGTCAGTGAAGGAAACTGACGAGACACTCGCATCCTAGCAGGGAGAGACAGGCATGGAACAAATGGTAATATAATGCTGTGGGCAAAAAGCAAAGCAAGTCCAGGACATTAAGAAGAATGTGAGTTGGCTTAGTCAGGGTGGTGAAGAAATGTCTCCCTGAAGAGGTGACTTTTGAGCAGAGCTTTAGCTGAATAAAATGCGAAAGCCAAGCAGGAATCTGAGGGGAAGAGTTTCTGGACCCAGTCAACCACTCCTGTGCCCTGTCTCTTCAGGCAGATGCCTGCTGAACACCGAGGAGGGAGAGGGGGGAGGTGAGGTCTAGTGAGGGCAGGTTTTAGAGAAGAGTGCAGTCCAACAGAAGTAAAATGCAGGCTATATATGCAATGTTCACTTTTCTAGCAGCTACATTTTTAAAAAGTAAAAAGAAATGGGTGAAATTAACCCATTTATCCAACACATCATTCCAACACAAAATCACTGTAAGAAGTATTATCCAGAAATGTATAGTCTCCTCCCTCCCTCCCTTCCTTCCTTTCTTTTCTCCTTCTTTTCTTTCTCTTTGAAAGCCGGTGGGCATTTTCCACTTACAGCACACCTCGATTCAGACCAGCCAAATTTCAAGTGCTCAGTTGCCAAATATGGCCACGGCTACCATCCTGGATGGTGCAAATGTAGCACACAGAGCGTTGTAGTTCATGGAAAGGAATTTGGATTTTATTCTAAATGGAATAGGAAGCCATTGGAGGGTTGAGAGCTGGGGAAAGTGTGTGTGTGTGGGGGGGGGGCTGAGGTGACATGATCTGACCTAATCTTTAAATTGTCACACAATAGATGTCTCATTAAGGATGACTCTTGCTTTATACACTTGGTTAAAGGAGAAATATCTCCCTGATTTATTTCTTCAAGATCAAATTAAATCCAGTTCCAAACTCCATCTGCTAGGTTGACAAGAAATGCATTCCCAAACATTATTGTGATTTCTCTTCCCTTTTTTTTTTTTTTTTTTACATTTTTAACCAATTCATGAATTCAGTGTTTTTGTGATGGTGAGCGTAGTTAGGCAGTTCCAAAGCAGTGGAGACCCTTCCAATCATTAATCCACCCTGACTGTTATTGAGATGCCCGTTTTCGGAGCCCAGAGATTCCCAGGAAACTGTGGCTTCCACGCCATCCACAGCGCAGGCTCTTGGCAGAGGGGGAGTTCCGTACCTGGTGCCCTGCCCTCTTAGTGCCCCTCGTAGCTGTCCTGTCACACTTCCCAGGTAGTTCTTAAATTTATGAGATATACTGATTTCCCTCTCCTTCCCAGACCTGGGGACAAGTTTTTTCCTGTTTTTCTTGTGTCCTCCCTTTCCCCTCCCCAAAGAATACCTAGTACATCTTTTCAATCACTCAGATTTCAAAAGAGACAGGAAGATGGGCTGCCTTCAGCAGCTCTGGCTCTCCCACCCCCTGCTTCTCGAAGTCTCTGAAGCAAAGAATTTGAATGAGCTTGACTGTCTGCTCAGAACAAATGAATGAGAAATAAAGGGGAACAAATGCGAATTATACCTCAGTGAATTACCCTGCCGCACTAGCTATTATTATTGTATAGAAGACCTTGTATTGGTTGTTCAGAAAACGTCTCTAAGTCTCTAAGTGGGATAGCTTCACATCAACCAGAAATGTGATCTATGTGTGGCTCTGCAAAAGCATAAAAAACAAAGAAGTGGTTTCTAAATGATTTATTCGTGTCTAATTTTCATGTCTAAGATCTTGCTACTGAAAGTGAGATCCCCAAAACCACAGCAGTGGCATTCCTTGCTAAACACAGAACCCCAGGCATGATTACAGTTCTACAAATCAGAAGTTACCTTCTAACAAGATCCCCCAGGTGAGGGATGTTCATGGTCAAGCGTGGCAAGCCCTAATCTAAGACTTGGTGGCTCTAATTTGGAGCTTACTTTGGTGTTCAGCCAGTGGCTCTTCCCGATAAATTAATTCCTGATAAATTAATTCATCAAAGGTCATAACCAGTTGCCTGTGTTAGGTGCTGAGCTTAGGGACTGTGGGAATGCAGAACAGTGTAAGACAGGCTTTGCTTTCAAGGAGTGCATGGTCTAGTTGGAAAGATAAGATACAAACACATGAAAAGTGAATAAGGTTCTAACAGAGGAGGGACAATAGCAGATCAATGGTAGTTTATAATAGCCAGGTGCTTAAAGGATAGAAAGGTAAGATTTCAGCCAAGTCTGAAAGATGGGAAGGATATATTGCTCCAAATTATAGAGCTTTATTCTCTTTGAATCTAAGGTCATAGGAAAAATAATAGGGAGACAAAGAAAGTTCCCTGTAATGAAGTATAAGCCAAAGGCAGAACACACTTCTGAGAAAACCAATGCAGTGCCTGGGTCTTACTTTATACACAAACCCAAGCATAGCATTCGACAGACTCCAGAAGGTGACAGTTTGCTGCCAGATTTCTCTTTTCCTTGAGGCATGTTTGGTGGCAGAGTGCTGAAGAGAAATAGCCCGCAAGACATCCTTATAAGTAGCAGCCATGTGTCCCTGCAAATGGGAGGCACATCTCAAACTTTGGGCGACACCCATTGTTTCCAACCAATGTAGGCAGTTTGCAGAGGTGTGAAATTGAAAAGGCCCTGAATATACATATCATATTCTTCTTAAGCTGAAGTCTTCTACTTACTTCAACAGAAAAATCCTGGGAGGGATGCAGGACACCTTTCTCTTTAATGAAATTGTTCAGATGTGCAAGGGATTATAGGCATTTGTGATCACAGTAAGTGTCCTGAGGTTGGACCCACACAACAGACCAGAAAAAAAAGATGCTATAGTCTGTGCCCATTCCTGCTCTTCATCCTCTTTCAATATTAATAAAATGTAATGGAGAGTCTCTACCTTTTGTTGAACTCATAATTGAGTTTTAGCATTTTAATGATTATTCTTTATGATTTGTAGGGGCCACATGGCCCATAATGTACAATTAGAGGTAAGATGCCCTTTCCAGGGTCAATGGCTCTATACAACTTTTGTAAATATGACTGGTACATTAAACTTTTATTATTCAATTAGCTTTGGCAATCAGGAACTTAAGATATAATTGGATCACGTCAAGTACATTTACATTGCACATGAATCCAAGAAAAGAATGTGATGAGTACACCACAAGTTTAATTCAGGGTTATCTAATTGTTTTATCCTAAAATACAGTTCCTCTCATCTCACTGGAACCCACACACTAAATTAAGGACTTCTGGCTGCCAGAATTCATTTGTGTTCTTGGATTTTCACTTTGAAAACTTCCAAAGGAGACAAGGAATCCTGCTGATAGCAGAGTAAGCCTCAGCTATGGAAGTCAAACCGGTGATAAATATGAAGAAAACCGTAATCAGTTTTAATGAATACAAATAGCATAATGCCTGGACCAGGGGAGTCCAGGGAAATGTTCAGCGTAGTTCATGGGTGGAATTCAACAATTTTTTAAAAGAAAGACTGTTAGGGTAAAAAGGGTCCCTGGTTACGGTAAACAGCAATGGTAGGGGAGGGCATGTGGAGCAATTTATTCATGCTTATATAATAAGTCTTTTAAGGTTAAGGCTTTTTTTTTTTCTTTTAATATTTTCTCTGTTCAAGGCAGCATGGACTTCCATTGAGCAGAGTAGGGGGGTAACTGTCAACTGGAAAGAGTGGCAAACTGAAATCTGTACTGGAAGTTAGTCCAAGCAAATGAGAGACACCGAGTGCACACTGCTTGAGCACATTCTTGAACCAGATATCCCAGGCTTGCATCCTGGTTTTTCCAATTTGTTCCAACACTGGAAGAAAGACTTGACTTATTGGATTTACTGAAAAGCAGTATGTGTGTTCTCTGTCTCCACCGGGCAAGTTTATTCATCAACTGTGACCCAGGTTCCCCATTTGTTAGATGAGAATGTAATAGCAATTCTGTGCATATTAAAAGAGTAAATATAGAGAGAGTTAATATATAAAATGTATATGCACTTGTATATGTATAAATATGAATCTATTTATTATATAGAAATGTAGATATCTTAAAATAAGGTTTGACATATACACTGTAAACATCACTTTTTATTGACGTTGATGTAATTATAATAATAATAATTGTTGTTGTTGAGTGGTAAATGAGCTGGCATTACAGGAAAACAAATCAACAGCACAGCCTCATGGAACAAAATTGTTTCTAAGCCTCTCACTTTCCTTAGAGTGTTAAAAGTATGAAGTGGTTGCTTTCACTGTGGTCCTTGAGTGTCCAGCCATGGGTTAGAAATGTAAAGGCTTAGCCAGTGGGAGAAATGGCAGTGCTACAGATATGTGTAAAAGGTTCCAGGGGAGATGTTGTTTAAATTGAGATCTCCAGGATGAGAAGTTAGTTAGGCAAAGGTGAGACAGAAGACACGTGCAAAGACCCAGAGGCAAAAGGAAGTATTACCCTTGAACAGAGTGCATGTAGTTCAATTTCATTGGAAGTGGCAGCAGGATAGGTGTAAGGGTGGTGAGAGCAGAGACATGCAGAGAACAGGGAGAAGATTGTGATGGGCTCCTATGTCATTCTGGAGACTTCAAGTTCATCCTGAAGACATTGGGAAGCAGCTGAAAGATTTTATGCAGGGAAATAAGAGTGAGTCATGGTCAAATCTGTGCTTTTGAGCTATCATTCTGGCTACAAGATGGTGAATGTTTTGAGGAAACTTAGTATTGGAGGATAAGAGTCTTTTTAGAAGACTTTCATTGTAATTCAGAAAGAGATGTTGGTACCTTAAAATAAACACAGTGGAGTCCTATCATGTGTTTATTGGAGTTCAGTTATATGCTTTAAGCGACAAAGTGAGAGGAGGGAATTGGTGAAAGCAAAAGACACAGAGAAATAGCACTTTAAATAGAGAAATAGTCGTAGTTCCACTCTACCATGCCATGGAAAGGTTATGTACCCCAGAGAAAGGACAGACATCTCATCATGTTAAATGTCATTCTGGTGTTTTCACCCAACATGGCCCCTAAATACAAATCAATGGTTTCATCTAATGCTCAACTGAAGAAACAGCAATTTGCTCCAGCACTGGAGACAACATGAACTGTGTTGAATTTCCTGAGAAGTAGTATGTCTGTCTCCACAGGGACCACCTTCCTGAAGAATTCTCCAGAGTAACCATAACTCTACATGACTTACATGTAGCCTCAACTGTTTAGAACTTAATCCTTAAGTGAGGTGTGACTTCCCTATGGTACCACTGGAAATAGAGAAAAGTAGGGGGGTGGGAGAGACATTGAGTTGGTAGAACTGACAGCACCTTGTGATGGTTTCATGTGGGTGCAAAAGGTAAGGAGGAGTCAAGATTGATGAACAGGGTTCTGGTTTGACAACAGGATCCAACCCTCACCTCCTCTTCCCCAATATTACCAAAAAGTAGAAATTATCCTTCTACACCCTTGATTTCTGGACTTTACAGTGACAACCTGGGTTCCCCCTTGGAGAGCAATAGTGGGAACATTATGCTGTGAACTCATAACTTCTCTCCTTATGTTTATATAGTGATAGAATCAGATTTAAAGAAACTCGAAAGACAGACCAAATTGAAAAGCTATGATCAGATTTCTCCAATGGCTGAAAGGAGGCTGTGGAATTCCCAGAAATTAAGATACTCAGACCCTATAATCTGCCCAGTATGTTCAAAGCAAGTAGACTCCCTGGAGCTAAAAGAAATATAGTTGCCAAGTGACAGGTGGATAAGCAGTGTGGCAATGAAAGGAAGAAAACTGAGGATTAGTCTAAACTCTGGGGAGGTAAATAATTTCCAGGGCTGACAGGCAGTCAAAAGCAATCCAGGAAGATAAATGAGCCAGGTTCAGTAAATCATAGTGTAATCCTCATGCCAGAGGCTGCTCTGACATGAAGGACTGGTATATATTCTAGGAATTTATTACATTTCTTTGGCTAGAGCCTCCATCCAGAAGTCTGCCTAAATACACCTATAACTAGCTCCTGGAGAGGATGAGTGAGGGAGGAAACTGAGAGGGAGATTAGGAGGATATATTAGTCTGGGTTCTCTAGGGAAACAGAACCTATATGATAAGTGATTTATTGTAAGGAATTAGCTCGCATGGTGATGGGGGCTGAGCAGTCCCAAGATCTGCAGTCAGCAAGTTGGAGACCCAGGAGAGCCAATAGTATACTTCCAGTCTGTGTCTGAACATCTGAGAACCAAGAGATCTGATGGTCTAAGTTCCAGTATGAGTTTGAAGGGGGGAGAAGACCCATGTCTCAGCTTAAAGACAGTCAGGCAGAAAGAGAGAGAATTCTCTCCTACTCCACCTTTTTTGTTCTATTCAGGGCTTCAATAGATAAGGCGTACCCGCATTGGGGAGATCAATTTTGTTTACTCAGTCTACTGATTCAACTGTTAATCTCATCCAGAAACACCTTCACAGACACACCCAGAAATAACGTTTAACCAAATGTCTGGGCGCTCTGTGGTCAGGTTTGACACACAAGTCAAGTTGACACATGAAATAAAGCATCCTAGGGGCTTCAGGTCTTCACCCTCTCACTTCAAGTAGAACAGCTCTGGTTAGATCTTCCCCTGGGATATGACTTGGAGAAAGGGCTCTGGCTATAATGAAAAGTTTGCAGGACACTTCTAGAATTCGAATCACCAAAGCACTTACAGTGTTTTCTGACAAGAGTCCACTTGCCTCCTTGTTTGTTTTCACAATTCCATAAATACAGCTATGGTGTTCTTGCTTTCTTAGGGGATACCTATTCCACGCAGCTCATTCACTTGGACAATTCCTGCCTTGCAGACTCCTCTGGGTTTCTCAGGTCCTGTGGTTTATCCTTCCTGCAGGACCTGATGTGGCTTCTTAAGACATGAAGCTTCTTACTCCCCAGAAAATCTGTTCTTCTCTTACAGAGCAAGTTGTTGCTGCAGAATCCACCCTTCAGTTTGCACTATATTATTACATTATTGCTTCTAATGATTACCTGGTTATGAGTAAGGCCATCCCAACAAGGAGCAGAGGTTTGACCATGGAAAGTGATGGAGTTGCTTTCGAAGAATGCCAGTTCCTTTCTAGATCTTTCTCTAGAGCTCCTGCTAGAGCAATTGGAGGAAACAAAAGAGGATTTGAAGTCAGAAGACTTGCAGAGAAATCTGCCGGATTCTAATTTTTCCACTACTTTGATTCACACTGAGCATTCGGGTGGTTATTGTAAAACAAACAGATATCTGGAAAGCTAAATGAAATAAACAACAGCTAAAATAGGCTCCACTAGGATAGTGTTTTAAACAATTTCAGGTGGCATAGCCACCCAAAGGAATGGAATTTTTGAAGAACACCATGAAGTAATCAAGTTTATATTATAAAATAAACGTGTCTGCACTAAATCAGACATCACAGTAGACTATACTCTAGTAGGGACCAATGAGATCAGGTGCCAAAGGGTCAGGCCAAAGTTGCGGAGGAAATACTTAAAATGGAAAAGATGGTATCTATAAGTTTAATTTTCCCTGGGACGTGGGAAATGGCTGCCATCCATCAATTTTAATGGTAATTTTTGTGGCTCTTCTGAGCACCACTGAATTAGGTTATCAAGGCTTGCCAGAAAGGGAGAGGTAATTAGAAAAAGAATAGAACTTTTTAAGTCCATAAAAGGAGGTGCTTTTGAAAAAAATTTTAAAACCTCCAGTGACTTGTACACAAAGTTTCACTTAGAAACTTTTCTAAGTTTCACTGTACAGCCTAGAGGCTGGTTTTATTCCATGGCTACTGTGGGATTGCTTCCTATGAATGTCGTGTCCTAAACCACAGAGACCTTATTGGGAAGGGCAGGCACAGGCACGCAGTATTTCCAAGCCCTTCATGGTCACAAGAGAATGTGCCTTGGGTCCAGAACGTTTCCTTACAGAGATGTAAAGAGCCCTCACAGCCTGTGCTGGGCGGTTGTCTTTGTTTGGGAATATTCTCCCCTGTCCTGGACTTGCTGTGTACTTCCTTGTTCTGTTTGAGGGTGTGCGTCATATGACCCTGGCCAACCCCACTGCTGTGTCTGTTCCTGGCAGGGTGAGAATGGAGTTCTTTGCCTGTAGGACAGAAGGGTGTGTGCAGACCATTTCCCTGCATGGGCTGTGGGCTGAGCCCCGCTGGCCACGAGGACTGATGCTCTCTCTCCATAGAAGCTCTATCTCTTTGCCATGTGAGTAAAGCATTGTCCCACCCACGGGCTGTGTGAGTCGTGTCTTTCTTGGCGACCTCCCCACCAGCAAACTATGCAGTGGATTGACACCTTGGGGCTGCTGTCCCTGGTGGCAGGCACTGTTAGGCCCTTTGTAATCTTCCAGGCAGTGGGACCCCCTCCCCTGGAGGTGGAAACAGGTGTCATTTGCTCAACAATCCCTGAACCATTTCTACCAGCAGTGCAGATCTATTTCCTGCAAAATCTAAGGAATAGTTTGAAAATCATTAAAGGGAAAATTATTGTGTAGTATTGAGCTTGCCTAATAGACAAGAGAGTTCCCCTGTGGCTTTAGGAGCCCAGAAGTCCCAGTATAAAAAAAAAAAACAAAACTCTGATGCTGGTGGCATTGTTTTCCATGTGTTTTAGAACTCTGAGGCTTTGTTTTAAAATTTAGCAAATGCTTTTAGTAGTATTGTATTTTATTATGATGAAATAAATACATGCATGCCTTAGCCTAGGTGTCCTACAGTCAAAGCCTGAGGAAAGGTTGATTTGCACCCAGAAAATTTATTTGGGAGGAGGAGAGAGGGACTGGGAAGAGTGAAACAGTAGGAGAAAAGGTGGTCGTAAAAATCTGTTACTACACTAGTGTCCCAAGTGTGACCATGATCTGGTGACTGTTGTGGGCAGCCAGGGGTCAGTTGCTGGGACCTGCTGAGTGGCCCTAAAAATGCGTCTCAGTATTGTCCCCCTAAAGGAAGGAGCGTTAGAGCTTCTGGCTGACAGCTCCACCCCCATTTGCTTAGGGCTACCTCATGGGGTGTTAGCCCTCTGTGTCACCCGCTGTCAGAGAAGAATGGAGAAACTGTGGGAGGGAAGCCGTGGAGGATTCCACCTGAAGCAAGGTGACCGCCACAGCCATGGTTTGAGTAAAAGAGAACTGAAGGTGGATCATAAGAGTTGTCTGAATTAATGCCTAAGGCAGAAAAGTTAGAAAACACCAAAAAAGACCGAAATTTTGCTTTAATTATAAATCACCCACTATCTCATCACCCAGAGAAATACCATTGGCCAATGTCCTACCATCATTCTATCTATGCTCTCTACTTTTAATTCCACATTTTGTAGCTTCTTTTTTACTAAACATTTTTGTATCTTCAATACATTCTCATGGTGAGAAATATCCTTCTCAGCACTTTGTAAAATGTTTGAACAGTATTCCAATACACAGAGTGCTAAATAATCTCTCTAAACTTCATCTCTCCCTTGCGGTTGGTCATTTAGACTGTTCCTAATTTTCTGCCATTAAAAAAAAAAACAACCCAAAGCATTGCATCATTGTGCACTTGCCCAATCATTTCTTCAGCACTAACCCATAGAAGTGAAATTTTTAGATTAAAAGTATAAAGTATACACATGTTTAAGGCTTTTAGGGCCCAATGAGCTCCCAGAAAAGTTGTGAGTATCCTTCACCAGTGTGTAAGAACTCCTGGACTCTCCCCATATGATGTTATTATTGTTTTCTCACTTCTGGCAAGCTAATACATGATTAACTTTTATAATGAATTATTGTCAAATATTTTGTATTTTCATAGTTTTTAACTCACCTCTATTTTTAGTGCATTTAAAATTTTTTCAAAGATTCATTGACAATTTGTATGTTCATTTTTGTAAATTGTCTATTCATGTTATTTGCCCATTTTTCTGTCTAGGGCTTCCTCTTCTTCTGATTAACTTGTAATTAGTCTTTTCCATATATTAATGCAATTGAAAACAAAATAGATATCTAAATATGTTACCATATACAAATTTCAAATTCCCCTTACTTATTCATTAATGGGGCTTTTGATATTTAAATTTAACTTTTTATGTAGTGGAATTTATCTATGGTACTTAATCTACCTCAGGTACTTAAGACCTTGCTTCAGGATTAAGTTTACTTATGAAGATGCATGATTATTTATGAAGATGCACACAGCTAGTAAGTGAGGTAACTGAGATTTGAACTTAGGTCTGTCTAATACCTAAGTGTGTTCTACTCTCCAAATCCCAACAAGTCTTTCTGAATTATATTTTTGGTTCCCTTGACCCAAGATTTATGATTGACCTTCAGTGAAACTTTATCATAATGAGATTATTGTATGTTTATTGATTATAAACTGCTCTATTGGGCTAATATATGGATCATGCGTGGGTCTATCCTCTTTATTCAACCTCCTACCATAAGCTTTTGTGGCATAAAATACAAAGTAAGAAGGAATAGAACTTAAAGCAAATACAAAAGGATCCATGTATTGACTTTATATATATATATATATGCTGAACTAAATATAATGTCCAGGTTGATTATATATTTTTTTTAAAACACCTTTAATAGTGTAAATGGAAGGTCTGATAATAACAAGACAAGAGATGGGGGAAAATCACTTCATCCAGATAAGGTGTTACTTTAGTAAATGGAGCATCTGGCTCTGAGATGAAATTTTTTTTTTAAATTTATTTATTTATTTTTAGCTGTGTTGGATTTTCGTTTCTGTGCGAGGGCTTTCTCTAGTTGTGGCGAGCGGGGGCCACTCTTCATCGCGGTGCGCGGGCCTCTCACTATCGCGGCCTCTCTTGTTGCGGAGCACAGGCTCCAGACGCGCAGGCTCAGTAATTGTGGCTCACGGGCCCAGTTGCTCCGTGGCATGTGGGATCTTCCCAGACCAGGGCTCGAACCCATGTCCCCTGCATCGGCAGGCAGATTCTCAACCACTGCGCCACCAGGGAAGCCCAGATGAAATATTTTTATAAAGAAAAAAGTCTGGCCAACCCAGGAGAAGAGTGAAGACAAATCAGAAAAATAGGGCATTAATACAAAGAATGGAGACATTATCAATTACAGGAATAAATATTGCAAGAAGAACATTCACCCTGCAGCTTCAGAGAGACATAAATTACAAATTCTTTTAAGATACCCTCTCACCTGAATCATTCATTCTACAAACATTTACTGAGCCCACCTAAGTGCTGTGGCTGAGGTACTAAGGCTTAAAGCATCAGAGGTAGTGTGGGCCTTTACCATAGCTGGTAAAATAACCACGATACAGAGCTGAATGAGCAAAACAATAGAGAAATACACAGCACAACATGGCTATATGCTCTGAGGTGTGTGATTGGGAAGGTTTAGTTCCGTAGGTGGTATTGGACTTGAGCCTTGAGGAAACAAAGGATTTTGATAGGAAGAAAAATAATTCTGAACTAAAATAGCAGTTTGGAAGAGGACAAAGGCATGTGAAAATGCGTGTATACTTTTTTAAGGGTATGCTGAGTAGTTTACAGTGAGTAGAACAGAAGGTGCAAGGAGGCGTACAGTGGGTAATGAACCCAAATAGATAAAGTTTAGTTATAAGTTTTTTGAGTGCATGTGATAGAAATCCAAATTCAACCAGTGTAAGCGATAGGAAGTCAATGGAAGGATTCAGTGTTATTTCATGGACTGCCCGAGTAACATAGTTCATGGGGACATGAGCCTCTGAAACAATGAGAAGCAATTCCTTCGACATCAGGGCCACCCTATTCCCCTCTCTTTCCTCCCAGAAAGGCGGCCTATATGTCTCCAGTCTGCATGAACACAGTAATCCATATAGCCATGGGTTTTATATGCTACAGCTTTGGGCTCATTGACCCAGCCTGGGTCAGGCACCCACCTCAAACCAATCAACTTGATCAGGGGTCAGAGAAAGATATTTCCTGGACGAAGAAAGGAGCAGGGGGTATATTGCTATAGAGATAATTCCACAGATTTCTACTGCAAATAGAAAATGACAACACTATAATTAGCAAGTTTCAGGAGTCTAATTTACCTTCCAATTATCCTCTTCCTTTTCCTGTTTTCCTCCCTGCCCCAACTTGTGAATCTCTATCAGATATCCCTTTCCCTTGATTATCCTCTCTTTCTCTTAAAATCTTTCCTGTTTCTGTGGCTCCTTCTCTTGGGGGTGTCCTTTCCAGGTATTTTTCAAAGCACAAAGGCAGCAGCTGAAATGTCCAGATCAAAAACAATCAGCCCTAAATTAGGATGCAACTATTTCTTTCATTCATGTTTTCATTCATCAATTGCTCATTGAACATTTGTCATTTACCGTGCGGATAGAGAAGTTAAAAAGTAATAGAAATAATAATAGCTTAAATGTGTTGTACCTATGTTATCTTATTGAATCACACACAGTAACTCAGTTATTTTTAAGTAACCAAATGGTTGGGATACAAACCTAGGCTTTATGACTCCAAAATCCCTGTGTATAGCCACTAGACTGTCTGAAATGTGGGATACCGTCCCTGTCCCAAAGATGATCATTAACTAGTAGATAAATGCAGTATAAAATAATAATCACAATGACACTGGTTAGTATTGGTTTACTAATGAGAAGAATACTCGGGGGAGAGGGGGACCTGACCCAGTCTGGGAGGGAGGGAGGCTTCCCAGAAGACTCAGCCTGGAGTGAATCCTGGGGCTGAGCTATAGTTGACCACGTGAGTAAGAGCTCTGAAGGCTTCTGGGTGAAAATGAACAGCAGTGTAAGTATGAGTGAGGAGATGGAGGTGGTGTGCACTCAACTGAATGTCATGAGGTTTAGCAGAGGCGGTACTTAGGTTGGGATGGAGAAGAGAGGCAACAGATTTAGCTAGAAAACCAAACAGCAGTCACATGAAAACGGTGTTGTACATTATACTAGGGACTTTGGACTTTATCCAGAGGCAATGGCTAACCTCTAAAGGATTCTAAACATGATCAAAGTAATATTTTAGAGTGATCGCTCCTAGAGTCAGAATAGAGGCCAGGGGCTGAGAGATTAAGCAGCAGTTGTCTGAAACCTAGACTAAGTAATTTGAGGGCAGGCACAAGGCTTCCATTTCCATAGCTCCAGAGCCTGACCAATTTTTTATTGTACACGTGGGTGAATAAAGGGACTGCTGCAGTAACCTAGGCAAGACATAGGAAGGCTGGAATTAAGACAGTCCCAGTAGGGATGGGAATTGTAGGAAGAATTCTCTAGACAGTAGAGCTTTAGTAAACTGCATCTGCCTTTCAGTTCATTAGCTATTCTTTTCTCTTTTTCATTCTGAACTACATCAAACATTTAGCAGTATAGAAAATAATATAATGTTTACCACCTAATATTAATACATCTTAACCACCTGCCATACTTTTCATACCTTAAATATGTTTCATAATGTTGCTGAATTTATCATTATTCTTTGTAATCATTTTATTATATAAAAGCTGATCAAGGTGATGCACCATCATTTACTTAAGCATTTCTCTAGCATTAGACATATAAGCTACTAGTCATTTTTGACGTATCTCTCCCTTAGAGAAGGATGCTGCGATAAACAGCTTCATATATAGCTGTGTCCTTGAGAAAGATCACTCCCTTTCCTTTATTGTCCATTTTGCCTAGTTTTTGTAGGAATCAGTGTCTGGAGAAATACTGTTGAAGGTATAGTGGATGTAGACATATAGGTTATTCTTTGGTTGAAGGCTTTGAAAGAGATGGTTGTGTCTAAAGAGCTGGGGAACCATCCTTGAAACAGTGACAAGTTTTTCAATAAAATATTTTTTTTATTCTACTGATTTTAAAAACTGTTTTAAGTTGCATCCATATAGCCTACATCTAGAATAGTGTTTGGCACACAGAGACTATTCAACATGTATTTGTGGAAAGAAGGAATGAGCAAATGAATAAAAGGGAACAAATGCATACAAATCAACTAAAAAACCCAAAGCCCATGCCATGGGCACTTATTTGTGTTCAGTTTCCTAGGACACAATTTCCTTAAATAAATCATTATTTCTGCCGGGATCAGAAACATGATGGGAAGGTGTAGAAAGAACTCAAATTATATTTAGAAGATAATGAGATACTCAGTTTAGAAAAGAGACGTTCTATTTCAAAGAGAAGAAAAGTCCACTAGAATCCTATTGTGTGTAATAGTAGGAATTAGGCTGATAAACTGTAAGAGAGACAGGGCAGGGGTGGGGGCACGGAAAGAGAAAGAGAGAGAGAGACAGGCCATGTATATACTTTAGTCATTATACGGAGGACCATGAGAATGGGGTAGAGATCAGGGACGAAGAAACTGCAATTTAATATCTGCTCTGCCACTAACTGTGAAATCTCAGGTATGTCAATTTTTTAATATCTATGTGATGAGAGTAATTGCCAATATTCTAGTATTTTAGAGTTTAGGCTCTCGAGAACAACAGATTGGGTTTCAAGCCTCGTCACCGAGAATTATTTACTTAACCTTTTCCAATCTTTATTTCCTCAGGTAAACAATAGGGATGAAAAGAATATCTATTTCATGAAGTTGTTATAAAGATTAAATGAACAAGTGTAAAGTCCTGGTACATAATAACCTCTCAGTAAATTCTATTTATCTGATAATGACTATTATCTGATCTGAAATTCTATCGTCTATAATTCTGTGGTATAGCTTAATCCATGGAGTAGTTGATCACGGGACAGATACGTTCCTATGGGGGACACACTGCCTGTATCCCTGCACCAGCCTCGCTGGTGCAAACACTGTCTCCTGACTCCCTGCTGCTGAAAGTGCAGTCCAGAGACTGGCATCAGAATCACGGGGGAACTTTTAAGAGATGGAGAAGCTTAGGCTCCATCCCAAAGCTAGTGAATCAGAGTCTGCGTTTTAATGAATTCCCCGGGAGATTTGTATGCACAATTAACATTCAAGAAAGCTCTTCTACACAACAGCGATTCTCTTTCCCCCTCTGAACTACTGATTTTGCTATGAGAGCAGTGAGTTCAGACCTGGGAGATGAATCATCATTATCCTAGGCCCACCATGGCCCTCCTGTTTCCCTGGGAAATGACATCAGAAGCATTGAAAGCATCAGAAGTTTACTTTCTCAGGTACACTCTGAAGCTGTGAGGGCGTCATTCTGACCATTGTTAGGAGGCTTCTGGGAGTGTTTTTCCTCTTCCCCCACTCTCCCACGCACCTTGTTTGTTCCCTTTGAGTGCTGTAAGAGGATTGGGTCCTTGAGACTCTATCACTGGCATGCTGCGCCAGCCCTGTTACCACTGACTTCAAGTTTTCTTCTTACGAGAATGTTTAATGAAGAATCAACCTTGCCCAGGGAGAAGCCTGGCCTTTTTGCCCGTGACTACTGCGCAGTGATCTCTAGGTCCCTGGAACATCATGTCTCCTAGAAGTGTCTTTCTTTATCAGGGGGTTTTGGTCACTAGCAGTTTAACAATGTGATTTACAATGGGGGCTTTGGGTCAAGATAGCGGTATCAGTTCTGCCTCTGTGTGGACTGGAGAGTAAATGTATCAGCCTGACCTCTGGAATGGTTGGGAAGTAAAGAGCCGCCACACGGGCAGTATGTGATTGAGTCCTGATAAGAACTCTGGACACTGAGGCTTGGGTGAGCTTCACCTCGTGGGCAATGGTATGTAGGTGTCTTCACACATAGTGGCAGGAAGGAGTCAGTGCTGTCCTTGACTCCATGGGGAAGGATGACTGGAAACTCCACACCCTGGGCTCCGCCTTGGCTGATTTTCATCTGTGCGCGTTCCTCTATGGTGAACTGTGAGGATAAGACTTTCAGTCTATTCTGTAAGTTCTTCTGGTGAATTATTGAAACGAAGGGTGGCTTTAGGAACCCTTCAAACTTGCCATCGATATCAGAAGTGAGAGGACAGGCTTGTGTGTAGGACTGTTCCGTCTCTCACAGTTGGCTAAAACTCTTCGAAGAGAATGATATATTCTACCCGTCAAGCTGCTGTTGGTTGGACATTCAGTTGTCAGAAGCCAAATCCATCCTAATGGATACTCTGGTGGTTCTCAAACCTTTTGCTCTCTGGATCCCTTTACACTCTTAAAGAATATTGCAAATTTCAAAGAACTTTTATGTAGATTACCTCTATTGATATTTACTGTGCTCAGAATTAAAACAGAAAATTAAATATATTTACCTAATTTATTTAAAAGTAACAGTAATAAACCCATCACATGTTAACATAAACATTTACAACTATTAGATATAAAATCTATATTTCCTCCCCAAACTGAAAAATAACAGCATTGTTGTACATTCTTGAAAAGCTCTTAGATGTCTGACTCAATAGAAGATAGCTGGATTTCTTTACCTGCTTCCATAATGTGTTGCAGTATGTTGTTTTGATGGAAGCACATGAAGAAAATTCAGCCTCCTGCTGATATGTAGTGGGAAAAGGGAGAAGCATTTTAATAGGTTTTTCAGATATTTGTGAACTTCTTTTCTGATACATTAGTCAAACTCAACAGGTGATAGTTTCTTCAAGGTTAGTTGCAACGCAGAATCTGACATCATATCCATGAGCTTTTTGTACTCTGTTAAACATCAAAATTTATTGGTCTATCGAACACTTTCAATGGATCTTTTACCCATGCATGATTCTTTAACGTCATACATCGTATGATTCTGTATGACTCATGCATATCTTGAATGGTTTTGTAACATCATTCGTGTGACATCATACGTTGATAACCCAGAAAAAAATGGCTCAATGAGTTAAGCACATCTTCTAATTGTTGACATGTTTCATTACAAAATATTAAAAAGTCACATTTGTTGACCCCACCACTGAGCTCCTCAGAAAAGTCTTCAAGTTTTAGGAAGCTGAGAAGCTCCCAAAGGCCAGTACAAGTTTTCCCAGCAATCTAATTTTCTCTTAAAATCTCAAATGTTATCATCGGCATCAAATCTTGTCAGTTACTTTCCTTGGTGTGCTAGGTTCATTTTAAACAATGTATCTACCATACCCAAGTTGATCTGTTAGTCATTCTTTCAAGTAAAAAAACAGTATTCTTTGGAAGAGGTGGCTAGTTTAACTTGTAACTTACATAATCATATGAGTGTTTTTCCTTAAGGGAACTATGGTACTTTGGATACTCAGCAGAAATGCTTTATGCATATTCCCTATATTATTACAGAGACTATTTAAAAAGCACATGGACTTATGGTCAATATTTTTTAAAATTAATAATTTTCACTGCTTCACCAAGGTCATCCTGAAGTGAAACTGGCACATTTTTACTGCAAGTGTGTGTTGGAGAAGAATTCAATGTTTGTTTCCATTGCCTTCTTTTATGCTGAGTTGCCAGCCACTTAACCCACCATTTGCTTTTGTATCATCATTGCAAATACCAGCAAGGTGAAAATGGCAAACAACATGTATTATTATAAAAGTAATTTTGAGCTTGATGCCTTTCCGTGACACACTAATGGCATAAATAACGTGGTATTGGTTTTAAGGAGAATTTGGTGGCATCACCAGGTGTGCAGGACAGACCACCCCTGTTCCTGGTCCCGGGCTGAGTTGTGAGTTCTGAAGGAAAGCTCCATATGGTGCAAATGTCATCACTCTCAACCTTCCCAGTTCTCCTTCTCTCTTCCCACTAATGGACTGATCAGCTTATCCACACAAATAGACTGGTTCAGACCAAGGGCTCTGAAGTCAGACCACCTTGGATCTGCCTTATATTAACTACCACTTTGGGCAAAGTAACTTGTCTGTTCTTGCTTCCGTTTTTTTGCATTTGTAAAATGGTGATAATAGGTTGTTTTGAGGACTAAAAGAGTTAATAATATACAGTACTTAGAACTCTCCTGAACGTTGTAAACTATCAGTAAGTGTTAGTTGTTTTTATTACTATTATTTAATAATTGACTGCTCCTAGTGAAATTTACATGTTAGCCAGGAATATCTTGTGCAATAGGATTGAATAGCCAAGTGATAGAATTTCAGGCACAGTCAGCAAGCAGGTTATTTTGTTTTAATTTTTAGGGTCTAGTTTGGGGGGAGAACAGAAATTTCAGAGCCCCTGAAACCATCCATGGTATCCTAGTTATTCATATGAAATGACTATGTTAATAAGCTCATTCTTAATGTTCAACCAGTACTATACTCCCAGAGAATTCCACGAGGCGGTGGTTATGTCTTTGTTCAGTGTTTATGCTTTGCTAAGGTACTTACGCAGCAATTTGCATATGGTCAAGGCCTGATAAATGCACGTCAACTATATATCCTGAAAAGAAAAAATACCCATTTGCAAGTGAACTGTTCCTTGGAAAAAAGGATCTCTAAAAGCAATATTTCCTGAGTTTCCCTGATTAAACCAAATAAAATTTTCTTAAAAAGAATACTTGAAATAACGTGTGTCTTCTGGCTATAGCCCCCAGCAGTACGCAACGTGAGAATGCTATCACTCTCTAGCCCCTTCAGAGACTGAAAAAGCAGCTGTTTGTTGCTTAAGAAAAATAAAGGCTTAAAAATGATTTCCTCACAAAAGGAAGTATAGGTTATTGCATGGATTCATAACAGTCGCTGCTCCAGCAGAGAATGGCTTACATAATTATATTTTGGGAACTCTCTTGTAGAGAGAGATTTATGGTTTTGGGCTTACAAAAAACCTATTTCTATTTTAAAATATAGACTCTCAGCAAGTGTCACCCTGAAGAACTGGGCCTACTAGACTATTTTGTTACATTTTAGGAGATAAAAAAGCACGGGGCAGTTACACTATTAAGCCACAGCAATGGAGCTGCCACTCTCAATCTCATTACTCAAGACTCTCTTTAGTTCAATTATACACCTCTACAGCTAAGGCAGATAGATGGAGGTCATTTGGGAGCTGTAAACCACAATGCCTTGAATGCAGAACTATGTTTTTAAACTGATTTACACCTTGTCCTCCAGTGTTCTACAGCAGCGGCTTGGATTGAAATGTAGGGGCCATGATTGAAAAGCCTTTTTCTTGGTTTTAGCACCACAGTCTACGCTGGCTGGCAATTATAACCTGCATTAAATGGTGAGGGACAATGAACGTCGCCTTCATTACTTCAGTGGTAGCAGCAAAACCAAACCAAACCAAAAGGGAAATAGAGGTTCTTGGTCAGAATACCCTTTGGGGAAGAAGGAATGACATTTATGTCTCCTGTGAGTTTTAACTTGATTGTGTGTTTCGGTCCAGCGAGAAAGATATTGGGTAATTGAAAGGAGCAATTTCCAGCATTGACAAAAATACTGTCATGCTGCTCTGATTAACTCACATACATCTCCCAGTGTGAAAGAGGTAAAGTGTACTAAAGGAAGTTAGTTAAACAAGGCAAATCTACGTGAAGCTTCTCCCAAACAAATGAAAGATTTTATGAATTTAAGGTAAGTGTAGTTTACTTTCCTATAGCAGCTACTCTCCTTTAATGTTCTGTGTTCAACTTCTGTAACGTTTCCCCTAGCTGTTTCTTTAGTATCACTTCAGAACATGGTCACCAAAGGAAATTAAAAAGCACATTAAATAAATAATTAACAACAACAAACAAAAAAATGTGTCTATGAGAAAGCGCTGCTTTTCTTTCCCTTCCATTGTCTAAAGTTGAATAGAAGGATGTGTCAAGAAATAGGGTTTCCAGGGACTTCCCTGGCGGTCCAGTGGTTAGGAGATGGCACTTCCAAGGCAGAGGGCAAGGGTTCGATCCCTGGTCGGGGAACTAAGATCCCACATGCCATAAATAAATAAAAAAAGGAAATCGCCAACTGGATGAGCTTTAAAAAAGAAAAAAGAAAAAAAAGAAATAGGGTTTCCATGGCCCCAAAGTTCATCCTAACAGGTCAGCAGGAACTAAACAATCTAGATCCTTCAGTTATATGTGATTCCATTAGACATATATCCACAATGCCAAAGAGTTTCATAAAAGTTCACTCCTGAATTACAGGCTGTAAAGAATTTTATTCCCTCTGATATGTTTTTATTTGGAAAAAAAATAGATCTCTTCAAGAACCTACTTGAGGCCAGCACAGAATCAATTCTGTCTCCTCAGAAGAAAATAATAATTGAATTCAAGTCATATACTAGGTCTGCTGTGATATAGTTTCTCTATGTAAGTTAATCTTAAGTTAGATCTTTTTTTTATGAGATGGTATTTAAGAAGTTCCTCAAACTCCTAACTGCCTTAAAAAACAGTGGACTTATGAGACATTTCATTAACATTTAAAGTTATCTCAGACATACTGCCGAGCTGTAGAAAGTATTTTTAAGGGCTAAACATTTTATGGCCACCTTAATGGTGCCTTATAAAAGAGCTGAAACATTCTAAGGTTCTGCTCAGACTTTGGATTCAGTATATCATACGGAATGTTATAAGTAGAGACTCAAATGGGAAACTTTTCCCCTTCTGAATATTTAGTAGGGTTTTACCTTTGAAATTATATGTATTGCCATTAATTAAGAATCTATCGGTTATAATTTTGAACACCTACTATGTGTTCCACATTATCAGAGCCTTCTTTTTGACCTCAATCTGTATGATGCTTCCGCTTCCAGACCACACTTTAGCTGGAGTGGCCTTTCTGTTCCTCAGACATGGCCAGCTTACCCATAAGTGCCATCTGCTTGGAACTCGCTTCCGAATACATGTAGAGCTAGCTCCCATTCACTTTTGGACTGAGCTCAAAAGTCCCTCCAGAAGTCTGCTGTGACCATCTTTGTCCCCAGTCACTCCCCATCACATTACCATGTTTATTTTTATGTTCCTTGATGGCTTATCACCATCTGAAGTATTTTGGCTTATTTGTGTTTATTATCTGTTTCTTACAACTTTAACTGTTTACCTGTTTCTTTATACTTCTTGAGTGTAAGAACCTAGTCTTCTTGCTTACAGCCAAATGTCCAGACCCTGGCAGGGCAGGCATGCAACAAATATTAGTTGAAATGGATGAATAATAGGTTTCAGAAACCTTGGGAAACTGGTAATTATTAAGAAGGTGAATATTGTTGAGTAGTTTAAAAGAGTGAGGAATCTTTAAACATTGTCTTTGAAACCATCCATGAGTAATTGTTATATGGGAAAACAAGTTTCAGAATAATTCATGTAGGAAAGCATATTCCATTTTAATTAAAAAAAAGAAAGCAGCATATGCGATGTAGTTACATATGAATTAGTATATAAATGGAACACAATTTAGAAAAAAACTGTAAACAATAGTAGTTATTTCTGGGAGAAGGGATTACATGGGCCTTTACTTTCTAAATTAAACTTAACTACAATGTTTCACATTTTACAGTGAATATTCATGTATTCAACAAATAACTATTGATCATCTACTATGTCCCTGGGATTATTTTTGATGTTAATTAGTACATTAATGAACAAATAAATGTCCCTGCCTTCACAGAGCTTTTTTTTCCAATGAAGGAAAACAAAGCCAAGTTGGTACACAGAGAGAAACAGAGAGAAGGCCGGTATTTTGAATAAAGGTGTTCAGAGAAGACCTCTTTGATGAGATGACATTTGAGCAACGACTTATATGGGACCTACCAGTCAGGAAAGTCTTGGTTATGCTGGAATAACCAACAACCACAAAACTTCAGTGGTTTAAAACAACAAAGGAGAATTTGTTTCTCACCTGCATTGATGTCCAACTTGGGTTGTTTAGGGCTCTGTAGCCATCATGCAGTCACCCTGGCTGACAGGAGCTCTGCCATCTTGTAGCAGTGCCACCCAGAACAGGTGGCTTTCCTGATCATGACAAGAGGGCAGAAGGCTGGAGAGTTAAATAGCACAACTAAATGCAACTAAAGCCGTAACTTAGAAGTAACGTGTCTCTTCTGTTCACACGTCATTGGTCTGTCATCAAAGTAATCCTTTGTGTACCTGGAAGTAAAAGAGAACCAGAGATTAGTGAATATCTATGATGTTTACTATAAAGAGTAAGCCATGTCAATATCTGCAGGAAGAGTCTCCAAGTAAAGAGGACCGAAATTGCAAAGGCCCTGAGGTATATATGTGTTTGCTGTGTTCCATGAAGGTAGGCGATATGGCTAGAGTACAGTAAGTTAAGAGGAGAAAGGAAGATGAGTTTAAAGCAGTAGTCAAAGGTCAGATCAGGAAGGGTCTTATAGCCCATCATTATTATTCTAAGTATGATGGAAAACCACTGGGAAAGGTTTGAGCCTGGGTGTGATGTTTTCCAATTAATTAATCTCACCTGTTATCACAAAAAGACAGCAACATAGAGTTAACTATAATAAAAAAAATAAAAGAGAGAGACTATCAGACTTAATAGATGTGGAAGGGGAAAGAAGAATCACTCATCAGTTGGATAAATAGATAGGGACCCAAATGGTTTAAAGTTGCAGGCAGTTCCAGCGTTTTGATTGCACATGAATAAATCCCTCAGCAATTTTTTTAACACCAGCTGAAGCCCTAAAATGTCAAAAGACACAAAAAGAATATGAACTCCTTTAATATGGGTAAACAAATTAATTAAGTATGCACAGATGGCCGCTGCACAGAGCAGGTGATAGGGCAGCTTTCAATTGAAGGTGCCCAGAAGCTGCTGTTACTACCACTTAGGGAAAGAAATCCCTAGGTCCTTTGAGAAGCTCTTTGTCATTTTAACAGGGGTTTTATAGTCTCTGGTCCGTTCTCAGTGTTTCTGGAGATTATGGGTATATGTGTGCCTCGTTGCTAAACTCAAGTAACAGAAAACAACCCTGGTGTATTTGGTAAATTTCTGAGTGCTTACGGTGAATCAACACTCAGTTTCCCAGGTTCACATTGCTAAGCATCCTGTCTCATTAGTAGACCTTCAGTCTTGAGTCTATTCCTGCAACAATTAAGAGAAATTGTAAAGGGCAGATTGTGCTATGGGAATATAAATTACCACGAATGGAAGAAATCAGACATCCTCTGGGTCTTGAAGGAGATATGTGGTATATGTAAAAGAAAAGCAAGAAGTTCAGCGTTCCAAACAAAGGGCCCAGAGGCAAGAAAAAATTCAACCTGTTTGTGGAACATGGCACCTGGCTCTCTTCTTATGCATACTTCTATCGATTCATTTCAGCGAACTGGACACTTCCCACTCTCCTTCCTACCCCCACAGAAAGGCTTCTCTGAATCATGTAAATATCTCCTAAATATCTCTCACGTTAGTCTATTTATTTTTATTTCCACTCTCCCTCTTGCTCCCATCCTAGTCCAAAGCCCCATCATCTCTTGACTGAGCTATAACCTTGCTGCCTAACTGATCTCTGACCTCCGCTCCTGTCTGATTCCATCCAATCCCCATGCAGCAGGTAGGTGCAAGTTTTCCTCATCCTAATCGAATCATGTCTGCCTCTTTTCTTAAATCTTTTAGTGCCTTTCTATTGTTTTCAGATAAAAATAAAAATTTTGGTTCATAAAAAAATGATTTACAAGCAGTTGTTTAGTCTAGCTCCTAATGATCTTTTCAACCATATGATACTCTGCCTTTCCTCCTTCACTAGTGAATTCCAGACACACTGCTCTCCTTTCACTTGAAGGAGATCCACTAAAGCTCTTCTCTAGGCCTAGAATAGTCTCCTTGCCCTCCAGCACGGCATTATCTCTTTCTTTTTTATCTGGGTAAACTTCTACTCAAGGATTGCGTTCTCTCTCTCTCTCTCACCTATTTATTTTTTACTTCTTTTTAGAGAGAATGGTGGTCTATAAGGTATCAATTCTTCAATAGTTCTGAGATTTCCTTGGTAGTATAATGTGTGTTCAATTTTTAGATATGTTCCAGTGTGCTTTAAAAAAATATGTATTCTCTAATTGTTAGGTGCAGTATTTATAAATATTTATTGACAGGCTCACAAATTATATTATTAAATAATACCAGTATTTAATTTAGCTTTACCTATTACTAAAATGATTATGTTAAAATCTCCCACTGTTGATCTGTCAATTTCTTCTTATGATTCTCTCAGTTTTTGCTTTACTTTTTCTGAGGCTGTATTATTAGCTGCAATACCAGTTGGGAATTTTCTTATAATATTTTTTAGCATGGTGTATTGCTCTTCTGCATCTCTTATAATGCTTTTAAAATTGCAAATCCTTTTTCTTTAAAACCATTTTTATTTTAAATTGTTCATTTGAAGGTAATCTATCTTCTTTATGACTATTTCTAAGACTGACTTTTACCTTTAGCATTTTGGAGTTTTACTGTAAATCAAGGTATGGGTTACTATTCATTTGTCCTTCGAGGGAATTATTTTGTTTTCTTAATTTGACAATTAATTTTTTTGTTTAATTTTAGAAATCTTTCATTCTTATCTTTGAAAATTACCTTTTAATTCACTCTACTCTCTTTTTTCAGAAACTCTGCTAATAGATCCTAGACTTTCTTATTCTGTCCTACATATACCTTAACTTCTTTCTTATAATTTTTATTTCTTTATCTTTCTGAACTTCCTCTGTGTAATTATATCTATTTTTCAGCTGTTTCAGTCTTTTCAATCTTTGTATTTAATATTAAGTTCAGCTTACTGAATTTTTCATTCCAAAGACTTTGGATTTTTGTTTCTAGAAGTATCATTTGGTTGTTTTTCTACTGGTCTTTTATTTGTAGTGCCTCATCCATTTATAGACTCCTGACTTTTTTTTCCCGGTCTTCAACCATTTTAAACATCTTTATTTGATACTCCCTTTTGATTTTTGTTCTATTATTCGAAGTTCATGAAATTCTAGTCCTGCTATTTATTGAGTAGGCTTTGTAATTACTTTTATCATAACATAGCCTTCCCCTGGGAATATCCTTTGTGATCTTTTTTGGGAATTATCTCCTAAGAAGAGTTTTATATTACTTCTCCTAGGACCCACCTTGGCTATCACTGTCCAAGTATCAATTTTTATGTTAAATTCTTCATTTAAGGCTTATCAGAGCATGAGGGTGTATAATATCTAGGCAAACAAAGTTTCTGGTTGTCCACCTAAGCCAATGGATAACTTTTCTCTGGTGTATTCTTTCATAAAGGATACAGTTCTTTGAGGATCTTGACCTTATTATGGGGTGGGGGATGTTAAGTTCCAACTCTCTGCTTCAAACAAACCCAAGAACTATAGCCATAAAAACCCATGCCTCTAGGCCACAAATCCTGTGGTTCCCACCAGTATGTGCATTCCCAGTGAAGCTGCAGTGTAACTATACTTGCTAACCATTCTGGTATTCAATTTTCTCTTTCTTTCTAGCTAGGACTTTAGTCAGATAAATGTGTGTGTGTACACATATATATATTATATATGAATGTCTATTATCTATGGTGCAACCACATGGTGTTGCGAAAATAAAGAAAACCATTGTGAACTGATATGCAATAATTTCCAGAATACATTGTTAAATGAAAGGACAAGGTACAAAACAAAACACAAATTATGCTATGTTTTACGTAAGAAAAAAGAGAAAATAAAAATGCATACATAAATTCATATGTGTGCATGCAGGCTTTTAATTTTTGCAAGAAGAAACATAAGACAGATAATTCAGATTCTAATTAAAAATGGTTTTATCTATGGGGGTAAGCAGTCACATGGAGGAAGGGTCAGGGATTGTAGTGAGATACCTCCAGTATATGTTTTTATGTAGTTTTGACCTTCAAAAATATGCAAATGTTTTACATGCTCAAAAATCACAGTAAATAAAAAAAGATAAAAGGGCCAACTCTAAAATTTAATGTATGCAGAAACAAAAGAAGCTAAAATTTAATGTATGCAGAAACAAAAGAAGCTAACTGTATGCCAAACTGATAATATAATCACACAGATAAAATAAGTAATTCAAATAATTTTTACACACAATAATCTAACTAATGGGTTATAGTCTAAGGTTAAAAGAAATTGCAAAGAAACCTTGAACTTTAGTTAGAAGGTTTGTTTTGATAATAGCATTGGTGTTGTAAATGTGAAACAATTTGGCATGTATTATAGAACAAACCAAGTAAGTAAATATATTGATGTTGTTAGAAATCAACATTCTAACTGCAGGAGAAGGAGATATAAATGTGAATGAAGAAAGATAAGAAAGAATCCTGTATGCTGCATCTGAATATATCGATATGAATTCGTAACTTATAACTCTTAATTCTTAGCTCTATCCACTGAAGGGGCCTAAGAAATAGTGATATCCAGCAGTAATGAGCACAATAAGTGCCTGCATCTTGCTTTCCAAATATCTTTCCCCCAATATGTTCTATGCTAGTGTGGATATAGAGGAAGTTAGAAGAATATACACCAAAGAGTTTGCACTGACAATGGAGTAAGGAGGGTGGGGAGTGAGCAGATTGCAAAAAAGAAGAGAACATCTTTGCATAGATTGACTTGTTTGCCATGACCAAGAACTCCTTTTGCAATTTGCAAATTCTAATGAAGTGAATAAAAACAATACACACAAAATGAAAAGAGAACCATGTATGTGTTTTCTAAGCATGGAAGCAAAATAAACCTTGTTCTATTTTTCATTTTAAATTTTTACTAAATGTATTTCAAACTAAAGTTTGAAATATACATATGTTAATGAGTTATTTCATGCCATTCAAAGACATGCAAAGGCAATCTCCTCTACTCTGCCTCCTCTATGCCTGCCTCTTTGAAGCTACAAGGAACCATCATGGTGTGTATCTCTATACGTCTTTTTTCTCAGCTGTACAAATACTAGAATTTATTATTTTACAGTGTCTGATTGGGGTCCAATTTCATTTTCTTCTACATAGATAAACGGTCGTACTGGCACCATTTATTAAAAAATTCTTTCTCTAAATACATTCTTTAATAAATAAATTCCTGAACCTTTTTCCATGATGGGAAAGATCAGCCCACAGGGGAGAAAGCCCTCAATAGCTCTCTATGATATTCTGCTAGCTGCCTATTCAATGTGTGGATATTGTTGATGCCAATACTCAGATATTGGCTGGGGATAGTGTCCCTGGGTGAGCTGGATTCCAGTATGGCCTTTACAGAGTCTGATGCCAGGTTAAGCCTTTTTTTTTTTAAGTAACTTGTTCTCTCTGCATAAAAAGTATAAGATTATCTCGTTAAACCTGAGATTCAGTAATTTTATAAGAATATGCCTATGAAAATATTTTATGAACCTTGTTTGGCAAATCCTTTAAAACTACAGACTCAATTCTTTAGCTCAGAGAAATTTTAGGCTAAAAATATGAGCAGGTACTCTCTGTAATAGGTTTCTATTACTGTGTAACAAATTAGCACAAACTTAAAGGCTTAAAACGACACACATTTATTATCTCAGTTTCAACAGTTCAGGAGTCTGGGTCCTCTGCAAGGCAGCAATTAAAGTGTCAGCTGGGGCTGTGGTCTCATTCAAGGCTTGACTGGGGAAGGATCCACTTCCTCACTCACGTGATTTTGTTATCAGCATTCAGTTCCTCATGACTGCAGGAAGGAGAGCTTCCTTTTTGCTGGCTATTGGCTGGAGATCGCTCTCAACTCCTAGAAGCTCCCCACCATGGTTCCCTGCCATGTGACCCTCTCCATAGGCAGTTCACAACATGGCAGTTTGCTTCTTCAGAGCCACCAGAGGAGAGAATGTGTTAGAGCAAACCTGTTAGCAAATGTAATCATGGGAGTGGCAACCCCTCACCTTTGGCCTATTCTATTCTTTAAAGTCAAGTCACAGGTCTCGTCCCCACTCAAGGAGAGACGATTATGCAGACCTGCAAACAGGAGGAATCAGGGATCATGGAGGGTGGGGGGAGTCATCTTAGAGTCTGTCACACCTCCTATAGTACAAGAATTGATTTATTTGTGTGTTTATTTTGTATTTTATAACTCATACTGCATAGTAGGTGGTTGGGAAGTTAACTGACACCTAAGTTCAGGTCTCAGCTCGAATATTTCAACTTTGTGTGATCTCAAGCAATTTTCACAACCTCTGTGTCTCAATTCCTCATCAGTAAAATTAGGATGGTAAGAGTGTCTACCTCACAGAACCCTCTAAGGATTACATAGTATTAATAATTTTAAAGCATGTAGGATGGTGCCTGAAATATATTAAGTTCTCATAAATCTTAGTGAATATAAAACATAAATACATAATAGAAAATATTTAAAGATAATTTAAAAATAAGTGTAAATAAATAAAGTTCTAGTAAGTTCTTCCCACACTCCAGGAGATGGTTTTATATGCCTCCTATGTCCACAGATGCCACTTTGAAGAGTACTATATAAGCTACCATGCAGGCTGTGGAATCCTAACAAAAATCCCATTTATGAAGTATAATAACCATTCATTGATATGAATTCACAGAATTCTAAAGTTGGAAGACAGCTTCTGGACCATTCTCCCCAACCTCTCTCATTTTACAGATAAGGAATCAGAAATCCAGAGAAGTTAAATGCTGTACTGGAGATTACATGGCTCCAGTGTATCAAAAGAAAGAGAAGGAATCTCCCTTGGAGCTCAAAGAAAGGAACCATGAGACAAAAGACAGTCCTACATTTCCAGCCTGCAGTAAAACAATCTATATCCAATTCAACACTGTCAATATGTACTCAGATGTTCCTAAAAATATCTTACCAATTTTGGGGATAGCCATTTTAGATATACTAATGTCCGACTTCCATACTAAATAAAAAACACCTTTTCTAGAAACCCAGAAAAGAAGTTGTGTTGATAAGTATGAGACATATTTATTGGGGATAATCCCCATTAAAAAAGAATAATTAAATACTACTTAATCATAGTGGGATGATAGATAATGTACTAATATTATGCAAGTCCAATGGGCATTGTCAGATGATTAGAGTCCCCATTTAGGGTCCTACATAATTATACTTCCTATCAAGGCAGAGGCGTTGGTGCCTTTTGTTAATCAGTATCACTCTAAACCACTGTGGGACATTCAGCCAATCAGACGGCTCAATTACTGTGGTTGAATGGTCCTGACCTCATGAATATGAATAGAGGATACACACAATAGACCAGTACTTTTAATGACAATGAAACTGCCATGAGGGATGAAAGAAAGTGTGGATTTAAAAAAATAATTAAAATTGCAATGAGAAAAATCATAATTAGCTGTGAGGATGACATATATTTGTTAAAAGGTTTCTCACTTGCCTTTAGGACAAAGAACCAGAGTGAATCATTTTATACTTCATTTTCTCTAGACATGGCTGTCCCAATTGCTGACAGCTGGACCTAGCTCGCATTTAAATAATATAAAGATCTATGTAAATATTTAGAAAACAGAAGCAGAAGGATGAGAGTTCAGATACGCTCTTAAACCAAGGGTCACGAGGTTTAACTGGAGATATAAAACTTGAATGGTGCCTGGTTGATATGTCATGGTTCAAAGGCAGCACAATGTGAAGGGTGTCAGTCAAAACCCTCGGAGTGTGGCACTAAACAACAGTGTGAAGGAAGAGATTATATAAAATATGTAATATTTACTTACTTAGTCCTCTTATTCCACTTTTGCCTCTTCCAAAAAGTGCTATGCTTTTGCTTACAAAGATGCAAAAAGTAGAGCAAAATGACATAAGTTAGAATCAACTGAGAAAGATAAAACAAAAGGAATACAAGAGTCGGGTCATAAATGAAGACACGGATGAAGTCAATGTACAAAGAGACATACAATAAAATTTTACATAGAAGGGGTTGTTATGATCTGGATTCATGAAGTCCCAGAAGCTATAAGGGTTGCATAAGGGAAGCAAAGTTATCCTGAAGACGTTCACTAATGAGTGCCCACTCTGAAAATGGTCTCCTTGCTTGCCCTGAGCATCTACCCTCACCAGTTGAGTCCTCATCTCTCCCTGATTGGTGCAATTGTTCAATGCAAACAGAGCGCATTGTGTAGTGAACTTGCAAATCTTGAAAAAAGGTGCAGGGCTTCATGAAGTAGGTGAAAGTCAGAATGGATAACCGCTCGAATTACAAGCCAGTGGCAAATGAGAGTCTGGCAGAGTTACGTTAGTTTGCAACTAAATAAGGGGAAGTGGATGAGGAAGACTTCACTGGTGTATGTTTCAAAAGCGAAAGATTTGAATATCAAAGGATTAAGAAAGGCCCTTGGGAAAATCGATGAAGCTCTTGAATATTTCTGCAGAAATGACCTTCTATATCTTACTCTGAAAGTCAAATGTGAAAGATGTCTTACTAAGCTATCATATAATGTTATCAGAATAAAATGCCAAGTAGCTAATCAACATGCCCTTTGGGTTTTGTTTGATAAATCAGCGCATAATTTCTATGTACGTTAAATTTAGAGAAAATAAACTTTTATAATTTTAATTTTGCTTTTTGAGATAAAATTTGTACAACCCTCTCTACCCCCACCACTCTCCCATCCCCCATTCCCTGCTCAGTCACCATGATCATTTACTAGAAAATTCTGGTCTCTGATTTAAAAGGTCTTTTTTTTTTAGTATTAATTATTGCTAATAATAAGTGCCTTACATGCGTATAAGAGTGGAACCCTATTTTCCAGCAGCAAAATTTGGAGCAAATCACAATCAGTTATATGATTCATAATGTCCTTGAGATAAAAACAAGTATGTTGCTCAGCTTTGAAAAGACACATGTATTACTGGGACCAAGCCTGGAACCACACAACCAGGACACAGTGAGATGCAAAAAAACCCCAAGTTCTTGCAACAAGCACAACCATGATTTCCATGGGCTGATGTTTTCATTGTAGCTCATAATGTAAACTAATGGCTCCTCACAAGAGCCCAGTTATTAGGTAGGTAAGTTTTATTCAACACCGATGATGTGTTTTTGCCTAAATGACCAACACAGATAATCTAGTCTAATCCAAGAATGAATTTTCGAGTTTGTAAAGCAATGCTTCCTAGAATGTGTTCCAGGAACACTAATTCTGAAAACTCCTCCAGAACAAAAAGGAGATGGGGAAAATGACCCATAATTAAACAAGTTTGGAAATGACTACATATCATTCATTGAGATTCCCCGGTCACTTTACGCTGCTAAGAGCTTGGCTAAGTTGCTGTAGCATGGTGGCAAGATTCCAGACCCCCGAGCCCAAATTCCTGGGTTTTATCCTGACTTTCCCACTAATTAGCTATTACATGGGGCATGTTATTAACCTCTCCACACCTCAGTGTCCTCATCTGCAAAATGGGAATAAAAATAACAGTACTTTCTTCCTAGGGTTTCTATTCTAGTTAATTCGCCATTCAAAGTGCTTGACACCAGCAACTGCTATGTAAGCATCAGCTATAGATTTGTCCTGCAGAGAAGCCGGCTTAACATCATTGAATTCTGTGTTTCACACCATATTTGATCACAGAAGCCTCCTTTCTTTCTGAGAACAGCTATTAACATGTTGAAAATAAGCTCTACAAAAATTCCAAAACTGTAGTTTTTAAATAGATGTGCACATCACGATCATTTGTAAAACTTTTTCAAAAAGAAAATACCCACCCACTTCTCCAAACCAAGATACTGATTCAGTGATGTGGAGTGGGCACAATTATCTGAATTTTAGAAAGTTACCTAAATGAGCCAGATATGGTTCTGAACCATTACTGGGAGCAGTGCTTTTCCAGGTGGGCCTCCTGCACCAGCATCAGCATCACCTGGGACTTGTTACAAATGCACATTCTTGGTTCATACTTCAGACCTAGAGCTGAGAAAGTGTTGTGGGACCAGCGATCACCTCCAGGTGATTCTGTGTGAAAACCACTGATGTGGGGGCGTGAGTGACTGACTGCCCTTTAGTCATTCCTGCACTGAGCTTCTCTCTGCTGAGGTTTCACAAAGATGTGATAGATTTCAGTGAGTCTGAGACGATTCCCCTGAAAAGAAGAAACGCAGCTTTCTATTTTGTCGGTTCAATCCAGAGTCAATGGTTTTAGGAATTAGCTGAGCTTGGATCAAAATTAACATTGTATCTACAAGGACCCGCATCTAAAAAGAAGGCCACCTGGGGTGTTTTTGTACACTGTCAGCTTACTGGAACCGTGTATCCAAGAACCCCAGTCCCAGTGTGTGTCTGCGTTAGGACAGGCCACAAGAAAAATGGGCATAAGGTTGGAAAGATGGATGTGAAACAGTAGCCGTCACCCTCTGAGGTCAGTGTAAGGTGTCAGGTGCTGTTGAAGCCCTTGCATGTTGTGGCATGCTGTTGGTCTGCCTGTTGGCAGAGGCCAGCGCCAGTGCTCATAACTGCTCTGCCTCCCTGAATCTCCTCCTTCAACTTCTCAAGGCCTGGACCAGACGTGTGTGCAGCTCCCCAGTGAAGATCTTGTGCATCTTCTGTAGTCATCCACGTTATTAGGGTTAAGGATGTGGGTCCCAGTTTCTCCCCATGTTCCTCTGTTTCACACACATACTTATTGCCTGCCCTGCTGACCTGCTCTGACCTGAGGCCCCCATCCATAGGCAGCTGCCGTTCATACCCTCCTCGACCAGCCCCCTTGGTGGTTGTTGGTCAGTCTATTGGCTTTGATCCCTCCACCGCCCTCCTTCCAGACCTGGACTTACCAAATGAAATCACTGAACTTTTACACAGAAGTGTGTGCCGTGTGTGTATTTGTGTGTATATGTGTGTTTTCTTGTACAGCAGGTCTAGACAACTTTAAGCAAAGAATTTTGTATGCTACCAAAAAGTTGCAGTGAGATTAGCTATCTACAAACATCCCCTCAATATAGAAAGTTTTCTAAGCTAAAGCCGGAAGAATAAACACGTTTTAGCTTAGCCTTACTGATGGAACTACTAATCATAACTGAGCTATGGTGGGTGTTTACTTTGTGCCAGGTCTTGTGATAAATGCTTTCCACAGATCGTCATTCAATCCTGACAACTCTATCACATTGGTACTCTCATTTCCCCCATTTTACGTATGAGGAAACTGAGGCTCAGAAAGGTTCCAGAGCAGACCAGTCTCTTTGTCTTATAGGGATGTTTTTGTTAGGCTTCCTCCCGACAAGATGAGAAGAGAGCTCTGTCTCATGCAGTAAACCCCATCGCTTCAACTCCATGTTCTTTATTAAATAAATGTATCATGATTTGCCCATTCTTTGACATTTTTCTTTTCTTATTGTGAAAGTAATATTTATTGGAGGAAAATTGGACAATTCATGTAAGTGTAAAGAAGTCAATAAAATCACCCAGAATCCCATCAGTTAGGTAATTTCTTTAAAAATGACTTTCTACTACTTCTACATCCTATAAAAATAAAATCCATTTTTATAGGTTTTCCGCTCCCACCACTTCTCATTTTAAATACATGTCTGATTCTATTAAACCTAAGATGATATCAATTTCAGTTATATGTAAGAGGGGACTCTTTGGTGTGACTAGAATTGTCTAATATTTGAAATGCATTCATTTCGTTAATGGTTAACATACCAAGAAAAGAGCTTAAGACAATAAAAAAGTGGTGGCGGTGAAAGTTGCCGTTAATGGTCTCTGGTCAGTTTTTACTTGCCTTCTGAAAAAATCTTTTACACTCTTATTGAAATGCCATGAAGTCACTGGGGCCGAGATTTACTGTTGTTAATATGCCTTTCAGTAATGCTAAATTCAAGTATGAAAGGCTTATGAGGCTCCCTCTGACATAAAACTCCCCTGGGTTCCTGGGCTCCCCATCATAAATGGCTCCTTTATGGGAGGAACTAACCAGAGGGTCAGTGAATGGCAACAACGGACATGAAAAAAAATTTTTTTTGCACTTCTTTGTCTTTTCAAGTGATATAAAGATAGGTGGGTTCTAAGTGTATAGATCATCTTTCATTGAGAATTTCCACCCCTTACTCTATAATCTTGTGAATGATAAACTCAGCAGTGTCATGGTGGCACTGCGCAATTATCTAAGAGGAAAGTGAGAGTTGTCCTGCTGTGTGTGTAGCACTCACTGGGTCAGTTAATTAGATGAGTGCAAATGCCTTCAAGCGAAAGATTCAGGTCTAAACCAGGCTGTCTCATGGTATCAGTCTGTAGGAAGCTAAAAAATGAAAGGAGAGTAGGAGAAGAAATAAAAGGAAGACAATTTTAAAGAAAACACAAAGATGATTCAGCTTATATGAGGCATCTTAAAACTGTCAAACTCATAGAAGCAGAGAGTACAAGGATGGTTACCAGGAGGCGGGAGGAGGGGGAGACGAGAATTGTCCAGTTGGTACAACTTTAGAGTTATGCACGATAAGTAGGTTCTAGAAATCTGCTCTAGAGCCTGTAGTTAACTCCAGTGTTGTGAATTTAAAAACTTGTTAAGAGGGTAGATCTCCTGCCAAGTGTTCTTACATGCACATGTGTGCATGCATGCACGTGCATGCACATACACACACACACACACACACACACACACAAAGAAAGGGAACACAAGAAATCTTTTGGTGGTGATAGGTATGTCTTTCACCTTGTTTGCAGTGATGGTATCACAGGTATAGATAGGTATGTCTTTCACCTTGTTTGCAGTGATGGTATCACAGGTATATTCATATATCCAAACTTTTTGTATATTTAGTATACATCAATAAAGTTGAAAAAAATTCTAATTCTCTCCTCTGCACCCAAAGACAAGAGCCATATTAAATCCATATTGGTTTGGCCAACATGATTTCTTGAGGCCTCTTCCCTCACTATTGCTTTGGTACTTAACTCTAGTGAGCATACCTCTACTCAAGCTTATTCGGGTCAGATAGTCTGTATAGTCTGAAAATGGGGAGTTGTACAGTTTATATATTATGACTTTATTGATTTGGATTTAATGACACTAAAAGAGATACCTAGTTTTTTCTAGACATTTAGTTTTTAGTTAGTGTAAATTCCCTGCTTATGGGAATTTCAGCTTTGGTTATGATATTTGATGCTGTAATAGGGAATTAATTTAGAGAATCCAATATATGTGTAATCCTTATCAAGCATAATTTTTCCTTTCCTTAACAAAGAAGTCTTTATTAAAACAAGCAAAACCCTTGAAGAACATAGTTGAAGACCACAGAAAAATATGATTCAAAGAAGTAAGAAAAGTTAGGTACAAGTAGGCAGCATACATTAAACCATATCTCCTCTGGGAGGCCTCCATGCCACTTGAGATTGGCTGAAATTGCTTTGATCAATTGCACAGCCCCAGAAGTTTGAAACCCTGTACTCGTTTTACGTGTATATGCTCCCTGCCTCCTCTGCCTCTAGGGACTCTGCTTTCCTATTGAGTTGTTTTTCTTCCTCATTGTGTCTTCTTCAAAGTGAAATCTAGACCCACTATTGGTTTCTCGAACAATAACAAAATCACTTGCAAAGATTTTAGTGTTCAATAAATTTTACTAAACGTTGAGGGGTGCCAGGAAGTCGTTGCAGTTTCAGCCCATAAGCTTTGCTCCTTGCTCCATCTCTCCTCTTCTCTTTCCTTCTCCCTCCTAAATGCTCAATCTATTTTGTGCAGCAATTTTACTCTTGTCTAAAGCCTGGGCACACTGACACCAATGCCTCACATGGGGCAGGAAGTAAAAGGTAGAGTGAAAGGGAAAAAAAGGTCCACTTTCTACCTTGTGCCCTGATCAACGTATTTTTCCAGATAAGCTAGTTTTCTCCTGAAAATTTTTGTTAATTTTTTTATTGAGGTATATTTTGCAGTTTATAAAATGCATAGATGTTAAGTGTGTAGCTTGATGAATGTTTGAAAAATTTATCTGATGGCTACCTGATTAACCATCCCATTGTTATTCAACATGTACCAGTAGTTTTTCCTTTTTATTATTAAGTAGAATTCCATGGTACAGATATGTTATGCATTCTGCATTTGAGTTGTTTTCAGATTTCTTTTATTTTGAAAAAACTGATCTGAACATTCTTTAACAATTCCTTTCGTATACATGCGATTTTATTTCTCTTGAGTAATACCTAAGAGTGCAATTGCCCAGCTATGTGGTAGGTGTATGTTTAACTTTATAGGAACCTGCCAAAAAGGTTTTCAAAATAGGCGTACCATTTTACATTCACACCAGCAATCTAAGGGAGGACTAATTGTTTCTTTCTTTTTTTTAAAAAATTAATTAATTTATTTATTTATTTTTGGCTGTGTTGGGTCTTCGTTTCTGTGCGAGGGCTTTCTCTAGTTGCGGCAAGCGGGGACCACTCTTCATTGCGGTGCGCGGGCCTCTCACTGTCGTGGCCTCTCTTGTTGTGGAGCACGGGTTCCAGACGTGCAGGCTCAGTAGTTGTGGCTCACGGGCCCAGTTGCTCCGCAGCATGTGGGATCTTCCCAGACCAGGGCTCGAACCCATGTTCCCTGCATTTGAGGCAGATTCTCAACCACTGTGCCACCAGGGAAGCCCAGGACTAATTGTTTCTTATCCTCACCAACATTTTACATTGTCAGTCTTTTTTAATTTTGGTCATTCTAGTGGGTGTGTAGTTGTGTAGAACCGTGGTTTGAGGAGAAAGTTTGATGCTAGCTATTAAGGTAGTTAAATTTTCTCTACCTGTTACAAAACCAGATTTCAAGTATTATTAATCACTGCTTACTATAATCCCATTATTACCCAGTTTCATGAGCAAGTAATTTCCTCTGAAATTGTAGTTTTATCTTGAGTTCATTGGCGTTTTTGTTCATGGTTCTAGAATTACTAGTTAGTTTTGAGCCAAAAGCCCCACCTATCCTTTTCCCTGTAGCCAATTTTTTTGTGTGTGATAATGACATTAAATTCATTAGATAAATTAATATTTAAGGCATGGCATATAGGAAGCATTCAGTAAATGGCAGATTTTTATTAATATTCCTCAGGCTGTTTATAAATTTTTTAATTTTTAACCTTTTTTAATTGTAGTTAACTTTTAATGTTGTATTAGTTTCAGGCATACAGCGAAGTGTTTCAGTTATACATATATACATATATGTATACGTATATATTCTTTTTCTTTTCCATTATAAGTTATTACAAGATATTGAATATAGTTCCCTGCGCTATACAGGTCCTAGTTGTTTATTTATTTTATATACAGTAGTATGTATATGTTAATCCCAATCTCCTAAATTATCTCTCCTCCCATAGCCAATTTCTATTTCCTATTTAAAAAATTATTTTTAGAAAATCTTTCTCTTTTAGAGATTTTTACTGAAACATTTACAAACGAAATATGGAGTGGGGCAGCATTGTGTGGTGGTAGGCTGTAGATAAAACAAAATTGGACATGAATTCCTAATTGTGGAATGTGAGTTTGGGTTCATGGGGGTTCTATTTTTATGTATATTTGAAAATTTTCTTCATGAAAAGTTAAAATATATTTTTCAGTTTTGGTTATTGATGTTCCACCTTATTTCACCAATGAGTTTTGATGGCTAATAAGAATACTTACTATAAAATGGAAAAATATAAGCAGGTAAAAATCATGGATCACTAAAACCAGATAGAAAGACACGAAGCAGAACTGAGTAGACAGTTGTGGCTAGAAGTGGCAGGAAGATGCAACTACAGAAAATGGGTTATGTTACAAAGCAAGATGACAAGCAAATACCCCCAGAGGGGCAGCTATGCTGGGACTGGGGCTAGAGCCCCAGAAGAGGGCTGGGATTAGGGAAAGGGAAGATGGGGGCAGGAGGGGGTGTGGAATCAGAATGTAGGTGTACAGGGCCTAGAGTCCTACACTGTTGAAGGTGGGATTTGAATTCTGGCTCCCATCTTCCTGGTGATAAAGCCCAGAAGCAAGAATGATCAGTTTTGCACTTCGCGTAAGGGAAAAAATATATCTAGTCTCTAGGGAAAGCACAGTTTTTCCTAACACATAGGTCTGGAAATTATAACACATATGTGTTAGGAAAATCCAAGTAAACTTTTTGGCCAACCCAATATATATATGTATGTATATATGTATACATATATATACATAATTTTTTAAAATTAATTTATTCTTTAATTTTTAAATATTGGAATTGGCCTCAGGGATGCTGAGAGCTGGTTTAGCCACAGTGGAAAAACATTCTGAGCCCTCCAGGAAGGGCAAATAGAGAAAAAAAAATTAAACCCCAAACTTTCATACAGCATATGCATTGTTATGAAATACGGCTGGGCTTGGCCTCTTCCAGGCCTCTGGCCCAAAAATATGTCCCAGCCTCCTTGCTACCCACTCGGGACCCCCACTAGCTCCCAGGGATTGAGAGGGATAGCCTTTCCGTCCCCTTACCCCAATGCTTTCTGCAACTCTCTGTTCTTACATCCTCCCAATCTGTGAAAACTCAGAAGAAGAAAAATAGCTGATAATTTTGTAATTTGCTACAAGGAATATCCTCTTCCTTTCTGATTAATTGCTCAGCTCTCCCTTTCCCACCAAGAATTTACCTGCCTGGTGGCCTGAAATGATTAATTTGAATGAACAGAGAATTTAGATCGACTTGGGACTTTAGAAACCCTCTAGTCCGATTCCTTCACTTCACAGAAGAGGAAATTGAGGCCAAGCGAGCTTAAGGGACCTTGCCCAAGGTCCCCAGCCGATAACGGCCAAGCCATGACTTAAACCCAGTCTCCTGGGATCCAATCTCAGATTCGTTCCTGGAAAGAGGCAAACAGCCCCTTGCCATGGCTTGTGGGTTCCCTGCAGATTTTACCCCTGACCCTGCCTGCAACATGGGTGCTCTTCTTTAAATAGGCCCCAGGTTCTTTTTCACAGAATGTAAATTTCCTAAACACTTTCAACTGAATAGTTTGAAAAGCTGGTTATAGAACTGATTTCAGCACAGTCTTGGTGTAGAACAGAAGGGGAAACGGCAGGAGCAGTTGTTTTACATCTCTCCTTTGCGATTCTGGGGATGAACTCCTTCCCAAGACACATGCCTTGAAATCCTGTCTGCTACCCTTTTAAAAATAATGAAACCCACCAAATACTGAACAGCGACCCTAGAGCACGTGGTCCTACCACAGCGCTCCCGGGATGCTGCGTTCCTGCGGACATCAGCTGAGAGAGGAGAGCGTCCAGCAGAAGAAGGCAGTGAAAAAGGCAGCCCTGCTCCAAGGGCTGTGTGGCAGCTGATGGAGCTCAGAAGGCCTGCAACAGACTGGGGGGGAGGGGGGGGTCGCAAACTGAGCGTGCGGTTCATGTAGATTCCCAGGGCCCCGCCCTACACTTTCTAACGGAGGTGGGGAGATGGGGGTTGAGGAGGCGGGAGTGGACCTTGCATTTGTGTTTTCAGCAGGCGTGGGAGAAGACTCTGAGACAGGTGACCCCATTCTACCCTTAGAGCAGTGTCTCTCAACTTTTTGATGTTTTCATTAACATCCCCCTAAACAGCCTTTTTAAACATTTTTCCTCCAATCACCCCTGTCCATGATATTTTAATAGGGTATATCTGTATATCTGATACACTGTGTTTCTGCTGATGTACAATGACCTTTCCAAAGACCACAAGTCTTTTTTATTTCTTTGAATTTTATTAATTTATTTTTTATACATCAGGATCTTATTAGTTATCCATTTTATACATATCAGTGTATACATGTCAATCCCAATCTCTCAATTCATCACACCGCCACCACCACCCCCTGCCACTTTCCCTCCTTGGTGTCCATACGTTTGTTCTCTACATCTGTGTATCTATTTCTGCCCTGCAAAGCGGTTCATCTGTACCATTTTTCTAGGTTCCACATATTTGTATTAATATACGATATTTGTTTTTCCCTTTCTGACTTACTTCACTCTGTATGACAGTCTCTAGATACATCCACGTCTATACAAATGACCCAATTTCGTTCCTTTTTATGGCTGAGTAATATTCCACTGTATATATGTACCACATCTTCTTTATCCGTTCATCTGTTGATGGGCATTTAGGTTGCTTCCATGACCTGGCTATTGTAAATAGTGCTGCAATGAACATTGGGGTGCATGTGTCTTTTTGAATTATGGTTTTCTCTGGGTATATACCCAGTGGTGGTATTGCTGGGTCATATGGTAATTCTATTTTTAGTTTTTTAAGGAACCTCCATACTGTTCTCCATAGTGGCTATATCAATTTACATTCCCACCAACAGTGCAAGAGGGTTCCCTTTTCTCCACACCCTCTCCAGCATTTGTTGTTTGTAGATTTTCTGATGGTGCCTATTCTAACTGGTGTGAGGTGATACCTCATTGAGTTTTGATTTGCATTTCTCTAATACTTAGTGATGTTGAGCAGCTTTTCATGTGCTTCTTGGCCATCAGTATGTCTTCTTTGGAGAAATGTCTATTTAGGTCTTCTGCCTATTTTTTGATTGGGTTGTATTTTTAATATTGAACTGCATAGCTGTTTATATATTTTGGAGATTAATCCTTTGTCCATTGATTCATTTGCAAATATTTTCTCCCATTCTGAGGGTTGTCTTTTCATCTTGTTTGTAGTTTCCTGTGCTTTGCAAAAGCTTTTAAGTTTCATTAGGTCCCATTTGTTTATTTTTGTTATTATTTCCATTTCTCTAGGAGGTGGATCAAAAAGGATCTTGCTGAGATTTATGTCAAAGAGTGTTCTTCCTATGTTTTCCTCTAAGAGTTTTATAGTGTCTGGCCTTACATTTAGGTCTTTAATCCATTTTGAGTTTATTTTTGTGTATGGTGTTAGGAAATGTTCTAATTTCATTCTTTTACATGTAGCTGTCCAGTTTTCCCAGCACCACTTATAGAAGAGACTGTCTTTTCTCCATTGTATATCCTTGCCTCCTTTGTCATAGATTAGTTGACCATAGGTGCGTGGGCTTATCTCTGGGCTTTCTATCCTGTTCCATTGATCTATATTTCTGTTTCTGTGCCAGTACCATATTGTCTTGATTACTGTAGCTATGTAATTTAGTCTGAAGTCAGGGAGTCTGATTCCTCCAGCTCCATTTTTTTCCCTCAAGACTGCTTTGACTACTCGGGGTCTTTTGTGTCTCCATACAAATTTTAAGATTTTTTGTTCTAGTTCCGTAAAAAATGCCATTGGTAATCTGATAGGGATTGCATTGAATCTGTACATTGCTTTGGGTAGTATAGTCATTTTCACAATATTCATTCTTCCAATCCAAAAACATGGTATATCTCTCCATCTGTTTGTGTCATCTTTGATTTCTTTCATCAGTGTCTTATAGTTTTCTGAGTACAGGTCTTTTACCTTCTTAGGTAGGTTTAATCCTAGGTGTTTTATTCTTTTTGTTGCAATGGTGAATGGGATTGTTTCCTTACTTTCTCTTTCTGAACTTTCATTGTTAGTGTATAGGAATGCAAGAGGTTTCTGTTTAATGATTTTGTATCCTGAAACTTTACCAAATTCATTGATTAACTCTAGTAGTTTTCTGGTGGCATCTTTAGGATTCTCTATGTATAGTATCATGTCATCTGCAAACAGTGACAGTTTTACTTCTTCTTTTCCAATTTGTATTCCTTTTATTTCTTTTTCTTCTCTGATTGCCATGGCTAGGACTTCCAAAACTATGTTGAATAATAGTGGTGAGTGTGGACATCTTTGTCTTGTTCCTGATCTTAGAGGAAATGCTTTCAGTTTTTCACCATTGAGAATGTTTGCTGTGGGTTTGTCGTATATGGCCTTTATTATGTTGAGGAAATTTCCCTCTATGCCTACTTTCTGGAGGCTTTTTATCATAAATGGGTGTTGAGTTTTGTCAAAAGCTTTCTCTGCATCTATTGAGAAGATCATATGGTTTTTATCCTTCAGTTTTTTAATATGGTGGATCACACTGATTGATTTACGTATATTGAAGAATCCTTGCATCCCTGGGATAAATCCCACTTGATCATGGTGTATGATCCTTTTAATGTGTTGTTGGATTCTGTTTGCTAGTATTTTGTTGAGGATTTTTGCATCTATATTCATCAGTGATATTGGTCTATAATTTTCTTTTTTTGTAGTATCTTTGTCTGGTTTGGTATCAGGGTGATGGTGGCCTCATAGAATGAGTCTGCAATTTTTTGGAAGAGTTTGAGAAGGATGGGTGTTAGCTCCTCTCTAAATGTATGATAGAATTCACCTGTGAAGCCATCTGGTCCTGGGCTTCTGTTTGTTGGAAGATTTTTAATCACAGTTTCGATTTCATTACTTGTGTTTGGTCTGTTCATATTTTCTATTTCTTCCTGGTTCAGTCTTGGAAGGTTATACCTTTCTAAGAATTTGTCCATTTCTTCCAGGTTGTCCATTTTATTGGCCTAGAGTTGCTTGTAGTAGTCTCTTAGGATGCTTTGTATTTCTGCAGTGTCCATTATAACTTCTCCTTTTTCATTTCTAATTTCATTGATTTGAGTCCTCTCCCTCTTTTTCTTGATGAGTCTGGCTAAAGGTTTACCAATTTTGTTTATCTTCTCAAAGAACCAGCTTTTAGTTTTATTGATCTTTGCTATTTTTTTCTTTGTTTCTATTTCATTTATTTCTGCTCTGATCTTTATGATTTCTTTCCTTCTACTAACTTTGAGTTTGTTTGTTCTTCTTTCTCTCGTTCCTTCAGGTGTAAGGTTAGATTGTTTATTTGAGATTTTTCTTGTTTCTTGAGGTAGGCTTATATAGCTATAAACTTCCCTCTTAGAACTGCTTTTGCTGCAGGCCATAAGTTTTGGATCGTGTTTTCACTGTCATTTGTCTCTAGGTAGTTTTTGATTTCCTGTTTGATTTTTTCAGTGATCTCTTGGTTATTTAGTAACGTATTGTTTACTCTACATGTGTTTGTGTTTTTCATGTTTTTTTCCCTGTAATTGATTTCTAATCTCATAGCGTTGTGGTCGGAAAAGTTGCTTGATATGATTTCATTTTTCTTAAATTTACTGAGGCTTGATTTGTGACCCAAGATGTGATCTATCCAGGAGAGTATTCTGTGTGCACTTGAGAAGAAAGTGTAATCTGCTGTTTTTGGATGGAATGCCCTATAAATATCAATTAAATCTATCTGGTCTATTCTGTCATTTAAAGCTTGTGTTTCCTTATTAATTTTCGGTCTAGATGATCTGTCCATTGGTGTAAGTGAGGTGTTAAAGTCCCCCACTATTATTGTGTTACTCTCGATTTCCTCTTCTATAGCTGTTAGCAGTTGCCTTATGTATTGAGGTGCTCCTATTTTAGGTGCATATGTATTTATAATTGTTATATCTTCTTCTTGGATTGGTCCCTTGATCATTATGTAGTGTCCTTCCTTGTCTCTTGTAACATTCTTTATTTTAAAGTCTATTTTATCTGATATGAGTATTGCTACTCCAACTTTCTTTTGATTTCCATTTGCATGGAATATCTTTTTCCATCCCCTCACTTTCAGTCTGTATGTATCCCTAGGTCAGAAGTGGGTCCCTTGTAGACAGCATATAGATGGGTCTTGTTCTTGCATCCATTCAGCAATCTTGTGTCTTTTGGTTGGAGCACTTAATCCATTCATGTTTAAGGTAGTATCGATATGTATGTTCCTATTACCGTTTTCTTAATTGTTATGGGTTTGTTTTTGTAGGTCCTTTTCTTCTCTTGTGTTTCCCACTTAGAGAAGTTCCTGTAGCATTTGTAGAGCTGGTTTGGTGGTGCTGAATTCTCTTAGCTTTTGCTGTTCTGTAAAGCTTTTGATTTCTCCATTGAATCTGAATGAGATCCTTGTCGGGTACGGTAATCTTGCTTGTAGGCTCTTCCCTTTCATCACTTTAAATATATCGTGCAACTCCCTTCTGGCTTGTAGAGTTTCTGCTGAGAAATCAGCTGTTAACCTTATGGGAGTTCCCTTGTATGTTATTTGCCGTTTTTCCCTTGTTGCTTTCAATAATTTTTCTTTGTCTTTAATTTTTGTCAGTTTGATTACTATGTGTCTCAGCATGTTTCTCCTTGGGTTTATCCTGCCTAGGACTCTCTGCACTTCCTGGACTTGGGTGGCTATTTCCTTTCACATGTTAGGGAAGTTTTCGACTAAAATCTCTTCAAATATTTTCTCAGGTCCTTTTTCTCTCTCTTCCACTTCTGGGATCCCTATAATGTGAGCGTTGTTATGTTTAATGTTGTCCCAGAGGTCTCTTAGGCTGTCTTCATTTCTTTTCATGCTTTTTTCTTTATTCTGTTCCATGGCAGTGAATTCCACCATTCTGTTTTCCAGGTCTCTTATCCATTCTTCTGCCTCAGTTATTCTGCTATTGATTCGTTCTAGTGTATTTTTCATTTCAGTTTTTGTATTGTTCATCTCTGTTTGTTTGTTCTTTAATTCTTCTAGGTCTTTGTTAAACATTTCTTGCATTATCTCAATCTTTGCCTCCATTCTTATTCCGAGGTCCTGGATCATCTTCACTCTGATTATTCTGAATTCTTTTTCTGGAAGTTTTCCTATCTCCACTGCATTTAGTTGTTTTTCTGGGGTTTTATCTTGTTCCTTCATCTGGTACATAGTCCTCTGCCTTTTCATTTTGTCTATCTTTCAGTGAATGTGGTTTTCCTTCCACAGCCTGCAGAACTGTAGTTCTTCTTGCTTCTGCTGTCTGCCCTCTGGTGGATGAAGCTGTCTAAGAGGCTTGTGCAAGCTTCCTGATGGGAGGGACTGGTGGTGGGTAGAGCTGGGTGTCACTCTGGTGGGCAGAGCTCAGTAAAACTTTAATCTGCTTGTGTGCTGATGGGTGGGACTGGGTTCCCTCCCTGTTGGTTGTTTGGCCTGAGACAACCCAGCACTGGAGCCTACCCAGCTCTTTGGTGGGGCTAATGGCAGACTCTGGGAGGGATCACACCAAGGAATACGTCCCAGAACTTCTGCTGTCAGTGTCCTTGTCCCCACAGTGAGCCACAGCCACCCTCCGCCTCTGCAGGAGACCCTCCAACACTAGCAGGTAGGTCTGGTTCAGTCTCCTATGGGGTTACTGCTCCTTCTCCTGGGTCCCGATGCACACACTACTTTGTGTGTGCCCTCCAAGAGTGGAGTCTTTTTTTCCCCCAGTCCTGTCAAAGTCCTGCAATCAAATCCTGCTGCCCTTCAAAGTCTGATTCTCTAGGAATTCCTCCTCCTGTTGCCAGACCCCCAGGTTGGGAAGCCTGACGTGGGGCTCAGAACCTTCACTCCAGTGGGTGGACTTCTGTGGTATAAGTGTTCTCCAGTTTGCGAGTCACCCACCCAGCAGTTGTGGGATTTGATTTTATGGTGATTGCGCCCCTCCTACCATCTCATTGCAGCTTCTCCTTTGTCTTTGGATGTGGGGTATCTTTTTTGGTGAGTTACAGTGTCTTCCTGTTGATGACTGTTCCGCAGTTAGTTGTGATTCCGGTGCTCTCACCAGAGGGAGTGAGCACACATCCTTCTACTCCACCATCTTGAACCAATCTCTCCACAAACCATTTTAATAGCTAAGAATTTTTGGTTGCTTCTAAAGACTCAATTTTTGCACCCTTAGTGCAATATCACCCCCCACTGAGAATACATGTTTTAGACTAAGGCACATTGGCATCAAAAAATAAAAGCAAAAACAAAAAAAAAACAAATGTAAGTCTTGGGGTCTTGGAGTTGAAAGAACTGTGTTTGGTCTGGATGGCAATTCCTGGATGTGTAAATTTGGCTTCAATATCTGATCTATAGAAATAGGGACGATAATAAAACTTTCCTCACATGACAGAATAAGAACCTGAATTTAGCATTTCTATATCAGGTGGTCTTCTAGGTACTTTGTCTCATTTAATCAACAACCCGAAGAACTCCATTAAACTCCACATTGCAGGTAAAGAGACTGAGGCACAGAGGGTTTCAAAAAAACTTGCTCAAGGCCACACAGCTAGAAAGTGGTGAGTGGCAGAGCTGAAATGGTCTGAAACCAGTCTCTGATTTTAACCACTACTTTAAATCTTCTCTTAACACATCTGCAGCTGTGGTTAGGTCTTGCTTTTTGAGCAAGAATGTGTACAAAAGAACATTCACAGACTCACAAAAACTTAGGGCTTGGTTTTATCTCTTTTACTGACACAGTTTTTATGATTTCCTGGAAAGGGTCAAGGCAAATATTAGTAGTGAAATAACAGTCCATTTTTATTTGCTCTAATGGAGAACTCTATTGAATACTTATTTCTGAAATACTACACTTTACCTTTATTTTTATTTTTTAAAATTTATTTATTTATTTATTTTTATTTTTGGCTGTGCTGGGTCTTCATTGCTTCACACAGGCTTTCTCTAGTTGCGGCGAGTGGGGGCTACTCTTCACTGCGGTGCGTGGGCTTCTCACTGCGGTGGCCTCTCTTGTTGTGGAGCACGAGCTCTAGGCATGTGGGCCTCAGCAGCTGTGGCACATGGGCTTCAGTAGTAGTGACTTGTGGGCTCTAGAGCGCAGGCTCAGTAGTTGTGGTGCACAGGCTTAGTTGCTCTGTGGCACATGGGATCTTCCCAGACCAGGTCTCAAACCCATGTCCCCTACATTGGCAGGCGGATTCTTAACCACTGTGCCACCAAGGAAGCCCACACTTTACCTTTAATAAAGGAAATATATGGAATTAATCCCTTATAGAGGAATGACTTTTTCACCATAGAAAATTCTCACCCTAGATGTTGAAAACATTTATTTGAAATCACATATCTTAAGATATAATCACCAGTCAAGTGCTAGATAACCTGGGGAATCTCAATGAGTTACAGTCAACCCTTTGTATGTATACACTTACAAAGTGGTTTGGAAGGGGAGTCAAAGGCCCAAAGAGTTTGTCAGTTTTCTGTGCCATAAATTTGGATTACATGAATTTATTAAATATCCCTGGGAAAAACAGCCAGCTAGTAAGTGAGCATAGTTGCCAAACTCTTCAGCTCATGAACAATAATAATAACAATAACAGGTCATATAGTTGAATTCTCCTGGGACAGACGTTGTGCTGTTTTTTGCTTTCTTGATTTCCTTCAATCCTCAAAATAACCCTATGATTACTATCACTGTTTTCTTTTTTGTCTATTTTATAGAATAAACAGCTGAGGATTAGGAAAGTCAGATTGTCTAAGGACAAACTACTAGTGTCAATACTACCTAGAAGTAACTCAGGTCTGCCTGAAATGCAAGCTCATACTACATTTTGTTGCCTTCTAGGTATTGTTATGTACTAGTTAATAATAAAAATAATAAGTTTATTTAGAATAAAAATTACAGTTGGGTGCATTTTGAGTAGTGTTTCACTAATTCAGCATATACTGATTGAACAACTTTGTACTAGGCCTAGAGGATACAGCAGAGACAAAACAGTCACATTCTCTGACCTCATAGGATTTACATTTGGGTGCCAGGGCTTAGCATTAAACAGATAATCACAGAAATAACTTAGGAAGTACAAGTGTTAGCAAGGAAAAGTAGATGGTGCGGGAAGGTTATACTGCAGGTACTAGTTTAAACTGAGAAGTGATCATCATGGGAGAGATGAATGTTTATCAGAAAATGAAAAGATAATTATTTTGTGGAGTAGGGAAATGTGTAGAACACAGGAGATATTTAGCGGAAATAAGACTCAGGAGAAAGTCACAAAGCCACACAGATTGTTCTACATTTGCAGAGGTGGGGATTCAATATGTGTTCTCCTGAACACACCCTCACAGGGAAGTTATGTGTCTACTATATATAATTATGTATGTGTTGGTCTATAAAGAACAGTCATTTGACTTCATGAAAGACTAAGAAAGGGCTGAAATTTAGCTTTCTAGAACACCTTAGGACCTGCGATGAATGAGTCAAATTAAGTACACTTTGAAACAGACGAAAATTCTAAGTTTGAATTTAGTACTAAACCCCAACATTTTCAACGTTAAGAAGCAACTGGGCTAACTTGTCGGAGCAAACCTGATTAAAATAACTCAAACTAAAAACATGTGCATTATGGAAATGAAGATAAACAATTCTTCAACTTGACATAAAATTCTTTCCAAGTTTTTAAATCAGTTTGAACCGTGCCTCCTCTTTTGTGGTCATGGGCTTTTTAAAGCACAGCTTGAAAAGAGGAAAATATATTAAACACATTAAATTTTTTTAAATATAAAAACTAGAAAAAGAAATCTCTATCATATGGCTTTGGAGTAACAATTGATCTCTTAAATTTAATCCCAGATCTACTCAAAGAAGGATTATAAAAATGATATTAAATGTAAATAGTATTAAGTGACTAATCTTTCAGGGGGTGATTAATCTGTATAACTATCTAAACATCTGCCGATTTATTTTCTTGAACTCAATCTAGCCAGGATTACAGATTTTTAAAGTCAATGCACAATACAAGCCAGTGTTAGTCCTCATTTAGCATGTGATAAAAGTACAAGCAGATCTGTTCTCCTTTTTTTACTGGCATGACCACTCTGTCTGTGAGGCATAAGACTTTGTTAGCGGTCAAGATTCTCCAGCTACTGGAGAGCTGATCTTAGCACTCTTGGAAAGTATTCTTATTAATTATCTCATAACTGATTCTTCATTTGGCCACCTTGACTCTTCCAGGAATCTTATACAAGTGTTCCCAGTCTAACTTGGAAGCCCCAACTAATGGATAGATGTGTCTGTGGGGAAGTTTGGTTAATTCCAAGTCTTTGCCGTTGACATTGCACCAGTACAATCCCCTGTATACACTTTAAGTCACATGGCTTTGCTTATCAGATTGATCAACGGATACTCCGTCTTGAATCTTGATGCTTGTATCTTTTCAGATGTATTTGAGAATAGGTTTTCAGGCTGGGGAGATTCTAGAGAGAGTTCTTTTAAAAAATTGCTGCTACATCTGCCCTTTGCTACTCTTTAGGCTTCTCACCAGCCAGCCAGCCATGAATTCTCAGAGATAATGAGCTGTGGTCCTATGCATTCAATTCCCTAAGTGCCCCATGACATATCATCAAGGCTCATAGAGACATAGCTAGATCCAATTTACTTATGAAATCTCCCTATTTTATGGTGGCTTTTGATTCTCCAATCATCAGTGCCTCTTATTTTAGATAATATGTAACCCCCTTTATTAAAAAAAAAAACTGTCTAGTAAAAAAAATGCTCCTAAATTATTGATAATATTCTATCTTTTCAATGTCATTGGTTTAAGGACATTTAAAATATAAACCATTCAGTCATAAATATACTCTGATGTGCAATACAAAGATAAGAGAGGACATTAAAGAGTTCAGTTGAAATCAGTCAGCTCATTAGCATGTGTTGATGATAATGTCTGTTTCTATGAAGAGATCTCAGATACTGAAAGCATAATGACCACCAGGAAAAAGTAGTCTGCCCTCTCTCCACTCCCTGCACTCTTTTCCTTTCCTTTCTGTCTATTTTACACCCTATACACAAAGAGAGCCCACTGCTCTTCCATTTTGCAGAGCCCACTATAATTTTTCTTGACATGGCAATTACTTTTTAATCTGGTTAGCATAGACTGTAATGGAACCAAGTTGTAAAACATCCTTTCTTGTTTACTCTTATATTTTGCTTTTAATTTATTGCCTTGATTTCAATCCCTTTTATAAACCCATTAAAGCTCAATTACTCACTTTGAAGTCAATCACTAATCAATTCCATTTTATTTTTGTAGTATGGGGAGTAGGGAGTGTAGTTACACAGTATGTCTGTATTTCAATAAATTTTGTGATAAAGAGCAGATTATTCTAGGCTTTACTCTTCTAAGGAAAAGAAAAATTCTATGCAAATAAAAGGAAAATCTCGACAGAGGAGGTAAAATCCATACTTTGGTTGATGTTGTAGCGGGTAGGAAATGAGTGGTACATGCAGCATTTAAAACATGTACTGACGTCATGAATTTAAATTGATTAGTGAAGATAATGAAGAACTGTCACTCTCTTACTAGCCGGGTTCTCTTTTATAAAACTAAATCTAGGAGTTCAAAGAAGAACACATTTGGTAGAAGTCTACAATTTTAAAAAGGCTTCTGGGGCTTCCCTGGTGGTGCAGTGGTTAAGAATCCACTTGCCAATGCAGGGGACACGGGTTCGAGCCCTGGTCCGGGAAGATCCCACATGTCACGGAGCAACAAAGCCCATGTACCACACCTACTGAGCCCATGCACCACAACTACTGAGGCTGCATGCCACAACTACTGAAGCTCGCACACCTAGAGCCCGTGCTCCACAACAAGAGAAGCCACTGCAGTGAGAAGCCCATGCACCACAACGAAGATGCAGCGCAGCCAAAAATAAATAAATAAATAAATAAATAAATAAATTTTTTTAAAAAGGCTTCTGCACATATGGCTTCACTCATTTATCCTCAATATGGCTCTTGAGATAGGTAGAAGAAGGCATTATTTTTTTTTCTCTTAGGTGATGACATTAAGGTGCAGAAGAGATGCAAGCAATTTGCGTAATGTCTTACATTACAAATGGAAGATCCAAGAAAATCCTAGATCTTGATGCCTTGATATATTTTACTCCATGCCATTCTGGGGGTGAAGTTTCCAAGGTTTTGATCTATGTGTAGCATTTTACTTATAAATGGGGTTCTTAAGATTGCTAAATGAGTTTTTCCTTTTAGATTGGATTCTATGAAGGCACACAGGGATTCTCTGACTATTTTTGTTACTAAATTATTTGGTTACTGGTATACTAGTAAATCATTCTCAAAAAAAAAAAAAAAAAGACAAAAACAAAAACCTGATTTGTAGCATTTTCCGATTCCTGTGGTGTAAGTACAATACTATCACCATGACTGATTTTAAGCTTACCAAAAAGATCACTGAACTCAGAGTTGGAAAGAAATGCACACAAGTGGTTATTCTAAGCCAGTTCAAGCCAGCTCAAGCACAAAAGCCCAGTACTTCACTCTCACAATGAGGCTGTCATTGTCAGGCTCTTCTGTATCATAACTATGAGTTCTGCTGCTCTAAGGACACAGATGCAATATTTCAAATGTTGGGGCACATGTACATGAAAAACAGCAAATTTGATCATTCAGCAAACATTTGATGAGTATCTACAACATATAAGGCTCTGTGTTGAGCATTGTGGTGGTATAAAGAGTCAGTAGGATCTGGTCTGCCTTCAAGAATTATATAATCTAGTGAAGGTAAGAAACTTGCATACAATCAACAATAATTCAAGGGAAAGTCTAGCATGTGCTCTAATGGTGGTACATTGGGACAGGGTGTGAATACATTTTTATTAGGGGAATTGGTGAAGAAAAAAGCCATAGAAGAGTTGCAGTTGTAGTGAGCCATGGAAGATAGGTAGTTTTTCAACAATGTTGTGATAGTAAAGGGAGTTTCCTAGGTTGACGGACAAATAAAAGCAAAGGACGATTTCTAAACATACTCAGATAGTGAAAGTACAAAGGCAGGGTTAAACAGAACGATGAGTGAGGAAATTAGCCTCTAAAGACCATCTCAGGATAATTTTTCTCAAAGGGTGCTCTGGGACTACTAGCATTTGAATCACCTAGGACATTTTTTTGAAGTATGTAAATCTCAGGAACCCATCCGGGTCTACATTCAGAACCTCTCCAGCTCCCTATGCACAGTAAAGTTTGAGGACCACTGTGTATCAAAAATAAAAAAATTCAAAAGAATTTGATAAGAAAATGTTATTTTAGAGACAAAAGATTCTGGAAGCAGTGTTGTGTCTGGGTAGGAGGAAGAACACACAGGAATCTGGAGACCAAGTTGGATTTAGGCAACAGGTGATGAGGGCTGAAACTAGAGTGGAGGCCAGAAAAATGGAAAGGGTCATCTAGATTGAAAAAAATATTTCAGTCCTGGAGTTCTCAACCTTGAGTCCCTAGACATCTAGAAGGTACCTATATGAGCTCTGGGAGGTCTGTTTATCCCAGAAAATGGCCTATAAAACTTTGTACACTTGAATGCATTATTCTTTGGAGAGGTTCATGGTTTCACAAAACCTCAAAGGACCTATAAACCACAAAAAGTTGGAAAACCATTGTTTTAAAGGAAAAACTGGCTGTAATAGAGAATTGACTAACTAGGTTAGAGGATGGGGGGGTGGGGTTTAGGGGCTAAAAAAAAAATTTTTAAATCCAATAGTTCTTAACCTGAAATCAGCTGGGAGATTGATTATATTATTAGTCAACATAAGGACAGTGAGAAGAGTCACTGTTGGAAAATAAAACAGGTTCTTTTTTTTTCCAGAACAAATTTAAGATATTTGTACTTATCATTATAAAGATGTCCCTCAGGCTCATAGAGAGGTCATAGGGCACAATGACAAATTATAATATTTTATTAAGTGCTAAATATTTATTGGATGCTAAATATTTTATCAGGTGCTTGTGTACATTCTTATTTACATACATACTTATTTAATTCTCACAACAGTCAAGTAATTATTATTATTCTAATTTTACAGAAAAATCAAGGTTGAGACCATTAAGTGATTTTACTAAGGTCACAAACCTGATAAACGGCAAAGACAAAATTCAAACCTCAGTGGTCTTCCCAGCTGGCCCGAGACCATATCCTGAACTTCTCTAGTGTAGCAGCCACCTTGGAATTCAGCAGCTGCAGATGAGGTACATTTGGGCAAAGGGCATTTCCACAAGGAAGAAGCTTAGCTACAATGCCTATAGACTGGATTTTGTCCACACATTTAAGGACAGTTTTCTCTTGGACTAAATCAGAAAAGAGACAATTGCTAAGGCAAGAGATACGGGAGAGAACATCACCAATGCAAAGTAGAATTACCCTAAGTATTCCAGCTTCTCTTGGGTTCAATCTGCACCAAACCCAGGGCTCTTCCTCTACACTATTCGCTCCTGCTCACCTTCTTCTCCTGTTAGGAAAGTCATTAATTTGATTTGAAAGCCCATAAATTAAAACTCACTGCAGTCAAGGATTCCATTAAAAGGCCCTATGTGGGACTGTGTGAACAATGTGATAGACATGCAGTTTCAGCAGAGCAATAAAAATAAGCAATTAAAAGAAGCATGTAAATATTTGAATGCAGCCTGTTATGTGTGTAAAGCTATATTTATTTGCAAAGTTACCTTCCACTGCTTTATGCTGCCTGAGAGAACAGAGCAGCCAGTTCCAAGCATTTTATTCCCACTCCTTCCTAGAGATGGTTTCCTTGGATTAGAGTGAAAAGAACTGAGACAAGGCACAGCAAGATACTGATTGTATGTTAACTTACTTTCTAGTTAACAACTGAGAGTAGAGGGAAGAGTTCTTGGTAGGAAAGTGAAGAGTTGAGGGTGGTAATTGAAAAGGAGGAGGAGGTCTGTTTGGTTCTTGGTGCACTATGTGGAAGAGGGTTTTGTATTAGTGGTCAGGAATTATAAGGGTATAAGAGGTGGAAGGAGGCTGTGACAACATAGACCACGGAAGAGGTCTGGCGTCCCTATGCAGTCAAGAGCCTGTGCTATAAGAACATGAAGGAATAAGGATGGAGGGCTATGTTTTTCCTCTCTGTTGATATTATTTCTCAAAAACTATATTGTTATAGTTATACTGACATTGTTATAACAGAATTCTTTAAAAATGGACTAAATCAAGTACTCCATCAAATCAATAATGTTTCGTGTTTGAAAGGACTTATTCTTCAGAAATACCGTTTTAGTCTTCCACCAGTTTTGAGAGAACCATAGCTAGTTTTGGGTTTTGATTTTTTCATTCCCAATTCTCTTTAGGGAAAGTCTAAAAGGGATCTCTTCTCCTGGGTAAAGAGACAGGAGCTCCTTCATGAACCTGTGGAAGATGTCCTTCCATGGGTTATAAAAGTCCCACCTCTAGTCTTGGAATCACTTTCAATGATGCTCAATCCTTCGACCCTCAGTCAGTCACCAAACCTTCAAGAGGGATCTCGGATTTATCTCTGCCTTCCTTCTTCCTCTTTAATGAACGTGAGCACAAGTCCTCAATGCTGCGTACCTACCTTTCTCTAACTTATCCCCCAACCTATGCCCTGTTGAATCAATTTTGTACACCAGTGCTGCTTTCATCATGGATCTTCCTTCCAAGAATTTATAATAACTCTACTGCATGTGGCATCAAGTCTAAATTCCTCTGTTAAGTTTTCAAACTCTTTCAATCTGTTCCCATTATACTTCTCCAATCTTATATTCTACTCTCTTACACTTAAAACCTAGGTTTTGTCAGAAAGACCTCCTGTCTACACTGCCACTTTCCTATCCCCTAATACTACTGTGTCCTCTCAACTTTTTATTTATTTGTGTTGCTCTCCAGATTTGAAATTCCATCTCCTCACTGTGATATACTCAAATGTTAAGACTTAAAATCCAGTTCAAGAATTATCTTTTCAAGGAGATATTCTCTGAACTTGCCAACCTTCATTTACCTCCTTCTTCTCTGAATTATAAAAGCACACTTAAAGTCCACACCAAATAACTCTTCTCCCTTGATCAGACACCATTGTTTATCCCTCTGCAGTTGTTTTGAGTAAATTTGCATTGCCATCCAACCACACCTAAACTGCTCAAAAACAGTATAGCAGCATGTCATCTTCAATATAACCTTTACAGGAAAGAGCACTTAATAGGAACTCAGTAAATTCTTAATGGTTGACATATAATCCACAGATCCGTAATTTGGACTAATCTAATTGATTCTCTTCAGTATGGCAGGTATATTCTGATAGAAGACTTTCTGAAGTTTTGTGCTGGAACAGAGAAGCACTCATGGACAGGAGTTCAGCTGTACAATGTTCTGGAACATTCTTCTGACATGTCCACAAAGACATGCCTTGCCTAGGGAAATTTTCTCCCCTCCAGCCAAACATTGAAGAACAAGTATAAAAGAATTGAGATTTTTTTGTAATGCGAAAGAGAGAAGCATATTCATTGATGAGTATCCTTTGTCTAAAATTGTTTCCAGTTCTATCCTAGATACCACAACCAGAGCAGTGATGCCTGAGGTAAATATTTGCTCAACTATTAATAGGTCTGGGAAGAAAATCTTCACAAAGTCACTAAATATGCTGTGCCGTGAAAATGGCCAAACAACTGGAAGGTCAGAATGGCTGTGACCTGCAGACAAGTCTTCTGACCATTTCAATAGAGATCCCCTCCGTCTAATGAGGCTTTTACAGAATATTTGTACCTTGACAGCTCTCAAAATGGAGATTCCAGAGGCAAAATGGATATTTGGCTGCAAGTGAGAAGCTACACCTCTTGTTAGCTTTTCTGCTTTCTTTTGGAAACTCTTTTTCATTTAAATAAGCAAATTAGGCATTCTGAAATTCAAAGGCCTATACAATGAAAGCAGTTGCTGTTCATGATGGATTAATCTGATGTTTAAAAAGAAGGCAAAAAAAAAAAAAAATGCCAAACAAGCTGTCACCACTAGTTATATGAGAAATAGATCACAGGTGACACTGGCTTCTGTTTCATCTGTGGGAGGTTAAGAAGAAATACATTCACAAAAGAATACATTTCACTCCAGGTATAATGGGTGGGAGGCTCCTGGGCTGTGTTTGTATATTATTCTTTTGCGAACATATATACAACCCCTGAAATTCTAGCTGCTTAGAATATTTTTCATCTCAAAACTCAAAATCAGACTCAGATTTATTGAGAAGAAACCCCATGATAACCTTCTTCTATAATATGTTTTCTAAATCCTTATACTCTAAAAGACAGTAGTGAGTCACTTTGTTCATAAAGGCTCAAATAGTTTAAGGGGAAAGAAGTCTCTCAATGTTGCTTTCAAGTTCTGGAAATGAGTTAATTGCTTATTCCACCAAGCATATGTAGGTCTATAGATTATATATGTCTAGGTTATTGGTTTGAAATGTGAAGTCTAAGGATTTGTGGCTTTAGTTCAGCGTGTGGTAGCACAGGCACAAAGTGTGTACAAAGACTTCCGTAGGGTAGTTATTTACCCTCCCAAACACATTGACATTGTCTGGAGTGGACTGAGGCAGCTTCTAGCAACTTCTAAGAGTTGATGTGTACCGCTCTTTGTCATCCACCCCTAGTGAGACCAGAAGAACTACCTCCATCTTCTAAATGATCCCTTCTCCAAGCAGCCCATCAACTGCCAGACTGATCCTTCTAAAGAAAATTTCTAACCAGCTACAATGCTATCTACCCCCAGTCCTCCACCTCTATTAAGTTCAAAATGCCTAAAAAGGCATACAGGAACCTCAATCATCTGACCCCAAAACAATTTAGCTTTAGCTCAAGGGGCAATTTAACTTTCTTGTACCCTAGGATTTAGCAGCATTTACTACTGGTTGATCTCTCAACATGCGCTGAATTTTTATGCTTTTGTGTCTTTTCTTATTCTTTTTTTCATGACTATGGAACCAGAGTCTTAGATTCAAGGTCTGCTGCTACCTTCCTAGATATGCAAACTTTACAGATTACTTAACTCTTCTTAGTCTCAAATTCATTAAAATGGGAAGAATAAATCTACCTAATAGACTTCACAAAGAGTTATAAATACTAAATGAGCTAAGGCTGGGGAAAGAAGACATAGCATGCTGGAAACGTTATGGGTTGGGTTAAGAGGCGACTCCTGACAGACATGCTGATCAGGTCTACCTAAGAAGAACAGCCCATTTGGATAGATGGGGATATCAATTTATTTGGGGATGATAGTTTACTTTGTTAGCAAGGGTTTTCAACCTCAGCACTATCGATATTTTGAGCTGGATACTTCTTTGTAGTGGGGAGCTATCCTTTGCATTGTAGGACATTTATCAGTATCCCTGGCCTCTACCCACTAGATGCTAGTAACAGCCCTCCCCCAAAGTTGTGACCACCAAAAATGTTTCCAGACATGGCCAATGCCCCCCTCTTTATCTCCAGGGCAAGGGACAGAACTACCCTGTTAAGAACCTCTGTTAGAGATTTCAGAGATATATTACGTCCACATCAATGTCCTAATATATTGAACACAGTTTTCTAAAAGGACACAATCCTTGCCTTAGGGACGTTATGAACTAGGGGGCAGACACAGTTGTAAGCAACTCCTTGTAAAACATGTCCAAAGCAAATGAATGCTATGAAAGAAGCACAAACTCAAGGCATTGGAGACGCAGAAGGAATCATCAAGATTTGGACAGTGGAAGTTGCATTCAGTGCAAAGCACAAAGAGAAATTTGCTTCAATATCAGTCTGAAAATTAGAAAGGCAGCCTTTGGCTCCTGGCTAGCTCACCACTGATGGTGAATTTCAATACATTTGTTGCTAAGGGGAGGTTTTTGGGAGACTAAACAGGTGAGAGCTTTTGAAGAGGAACTTTAGGGGAAGCAAGGGCAGAAAGAAAGAATGGGAATGGAAAGGTCCAAGAGAAATGTCAGACTTTGTAAGACTGTCATTTTCCAATTTTTTAACTTCTGTGCGAAACCAATCATCTCTACCCATTCTGGTAGCCCCTTTTGCTTCCCTTTCCTTTTCACTATTTCTCCTTTCTAAGAAATGATTTTTATATACTTGAAGTTCAGGTTCTTGAAAGTATTGATACCCTACCCCAGCCCAATCCTTGAAAGTAGTGATAGGCACACACACACAGCTTGGTGGTATTGCAGTGAATCTAAATTACTGGAGGATTCAGGTCAGCCATAGTGGTGGCCCTTCTTGGTTTATTACAGGCAAGGAGATAATCAACACTGAGTGTGCAGAGTGAGGACAATTGGAAACTCAGATTTAAGGTGAGTCCTCCGTCCTTGTCTATAAGAAACTAGAAAGGTAGCCAGTTTAATATGGGGGGCCAAATTACACAAACCAGTGCATAGCAATCCATCTGGTTGTCAGGGCAGGGATTCAAAGAACTGAAAGCTGGAGAACATGCTATACTGACAATGCCCAGCCTGGAGCTTTTGAGGTCATCGCTACATGATACCAGCCTTTTATCCCACCCTGTGCAGAAAATGCTGAGAAAGTCAGGGAGGGTGTAGATGATGTGATGTAAAAACATGATCACTGTAAATATCTCAGCATGCATCTTGCTGACAGTAGGAAGTCCAGGTCTGGAAGAAACACTGTCAGCAGTAGCATCTATTTATGTGAAAGATTAAGCTAGAAAATGCTTATTCTTGTTGATATTTTTAGTAGTTCTCCCAGAATTTTGAAACAGTTTTCAATACGTTTTTTTGCTTGCTTAGGTTTTCATACTTATAACTGATTCTACTGAATGCATCCCTAAGGGTTGGATTGACCAACGGACACTTGATATCTGAATTAAATAGCATTTGAGTATTTGAGTGGTTAGAAATACTGAAAAAAAGGTCTTGCATCAGTTGTTAGGGAATTTGAGTTTGAATGTCAGATGTATCAATTATGAAACGGTTCACCTTGAAAAAGTCACCAATCTAATTTGTAATACCCAAATATCATTTTAGTGGTTCTATTTCTTAGGATATCTGTGAAGATAAAGTAAATTGACATATGTGAAAGCATTTGGAGACCCTTCAGCCAGAAAGAAAGAAAAAAAGAAAAACAGAGAGAGAGAGAGAGGGAGGGAGGGAGGGAGGGAGGGAAGAAGGGAGGAAGGAAAGGGGATGAGAAGGAAAGGGAATGAGAAGGAAAGGAGGGAGGAAGGGAGGAAGGAAGGAGCCCAAGGCATTCAACATTCTATTTTAAAGGCTTGACAAATCCAAAACACTCTTCTTTTTTGAGCTTTACTGAGATATAATTGATGAATAAAATTGTAATATATTTAAAGCATAAAATGTGATGATATTACATAGGTATATATGGTGAAAGGACTCCCCCCCCCCATTGGGTTAATTAACACATCAATCACCTCACATATTTACCTATTTACCTTTTTTTTTTTTTTTTGGTGAGAATATTTAAGTTCTACTCTTAGCAAATTTCAATTATATGATACAGTGTTATCAGCTATTGTCATCATGTTTTCTTTAGATCCTCAGATCGTAAACATCTTATAGATGAAAGTTTGTACATTTTACCCTTTACCAATCTCTCCCTATTTCCCCCAACCTCCAGTCCCTAGCAACCACTTCTGTACTCTCTGTTTCTATAAGTTGTTTTTTTTTTAGATTTCACATATAAGTGATACTATGCAGTATTTATCTTTCTCTCTCTGGCTTATTTCAATTAGCATAATGCCTTCCAAGTTCATCCATATTGTCACAAATGACAGAATTTCCTTCCTTTTTCAGGCTGAATGTATAGGGTTGGGCAAAAAGTTCGTTCGGGTTTTTCCGTAACATCTTACGGAAACCCAAACGAACTTTTTGGCCAACCCAATACATACACACATACAGATATCTCTTTGAGCTAATGGCTACATCAAACTAAAAAGCTTCGGCTCAGTGAAGGAAGCCATCAACAAAATAAAAATGCGACCTATGGAATGGAAGAAAATATTTGCAAACCACATATCCTATAATGAGTTAATATCCAAAATATACAAAGAAGTCATACAACTTAACAGTGAAAATCAAAACAAAGCAATTAATAAGTGGAGAAAGAACCTGAATAAGACATTTTTCCAAAGAAGATGTACAGATAGCCAACAGGTACATGAAAAGATGCTCAAAATCACTAATCCTCAGGGAAATGCAATCAAAAACACAATGAGATATCACCTTACACCTGTTAAGATGGCAATTATCAAAGAGACAAGAAATAACAAGTATTGGTGAGGATGTGGATTAAAGGGAACACTTGTACACTGCTGGTGGGATGGCAAATTGGTATAGTCATTATGGAAATCAGTGTGGAGGTTCCTCAAGAAATTAAAAATAGAACTAGCATAGAACTACCATACTATCCAGCAGTACAACTTCTGGGTATTTATGTGAAGGAAACAAAACACTCTTTAGAGTGAGGTTAGAAATATTTCTGAGAGAGCTACTATATCTCCTATAATCACCATCCTATCATAGACTGTGCTTATGTTTGTTTGTTTGTTTTTCATTCTATTGTCTTCACAACGTTTGGTGGAGAGAAGAGGGGGTAAGCAACTTCCTTTTTATGTGCTAGGAGCTTGGTTAATTACAAAATTGTCAAAACCAACCTAGGTATACCACTTGGCTGATGCATCTTCACTGATGGATGAAGCTGCTCTACCTACGTAAGACCATCTGGGGAGATTTATTGTTAGGAAATGCTAATGTTTTATGTGTTTCCTTTAAGGGTAAATAATAGCTACAGAGCTAGGGTAGTAATCTCATTGAATATGACTGAAAGGGTCAGTTCTGAGTGACACAGGTGGTCACAAAAACAACAGGACAGGCCTGTTTGAGCCCCAACTCTTTTGAGAGTAATCACCTAGAAAGAACATTTAAATTTTGAATAAGCAAATCTATTGTATTTTATTTGATCAGTTTTTATTGGAAGGGGGCACAGAGTGATAAAATTGATTCACAACACCCTAACAGTGGAGGGGTTTTTTGTTTGTTTGCTTGGTTGATTGAGTGAATGTTATGGTTGTTTACATTTTCCTATGATAAGTGACAGAGCACATATTTTTTTCACTTTTGTCTCCCATCCAAAGGGTTTCTTACCATCAAGCCAATAAGATCCAGATGTAATTTCACTGATGAGTAAGACATCTCTGCCAACTGAATCCCTATTGATTAGCATCTGATTTTGTTTGTCAGCAAAAAGAAAAACTTATTCTTTAATGGCAGGTTTTGGTGCATAAGCAGCGGGTATGTGCTGGGAGGGGAGGGTGTAGACAGAGGAGGGGTCTCCTTCAAAAGCTGATGAAAACATATTAGTGTGTCTGATCATTTCTGCTCTCAACCCTATAAATAACCTCTGCAATCTTAAAGCAGCCAGTTTCTTGCCCTGAAGATGAAAGGCATAGTTGGCTTGATGTTCTTCAGAGTTGGAAGCTGTCATGGCCTGAGATGGGGGACACGATGTACTGACAATGGAGCCAACGTGTCTCACTGTCCTCACAGCTCCCTGGCTCCTCCTCCCTGGAGGGCTTGAGGGGTTAGACACAGCCAGTCATTCTCAGCAGGTGGGAGGAATGACAACTCCTAATAACCAGTTACAGCTGTTTGGGGAGATGTGACAGCATGAAGGCAAGTTTCTCACCAGAATAGTCTGGATGGGGATTTTTTTTGGTCAAGCAGAGCAGAGCTAGAATTTTATAACCTATCACCCACACGGACCGACTACAGTTACAGAGTATTAGAGGTGTTTACCGAGAACTTTTCCACACATTATTTCATTTAATCATGACTCCAACCCCATGAGGTAATTATTATTATTATATCTATTTTACGGCCCAAAGATATTCAAGACCCAGAAATAGTCAATGACTCATCCAATCTTATATAACTTGTAAGTTACAGACTTAAGGCTTGAGCCCATGCCTCTGGTCCCGTGTTCTGTCTAACACAACAGACTTTCTATCTCACTTTGCTAAGGGTACATATTTTCTATCCTTTTCAAGCAAAACTTTTGCTTCCCATTGGCAAGACTTTTTTTTTTCTAATGAGGACCTTTTATTACTAATCATATAAAATTTCAATAATTTCTGAATGCAGATAAGGTGTTACTTAAGTGTCATAAAGAAAGAACATAAGAAATCAGTGTTAATATCACAACTAACCCATATATCTATCACTTAAAAAGTTTGATTTCTTTAGCAAGTGAATATGCTTCTTTCACATTAACCTGTGTGTCCTTACATCATGAGAGGGAAGCAAAAGGGTGCCCAGCGTGATTAAGTAATACAAAAATTTCCAGTAATGACTTAAATGAAATAGATTTTCTTAAGTGATTGACGGAAGGCCTATCAAGAGTTCCCATTCAATTCCTATGCAGTCAAGAGTGTTTCTGGTTAATTGTAGCCCTCAAGGAATTAAGAGGTCAGAATGTCCTTGCAGTGTTAAGATAAAATACAGAGGAACAAGAGAAAAACAGGAAAATTGGCATAAAAATATGGGACCATCCAGTGTGTAAGCTCAAGATTTTCTGAGAGAGCCTACCTGCTCTCAAGTGGTAATAAGAATTTAGTTAGCTAAAAATGGGCAAGCTCTCAAGCAAATGAGATGCTATTTCATAAAGCAAACTCATGAAGCATGTTTTAATATGGAAAATATTTTTGTAATAGAATTTTTTTTAAATGGAATTTTAACTATGTGGGAGCATGCAGGAGACTTTAATTTCTGATCGTTGACCCTACTCCTGTTCAGATTACCTTTCCCAGTAATTCCGTAATTTACCGTCTATTAAGCCATCTTCCTCTTAACAAATTCAGACTTCTCCAAGACACAGCCATTGCCTTTAGGTCCTGAGGGGATTTTACAATGAGCAGTCAATGGCACAATGATCTTCCTTTCCTTGTCCACTAGCTCAGAGCCCTATTACTATTACTAGCCCTATTACTAGCCTATTACTAGCCCTATTACTAGCCTATTACTAGCCCTATTACTAGCCTATTACTAGCCCTATTACTCTTCTCCCACTGCCCACTAGTCACATGCCTAGTTCATACTTTCTTATTTTTTGATGCCTTCTTCCCATATAATTATATCTGCATCTAATATCTTCTTCCTCTACTTTGCCCCTGAACTTGATGCTAAGTTTGCTTTAGCACACTGTAAGCATGGTGGCAAAGCACCTGTGACGATTTCTAAGGGGTGGCTAATTATAATTTTCAAGTATCTTTTTTAAAATTTTGGCCATGCTGCACTGCTTGAGGGATCTCAGTTCCACTCCCAGGAATTGAACCCGGGCCACGGCAGTGAAAGTGCCGAATTCTAACCACTAGACCACCCGGGAACTCCCTCAGATGTCTTTTCTTGATTCAAACAGTTAGCTAAGGTTCTGGGTGGTAATCTTGATAGAAGGAAAATTCTTTCTAATTAAAAAAGCAAAAAGTTATATATATGTATATGTATAGTTACTATATTTATGTAAATATAAAATAATAAATATGAAAGCAAATGCATATATTATATTACCTTTATAATTATAATATATATAATATATACATATAATATAACTGGGTGGGGAGAGACAGACAGAAACAGCTCCATTATGTACCTAATAAGGTATTAAAAAACTGAGTGTAAGATAAGATCTCTTCCCTCAAAGATCACTCAGTCTTACTGATTTGCACTTCAATGTTTTGAACTTTTTTCCATATGAATTTCACTTTCGCATTTCTGTGAAACCTTCATCTCCTACTGATACAATATGAAAAAATGTTTTTGGCATTTGTCTTGAGGAAGAAAGCAAAATAAAATAAGAATTTTCTTTAAAAAACCCGCACAAATTTATGTAACCTGTCACATTTCATTTTCAGCTTGGCTGTTAGGACCCATAGATCCAAATATTGTGCTTCATTACAACATATATTTAAACTGTGGTTGGCATGTTTGTGTCTTCGTTTTTTCTCAACTGTGGTTTCCTTTTTAAAAAGCGGCTTAAAGTCATTTTTGAAAGAAGCAGAGTATAACTAAGTTAAATAAATTGATCTAAAGTGTGCCTTTAAGGAGAAAAATCTTAATTAAGGGAAAGTGTTTTTTTATGGGATGACTATATGCTTGGGGTGACTATATACGTTCAGAAAATGTAGAAATAGTACAATTAAAAAAATAGGAGAAGAACAAAGAGACAAGCAAAAAGTTTTTAATTGTTATCAATAGCCATATTGGTGGTAACAGTATGAGTATTATTATTTAGCGACTATGTATGTAATATGGAATAAAGTTAATGAGCAATTATGGAATATTCTAATTCCATCGTGTTCAGCATCCTAGAGAACCAGGATATAGAATAAAGGAGACACATATGTAACAGACAAGAGGTTAAGTGGAAAGCACTAGAGCCTTGAATTTGAATTGGAATCATCAGTATAAATTCATGAAGCAATTTCTCTTAATAATAATAATAATGTATAAATTCAATATAATTCCAATCAAAAACCCCAGTAGAATATTTTTGTGGAAATCAACAACCTGATTCTAAAATGTATTTGGTAAGGCAAAGGAACGAAAATAGCCAGAACAATTTTGCAAAAGAACAAAGTTGAACCACTCACAATACTTGATTTCAAGACTTGCTATAAACTACAGTAATCAAGCCAATGTGGTAATGGCAAAAGGATAAATGATCAGTGGAATGGAATAGAGTCCAGAAATAGACACACACATATGTGGGTAAATTCATTGTTTTCAAAGCTGAAAAGGCAATTTAGTGGAGGAAGGATAGTCTTTTCATCAAATGGTGCTGGAACAATTAGATATCCATATGCAAATTCAAACTGTGATCCATATCTTACACCATACACAAAAAAATTAACTCAAAACACATCATAGACTTAATGGGAAACCTAAAACTGTAAAATTTCTAGAAGAAAGCATAGGAGAAAATCTTGGCTCTGCAGTAGCCTCTATATCGCCTCCAGAAACAAGGAAGATTTCAGTCTATTTACATTGTCTCCTGGAATTTGCTGGATGTCTGATCCACGGGTGGTAGAAAATGGTGTTTCTGGGAGTAGCCTCTGACTATGGGAACCATGTGGTCCAAAATGGCTCCAAACATGCTTCAGCCTTTATGATCCAACGGCAGCAGTTGTAATACAGCCATTGATTTGGCGCAGTGGAGAAAATCATATTATCCTCTAGCTTTTCCCATTCTTGCAAATAGCCCTACTGGGCCTAAACAGCCATTTGGAGCCTGCCTACTTTTTGTCCTGTGAGTGAGACGGGGGAGCTCTTCTGGCCCAATGATGGAAGAAATGTGTGGCGTTCCTCATTCCCTTCCCCGCTGATGATCTGTTTTGCAGCCTCTCTCTAGCTAGTGCTCTGTAGCAGCTGTTCCTTTTCTTTGCTGTGTATATGTCTCCTTTTTATCTTGGCAGACTGGGCAATTTCTTTGAAATAAAGCCCCCTTCTCTGTTGCAAGTGACCTTGAGACATTCAGTGCTATCATTTCCCAGCTGTATTAGTGACTCCAAATTCAATTGCAAGGTTTTGAAAGGTTTCCCTTGTCCACCTTGTGTTCACTTGCCTTCGTTTAAGTGTCCTACAATTGCTTTGGGATCCTTGTATCCATTTTAGCATGTGTCTAACTTAGCCAAAGAGAATTGCAGCAAGCTTGGCTTCAATGCCTGGGGGCTGGCAGAGATCCAGGGCATCATAGTTGGGGCCTCTGTCATGTCTTTGGATGCTGTGAATAGCCAGTAATGGGAAAAGAGGAAAATGTCATGCTAGGACCTCGGGATCCAGATCATGCAAATCATTTAACAATATATAGTAGAGACTCAATTACTCACAGTATATGGGACCAAGAGTGCTTTCCCAACAGTAAACTTGAATAATAAGCAATTATAAGCATATTTTAAAATGCAGATGCATGCTTCTGATTGATGGGTGGGATGGTATACACAGTGATGCCATTGAAACATGCTATTTATGGTTGTCATCAATTATACTGGTGTTTGTCAAGGAACAGCCTTCTGAAACTTAGCTTCCTCATTTGTAAAATTTGTGTCTAAGGCATTTTTCAGAACAGGACTTCTGGGCCACCTGCTTAGTGAGTATTCAGAAATATATTTTATTCAGCTGCCCATGATTTTGTGTCTTTTATCCCACAAATCCTATCCAAAAAAAAATGAGAAATAGTTTTCATCTCTAGTGCCCAGGATGATCAAACAGTCAAGGCTGCCTGGGTTGCAAAGGCTTCTGAAAACTGTGCTGAGCATCACCTAGGCACAGGACGGAGGAACCTAGGCACAGGACGGAGGAAAGGTAGCAGGTATGTTTTTGAAATGACATCCCAGCCTATGGGTTTATCCATATTACATTCTCACGCCTGTGTCTGGTCTATCTGATTCCTTACCTCCATGGTTCTCCCTCTTGGTGGAATTCAGGCTGCCTGAATAACAGCTCTTCTACCAACAGAATTTAAAAGACATTCACCACCTCCCATCTGTTTGAAATTTTAACAGATTGTAGTTACAGGGGAAACTGACAAGATTAACAATAGAATTAGGGGTTCAAATTAAGCAAAATCTGAAAAAATAAATTATATGCAGTCTTTATTGAAAAGTAAATGGGTTAGTCCTGTATTCTGATATCTCTAAGAATCCTTTTTTGAGCATTCCTGGGAGAGCCATAAACTCTCTTTTTGCCCCTCTTACACTGTTTCATTCCACCGAAAAGAAGCACCATCACTTAGTACTATGATTTCCCGGACGTGATCAAGAACATTAATAAATGTCACTTAGGAGGATGGTCAAGGATCTCAATGTTCAAAGGAGATTAATTTATATTGCAAGTGACGCTATAAAGCTAATTACATTTTTCTCCAAATTTAGCTACCAATCTCCTTTCTTTAAACAGGAAAGATCACCCTCAGTCATTATGTGGAAATGTTGTACTCAATACAGAAAAACATTTTAAATTCCAAGATTGTCTAATCAGCCAAAATATCAACCAAGATTTCCATGAAAGATCCACTATCATTGACTGGAAATAATTTTTACTGTCCTTTTATACTAAGTGCATGTACTATGTTTTCTCTGTCCATCAGGGCTTTTGGAGTTTTAAATTTCAAATGTTTACCTGATTACATTTAGTGAAATTCAGTCTTTTGAGCTCAGGAAAGTGATGCCGTCTCTCTAGTGTTTCCTCATGGATTTAGCTAGCCACTTGTAGGAGCTCAGGCCCAGGTGTAGGCCCATACTCAACGTGTATGTTGAGTGTGTGTGGTGTGTGTGTGTGTGTGTGTGTCTAGATGCTTGGTGGGGTGATTTTCAGTTTTCCCTAGACAGATACACAGAGTGTTGGGAGGATAGAGGTGAAGATGGGGGAGTGAGCCCTGGGGAATCCCAGGCCAGTATAGGCTTGGCTGTATTCTGCTTTGTCCTGCAAAGTATTCCTGGACCCAATTCCAACATGTATGGAGACTTCCCCACACCAACAAGCAATTCTGAGATGCCAGCAGGGTGTCTGAGAATTCAACTCAATTCTGACACTATCTACCCAGAGATAGACTTTGATTTAGCAGGTAAAGGGCTCAGTCCCACAAGGCCACCCTTCACTTCCAAGATAACAAGCCCAAGTTGTTACCTGTGCTTCTGACCAACTGACTATAAATCAGAGGTTCTCACGACCCCCTCCTTGGGTTCGATTAATTTGCTAGAACAGCTCACAGAACTTAGGAAAACTCATTGCTCACTAGATTATTGATTTACTATAAAAAGATATTAAGGGATGCAAATCAACAGCCAGATGATGAGAAACATAGGGTGAGGTCCCAAACAAAGGAGCTCGTGTCCCCATGAAGCATGGGGCCCAGCACGGTGGTACACAGCAGCGTTCTGGTTCCCCAATGTGCAAGCTCTCTGAGAAAGGATAAAAAGCTGTCCTTTGGGTTTTTTATGGAGGTTTTATTACATAGTCATGATTGACTAAATCATTGGTCAATGGCAATTGATTCAACCTGCAGCCCCCTCTCTCTTCCCTAGAAATCAGGGGATGGGACTGAAAGTTTCAACCCTCTAATCACAGGGTTGCTTCTTCTGGCAAACAGGCCCCACCCTTGGGTGGCATCCAAAAGTTATCTTTCCTGAAGCATTTTCAGGAACCAAAGACAAGAGACCAAATATTATACCATTGCTCTTATCACTCAGGAAATACCAAGGGTTTTAGGAGCTGTGAGCCAGAAACTGTGGATGAAGACCATATATACTTGGTCTGTATATGATAAATATATATTTGGTCATCCGAATGACCAGATATATATTTTTCCTATAAATCACAAAACTGCATACCTCTTAGCCTGACCAGGATTTATTCTACTCATTCTAGTGGCTCTCTTATCAAGGGTGGGGAGCAGACCTCTTTCATATTTCCAGATGCCTAAATGTTATGGGTAAATTCCTAAAGTTTACTTTAAATATGGAGAGCATTAAAAAAAAAAATGCAGATGCCATTATGGGGTTCTTGAAAGTAGCCTTTTTAGATCTTGATATTTGTCATGAGACAGTATCTGTACTTATTTTCTTGCCTAAACTAACAATTCTTTTTAGTTGTAGCCCTAGTGCCTGAAACTGAGCACAGTACAGGGTAGACCATGAATAAATGTCATTGCAGGAATAAAGTTATTCAATATTAGTAATAATATTTTTAAATGTTATCTCCTTAGACTCATAGAATTCCAGAACTTCAAGAGAACTTAGAGTTTATCTTGCCCAAACCCTTTATTTTAAAGTAAGGAAATTCAGTATATGCATAACTGTATCACTTTGCTGTACACCTGAAACTAACACAACATGGTAAATCGACTATACTCCAATACAAAATAAAAATTCAGTTAAAAAATGAGTAAATAAATAAAGGAAACTCAGACTTAGAGAATCTTACTTCTAGGCCTTAATATGATGACAGGGAACTTACTTAAAGATCATCTCGCAGACAAAAGTAGATCTGGGCCTGGAGCTCAGGTGTCCTGACTCCTGTTGAGTTTCTTATCCTTCCCTCTCTTTGATTTAGCATCCTGTTAAAAATAAAAGCCATATTTCCATTTTTCCTGGTGATGTTTCTATGTACTGGAATATAGGAAGGCACAAAGGGAATCTTTCATGAAAATGGCCTGTGCCCTAGAAAAATGTGAGGGCTACTATTATAAAAAGATACTATTTTCCTTCCTATTGCTCTGAAATTATTTTTTATAACATCAAGCCCAAATGTCTCTGTCCTTTGTCCCTCAGACGTCTGACAACTTTGTGGAAAAAAGGTACCATAGAAAATGTTTCCCTGTGAGGTCCTTACATTGAGGCCACCATCATCGGCCATATTTAGGTAGTGAAAATGGAAAGTTACTTCCTTAAAAACAATGACATGATATCCTACATATAGCAATCATATCAGTCAATTGTTCACTATATTTGGTGATAAAATTCAGAAGTACTGGGATGAGGGCATTAGTGAGTTATTTTTGTTTAAACTCTCTGCATTTTCCCTAGAGATTCTGCCTTCTGTCAAGATTGAGTTGTTCGGGCTTTAATATTTGTCATCAGACAAATGGCTTTGATCTCATAGATGCCATAGAGAGACAGTGGGGAAGAGCCCCATTACTCAGAGAGAAAACAAATTTCATGGGCTGCAGGCATACGTTCTGAATGTCAAGGTCCTATGCCATTGTCATTCTCAAAAGAGAAATTGAAGAACCTGCAGAGAAATATGTTTCCCTAAAAGGCAGTTCACCATGGAAGGAATGACAGATCAGCATCTACATGGTCAAGTTGGGTTTTCCTGATTCAATGCGTTGGCTGGGGAATGATCACAAATTCTTGTGCCCTGCCAGATGTCACCTTAGATGCACCTCTGCGAGTCCACGAGACACAGCTATTTAAGGCCAGAGCTAGGTCTTCTCTGCCTTCCCCCTGCTCCAGCCTGGCACACAGTGAGTGCTAAGCAGAAGTAAGTGCTCAGAAAGAACCAATTTATAGCAAATAGAACTGAAGTCTAGGCCAGTGGTTCCCAACCGAGGGTGATTTTGCCACCACCCCGAAGGCAGCAGAGACATTTTTAGTTGTCACAACTTGGGAACAGGGGTGCTATTACTGTCTAGAGAGTACAGGCCAGGGATCCTGCTAAAGCACAGCCCCTCAGCAAAGAAATATCTGGTCCAAATTGGCATTAGTGCTGAGGTTGAGAAACCCTGCAGAGGCTATGAGAGGGAAAGGATATCCTTGACTCCTCAGATTTTCTTTCCACTGGATGTAGTTCCATCACCTCAACCCCACGGCCTTGCTCTGCTCCCCGACAGAGAAGAGGGAGTGGTTCCTCAGATCGGTGGCATGCAGAGACCAGCCCTTTCTTCATCCCTTTCTTTTAGGGGATGGGCAGCTCACAAGCTTCTGCTCTGCTCCTCCACACCACCAGCACTACAGCCCAGGCCCCAGGAGGTCCCGCCCAGCCTGAACCTGAGCAGGTACGTCAGTCTAATTTTGCGGTTCAGTACCAGGGAGCCCATTGTTTCTCCACACCTAAGGCAAGTGAAAACCTCTTACTTGGTTCAGAATTCAGGCGGGGAAAATAAGCACTATTTATGGTCACCCAAGTTTCCCAAATAGGCCGTGTTTGTGTTCATTAAGACCTATATATTTGTTTCATTAAAACCATCCTGCGCTATTTCAGCCCGGGGCCAAGGAGTGCGGGGCGTGGATTTTTCCTCAGTGGACACTCGCTTCCAGGAGAAGGTTCTGCCTAGACAGATAGGCGGTGATAACGCTCTTGCTATCAGGAAATGGCCCTAAATTATTGGGAAGCAGGAGACTTAAAGATACGTTTGAAGTCATCATCCAGCCAGCACTGCTGTGACAGACATGAGCCATTTCAGAAACGGAGGTTTCTGATTAAAGACTGAACTGGATTTGATAACATGGAGAGTGCAGCCCTCATTGGTAGGTTGCGGGGAAGGTGATGTTTGCTCAGACTGAACAGATGTGGAGGGTGGCAAAGAAAAGTCCCTTTCCAGGACATGGGCCTCGGGTGTCTTCGCTGTACTGAGGGCAGAAGTTTGCACATTTTCATTAGACACTCTAGGTCTGTGAGAAGATTTTTTCATATTATCACTCGCCCATAATGATAAGCCTAGGATAAAAACATCTTCTTAAAATGCTCTCGCCAAAATGGACAGAGAAAAATGACGCTAGTGGTTTCCATTTCTCACAGCTCTGTTCAAAGCTTTTCCCCCAGACACATTTGTTTTATTTTTAGTGTTTTCCCTATAACATCATTGATTATATCTGGTTCAGAATTAACTTAGAAAATATGAGTAAGCCTTGGGGTTTCCATTTAATACTTAGATTTGGGAAAGAGAATATTGATGGTTTTGTCCGCTCAAGTTAGTACCTCTTAGTGGACTTAGAGCATTCTCCAGTTCTACTTTACCCTTTTTACTAGATGGAATAAAATTGATATTTGATGTTGAGCAAAAAATATTTATTTGTTTTCCCCCAATCATTATTGTTCATTTATAGCTCTTTCATCATTTCTTCCAGTTGTTAAGATTGAGCGAACATCACTAACGTCCCCAGCAGCATCATTACTATGGTAACAGCCCTCAATACTTGAGTACCTACTTTGTGTCACAAATTGTCCTGGGTACTTTACACAATATTTCCTTTAAATCTTATACTAACCCCATGTAATGGGTATTATATCCCAGATTTTTCAGGCAAGAAAACTGAATCTCAAGGAAGTTAAGTAGTTTGCTCAAGGTCGTATAACTATGAAGGAAGAGTCTGGATTCAGTCTGAGGTTTGCCTGACTCTTTTATCAGGGATATAGATATAAGATCATATCAGCAAGGCACAGGGCAATTCAACCCACATCAGTTAAGTGCTTTTTCTGTGGCATGCCCTGTATTAGCTACTGCCAGGAATAATTAAATGGCAACTGCAGAATCCCTGACCTCAAGGAATATCCTCAACAAGGAAGTGGAGAATACAGGTGTGGAGGTAAAATGTTTCTCAACATTTTTACCAATGTACTACTGAGGGCAGAAAAGATTATTTTGTAATTCAGAGGATCTGAACATGTGACCCCAAATGACTGCAATGGGCATGGCACATCTTTGAAGTACTGCTGTAGGTTAAAAAAAAAAAAATTATATATATATATATATATATATATATATATATATATATATATACATATATATATATATATATATATATATATATTACATTTTACTCCATAATAGATCCATGTTATTTTAATGTTAAAATAAATTTTAAAATTAGTTACCATTGACTAGAATGGGTGCTCCCAGTAGATGCAGTACTTTCTCCATGTGATTTCATGTTCCCTTGGACCATCACACTGCTGTGACTATCTACAGGGTGAGTCAGAAAATTGGAGACCCAGAAGAGAGGATGGGCTAGAGGATGGCCCTTTGGAGGTCGTGGGATAGAGGTGTGTATATTTTTCAAGTGGGAGGAACATGAATAATTGTGACCAAGAGTGTGAACAGTAGTAGATTAAATTATTAGCTCCAGCACTTCACTCCCCTCTGCATCTATAACTTTTGCCATGAGACTTTGTAGTTCTTCCGACTAGAGTTAAAGGAGTCTCTCTGCCCCCTGTCATTGGCCTTGGACATGTGACTTTTATTAGCCAATGAGATATTTGCAAATATAACACAAACAGAGGCCTGAAATCTATGCAGATAACCCAGAATGCTGTCCATGCCTTGGCACCAACCCCAGCTGAGCCCAGCCTCAATCACCTGACCTCACTGACCTACAGGAACATGAGTAAGAACACTATCAGTTCATATCAGCGAGGCACAGAACAATTCAACCAACATCCGTTGAATGCTTCTTCGTGTGTCCCCCCACTGCCCTGTGCTAGATACTGTCAGGAATAATAATGTGGCAACTGAGAATTCCTTCCAGATTGTTGTTAACCGTTGCATTTGGGGCCAGCTTGTTTCACAGAAAACCTAACAGATCCCTCGAACTTAAAATACTATCCTTTTATTCCATAAATATGTGAGTACTGACCCCATACCAGGACCTGCTGGGGATGTGATCTTAAATAAAGTAGATATGCTACCTGATCTTACAGAGCTTACAGTCATGAACTTATCTTTCTTTGTGTTAAAAAGAAAAGTAATTCTTTCATACTGCAAGTCATTACCCTCCACCATCTACTGCTTTTAAAATTAAGCTCAAGTCATGAAAGTATTCACAGTCATAACGTTTCAGGGAAAAAAGCTATGGTGTAGAAACTAGACAATGTGCTGAGTTTGGGGTTTTGTTTTTACTTTTTTTCTGCAAAGCAAAGCAGTATAATTGGAAAATATAGTGTCTGAATGCAGTAAATATTCTGTGGCTTTCTGAACATATGAAGATTGTGTGTGTATGTGTGTGTGTGTACATGTATGCATATAGGAAATCTCAATAAATGGCGTATCATCTATTCAGTTACCCAACTGCAAAACCCACAAGTTATCTTTGACTCGTCTTATCTGAGTTTTTCCAAATATCCTGTGAATAAGTAGACCTTTGTATCATAGTATCATCCTAACCAAGCCATTACCATCTGCCCCTTGGATTATGAGGCAATAACATCTTAACAGGTCTCTCTGTTTTCTCTCCATCTTCTCTCCTTGTCTAGTCTACATCAAAAGATTGATCAAAAATATAAAACTGACCCTTAACTCTTATGCATGATGCCCTTTGATGTTTTCCTGTTCCTGTAGAATGAAGTCCAAGCTTTTTAGGACACAAAACAAGACCTTCCATATCTCAGCGCTGCCACCTCCCCTCCTATTACTCTGCCTCAGACATGGGCATCCGTAAGTAGACACATCATTAGGGCAGGCATAAGGGTGATGCAAGCAAGGTGTCTAAGGACACAAACTTTAAGGAGGTACTGACTCTTGGGATCACACAAGTACACCTGAGGATGAGTGCCTCCCTGAATGTTGTGCCCTAAGGGTCTTGCTTGCTTCAAGCTGGTCTCCTCCTTGAACTTCATGCTGTTTTATAGCTTCCACTTCTTGACTCATATGGTTGCCTTTGCTGGAACACTATTTTCACCTTCTTTTTCCTGCCAATTCTCACTCACATATTTTAGATTGGGTTTAACTGAGCATTTCCTGGGAAGCATTTTCTGACTCCCCAGGTTGATGTAAGTTTACTTATACCTTCTATGCTCCCACTTCTATCTTTTTTCTTTCAATTTTTTTTTTTATTGAAGTATAGTTGATTTACAATGTCGTGCCAATCTCTGCTGTACAGCAAAGTGACTCAGTTATACACATACATACATTCTTTTTTTATATTCTTTTCCATTATGGTTTTCCACAGGATGTTGAATACAGTTCCCTGTGCTACACATTGGGACCTTGTTGTTTATCCATTCTAAATGTAATGGTTTGCATCTACCAACCCCAAACTCCCAGTCTATCCCTTCCCCACCCCCCTACCCCTTGGCAACCACAAGTTTGTTCTCTATGTCTATGAGTCGGTTTCTGTTTTGTATAGAGGTTCATTTGTGCCATACTTTAGATTCCACATATAAGTGTTATCACCATATGGTATATGTCTTTCTCTTTCTGACTTACTTTAGTTAGTATGATAATCTCTAATTGCAGCCATGTTGCTGCGATTGGGCTTACTTCTGTCTTACCACTTACCATATTGAGTGAAAACTGCTTATCACCCCTGCCCCAACCCATTGACTCTAAATTCTCTTAAGATGGAGTGTTTTTTTACTCATCTTTGTGACATAAAGCTCTAGGCCAGTCATCCTTGAAACTCTCCCTCTTCTGAGTGATCTAATCTATCACTAAATCATGTGACCATTACCCCCAGACATCTTTCAAGGCCATCAACCTCTCTCCATCTCCACTCAAACCACAAGGCCGTCATTATCTCTTACCTGTACTATTACATTAGCTTCTTATCAGGCCTTGCCATGTCCATTCACACATACCCCCAGCCCAGCACCTTCATTTGTTCTTTTCATTGTAGCCATGGCAAGCTTTGCAAATTGTAAGTAGGATTATGTCCCCAAACTTTAATGGCTTCTTATTGTTCTTAGGACAAGAATTTATATCCTTAGGTTGGCCTACAGCCCTCTTGCACAGTCTGACCCTGTATGACCTCTACAGCCAATCTCACTCAATTTGAGCCATTTTTTTTCATATTCCATGCAGTTGCCCCACCTAATGATCTGGATACAGGCAGGTCCCACTGATTAGAATGTTTCACCCCCTCCAGCATTTCACAGGATTAATAGTTCCTTCTCCTCATGTCAGTCCAAGAATCACTAGGTCAAGCCTCCTTGAAAACTCAATCTAGGTCAAGTTTCCTGCTACTCATTTTCCTAGTTCTATGTTCTTTTCCTTCAAAATACTCACCTCAGTTCAAAATCTCATGTTTCTGGGCAATTATTTTTGTTTAATGGCATCTAATTTTCTTTGTGTTCATAAAAAAAAGAAAAAAATTATCATGTAAATTTTCAAGCACGTACAAAGTAGAATGTAATGGAACCCCCATTTCCTTCTCCCTGCCTTAACAATTAATAACATATGGATCTTTTATCTTTTGTATCTTTTATACTGCCCTACTTCCTCCCCAAATATCACATTTTATCCTTAAATACCTTAGCCTGTACCTCTAGAAAATAAGAACTCTTTCTTTAAAAAAAATCCACGAAATATTTTCACACTCTTAGATTGCCAAATATTAATGGGTTTTTAAAAATTATCAAATATCCTGTTAGTGTTCAAATATGATATGAGATTTATATTTAATTTTTGACACACCATCATATTAAGGTCAGGGACAATCTACCCAATACAATACATGCCACATAGTAGATACTCAAATATTGCTGAAAGTGACTGAATAAATGGATTGTTGCTTAATAAATATTTATGAATATTTATGAACTGGTCACAAGAGCTCAAGGATACCTGGGGAGCAAGTCCCAAAGAAGACCAGTTAAAGAAACTGCTACTCCTTTCTTCACTCCGTGTGGGACAAGCCTCCTCTTCAGTTGGCATTCTGGCCCTTGGGGCAAGATGGCACTCCGGGACAGACTCAGAGGCAAGGAAAGGTGTCAAAGCTTTGCTCTTGCGATAACCTGCTCTCACCTTTGAGTGAGATTAATGAATGACAGAGTGCTTCCTATCACAGGAGAGCTTTACTTTTGCAAAAATTTAATAAACAGAAACCTCCATTAAACAGTCAGGAGACCAGAAGCAGGAGCTCTGCCACCCTACTATGATAGCCAAGTCCAAGAGGAAGAAAAAAAGACTTCTTTTCTGACAACAACTCAACCAATGAAAAGCCATGGAATTTTTGTTTATTATAGCCTTTTCAACTTTCTTTTCCTCCCTATAAAAAATTGTCCTTTCCTTGTCCTGCAGGGACTTGTTTGTGGCTTGCCATGGTCACAGACCCAGAATTACAATTCTTTGTTGATCCTGAATAAACCCATTTTGCTGGAAAAATAACTGGAAGTCTGTTGTTTTAGGTCAGCACTTTCTTTCTTCCCATCAATCTCTTTTTCCCATTCCCAAAGAGCACTGGACTCTAAAAGTAGTGTCCACTAGTTAAAGGTGGTTGAACCAGGCATTGCAGGGATTGGTGGTTGGTCAGGAAACTTTGTGTCTCTGTACAGATGCTTCAACATGGTCTGAGTATGTTATTAAGAAGCTCAGGTTTATCTCATCTCACCACTGGGGAGGAGAGCAGTTATAGTCAAATTTCATCACGGGGGAAAAAAAGCTGTGATGCTTTTTACTTCTACTCTCTTTTCCTTTTATTTTATATATATATAGTTTATATATTTTCTCTTATAAAAATAGTACTTACCCCTGGATGTGATTTTTCACTCTTTCATGAGCAGTTTTCCACATTATAATAAACCTTTGGTATTATCTTTTACTCCACTATATTCTATTAAATGACATTTCCAAACTTTTTATAGTGAAAATTTAGTTTGCTTCCATCTCTGAATTATTATAAATAATGCTTTGATAAACAACTTTGTACATAAAGCTTTTTCTGTATCAAAGATAATTTTCTTAGGGTTGATTCCCAGAAGTAGAATGACTGGGTCAAAGAACATGAACAATTTTAAAGCTTATATAAGCCTATTACCAAATGGCTTAGAAAGCATTGTTGTTCATTTATAAAATTAATTTGCCTTTAAATTAAATTTAATTTTGCAGTAACTTTTATTGTTTTTCTATTGCATAAATAGCCCATATTTATTATAGAAAAATTAGACAATACAACTATGTAACAAGAAGTAAATTAGAATCAGGAGCAATTCCAACACTCAGAGTTAACCACACAACATCCTATTGCATAGACTTCCAGGTATTTCTTTATGTTTATAAGCAATGGGATTATATTGTGCATACATATATATCAAGCTCTATCAAGGTCTGAAAGAAGAAACATCACAGATTACTACTGATAACAAGGATCTGTTTCAGGGGTACATAGGGACACAGAGTAACTAGAGAAGCTGTTTCATCAGAAATATAGTCATTACAGATCCAAATGTTTCCTGGACAAGGATTTGGCTGGGCCAAATGAAGAAGCAGATTAGGACCTTCTCTTAATACATGTATTCCTAATCCATTAAATGCTTTTAGCATTTTTACTTCCTGAAAGAGAGATTTGATTGGGTTTGTTTGCTATCCTCCATATGGGCCACTTCTACATCACTTTTGGATAGGGTTCATTTCCTCTTTTATACCCAGCCTATTTATATTTACCTTGTGTTCTTGCATGGAGGCTTTCGATCTGTGGAGAGAGTCATATGACTGCTTTCACTCCTGCCAGGCAATTTATGAAGCAAAGAACTAATTCAGGCACTTTTCTCTGACATGATCTAGGGAGGATGTATATTTTTTAAATGTCACTCACATTAATGTCAGTATAACATTGTTTTGTAATTCACTTTATTAATTTAACACTGAATCTTCAGCACTAACTTTAAGCATTCCATCATATGAATGTGCCAGAAATTATTTAGGCAGTTTCTTATAGCTCAACACCAGGTTTCTTCTAATTTGAAGCTATAGTTTTTTAAATGAGAAAAGAGAAGCTTTGTAGATGAATTATTTTTGGTTTCTTTCTGTGCTAACATGTCTTTGCCCATCTCTTTTACATTTTTCTAAGGCATTTTATTTTAGGTGTGCATCTTAAACAAATCTGCAATTTTTGTTTTTTAATAGAAGAGTTTTGCCTATTTACATTAATTTTAATAACCAAATATGTATTGTCTATTTTCTTTTTAAAATAAAGTTATTTAAACAAAACAAAACCATTTACCCATTTCTTCCACCCTTATTTTCTTTCCTACCTACCTGTTTTGTTGTTTCCTACGCATCCTGATTGTTTTTCTCCTTTTAATCTCATTTGTTATGTCACTCAAGTCTTATTTGGAAATAATACATTGTCTGATGTGGAAAAATACATTCCACTTTTCTGCTAGTTACCTTTGAGGCAAAAAAAAAAAAAAAGAAAAAAAAAAAGCTTCTCTAACAAATGAGAAATAACATCTTTGAATGCTTTTCATAGAGGCTCATACATTTAGGAAGAAATTAATTCCCTTATCTCCTGAACTTACCAACCATAATTTTATAGGAATAAATGACTTTTATAGGAATAAACAGATCATTATGGATAGACACAGTTGATTCCTCCTTGCTCAAGAATTTCAAGAAAATGTAAAATTCCAAGAATTTTAATGTTTTCATTAAGTTTTGTAACTATTTTTACAACCATTATTTATATATAAATTATGATAAACTGACTTTATCATCGTCATTTTATATATCTTCCTTATTCTTTAGTGCATTATTTTGTTTAACTTAGTAATCAGCTATAATATTTTTTCATTTAATTTAATTAGGAAATATGTGTGGATGCTCTATTTTCTGAGTGCTTACTTGTCTTAGAATAGGAGAATTTTTTGATTTAATCTTCTAATACCTGAACTGGTTTTCCATCCTAGCCAATTTGCTATTCGCTGCCTTCATTTCATTTTAAAATTAAACTTGTATGGAAATCCAGTCTTCTCTAACTCGCTTCTTTCCTATTTTATTATTCAATATCCTAAGGAGTTGTATTGATAGTATACTTTTGGTAATTTCTAATTTTTGTTTTTTTGTTGCTTTTAAATTGGTTTCATATAGAAGCACCTAATCTCATTCCTCAGATTGGTCCTGAGGGTCAAAATAGGCCTTCAGAGTATTTTCAGATGTCTTGTGATTTTTTTTCTATATTCTTAACTTATGGTTGATAAAGTGTGTATTAGGGTGCCCTAATAATATTATATATGTAAGTGTGTGTAGGGGGGAGAGGATTATCTTTATGTATTCAATTCTCAGAGCTTAGATGGCTTCTTTCAGAGATTCTATAAGACCCTATAAAAACCCTATTTATGCTCAGTTAAGGGAAAAAGAAACATTTACTTTTGTAGTATGTGTTGTTGTTTGTTATTGCATCTTTATGTTTGTTTACGTGTGCAGTTAACTCTGAATCAGAGTTCAAGTTACATGTAGGGATTAAATGGTGCTACAGTCAGAGGCAGACCTGTCAAAACACATTGCAGTGTTTTTTTATAAATTTATTTATTTATTTTTTGGCTGCGTTGGGTCTTCATTGATGTGTGCTGCCTTTCTCTAGTTGCGGCGAGTGTGGGCTACTCTTCATTGCGGTGCGTGGGCTTCTCCTTGCGGTGCTTTCTCTTTGTTTCAGAGCACGGGCTCTAGGCGCGCAGGCTTCAGTGGTTGTGGCACTTGGGCTCAGTAGTTGTGGCTCGCGGGCTCTAGAGCGCAGACTCAGTAGTTGTGGCGCATGGGCTTTGCTCCGTGGCATGTGGGATCTTCCCAGACCAGGGCTCGAACCCGTGTCCCCTGCACTGGCAGGCGGATACTTAACCACTGCACCACCAGGGAAGCCCTACAGTGTTTTTTTAATCGTGTTTTTTGTTGCATTTTTTGGTCATCTTCTGAATATTTACTCTCACTCTATCTTTCATCTACGCTGTTCACATAACCTTTATATTTTTATAGATTCAAACTTGTTAATTGTTTAATGAAAAAAATTCGGAATTTCTTGTCTTGCTTATTAGGACACCCTCCACCTCGGAAGTTTAACAAATATTTGCCTATATTTCCCTTTGATGTTTTAAATTTACATGGCTATTCAATCCTTCTGCAAGTTATTTTTGTGTATATTATGAGATAGAAGTCCTTCACTAGCTTGTCTCAGATAGCTAGCCAGCTGTTCCAATGCTATATTGAATAATCCATCACTTTTCCATGGGCCTGTCATGCTACCTTTATCACGTACATCTTCACATGAACTTGCCTTTATTTCTGTACTTCAGATTTCAATTATATCCATCAATATCTAGATTTCAATGCCATATTTTGCTAATAATCTGCCATTATCAAAGTCTTTTGATTATAGCTGCTTTTAATCCAGGGTATTAAGTTTTCTCTTAAAGTACAGCTAGTCCTTTACAAAAATTCATTTGTAACACATAGAATTTATTATCATTATTTACTCTGCATTTTACAAGTCATTATTCACCATTGATTTTTTTTTTTTTTTAAATCTCAGTGGTATTTTTTGAACGAGCAAATGAATGAATACAGCACCATGAATTTTTTTTTTTTAATTTATTTATTTTATTTATTTATTTTTGGCTGTGTCGGGTCTTCGTTTCTGTGCGAGGGCTTTCTCTAGTTGCGGCGAGCGGGGGCCACTCTTCATCACGGTGTGCGGGGCTCTCACTGTCGCGGCCTCTCTTGTTGCGGAGCATAAGCTCCAGACGCGCAGGCTCAACGGGCCTAGTTGCTCCGCGGCATGTGGGATCTTCCCAGACCAGGGCTCGAACCCGTGTCCTCTGCATTGGCAGGCAGATTCTCAACCACTGCGCCACTAGGGAAGCCCCAACATTGATTTTTATTGTCTTTCCTCATCTTGCATTCTCAATCTGATTTAATTTTCATTGGCTAAAGTAATTCCTCGGGTCTACGAGACTTCTTTGGTGGTATACTTTCTGAAGTTCTGTACATCTGAAAATGTTCTCCTTTTTCCGCCGCAGCTGAAGGATGTCTTTGCTGGTTATAGAAATCTTGGGATTTACAAGTGCGTGTACATTGTTCAACTATTATTTTAGCTTCGAGGTTTACAAAAGAGAAATCTGATACTTCTCTGATTGTCTTATGTAAGTAGCCTTTTGTTTTGTTTTGTTTTCTGTCTAAAAAGAGGGCCAAAGCACATCTGGCCAGCTGCTTCTTTCAGTCAATAAAGTTTTACTGGGACACAGCCATAGCTATTTATTTACATATTGTCAATAGCTGCTTTCACTTGCGATAAGGTAGAGTTGAGTAATTTCAACAGGAACCATACGGCTCACAAAACCTAAAATATTTGCTACCTGGTCCTTTACAGGAAAAGTTTGCCAACCCCTTCCCTAACCTAACTCACAAGAACAACTGTCCATTGAGAGCATTTCGGACCTGAGAGAAGAGCAGTGGAGAAGATATTTTGGAGCCTGGCATCTTCAGACAGTGCTCCTAACACCACACCATGAATATGGCCTCCTGCAAATATGGGAGACCAACCTTGCAAACCCTGCTCTGAAAGGATGAACATGTCAAGCATATGATACCCAGATGGGTCTGCAGCAACTGTGATCCCAAACAGCTTACCGGTGCCAACTTCATTCTCTCTGAGTGAGGTAGGAGCTGGGAGGAGAGAGGAGGACGACCTTTTTGAATGGCTTTCTGCATTCTGTGGCAGATCCAGCTGTCATGTTATTGAAGTTGCTGATGCCCCGAGAGTAACACTTCCTTTAGGGCAGCACAATCTTGCTTGTGGAAGAGGTTTAATTTATAAGCCGTCTAATTTAATTTTCTCTGTTTGGACAGACTGTAATTTGGTGCCAGAAAGAAACCCTTCAGAGAGCTTTGTTGTCTTAGCTGACAATGACATGGCTTCAAGTTGCCCTACCTCCGAGCCCCAGCGCTCACACATTTGTGGCAGATATACATGCTTTATCTCTTTAGTTGCTATTTCAAATCAGCACTTGGGTGATAGCAATTTAGGCAGACAAGGTAGCTCCTCTAATTCTACTTATGCCAAATTACGTTTGGTACAAGGGAGCAGAACAATTTAAATTATAGAATCCAAAAAAATACAACTTCTTTCAGCGCTCCTAATTGGAAAAGGTAACATATTCAGTAATCCCCTGGGACTCTGGAAGAGCTAATTCATCTCAGCAGAAGTAGCAATTATTATCAAAGACCAGTGTGCTTTGCTCACTCCACACAGGGACAGATTCAGCAAAGGAATCGGGCTTTTAGAATACTGCATTTAATCTAAATTTGCTGTCTGTTCCATCACGAATTTAACTTGCCTAAACCACTGAGCAAGCAACACGAGTTTCAAGACCGTTCTGTAGTTCACTGTTTTCATATGTGTCTATAAATAGTCCAAGAATCTTAGCAGGAGAAGAAATCAAGCCCATCTGTTTTGGAGACTCAGAAAAGCTCCCCTTTCCCATCACTCAGTGCTTTGCATAGAGCTCTGAAAAAGCAGTTTCATTTGAGTCAAGTCAGGCACTCTTCAAATTCTAATTTATTTTATTGAACAAACACTGGCACGGTGCTTACTTAGATGTCAGGCACTGTTCTGAGCACTTGACAAATTAAAATATTTAATCTTCACAACAGCCCTATTAGGACGGGTACTGTTATTAAAATCCATTTTACAGATGAGAAAACTGAGAAACAGAGAGGTTAAGTAATTTGCCCAAGATCATGGAAATAGGAAAAGTCAGGATTGGAATTTGTATTCAGGAAGCCTGGATTCAGAGCCCAAACCCTTAACCACTGCTCCCTTGGTGCCGCTTCCATCAGCATCCCTCGCCACCAAAGGGAAATCCTTAAGCATGATGACTTCTGTGACGCATCACCATCGTGAGCTCTCCTCCCACGGATTTCCTATAGCATTTACCAGTTCCTCCAAATCTCCGCTGAGGATTCTTGTCTTGTGTTGTTAAATAACAATTCAGATGATATGCTATAAATCTTACTCTTTAAATTTTCTTGGGCAAGGTACAAACCCAGTACTGTGCTCCATAAATACATACTGACTTCTTCATTGATCATTATTGTTTTTGGGGTTATTTGGCTCTGTGGATATTTTATTTACTAAGAATGGAAGTGTGTCTTTGAGATGTGTTACCTGGGGAAGTTTGCTGGTATAACATTACAGACATCTCCTAGAAAGATGAAGAAATCTCAGTCCAAGTGTTTTGAGGGCTTTGAGACCTCTGACTTTAAGGGCCCTTGCCATTTTCAAATGGACATTTTTGGTTCTGATTATCTATTGATAAGCCAAATTCCACAGTTTATGATATCATTTCCCCCCTTGGCATGAACTAGAATCACATGTGTTCCAAAGCTGGTGTATGAGAGAAAATCACTGAGCTAGAGAGAGACTTGCTTATCAGCCAACTTCCTCTAAATGCAGCTTTGTGCCTTCTTTTTTCAACATACGATCTTATTTAACTCCCAAAAAAACTTGTAACATAAGAACACTAATTGGGGACTTCCCTGGGGGCACAGTGGTTAAGGCTCCGTGCTCCCAGTGCAGGGGGCCAGGGTTCGATAGCTGTTCAGGGAACTAGATCCCACAGCATGCCGCAACTAAGAGTTCGCATGCCACAACTAAAGAGCCGGTGAGCTGCAACTAAGGAGCCCACAAGCAGCAACTAAGGGGCATGCCTGCTGCAACTAAGACCCAGTGCAACCAAAATTTAAAAATAAATTTTAAAAAATTTAAATAAATATAAAAAAATAAAATTATTTAAAAAGATAAAATAAAAAAATAATTAAATAAAAACAAGCAGTGTAAATTAAAAAAAAAAAGAACACTAATTGTGTAGTGGTTATTTGCAAATACTACTCTGAGAATTGTGAGGGTCTCAGGATACAGTCCTGGAGAATATCAAGGTTCTATTATAATTAGTAATTTATGGGTTGATTCTACCATAGGCCATGAATCTTCAAACACATTTATAGCAGTGGAACTGTCTCTAAAATGAAAAATTACACAGAACCCCAAAACAAAAAACAAAAAGACAGAGCTCTTCAACTTGGCCTCCACAGACTTTCTAGAACACAGTCTGGAAAGAACTGCTGTAGGTCAAGTACACATACTAGTGCTCTGTGTTGGTTAGGCAGGGAACAGTCAGTAGCTGAAAATGGGCAGACACTCCATTTTTTATGAGTTCATGAGTATGTAGCTTTAATTTTCATTGAATACTTTCATATGCAAAAATGCCAATGGGCTTCCCTGGTGGCACAGTGGTTAGGAATCTGCCTGCCAATGCAGGGGGACAGGGGTTCAAGCCCTGGTACGGGAGGATCCCACATGCTGCAGAGCAACTAAGCCCGTGCGCCACAACTACTGAGCCTGCGTGCTATAACTGCTGAAGCCCGTGCACCTAGAGCCCATGCTCCGCAACAAGAGAGGCCACCACAGTGAGAAGCCCACGCACCGCAACAAAGAGTAGCCCCTGCTCGCTGCAACTAGAGAAAGCCCGCGCGCAGCAACGAAGACCCAATGCAGCCAAAAATAAGTAAATAAAATAAATAAATTTTTTTAAGAAGATGCCAAGAGCAGAATTTGTTGAATCTGCTTAGAATTAGAGGCCAGAAGACCAGAATTCAGTTTGGATGGTCACTTAGACGTTTACTTTATTCCTACTCAAATTAAGAGGTTTTTTTATAGTCCAGACAAGAACTCGTGATCTCTTATTTTATTGGGAGTAAATTTTGAAAAGAATTGATGGTAATCCAAGAGACCTCTCTTCAGGATGGTTCCATAAATTCATAATTTGAGATATTCATCCATCCTCTCTGCTCCATCACTTCCCAAAGATTTATGAAAAGCAGAAAGGGGTTAGGGGTGCCAACAAGTAGAGCTGAAACCCCTGGCCTGATGGGCTCTGTTGCTGGAAACCAGCAGTAGTGGCTGAGAGTCCCATTTATGAAGGGTGTTAAGGACTAAAATTAAAAAGTGGATGATGAGAACGCAGCATCTGAAGATTAGACCTGGGGGAGGCTTGCTAGCTTGTGAAGAGAGACCAAGAAAACAAAAAGCTGCCCTACTGAATTCCGGGGTCAGGGCTTTAAAAGAAGCTGTGTCCTGACATTCATGTGACCAGGAATCAAGCTGCTCACTGCACTGGATCTGTGACACCCTTGGCATCGCTGCAGGACAGGTCTCCCCAAATTGCATTTTAAGACCTGGTTCTTAACTGGAAGAAAAGGACTTCAGTGGAGGAAACTCAAAATTACAAAACTGCTAAGGACAAAAAATAGAAAAATGAAAATAAAACAGAAACCAAAACTTCCCTCAGAATGAACCTGCAAAGCCAACTTCCAGACCTAAGAAGAAAACTGATGCTAAGAAAGGCAGACAGTAACAATAACATAGGTTTCCTGTTCTGTTCCATGAGGTTCTCAGTCTCTCCCTTTGCCAGTTATATGCTTTACCATATATTTTACCTTATAAGACACGTTCTCAATCCCTTACTGTTCCTTTTCAAAATTGTCTTCTTTTCGACCCTTAGCTCTCCCATCATACTTACAAGATAAGCTTGCCACATTTTATTAAAAATTTTTGGGATATTTACTGGGATTGAATGAAATTTAGAAAGAATTTATATCTTTTATATATATATAGATGAATATATGGATATATATATCTGTGGACATGAGCTACATATAAGGCTATTTGGATCATTTTGGTAAAGTTTTGTAATTTTCTCCACAAAGGTTTTACACATCTTTTATTTTACCTGTAAGCACGCTATAGTTTTTGTTAGTATTGTGAAAGAGACCTAAAAAATAACATTTTTCTTTCATTATTACTGTTGTGTACTTTACCTTAAAATGAATGACCGTTAGATTTACAGAGAATTCTTGTGACCTATAATAGAGGCCAGAAGACCAGGAACTAATATCTTCATAGTGCCAAGGGGTAAAAATGGCCAATTTAGAACTTCATATTCTGCTAAATTGTCGTTCAAGAGAGAAAAAAAGAGAGAAAGGTATTTTCAACATACAAAGATTATGATAGTTTACCATCTACAGATTCTCACCAAAAATTTTAAAATGTCCCCACCAAAAGAGAAATATTATGAGATAAATATTGTAACCTCCATTTTACATGTGAAACCCATGAGCTCCCAGAGAAGTCAAATAACCTATGCAAAGTCGCAAAGCAAATTATGGATATAAGTACTGGGCTCTCACCTCATTCCTGCTGAAGCCAAATTAGCTAGCAGCCCCAAGATTGGAAGCTCCTAGAGCCAGTAACTTATTTCTTTTTTGCTGCCAAGTAGGAATAAACTGGTTTCACTCTGCCTTTTGAGAGCCTGGAAAAAAGGAAACTCATGATTCCCTCTAGGACTAAAAGGTGATGGGTCTCTGAGGACAAGTTATTCACAATAGGCTGGTGCATAGTAGTTGCACAATAAAGATTTGTTAGGTTGCACTGAACTGAACCAAATTCAGTTGAATTGAACTTAATTGTTGGTAATGAAGGTAGATGGTGCAGGAATTCTCCTTCCTGAACATCATGGAAGAAACAGGAACCATTCTCCAGGGCTGGTAGAACCCAGGTATCAGCAGCTCCAGTGTAACACTAGTGAGTTATGATTGCTTGGTAAAGCAGTCCTTTTTCTAATTTCATGGATAACAGTGGAACACGGGAAAAATAAAAGTGGACTTGAGACTCTTTGTCACTTGAATATTTCTTTTCTTTCTTTTTTTTTTTTTTTGTTCTTTTTTACCAATAAGCTCTTTTCATCTGGGAGCAAATGTGCCAAAGAATTTGTTATTTGGGCTTTTTCATTCTGTTCACAACAAATTGAGGAAACATTTTCCTTCCAGAAAAAGACATCTTAGGTTTTGAATAAGCATCAGAAAATCCCTACTTTTATCAGAATCTTCCAGTATTTTCTGGCTTGCCCTTCATCCCTATGTACATATTTTCCTTAACATGTCACTTTTCCAGGTGACAACTGCCTTAAAGAGGCCAGTTTCCCACAGCAATATGTCAGGAATGATAAGCTTTTTTTGGTTACACACAGCTAAACGTGGACTTTAAAATACTGGTCTTTCCAGTCTATTACATGCTCACAAACCTTTCTTTTGCTGTCCTTCAGGGGAAAAAAAAAGTGTACAAATCAATTGGACCAGGATTTTTTTTTTCTTTGAATTAACTAGTGAAAACTTTCTCTTATCTATTCTTTTCTGCTCACACAAACTCGTCTGTCTTAATTCCTCCTAAGGGTACCAGACAACTGTATTCCATGGTCCTTCAAGTTGCAGTAGGCTCAAAGCTTTGGGCTCAAATCAGTCATAGCTCTACAAATGCAAACACACTATGGAACTCCTACTAAAATAGCAAAGCAAATTGTCCCTACTTTTAATAATGCAGCTTTGCACACGGAGCCCATAATGGCCTTTAAATTAAGAAATTAGTTACATTTCCCTGATAGCTCACATTCTTATTAGCACCGTTGGCATCCTTACTTGGCCTCCTTCTAATTATTCATAAAATATTATTTTACATGAGATGTCTCATTTTCCACTAAGTTTTTCAGTTTAAAAAATTATTATTATTATTATTAAATGGCATATTCCCAGTATTTATGTTAAAGGAAGAAAAAAGAAAAGAAAAGATCTTCGCTATGAGATGGAAACTGGTAATTATGCTCTGCTAAGCACATCACAGACGCCCAGCTGGCACAATTAAAGAAATAGCTGATCAGTTCCAGTTATTGATTCTGCTAACATGTTTGTTCACGGTTGCTTCTTGTCTAATTAGTTTTTTCTGCTTTCTTAGTCTAAAAGCATACCTTTCCAGACGGGGCTATTTTCAGACATTAGTGAGCAAGGCTTCCTTTGGTCACCTTCTAGATTTGTTTTTTGTTTTTTGTTTTTTTGATGCAATAGTTTGCCTATTCATTTATTCATTTAGCTAGGCAATGGCCTGAAAGCTAGACTTTCCTCTGAATTCCTTATTGAATTTCAAATCTGGATTTTACATGCTTCTCTTTTTAAATGGATGTCTCCGGAGCGTTGGTACAGCCCCATTTGAAGCTGTTGTCATCAGGGGATGACATGAGACTAGGGCTGTCTCCACAAACTGGGACAAACTGAAAATGCCTAAAAGTTGCTGGAAGTCCTATTTGGTGAGACTTGATAGAAGCATTCATTCTCTCTTCTGCCAAAAAGGAAAAATTTTAACGCACCGTAATTTCCATTTCCGAAACACAGATTGTGCAAGAAGTAAAGACGTTTTTGTTGTTAACAAAAGGCGGGAGGGGGCAAAATGCAGCATCAGTTTCTAGAAACAAAAGCTTATGATCTCTGTCCTGGAAAACCGATGAATACCACCCTATTGGAGGGGAAAATGCATATGGTCTGGAGTCTTTGCCTTTGTCAAAGTTTGTGGAATAAAGCTTTAAAATACAGCAACAGATGCTAGTGTGAAATGGAGGTAGAGCGTCTGTGGTCCAGCAGATCAGTTGACTAATAAACCCTGCCCTGGCTCTATGGCTGCGCTCAATAGCAATGGCAGCTGTCACGAAGCTCAGGGACGCGGGGGTGCTGTCAACATTTTAATCACTCCCGTGCAGGCAAAGAATAAATGTTGCTCTTTTTTAAACAGTGCTATTTTTTTTTTTCCAATGCAAGGTTTAGAACCAAAGGCTTTTGTTTACCTAAGCATTAAAAATGAGACAACCTTAGAGTATTTCGATAGGAATTTCTATTGTCTCGGTTAAAAAGGATGGGACCCATCCATTTTTATCTGGTGCTTTTACTGTTAATTGCTGATTTAGTTGGTCCTGTTGCTATAAACCTTTCAAACCATGGAGGATGAGCCAATTTTCCTTCTTTAACAAAAGAGCATCTTGCAGATTATAATATTCCATTAACTTTACAGTTTTATTTTAGCACCATATTGAGGCATTGGGACACGGATTCAAATGATAGAAAATTAATTTTCAGTTTTTTATTACATTTGCAGTGGAAAACTACTGATGATATAGCTGCTGTAGCATAAAAATGACACAAGAAATTATGAATTTTATTTCCTTCAGGGAAAAGAAAGTAGACAGTTAAAAGCTTTGCCACTGCTTGTATCTGTCCTAAAAGTTCACAGAAGACGAAAATTTGACCCCAAAAAACCCCAAAACCATGAAAAACTTCAACCTTTTAAAATTTCTGCTGTTAAAATCATTACATCTGGATGTAAAACATGACACAGAACAGGAATAAAAATGAATCACATCAACTCAACAGCAAATAGTTGTAAGTGAAAGCATCTTCAACAGAGGCAGATTTTAAAGATGGGAATATAATTTGGGAACTCGGGCTCTAGCACCAAATCTGGCCCACAGCTTATTTTTGTGAGTAAAGTTTTATTGGAACCCAGCCACACTCATTCACTTACACACCATCTATGGCTGCTTTTACACTGCAACAGAGAATATATGGCCTGCAAAGCTAAAATATTTACCTTGCTGTTTATGGAAAATATTTGCCAACCCTTGGCAGAATGCATAAAATATTTAGGTATTTTCTCTCTTAAAAAGCAAAAACTAGAAATAAGATGGAAGCTTCCTTGCTCTCTCTCCCTCTCTTTTTTTTTTTTTTTTTTTTCACTAAAATATGTACAAGACAATAATACTGACTTAAGATACCAGGTCATTTCCAAAAGGGAATCCCAATGGGAATCAAACCATAAGGGAAAATTGAAACTTTGGAGCGTTCCTGAAGAAATGAATGAGCTGGTATAGTTCATTTACTCAGATATTCAGAAAACACTGTAACAAATAGGAGATCCTGTCTTCGCACATTTTATTCAGTTTATTAACAATTGGTAATGCTTTAGCTTCCGTCCTGTTGCCGAAGTTCACTCATTTCCCCTCCAACTCCTTCCATAGCTTTTGTCACTACCTGGGTTACCTCCTTTACACCCGTTTAACTCTATTACGTGGTCACATAGCCCATGTCCTGCTATTGTGTGCCTTGGGATAAGTCTACCTTTGGTGTCATCGAACAGTATGATTGTAAGTCTCTGACTCCCCCTTTTTCCGCCCTCATCTCCACCTCAAGCATTTAGTCATTTCAGACTCTGCTCCTTTTTGCCCTTCAAAGCAAAAGGAGAAGGAGAGAACTCAAACTCCTTTCACTAAGGTATGGTACTGGGTAGATGAAGACAACTCACCCTCCCTGCAAAAACATTTGATTATAGTATAGGAGATATAATAAATGCACCTATCAGCACTTCAGGCTTCTAAGAGTGGAAACCCCGCCCTCTGGGGGATGCTGTTTTCCAGAGGGTGATCTGTAGAGGTTGGGGAGGTTCACTAAAGATGACTCTTGCATCATATTTCTAATGCTTCTCAAAGCATATGATCAAGCTACTGCCCACATCTAGGACTTTTTGCCAGCTATATACTTTCTCTGCTATGCCTGCTCCCAGCCTGCCATGTCCCTTCATTAGGTGGCACCAGGGACCAAATTCTCCCATACACTGTGAACCAGGTCTGAAACGTAGGCTTATCAAATATTTAAATGCATGAGCATACTTTGCTTCTCAAAATGCCCCAAAGCCTGCCCTCTTGACTCAGAGTAAAAGCCAAAGTCCTCACTAGAGTCCAAAAGCCCCAACATGGTCTGGCTCTCCTTTCCTTTCTGAATGTCAATCCTCAGCTCTCCCTTCTACTTATTCTGCTCTGGGCACGATGGCTTTCTCACTTTATCTTTGTTGCCACCTCAGGGCCTTTGCACTTCTTGTTTCTTCTGTCCCATTATATCCATGGCTTATCACCCTCACTTCTTTCAAGTCTCTGCTCAAATGTTATTCTTTCCCATAACCCTCCATCCTCTTAAGCCAACTTCATTTTCCCCAGAACACTTGTTACCTTCTAAGATAATATATAACATATCTATTTATTTCTCTTGCTTTGTAGCTCTCGCCATTAAAACATAAACTCCACAAAAGCAGCGGATTTGTTTGTTTTCTTCATTGATGTTTCCCCAGGATGTAGGACAGTAGCTGGCACACGTCAGGCACTCTGTAAGTCATAAGTCTTTCCTGAATGAATTAATTCCAAAGCTTGTGAACAAGAAACAGACTTACCACCCTTCCCTCTTTCTTACCACTTTGACTGCATTGTAAATATGTACAAACGATGGCTAATTTATAAAAATGTGCTTCTTTCTGTTCCCCCACTTTGAGTCTTCTGTTCATGGGCTTCTCCTCACCTTCCCTCTGAAGTCTTCTCAGAGTAAAAAGAAACCCTTCTCCCATCTCCAACTCCATGTGTATTAAGACCCTTGTTACAATGGACTCCTTCAAGTCCACACAGCATTGCTGCCCAGCTTCCTGAAAAAAACCACAGGAACTCTACACCGCGTGTACTCTTGGCCCATCCTACTAGGTCCCAGCTGGCACAGATCTTCCAGACAGCAAATCTAATATATGTCGAGTCTGAGCAGGCCACAGAGTTCTGTGCCTACAGAGGAAAGAACCTCTACAGAGTGATCATCATTATGTAACCATATGACAGTCTTCTCCCCTGACATATGGGCTGGGAATTGGGATGGCTGTCACCCCACTTAGTTCCTAAATTGCTGAAGGGCAAAGAGCATTTCTTCAGACCAGGTTAAACCTCATCACAGCTAGCTGGCATGGTGCTTTTCTTCCAGTAAGCATTCAGTACAGAGATACTAATAGGCAATAGGAGTGAGGAAACAAAAGAAAAATTCGGCGACGGCTTAATTATTTGTTTAGAATTATATCTTCACCATATGTAGGTAATGGCTCCAGTGGAAATGTGACTCTGTGCATAGAATGAGCTGCTTTGACACAGATGCACTAAGTATACAGAGAGATGCAAATGCAAAGGATATACATGCACAGAGAGAACTCAAATACTTTTATATCTGAATGACTTCATGCTCTTTTCTTATAACATCTAGTATGCAAAAAATAGTCACAGAAAAACATATTCATCCATTTCTATAATTTTTATTGTTATATAAAATTAAAGTATGTGCTTTTCCAGAATTAAATGTAAGATGTAGAATTTCCAAAAGAGGCTTTGAGTCTCACAACTTCTAAATAAATTTAAATTTCATTAAACTAATTCAGCCCTTATTTGTGTAGTTGGAAAAAATGACCACATTACCATTGTTCCTGGTAAAAGAACAAAACACAAAAGTATAAATTATTAAAAGATTACGTAGGGGACTTCCCTGGTGGTGCAGTGGTTAAGAAGCTTCCTGCCAATGCAGGGGACACGGGTTCGAGCCCTGAACCGGAAAGATCCCACATGCCGCGGAGCAACGAAGCCTGTGCGCCACAACTACTGAGCCTGTGCTCTAGAGCCTGTGAGCCACAACTACTGAAGCCTGCACGCCTAGAGCCCATGCTCCACAACAAGAGAAGCCACCACGATGAGAGACCCATGCACCACAACAAAGAGTAGCCCCGCTTGCTGCAACTAAAGAAAGCCCGCATGCAGCAACAAAGATCCAACACAGCCAAATAAATAAATAAATAAAATATAATATAATGTTAAAAAAAGAAAAGATTATATAGGTTTACTATGGTGAGCATGGGAAATGAAACTTACATTTAGCTTTGCCTGGGGTAACAACTCCAGCTGCATTGCTACAGAAACTCTCCGTTCTTTCCACTTCTATATCAGCCCCTCTTTCCTCCAGCTACTGTATATCTTACAATTCTCTTTCCTTCCCAGCCCTTATCTCCCCTCCACTGTTCCAAACACCCTTCTTATCTATTTGTCAGTGATGGCAAGAGAGGTGAGGCAGAATGACGAAGGTAAAAGAGGGGCAGCGTCTGCCCTGTCTCCACATCGTGGCTAAGAGCCTCTCCCTCCACCGCAGCTCTCCCTGTCCACAATTGCCTGCTATTTCCCCTGCACCTGTCTCAGGGCCTCAGTGTGCCCCTCATATTACTTGCCTCATTTCAGAGTTCCTGCTCTGGTTTCTGTACTCACAGCATGAGGAGCTCTTATCCCAAGCCCTGGATCTTCTTTGTCTGGCCATAGGAAACCCCATCAGTACCTTCAAGCCTACAACCAACAGGCAGCTTGAGTGGTTTGAGAAGAAACCTCTGTTCTCACTTCTAGGCCTGCAGTTAAGAGTAGGTGTGTTCCTCTCAGCAAGAGTCAACACTTGGCCAGAGCACAGTCAACCCTGACTCCCATCCTAGCCTATGATAAACACAAAAGATTTGCTATTTAGCCTAATTTAGCAGCAGATCACAAAACACAGGTGAAGTCATTCCCATAATCATATCGCTACTACCAAAATTTTCCCATCATTAAATTAGAACAGCCATATCTGAGCTAAAAAAAAAAAAAAAAAAAGAGTAGGTGTGTTCCTGATATTCACATCAGCTGTAGCAATGCACTTCTGCATAGGAACATAGTAATGTTCGGTGATTGGAATCTTCAGTAACATACAAACAAAGAGCCTCAGTAATTAAGTAAGAATGGGGGAAGAGGGGATAATCCTTACAAATATTCACACCCAAGTTCACAAGGGAAGAGAGAAAACTTGCAACTGTTGGACAAAAATTTCCCCCAGCTTTATTGAGATATAATTATGTGAAACATTGTGTAACTTTAAGGTGTACAGGTGATGATTTGGTATATGTATCAATATCTATTGCAAAATTATTACCATGATAGGGTTAGTTAACACCTCCATCACCTTATGTAATTATTTTGTGTGTGTGTAGTAAGAATATTTACAGTTTACTCTCTTAGCAATTTTCAAGCATGTAATATAGTGTTGTTAACTATTATCACTATGTTATACCTTAGATTCCCAGAACTTATTCATCTTATAACTAGAAGTTTGAACACTTTGACCAACATCGTTCCTTTCTCCCCCACCCCCCAGCCCTGACAACCACCATTCTAGTCTCTGTTCTGAGTTTAGCTTTTTTAGATCCCACACGTAAATGAAATCATATAGTATTTGTCTTTCCCTGTTGTCACATATGGCAGAATTTCCTTCCTTTTTATAGCTGAATAAGATTCTTAACGTAGGTGTTTATCACTATAAACTTTCCTCTTAGAACTGTTTTTGCTGCAACACATAAGTTTTGGTATATTGTGTTTTCATTTTTATATGTTTTAAGATTTTTTTAAATTTCCCTTTTTATTTCTTCTTTAACCCATTGGTTGTTCAGAAGTGTATTATTTAATTCTCACATACTGTGTAATTTTCAGTTTTCTTCCTGCTATTGACTTCTACTTCCATACCACTGTGGTCATAAAAGGTACTTGGTATGTTTTAAATCTTCTTAAATTTGCTAACACTTGTTTTGTGACCTAATATGTGATCTATCCTGGAGAATGTTCCATTTGCACTTGAGAAGAATATGTGTTCTGCTGCTTTTGGATGGAATGTTCTCCACATATCTGTTAGGTTCATTTGGTCTAAAGTACAGTTCAGATCTGCCTCTTCCTTATTGATTTTTCTGGATGATTTATCTATTGGGGAAGTGAGGTATTAAACTCCCCTAATATTATTGTATTTTTATCTATTTTTCACTTCAGATCTGTTAGTATTTGCTTAATATATTTGGAATGCTCCCATGTTCAGTGCATATCTACTTATGATTGTTATGTTCTCTTGATGAGTGTAAACCTTTATCATTATATAATGGCCCTCTTTATCTCTTGTTACAGCTTTGGAGTCAAATTCTATTTTATTTGCTATAAGCATAATTACCTTTGTTGCCTTTTGGTTTCCACTTGCATGTAATATCTTCTTCTAGCTCTTCATTTTGAGCTGGTATGTATCCTTGAAGCTAAAGTGAGTCTCCTGTAGGCAGTGTATAGTCAGGTCTCATCTTTTTTTTTTCCATTCAGCTATTCTGTGCCTTTTTATTGGAGAATTTAATCCATTTACATTTAGAGTAGTTATTGATAGGTGAGGGCTTACTAATGTCATCTTATTGTTTTCTGGCCCATATTCCTTTCTTCCTGTATTTCTGTCTTTCTTTGTGAATTGATAATTTTGAATAGGAGTATGCTTTGATTTCCTTCTTTTTATCTTTTGTGTATCTACTGAAGGTTTTTCCTTTGTGGTTACCACGGGGCTTAAAACATCTTATAGATATAGCTATCTATTTTATGCTGATAACAACTTTGATCATATAAAAAAAGAAAAAAAATGAAAAACCTCTACCCTTTTAATCTCCTCTTTTATATATTTAATGAAATAGTTTACTTTTTTTTAAAATTTATTTATTTATTTTTGGCTGTTTTGGGTCTTCGTTTCTGTGCGAGGGCTTTCTCTAGTTGCGGCAAGCGGGGGCCACTCTTCATCGCGGTGCGTGGGCCTCTCACTGTCGTGGCCTCTCCCGTTGTGGAGCACAGGCTCCAGACGCTCAGGCTCAGTAGTTGTGGCTCACGGGCTTAGTTGCTCCGCGGCATGTGGGATCTTCCCAGACCAGGGCTCGAACCCGTGTCCCCTGCATTGGCAGGCAGATTCTCAACCACTGCGCCACCAGGGAAGCCCCTACTTTTTTTATACTATTATTTATTTTAAAAATTATTGTAGCTACAATTATTTTTAATACTTTTGTCCTTTAGCATTTATACTAGAGTTAAGTGGTTAACACATCACCATATTACAGTTTTAAAGTATTCTGAATTTGACTATATACTCACTTTTATCACTGTGTTGTATGTTTTCATGTTACTAATTAGTATCCTTTTATTTCAGCTTGAAGATTCTTTTCAGCATTTCTTATAAGTCAGGTCTAGTAGTGATGAACTCCCTCAGCTTTTGTTTGTCTGGGGAAGTCTTTATCTCTCCCTCATTTCAGAAGGACAACTTTGTTGCATAGAGTATTTTTGGTAGGCAATTTTTTTTTCTTTCAGCACTTGGAATATATTATTCTTACCTCTTGGCTGGTAAGGTTTCTACTGAGAAATTCACTTATAGTTTGATGGGGGTTCCCTTGTAAATTGCAAACTTCTTTTCTCTTGCTGCTTTTAAGATTCCCTCTTTGTTTTTTTTTTTATTATTATTATAATGTTTCTTGGATTTTTACTTATTGTATTTTATTATATTTTTTATTTATTATAACATGTCTTGGAGAAGACATTTTTAAGTTGAGTTTGTTTGGGGACCTATGAGCTACATGAACTTGAATGTTCAAATCTCTTCCCAGATTTGGGAATTCCCAGCCATGATTTCTTTAAATAAGCTTTATGCCCCCTTCTCCCTCTCTTCTCCTTCTGGAACTCCATCAACCACAGATTGTTTCTTTTAGTGGTATCCCACAGATCAAGTAGGCTTTATTCATTCCTTTTCAATCTTTTTCTTTGTTCTCCTCTGACTGGATAATTTTAAATGTACTGTCTTTCAATTCACATATTCTTTCTTCTGCTTGATCCATTCTGTTATTGATTTTCTCTGTTTTTCTTTTTTTTTTTTTTTTTTCATTCATTGTATTCTTCAGCTCCAGAATTTCAGTTTGGATCTTTTTTACAATTTCTATCTCTTTGTTAAACTTTATATTTTTTGTGTGTGTTGTTTTCCTTATTTCATTGAATTGTCTTTCTGTGTTTTCTAGTAACTCACTGAGTTTCCTTAAAAGAACTATTTTGAATTCCTTGTGAGGTAAAACACAGATCTCCATGCCTTTAGGGTAGGTTACTAGAAATTACTGTGTTCCCTTCATAGTATTGCATTGATTTTTCATGTTTATTAAAGTCTTGCATTATTGTCTTCACATTTAAAGTAGCAGTCACATCCTGCAGTCTTTACTGACTGACTTCAGGCAAGAGATACCTTCCATCAGCTCTGCTAGGTATTCTGAGGCTTTCTCAGACTTTCTATGGATACGCCTGCTCCTCACTTCTTGCTCCCTCTTGCAGCAGAAATCTTGAGCTTGTTTGTATTCTCTAGATCCTGCAGAGCCAGGCCATGTGCTGAAACCTCTCTTTTGCTTTCCCAAGAGTGGTCTCTTCCAGGCCTGCATATTTGGGCCAGCTTTCTGTACATGCTTACCAGCTATCTGCAACAGCTTGCTCTTGCCACCATCTGGAACATGCACAAGAGGTCAACCATGGTGCAGAGGTGTATGGGTAAAGTGTGAGGAGTGCTGGAGATGCCCATGGATCAGCTGGGGAGATCTGTAAGCAAAGTGTCCCCAGTGGCTCGTGGGCAGGCCTCCCCATTGAGTCTCTGATGTGGTTAGTGGGATCTACGTCGTCCACTTGATATGTTCTGTTTTGAGCCATGGCTGCTGTTCTCCTACCACTCATGCCCCCAGGCATGCAGCACAGTACTCTGGATGTGGCAAGAGGGAAATGGGCCTTTCTGGCAGTGTCTGACAAAGATGGGGAAGCCAGGCGCTTACTCACACAGTATCACTTCCCTGCTCCCAGGAGAAATCACGGGCCAAGAAAAGCTCTCTTGGCACTGAGCTGTGCCACCTTGGGGAAAGGGTGATGCAGGTTAAGTCAAACTGTTCCTCTCACGCTGCCTAATGCATCCCATCTTGATTTTTTCCACAACACGGTGCTAGGACTTCTCTGCTGGAAGAGACTTCCACAAAGGCTCTCTCATTCGTGGATGATTGTCTGAGACGGTGTTCTCCAGGGGGTCCCAGAGGGGAGAGGGACTGGAGCCAGTTCATGAGGCACTTCTGTGTCCACAGCCAGGACCGAGGTCTGCATGCCTATTACCTGACACATGGGTGGGTGGAGACTCCTCCTGGGTCCCAGGCATATGGTGCTGGTGACAGACCAAAGCCAAAAGGGCCTGTAACTGAACCCTCAGAGGCAGAGAGCTGTTTTCAGGTCTACAGCTGGGACCACAGTTGGCAGGTCAGCTGCTTGGTGTGGGCCTGTCTTCTCAAAACTGCTCTCCTCATTCATGGCTACACCAGATCTCACTCTTACCTGGAGCTCTGAGCTCCCACAAAGGCACCTTTGTCTATGGACAGATGCCAAATTGTTTGGATGGGGGGATACAAGTGAGGGATGTCTTATTTGGTCATCTTGCTGATGTCTCTCTCTGGAAACTTTAGAAATTGTCAAAATAACACAGTTGAAAATTGCTAGCCTGAAAAGTCTCACAAAAATCTCACAAAACTTTCTTTTTCTTTGGTTAAGATTTATTTGTGTAGATAGTTACACCACCACAATCTACTAAAATCCTTTCCACACCTGTTATGGGCTGAATTATGTCACTCTCCAAATTCATATATTAAAACCCTAACCACTTATACCTCAAAATGTGACTGCATTTAGAGACAGAGTTTTAAAGAGGTAATTAAGTTAAATTAGGTCACTAAGGTGGGTCCTAATTTTGTATGACTGGTGTCCTTATAAGAAGAAATGATTAAGGCACAGATACATATAGAGAAAAGACCATGTGAAGACACAGGGAGAAGATGTCCACCATCTACAAGCCAAGAAGACAGACCTCAGAAGAAAACAATTTGGCTGACACCTTAATCTTAGACTTCTAGGCTCCAGAATTGTGAGAAAATAAACTTCTGAGGTTTAAGCCACCTAGTCTGTGGTACCAGTTACAGCAGCCCTAAAAAACTAGTACAGGGGGCTTCCCTGGTGGCGCAGTGGTTGAGAATCTGCCTGCCAATGCAGGGGACACGGGTTCGAGCCCTGGTCTGGGAAGATCCCACATGCCGCGGAGCAACTGGGCCCGTGAGCCACAACTACTGAGCCTGCGCGTCTGGAGCCCGTGCTCCGCAACAAGAGAGGCCGCGATAGTGAGAGGCCCGCGCACCGCGATGAAGAGTGGCCCCCGCTTGCCGCAACTAGAGAAAGCCCTCGCACAGAAACGAAGACCCAACACAGCCAAAAAATAAATTTAAAAAATTAAAAAAACAAACAAACAAAAAAAACAACTAGCACAGGGACTTCCCTGGTGACACAGCAGTTAAGAATCCACCTGCCAATGCAGGGGACACGGTTTGATCCCTGGTTCGGGAAGATCCCACATGCCGCGGAGCAACTAAGCCTGTGTGCCACAACTACTGAGCCCATGCTCTACAGCAAGAGAAGCCACCGCAATGAGAAGCCCGCGCACCGCAATGAAGAGTAGCCCCCACTCGCTGCAACTAGAGAAAACCTGCGCGCAGCAGCGAAGACCTAACGCAACCAAAAAAAAAAAAACTAGTACAAACCACCAAACACTGTCACTCACTGGTTTATAAATGATGTGACCTTAATTGACAATCTAAATATATCTAAATTTGTTTCCATGTGAAAATTTTATGTAAACTCTTACCTACTAGGAGAAAATTTTGAAATGCTATCCCTGTTGGGGACTACTACCTGGGGGGGCGGGGGGAGGGGGCGGGTATCAAGTACTTTTCAGATCCCAGTCTTGTAATCTGAAAGAAACACACTGGAGGTGCCTACTTGAGAAATCTTTCTATCTCTAAATTCAGGGATTAGAGACCTGGCAATTGAGTGATGGCAAAGACTGCAATCAACCAACAATATTCTTTCTCCCCTTATTCCACAGAATAGAGGCTTTAGAGAGGTAAAACCAGCATCAGATTATAAGAGTATATTTTCCAGCCTTTATCCTAGTGGGGAGGTTTGGCCATAAAGCTAGAATCTGGAAAATGAGATATGAGCTGAGGTGTGTAATCTTTGAGCCCTATCCATAAAGGAGAAGAAGCATGCCCCTCTTCCTTTTACCCCGGAGTCTAAGCATGAAAATGGTGATGAATCTACCTTCAGGACAAAAGCCATACCTTCAAGATTTCAGATATTTCTATGGAGACTTGGTCCCCAACACAGCTGAGCTTCTCAACATCTTGAGCTATTTAGACTGTTACCTGAGAAAGATATAATTTCTACCTTATTTAAGCCACTGCATTTTGGGATTTTTATAATGGTAGACTAGATTGTATTTTAACTAATACTCAAATGCCATAAAAGAAGAAAATAGATAAAGATCTGGAAAGAAGAGAAAAAGAGTGAACAGTTTCCCATGTATATAATTTATCAATGCATTGATTTATGACTTAAAATGAACACTTCTAAAAATCAATAAGGGAAAGACAGATGACCAAATTAAAAAATGGAAAAGATACTTGAAAAGGTGCCTTATAAAAGAAGATATCCATACGGACCACATACATGTGAAAGGATGCTTAGTCTCAGTGATCAAAAACAATACCACCTCACAACTTCTGAATGGCTAAAATTAAAACCTTTGACAACACCAAGTGCTGGTGAAGATGTAAAACAAGTGGAATTTTCCTATGTTGTTTGCTGGTGGTAAGGTAAATGGTACAATCATGTTTGAAAACACTAAGGTAGTATTTACTGCCAAGAGTTAATCAGATGCCTCTCCCATGTCCCACCAACTGTAGCACCTAAAGAAACGTGTGCATATATTTCTCAAAAGATACATACTAGAATATTCATACTAGCCCCAAACTGGAAACAAACAAGATACATAAATTATAGAATGATCATACAGTGGAATACCATACAGAAATGGCACATAACAAACTACTGCTACACAATGCAACATGGAAGAATAATCACAAATATAATGTTGAGTGACAGGAGCCAGAACCAAGAATACAGAAACCCCCTGACTCATTGCTTCCAGCCTAAGTCAGTTTTGAGTTCTAGTAAATCCTAGCCAGTTCTTCTTTTTTACTTCCTGATCCCTTCATGATATCTATACACAAACATTACTTGAATGAGGACATTCAAGACTTAAACAAAGACAAATTCTTCTTCCTAATCTAGTTTGGCCACATAAAATAGAAGGAAAGGCTAAGTGATACATTATCATAAGGGAAGAAAACTTTACAATTAGAAAATTTATGAGGCAAGTTTGTGAGTGTTAGATTACAAAGCAAAGAAGTTAAGTTTCCAGTGTCTGGGTAGGACTGGAAGTCAGGACTCATCAAGGAAGGGCTGAAATTAATTGATAAGAGATGATCTGAGCAGAGAAAAGTGCTAGTAATAAGAATAGAGAAGAAAGGCCTTATTAAGAAGTAATCTGAATACGTGGCAAAAAGGAACCATGCTTAGAAAATAAGGTTTGGGAACCAGATGGCCCTAGGTTCTAATCAGGGAAATTTACTATCTGTGTAACTTTGGGCAAATTACTTTAGCTCTCTAAGCCTCAGTCGCAAAACTGGGGAATGTTTTTTTCTAACTTGCAGCAATCTTAGGAGAATTAAATGAGGCAACAGAGCACCTGGCATATCCATAATACTCAGTAAATTTAAGGTCTATTTCTATAGCTACTAATAAGTTTATTATTATTACCACATGCACAGCTTAGCAGAGATATTGCCATTAAACTATATGATTCTCCATCATTCTGTTTAAATGATATATAAAGTGCTTGTATGCTCAACACTGCTGGATCTCAGGAATAGACTTCATGTTTAGAAGATGTATAGAGACTGAGGTATCGTTGTTCCTAAAACATTTTGAATAGGTTATATTTGAGCTGTCCTTATCCACACACGTTAGAGGTCCCTTAGCTTATGTAAATATAAAACTGTAAAACACCAGTCAGCTTTTGTTTACCAGGTCACAAAGATGTTTGAGATCGCTTACATCTCTGTAACTAATTCTGTGCCACACGAATGAATTAAAAAGGAAAATAAGGACAATTATCCACATAATTCAAGGAGCAAACACTTGCTAGAAAGAAATTAAAAGGAAAATTGTATTGAACTATATTTTCTATGAGGAAGCTCACCATGGAGCTATTCAGCTTAGCAATTTCTTGTATTTGTGCCACTTTTCTATGCCTTCTAATTCTGGTTTTACTTGCTTTTATAAAATGATATTTAGTGTTTGCATAAATAAGCCTCTAAGATATGGAAATCCTGTTTATAGACGTGGCTTTATAGAGAAATACCTGTGATAATGCTTACAGTCTAAGATCATTAGGAACAAAAAACCCTCTGGCTTGCTTGCTACAAATTGGAATTTCTAATCTTACTTCCAAAGAAAGGTGTATGTTTTTTATTGCAGTCTAAATTTATAGACTCTTTTGGATTCTCACATTTCTATAGTCATTTGCATAGTACAAAAAACATATTACATAATGAGTCAGTCAAGCTAAATTATAGGCAGTTCTTTTCAATCAGGCCACTGCAGTTCTGTGTTGCTCAGTTCAGCTCCTGTCTCCCACTGCTCAAATGTTGCCATGGTGACCAATTTTTGTCATGTACATTCCTAGGTCCCGTGCGGCTCCCTTATTCATAACACTTTGCCATCACTACAGCGAGACCGCTAGCTGTTATCTGATTACCTAATCTCCCCTTACATATCACCTTGAAGCTACGTGGGTGAATTCTTGAAACCTGAGTGTAAATGATATGTTATATAAACAAGAAAATAAATTCATATTAAATAAAATGATCATGGTAATAACAAATAAATAAGACTCCTTAAGCCATCCATAAGCAGGAATTCTATGAATGTATTCTCTTACTATTCTCCAGCTATATCACCGTCCATATCATTGGAAGATCAATTTGATTCTTTTATGACAAGTGGAATAACAAGATTGCAAAACTGTAGAGCTGAATTTGATCAACCATGTTGCAGTCCATCTGATCGTTGAGATTTCCACTGTTATGACAGCTGAAAAACACAAATTATCAGTATATTGGAAGAAGGCACTGAGGAGGTGCAGAGACAGTCTAATTGATCCGTATGCCTGAAAAGACAATGTCATAAATGGATAAAATAAATGGATAAAATAAATTTCACCTCTTTTTACTTTTTAGATATTGTAGGCTGAATCTCTTTCGAGTAAAAACACAACCTTAAAAAAAATCACAAGAAACCAGATCAAAGACATAAATAGAACAAAATATGCACAAGAGATCTCATCCAAGATCAAAGATGTGAACGTAATTGCCATGAATAAGAAGTGCAGAGCTCACCAGAACAGAATGTCTTCAGCACACAGAGAATTCTACCAAAAAAAAAAGAAAAAGAAGAAAAGGAGAAAAAAGTCTCTGGGAAATCAAGCGCTCCACAAAGCCAGTAAAATGTCTTTATTTTCCCCTTTGCAGGAAGCAAAATTTCTATGCCATACTGTTGAAATGACCAAATATGGAACAATGCCCACCAACTCTGAAGAAGGGAAGCACATTAGAACATTTCCACTTTGTGGGCTAAGCGTCAAAATTTTATAGTATTTTTTCCTGCCCAAATCCACCCCCAAAACTTTAATCTTTAAAAATGTTTCACTGTAAAACAACGAGGTACAGAGAGGGTTTTCAAGATTGTGAAATATTGACATAGTACCACTTGAGAGAGCAGCTTTGCTTGTTAAAATCATGTAATTAATTTAATGCATAAGGGAAAAAGAAAAAAATGTAGAGGGAGTTCCCTTTATTAAATATTTATCACTGGAGCCCTGGGTGGATGCCACTCAGAGAAGCAATCATTAGAGATGGGACATTGATTGAAGTGAATATTAAGTAGTACTCTACGCTAAATAACAACTGCTGATTTCTTGGGAAAAAAAAAATCTTGGGACTCTTAGACGATCTTTTAGAGAGTCCTATTGCATGCACGTAATTTTAAGTAATTCGGTCTTTTAAAAATGTCTCTGCCTCTGACCTTATAGAACTTTCATCTCATTCAAGCCAATGAACTCAACTCTTTTCTACCATTCTACAGTAACAGGGTGCAGGGGAGAGAGGGAGAGGGAAAGGGCGTGTGACACAGAACGAGACAGGGAACACGTGAGAGCAGACGGTTATCAGAAATGCAAGCTCATACCTTCAGAAAGAGGAGAAAAAGCAAATTAATAATCCATGATTTGGGACTTCCTTGGTGGCACAGTGGTTAAGGATCCGCCTGTCAATGCAGGGGACACGGGTTTGATCCCTGGTCTGGGAAGATCCCACATGCTGTGGAGCAACTAAGCCTGTGTGCCACAACTACTGAGCCTGTGCTCTAGAGCCCATGAGCCACAACTACTGAGCTCACGTGCCACAACTACTGAAGCCCCTGCACCTAGAGCCCATGCTCTGCAACAAGAGAAGCCACCGCAATGAGATGCCCACGCACTGCAACGAAGAGTAACCCTGGCTCACCACAACTAGAGAAAGCCTGCGTGCAGCAACGAAGACCTAATGCAACCAAAAAAATAAATAAATAAATAAATAAAATTGAAAAAAAAATCCATAATTCTATTTAGCCTACTAGGGGGAAGACAAATTTATGATTCAAGGTAAAGTTTGATCAAATAGGTTAGCACTGAAAGTGCTAACTTGTTCTCTGCAGCAAAAAACATTTAGGAAGCAATGTGCTTCCTAATGATATTTAGCTATAAATATGTACATTAACAGATATGCACATTTTTGCCCTTAGAATATAGATATACTAATTGAAAATACTTTTTTGAAAAATAATACGAATTTGGGGCAATCTATTTCTATGAGGCTAATGTCCTCCACAAATGTACCAGAATTCATTTTGAGGCTATTTATTATATTGTAGGGTTATTATGGAGAGCAGTATTTTCCTATCATTCTAGATCCTGAATATTATCTGACTTTTATTGTGACCGAAGTTCTTTACATGTTTGATAGGCTAGTTTCCTGGGCTTACTTCACCTGCAAGCAAAATGCAGCCTCCACCTACGTAAAACAAAGCGCTATTCAAGGACATAGGATTTCTTGCCACAGAGATTTTCATTGCACTGTGAAGTAGAAGAAAACTACTGTAGAGTGGATCACGCAAGGGGCTATATGTGGGAGGGGAATACAAGACATTATAAATAAACCTAGAGAAACACTGAGGCTTATGTCTTCTTAGCACTAAGTATGGTAAAACAAACAAAATAAAAATGTGTCCAGAGAAGGGAAGTCACCTACCAGTAGCAAATATTCCTTTACTATTTGTTGGAAGGATAAGAGTGGACTACTGAAGAGTGAGCCCACTTCCTGCAACATCTGGAATTTCTAAGGGAAATGCTCTTTTCCCCAATCCGTCTATTTATATTCGCATGCTATGAGCAGGATGCTTTGGAGGCTTCTACTGAATCCATTTTCAGGGATTTTAGAAATGTCAGGATAAGGAAAAAAAAAAAAATTGGACACTGTTCCATAGCCAAAAAGAACATTATTGTACTACCATTGATTACAAACACCCTTGGGACCATTTTCTTGAGAAGCTAATAAAACAGTTCGGTAAAATGGAATAGCATTCCTCTGAGGGATGCTTACACAACAGTAGTAGTTCTCAACCGAGGATAATCCTCCATCCCTCACCAGGAGACATGTGGCAATGTTTGGAGATATTTTTGATTGTCACAGTTGGGTGGGGAGTGCAACAGGCATCTAGTAAGTAGAGACCAGGAATGCTGCTTAACATCCTGCAACGCACAAGTCAGACTCCCCACCCAAAACGAAGTATTCAACCCAAAATATCAACAGCGCCAAAGTCGAGAAACCCTGTATTAGACGGTCCCCTCACTTCCCCTCCAGTTGTCCTTTGATTTCATGAGAGCATTTTTACCAAGAGATAAAGCTTATATTTTCTTTAAGGATAATCGAATCACAACTTTTCTTAGGTGACAATCACATATTCATAACCCATGTACTGTAATGATGCTTCGAGTTCGTGTATTGAAAATTTAAAGTTTGATAAATATTCAGCTTGATTTTTGGAGACATTATTTAGTAACTGGGCTAAAGCCCAAACTTTTATCAGGATGAAGTAATTCCCCACACCGTTATTTCACTCTTGCATCCCTCTCGTGATTAGGAGTCTGATGCCCAGAAATGGCTTGGCGGCGCTATGGACCCACACATCTGCATTTGCCTTTGTGTGTGGATTTTCTGAGAGCCCAGCACACTGCTGATAACATTTTTACCTTGGAACTTATTTGATTTTTACAAGTTATGGCCTTTACAAAAAAGAAGGGATTTTCAATCACCTTTATACCCCCATTTTCTCCTGTAACACTAGACAGACGTCTGGTGATTTTTGCAGAGTGCTCAAGTAACTGTTTTGAATAAGAGAATTGCTATAGTCAGAATTTCAAAAGAAAAAAAACTCCTCTTTTCTAGTCTTTTTGACTCATAGAGTCCTGCTAATTCAAGTCAGAATTCTAGATGCTTCAGAGTTGATAGAAAAGCAGACTTTGAGCTTGCCTAAGCATTGTAGTGTGGCATCTCGTTAGAATGCAAAATCCTCTTTTAGATGTTTCGTAGTTAAATGAGAGAGAGGCACTGGACACCATTTTGGTCTCAGAAACAAGGCTTGATCCACTCACTTTGACAAGACCCATTGTACAGTCAGTCATTAGGCCATTTCATAACAAGCAATGTCCTCATTATAAGCCATTTATTCTGAAGAATTCTAATTAAAACAGACCAGGCAAGACTTTTACTTGAAAATTTCCTTTATCCATTGTCAAGCTACCCTTGAACTTCAGGCTAACTTTCTTTAGTAATATTCTATAATCCAAGGTGTTCACACAATCATTCAAAGATATGTATTGTGTCCACTGCCCAATAATATATATGTAAAGTATAAATTTCTGCTAGGCTTACTTCTGAACGTGGAAATATTATCTTAAAAAGTAAACAAATAATCTAGAAACTTTTAATTTTTCCTTAACTCAGTGTTTTCCAAAATGTTCTGAGCATAAAACAAATTATCTGGTTACTTATTAAAAGTAAAGGCTCTTAGCCCAGCTTAGACCTCTGTGGGAGGGCCCTAGGAACCTGTATTTTTAAATAGCACCCAGAGAATCATAAGATTTGGTAATTTGGGAAACAGTGCCTTAGGATAGGAGAATGCACATACATGGGAGGCCACAAAAGGCACCATATTAAATTATATATTAATAGATTGGGTAGCTACCTTTCAAAAAGTTGCTTGATATATGCAGAACACTTAGAAGAGTGTCTGGCACATAGTAAGCGCTGAAGTGTTAGATATTATTATTTTCCCGTCATACTTGGTGTAGATAAGGATTATCATTTAACTAGGTCAGCCTTCAAAAACCATTAGTCTTCTCAGACAATGGCCCAGAGCCTTGTATTTATTACATCCATGATTCTTTTCGTCTTTTTCCTCAGCTATTTAACCAAATTCCTGTCTCTTTTTCATTAACTTTCCTATTTTGATGGCTTTCTTATCTCTTTCTTTAACTGAGTGTTCCTCCTGATACTGACTTTTCCAAGAGTCATTAAATTCTTTATCTGTTCACACAAGGAACCCTTCCTGGGAATTCTAACATTCCATTGATTATCATCAAGGTGTGTGCCTTGATCCTACCCTCTAAACCCAATTTACCTGTTCCCTGGAGTCTGAGACTGATTATTTAAAATTAATCTGAGCTTTCCAGGCTCTTACCCTCTCTAACTAATGTCACTTCAACCCACAAATATTTGAACATTAGTCTGGAATATTCCATTTGAGTTTTCTGGACCACCCACACAATGCACATGTCATGGAGGTTATGTTGAACCTGGGAGCAACCCAGATGACATATTGATTTTTTTCCCTACTTCAGAAAAATCCTTATGTTCATTCACTGATTTATCCATAACTACAGCTGGTATATTCTCTCTTATATAATGCTTGGAACAATCATAAGAAAGGAACAGGGAAGGCTGTATATCAGTCTGCCCCTTTCCACATTACTCATTACTCATTATTGCAGCTTTTCCTAAGTAAAAAATATTTGTTACATAAATCAGACATGTAAAATCTATGTCACTGAGCTAAAGGGAAAAAGAAAGAAGAAGCTATTACTTTGGCCTACTATCAATTCATGTATGTTTAACCTTTGCACCTAATACGAGTATTCCTAGGCTGAATTTTGCAATTGAGAGATCACTTCATATGGTGTTGTACACATACATTCACGTATGTATACAAATGGGTTTAGTCACAAAGAGAATATTTTTTTCTTTGTAAAGAATAGTTTCATTCTGCAGTGAGAAGATAAAAACCATTGCCTTTATTTTATCCACTGATTCTCTCCTTTCAGATCTTAATGAAATAAATAAGTGGTAAGTCTGGAAATTCCTAAATGGCCACAGAAACTACGATTACTCTGTGTTAAAAGAGGTTAAACTGCCCAAAGCCATAAGTTCGAGTCGTAATTGAATGCTAGCAATTCAACCGTGAGCAAGATCCCCAGAAGAATGGCAGAGTCCTCTGTAGGCTTCCCACAACGGGGATGCGTGGGTAGATGCCATCTGCAGCTCAGGGGTGGCGGAACAAAAAGACATTTGAGGAAGAGGGGATTTCTTACCGATATGATTTAATGGGAAAGAGCTGAAAGTCATCCATCATGACTCTGACACACATCACACCCAAGAACAGCCAAAAGCCACTAGATGTCACGTACCGCCTGCAGCGTGTCAGGCCTTCTGGCATCAGCACTTTTGTGCATCCTGCCACCTCCCCTTTCTTGCTGTGCTGCATGGGGAGGCCCAGGAATGCCTCTGCCCACCCCACACCAACGTTCGCTAATGCAGCCTTTATTATCACACACCTCAACAACCACTCAGGACAATTCATCTGGTGACAGGGAGTGACAATCAGAGCTGAACAAGGATACCAACGCCACCAGATGTTGCTGGATCTCATAAATTGGGTTAACACGACCATGCTGTTCCAAGAAGGCCAGGACAACGTGGGCCAGGCAGGGACACATGGGTGATCAGAAGCACTCATGGGGACAGCTGCTCAGAGACACAGAGATTAGGCCCAGGCTTGCTTCCACTTCTTTCAGTTTTCCTTACAGATCTCACTTTAAAGTGATTATCTCAAATATACAAAGTATGGATTGGGGTTAAGATGAACAAGAAAAACAAATAAGCTATGTTTTCATATCACAGTATGATGACAACCTGTCACTCACATCCAAGTGTTTTTTGTTTAATTTCAAAGTATGAAATGGCATGAAGACACACACATTTGGCATTATAATGTGTTATAATTAAATTTATATTATATTCTCTTGTTTTAACTTCTTAAACGATTTGTTTTTATATCATCTTCCCAACAAAATTACAAGCTCTCCAAGTGCAGAGGCCATGGGTAGTGGTGTCCCTTTGGTCCTCACAGGGCCTAATTCCATATTAAACACTTACTAGTTGCTTGATGACTAATCAGTTGGTTTTAAAAGGTTTTTGCTTCTGTTTTTGTTTTTAATATTTCCAAAGACTGTATAAGAAAACTGAAGACAACCTGCAGAGTGAAAAAAACAAGGTTGGAAATTATTGACTTGGACCATATCAAAGAAATATAAAGCTAAGCAGTTCAATTTTGTCACTTGAATTGAGGATATTAGTAACCTGAAAGTCCTATGCTTGTTCAGAATAATTTTACAGGTTCAAATCTTAAAAATTGTGACAACACTTCATGTTCTAGGCTTGTTTATACCATAGTATAAATAGCCCATTTGCAGGTGCATCTAGGTGTATTTGTTACTAAATCATAGGAATACATAAAACTTCGAATAAAGGACAGTTCTCTAAGACAATAACTTGTCTGAGTAAAATAGTTGGGACTCTTGCTGACTGAATGCATTGTTGTGTTTGGAAACAACCCTATGAAAATACCAACCATATCCTGAAGCTGGCACTTCAAGTTTATCCGGGAAAATCCCATAGTACAGTGTTTTCATCACTATTCCCACATCCTTTGAATATAACCATATTAATCACTTTCTTCCTAGGTTTTTATTATTCTTGTTTCTTCTAACATTTTCCACACACACACAAAGAGTTAATTTATATTGTGGTCAAGTTATCGTATCCATTCCTGAATATATTCTCTTGCTTGAGTTCCAGAAGTTGGTACAATGTTAATATTGTATTGCATCCTGAAACAACTTTTACTTTGGGTCATTGATGCAATAAAAATATTTCATATTTGTCATGTATCCTAATGGTAGAGATTACCTGGTGGAAATGACAATGGTAGAGATTACCTGGTGGAAATGTCATGTATCCTAATGGTAGAGATTACCTGGTGGAAATGACAAGTGAGAAAATTCTGATTTAGTTCTCATTTATAAATTGTGAACCAAAATGTAGGTTGGGAAAAGTAACAAAGCAAAATTAAGCACATGATTATTACTAAGTATTAAGAGCAAATTGATGTTATTCAAGATGCAATAAAAATACCATATATAACCCAGTTCTTAAAATCCAAGTCAAAAAAAAATACAAACCTAAGGGCAAAAGAATTTATTCACTATATGTTTCCTATAAACAATGTTTTCTTGTTAGAATTAAACTATAATTTAGATAACCAGATCCAATGCAAGTAAGAGATTATGCTAAAATATTGATAAATTAATTGATATTTTAAATATCTCTTCCTTTTTGATCAGGCACTTGGAGACTGACATTCTAACTTGGATGAGTAAGGGTTTAACTCAGCATAAAGATACGTATGAAAATGTAATTTACATATTGCATATGTAAACACTGCGGGCACACCAGAGAACACAGTCCGTATGTGGATATACTACCTCATCTGAGCTGCCCTCTCTGGCATCTTACTCCTGTGGCTGCAACGTGCCTCCACCTTCAGCTGCCATCACCTTTTTTTTTTTTTTACATCTTTATTGGAGTATAATTGCTCTACAATGTTGTGTTAGTTTCTGCTGTATAACAAAGTGAATCAGCTATACGTATACATATAACCCCATATCCCCTCCCTCTTGGGTCTCCCTCCCTCCCACCCTCCTTATCCCACCCCTCTAGGTGGTCGCAAAGCCCCGAGCTGATCTCCCTGTGCTATGCGGCTGCTTCTCACTAGCTATCTATTTTACATTTGGTAGTGTATATATGTCCATGCCACTGCCATCACCTTTATCACTCATTGCATGATGTGATTTGCTCACTTGCCTTATTGTCCCTCTCCCCGACTAGAAGTGGCCTCTAAGAGGACAGGCACTTTGCTACTTGCTCCCTGTAGCAGTCTTAGCACTTCACATGGTGGCTGGCACTCAAAAAAATACGTGCAAATGTTAGAATACATATGAAATACACGTGTTCTTTTGGAAATAGATAAAAGAAGAACACCAAGAATACTTTTCATGTGTGTAATTATGATCTTCTAACATCAGTTGTAATGTAAAATATTTCTTCATTCAAATGAAGTGCTTTACGCAGAGTATTTTAATATGCATTGCACAAATAATCTTTTTCAGTAAATCATTTTCAATAAGTACTTTTCCACAGAGCGGCTGAAAAGGAGTAGGAAAGAAGGTTATAGATAAAACATAATAAAGCTTTGTGATTAAAATTTCTAAAATCCTCAAGGTATTATTCCATGACTCATGAAATAAAGGCCCTTAAAATCAATTAAATGAAACCAAGTTCAGCATGTTGTAGTCGATACTTAGATTCCTGAATTTTACATAATGTTCACGTTTGCCAAAAAGGATGCATTATTAATGCCTACATTAGATTTGCTGATGGTAAGCAACTACAGTGATGAATGGGGAGATTTTCTTGCATATACACTATTCTAAAAGTTTCAGTGAGTGTGTGTACTTTTAGAATAACTTATACTGAATTAAAACAATCTGAAATTTTTGTATGTAGTAAACACCTCTAATTCTAGTTAGTTCCAAATGCATAGATAGATGAAAATGTTGATAAAAATGGAAAGTAAATTTCCATAATGAGAGACTTCAGTTGTTAAAAAGTTTTTCTTCTAGGGGACTTGGGATTATACTTTGAACAAACTAAAAAAAAATGGATGATTCCAAAAACTTAAAATCTACTTTTCTTACCAATTATGTAAGATACTCCCTTTCAGCACACTTATTTATGACACCATGTTAGTTTAACTTCAACATCCAAACAACTGAGACAGTTGGCAAAAGACCAATTTTGTATAGCCCCACACCCACAGATAATGCGTCTTTAAAACCGTGCACAATGCCATTCTAGAATTCTCTCTTTGAGAGAAAACCACAAAAGCATTTTTTATTTTCCAGCTCTTGCCTTTCTTTAAGCAAAAGTATTTAATTTTTTTGCAAAAACTAATAATACATTTATATGAGTCAAACATCAAAAAGTATGAAAGGCATATGGTGAAAAGCCCCTTTCTCTTACAAAGTAAATATTTTGGAGTTGGTTTCCCAGTTTCACCAAGAAGTAAATTTGCAGCTTTGTTTTCTGTTCTACCTCTTGCTCTTGGGAGTTTCTAGGAAGAGTTTCTAGTTTCTTGGGCGTTTATAGAGGGATGTTCATCCCAGAAGTTCTGCCTTCTTGCTTGAAGGATCAAACTGGGGCCTGTGATCTTTCTGCAATTCCCTGGCCCCTCTGTCGTCTCTTGATAGCTCCTGGCTGCCTGCCTGAAAAGTTTCTCGATTATTTCATATCCTAAAAAGAAAATTCTTTCATCCTTGCCATTTTCCAAGGTGCCCTAGTTCTCCTGTCGCTGTCAGTGCCAGAGTTCTTCAAAAACTAGTCCAGAATCATTGCCATCATCTCTTCATCACCACCTACTCATTCCTTAGCTTTATGAAATCTAATTTCTACAGCACCACCACCATCAACCCCCTCCCACACACACACACACACACACACACACACACACTCATACACACACACATGGAGACCTATTCATCATCCTAACCAACAGCACCTTTCGCAGTGGCAGCTCAGACACTCCTGGAACCATGGCCCGGCACTTCCTCCACCCAGCTCCATCTGTAGAGCTGCTCACATCACCCAACCTAGCTTCCTTCTCCTCATCTCAGGATCCTGCCTCTGTTTCCTTCATTGGTGTTTTTCCCTCTTTCAAGTTCTGCTTACTCCAGAGTTCTGTGGGGTTTTTGTTTGTTTGTTGTTGTTGTTCTTAAACCATCACCAGAAGTATCATCCACTATTGCTTCTTTGGGAGATAATACAAAATCTTCATACTGAGCTCTTATCTCTCTCTGGAATTTCAATTATGCGCTTCCCAGGTCTCCTGGATATTTTCACCGGATAGTCCCACTACTGCCTCAAAGCCTACTAAACTCACACTCTATTTCCCTCAACCAGTGGTTCTCAGTGGAGGGCGATTTTGCTGCTGCCCGTCCCCCCCACCTCCTGGGGACATTTAGCAATGTCTGGAGACCTTGTCACACTGGGGAGAGCTGCTACTGGCATCTAGTGGGTAGAGGCCAAGGGTGACGTTGAACATCCTAGGGTCCAAAAGACAGCCCCCGTCACAAAGAATTGTCTGGCTCAAAATATCAATAAAGTCCAAGCTGAAAGTCTGCCCTAATCTAATTGCCACTGAAACATCCCCATTTCTGTCACCTACTCACTTTGACAGAAGGTCCTGCATTTAATCCTGAGTTGTTACTCTTCTGTTTTCCTCAGGTTTCCCACTCCATTCAATATCCAGAGTTTCACTTGGGTTTTTTCCTTGGAAATTTCTGTTCATTGATTATTTTCTTCATTCCTATTACCGCAGTATTTGCATGCAAGTACTTGGGTAAAAAAAATAATAGTTTCACTGCTCTCAGTAGCTTAAGACTCTTTTCCCTCCTATCCTGACACTCTACTGCTAAATACTGCTAATACTGTTTCTCCCACATCAAAGATTTTCAATGGCAACTTTCCGGAGCCTCTTTGTCTTAACATTCCTTCACAGTTGGCCCTTACCACCACCTTCCTTTTATGCTCTGTGTGAACTTTCCATTCTGCCAAATTGGCCTATCCTTTATTCCATCTTTTGCTCTAAATGTGATAACTAAATAAATAATTCCACTAGATTGGTAGTTCTATCGAATAGATAGCAAAATAGTTGATTATTTTGCTGTCAATAAAAGTTAACCATTAACAAAAATTGGTTTATCTTTTTGAAGATTCTATCCTAGACATTTTGTAACATATCAGAGAATTCTGGAGCCAAGCTAACTGAATCAGTTCTTGTCTCTGCCGCTTCTGAGCTTAGGCAAGTTACTTTATTTCCTTATCTGTAAAATGGGCTAACAATAAAGCTTACCTTATAGAGTTGCTGTATAACTTAGAATAGTCCCCAGCATGTAGTAAGCACTACAATATTCTCTATTATTCCAAAAGAAAGAGAAGAGTGCTATATTATTCCTTTAGAAACCCACATTTGCAGGCTATTACTGATGTATACTGCTAATAATGTTATTTTTATTGGTGTGGTGGTCAAAGTGATACACCTTTTATACACATCTAATTGTTTAATAAGTTGCTGAATGTTTTCTGAAAATAGCAACCAGATTTTTCTTTATGTGTGTGTGTGTGTATATATATATATATATTTTTTTTTTTCCCAAGAGACCTTAAAAGATTCTGGAAACCTAAAAGTTCCTACAAGATGCAAAGCCTAATATATTCATTGTTCCCACATCAGCCAAGTTCTCTTTGTTGCCAGGGTTATCAAGTTTCTGAAGTTCAGCATTCAACATGTTCACTGTTAATTAATACACGGCTCTGATCTACTTGGGGAAACTGTAAAAAGCAATTAAGAGCAAACCAGACCTAAGAATAAAGGACAGGCTTTCTTTCTCCTTTTTATCTCTTCCCAGAGTTTCAACATTTTTCACTGTAGCTCCCCCATGGGTGGGTTGAGAGGTGGAACAGTTCATAAGCAATTTATTTTGAAATTGGTGAGGGGTCGGGGGAGGTGTTAGCATTTCTCCCTAAACCTGGCCTTCCTTGTGAAGTTGCTGCTGTCTCCCTGTTCTTTGCCCTCTTTCCCCTGGGTGGTCTCTTTCTCTCCAAGTGATGGTAACAGCAGGGAAAGCGGGAAATGTGGATCTGTAACTACGTGACTTTATGCCTGGGGTACAGGCTCCAGATACCATTTGATTTCATAACTCAGATCCTTGCCTTTTGCTATCTCCTCTGTGCAGTATCAAACTCTCCCCAAGTCCTCTCTCAACCACCGCCCCCCCCACCCCCCGTAAGTGGAGCTAGTAGAACAAGTGAGGATCTGCCTGTAATTACTGCTTAATTCATTTGCATGTGGATGTTCTCATTATAATGTCATTAGCATGGGGAGGGAGTCTGGTTGCCAGGGCAACCAGGAGTGGGGCAGGTGCAGTTCAGCCTCAAATGGATTCTCGGCTGTTTGGTCAAACTCCACCTGTATTCCTGGCCCTTATCACTCTTGTGGTTGCCAGAAGAAAACATTCCGCAGCTTTACCCTCTTTATTTTGGCTGTGTCTTTGGAGTGTCTTGGTAACCTGTACAGTTCTTCCTGATTTTACTAAAAACTTCTTTTATTTTAACTAGCCATGCTTAGGGATTTAAGCTCCCACTCTCCACATGTGGCTTTTGAGCCCTTGAAACGAAATTAGTTGAAATTGAGATGTGCCATAAGTAACTGTAATATACACAAAGGTCTTCAAAGACTTAGTATGAAAAAAAGAGTGTAAATTATCTCAAATTTTAAAATTTGGATTGTATATCGAAAAGGTAATTTTTCAGATATATGGGGTCAAATAAAATATATTATTAGCTTTTTTATTGTATAAAATGGCTACTAAAACATTTAAAATTACATATGTGACTCACATGTATGTTCCATATTATCTTTTTATGGACAACACTGACCTAGATGATAGATTTCTCTTCTAAACCTCCCCTCTGATCAGTACTGCCTTCTTAATCCTTACAGACATTTACAATAGCTGGAATCCATGCAGAATTTCCATACCTAATTCTTTCTGGATTGCCTAGTAATTTGCTTGTTTTAGCCATCATTTCATAAATACTCTTAGAGGTTAAAGAATTCAGTTTTCCCATCAACACAGGAATTCCCTCTTAAAGCAATGCTGATGGATGGCTAATCAGGCTCTGCCTGAGTCTTTCCCTGGGGCCCCTACTTTACAGAATATAAGATAGAGAAGAACTCAAATTCTAAGAATGCTTTTCCTTACATTGGCAAGAAATCTGCTTCCTTCATAAAAGCTACCCACTAATCTTAGTTCTGCCCTTGGAAAAAAAATAGAGTAAGGATACTTCTCACCCACATGACAGCCCTCCATTTACTTGAAGACAGCTGTCATGGTCTGCTAAGCTAAGCTTCTTTGTTAAACATTACCCACTCCCCTCAACAATTTCTCATAAGTCATGGCCTCGAGGCTCAACCATCCTTGTTGCCTTCCTCCGGACTTTTGTCATTTGTCAATGTCCCTGTAAAAATGAGAGCTCCAGAAGAGGACATCCAACTCCAGATGTGGTGCACACGGTGTAGAAACAGTAAGACTATTGCATCTCTTCTTCCCGACACAGCCTAAGACTGCATTTTGTTTCATCACCTCCTCTGTCCCATTGTTGACACATGTTGAACTTCTCGTCCGCTCAACCTAACAGATATTTTTTCATATAAGCTGTTATGAAGTCATAACTTCTTTATCCCAGACTTACATAATTGATCTTTTAAAAATTGAAACCCAAGGCTTTATGTTTATCTCCGTAAAATTTTACTTGTGCGCTTTATTACAAGGTAATTTTGTCTGGTTCTTGCTCAGTAAATTAGCTGTGCTTCTCAGTCGTGTGCCAGTCAAAGACATGATAAACTTGCTTTCGATGTCATCTTACTCACTGATAAATGTATTGAACTAGACGGAGCCACTTTGTCCATTAATAAAGAGACTTTGTCAACTGTTTTTCTAAAATCAATATGCACTGTGGTGTTATCTGTTCAAACTATTCCACCAGAAAAAAATAGCAGTCAGTAACTATTTATTGTGTGCCTGCAATGACCAGAAATCTTCTAGACATTGAAGTATGATTTGAATTCAGTGAAACAATTCTGATGCCTAGTGATCACCTCTTCCTTCTCTACATGTTCCCAAGCTGTATCTTTAACAATCTATTAGGACTGTTAGGACATTTTGCCAGACTTCATTATTGATCTTACCGGTTTATAACTTCTGTAGTTCAACATTTTAACTTTTCAAATAACAAGACACCATTTGCAGCTTGCCACTTTTTCCATATTCCATCCATCCTCAAGGTGTCTTAAAGGTTATCAGCCACTATTCCACAAGCATACCTGTAAGTTATTTTATTTTCCTGGGGAAGAGTTGAACTGTACTTGGAGATTTATAGTTGTTTAAAGTTGCTCTCTCTTTTCTTCTTTCTTTCCCTCATCCTGGGGAAACTGTATCTGCCTTGGTTATCATGGTAGCCTGGCATCTAATGTAGAGACTAACTGTTGACTGCTTAAATTTTCAATCTTTTTTTCCTTCTCTTTCCAGTTTGAAAGTTATCTCTTTATCTTATTGGGAAAGAAGGAAAATTAAGCCGAATAGGTCTTTTGCCTTCTTTCTTTTATTATTAATGTTAAAACATTTTTCCCCAGGCATGATCAACAATTATGTTCTTAATTCATTTTCTGAAGGCAAAAGGTACACCTTGTCTTCTAAATAACTTTCATCAAGATAATGAGACTAGATTCCAGGAGACTCTCTTGGTTTCTATACCTGAATTTACTAGTAGATCATTTAGAAATTTTGTATACTTGTTTTTCTCCCATCTATACTTATAGTATGTTTCTGACTTATAAAGATGTAAAAATGTAGTCAATTAAAATGAAAAAATTATACAAATTGTTGTCAGATTTTCTATAGAAGCAATCCAGTGAATTTCTAATTTAGGACTGATTCTCTCTCTTTTTTTTTTTTTTTTTGGTAGCTTCTGCAGAAGCATGTAGTATCTTGACACTATTAAATGGACTGGTAAAATATTGTTAAACTCATTATTCATTTAATTCTAAGCCCAATGTTTACATTGTTACCTATATTTCATGTGTGTATATCCCACAGATGCTGGCAATAGTTGTATGGTTATAATGGTCTAGCGTTGCAGGTTGAAATCTTTTGTATAGCCAGGCTAAAGTGTCCCAGAGAAAAAAGTTCTAAATAGGTGCTTTTGAAGAAGAGGATGATAAATTGTTACTATGTTGCCAAAAAGTAAGTGATTATATATAATTGAATGAATCTTGAAAGGTACTGTAAGCTGTGAGTTTAGTCTTCTGCATTTATAAATGTTACATCCACACTTAGATTGTATCTACTAGTGTAATGAGAAGGCAAACTGTGAAAGAGTAATTTGACTAATTCAGTCAAAATTACCATATCAATCATTTGGATATTTCAGAAGAAAGTTTTAAGTGCTTGAATTATGGAAATAATTATTCCACTTCTCCATTGCCTTTACTCTGTGCATATGAAGAGATAATCTGATAGACTGTTTTTTTCTTTTTATAAAAAGACAGTTTTTAACATTGGGAACCACCCAATATAATCTCTGAAAACCTTTCACAGTTTTGCATCTGGCTTCTTTTGATAAATATTATCTTCTCATTTTTATAACAATTTTTCCAAAACAAAGGGCATCTTTTTCTAAAGTTATTTGTCAGTATAATGCAAATTAAAAATTGAAGCATAATATTGTAGATTATTTCCTTACAATATTGCAAAAACAGCCTTGAATTGAATTAGATCATACTGGCTTACTTAATTCAGTTAAAATCAGTAAACATGAAAGAAACTAGATTCTGATGGTAATTTTATTCATGTCTCAGATTTACAATAACCTCAAATTATTTTGTTTGATTTGTTTTTCCACCAATAATTTAGTTTAATTTATCACTTTACAAAACCTGAATAGGTTATCAAAGTATTGAAATATAAATTCTTTTAGGAAACCTGTCATTCTGAGATTGTCCTTATTTTTGCTCCCAATAAAAGATTTGTTACCACCCGCAAGAAAATTTTCTAACCAAAAGATAGCAATAGATTGACTAATTAAAAATGCATCCATCTGTTGGTTTGCTTGTTGCCTTGCTATTTGAAAAATGCAGATCTAAGTGGGTTGTTTTATTTATGAAGACCCTCAAACTGTGAGAGTTATGAATTCATAAGCTTGCATTCATCAACACAATAAAGGTTAACATTATAACAAAAGTTAAATATACAGAGCATTTCATATATTTCTTTAATAGGTTTGAATTTTTAAACATGTAATTTTAGAAAATAGAGCTTTTTTATATAAAATGCAAAATAGGTTTTAACTGTTCTTATAGAATTTTTACAGAAATTAGGATTTACATACAAAAACATCAAGTTGCATATGAACCAATTGATGTTTGCTTTGCTTATAGCAGATAATTACTTTGAAGTGACTGAATATGAAGCTTTATTCTTCCTCAAGGAAGAAGTGTGAAAATTGGTAGAACTAGGATTATATTATTTTAACATTGAAAGGAAGATGATCCTTTCAGTCATCTAGATCAAGATGATCTGGATTGAAAACTGAGGCTTAAAGAGATATGATTACTTGTCCAATATCAAACAATCCAGAATCTAAGATTCTTGCTTTCTTAATATGGTGTTTCTTTCACTGTTTGACATGCTTTTGTAGTACCCTGAGTTAAATTGTTTGATTTTTATGCTCTGCTTTGTTAAGTTATACATAGAATCTACATTCCATTAGTTAAGATTTTGTCATCTGTGTTTGGGAGAAAGAAATTTTGACTGATATCTTTACTTCCATGTAAATTTCAGGTATAGGAAAGAAATCAAGACTCACACTTTGTGGTAGCCAAGCAAAGAAGCAGTTTGTGTGTGTGTGTGCTCACCATGTAAAATATCTACATATAAAAACAGATTAATCTCTGCAAGAGATGGTACACAGGAAGAAGACAATTCCCCATGGACTAACAGTGAGTCTACCTCTGAATATAAGACTAATAACAAATGGAAACAGTAAATTTTTGGTGAAAAAGTACTTGTGAGGCTCTTTAAAAACATCTTTTAGACAATTACATTAAATAATAAAAATGTATGGTCCAATTTTTAAAAAATGATTTACTGCAGTTATCTAGCACCTCACCAAATTAAGGTACAATAATGTTAACAACAAACTATTTTGTGCCAGGCACTATGCCTATGGCTGAATATAGAGTATCTCACTGAATTCCTATAACAATCCTGAAGTGGGCACTATTATTAGTCCCATTTTACAGATGAAGAAACTGAGGCTCTCACTAGGGCATACATTTCCCTCTTAGAATGTGATAAATGTAAAGAGAGTTACTGTGTGTGAGAAGAACAGAAAACATGAGAGCTGAGATGAGGTTGAATATCAGATGGACAGTTAGGGTCTTTTAACTAAATGATTCTCTCTCCTGCTTTAGCCATAGATGCACAATTTGAATTTGGGTCTCAATAAAGTTACAAATCACCTGTCGTGGGCATTCAAGGTTACTCTCAAATGGTCAAACCTTTCACTGTTAAAATCTTTCTATGAGTCTATTATGTCACATCCATGAAGAAATAGATTTTTATACAATGCTTAATTCTGACAGCATTTTTAAAAGGTCAGACAATTCTAAATTTTCTTTGATTCCTGACAAAAGGTGAGAACAGGGGAAAAAATGAAAAAGCATTAGTTTCTCTGAACCTCATTTTAATCACGAATTTGAATCTTCTAAACCATCTAACTTTTAAGCACACTTGCTAACAAATAGCTAAGCCATTTGTGTTTGTTTTGGGTTTTACTTCTCTCTGTGTTGGGGGCAGTCAAATAATCAGCTAAAAAAAGAAGCTAATGCTGGTGGCTTTGGGGGACAGGCTTCAAGCTCCTGAAATCAAAACTGGACTGCAGAGACAACGGGGAATGTAGTTAGATACTCTGTTTACGGAAGTGGGCACATTTGTCCATACGGTGTAACCCAAGGCCATCCATTTTGGTTTGGCAGCAAGCAAGTAATTGTATGAAAAATCTGCATTTATTCCCCAGATGGCTATAATTAATGGGCTCCATAAAGAAAGTCAATGTAAATCCTATGTGGTCACAGAAAGGAAGCAAACCTCCCAAAATTTTGGGAAAATTTTCACCATCGGCTAGTTCAATCTTATAGCATCAGTTAATTACAACCTGATTCACTGATGAATATACCTAAAGGAAAACACCCCTCCACACACAATATGACTACCCACTGAAATCCATTTTTTATGGTTATTTCCTAAATTAAATACCCTGAACATAAATGGAAAAATGTATGTTTTCCATGGTGAAGAAAGAATTAAGGAGACATTCAATAATATGGACTTGAAAGAGAAAATCAATAACTTATTTTGAAGTTTCAAGAGGCAATTTTATACAGATGCCAATTTTTAAGGAGTTTATTTTTTTTCTTTAATCAACCATCCTTCCCCCTTTCCCCTATATAAACTGCTTTTATTCTGAGTTAGAAGGCAAGATGGTATTACTCAAAAGCATATTCTTTATAGAGATAATTAACCTCAGTGGCTTGCCAAGAGTATTTCTAGGCTTGTGTGAGTTTGTGCCTATGTGTATGCGTATTTGTACAGATAATCTCCAAGCACACTTTGTATTAAAATACATCAAACCAACCCAAATTGAATTCTAAAGACCAATATTATTCTTGGCATTATCTTACCAAGAAGACAATTTACTGAAAACCCATTTCTATCCACAACCAAGTGTAATTTATTGGGGGTTTCCAAGAGCTTTAAAATATTAATTCCGAGTACTACTTCATTTGTTCTCACCAATTTCATCAGTTTGAAAATTAATCAACTGGTAAAAAAGTTGAACTCTAAGTGATATTAGATTTAAATTATGCATGTGAATTTCATCAGAACATGAAGAGCAAAACATATTACAGAATTATAAATAGGTAAATTATCTTTGAAGAAGGATGGTGTAAACTGAGAATAATCAATAATGTGGCTTTAATTCTAAAAGTTTAAGGCTTTTCTATCTTTGCAACTCTTAGTTTCATGCGTGTATATTTTTCCAGAATTCTTTACATTTAGATTTGTTCTATTTTTTTATACTAAGTACCAAAAGAAGCACTGTTTTTGAAGATTAGCTGTGTTCAGAAAAAAAGAATCACTAAATTATTTCCGTGGTAATTATTAGCTTTGCACTCAACAGGTTTAAGGCATTGGTGAATCAAACATTTGCTCAACATTCCCCATGGATTTGCCAACCATCTGTGTTAACATCCCAAGTAAGCTCCAGGGTTATAAAGTTATTTGCTCAGGTTTATTGGTTACACTCTTGCCCCTGAAAAACTACTGCTTGCCTTTTGCCTGGTAGACCAGAAACCCAAATGTTATAAGCGACAGTGCTCCCAGACCCACAGCAAAACAGATAATTTACACAAGATGATAAGCTATAATATTCAAATTTATACCTTTCATGCATTTTACTTTTATATCTTCTTATCTCCAAGAAAACAAAAAATAAAAATAGAAACATAGTAAAAGTAAAACTTGAGTACAGCTAATGCAAAAAAGTAAGCTATAATATATTACCATGTTATAATGTATTAAATATTTTAGGTGGTATGTACCTTAATATAAACAGAGGCAAATATATTTTATTTCCTGTGACAAGGCGAAAATTAATCCGTTTATTTTTAGAGAATATCACGGCTCCTAGTGATTTTAGAGTAAACTTGGAACATTTTGTTTAAAGATCCTGCAACTTTAGCAGATCAGGAAATATGATGTTCAGCTTTAGAGACTCATAATCAGAATGCAGATGGCACCAAATAAAAACAAAGTAATTAAAATGAGGCTTACATCTTAATCCAGTCTCTCTTTCTAGAGACTGGAATTTTAATTTGTGCTAATGACCTATCTGACTTTTCAGAGAAGTAATCTACTGTACAAATAGAAACATCTCAATAGCGGGGCTTCATATTGTAGAATGCAACCTCCTACTGATATTAAGACATTACATTATACAAGATGCAATCCGTGCAAAGTCTCAAGCATAACATTCCTCCAGCTACTTTCAAATTAGCAAAAACAAATGTTCCCAAGTAATTTTATGAAGAGATATTAGTACTTACAGGTCAGCTAAGAATCAATCAATCCGAGAAAGGGGAAGCTAGAACCTCTGATCACTGAAACTAGGAGAGAAATTAGGACTATTCTTGGGCACCGGTCCCCAAAAAAGATTCAGCAAGGGAGCTTTATTCTTTGCATCAACAAGCCTTGGAATGCTTGCCTTCCCAGGGTGATTATTACATCACATTGCTGGGCTACAGATGTGGGAGTTTGGTATATGTATGTGTTTGCATTTTTGCCTGTGTTTGAGAAAGCAGTTTCTCAAGGACTGTGGACCAAACCCTCCCTCTGGTAGGCTCTCGTCACCAGCTTTTGGAGAAGAATTAGTTATGTCCCCCCACCCCTTCTCTATCTAAATGTAGTGCTGGGCCTCAGGATGCCTTGGCACACAAAGCTTCCATCCAAGGCTGTCACTTGACTGACAGCAAAAAGGTTGCCGGGAGATGGGCAGCTGTGTGTAGGTGGACATGGAAAAAACAGAGAGCCGAGCAGATTCAATCAGAATACAGCAACAGGAAGGTTCTAAACCACAGACCCTTCCAGCCTTAGCAGCCTTGAGAAGCTTTAAAGCCACCTAGTTTTATTTTTAATCGAAGTCAGGTTTTAAAACAAATACCCAAGTTTATAAATAGATGGATAGCTATAACACAAAAAAACATATTGTAAAGTGGCATAATAACTGTATTGCTAAAGAAAACTATCAATGGCAAGACCCAGAGCATCCTGAATTCCCTCTTTGCCTTGGCAATTCAATCTGTGCGGTGATTTCTGCATTGTAACTTTAGCTCTTGGAGTCACTTAACCAGGGTGGCCTGCTAAGCAGTATGGGCACAACTGGGCATTTATCAAAGTATTTTAAATGATAATAATCTGATTGAAAACTATAAAAGTTTCAGATGAGAACATAATGAGACACATGAAGGATATGCAGCCCAGTTTTTTTTTTTTTTAATTTTTATTGGAGTGTAGTTGCTTTACAATGTTATGTTAGTTTCTACTGTACAGCAGAGTGAATCAGCTATACGTATACATATATCCCCTCTTTTTTGGTTCCCATTTAGGTCACCACAGAGCATTGAGTAGAGTTCCCTGTGCTATACAGTAAGTTCTCATTAGTTATCTACTTTATACATAGTATCAATAGTATATATATGTCAGTCCTAATCTCCCAATTCATTCCGCACCCCCCGCCGCCGCCCCCAGCTTTACTGAGCTGCAGTAAACTGACCATTTAATGGAACAGACTTGATTAATTTCCTGCCGATGACCAATTACCTCTGAGAGGTGTCTATGTAATATAAATAGGCAGATTAAAGCTGCTGCAATGGGACCTCACTCTTAAAGTTAATGCATGTTGGAATACATCTCGTAATCACCTGTGCATGTTTTGGTTCAAATTTGTTTTAATTCAGAGCTGCAAGAGATAGAGACTTAGAAGTCAGGCCATATATCATAACCCACATGTTAATCCCGAATGTCAGAGTGGAGCATCAAGTCTCAGGAGATAAATCCTATAATATTTATCAGGTACAAATATTCTATATAGAAGAAAGATTTATCCCAAACCGGGATGACTCAGTTTCCAATCCAGCTAGAGATGTTTAAGGATGTTCTTCTTCAAAGGCTGTGTTAATAGAGTCACAAATTTAAATAATAAATGGCATGGGACTACCATTCTCTGCATTTTAATGCCTAACTTTTAACTTCTTCTCTGACTGCCCCATCAAAAGAAAACTTGGGGTGCATACACATAGAATTGAATAAGAGAAAAGCCAAATGGTCCAACTGATATACTTTAAATGTCAGTTTGAGTCAAATGATCCGTTACTAACTGAATTTCTTTTCACCTCCCTGCTTCAAATAACTCATTGTTGGCCTGCTTATTTCAGCCAGCTTATTTGTGCAGATATAGGCATGATCTAAGAAAAAGTAATTCCACATATAACTAAGTAAAAGAGGGCTGCTTAATATATTTTAAAGTTGTATGATGTAGGTTTGTGCATAGACTTCTGAGTTAGCATTTATTTTATATGAATTTTTCATTGTTTTTAAACATTCTAGGTCCAAATAATGACAGTTCTAACTAAATCATGTTTATGAACCTCGCTTTATTTCTTTATATAGGGAATTTACTTACGTTCAATTGATTTTAATAAGGTTTTACTGATTTACGTTGGGACTCAAGTAGTATTGTAATTCAGAAAAAAAAAAAAAGCCTATACTATGTTTCTTGGAGTTTTGGCTGAGTTTCCTCTTTAGTCCTTTTGAATGAACAGTCAAAAGGCATAATCTTTTGCAGGCAAAAGGCTTTCCTTATTTATTAATTGAAATAAATGATTAGGTTAAAGAAATAAAATATAAACATAATTTCAAAAGCAATATTTCCTCTATAAATATGGTTATAAAGTTCCATTAATTAAATAAACATTTAAAGAACTTATATTTTATCGTTGACTGAAAGAAACACACAAACTAAAAGTTGAGAATTATGTTTTATCCGGGCATTACCAAGGACTATAGGCCGGGAAAGCAGCCTCTCAGAAAGCTCTGAGGAACTGTTCCAAAGAGGTAAGAGAGGAGCCAGGATATACAGGATCTTTTGCTAAAAAAAACAAAACAAAACAAAACACACACACACACCAAAAAAACAAAACATGTAATCCAACATCAAAAGATTACTGCTAATCACAAAAAACAGACATCTCAAGTTAATCATTTGATTGCTTTTCTATGTATGGAAAGATGCAAGATTCTGGGCATGTTGAAATTATTTCTTTGATATGCATCTTAACTATCTAGGACCAGTATTCTGTTTTTCTGCATCCCGAATTCCCCTCAGGGTGCACCGTTGGGGACAGCTGCCGTGGCTGAGGACTTGATGGTGAGCAGTATTCATTGTTTACTGAAATGGCAGGCAACAATTGTTTTGTCCACAGTACATATCTGTCATTGAAGACATTTTTAGAATATTCAGAGATCTTTTGAAATTACAAAATAAATATTGGAGGCACAAGCACTCTGTAAATGCTTTAGACTATGATGGGGAAAGGAAAGTTACGTTTCTCAACTTCCATTCTCATTATGCACTAAATCATAAATCATGTTCACAATCCTATTATTTTTCTTACAGCATTTCACTGCAATTACATATGGTTTTTCAGAAAGAAAAAATAAAAGAGAGGAGTGGCTGTTGCTTCTAGAAATTGGTTCTCTAACCAGATAATTACTTCTCTTTTAACGGGGCTAAAAAAAAAAAGTTCCAGTTTATGTTATCCCCATATATATTATCATTAGTTTTTCATCATAAAACAACTGTAATTCCAAAGCTCTTTTAATAATCATAAATCAACATAGCTATTAAATATTAAAATATTTAATAGCTAGACTATTTAGTGGCTGTAACTTGCAGCTTTACATTGGCATTTTGAGTAAGAATGAGTGAACACCATTTGCTAGGTGTTGTATCAAAGGGTTCCAAGTAAAAACCATTCTACATTTCTTTGCGGGCATGGCTTTCGTGCCTGAAAAATCAAATAGTTTTGATGTTTGACTCGTTCCCAGGGCAGCCAAAAACAGATGCAAGTGATCGCCTCTGAATTCTCCTGAAGAAAGGTGCATTGTCTCTGCAAAATGTTTAGTTCTGGATATCTAGAGTTGCTGCAGGACTGAACTGGGTGGGTGTCTTCCTCTCGTTCCACCTCCCTCTCCACAGCTCCCAGGAGAACAAAAGTTTCCCAGTGGTTTCTGTTTGGTTCCCCCACCCCCATGCGGTGGGTGTCGTGCCTGCCCAGGGCTGAAAAGACAACGTTCACATCTTAATCACGTGGTCTTTGGCACATAGTAGGCACTTGAGTAATGTTTGAGTTGAACAAAAATTCAGATACAGTACCAGACAGACTTTCAGAAAAGTCTTGACCCCTTGAGATCCCCATCCTGATTTTCTTGTCCTTTTCCTCAGGGATTCTGAAGGTCTTTTCCTGTGTCTTAGTATCTCACCCGTCTGACTGGTCAAGACCTGAGTTCCGTGGCTCTCTTTCCCACTGAGGTGTAAAGGGCTAACAAGTGGCCTGCTTCCTATTTGCATAAGAAATAGCAGCAAAACCTCGACATCAAAAGATAAAATCTCCAACGAAGTTTCCTGGGAGCTTTAAGAAGCCCACCAACTATAGTTTTAGGTCATTATATTTCAGGTTGTAGCTAAGTTTAGGAGCATTTTTTTGACAAAAGTTGATATTTCATTAGAGCTTTGGTTATTCATTATCACCAATATCTTGACTTGGTGGTGACATTTTTTGTTCCTTATACCTTGTTTCATTTAATTATTTTTGAAACTATTATATTTGAAGACAGTTACAATCCCTAGGTTCAAATCCCACTGAATCATGTAGGGATATAAGAGTTTAGTGTGAGCTGTAATAAATCAACAATGAAAGAAGGGAAGCACTTAGAATTTATTTCCCCTACGTACTCCAGGAGTTGGTGAAATAAAGCCTTCTCCTCTTATGGAGAGCAAAAGGTGAATCACAGAGAATGGTTTCCTCATGGAAGGGAAGCTTCGAGCTGAACAAATGTTTGCATATTTAAAAATATTAATAGTTTTTAATGAGATATTATTTGAAAGTAATAATAGCTACTGATCATGAGCCAGACACCATACTACGTGCTGTACAAAATTTGTTCAATTTTTAGAAGAATCACATAACTATCTACAATTCACAGATAAGAAAACCATATCTCAGAGAGGTTAAGTAACTTACACAAAGACACCCAGCTAGTAAAAGAACTGTTAGAACGTTAAACTAGGGATGTCAGTCTTGAAAATCCTGGTTCTGGCAATGACAGGGAGTCGTTGGAGCACTGCTGGAGACTCCATTTATTAATGAAGAGACCAAGGTCCAGGGAAGTCCAGCTACACTAGCTAGAAAATCTGGCAGATTGTCTAGTAAAAGGCAGAGTGGATTCCTGTTCTCATTCTAACCTTTTCTCTAGTCTTCCATGCCCTCGCTTTATTGTTGTTTTTTTGTCCAAAGGTCCAAGGTTCTTGTTACTTTGGTAAAATTGGTCCTCCGTTTAGACGCAGAAACTCCTAAGATACTTGGTGTTATTTTGAAATGTCTTTACAAATTACAGATACTTTTGAAATTCAACCTTAATTCAAATAAGCATTTAAAATGTACTTTGTAGCTCAAGTTTTTATGGTAGGCATTGTACAAAAAGAAAAATTATACCAAGAATTTCAAATTATTGAATTATTATTTTCATTAAGCTTATAAGCATATATGTTTTGATGTATCTCTTATTGGATTCAAAATACTCTCAATTTCTTACAGCAGTTGGGAAGCTAGTTTTATTAAAGAGTCAAGCTAATTTATACTAAAAGTAGGTGATTTTAAGTGCTTTTGGTGTGGTATTCTATTGTATGCTTTTGACTTCACTGAGTGACTGATTTGTTGCAAATACTCTCAAACGTCTGAAAATTCCAAGGCGTTTTCCAATAAAGTAGGGGGTTTGCATAGATGGTGGACCAGGACCACCATCATTTTTTCCATTTTTGTCCTGTTTTTGAGGAGGAATCATGTCTGTTAGATTAGAACACTTTTCCTCTAGGTTGTCACAACGGACAGAGAAATTTTCAGCATCTCATTTCTTTTTTTTTTCTACTATAACTTTTATTACGGAAAACATTGAACACACATAAGCATAGAAAGAATAGTATAATGAATTCATGAGTCCTATTATTCGGCACTTAAAAATATACCCCAAATTTCCCAATTCTGTTTCATCTATTTATTCCTTTATTCTTTTTCTTTCTTTTTCTTTTTTTATTGGAATGTTTCTACAGAAATCCAAGCTATTGTATACTTTCATCCTAAACACTTCAGTATTCAACAGCTCATTTCTGATCTTCAGCACAGAAATGCTATAAAGAGGTAGTTATAATTCAGTTTTCCCAAGTTAGCATTTCCTGCCTCTTGGGTCTCCAGATTATTGGGCTGCTTTGGGTCCTGAAAAGGAATATGGGAAGAAAAAAGGGGACGGACATCACTGAATGTCCCCTAGCAAGTGAAACCTTGCTTTCAGGCAGCTGTGGCTAGAAAGACTTTAATAATCAGTGTGCATATACCGGGCCAGTGGCGGGGGGGGGGGAATGGTTCATGTTTTAGAAATTTTACTGTTTCTAAGGAGGCAGCCAGTCGATTTCCCATTTCAACCACCCGTACATGCAGCACTCAAATCTTGCAGAGAGGCAACCAGCAACTATTGTTTAAAAACGTTTTAAAAATAATTCGGATTACTCTTTTTCTCCGCTGAGTCTGTGTACAGAATGACAGGGACCAATATTCATCTCCTTTTTCAATAAACCTCAGGGAGACACATGAAAGAACCTAGAAATGCATTCCTTAGAAGGACTTCGTGCAGTAATTTTAAATAATTTATACGCACACGTACATATATATCCCCCGCGTGCATTTCTTTCCCCCTTTTTACTTGTGTAAAATCAGTAGCTACAATAACTGAAATCCACTTCCTCAGACTGTGACATTTCAGCAGGTCTTTCACGGAGAAGTCAGAAAGTCTGGAGCCGCACAAGCTGTCCCTCTAGGCCACCGACTCACACAGCTACTGCCCAGCGCCTCGCCAAGCGCGCTCAAGTAAAAGTTGCCCATCTAATTAGCCCGGGTCTGAATTTGCACGAGTGGAGTAGACACGATGTGCTACGGAGGCCAATGACCTGAAACCGTGGCCGCGATCTGCTCTCTCCTCCACACCGCCCTACACCCCCTCGTTCTTTCTCTAGGATTTCTATTTCAGGGATGGCAGCTACTCAGGCAACCCCTGGGATACTAAGAGTTTCTCCTTGAAACGCTTTCTGATTTCGTCTTCTGCAATCCAGCTGGCGAGAAGTGCGACAGGACTCCCGGGCCCTCTCCACGGCCACCCGCCACCACTCCGCAGGGGTGGCCTGGGTGCTCCGGAGAGGGGCGGGTGGATGAAAAGATACCCACGGACACACCTACTCTCTGCGGACTGCGTGGTGCGGGCTTTGTCCGCTCGCCCTTCCGCGCGGGCCTCGCACTCCCTTTTCTGGCCGGCAGGTGGCGGGGTTGGTTCACGATGAGCTGCCGCCGGAGAGGCAAAGGCGCTTCCATCTCCCCGCGGTCGCCTTCCCACTGGGACCAAGGCCCGGGAGGAAAACCCGGTCCTACCCCGTGGGGAGCCAGAAGAGGGGCGGTTTGGGAGGAGGGAAGGAGGGAGACCTCGTCAGAATCAGGGCGTCTTCAAACGTCCGGAGAAATTCACCGAGTCACGTCGGGGGCCGCGCCCCGGGCCGCCTGCTGCGTTGCGGTCTCTGGGCAGCGCTCAGTTGGCTGCGCCCGCGTCCGGGGGCATCGGGGGACAAACCAGGGCCCAGTGCTGCCTGGGTCCCCAGGAGGCCCACAGTGACACCCGCAGCACCTCGGCGGGGGCGGATGCGCGGATTTCTGCGGGTCCTGTCGCTCACCACCGTCTCCTGGGGCGGCGAGAGCTGTCCGGACCAGCGCAGGGGAGCGACGGGAGCGCAGGGCGGCAGCAACCGCTCCGGGCAGCCCCCGAGCTCGGGTTTGCGGCAGGTCCCCGCACTTCCACTTCAGCTCTTCGCTTCTACCCCCCTGGCCCCGAACTTGCTAGGCCCGGTTCCAGGGACTCCCCACGGGGAACACACAGTTGGTTCCCGGCAGCCAAGGCCATCTCGGGGCGCCTTGCCGGGGTGGGGAGTCCTGTCCCGGGGCCGGGGAGGTGGAAGCGCCTTTCTCTCCACGGCTGAGCGCGGAGATGGGGCCTGAGGGGGCTTCTCCGTTGCTAGAAAGTCTTTCGTTCAGTCTCTGGAGACGGGCCGAGGGCTGCACTCGACGTTGGGGACTGATTAGGTACCGCTCTCCAGGCAGCTGGGAGCCTGGGAAGAAAAGCAGTAATCAAGCCACAAAACTCTCCCCAAAGAGCATTTCATATGGAGATGCACCACAAAGACACAAAACGGGGCCAGGGGCCAGGTAGCAGAGAGTGGCCGCGGCCGCGCGCAGGAGTGAACGTGTAGCCCGAGTCGGGGCGCGCGGGACGCCAACACTTCGACCCTCAGAAAAGAGCAACAGCAAAGAGGCAGGTCAACTTGATACTTTTTTTTATTGCAATAAAAGAGCATTTTCCTCCATCTCAAACCGCCCGAGGCGTAAAGAGGGGGTTCCCAACCTTTCCTCGGACTTCCCCCAACCAATTCAGAGTTTTTCGAAGCTCCTTCCGCCGTCCAGGGGCTGGACCGCTGAGATGCGATCAGGGGACCCGCTGCCTCACTCCAGCAGGGGAGGGACGCGGCAAAACTCGCCCCCTTAATCCCGGGGAGACCAAGCGCCCAGCCGAGCCCAGAGGGGGCGGGGCATCGGGGCGGGCTCTGATCATCGGGGGCGGGGCCAGGCAACCCTTTCTGAGCTACTATTGGCTGCGGGCCCCGGACTGGCGGGTGCACGTCACGGGCCGGGCCCACCCCCTTGGCAATGTCTTCAGCCTGCTGCACTCCTAACTTAAGCATTTATTCCACTGGGATAGAAGCGGCAGGAGCAGCGTTAGCACCGGCGAACCATGGCTGGGATTTTTTATTTCCTCCTCTTTTCGTTTCTGTTTGGGATTTGCGACGCTGTCACCGGTTCCAGGGTGTATCCCGCGAATGAAGGTAAGAATGGGGCGGCCTTTCTGCGGTGTGGGACAGAGAGGCGAAGATCGGCGGGTGAATGGTCCCCGGGAGCGCGAGGCCGGAGGGTGCAGGGGGATCCCGGCGCTAGCGGTCGCCTTGACTCCGGAGAAAGGGGGCTGGGGCGAGGGGAACCGCGAAGGGAAGGCGGGGAGCGGCCGGGCAGCCTGCCTCGGGGCGGTGACCTGTGCGTGTGGCGAGGTTGCCCAAGTTTGTAGCGAAAGGACAAAGTTTATCGGCATCCACCGGCGAGGGCAGCCCGAGGTGCCCCGAGGGGATGCACGGGAGACAACGCCAAGAAAACAAATAAATAAATAAATTTTGTGGACCTATTTCTACCACCACTTACCCACTCAGCCCAGGTAGAGGGGGAACGGAAGCCTGGAGCTAGCTCCTTGAGGGTATGGTGTGCTCTCGGGTTCTTGCGAAAGCCTTGCGAGCTCTGGTTTCTGCAAAGTTTCCCGAGCCCTGCGCTTCCCGGGACCTGGCTGCCGGGCTTCCGCCGCGCAGCGGTCGTGGCGCCGCTCGCCGGTCGCTGGTGACCTGATTGCTAGCACCCGCCGTTAGACACCTTTCTCCCCGCCGGGCCCCGCGCCGTCGGGGTGCGATTGCTGGCCTAGGGGACCCCAAGCTCCTCATGTCACCCCGCAGACCTTGGGAACCCGCCGGCAAGCTGAACGTACTCGAGTTTTAGCTTTTTGCCCCTAGAACTGTACACCGGGTTAGTTTGGAGGGAACGTGCCGGACCAACTGGATCAGTGTGGGTGCTCAGTTTTATGCGCGTCTGTTTGGACGTGCTGGAGGGCTCTGTGTGTGTGTCTGTGTGTGTGTCTGTGTCTGTGTCGGGGAGATGGGGGTTGATCATTTAGTTTCTGATGATCTCAGAGAAAGGCTAGTTGCGTGTGCGTGTGTGTATGCGCGCGCACGCATATGGGTGTCTGTGGGTGCGCGGGTGCCCGCGTCGACGCGGACAATTGTGTGCCTGTGCTCGAGTGCCCCGATTGTGTGCGCGTATGTTCCGGCGATGCTCGCGCTCGAGCCTGCGCGCAACTGGCTCGCCGACTCCTTCACCTCCCCACCCTCCTCCATCCATCCGTCCGTCCGTCCGTCCGTCCGTCCATCCATCCATCCGTCCGTCCACCTCTCCAGGATCCGTGCATCCATCCCCCTACAATCTATCATTTTCCCTGTTCCGAAGGAGGGAGCCAAAAACCAACTTAGCCTTGGCTGGGCAGGCGGTACCAAGAGCTCGCCAGACGCAAGCTCCCAGAGATTCACACACCTGCCGGCAGACAAGGCTTGGGAGGAAAGAGGCACTCTGTCACCCTTTCGATCTCCTCTCTCCTACCGACGTGGGCCATCTCGGTCCCTGCTGCCCCTCGGTCCCCGGGGTCGTTCCTCTGAGCGGGATCGTGGATCCCCCATTCTCCTGACTACTTCGCACTCTTGTTAGGACGTCCCCAAGACCTCTCTGCACCAAACGCAGAGATTTTTTTCCTTTTTTCCCCTTGTTTTTTCTTTTGGGAGCAAAACTTGGGAGCCCTAGACAAAAAAGGCGCTGATGGAGCTGTAGGCTGATGTAGAAAGGAGGGGGGTCACCCCCTCTCCGACCCCTCCTCCCCCTTAAAAATTAATTCATTTTGTTGCTTTTTATTCCCATCACGTTTTCTTTTCTCCCTTTTACCCTCCCTTTCTACTCCCTTCCTTTTTTTGTAAATTGGGTCTTATTGTTCCCTTTGTGTCCCTAATCCACCTTACATAAATCCAAATGGATGTAGCGGGCTTTTCTCTAGGGACCAAGAGGAGAGAAGGAGGAGGGGGGGGCGCAACTCCGGGCGGGAGCGGCCCAGGGAAGGCTCTACATTTTAAAATAATTAACAGACGCTAGGAATTCAGGCTTCTCGGGAAAATCAGGAGAAAGAGGCTCATTTTTAACTACTTTGACGTCGGGGTGAAATGAGAGGAGAGGTGGGCAGAATTCGGGGGCCGGGGGGCGAGACTGAGAGTTGGGGTGCGCAGGAGCCAAGGATGAAGGTTTCCCATTTCCCACCCCTCCCCCAGCCTGAAGAGCCAGCCTCCCTGATCAAATTAATAACCCAGTGGTTCCTTTGAGATGGGCCTTTCGACCCCCAGGCCTGCAGATCTCGGTGGGAAAGACAATGTGGAGAGTTTAGGAATTCATTGCGTCGTTTTCAATGTTCTCGGTGCCTAGATCTGTTCCAGCGTGGGCGGGGTGCGACCGCTGTATAGCCGCCCTCCCGGTTCCCCCAAGCTTGGGTGCATACTCTTAGGTGTCGCACAAGCATACTAAATCTATTAGGCAGTCCTCCATAACTAAAATTTAAACCAGTGATTTCCTCTTGGGGGAAGGAGTCTCTGATTGTCTTCAAAAAGGCCAAAGAGAATACTCAAGTGTATTTGCATTCTAATTCCACACGTCTGCCATTTCCCCCTTCTGAAACTTTGATATTTAAAAAAGCGGCGGATACCACATCCAGGGCCTATTTATTTGGTGGTGGAGGAAAAAAAAAAGAAAAAAAGGTAGGGGAGAGAGCCTTTTCATGACCCTTTGGAGTACTCTCTGATAGAATTCACTTGTGGCTCTGTCACCATGATGATGAGTTATGCGGTCATCTGAAACTTGCAAAAACAAATAACTCTAGTAGATACCAGACAGAGATGAATGCAGATTTTGCTTGGGAGTGTAACTGCCCTACGTAGATATATTTATTTTTTGAATTGTACTTGAGATTCTCAATTCATCCTTTTTAGAAAAAGAATCAACTGAGTCCTGGGATGGAATTTTAAATGCTAAGCAAGTTAAATAAATAAGAACCTGCAGATTTGAAGAGGGGAGAAGATCGAGTGAGTAATGATTATTTACATAAGTGAGACCGGGTTTAGGTTTTGATCAGAGTTGGATATGCACACCCTCGGCACATATGGAAACGCTCAGGCAAATGGTTTTTTGTAGTATTGGCTTTTTGCAATTGGAAATTAATCTATTTTTCTTTGTTTTTTTGCAGTTACCTTACTGGATTCCAGATCTGTTCAGGGAGAACTTGGGTGGATAGCAAGCCCTCTGGAAGGAGGGGTAAGTTCCGAATTGCTCTCTGATCCACAGGGTAAAAAGGAGTGATTAGCAACTTTCTGAGAGTCCTAATGGCGTGATTCTTGTTGATTGTGGCCGGGGGTCAGATTTCCGCCATGGCCTATGAAGTGAATTACGCTTTGTTGGAGAAATCCTATACTCCCTTTGGATAGCTCTGTTATGGAAGAACTGGAATCCAAAAGGGCAAAAAGGGGTTTCAGAACTAGGAGATTGGTGGAGGCATTGCCTTAGATGCCTATTTAAGACTAAAACACCAACAAGAAATATGATCTGGGGACCAAATTAGAATTTATGCCTATTGCTGTGATAGCCATGAAGTCCTGACAGGGTTAATTTTAGAGCAATTGTTCTATTTCCAGAGGAGGAAAATGAATAAATAAAAATACCAGGGAGAGAACATTTCTAATTGTACCAGGAGCAGGTTTAGTTCTGTGTGTGAGCAGCGGGGGCTCTGTAACTTGCTATGACAATCTTAAATCAGCTGCTTTTCACTTGCACGCTGAGAGAAAGCCTTATGAACTTGTATCAAGGGCAACATCTATGCAGAAAAAAAAAAAAAAAAAAAGCCCCAAGTTTGGCATTGTTGTTACTAAATGTGAAAGTTAAAGTATTTGGAATCTTGGATCTTTGGAGATTGGGGAGGCTGGATTATAGAGTATGAGAGAGTGCGTCACTGTTCATTTCTTCTTGAATTTGCCATGAGAATAGAATTAGGTTAATAGCCACATTCTCCTACCCCATCCTCCCCCCTTAATAATAGGTCAGAATGAATCAGCTCTGGAAAGAAATCAGTACAATGTGTAACTCTGGCATCTGCCAGATTGAAACTCTCAAATCCTTTAAAAATTAAGCATATCATCCTACCTTTACAGGCTTGATAGTCTCTATGACTGAGTCATTCGATTAAAAGCAATGGGGGTGAAAGATTAGGAGTCTTTATCAGGCAAAAATTGTAATGCCAGCACCCAGTATGGCGCTTCACACCTGGCCATTGAATAAACAATAAAGGATTGAAAAAAATAAAGATTCATAGAAACTGTTATAGAAGTGGGCTTCAAAAATAATACAAGGCAAGAATGGAAAATTTTAGGCTTTTTCCGAAGCAAGTCTTGTCATCCATTTGAAATAAAATGGAGATTGTCCTGCCTTCCTGTTTTTCTGCCTGAACTTGACTGCAGTTGGTTGGATCTCTGCTGAAAAATTCTAGTCTGCCCTCAAAACCATTTTTTTTTAAAGGGAGAGAGAGTGATTGGCAGGTCTCTGGCAGTGTAGACAGGCTGTATTCACCGCTGATTGCAGGCAATTGCCCTCATCCTTTGAATGCGAAGAAAGGTACAGCTTTATCTTGTGAGAGTCAGACTCTTGTTAATCCTATACCCTGGAAAGGTCATTGATTCAAGGAGGCTTTCCCATGCTACACCAGAGGTATTGCTCTGTAGGCTGAATGTATTCGAACTGCTGGCAAAACTGAGGATGGAAGGTATCAGTACTTGCATTAAAAAAATTAATGAGCCTTATTTTTCTTACTGGCTGTTCCCAAGTTTGAAGAGAGGATACATCTAGTATGATTTTGGACCTGACTTGTTACACTAAATATACATGTGACCTATTGAAAAGCAAGGAGTAACACATTTTCAAGTACAGTTCATGGTCTATCTAGTTTCTGGGAAGCTTTTATTGCAACTTAATATGCTACAGACATCTCCCTCCCCCCACCCCAGCTCCCAGAGAAATGTTGAAAGAGCACCTGGCCACTTTTACTAGACACAAAACTTCTTTTGGTTGTCTCCATGTCCCTTAAAAAAAAAAAAAAAAAAATACTGTGCATAGCTGACTGTACACAACCCAGAACCTTTTATGGGCAGAATGTGGACTTCTGAATATAGAATGTACTCCTTCCCTTTCCTTAAATACCATGTGTGTAATGTTTTAAATATTATTATGAAACATAAGAAATGAAATTTTATTTGTGTATAATAGAATTAGTCCTTCCAAAATACATAGTAGCCATTGAGAAATTGTGCCAAATTATAAAGTTTAATTAATTTCTAGATTTTGTAATAAAGAAGACTTTTTTGGGCCTAGAATGAAGGGGTAAATTGGATATCTAACAAGTAGGGGGTGGATTGGCTTTAAAAAAGTCTTTCTAACTGAGTGTAAAAGCATATTTGAATCTTTTGATTATTCTGAAATCTCTACTTATTGTTAGAACAGTTCACATCTTTCTTGGCTGGAAATTTGAGATTATAATTTTGACCAATAATGACATATATTTGTTTGTTGTTGTTGTTATTTTTAAAAAGAAAAAGAAACCTTATTTGACAATACCACCAGGTCAAAAATGAATTGTACTCACTGTTCTTTCATTTTTCCATCAGAACAGCTAAGCAGAACATGAAAATAATGGAAAGTGATGGTTTCTGATGGCAACATTGTAGCAAAAACCTAATTTCTTGGCAGTGTTCATTTAAAGGACTATACTGAGTTTCTGACACTGATTGTAAAATGCAAAACTAAGGGGAGATTTGTCGTTGTTCTGCTGAATTGATCAATGTGTTTAGACAATTAAGTTCGGCCTGGAAAATTCGAATTAGACCTGAATTATGTGTATGAACTGTGGAGATATCCCTATGTGCTTTCATTTACATTGATAAATGTGTTTTTCCATATTTCCTTTGTTCTGAGATGAGAAGTGTGCTGAGTAGGTTTTTTTGAAGGTGGGGATCTATTTTTGGATTTACATGAATTTCCCCCAAATAAGTAAATTACTGGTGATTTATTGCTTAGTGGATAAAAAGAAATTTTAATCACCACAGGGCACTTAACTCTCCCAGTTCTAAAACTTTCGTAATGGTGGCAGATGAAAGGGATACAGAATTTTATGCATTATGGCCCTTCACATAGTAACATTTCCATCCATTAATAGTTTTCCAATGCACAGATGGGAAACCTGTTAAAAGATATGTTATGATTCTATGTACTTCATTGGCTTGAATGGAGCTTTAAGTATAGCTATTATAGAATACGAATTTTTTTTAAACTACGTTTTTTCTTCTAATTATATTCATGTGTTAGATACTTAAGCTGATTTATACCAGATCTATATAAAGGCATTACTGTAGATATTAATGAAGAATTGGAGGCCGCCTATCAGTTTGGTAGGAGCCCCAAATTATCTTGCTGCTTTTAGGATTATTTTAAAAGCCACAGCGAGAATGAAACTACAACGCTAGTCACAGTGAATTTTGCTGAACTCAGATTATCCCACTATGAGAATCTCTATGTTAGGAAGTAGATTGAAAGAAAACCCTACTATCCTTCTTTAATTTTCTTGGGCTTTCACTCATAAATACCACTTACTATTTTATTCTCAATATCCACAGACTATTTAGAAGCAATGCACGTGTGCATTCGTGTTTACTTTGTTTTAAAAATAAGAACAGTGTACAAACTTTTTGACTGAATACATGTTCTTGAAAAGTGTTCTACCATTATAAATGACAGTGTATTTGAGAAATCCAACCATAAAGTTTACGCTCTATCTTCCCAGGATTACCAAAACCAGAATGGTGAGATTTTCTTTACCCCTTTAAAGAGTAGTGGCATCGCCAAAAAAAAAAAAAAAATAGACATTTTTTTTTAGGTATTAGAGAGCAAAGTTCTGACAGGAGCGCCACTAATTGACTGATAATTGTCTTCCTTTGGCAGACTCTGCACTTCCTGCTCTTAATTTGCAGGTCTCTGCTCAGTTGTTGAAACAATACACATCCTAGTTTTTTCATTTATGAGTAAGTTTGAACTGTTGTCACTTGAAATTGTAGCAGTTGTAGTAGGTGAATTTGAGGTTGTTAGACCACCACGAACGAGCAACTGCTGAGAACTCAAAAGCAATCAATCCAGCAAAACCTCTGGATCTGAGGCAAAAGAGTGAAAATTAAAATACTTTCCCAATATAATATCATCTTGGTGAGGAATTAGTGCTAGGTAGCTTTCTTTCTTATTGCAACAAAAATCATCTCTGTCCTATGAGGGTAAAATAGAACTGATAAATCACTGTATGATGAAATTTTTGTAATCGATACATTTCCTTTGGATCTTTGCAGTGGGAGGAAGTGAGTATTATGGATGAAAAAAATACGCCAATCCGAACCTACCAAGTGTGCAACGTGATGGAGCCCAGCCAGAATAATTGGCTGCGAACTGATTGGATCACCCGAGAAGGGGCTCAGAGGGTGTACATTGAGATCAAGTTCACCTTGAGGGACTGCAACAGTCTTCCAGGTGTCATGGGCACTTGCAAGGAGACGTTTAACCTGTACTACTATGAATCAGACAGCGACAAGGAGCGTTTCATCCGAGAGAGCCAGTTTGCCAAAATTGACACCATCGCCGCCGACGAGAGCTTCACCCAGGTGGACATTGGCGACCGAATCATGAAGCTGAACACGGAAATCCGGGATGTAGGGCCATTGAGCAAAAAGGGGTTCTATCTGGCGTTTCAGGATGTAGGGGCCTGCATCGCCTTGGTTTCGGTCCGAGTGTTCTACAAGAAGTGTCCGCTCACCGTTCGCAATCTGGCTCAGTTTCCAGACACCATCACAGGGGCCGATACGTCTTCCTTGGTGGAAGTTCGAGGCTCCTGTGTCAACAACTCAGAAGAGAAGGATGTGCCAAAAATGTACTGCGGGGCAGATGGTGAATGGCTGGTACCCATTGGCAACTGCCTATGCCATGCCGGGCATGAAGAGCGGAATGGAGAATGCCAAGGTAAGGAGAGCCATCTTGTACTTTTCATTAGGGCTTAGTGCACATAATTGAATCAGAGATGAGACTAAATGGAGTAAAGCCAGTAATTAGCGGCCCCTGTGGGATGTGGTGGGACAGAGGGGTCTAATGAGTAAGTGCTACAGCTCCAGGTGGCAAAGCTAAGACGATTCTAATACTGACAAAATAAATGGTGCTGCTGTAATCAGCAGAAGGCCAGACACATTTGCTAACAGGCACTCAGATCTGCACCGGCTTGATGTGCCCTCTGAAATGTAAATGAACAAGCTGAAGAAAGGCCTTGATTGATCCTTACTTAAAGAGGGCCGACACATTTTCGAACCATGGTTCTCCTGTCGGTAAACATCTCTCCTCGTATGGATGTGTACATGAATGATTTAAATGTGGAATTAGGATTTGTTGTTCCAGTTTCCTCCTGCTGATTAAAATTGAGCTGTGTGAGGAAAGTCCAGTTTTTCCTGCCTTGTGGACCAGTGTAGACATGGCCCAGCGAAGTGGAGTGACAAGGTTTCAAGTGCCTTATGTTTCCACTGAGCGCCCATTGATAGGGTTTCCAAGTGAAATGAATCTTGATGAAAGACCTTGATTTCCCTGAGGATGTGATAAAGAGCTAGGAAGAGTCTTATTCGATCTGTGGTCAGAGGCAATAGTAAACTGTAATCCATTTTGATTATTGAGTTTCTGAAGAAATCCAGTTTTTTTTATCATGTTAATTACTATTTATCATATTACTAAGGTGACTTTTTTTTTTCCTCTCACCTAAAGTTCTGTGTCTGCAATTCCCTCTTCCCTTATTTCGCCTTTCTGGGGAGTTTGCAGACTTGTTTTCTTTATAGCAGCTTTGTGTTTGAGGAAGGGCTGGGAGTAATCCACATTTATATGGATTGCTCATGTCATGTGTGGATTAAGGCTTAAAAAAAAAGCAGCTATTCCAAGATTTTTATTTTTGCTTGGTATTTACTTTCAGTGGTTATTAATAGTCTGCTGCTGCCAGTCTTATTATGATTACTACTAAAGCGTGTAACTCTTGGTCCCATCTCTGGAACAGATCAGATTAATCTTTTCTCAGGGTGATTGTTGAACTGTAGACTACATTGCCACATGGTTCATCTGATTTGGCGATTAAAGAGCCCGAAATAACTGACTGCCAAACAATTTGTCTGGCATTTCAACCATCTTAATGACAGGGTGGGATTAACTATGGAGCAATCCACTTGACTGATTGGAAATCAACAGTTATAACCTAAAGAAAGTTGCATGTGGAGTAGTTTGGTGTCATAGAGTTACGCATTTCTCCTTTCAGAGTTCATAAGTGTCATTCTTGATCTGCTATAGTTATTTCTAGGCATAGCTAACAATGACTGTCTTTTAATTGCATTGAAAAGTAAAACAGAATAAAGGCTGGCAACCTTTTCTGTTGACCCAGAGTCAAAAGGTAAACTTGTGAACTTGAAAATTTAAAGGTTGGAATTCAAGGTTTTTTTTGTTTTGTTTTGTTTTTACAAAGGTTGATTTCTTGCCATTTTGTTAACTCTTGACTTGGCAACTACTAGCTAAGCTGTACCAAATGGAAACCCTGAAGTAGATTCTGGTATTAACATTAGAAAATATGTGAGTGCATTGTTACTGGCACTGAAATTACAATCATCATAGCAGGAAGAGTGAAATGAATAGGGCAGTGACCTTGCATCACATTTTAGAGTAAATTATTCTGCCTTTTTTGAATTTTGTAAGACAGGACTTGCACATCTTTACATTTCAAGATTCTTATATATATTTAAAAACACACACACACACATTGTCTTCCATTTCTTGATCAAATGTTCATGCTTCTGGCATTAGTACATTTCTCTGTATCTAACGTCATTGATTTCCAATTGTCACAGAGCCCAGTAACTCATACATTGCTGCACCGTGAGACTCCTTGACATTTTTACAACCCAAATTAGAAGGAAAAGAGAAAAAGATGGAGGGGGAAGTGAATGTAAAGGCAATTGAACATGGTAGTGGTTGGCTTTATGGAAATAACCTTGGGAATCCAGTTCATCATCATGTGGTCCATGGAAAGGGTGAGACTTCATGATTTAGGTCCAGTCCATTTCTGAGCAAACTGTCCCTAACACAAGGTGAGATATTTAATGGAAGGGGAAGGTTGATTAAGCTTTTTGAGAATCTTTGTTCTCTGCACTCTTGCTACCCAGGTATTTTCTTCGCTACTTGTAAAATGATTAAATCTTTCAAGAAGACACTTTTTGCACAAAACCTTGCACTTTGCTTGTATTTAAGACTACCAGGTAAGAATCTCTGATGAATTTAGGGAGGAAGAAAAAACTTGAATGACAAGAATTCTTAAATTCCAAATTTGAGTGAGAATTTTTAGGGATAACTCAAGACTGTAAACATATTAAGAGTAATGAAAATGGTTTCCTCCATCTGTGCCATCGTTACTGGAGTATCAGGATTATCTAGGAAGAGCAGAAAGAACATCGACACAAGGAAATGTGTCTCAGTTTGGTCACTTAGCTGCAAGACCTTGAGCATGTTTCTTAAGCCCTCTGAGCCTTGGTTTGTTCCATCTATAAAATGGGTTGATAATAATTGTACTTAGCTTAGAGACTTGCTATGAGGACACAGTGATGTAAAATTGGTAAAAATCACCTTTTAGATCATAAAGCATTAATCTGATGTTAATGCTAACATTTCCTTTATCACTCAGCTCTTACCAAGGTCATAGCTGTTGAATTCTAAGGGTGTCGAGTTAAAATGGTAAAAGGAAAGTCCATCTTCCAACCACTCTTAGAAGTCAAGGACAAAGATAGGAAGCATTGCCTTTGCCCTAACAAAGAATAACATTCATTTGAAAATGATATTTGGAGAGTGTCATTTTTTTCCCCTCCCCCACAGGAAAGAGAACTTTCTTCTGAGTGAAAGAAAAGTGATTTGGAAGTGGGACAAGAAAGACCAGGGCGTAAAGGGAGCTTAAGAAAGGATATAAAGGAGAATGGGCAAGTCTTCAGAACTCTGGCAGCAGGTTCCTCCCCAATTGTCTTTTCAATGGGTCTGCTGTGGCAGGACAAATAGAAGAACAGGTGAAAGGTCACTGACTTCCTCATCCATCTTCCTTGGGGTCTGGGAGGTCAGAGTGAAGATTGATTAAGATCTTAAATGTTTGACAAAAGATCCTTGGGCAAAAATGGCCAGGGCGGGTGGGGGCCTGGGGTGTGCTGTTGTTTGCATCTAACCCTGGTCATCGGGCCGGAGTCCTCAAGGGACCTTGGGGACAGGACTACACTTCCTCTTGGAGTTCTTACCTCCAAGCAGTACATGCAAATGCAGACGGAGGTGAGGAGCCGCCTCAAAAGTGTCAAGAGCGGCGGGGTGATGGCGGGCATGCCCTCTGAAGCAGCTGCAAGTTCATTCTGCTCTGGAATACCATTTTCTGAAATGATTTGGCTCTGTCTCAGCAGGACAAAAAAGAGTGTAGCCACTCATGTGTCTTCTCCAGGAGAATGTCTGCCTGGTGTTGTCAGAAGTTTGAACTTGCCTAGTGATTGGGTGCAGCGGATAAGTAACTGTTCTAGTTAGTAGGAAAAAGGAAACAAAATCCTCCTCAGACGTGTCCCCCCTCCCCCTACACATACCCCCTCCCCCTCCAGGAGGGAATGTTCCAGATGTTTTACAGGGTTGTTTTATTACCTCGGAAATATTAAGCAGGAGGAAGAGAGGGAAAGATTCTTTATTAACTTATTTTTTTGCTTAATTAAAGAGCTGGAAAATGAAAGGGAAGTCACAGATTTACTCTTTGTGAAAGATTAATAAGCAATATTTTCAGAGAGCATGTATAAAAATAATACTAATGAAAAGAGAACATTCTTCTGGAGTCACTTAAGGCCAAATAATCGCAACTGTGACAAAATTAAGCTAGGTAGGAATTAAACCTTGCTTAAATACGTAATTTTGCTGTAAATTGTTTGGGGTCCTATATATCTAGGACCTATATTATGTATCATTACATATATGATACCTTCATATCAGCAAAAGGTATCTTATTAAAAGCTCTTTTGAGAAAGAACGATAGAGAAATGCTTTGATGGCTGTAAAATAGAAATATTTCATATTTGTGCTCTGAAAAGAGGGAGAGGGCTGTGTTTAAACAAAGATTATTACTTTGTTTTCCTAATATATTATAGAAGGACCATAGGAGAACGCAGTACTGGAAAGGAAGCGTTTAAAATATAGTTCAGAGAGATACTGTTATATCCTTTCCACTTCTGAAATTTTTCTTCTACCTTTGAATCATGTCTTTAAGAATCAATTGCTTAAGTCACATGGCTGCTTTTATCTCTGGCTTTGAAGCATGGCTGTGATCATTGAAAGACATGATTCTTTACATCTGAGAAGAGCAGGGTTTAATTATTGTCCTTTTTCTGTTATACTTTTTTATTTTCCCTTCTACGTGTGACCAGGCTTCTTTTGTGAGTGTGAATCAGGCAATGGTCTCTATTTTGGATTCACCAAAGCACCACGTAGGAATTACCTTAGGGATTTTTGAATCCGGTATTTAAGATTTGATGATTTATTTTAATCTGACTGAACTTCCTTGTACTTTTCAAAAATGAATTAAGATATAATTATTCTGTTAAGACTTGAGTCTTTAGGAGAAAGACAGATTAAATGGCTTTTCAGTTACTACAGCGTGAAACAGAGGTGGTCGTGATACATGTTTGACTTTCACATCATTGAATTTTAATACTTAGGTTTTTTGGGGGCAATTTTTTTTTTTTGCATTTAATTAATGAATTTAACATTACCAAAGAACTGTATGCTTCAAACTCTTTTACTCCCAACTTATTTCTGTGTTACCACTCTTTATGATTTGGCAGATAATGCAAATATATCTATATTCATGTATTTTAAAAAATTATAGAAATGGAATCACGTTCTTGTCATCTTGTTTTTAAGATGCTTGACTATTTGTCATGGACATCATTCCATATTAGAGAATATAACTTTTTTTCATCCTTCATAATTGATAATTAATATTCTGTAGTATGAATATATCATACTTTAATTTTTTTCCCTGTTGGTTTATAGTTAGGGTGTCTTAGTTTTTCCTGGTAATATTTTTAAACAAACACTTTAATTTGTAAATCATACATGTACATTTTTTAAAAAATTGGATTAACCTTGCTTTGTTATTTTTCTGGCTTTATCTTGGAGAAGTGAATTTAGTAAAACTTCTTGACCATGAGCATGTATGTGGAGGTCAGTCTAGGATAACCAGACAAGTAACACCACTGACAATTAAGGAACATAGTGGAGTCTCATTAAATGTTCATTGAATGAATGAATAAATAAATGCATAAGGTATTGTGGCCTGTTTCATATTAAACATTTATTTGGTGGAGTAATGTTTCATGGAGTCAACATGATATATCAGAATCTTTGCATGTGACTAATGTATTAATGAGGTCCTTTTTTGTAATTCCTACTTCAGTTGGGTCTTAACTATTTTCATCATGTTTATGAACCATCTCTATGATCTGAATGTTCAAAAATCTCTGCAGCCCATGAGTTAACATAGTTACTAGCACAAAATGGCTAAGACCTGCCTTTGAAGTTTGAGACTTGAGTTTAGTTTCCAGGTGTGCTGCTTTACCAGGTGTGCAATCATGGTCACTAACTTAACCTCCCTAACCTCAAGTTTACCTCTGCAAATTGCTGACAATGGTATGTTATTATGTATGATACACACATCTAAGCATGCATGTACAAAGGGTTTAGCACAGTGCCCAGAATGATTAAGCACTAATGAAGTGGAAAATGTTATTGTTAATTTTATTGTTGTTCGATAGAAATATGGTGACAGTATGGGCTATTAGGTCACTGTCTGTCCAACAATGGAAACCGGTTTAGGGTTTGAAGTAGATTTTTTTTGGGGGGGGGAGGTGAGGACAGTGGTGACATATGCAAAGGTAGGGGATGGTATGAAATGGCTGTTCTTATCTGCATTGATCAAATCCTCTGTTCTCCAGCCTACTGCAGTGATTCTCAAAGTGTGTTCCAGCTGGGTTCCCCAAGACCCTTTCATGTGGTCTGCAAGGTCAAAACTTTAATACTAATATGTCATTCGCCTTTTCCCTCCCCTTTTCTCATGAATGGAGTTTTCCAGAGGCTACCTGATATGTGATAGCTCATCTCATCAAACTGAATAGAGAAGCAAGTATGAGAATCCAGCTGTCCTCTGTTAAGCTAGGCGTTAACGATGTCACTCTTCTCACTAACTTTGTTTTATAAAATATAGTAATTTTTTTCATTAAAACATATTATTTGTGTTAACATGTAATGGGTTTATTATCGATACTTTTAAATAAATTCCTCTCAGTTTCAATTTCTAATGGTAAATATTGTTAGCTTTAACCCACATAAACAAAAGCACTTTGGCATCCTCAGTTTTTTTAAGAGTGTGTAAAAGGGTCATGAGACCAAAAAGTTTGAGAACCGCTGCACTGGTCCATCAGCTTTTTGTTTTTCTGGCAGGTACAGAGAGTGTACTGTCTTCTGTAGACACTTTAAAGTAAAATAAGAAAGCTCTGGAAACTTTCAGAATCTGGGAGATTTAGGTAGCTTAGAAGAATGACATTTATTCAACCCTTTAGATGTTTCTGTAAAATTAGGCAGTAATTTGTAGCCCTTAGCTTTTTAAAAACGGTTTATCTGTGTCCAATAACATGCCTCAGTACTCTCTTAAGTTTTACTGTGCTTGTGAGAAGGCATGATTAAAGAAGGCCTCAGCTGGCCCCTGGCCCCTGAGAGACTGTATCTTTTTCACTTAAGGCCTAAAACCTTTCTCACTGTGTCCCCTTCCAGCTGGTACCCCTGAGCTGCTTTTGGGGGAGGAGAGCAGGTGAGGTCACTGGGTCCCATGATCTGGAGAGTAATTAATCATCCCATGACTAAATGGACATTTTATGAATATTCAGAGTCTATTTGGGCTTCTGGGGAAACAATCGGGTTGGTACCGCTGACAACTCCCTTTGGAGACACGGAGCGTTTTCTGCGTGAATGCGGGTCGTCAGCTGTCCGCCTAGGGTTGCTTTTGCAGGCCGCAGATTCCTCATTTGCATATTCTGTATGCGCCCTCATGCAAAACAGCACACCCATTTCCCCCTTTCACAAAGGCTAGAGGGCTTCCTTTGGAAGCTCCAGCCAAAATCTCCTTCTGTTGATGCAGAACCCAATGATTTAGACACCATGCAAATTAATTCGGTTTTGATTTGAATGCTTCCAGAGATTGGGGGTGTAGGCGGAGAGTGGGGTATTTGCACAGGGCCCTTTTTGTACACAACTCCACACCCTCCCCGCTCCCCCCGACCCAGTGTGGCTGGTTGTCACTCCCCGGGGCCCCTTGCCCCTTACAAAACAACCCACGGTCCCGTTGCTCATTTTATTGTGACCTTTGGAAAGGAACCTAGTCTTGGTGAATCCCTTGGCTTGTCTGTTTAGTGACAGTTTCAGCTGGAATCTTGCTGTTCTTTCTGAGGAGGGAGGAGATGGCACTATTCGGATTATGCTAGGAATGTTTAGAAGTGGTCCAACAAAGGGCTTAAAAAATTGTCAAGTAAAAGATAAAACTCTTGGAGAAAGATTTGTTAAGATCTCAGGAAATTCCAAAAATAGGCTTTAGGTCACTAGTGGGCTGGAACCTATTCACTCATTTAGCAAATAGATACTGAAAGCGTATAATGTACAAATCACCGTCGGTATTTTCATTGTGTTAGTGTCCTTCATCTATGAATGGACACAACCATCTTCATGCCTAGAATCATGATTAAAATCTCTTATTTTCACTTATGTCCCAGATAAATATCTTTCAAAGGCGTAGTGACTCTAATTCTGTTCCTTATTCTTATATGTATATTCGCTTCGGGTTGAATATTGCCTTTTGAATTCCTGTCTTCCCATCCCACCCAGTGTCTCCAAATTTACTTAACCTTTGCTTTATTCCTTTAGAATGGTAATGCGAGCACACTTATATGTAACCCGACAGACTTCACTTTCTGCTTGAGAACAGCACTGTCTTCAGAAGGCCGTGATCATATGTAGTCTATAAACTAGAAGAAGAGGACTGGGCATGAAGTGTTTTTGAAGTTCAATTAGTTTTGAGTTCGAACTGATTCACAGGGCAGAATAGCCAGACTTTGCAGTGTAATTAGGTGGAAGGACTGGGTCAGCTAAAACAACATCTAAATGTAGAAGCGCTTTGGTGTAGCTCCACGTGGCCTGACAAAATTTGGTGATGCTGTTCAAAGTCCATTTGGGATGGATTATTGGACTTAAAGAACAGCAGAAGGCTCTGTACTTGGTATATTCTCTCGTGTCATTAGTGGATGAGAAAATTCAGCTGCTTATCTGGCTCTTATTTCTAAGAATGGATTTAAACAGACCCACACTTCTCAAAGGTGATCTTACTAACCTTTACTTAATAAGTCACAGATCTCCAATTGCTCAAAATCCTGAAAATACCATTTGAAGTTAAGTCGATTGATAATTATCATTTCCCCTACGTGTACAGATATTTTCCACAGCAGTACAAAGCTATGGTACAGTTTCTTAATTACCCAGATAATCCTGTTTGCTTGTATTTTTAAACTATGAAGTGCTGGGTAATTATTCAATTCTTAATAGAAGGCAAATGGCAATGTAAACAATAATTAGGATGTTAGGCAGACTAATACGCTTCAGAGCAAATTGGATTTTTTTCATACTGTTCAGCATGAAGTCCCATAAAGCTAACAATTTAGAAGCAAGGCAAAAAAAGGTTCCATTTGGTTCATATTTTGTGGCCTTATCTCTTCATGGCTTGTTTCTGTGAATAGCAGTTTGCCCCAGTGAAGCTGGCTGCGCCCAAGCCAACTGTTTCCTCCGTAACAATCGCTTCCCTGCTGTTTGACATTTGGCGATGTTCTCCCAGGCCTCCAGATTGGTCCTTTGTCTGCTGCAGATCCGAGGGGTCAGAGGTTAACAGAATACTGATTTCCTCTCATAATACCATGGCAGGTAGATATGGGCCAAACTCATGATTAGTTAAGACGCAGCTCAGTAAGGAGTGCTTTTCTCATGGGCTTTTGTCCTTAAAAACTTCCCTGATTTGAGACGCTGAGTTTCCCAGCTCTTGCCTTCCACAGCGGCTTCTTCGTTACCAGAGCTGCTGCCTCTTTTATATAGCTTTTTCTGTTAATAACCATTCACAACTAACACTATATCCCCAGAAATACATGACCTGAAAACTGAGCAAATCATCACGTTTGATGAATTAATTTTACCAACTTAACAATACTTTGCAATCTTTACACACTTAATTATGTCTTGTAGTCTTATCTGTACTGTGTGTTTCATGGATGAAATAATAAACTGATAACAAAGGCGGTAGACAAAGATCCTTAATAGTGGCGCTCTTACCCACCCTCCATTTTTTTTTTTTTTTTTCAGTCTAGCCTTCATGGTGTGTTGCCAATTAGAGGTATAATTAAACAAACAATTTTATTCCCATTTTCACCATTTATAGAGATGTCCAAGCATTCATCAATATGCTATTAATTTTAATTGAATGTAAATTTAAATTTACATTAATTAATATCAGTTTAATTATATCAGTGTTAATTTTTCTCCTAAGGATTAATGTAAGCTACTCAATAGGTTATATCTTAATTGTTCATGTTGGACTCACAGGCCGTAGAAGTTTAAAGTATCTTTCAAACTTTCTGTTACTATCAATTAATTAATGCAAAGGCCACCTTTGTGTATATCGCTATCCCATTTCTATTTGGCCATCCTCCTTCACATTGCACTGTGACCTTGATGCTTAGATTCATTTGTTTTCAGTTTTAAGTGTTTGAAAAAGACATCTCCACTTTGAAAAACAGTTTCCTTTTGAAGTGTCCAGCTTGGCACTGACTGAAGCAGCCCCCAGGCCAATTAGCATGTTAAAAGAATGGGTCAATACCTTTCTGCTGCCTCCACCCTCCTTGCTCTCTTCTGAGGGGGGAGAGTTTTGAAGAACCCTAGAGGCTCTTGACAGATGTGCCAGGAGACTTCAAGAGGATTGTCGATTGCCCTGAGTAGGGAACATTGATGGTTTGATCTAGTGCCCAGACAGCTTCTCTGCTGGCCATTTGAAAATGGATGCAGGAGGCATTGACAGCTTAAGGAAAGCTCTAGCAGTTCATGTAATTATGGAGAGGATTAGAAGAAAAGTGTTGGGAGAAATAAGAGATCAATACAGGGGCACTAGTTGACTTGAACTCACCTTTAGCTGTTAAACACTACATTTTGTAACATTTAGCCTATGCACATGGAAGACTATTTTATAGGTTGGTTTTTTTAAGGGTTGTGTAAACCCATGCATAAGAAAAAAAACATAAGCAGCCACTGATTTTTGAGAGCGGACTTGTAGGTAATTAACACTGTAACACTTCTAGTACTTAAGATGCAAAGGTGCTAATTAACTAATGGGAGAAATTGAGATTTCATTACTCTGGTCTCTGACGAGGTGCCTGCAAAGATGTGCAGCTGAAAGTAATATTTGAACATTCAGGTTTCTTTTAAAGCGTTTGCTTTAGGAACTGCCTCTCTGTTTATCCTAGAGTTTTCAATTAGCACTAATGCAGGGCTACAGTAAAACAATATAAAAGCGCGGTAATTTTGCATCAAGGAACTCCTGTTGATGGAAAAATGAGAACGTTGTCTTTGCATGATTAAAAAGAAAAGCTTTTAAAAAGTTTGAAACTCACCACCTGAGGGGCCCAAATGGTCTTGCTTTAGGAAGTTGTCCTCCACAGGACAAAAAAATGGCTACTGTACTGAGCTAAACAAAGCCCAGTACATACTTTTTTCTAAACTTCAGGAAGGATTCTGGGATCCTCATTTACAAAATGTTGTTGCTATAACTATTTCAGTAATTTTTAAATGGGTACTTGATAAGGCAAGAATTTTGCACTATGATTTCAGCAATTGTACTGAACCATTATCGGATCTTTCCTTTTCTTCTAGAGGAACAAAGTCATTTACTGAAGAGAAGTAATGTCTGACCTTATAAAAATCACAACTATTATTGCAACTTTAAAAAATAGATATACTAAAAAGAACCCCTACCCCCCTCAAAAGGATCGTTGACTTCTACTACAGATAATGATTGAAAAACAGAAACCTATTGAGTTTTCCCAGTATTTCCCATTATATTTTCTAGCTGGTTATCACTGATCTACAGGAAAGCTATTGATTTTTGTATGTTTATCTTGCATCCAATCTTTTTCTTGAACTGCCTTGTGAATACTAATAGGTTTTCAGTTAATTCTCTAGGTTTTCTAGAGAACTAAGAGTTTTAGGTGCAAGCAATCATATATTTTTCCTTTTAAAAAAAATTAAACCTCTTATTTATGATTTCTATCTTACAAAATTGGCCAGAATTTTCAGGCCAGAGAAGAATAATAGTGTATATTATAAGCATCTTTATTTTATGCCCAATTTTAGAGGGCATAATTTGAGTATGCTATGAGATATATTGTCTTAATATCATATTTCCAATTTTTAAACATTTCTAAAGAAGAAGGGATTTTGAATTTTGCAATGACTTCAAGTATCTCTTTTAGCTATGTGACCTTTCTGACTTGCTGTGTTTATAGGATTGAATATATTAGATTTTTCTGAAAATAGTCCGTAAACTCTCTTTGCATTTGTGGAAAAAAAATCCTATTAGGTGGTAGTACATTTTGATAAATAGTTCCTTAAATTCTATTTGTTAATCGAAAATGGTGATGAAGAGCCAGGATTTTGGAATAAGAATTTAATTTTAATCTCAGCTTTATTTACAATGTGACAATGGGCTCTAGGTACTTAACTTTAGCGCTTTTGTTTTCTCCTCTATAACAGGAGAATAATGATACCTACCCCATGGGTAGCCTTAGGATTAAATAAGGCAATGTATGTAAGCCTTACTAGGAAGTGACATCTATTCAGTGCTCAGTAAAATGTAGAAATTTGTATTATTTTTATTTTGAATTTTTAATAAATAACCAATTGATATTAACCTATATATTCCCTTTTTCTCTAACTGTATCTCTTTCTCTCTTTTTCCCCTCCTATTCTTAGCAGGTTTTAGGATTATAATTGATTCATAAAGTTAATTACGATAGTTTTCCATTTTTTAATTAACATTGGGAAAGTTAGTGTGCAGGGGATCTAGCTTTACTCTGCAAGTTGGAAAGATTTCGCCATTAAAACTGGCTCTAGACTGTGCACTTAGGATATGGGCACTTTTCTGTATATTTGCTAGACTTCAATAAAAAAATGCAACAACCCCAACCAGGAAACTGGCTCTGGAACCTCATTCATTTGCTTTTCTAGTCACATAAGTGACTCTTCCAGTCCATAGTTAGATGTGTTCTCTGACTCTGATTTGGGCTCTTCCCAGCCTCTGTTGACTTCAGAGCGGAAAGCACAGATGCCACATTGCTCTCCTTCGTAATTACATCACTGAGATTTCTCATTACTTGTGTAGATCTTAAACATATAAGTTAAAGGCAATAGGATCGTTCACCCTGGAGTTAATGCATAGGTATGGTTGAGCTAGTCATAAATCAGGATCCTGGCTGTTAATGAGGATCTAGTTGAGACAATGTTTAACGTCTCGTTAGGAGAAGCTGCATTTCACTGCAGAGTGAATGTGGGTGCAGCTCCTCTGAGCTGCGCTGCTTTGCTCTTTTTTTTTTTTTTTTTTTTTTAATTGAGAGAGAAAGAACATGAAATGACAGATTCCCTGTTCTAGAAACATCTGGTGTTCCTTTAGAGCCGCAACTTTGACATCATAATCTGTCAATATTTTATATTGGTGTTGAGGATTGGTAAGCTTCATTTTTTTCATTTCAAATTATTCTGTGGGCCTCATGCAAGCTACACGAGGACCAGAGGACAGATATCGCCTCAGTATAAGGAAAGACCCATCTAATATTTTGAACTAGACAAGAGTGGAATGTGGTGCCTGTTGAGAGGATGAGGTCCCCTTTGGAGCTGGTGTTCGCACTGGCTGGGTGATGACCCCAGGGCATCTAACTGTATCCCTCCAGTAAGAGATTGGGGACACTGTGTTCCTTAAAAGGTGCACCGTTGTCCTTTTGGGCAGGATGATTCTTCCCTGAGGGTAATATTTGCCAAGCACTGCGGGTGCATCCTGTGCGTGGTGGGTATGCACTTTGCAAGGCATTTGGCATCCTGAGTAGTCCCTGGGCAGTAACTGCCTACATCATCCTCTAGTCACTGTGACAGGCCAAAACCTCCCCTCACGTGTCCAGCTGCCTCAGGTATGTTTACTAATCTCAATTGCAAACTTCTAAACCAGACAAACTATAAGATAACTTACAACTGTTAAGATTCTAAGATAGTAGGGTATTTGGTCCTCTGTTACAAATGTTTCGTATTTCCTATAGGATAGGTAATCCAGGTCTAGGATCTTTTTTTTTTTTTTTTTTTAATATTTATTTATTTGGCTACGCCGGGTCTTAGTTGTAGCACGTGGGATCTTCGTTGCGGCATGCAGGATCTAGTTCCCCAACCAGGGATCGAACCAGGGCCCCCCTGCGTTGGGAGCATGGCGTCTTAGCCACTCGACCACCAGGGAAGTCCCAGGTCTAGGATCTTGTAACATAGAAAAGATGGAGAAGCTCTTCAAACACTCCCGGCTATCAACCTATCTATTTTTATTTTCCTTAAATCTAAGTGTACACCATACCATCACCATCTGTTTCCCCAGTAGGCACCAATTAAAGGAGATGGGGAATGTCTTCTGGAAGAAATTGCTCACATGTTATGAAAGCATCTGTAATGATGACCAACAACCAGGTTCCCTACTGACTTATTTAGTCCTAAAACAGCCTTATAAGGCAGGTAGTGTTATTATCCCCATTTTACAGTTGGGAAGGCTGAGGCGTGGAAAGGTGCCCAAGGTTATGCAGACTACTTAAAACGATTTGAAACCAGGTAGGCTGGCTCCAGCCTCCAAGTTGCCAACTCTATACCATACTTTCCCTGGGTAAGAAGTGTTAGAAATCAAGAAATGTCTCCCCAAGGTAACTAACAATATGGAATCTGCCTTATATTCTTACAAGGTTAGAAGAACATTTTAAATGCCTGAGTTATAAACTTATGTAAACAGCACCCTGTATTTACTCCAAGATTTGTAAAACACTCATCTGCCAATGGGTGGCCTTTGTATTATTTCAAATGGCCTGGCAAAGAGCAAAATGTGACCTTGCAATTATTAAAGCTGAAGACCTTGTCATAGAGTGTGTTACTGAACAAATTATTCTTATTTGGACTCTGAATCACAGCACAGAGGGAGGTTATAAGCATAGATCCAAGTTTACATAAGACAGCGCATCATCTCCTCTTAACTGGAGGACAGCTGAACCAAAGGAGAACAGTTTTGATTTCTCAAATGCTGTACAATAAATCCAGAGCTATTTAGAAGGAAAATCAATCTAAAAAGGAGGATGAACTTTTCATAATCTAAATGTTGGGCTTATGCTTTTATGCTGGTTCAGGTAGAGTATTTATTTGCAAATGTGTGCAGAAAAAGAAAGAAATGGCAACAGAATCATTTGTGATGCAATTCATTTCTGCAGTAAAGCAAGAGGAGGAAAAAGGTGAGCTAAACGTTGCAAATGGTGGTATATGTGATTCCTTTCCTTCAGCGTCCACACAGCCATTCTACTTTACCCCCATTGTGTTGCTACTTAGTGGCTTCAGTGGAAATGGCTCACCTTTCAGCACCTAAAACCAGCTACATCCTGAATTGTTCTATTATGGAAGTCTCAAAAATTCTTTTTGTGGGGGGCTCAGTCATTTAGAATCAGGTTTTCTGTTGCTTGCAACACAACCCTAATTAATAAAAGAGGTCATTACTTTAACTGAAAACTAGTCTTCTATAGACAAATGTTTCACATAGGAAGCATAATGTGTTTGCCCAAGCTGAGTAGTTACTTTTCCAAAAGATTCCTTTCTAGTCCTATAAACAACAAAAACATATTGGATGGCGATTTTGTCCTCCCTCCTCAGCCTGATGGGGAGATCGACTAGTTTGGGTTCTGTTGCTAGTAGGAGAGAGAACCCTGTTCCGTACAGTGGCCTTTGTGAAGTGAGATATCTCTCTTCTGAGTGTTGAAGAATATTCAAGCCCTAACGACCTTAGAAATCCTTTATTTAGTTCATGCTTCTCATATTACAGATGAGAAAACTGAGGCTCATATTAATAAAGTATGTAATAAATTAATAAAGAGGTACAAACTTCAGTTACAAAATAAATGAGTCACGGGGATGAAATGTACAGCGTGGGGAATATAGTCAGTAATAATGTAATATCTTTGCATGGTGACAGATGGTAAGTAGACTTATCGTGGTGATCATTTTGTAATGTGTAGAAATATCGCTGTGTTGTTCACCAGGAAGTAACATAGTGTTCTAGGTCAATTATACTTCAAACAAGCAAACTTATAGAAAAACAGATCAGATTTGTTGTTACCAGGGGTAGGGGGTGGGGAGAGAGGGATTTTACAGTTACATACTACTATATATAAAATAGATAAACAACAAGGACCTACTGTATAGCACAGAGAACTATACTCAATATCTTGTAATAACTTATAATGGAAAAGAATCTGAAAAATAATATATATACATATATATATAACTGAATCACTTTGCTGTACATTTGAAACTAACACAACCTTGTAAATCAGCTATACTTTAATTAAGAAAAATTAAACATTCAACTAAAAAAAAAGTGAAAAAAAAAGTAAAAAAGAAAGAAAAAAATAATTAAAAAGATAAAAAGACTGGCTCCTGAAATATGGAATTTTAGAGTCTTGCCATCTTGACTGTGTCAAAGGGAGGATAATCCCAGAAAAGATGTGGGCAGCCAGGGTGAAGTAGCATCTGCATACCTTTGAAGTTGGCCTTGGAGAACTAAGTCCTATATACTCAAGTCTACTCCCCAAATTAGGTTTTTGATATGAGATCAAACTTGGTCCTTGATTGCAGTCGTTGGGGTTTCAGTAAACTGTTTGCCCCCCCACCCCCATAAAAGCTTGAAATCCTCGGATATGCTCTGACTCTTTTTGTCTGCATCAATACATTCTGAGGTCTCCATGCCTTTTTGTGCACTATTTCCTTTGCAAAAGACTTTGCAGTCTAAGGGAGCAAGCAGCCCAGTAAAAATATTTATAATGTGTGATGAGCGAAGTGTGAGAACCTGGAGGAGGGAGATGCTGAGTGCTGGCCGGAGATGAGGTGTAAAGGAAGGTTTTTGGAAATTTGGACATAGTATTGGTGCATTGGTCCACTGGTGGACTCAGTGGCCAGTGGGATCTGGGGGGTGTGTGAAAGGGAATGTTTTGAGTAACTTCAAGGTTGTAGGTTTGGTGCAACAATGCTTAGTGATTCTATTCTTAGATTAAGGAAATCCTAGGAGATGAGGTAATTTTTAAGGGAGGGTGGTTTGACCTGGCAGGATAGAGGATTAGTTTAGTTTATACTTGTTACATGTAGAATATAAGAATGGATGAGGGTAGTGGTCCAGGAAGGGAAGGATGACCATAATCTTATTTGCTTTTCATTTCTGAATTTGACTTTGTAGAAAAATAAGGATTTCCTTAGTCTAAGAATAGAATCACTATGCAGTTCATTCCATCACAGGAGGTGAAAAATGCCTTTCTCCTTGATCATTAAAACTTAGCCTTTGTGTCAAGGTTTCTGCCTTCATATCTTTGAGTTTTATTTATTTATTTATTTATGCCTTTGTGGGTTTCTCGTGAAGACAGTGTGGTTTGGTGGCCTAGGGCTTGGGCCCAGGGTGGGGTGACTAGGGCTCTTCCAGGAGTGTGGATCTTGTGCAAATCACTTAATCCCTCTAGTTTCTTCTATTCCTCATCTGTGAAATGGGGGTACTGTTACTACTTTTAATTTTGCAGTATAATTCATCTGATTTGTATACATGTTACATTTTTTAATATATTATGTCTTTGGTTAAAGAAGATACTTTAGTATTTCATTTTTAAAATATTTCAGCTGATTAATACTTCATTTGACCCAAACATAGATTTCTCATGTTAATTGTACTCTGGTTTTATTGTGTTTATAGCAGCTAAGTATACCATGGGAAACCCTACTTATTGGAGTATGAAAATATGGTTTTAAGCCATGTTGAAGGGAACTGATGAATCACAAGGTTATTGGGGTGAGAAAAAAATCATGAGAAATTCATGTTTTTTGTAGAGAAATGTGGTAATACCATTGGCAAGTAAAAAGACTGGCACAATCATCTATAATGTCACCACATAATGAGAGCCATACTTATTGTTTTGGTTTCTCTGCTTCCAGACTTTCTTTGATGCACACATGGCCACACACACTCACTGAGTTATTGATCGTATAGCATGATGATAAAAAGTCTTTCCAGATCAATACGTATAACTTGATAACATCATTTTTAAAGGTGACAGAGATTTCTGTTGCTTGGGTGTACCACCGTTTCTTCACCCACCCTCTGTTTTTGGGCTTTTAGGTTGCTTTTAGTGTGGTGCTTTTAATAACGTTGCCCTGAATATCCTTACAGGAACATCTTAAAATATAAGCGTAATTATTTTTTTAATAATTGTTGGTTTGAAAAATGTGCAGTTTTAGATAGAGGCTTTGATATTTATTGGAAAAGACTCAGTTTTGAGATACATGCTTACCTAAGCTTGAAACAATGAGAAATAGCATGCCTCTAGTAACTTCATATGACAATTTCCATGCAATACTCATTAATGAAGTGAACTCCAAAGTGGAGGTAGTTTTACTCATTAGCACGTGCATGTTAGAAAACTTCCTTTAAGGTTTTTGCTAACAAACCCTTTCTTTTCATCCTAAAAAAAAGCAATTAACTTTTAAGCTTTATTTTAAACAAATGTAGGATTCATTAGCTATGTGATAGCTGTTAGCAGGAACCCTTTAATATAAAGGATAGCCTTCAATATAAATGATAATATAGTTTAGTCACCTGATAAACATTATCGCCTCTAAATCTACTGTAAAATTTCCTTCCCACTATCTAAGGAACATCACTGCTCTTAAAACTCAGAGAAACACTGCCTTTCATAAAGACATTGTTAAAGTGAGCTTGATGAGGCTGGTTGTTTTATATAATCTCTTAGATACTGTTGTCATACAGTTTTAAAGAATGCCTTCAGGGCTTCACCAACGGGAAAGGAAAATGACTTCATGGATTATGAGTGGGCTTTAAAATAACTACACACACAGAAACCAGCAATTCGAATTCCTGAAGGGTTGGCTGATTCTTCTTTTTTATGAGTTAAATGCATTGATTGCTATGTAATCAATTGTTTCTGTGGCCTTAAAATTCATCTTGCTACACTCCAGAGATTTAACACCTTTAAACTGGGTCATCCAAGTGCCTATACTAGCATTCCCTGCACTTATCTCCCAGTACCCACTTACTCACCATGGGATATGAATTATGCAGTTCAGTTTTGCACCTTCCCCTTTTTAAAATGAATTAAACATCTTGCAAGTTATTTCTCCAATTGCATGAATGGAATATAGAAAAACATTGCATCCTTTCTTTCCCGCTTCCTAGACTCCTTTTGCCTCCATCTTTCTCAGTGAAGGAATCCTGTACATGTTGGCTCTTAGCTGGAAGATCTTGTCATTTGAAAATAGAGTAGCATCTCTAAGGACAGTGAAACCTTGCACGCATGTCCTCATACCTAAAAAAAATATTCATTCTTCTTTGGGCAACTCATCTCTTAGCAATATGAAAAATAAAACCATGTTATTTTTTAGTTTATTTTTCTCTATTAAATGAATTATCACATTTTATTCATGAAACTAATACTGTTCATTGTAGAGAATTTGGAAAACAAGAAAAGGAAACCGGAAGTCACATTTGGGATCATCCTGGTACCCGTCCTCTGGTTTCTTGCTGTCCCTGCCTAAGTGTAGAATGGTGTTTCTCTGCCTGGTGGCACTTGCCTTTTCCTTTTTCCTGCCCGTGCAGAACAAGGAAGTGCTTCATTAGTAACCTCAGAATCACCTACTTGCTGGGTGGGTGATTTGTTTTGCTGTTGTAGGCTGCATTCCTGTCCTGCTTGGAGTGAATATTGGCATCTATGTGCCTGTGATGCTGCAGCTTCTCACGTACTTTATTGGCCCAGAAATTCCAGCTACTCCTTTCTCTTTGCAGCTTGGCATTCCAGATCCCCAATGGGACCAGCACCTTTGGCTGTAACCCCAAAATCCTCTGTGAATGAGCTTGCCGATCCCTTCCCCTAGGATGTTACACCCTGTTTCTCAATTCCACAGAATCTTGTTCTGAATCATCAGGAACTTGAATGTGGGTCGCCTACCTGACTTCTAGGGTGGTACCTTCTTAGGACCCTCTCTCTAGCTGCTTCTGACTGGGAGTCCTGAGAGTTTGACGTTGTCCCAAATCGAGACTTTGTTCTCCATGCTATTTTGGACACTAATTTGGCTCTACGTCACTTTCTTTAGATCTAGTCTCCCCAGATTCATCTCCCTCTGCTGCCTGTGTCAGTGAAGTTTTACATGTTTGAACAGCCAACCGTTCAAAGACAAGCAGCTCTATGCCATGGAAAGTGTTTAAGCAGAAACTAGAGGGACGGGAGTCTTTAGTAAGAGAAGCTTCAGCAAGTATCCCTCACTGGAAAGGAGGACTGGAATAACTGCTCTTCTCCCTTATAATTTTGAGATTATTATAATTCAACAGTAAATGCCTCTCCCTATCACAGGTTCAGTAAAAATTCTCTCATTTATTTTTCTGATCCTATGCTGAGAACACTGATTGGTATGGAAGGCTTGCTGTATGCCCATTGAATGTAAAATCACATTTTAAAAAGGTCATATCCATACAAAAGGAGGGAAAAAAATAGTAACATGTTAATCAGAAGTGGCTGTTTGGTAATTTAAATTGTATTGACCAAATTATTTAAATTACATATCAATCCTGTTTATTTCTGTCAGATATTAAGACAACTAAGAAAGGTTTGCTTCACTGGATACAATGTTTCACCAGCTGGATGTATATTTGTTTTGTTTTGCACATGGAAACTTGAGTGATCACAAGAGCTCTGGCTGGATATTTTGCTTGACTAGAGAGAATATATTGAGTTTATTAATTAAGAAAAGTATCTTGTAAAAATAGACAAGTGCTAATAATGAAGTAGTATTTAGGCAAAATTGACAGTTGTCTTCCCTCTTCTCTCTGTTCCCCTCCTCCAAACCTATCTAGCCATTATGATATAGGTGGGATTATATAATTATAATGGGATATAGGCTGGGATTATCAATCTTCCTAAACCTGAGTGTTGATCATGTGACACTCCTACTCTGAAATCACCCCTGGCTTTTACCTATGACCCTGCAGGGAAAGGAGGTCCAAGCTCTTTCTTTAATGTTGCTTCACTGCTCTAAGAATCCAGCTTCCAGGGCTTTTGTCCACACCGTTTCCCCTGCGCCACATGCTTTCCTGCCTGTCACTATTAGACACATTCTTCAAGGCCCTCTCAAGCAGCATTTTCTTTTCCCTTTGAACTCTCCTGAGTGTTTTGATTCCATTCTTTTTTTTTTTTTTAAATACAGCAGGTTCTTATTAGTTATCTATTTTATACATATTAGTGTATACATGTCAATCCCAATCTCCCAATTCATCACACCACCACCACCCCCCTCCCCACCACTTTCCCCCCTTGGTGTCCATATGTTTGTTCTCTACATCTCTGTCTCTATTTCTGCCATGCAAACTGGTTCATCTGTACCATTTTTCTAGATTCCACATATATGCATTAATATACGATATTTGCTTTTCTCTTTCTGACTTACTTCACTCTGTATGACAGTCTCTAGATCCATCCACGTCTCTACAAATGACCCAATTTCGTTCCTTTTTATGGCTGAGTAATATTCCATTGTATATATGTACCACATCTTTATCCATTTGTCTGTCGATGGGCATTTAGGCTGCTTCCATGACTTGGCTATTGTAAATAGTGCTGCAATGAACATTGGGGTGCATGTGTCTTTTTGAATTATGGTGTTCTCTGGGTATATGCTCAGGAGTGGGATTGCTGGGTCATATGGTAGTTCTATTTTTAGTTTTTTAAGGAACCTCCATACTGCTCTCCATAGTGGCTGTATCAATTTACATTCCCACCAACAGTGCAAGAGGGCTCTCTTTTCTCCACACCCTCTCCAGCATTTGTTGTTTGTAGATTTTCTGATGATGGCCATGCTGACCAGTGTGAGGTGATACTTCATTGTAGTTTTGATTTGCATTTCTCTAATAATTAGTGCTGTTGAGCAGCTTTTCACGTGCCTCTTGGCCATCTGTATGTCTTCTTTGGAGAAATGTCTAGTTAGGTCTTCTGCCCATTTTTTGATTGGGTTGTTTTTTTTTTTAATATTGAGCTACATGAGCTGTTTATATATTTTGGAGATTAATCCTTTGTCCATTGATTCATTTGCAAATATTTTCTGCCATTCTGAGGGTTGTCTTTTTGTCTTGTCTATAGTTTCCTTTGCTGTGCAAAAGCTTTTAAGTTTCATTAGGTCCCATTTGTTTATTTTTGTTTTTATTTCCATTACTTTAGGAGGCGGGTCAAAAAAGATCTTGCTGTGATTTATGTCAGAGTGTTCTTCCTATGTTTTCCTCTAAGAGTTTTATAGTGTGCAGTTTTACATTTAGGTCTTTATTGATTGCATTCCTTAATGTCACTGATACTTTCTATTAACATATTCTTACTTTTTAGGGCACAGAGTATTAGTGAGTATACTCCCTACTACTTATTAGCTGTTTGACTTCCGGCAAGTCAATTTGTTTCTCTGTGCTTAGTTGTATATGAAATGCAGACAGTAATAGTACCTCCTCCACAGGTGGTTGTTTGGATTAGACATCTAAATACTTGCAAAGCATCTGAACCATGCCTGGAACATAGTAACTACTCAATAAATATTACCTTTTACTACTACTACTACTACTACTATTGCTACTACGACTGTTACTGAGTCCAGGCTCACTCTGTTCGCCGCAAGACAGGCCAATAAATCGGAGACGAGGTGTTGAGGCAGGGAAGATGACTTTATTCGGAAAGCCGGCAGACCCAGAAGATGGCAGACTAAAGTCTCAAAATAACCATCTTATTGGGGTTTGGATGCCAGTTTCCTTTATAGCACAGAGACAGGGAGGAGATGAGGAAGTAAAGTAGAAAGGGCATAAGTTTTGCAAATATCCCCTGGAATGGCCATCTTCGGGGAGGGGGTGTGTTAATTTCTTCTTTCTTGTGGCCATCCACAGGTGGACAGGGTCTGGATGTTTCCCTGAACAAAGGCACTTTGGTTTAACGTTCAGGCAGAGGGGCAGGGTTCCCCGAGGCAGGCCATTATGTATAGACAGTATCCTTTCAGTGAACAAAAGCAGCGGAAAGCAAAGGTTAAAGTAAAAGAAACATATCCAACATGTAGTCATATTTGGCTCTTTCCCATTACATGACAACTACTACTACTACTACTACTACTATACTACTACTGGGTTGTTATGGTCCTGTTTCAGGGCCCTGAGCTTGATGAGCAGAGTTTCAGCTGCATTTCAGACCCTACTTTCCCCTTCAGTTTGATGCCCTTGTTCAGTGAACGGCCTATGTAACTGTATACGACAGTTCAGTATCAGAATCTATGTTCTTCCAGGTCTAAGTATATATTCCATTTATCTTTGCATCCTTTCTAGTGCCTAAAATATAGTGCACAGAGTTCTATTCTGTTCTGGTACTCCATGTGCGATCGCTGAAATGAATGAATAAACAAATGTAAAAAGAAAAATGTCACTGAAGTTTTGTTTATTTATAAGAGGCCCATTGATTTTTGAAGCATGCTCACAGAGTGTATCATGTACATTCAGTAAGAAATCACTATTTTTCACCATCTTGTTACAATACTGGATATGTCATAAATTTAAAGAGTGAAATTGAGGGTAAATTTTCTATGGGTTTATTTACTAGATCAAAGAGTGACTTCAACTTTCAGCACTTATTTTATTTGCCAGCATAAACTCAGAGGTTTAGTCAAGTGCCAAGAAAAGAAGTTAATCATCTGAATTATGCGGATTCTGGCAAATCACTCTTTCTTTTCTGGGGGAGAGAATAAGAGGTTTGAGTCTTTATCTCCCTTCAGCAAATCCAAATGATTATAAAAGTAAGAATAAAACTCTAGTAATTAATGTAATAGCTCTAGGCTGCTAATCATTTCGGAAAAGTGACATTACCCAGAATATACTGGTTACCATTATTGCATGTCATTGATATATAATTCAATTGATTTTCACACTTTTTACATTCCAAAATGAAATACAGCTTTTGCCATGTCACTAGATTGGAATTCTTGGACAATACATTAACATGCCAAAAATAATATTACATATAAGAATAATGTAGAGATAAATTACAGGTAGAGCTGTATCCCTAAGGAGATTTTCATTTGCGTCTTAGAATAGATGACTTATAACCCTACTCACACATCTATTTCATTCTAGTATGTTTTAGGCTCTTAGCTCAATTCAATAAATTACTCGTTTTGTACTTGCTGTATGCTAGACACTCAGTATTGCTGAGCAGTGTACTTACACAAGTCTGTGTAACTCTCAAGTACATCATGATTTTATCCAGAGAGCCGATAGAGACTTTTATGCAAATGAGTCCTTGAAAGTGGTCACCTTGACAGTTTTATAGGATTAGTATAATGCTGCCATGACTTGGAAATGTTTTTGGAACCGTCTTTTTTAAAATGTCTAATGTCTTCTTTTCAAATGTGCTTAGTACTGGACAATTTTGTGCTTTAAGGTGGATTTCAGTTTTGGAAATCAAATAATTTATAGACAAGGTTGTTGATAGATGAGAAGATCAGTCATGCTGTGTTATATGTATTTTTTTAATTCAAGAACAATGAGTGGTTGCAATGTAACAAACTCTTTTCATGAGTAATCTTACTTTGAATGCAGCCTCAAAAGAAGTATTTGGAGCATGGTTAAATTAGTAGGATAAGGGTGTGGTAGGTCTCCAGCATTCTTGGGTTTAGCTGTCAATCGCAATGTAACCTCTAAGAAATCAAGTCTAGTTTGTTCCCTCTTGAATCCTCAGAATCCTAGAACTTGCTATTGAAATGAATGAATGAGTGAATGGAAGCTTGCATGGATGAATGTTAACAACATTTCACAAATGCACTCATAGGCCCTTGGACATATAGCAGTTTATCTTGTTTATTATTATTATTATTTAACTTTCTGACATTACTTTAAATATGGTTCTATGTTAACCTCTTTTCTTGCAGTATTTCTTTGTAGCACTACAACCTGGTGAAGTAGTGACTGTCATTCTTCCCTTTTTCATAGATGAGGAAACTAAGGCCTAGAGAAGCAAAGCAGCTTGCCCAAAGCCAAAGCCACACAGCTAGTAAATGAGTCTGGACTCAACCTGAGAAGTCCAGCTACTGATTTACAGTCTTAACCACGATTCTATGCTTCCTTTCAGTGTATCTGTTTTTCTGATTGGATACATGTTCTCACATTATGCTTTCAATCCTTCTAAACAGGGGATATATAGAAATCCTTTTAGAGATAAGGGATTTGACCAAATTATGTTTTATAATAGGGATTTTCTAATTTAGGAACTAATGGGGGTTTGGGGAAATATCTTTAAAGAATGTCAAGGGTCTACTGCAGAGCAACCTTAGCCAAGGAATATGATGGGCAGCTTTCAATGAAAGGGTAAACCACCAGTACATTTATTTAAAATAATTTCTCATCTAAAGCCCAAGCTCCCAAATGGTCTACAGTCTTCTTGAAAAGGAGTACTTTAGGGTGGAAACACTGAGCTTCTAATCTCTGTTCTGAAAGTATCCAATTATCTGATCATGGAGAAGTTCCTTACCTTTCCCACATCAATTTCCTCATCTAGAAAATAAATTAGCTGGAATAAGTCTTTTACCGGATGCCTTTTAGCTCTTAAGTGTCAAAATGTGTGATAGGATATTAAGTGCTGGTTCTCTGGAGATCAGAGGGAAAAAAAAAATCTATGTTGACTGGAGTTATCTGGAAAGGCTTACAGGGAGAAGAGGAACTTGATAAAACTTAGATAGTAAAGGTGGTACAAGAGGAATGAATGCCCCTTGAGCTAAGAACAGGGAATTAGCTGTCACACCCTGGGGCTGAGGAGACTGGATTTTTGGAAGAATTTGAAGAGAAGTGGAGGGATTTGGTCTCTTCCACCTGGCTTATTCATCATATAGTCCTTGATTGCCTGCTCTCTTCTGGCCATTGAGAACCATTGATCTTGGAAGATTCTAGATATTTCATCCAACCAAAGAGAATGTTTTGTCGTTATGAAGATTTGTAATGTTTACCGAAATCTTTGTTTTACTATTAAGGCCTGCAGAGAAGAAAGATAAGGAAAGCCTCCTGGTAAAGTTGACCTGAAGGTTATAGTTAAAGGATAATTTGCTTAATTTAAGCAAAAGGAGAAAATGACAAATCAGTTGTTTGAAGAGCAAAAAAACAAAGTGCCCTTGATTTGGCATGATTGTTTTATTGCTTTGTAGATGGGTAGCTTAGGACAGTAAACAAATGATGATGATGTTTATTCAATTTGGAATTTGGAACTGTTCTAAAAGGTTAACACATGGCTGTTCATTTTTTTTTTTTTAGGTGTAGGAATGGCATAAAATAAGTTGGTGGAATGCGATTGTTTTGAGGCTTTTCTCTCTGATGATGAACCCCAGTGGTTCTGAAAATGAGTTTTGTACATTAGAATCATTTGGGGTGCTTGCTACAGATATACATGTTTAAGGTCACATCCCAAGAGTTTTGAGTTTTGAGTCTGTGATCTAAATTGTTAACAAACTCCCAGGCGGTTCTGGTTAAAACTGTGGATGGAGCCTACACCCTTCTAGGCCCATGAGGTCAAGTTCAGATAGACAGAAATTAGCCAGTACCACACTGTTTTGGTTGGATGCTGTAAATAATATTCTTTCTGATTAATACAAAAATTAAATCATGTAGATGCTCAAGCAAAGAGCAGTTCTGTCTACTGGAGAATTGTGAGTTATTTAGCTCTTTTTTTATGGAGACTGTTTCTTGGGGGAAAAAGTAGTTGGAAGGACAACTACACAGACGTGAAAGGCTGTTCAGTTTGGATTTAGGCATAAAATTATCAACTAAATGTGGCAACCCTAGTAGAACAAAGAAGAGCCAATCAAAAGTTATCAAATATTAAGACTTTTAAACAGGAACCAACAGATTGACCTTGGGTTCCAGGGAGAATCATAGCTTGCTGATTGTTCTCTTCCTTTTAAAAAGGTAGGGAAATTCACTCAACCCCACCCCTGCAGCCAGACCAGTGAAGAAGGCCATTTCAGGCTATCAGGCAAGAGACAGTTTTTCTGGGAGGGAGATCCTTCCTACATGCCAGTGTTAGAGCATTTGCAGATAAAGAGTCTCCGAATTTTCTGGAGTCAGCCTAGCATTCTGGTTAAAAGGAAAACTTTGTAGAGCAGGGCTGGATGTGGATTAGCCAAGAAGATCAACAAATGGAAGTAGAATCAGGACCAGCACCAGAGCTGAGACCAGGGCAGAGACATTTTCTCAAAACCCCTGGTGGGTACCTGGAATGTCAATGATTTGTTTATTCATTAGAGGTCTATTTTTGCACAAATTCATTCTTTAGTCAAGAATGAATTTCTTGGAAGAGGCACAGTCCCAGGTGCCATCATTATTCCATATTTTTTGAAACTTCTCTTTGCGCATGTGGGCAATTCCCAAACCTTCCTTTTAGATATCCTTAGAAAGATCTCAGTGTAAAGGATCCCTGCTGATATTCTCCTTCAGGAGAAGTAGCTGCGAGTGACATTTACCATCTAGTCTCTGCCCATCCAGATTGGACAGACCAAATAATCACCAGGAGAGAATGGTGCCTTTACTGGGGCTCCTCTTAGGGATATTTTATTTACTTGGTATGAAACACACACTGTGCCGCAAAGGTGTGGGAAAAGGTGGTCTCAGGAGGGCTTTGGCCCCAGCTCTTCTCTGGCCCTGCTGACTCTCTTATACATAGTATGGCTTCCAAGTTGGCGAAGCGTCTGGAAGTGTGGGGTGCAGTAACTTGTAGAAGGCTGTTCTGGTTTTCATAGAGAAGAAATGATGTCTCCAGTCTTTACCATCTCAGTCCTACCTCACAGGTGTAGTTTTGACAAAATAGATACCAAACTAAAAGTCTGGATGCATTTGAAGTCAGATTGATTTTCTCGGAAGAGGCACAGTCCCAGGTGCCATCATTATTCCATATTTTTTGAAACTCCATAAACTGGAACTCATTCAGTGCCCTATAATCTGTGTGTCTAGAAGCTACGTTGAATTTTGGAGTCACAGATGGGTGTCGACCAGGGTTTGAACATTTTTCTTTCAGGGACACGCCTATGAGTATGCTTTGAGCACATCAGTTTTCTTCTTCGAGTCATCAACCCCCTTAATCAAGTGCACATCTGTGTCCTTTATTGATACAACCGGGGGGGCAACCCCCTTAATCAAGTGCACATCTGTGTCCTTTATTGATACAACCGGGGGGGGGGGGGGCAGGTGACTACCTTTCCTCCATTTCCTCCTTCAAACATTTAGCAAAGGGCCACAAACCGAAAGAGAAACCAAGTCAAAAGAAGACCGGCCAGGCTTATGATTTGTTGTAACACGTTTTGAAAAAAAAGCCAACCAGTGTTTGGAGAAGTAGAGCTGCCAGATGATAGGATAAATAATGAGTTTACTATTACGCATGTATATTGTTCAGTGAAACTCCTTTATAGTTTCCATGCCAAGGCCATTTGTGTGGCTCAAATAAAATGTAACAGGCAATTTTGACATGACTGCTTTACTTTTCCGCTGGTCTCCTTGAAGCTCATAAATTGGCTCAAAGTTTTGGTTCCTTGAGCAGGAACTGGAAATTAATAACCTGCCCTTAGAATGAGAAGGGATTTGGCTAAATCCTGTCTACTTAGCAAGGTAAAGGCGGCCAACAATCAGAACTCATTGTGAAATCTCAACAGATGGGATTTTTCCCATCTTTCAATAGGATACATTTAACTATCTGTAACAATGTTTGAAATTTACCTTGCAAACACCTTAATGAGGCTGGTTTGTCTCAGCAGGGTCCCACTTTGAAAGAGCATTGGCCACACCTTGAGAAAGGAAAAGGGTCAATGGTGGCGCCAGAGGTTCTTTCTTCTGACACATTTTCTTTTTTGGTTTTGTTTTGTTTTGTTTTTGGCTGTACCATGCTGCTTGTGGGATCTTAGTTCCCTGACCTGGGATCGAACCCAGGCCCCCTGCAGTGGAAGCTCAGAGTCCTAACCACTGGACCACCAGGGAATTCCCCTGACACATTTTCATTGGGAGATTCTGCACATGGTCTCTCATTTATCCTTCCCTTCATTCAGCAGACATTTGTCTTCAGTCTCTGCTTCCCTGAGAGGACCATTAAGCCCTGGCCTTGGCACAGATACAAAACTCCGTTTGGGTTTGAATAGCTGCGATGTAAAAAGTAAAAATAAAACAGACATCTAGATAAAATGTTTTGTCTATACTGTATCTAGATACATAAAAATTGTTTAGACCAGATATAGGTGTGATACAGATAGATGGATATAACGTGATCCTATTTATATTACTTTTGTTCTTTAAAAACAAGAAAAGAAAAAAGCTTTTCACATACATCAATGAAGAAAAAGGATATCATTAAAAATCAGCCCAGAGTTGGAAGGCAAATGTACTTATTTGTACAAGAAGTAGATTTTTATATTTTTCCTTTCTATCATGGTTCAATCTTGAATTAGAATATCTTTTTTTTTTTTTTTTTTTTTTTTTACTTCCATGTGTGATTACTTTGAAATTCCTGCCTGAGGACTGCCAAGAATTTTATAAAAATTATACAATGTAAAAGTTCTTTAAAAGAGGCTTTTGAGTCCCAGCCATACTGGCTCTTTAAGCTTAAAAAGTACACATGGCTTTTGCAAACAGAAACAAGTCTAATGCTTTGAAGAATGAAAGAAATGATCGGTGTTTCAGAGGCATTGAAATGGTTAATCTATTAATCTATACTAGAGTAATAAACCCCCCCAGTATAAACACTTTCTAACTAGATTTGGTCTTGCAAGCTTATCTAATAGAGAGTTGAACATTACTTTTCAAATTTCAGCAATTTTAATACTAAGCAGGTTTAGAAGCCCTTGTTGAACGTTTCTAGTAGTAATTTTTTCTTGACCTTGCTTTCTTGAGTCGTCTTAGAACATACTTATTTGCTGCAATTGAAGCAGTTGTATCTTAACTGATACTTTTCTTAACTTCATTGTAGCTGATTATGTGACTCTGAATTAACATTTATAAGTTAGTTCCCAGGCTTTGGAGGTGTCATTCTGTCTTCAGCCACTTATAGCTAGTATTTGAAGGACTTCCAGGGTACTTGGGGGTGGCGGTAGGGGCTCAGAGAATCACATTTACCCACAACACAATGGAGGAATGGACAACAAAAAGAACTGCCTTCCTGCCCACTGCAACGTCCTGCTATAATTCTTCCTTTCCTGGCTCCCACAGGGCCACGGATGTGCCCAGCAGAGCTGGAGAACAGAATTTCCCCTGTCCCCCATTCCCAAATCATACGCATCAAGCCCTCAGCCCACATGTTTAAGGATGCCGAGCCCAGCAGCTTTTCCTGGCGGCTGCTCTGCTCCTGAGAAGGATGCCCAAGGGTCCACGTGTCCCAGCACCCCTGCAGGATTCCACTATGTGACAGAGTCACCGCTCATCCCATGCCAGGCACAGGTATTCACCCATCCCTAAGTCTATCTGTCCATCCGTGGTTACCCGCTGCTGTGTTGTTTTATTTGAGAATTTGCTTCCAACTGCGCTCAAAGGCTTCGCTGTTTGTTAACGGCCGTCTCCTCTCTGATGGGTGATGCTGAACACGAAGGCAGTTGAAAGTAACTGTGATCAAATCCTTTCTCTTCCTGTTCTTCGGCGCGAGTCAGTCTCCTGGCCTTAAAGTTTACATAGATCCTTAATAACGAATAGCTGATGGCGACTTGCTGAGACATGTACAGTAAGGAAAGAAATTACGTATTAAAGATTTGGGTCTCGTCCCAATTTTTTTTTTTTTTTTGCAAAGAGAAAAAAAAAAAAAAGAGGGAGGGAGAGAGAGCCTTGTGCTAATAACCAGTTGGTGCAGCAGTGTTCCTTTTTTCAAACCTAATGAGGTCCGATTCCCACAAGTGTTTTGCTTTATGACCTGCTCCTGCTGGTCTGTTTTGGTTATTATTTTGATATTTAGTTAATATCACACTTGAAATCCTTTCACTTTCTTTTTTTTTAAAATTATTTATTTTATTTTTGGCTGCATTGGGTCTTTGTTTCTGCACGCAGGCTTTTCTCTAGTTGTGGCGAGCGAGGCCACCCTTCATTGCAGTGCGCGGGCTTCTCATTGAGGTGGCTTCTCTTGTTGCGGAGCACAGGCTCTAGGCGCGCGGGCTTCAGTAGTTGTGGCACACGGGCTCAGTAGTTGTGGCTCGCAGGCTCTAGAGTGCAGGCTCAGTAGTTGTGGCGCACGGGCTTAGTTGCTCCGTGGCATGTGGGATCTTCCCAGACCAGGGCTCAAACCCGTGTCCCCTGCATTGGCAGGCGGATTCTTAACCACTGCGCCACCAGGGAAGGCCCTCCTTTCACTTTCTGAATCCGTTTTTCACCCTTTTCATGAGTGGTTTTGTGGGAGGTCAGATTTCCTCATGTGAAAATAACACTCAGGTTAAAACACCTTTTCCGTTTCTAGTGCCCTGTCTTCACCTTGAGGAAACCGTACTTGCAGGTTTGCCGACTGAAGGAAAACGGTTGTTGGATTTGGGTCCAAAAGCTCCGTGTGTCATGCCTAGAAACCATCACAGTTGACGACCAAAGTTTCTGCCACCTTCAGTAATGTGAATGCGGAATCACTGAAAGTTGAAGAGGTTATGCCCTTCGGCAGCAACTCAAATTTTGCTTTTAAGTCTGGGCTTCAAGACCAGGTGTGATGACCTCTGAGATGCTTCTGAGTCAGAGATTTGATACCAGGGGGATCTCAAAACGTTAGGTCAAAATAATTAGCTCTGCCTACAGGATAATCACCTCCCTCTCTCCCCAGATCCAAACAATCTTTAAACTTGTTTTAGAGGATAGGCATTCTCTGCTGGTACAAGTCAGCGTGTTGTGTTTAGATGTGGGAAGGGCTGGTGGTACTTAGGGAGGGGCGGCTGTTTCGCAGAAGTCACTGTCCCCGGTGGAGAGAGGAAGCCGTCCACTCAGTTACCCCCATGTGCTCTGTGGATGGTGGCCGCCACCTTCACCCCACCTTCTCCACGGCCCCCTCAGGATGCAGCAAAATAAATCCCTTTCCTTCCTTCCTCAGTTGACCCGACATCTGATGTCAAACATGTGTGATATATATTAATTATAGAAAATTTAGAAGGTATAAAGTAGTGCAGTGAAGAAAATTGCCCACAATCCTATCATTCAGAGAGATGCACTATTACTAGATTATGTATATCCTTGAGGTATTTTTTTTTCTTTTTCTTCTTTTGTTTTGGTGGAGGCGGGGGGTGCATATGGACAGACTGTTTTTAATGCTCTCTGCTTATAATTTATTTGAGACTGCACAAGCTAGTTCGAGTCTTGATCTGGTTCTATCAGAGGGGCGTATCTGACCAAGGCTAAGAGCATGCCTTTAGTTGTGTGAGCGTTTGAAAACTGTTTGAAATGTTGAGCTGTAGCATATTTGGGGATAACACAGAAGAGCATAGGACCAGAGGGCTGGGATAGAGGAGGAAGGGTGTGGAAGTGGCCATCAGAGGGACCGAAAATGGTGAAATGGGAGCAGCGCTGGATTTAGAGTCAGAAGATCAGCTTCCTGCTCTGCTGGCTGGCAACCTCCCTGAAGCTCTATTTCCTAATCTGGGAAATGGGAGAACTCCAGCTTTTCTGGGTTGTATCGATGATTCAGTTCATTATACGAGGTACTGTTTGTGAAGATGAATTGTAAGCAAGCACTGCAAGAATCAGATAATATTATTATAATAAAAAAGGTGTTCGGACTTGGCCGTGGTGATTCAAAGGGAATAAGAATAAAGTGACCAAAGGTGGCGGGGAGTTGTAGGTGGGTGTGCAGGTAACAGGTTTAATTGTCTGATTTGATTTTATTGTTGTTGTTGTTAATGCATTTAATGGTTAATGTGGACTTTCTGTGAAGGTGGTTATCCAGCCTGGAATTAGGATGATTTTCTTTGCTATTTCACTGTGGTCACTCTTCCTTCTCTCGTCTGTGTATTTTTAACTCAATAAGTACATTCTCCTGTAAAGCTAATATGTTTGCTCTCTCGCCTAAGAGACCCTTATCAGACTTTTGCTTCGGGATTACAGGCCTCCATATCAGGAATCTTGCTGCATTTACACAAGGGTGAACCGGACAGGCAGAGCTCTGTGTTTTAAACAACAGATAAGGTTTGTGTTTCGTGTGTGTGGAGAAGGAGGGGAGGGGAAGGAGGGAGAAATTGGGTTGGGGTGGGAGCTGGGAACGATGTCTAAACACCTGTAATCTGTGAAAGAATTTCTTTGTCTCTGCTCCTGAGCTTCTGGAGTGGGGGGAATATTAAAAGAAGGAGTTTGCAGGGCACCTGCGAGAGCTCTGGAGTCAGATTGCCTCAGTCTATACCCTGTCCCATCCAGTACTTAGCTATGACTGGCAAGTTACTTCATCTTTATTTTATGTGTTTCAATTTCCTCTTAGGTAAAATGGAAATAACAATAGTATCTAACTCCTAGGGCTGTTGTGGGATAAGGATAAGCCATGAATATCTTTAGGACCGACCCATGCCAACTTTGCCTTGACTCCTCTGGAAGGATTTGACAAGTGGTGCTGAGGCAGCGTGGGCCTCCAGGTTCCGTGAGTGCGGAGGAGACCCAGGTGGGCCTCCCTTCCTGTGCTGGGACCACCATGCTGGGCTGTTCACTTCTAGGTGGGGATGAAGGTGGAGGGTCAGGGCTGCACTTTGAACTGTGACCCCCTTCATCCTGTGGGGCTGAGTCCTTGTCCTAAATCTGGACACTATCAAGTTCTGTCCAGGGTGTCTTTTGAAGAATACGTCTGTTCATTTCAGCTACCTCTTCCCTGTGTCATAGTTGAGTGTTTCTCCTTTCCTGTTCCCTCCCTCTTAACATTTTTCATTGAGAGACTAGGCTGGTGGGCCTGTGAGTATGGACGTTAATCAGAGACACTTTGTCATTGAAGAGTTGAACATGTTTGTTAATAAGAATCCTCTGAATCAAGAGAAGACGGGGACATGTTGAATTTACCCGATTTCCACACCATTTTTTTTTTCTTATGTTGTTCCAAGACAGATTAGTAGACTATGACTTTAATGCTTTTTCTCATTTTAAATGTGTGTGTGTGTAGTGTGTATGTGTATGGTGGGTGTGTGTGGGTGTGTTTATGTGTGTGTATGTGGTAGGTATGTGTGTGTGTGGTGGGTGTGAATTTTTCTTGACCCTGGATCCTGTTATTATTCCCTGAGCACACAAGGGAAAGACAAGCTTTTGAGGCATGCATAGTTCTGGAATTACACTACCTTGGTTCAAATACTGACTCTGAAATTTATTACCGACAAGCAATCCAGCATTTGCTTAACTCTACATGCCTCAGTTTCCTTAGTTTAAAATGGAGGTCATGTGTTTCCTTATTTATCAGGTCGTCTTAAGTATTTAGTAAGATTACGCATGTAAAGTGCTGAGCCTTACTCATTCAATAAGTATGAGTTATAATTATTTTTAGAATGTGGAAAACCTCAATTTGACTTTCACTTTGGCCACTTTTAACTAGTTGGAACCTTTGCCTGAACCTCCATTTTCTCATCTAGAAAATAAAATGGGGAAAACAGTATCTAATTCTGAGTCGTAAAGAGGATCATGCACTTCAGCATTTTGGGGACACAGAACCTAAAAGTACTCGATAGGTTTTTTCTTCCTTCCCCACTCGTAGCCTCTTTCCTTGGCAGTGTTTTTTCAGGGAATGCCAATTTCAGGAAGAAGCACTTCTGTAGAGAGAATATAGGTGCCACGTTTATGTTTCCTGCTGAGGACCTCAGGACAGCGTGGTAAGCAGTGTATTTTGAGCGCTATGCCATGTACTTGGTGGGCAGTTTTCCATTATTTCTCACACAGTGTTGTCCCAGTTTCACTGAGGAAATCACAGCTGGGGGTTAAGTCTCACATCTCACTGTCGAGCATCAGCTCCATCATTCAGGTCTGTCTGACTTCCGGTTGTGTGCCTAACCACTGAGCCGTCCTACCCGCACTGAGGAAACATGGTGGAGCCGGGAGCACGCGTATCCCCACTGCCGGAACTAATGGAGCTAAATAGAGGACACATCCCTTTCTCACCTCCTTATCTTGTTTCACTGAAAGGTAATTTAGGGAGCATATGATAACTTCTTGTTTACCTCCACAGCCCTAATATCCAGACCACGAGTCAGAAAATTAACCTTTTAACTTAATATATATGTCCTACATGGAGTCTAGCGCCAATTTTCATCCACCTAAATGGTAAGTTTCACGCAGCATAATGGATGTCCTCTCTGTGTACACATTGTAGGGGACAAATGTCTTGCAGCTGCTTTGCCCTGAAGGCATTGTGAATGCCACGTTACTTGATAGATGGGTCTAGTTTACATCATCAATTTTTATCACATTCTTTTATGAAATAGAAATTTCTATCATGGGCATATAATTTGCTGAGTATTGAAAATAGTGAGCTCTTTCAGAAGGCTGTAAAATTACATATTTGTAGACTTATGAAATTTGCCCTATTTCTTCTCGCTTTCGCACTTATCCCAGGTGAATGAGACAACAGATAGGACAGTTAGGGGAATTTAAAGAGTTATAAAGTCATAATCATTATTTGAAAAATTTTATTTTAAATCTCTGAATTGGGGGAACAAATACCTTAAATATGAGCACGTTCCTAGTAATTCATTGGCAATAGCCGTTAAAAAGTGATCAAATCAAATCTAGGTTTGGGATGCTAAGAAAGATCAATTATGTGGCAACAGATTTAGGTTGTGTTTACTAATCTGAATGGACACTTGAGATGTTGAAAGTATTGAGAAGTCCAAGTACAAATTTCTTATATGTTGTATCTTTCTGGCTTAAGTCATTAAGATATATTTAAATTTTATGTAGATGGTTAAGCATTTGGGAAATTCTGAAAGACCACGCTCTAGAACTCTACTTCCTTATCTTTTTTAGTTTGCCTATTCATTTGACATAGGCTTCATTAGGAAATGACAGTTGTACTTCCCAGGTAACGTTCATCCTTGCGTAAGACTGGTTGTAAGTCTGTCTTCGGTGGGTCACGATGACTTACAGCTATATTAAGATTTAACATGGACTGACCATTGCCCTGCATTCTCATTCTCATTGTAGAAAAACACCTGCAAAGATAGGCAAACACCTGAGGAATGATCATTTCATTTACCACTTGCCTTATTGACTATCTGCACATGATTATGCTTTCTCAAGTTTCATTTTCCTTTCTTTCATTCAGAAGCCTGGCATGAAAATGCACTCAGACAGAATCTGGTGGGTTTAATACTTAAACTCTTGGGGAGTTCTGGTGCTAAGGAGGGAGGGTAGTACCTGGCAGGAGGCACACAGGAGTGGCTAGAACCTTTGCTCTGGAGCCATTCTCTCTGCGTCTGACCTCCCAGCCATCACTTAATAAATATTTTATTGCCTCTGCAAGTCAAGCACTGTTTGGGTGCCTTGGTTTTCTCAACTGAAATATATCTTTTTGGAAGCACAGTGATGATACTGAGGTTCTCAAATTCTAGGCGGTAATGCACAGTTTTAAAATAATGTAACAATTAGAATTTTATTTTTATTATCACCTTCAATTTATGGCAAGGGATATTGGCTTTTGAGTTAAGGAATTAAGAAAATGATTGAACTTTCAGAAGATGAAACTCCTGAAAATGGAACATAAGTCTGTGAAGTGTGGGAGACCCTGCTAGAGCCATGTTCTGGAGTGGGTGTTTATTGGGTGTGTTGATTGGGTTTAAATCCCTGTAATAGTGAGCTTTGTTGTAACAGTAACCTACTGCCTTTATATAATTTCTAGACTGGCCATTGCATAGGTATGGTTAGCTAACTTTTTGACTCATTGTGCTTTATCAACTGGACCAATCCTACAATTTAGCTGCTCCCACATCACTCCCCTGATACTGTTCTCAAAGAATACAGACGTCTTTGACATTGACAATCTGTCCCTTCCTAGCCCTCTTCCTCCTTAATAATCACCTTGACTGTTTGAAATTCTGATCTCCTTTAGCTTTTTTTCGTGTACCCTCCTGGTTCTTCCACAGTGAATGTAGCATTTGATCTGTAGCAGTGGGCACTGAAATTCTCAGGTGCCTTTCATGCACAGTGGGCATAACTGGCAATGCCTAGGTCAAGAGCAAATGGTGATGGTTAAATGTGATCACATGTTTAAAGTGCGTGGCCTAGTGCCTGGTGGTGGCCAATAAATTCAAGTTCCCTTCTTGCTCTGTTCTGTTGTCTATCCTGCCTTTTTTCCAGTTGTCTTTGAAAGATGGTATTTACAAGATTCCTTCCTGAACTTTTTCTGAATCTACAGCTTCTCCACTCCTGTGATTCTTGTGTTCTTTGCAGATATTTTCCAGATCTCTGTCTCTAATTGTGCTGACCTCCAGACCTGTATTTCCAATTGCTTCCTGAACATCTCAATTTAAAGGTCTTGAATTCAGTGACCACCCAGCTGACCTCATGCCCTTCCTTCCAAAATCAACTCCTCTTCCTCTAGTCACTATTTTGGTTATGGTGTCTCTTCTCTCAGGTATTTGGTCTGGAAACCTTATGGCTAGTTTCAATTCCACTTTTTCTGCATCCTGCAACATCTAATTAGAACTATTGGTTTGGTCTTGGGTAGAGCGTTCTTCCTTTCCTCATTCAGGGCAAGTTTGGAAGTAAAGTTAGCTGCTTGAAGTTAGTCCAAGCAATGGCTACTTGATTGATATTCACAGTTGTAGGTCACAGAGTCTGTGGGGCTGAGAATAGGGAAGGAATTATTGCAAAATGTCCCTGGTTAGCGCCGTATGGACCAGGCCAAACCTTGCTGTATATGGAATAACCTGTCTCTCATAATCTCTATTTTCCAAATACATGCAGGTGCTACTATAGTTAATAAAATGCAAGTGTATTTTAAAGAGTTATTGAATGTGTAGTAACCTTTTGTCATTGTAGAATTTTTCAAATAATGCATACTGAAAGTGCAACTGTTGGGGGGTTTCATCAAATGTTATGATGTCATATGATGAAACATGGATTTCAAGGATTATTGACTTTTTCATTTGTTCAGAGTCAAAAATGCATAGGAAAAAGAAAAATCAGAGATTACATGAGCTTTCAAAAATTAGATTTGGGGGAAGAGAAATCAGAATTGAAAATCTCAAAACACTTGACTAGTAAGTTTAGAACTCCCATCTGTTATAATCAAGATAGGTTTTTGTGTGTGTGTGTGTGTGTATATGTGTGTGTGTGTGTCTAGGATAAGTCCTGTCTTCTGGGTTTACCAATTGCTTGCTGGATAACAGGGAAATAAATATATGTGTAAATAAGCATGAAGATAAAGGAGTGCAGTATGTACAAAGTAAATTTGAGGTCTGATTCCCGAACGTAGTAATGCTTGACAGAAGAGGTCGTGGCTGGTTTTATTTAGGCTTGGAAGTGCCCACCGAAGAAAAACAAACACACAACCTAAATGTTGTGAGTTATGTTTTATTCAGGGACCTTACTGAGGACTATAGCCCAGGAGAGTGAGGAACTTCTGAAGAGGTAAGGAGGAGCCAGGATATATAGAAGTTTTTGTTGGAAAACAAAAAACAACAACAAAAAAATACAGCCACATAGTTGAACGTCAAGAGGTTACTGCTAATCACAAAAACCAGACATCTTAAGTTAACGATGTAGTGCTCTTCTATGTATGGGAATATGCAAAAGTCTGGGCTCATTGAAACTATTCCTTAAATGTATATATATCTTAACTATTTAGGGTTAGTATCCTGCTTTTCTCCATCCTGAACTCCCCACAGGGTACACTGTCACGGGGGGCTGATGGCTTGATGGTGGGCAACATTCCTTGTTTACTGAAATTGCAGGCAACAAGTTTTTGTTCTGCAGAGAAGAGGTTAAGATTTTATTATTCGGAAGTGACTGAGAACTTGTGAACCATCCAAGTGAGAACAAATGCTACACGGTCTAGTTTGATTGAAATGTAGGATATCTGAGGAACAATTGGGGCTGGATATGAGGCTTTTGAGTGTCTCTACTCTTCTGTTCGAATTTGATGGAGTACACAGTGGGGCCCCTTGAAAGATTTTAAACACAGGCATGACACAATCAGTGTGGACATTGTATTTTCTTTATTACACAAAATGGGTATTTAAAAATTACGCTTAAATCCAGATAATGGCCAATGAAGAAAGTGGAAGCAGAAACTAGAGGAAGGGAGAGAGACAGAAAAACTGAGAAACTACAGGGGAAGTAGAAAGACCTTGGTCAAAGAGCTAGGTAAGGCATGGCTGGAGCTCTAGGTTGTGCTGGAGGTAACCTGCTTTCGTTTACTTGGGCTGGGAGTTTAGAATGCTATCCTTGCCTTGCCTCTGAAAGTTTACTTTGGTTGTTCTACCACTATGCCCAGGTCTTTTCATGTTTTTTTATCCTTAAACCCTGAGAGGCTCCTTTCCTAGGGGCTAGTTAGCTGCAGTATTAACTTCGAGTGGCAATGCCAGCAGCATTAATACCATCCAGGACCAGTCTCCTAAGTGGGATGTCTTTATAGCTGGAGCAGAAGAAAGAAGTTCTGTTGGATGAGCCTGAAGAGCTGAAGAAAAGGAAATGTTTTCTCGGCATCCCTTCGTGTTCTCCACCTCTCTCTTTCCCTCGGATCCTTGCTCTGAATCACCATCTGTTTTCCACCTCACAGGGTGTTGGGGTTAATATCAGCTCTGCAGTCTGTGACTCAAGGTCCAAACATCCTTAATCAGAAACTGCATCATTTCAAGTACGCTGAGGAAACGGGTTTCCTTTGTGGCCATAGGACCCTGGTAATGTTAGTATTTTCATATTCGCAAACCATGGATCGTGTTTTGTTATATTCTACCCCCTTTGATTTTTTTTTTTATTTAAAACTACATTTATAGGCACCCTAGCTGTGACACTGCACTGTTTTGTTTAAAACACGCACCTGCTTTGTTAGTAAAGGAAACTTTGCCAAGAGAATTGTATGTAGGTGGGTGTGACTAACTCAACAAAGAGACTTATCTCTTATCCTATCTGCCCGAGGTCCCAAGGTTGCCTTTGATACGACTTATTTCTTCCCTCACCAGCCCCACCCCCTCCAACCTGTACTGCTCTTTCCTCCCCGCAATTTTTCATATCGAAATAGTTTAGCTTTTCAAAACTGGTCAGCCCTCTGGATTTATTTTCTGTTGGGTGGCCTGAACCATGGGCCTCCTACTCCTTTGAGGGCCAGGGCCTCACAAGCGGAGAGCGTTCACATTTTGCCTCTCCACCTCCCCCACCCTTTAAGTACTACCAGCAGACCTTCTTGCCTGCCTGCGTTGGGATTGTACTCTTTCCCTTTTGGCAACTTTCAGCACAGCCTGTAACGTTGCGAGGCTGTGTGAAGGGAAGTCTGAGTCCCAGTGGCCAAGAAACATAGGAACAGGAAAGGGAACCCAAAATGATCTTTGTAAATCTTGGTTCACAGAGCCAGGGGTGGTCTGGTCGTGTGTCCAGCCTTCTAGAGCTGGTCATCAAGGTTTAGATGCTAAAGGCAATTCATCCGTCCCTTTATCCAGCCTACCAATCTGTCATGAACAGCTACCAAGATGCTATACGCAGTGCTGGAGATTTCACCGCAAACAGGATAGGCACATTTACTACTGCTACTGATCAAGGGATGCATTCTGCAGGGGGAGATGGGCCGGGAACCTCTAAACACACGGTTCATTACTGAACGATACTTGTGCAGAAGGCGGGGTTGAGGAGGGGGGTCTGCAAGAGTGAGGCTTTCCTTGTGGCTGGTACCGGCATCCCAGGAGTCCCTTCTTTTCTTATAAGCTGAAAATGACTGTTTTGCACTGTAGGCTAAGGACTGAGCTATATGATCACAGGGACTATCAGGAAAAAAGGGTATGAATGGTACCAAATCTGAAAATTCTACTCTCATTTTTTCAGTTTTCTGGAAACCAGCTAGCTATCTGCAGTCTCCCAGTTAGGTCAACGTCAGCTCTGTGCGGAAACAGGAAAGTAAAGACCCCACTTGAAAACCCACAGAGCCTGCCCACACCAACAGCAGCCTAATGTCCACTCAAAAGCTAATGGCTCTTCCTTGACTTCTGTTGCTGTTGACAAATTCTTGTCAGTTGCACTCCTGGTTCCGGTTTGCGTCGCGCTCGGGAATCCGGCCCTCAGGCAGGCTCCTCAGAGTCAGCGGGCGCTGTCATGCAGCTGCCCTCAAGGTGTGCCTGCTGTACGTAAGTGGTCGGAAGCCTGGGCCTGGTTACCAGCCTCCGAGAGACTGCTGTGTTGGTGGGAGGTGTTCCGTCATCAGCGGTGGGAGGGATGGCCCGGTCTGCTCAGGTACATCTAGACATGACTCATTTCAAAGGACACAGCCAAGGGGAGAACCAAAATTTTCTCCTTATGTCACTTGTCTGATATCTTAAGTCCACATCCAGGAATATTTTGTGACCTCACTGAAGATCAAAGTGAGTCCTTTATGTCATTTACTTGGAACCCAAGCTCTGATCCCTGCTCCTCTTTCCCTACCCGGGTCCAGGTCACCATCATCTCTTGAAAAATCTCCACCCTGCTGGCCTCTTGGAGCTCAGTGTTGGCTTTCCTCCTCAAGCTTTCCCTAGAGACGGTTCTTTTTCTCTAATGGATGCACACCTCAACAGGGGCCTTTGCAACTTCCTTTTTCCCCTGGAATGCTTTTCTCACATAAATCTTCACATCTGCTGGCCCTTTCTTAGTTCAGAGCCCAGCTCATGGGTCACCTGTAAAAAAGGCTTTCCCTAAGCACCTGCTCTAAGCCCTTTCCCCAGTCTCTTTCGTGTTACCACTTTGCTCTCTTGTAATTATATCCGAGCCACTAGAGTGTGTGCTCTTCCAAAGCACAGACGCCCTGTCTGTCATCCCCTCCCTCTGCCAGGCATATGCAGCTGCTCAACTGTACATGTGGAGTGAGTGAGCCTTGATGCCATAGAGAAAAGACATTTGTTTTCTTCGTTCTCTTTTCTGATTTTAGTAAGTGGCCAAAGGAGCATAGGAACACTCAGAAATCTCTGCTAAGACAGGTAGGAGGAAGTTCAACAAAGAGTTGAAAGTTATGAATTTATGGGGGAGTGGGTTGTTTTGATAAGCCCGTAACTCAGACCCATGGCTGGTAAGTGGTCGAGCTCAGGTCCTGAGTTCTGTGGATGAGCCCACACCAGGCCTGGAAGGGAAGGTGAATGTACTGGACTCATTTGCTGAATAGCATTTGAACCAAACCATAAATGACTTTAATGTTTATTAAAACATGTTAGCTATTTCAGAATCATTGAGTCTCTCAGATCCTGGGAGGAGTATAGACCAGAATTTTAGAAGTTTAAAAAGAGATTTTATAAATTATGTAGTCTGGTGTCCTCAGAGGAAACAGAGGCCCAGAGACCTTCAGTTGGTAAATGTTGGGACCGGAACCCCACTCTGGTCCCCACAGAGCCTGGACTCTGGATTCACTTCCTGCACTTACACATATGCTAGGAATGAATTCTGACATACCAAGTGTAACCTTGACATAGCCTTGAGGAAAAAAGCTTCATTTTGTTCATGGAGATGATCATCTACCTGCCAAATTTTTTTAATGCTTTCTTTTTTTCCTCTTCTGGGAGGAGGATTTATGACTTCATCCTTTTTTTTTTTTTACTTCTTCAAATCTGAACCTCATTCAAAATGATCCCGCCTCAGGGCTAGGAAAAAGTTTTCTATTCTAATAAATAAAATACAGGTCTTCTCATGGTCTCAGCTTTCCAGACACAAAACTGATCTACTTTTGACGGCTCTGTGGAAGGACTTTTAATGTTTTTCAACTGCTTTGTGATATACAGAAAGTAAGAGTAATTAGCAAAGAAATTAAACCATTTTCCAAAATCCAGGTTGGTTACGATCTTGTAAATAGAATCCTAAAAAACGTTTTCAATTTCCCATGCTGCTTATAATCATTTTTGAAGGTTAGTTCAGAAATTTGTTTTGGACCAATAAAGATTTTTGTACATCTGAGATGAATTTAGGTTATGTTAGTGAAATTCAGTTCTTTTGTGTTTGGCAATAAGGCTGATTTGTTCTCCTGCTGGCTTTAAATGGCTCACTGTCACCCCATCTTTATTTTACAAACAAGAGTTGTCCCACTCTTCCTTCAGGACCCAGCACTGTGGGAACTTGTCAGTATCATGGTCTCGTTTTTGTTTTTATTAATATCAATTTTCATCGTGATTGCTTGTGTTTGATATTTGGGATGAGATACAAATGAACAGATTATGACTTGATAGTTCCTCTGGCATCCCTGTTTGTGATTTATAATTTATACCTGGAAAAGCTTTACTGACCTAACTGATAATCCTTCCCAACAAAAGATAAACACCTGTATAAGTCATCAGTGTAAGTCAGATGCACTTGAAAGGGACAAAGAATTCACCTGCAAGCACTTTTGGCATCTTGCCCTTTCCCATGAATTCAAACTGCTGACAGAGAAAGCTGATGCTGCCAAAGCACTTTCAGCAGGAGAACCTCCTAGAGCCCCTGAGGGAGGGACCAGCCCCACCTGCCATGCTGTAAGGACCATCTAGAGGCCTGCCCTTTGTGCTTTTATTAGAGGAGATCCGGTGAAAGCAAAGAAATCGTCCTAGTGCTGTGGAGCTCAGATCTGTGAATGTGCAGCTCCCAGCCTCCCTTTTGTCCAAGTGGTCCTGTAGAAAGCTCACAGGTAAGCCCTGACCAGTTGCTGGTCCGTCCTTGTCAAGGTGGGTGCCCGTGGGCTCTCAGTGTCACGCTGCATATTCCTGCTAGCAATTTAAACTGATTTCTTGGGACCATGAGCTGTCAGGCTGATGGGCTGAAAATGCATTAGCTAAAGGATCAAACCCACCCCACCCCTGAAGCTTGCAGGAGTGTAACTGAGTCAGTGGGAGAGAGTGAGTTGGTACTAGCACTATTTTATATAATAGTGAAGTCACGAGTGATCTCAGATGTTTGGTCTGCTGGTTCTCGCTCTGATCTCTCAGATTGCCTCTATACAGCACCAAACACAGACGGTGCACGTGCCCCATGAATTTCACTTGGTCTAGACTAGGACTCTTCAAGGAGCTCCTTGGGAATTTTTTGTTGTTGTTCTCCTCAGACATGAGCAGTGTCGGAATAGTCAAACACATGTAATATTAAATGCTGGCAGATAGTTATATAAAATCACTAATCCACTCATGCAATACCAAAAACAAAACAAATGTTTAACCTGCTCATATCCGTTCAACATAAATCCCCTTTTAATCATGAATACTCAGAATTTTAAAACTCTCTCCAAAAATTCTCAGTGCGATAATATTAAAAAAGTAAACAGTGAAGGGGCCCATGATCAAAACCTCAGCAGAGAATTGTAATGCATCCCTAATAATGTTAGCAGTGAGTCTTTTAAAGCTTTTCTTCTTCTGAGCTCCTTGGGCCCCATCAACATAACAAAAAAGAAGAGGGGGACACTGAGCAGTTATTACTGTAGTCATTTCAGCCACATAAATCATGATTTGTGACAACTCAGGCTGTAAAGTCGTTTGGATGACAATGACCAGCGACACTGCCAGAGTTAATCAAATAGTTGTTTAACATGTGTTTCTCTTGGTCTGGCCCTGGCTTCAGAACATATTTCATTCATTCCCAGTCTTTACAATCTTTACTTTTAAATGGAGAAACAGCAAGTATAGGATGTACCTAGAGTTAATGAGAGAACCTCCAATTGGGCTGTGATCTCCCTAAAAAGAGGGGCCTTGTCGAAATCAGCCTGGTAAATACCCAGAGTGCCTACTTCTGTGATCTGTTCCTGGCTGGCAATCACTAACTCCTGTTTTATTTTCTTCTGGGTAGAATCAGCTTCCTGGCCAAACTCTTTTTCCTTCAGGAACATTCTAGTCAGGGGTCACCTGTTCTTACAGATGCCATCTTTCTACTCAGTGCCTTCTATATGCACACAGTCCAGGGACTTCCCTGGTGGTCCAGTGGTTAAGACTCCGTGCTTCCACCGCAGGGGGCGCGGGTTCCGTCCCTGGTCGGGGAACTAAGATCCTGCATGCTTGCGAGGCGTGGCCAGAAAAAATAAGCAGTTAGCCTTGGGTTAGGTGCGTAAGAAAGGTCCCCATAGAAGCCCGCGGGTACCCCTGCCAGAGAGCGTCCTTAAGATAGAAGCGTGAGCAGCAGAGTACTCCCTTCCTGAAGGCAACAGCTTCACGTTTCCCAGATTTCTTAGGGCTTAGTATGTGCTCAGTGAATACTTGCTGTCATTGTTACTATTACTATAAAGGCTTAACAAAAACATTATAATAATGCTTAATAAATGTTTGCTAAAACATGAACGGCCGAATGAATGAAAAGGTGTGCATACCTGCTGGTGGATGATCTTTTTACATAATGATGCTGATCCCATGGATTCAGATATGAAATTCAGTGTGTGAGGAGTGGAAAAAAACACAGCTGCTTCCTTTATTCAGTGCTCTGACCTCTTATTTGAAATCAGTGGATGTGTAACGAACCACTAGTCTTTATGTACCCCAAAGATCAGAGGCCGAAGAAGGCGATAGCACAGCTCATTGGAAAGTTGGTCCCTCTCTGAAATGTCAGGGGTGATCAAGTGCGGTGTTAATGGCTTCAGAGTCGCATGCCATCGCTGTGATTAATGTACTATCAGTGGTGAGGATGGAGCCTATATAGCTGCACTTATTATATTCCCATATATTTTCAGTAATTTTATATTCAAGTTCAAGGCAGGGATTAAGTGTTTTTAAAAACATGATTAGGAAATTCCCTGGCAGTCCAGTGGTTAGGACTCGGCGCTTTCACTGCCAGGGTCCAGGTTCAATACCTGGTCGGGGAACTTAGATCCCACAAGCTGCATGGCACAGCCAAAAAAAAAAAAATAAAAAAAAATTTTTTTTAAAGCCGTGATTAAACACTTTGTATGTTTAGCTCATCTTAAAGTTTTTGTTTTTCTTGACTTTTTTTCCTTTATATTGTAGACATTTGTGATTTTTAACTTATATTTGTTTCTTTTCCTAATATAAACTTTTACATATTAGAAAAGCAGATAAACTTAAATTTTGTCAAAGCCTTAAAAACATTATTGTAGATCATTCAATTAAGTTCTGCTCAACCATGCAAATTTATATCTTCAATTTAGTATGAAATAAAAGGAAAAGATCCACAAAATTTGTAGAGCTCTGGGGATTAGATTGTTTCCTTGAAATAGTCTCATTGTTTTTCAAGGCAATATTGAAATCCATGATTTGTTTTTTTTTAATATAGCAAATTTTCAGTGTCCTAAATGGGAGCATAAGAACAAGGGTTAGAAGTAAGAATAAAGAATCTTTATTTAACAAACTACATATTAAAAAAAATTATATATATATATATATATATATATATATATATATAGTGATTACAGTTTGCTGTGCTGCCTTCTATTTTAAAATTGTTACCCCCTATAAAATTGAAATAACTTATTTGTTTCTAGCAATGCTCTATTCTGATTTATTATAAATTCATGTTAACTCCCATCTTAGAGAAAATTGTAAAGATCAAACTAAGTTAAAGTTTCTAGCCTCATTGTGGTCAATTCTGGTAGCAACCTCTGGGCTTTAGATCAGAATAGATTCTGTCTCTTTCAAAAACACTGAAGCCCTTTATTTGTCCTATCTCTCAAGTCACTTACATCTAAATTTGGAAACCTAATTGCCTTTGTTGGAGCCCTTAAAAATTCCCCCATGAGAGAGAATCCCAAACTGATGTAGCCACAGCTTGGAGCTAGCAACGTACATTCAGGTCAGTAGTACCTTTACATACATACAGAGGAAGGCTTTTTTAAAGCAGTTTCTGGCAATGGAATTATGCCTTATTAATATGCTGAATCTACTAATTCATTTTCTTCTTTTCCATGTTTAGTTGAACTTTGTCTTCTTTGGAATTTCTTCTGTTCACGTTGACTCCCTCCAAGTTTACCAAAGACAAATAGCTCCTCAAATAATTAGACTGTGTGTTTTTGAGGCAAGCAGGGAAAATAATAAGTTATTTCTCCATTGCATTCTTTTTACTTGTGTTCAATAATTTTTATGGAGTTAATTTAAGTTTAGCAGGCTTTATGTGAACTTGCTTCTAGAGGATTTACTGCATCTTATGTGAAAACTGTCTGCATCTGACATTTTAGAATTACCTACCTATTTATGGAATTATCCCGCATTCTGTTCTTGAAAGAGCAAGTCAATTTTCGGTGTAGATTTTTTCTGTCATTTTCTTCCCCTTTGTCTATTTTTTATGAAAGCTAGTTCCAGGATAAGAGTGGAAACAATGGAAGGAGCTGGAGGGTAGAGAATAGGATGGAACTGTGGTTTGCTGAAAGAGATGGTCTGCATCATAAACTATTGATGGAAAAAAGAAACCTCAAAACCCAACCCAATAATTTACTTAATTTTAAAAATGTTCTTACATATTTTTAAAATAAAAATAAAACTTTACCTGAAACCTATCTTGTGTATGATCACTAAATAAGTTGCCAATGCTATGAGACAGAATTCAATCCAGGGTTTTTCACATCATGTTAACAAAGGAAATAAAACAACGAACACGTTATCTCATAGTGTTTTTGAAATTATACCCAGTTCTGTTCAAAAACAAAACAAAAACTTGAGTTTTATTTATTTATTTTTTTTTTAAAATATATGGATTATCTGCACCTTTGCAGCCTGTTATATCCCACTGTAGTAATAATATGTTACCCTTTTAATGAGTAGTTAGTACAGACCGGGCACTGTGCTTCACTGCCTAGGTATTGTCTCATTTAATAAGTACATCAGCCCCCAAGTCAGGCTACATCACTTTCTTACCATTGCTGCAAAAGAGTAAACTTGCCACCAACCATCTTACCGGAAAACTAATTTGACTCAGTACTATAATATGTACATTCACTTGAAATTGGCTTTCAGGGAAGGGTTTTTAAAGGCAACATTTGGGGTGACTGCTGCAGGATATATGACTTTCTTCTGATTGGTTAGTGATGAGGTAACAGGGTGGTGTTCCAGGAATCTTAATCATCAACTTTCTGATTCCAACCAGTCTGGGGTCTCATTGTAGTTACTATTTACCACCTGGGTGGGCGTCATAGTTCCTACTGAACTCAAAGATGTCTATCAGATTGTCATGTATAGCCCTTGAGGAGGAACTAGGGCTCTATTTTATCTCTGAACTATTGTTCAAGCTATCTTGCTTAACTGCTTTTCCTTTGTTTCTGCATTCCATCACTTCTCTGATTAGTAACTGCTTGGAACTCAGGGAGACACTACAGGGTAACAGAGATCAAGGAACCTTAGATTCCAGACTTAATCCTGGCATGCTCTAGAAGGAATGGTGGGCAAGTCATTCATCTTGAAAATGAGTGTGTTGGACTAGATTTAATGTTGGCAAAGTATGAGCCCCAGGCCTGACATCTGTCTTTTATGGTGTGAGAGCTAAGAATGATTTTTATAGATGACATTTGCAATCAATTTGATAATAAGACACACTTTTTTTGAACTCCAATTAAGTGAAATATTATCCCTCCAGATAGGAATTCCATTCTTCTCATTAATAAATAGCACTTAATTGTTACTATTATATTCTGAATTTCATCAATAAAAAATTTTGTAGAAATTTCTTAGAATTTTATCTTGTTATGTAATTACCTTCTTAATATCCTTGGTTTTCCTCTTGGCCTGCAAAGCCTAAATTATTTACTATCTAGCGCTTTACAGAAATGTTTGCTCGCCCCTGGATTAGATGATCTCTAAGGTTCCTTAAAAAACTCAATTTCCATTTTTTTATTTCCAACACATATCAGGAAAACCAGTCGTGGAATGCAGTTACTGGCACAGTGTGGTTTTGCCAGTGTTTTGCTATTTATGAATGGAATAGTTGGATGGTCCCAAAGCAGAGCCCCGTTTCCCTGGAACAATTGTCCATCTTTACCCTGTAGATTTCAAAAGCATGAGGAGGTCTATAAGCCTGATTTATAGGTTAAGCTACACTGCCTAGGTTAGAAAACCAACCCTGCCTTGGGCAGATCGTTAACCTCTCTGCCTCAGTTTTCCCATCTGTACTATGGGGGATCTGTTGATGTTCACAACTTCCCCAAAGATGGCTGGGGATTGCACATTTCTGCAAAAACCTGAAAGCAGAAACTTTAGAGACCTCTTCTTTAGAGACCTCATTTTATTTTATATTATTTTTTATTTTAATTTTTTTATACATTTTATTTTTTTTAATTAAAAAAAATTTTTTTTTTGGCCTCACCATGCAGCATGCGGGATATTAGTTCCCTGAGCAGGGATCAAACCTGTGACCCCTGCATTGGGAGCACAGAGTCTTAACCACTGGACCGCCAGGGAAGCCCCCAGAAACTCTCTTTGACAGATTGTTTTCCCCTTAGGAAAAACGCTTTATGTTATTCATATAATATACAGTCTAGCAAGTGAACAGTTAATCAGAAACTAATTTGATAATGGCCATTACGTAACTTTGATATTTCTAAAATAAATTCCTAAGCGTACTGAAAATACTGTATATCCAGTACACCAAAGGCAGAGTTCCCCATAGTACCCGTCTGGAAGTGTGTGCCTAATATCCTACCCACATGATGAGGGTAGAGGGACCCACAGGCCTCCCAGAGCCAAATGTTCCCCCTGGACCAGTTTGCATAAATGGCTCAGATTGCCCCAAGGGAGCCACTGTTGGAATTTCATCTTTAACCTTCTGGAGACTCCAAATTAAAATGCAAATTTGTTACCCAGGAAGGTAATTTTTAACACATTAATGTTTATTTGTTAGTACTTTAGCACAAATTAGGTTTTCTCAAATTAGCCAGCTGCCTGAGAGCAGTGCTTAAATAGAAGTGAATCAGCCTCCCAGAGGTGGGCTCAGGGTAAATTTGAGTAAAGGCCCATCCCCCATCACTGTCAGCACCCAGCATTTGCAAGAGTGCCTGTGTGTGGTCACAGACACACACACACACACACACACACACACACGTGTGTGTGTGTGTGTGTGTGTGTGTGTGTGTGTGTGTGTGTTAAGTCTGGACTTCAGAGTCCAGACTTTAGCATAGCATTGTTCAATAGAAATACAGTGCAAGTCACACAGATGATTTTAAGGTTTTTAGTAGCCACATTAAAAAATGTAAAGTTTCAAAGGTGAAATTAAATTTAGGGGTATTTTATTTAACTCATTATATCCAAAATGTTGCTTCAATATGTAATCAATATAAAAATTATTAATAAGATAGTTCTCCTTTTTGAGTACTAAGTCTTTGAAATCTCCTGTGTATTTCACATTTACAGTTTGTCTCAATTCGGACCACTCCCGTTTCAAGCGCTCAGGGCCCGCTTGTGGCCAGTAGTTACTCTGGACAGTGTGGACCTGGAAAGTGGGTCACAGACATGTGGTTGACCGAGGCAGCAACCTGGTGCGCTGGAGGGACACATGGAAGTTGGGACCACCCGTACTTCCCCACCACTCAATTATATCAGTGTCACATTTTGCTAGAAGTCAGTCTTAACCCTGTGTAATTACATAAAAACTTTTAGAAGAACCTGATGCTGACTCCGCCACTTAGCTGAGTGACCTTGGGCAAGTTACTTAAAACCCTCAGTTTTTTCATTTGCATGTAAACGCCATAAATGCTCAACGAATATTGGATGTATCATCACAATTGATATTATTAGTCGCTATTTTTACAAACTAAATTAGTTTAAACGTGAACTATAAAGGCAGTCAGGTGCGATCAATCTTTCTGTATTTCTCTAAAAAGGAGAAAAATGACCAAACATCTATATATATAATATCTTTTAAGAGTAGGTTTCACTAGTTCCTGAAATTGGGCATTACACCTCATGCAAATCATCTATACACCAAGAAATCCTGAAGATACTACCTTGCCTTAAGAACCATTTTGTTTTTGTTTTTAACCAAAAGTAGTTATATTTAAATATTCCACAAAGAAACTTCTACAGAAGACTATCCTAAAATACAACCTCATTATAGTAGTGGGTGAACCAATGAAAGAAAAGTTTTTCTTTCTCTTCTTTGTCCTCATTTATCTTCTTTTATTTAAAGTCAGCAGAAAGAACTAATTAAGGCAAAGCTAAAGGAAAAGATTCAGAGTTTTGCATGGCACATGTGAATTAATCTTCCCACAATGGCATATTTAGAAAGGTCAAGTAAGGCACTCCTTCTCTGTACCCCATCTAGTGAACCCTCACCAGCAACGGGGCAGAAGGAAGGCGTGTCTTGGGTGTACAGTTTGGCTCTCTCCAAACTTGCTTACCAAGTCACTATCATTCAAAATTACAGTGTAATGGTTTTCACCCAAAAGAGAATGACGGAAAATCATAACACGTGTCAATGCTTGCTATACACGTTTCATGGGGGTTTTGTTTAGAATGAAAGATGTAGTGAAGATTTTAAGATGCAAATAAATGGTGATTAAATATGGGATGTACTTACACATTCATGCACCAAACGCTGCAAGGCTGTGAACCACACAGAGCAAAGAGATGTACTTAGCCATCAATTTAGAAGGTCATTTTGAATGTAGGCAGCAAAATGGCTGTGTGCATGAAAAACCACTACTGTATTTTGAGAGATCCTTCCTAAGAATCCTGAAATATTAATAACATGGTCTTAATGTAGTTGAAGACACAAGAATGTGTTAAGGGTAGCGAGGGTTGCTGAGAATAGCACAATGCCAATTTTGTGTTTTCTGCTTGCGCTTGTAAAAGCAAGAGGAAAAGAGAGTAAAAATAGTGTGTTTAAAGAACAGCAGCCTTCAATTTCCCAAATAGATATAAAACTCTGTATTCTCCAAATGAATTCACAAATACTTACTCTTGGTAACATTAATATACTAGCTTCAAGGAAACAGAAAAGAAGTATAAAATTGAAAACTCATTTCTCCCTTAAATAAACATGTATATACACAACTAATTTTTGTACTTTAGGAAATTCAAGATATCCTTCAATTTGATTTTTGTGAACTAGGAATCCAATTCTTTAACTGGAAGTAGTCTTATTGGAATAGAAGTGGAGGAAATAGCAATGCTTTTTTTTTTTTTCTTAACAAGTTTTTGAATGTGTTCTGTTTTCACATGGCAGTGAATCAATCATAGGCCAATTTTGTTGTCAATCTCCTACTCCCACTGTGAGTTTTTACATTTTGATGCCTGATGAAACGAAGGTGCACAAGGATTAGGCAGGACCGTGGAAAGTTTTCCTCCAACATCCAGATGTGAAAAAATAAAAGCAATTTATTCCTTCTTGGCCGTCCCAGCCCCGAGCCACCAGGTTTCCTCAAGTTTCCTTTGTGGGCTGTGACTGACTGAGTGAGACAGGAGACCCAGTGGGTTTGTGTCAAGTTCAAGGACTCATTGTGTTTGAAGTGGGAAGACCAAGTTTGACCCTCGGTGCTTCTACCTGCCAAAGCCAGAGTTTTTGATTTTAATCGAAACCCTAGGGCCATCTTAAGCGTGACCAAGAAGCACCTTGCATGTTGAACCTTATCTAATGATATGATGTGTATAAACTTGAGACACATAAATCTCAGTCATAGTCATTGGAGCAACTTGTTTTTCTAAGATGCTCCGGTCCAGTGACAGCCAAAAGCAAATAAGGGAGAGATTGATCTCTGAGCGCTTTTATTGTGGGTGCTCCACACGCCATAAAGTTTTGGCTCGTTAAAGGAAATTCCATAAACAACTTTAGTTAATAATGGTGAAGTAACTGCGTGCTTTTCTGGAGCTTCTGCTGAACTCCGTTTCCGCTTGCCGTTACCAGAGCATGATTAAGAAAATACCAACAGGATGTGCTGGATGGGGGAACAGACTTCAACTGGAAGCCGTACGGATGTTTGATGGATGAGTAACGAGACAGGGAACGTGGCCATATCTCCTCAGGGAATCACATAGTTCTGTGGATCTCTTTTTATCTACTGGTTTGAATAAAATCTGCTGATTGCTGGCGCGGTTGGTCTCTTGCGGTGGTCACGCTGATGGAAAAGGCCCTTCTCCCAGCTGATATTTCTGATAGTATAGAAATACCCAAAGTGTGTGATAAATGGAGAAAACTGAGAATGAATCATACTGGAAAGATTGTGGGTAACTGTCACATTTTTATGGTACCTCTGGTCTTATAAAATAACTTTATTTTTAATGGCCTTGTCACTGTGGGTTTAATATGGACGGTGTCGGTCAATTTTTATTTGAGTTTGAGACAGATTTGGGAGGTGATCTTGAAGGGCATAGGGGAGAAAAGAAAGGGAGAGAAAGACGCTATTAATTATTATTTATTGTGAGATTTCCCAGAATTATTGAGTCTTTCCACATTAGTCGAAGCAGTCCTCGGTGTCAGTGTGATGTTTGTAAAGATGAGGTCATGGAAAGCGTGTCAGGTACATAAGGAACTATATGGCCCATGTTTTCTCCACCAGCCACTTGGGCTGTGTGTGCAGAGGGAGGGCGGTGTTGGAAAAATGGAGGAAGGGGGAAACATGAGGGTTTTATGAATTTGAAAATGAACGCAAAACATCTGCCCATCTTAAAAAAAAAAGTCTGTACATATTATATTCCAGAATCTACTGTGGGTAGTTTATATTACTTTCCCCTGAAATCATGATCCACGTCTTACCAACTCTTTTCTTTTATGCTTGGTTGCTTCTGTTGGTCTTTCACTTTGGTTCTCTCTGTAGCTGAGCGTAATTAGGAAATAATCACCTACCAATTTTTTGTTGGCGCTGGGATACACTTCCAACTATTTGGTTCAAAACCATGCTGTCAGATTCCATAGCACGGGGCCAAGAGTACAGGCTTTGGGGGCCGAACACTTGCAGTCAAAGCTGGTCCCTGACATTTACCAGATGCACGGTCTGGTGCCGACAGTTTACCGCTCAAAGCTGGTATTCCTCATTTCCAAGGTAAGACTAGTAACAGTGCCTGTGGAAAAGGGGCGCTGTAAGGATCAAACGGCATCCTGCATATAAGCATGTAGGAAGCGCTGGGTAAACTTTAGCTGTGCTTTTATTGACACAACCGGTTTTAAGAAATTTTTTTCCACAGGGCTTTGCCACCCGACCGTAATGTTAATGGCTCTTAAAGAGTGACTGTTATCAACAAATGTTTTGGGTTGTTTTACCTGCATCTCAAGCCAGATGCTCACTAGTGATTAGCAAAAATGTCTCCTGTCTTCTGAATCAAGGAGGTAACATTTCGCTTTGCTATGTTATCAGGGGTTTATGTTGATTTTTTTTTTTTTTTCTGCTTTCCTTTAGCTTGCAAAATTGGATATTACAAGGCCCTGTCCACGGACGCCAGCTGTGCCAAGTGTCCCCCACACAGCTATTCTGTCTGGGAAGGAGCCACATCGTGCACCTGTGACCGAGGCTTTTTCAGAGCCGACAACGATGCCGCCTCCATGCCCTGCACCCGTAAGTTGTATGCTCATCTCCCGTTTCTTAGATGCCAACAGCTTTCATTTCCACCTAGCAGGGCACTGCCAGGCCTTCTCCCAGGATAACCATGCAGGGGGCAAATGAAATGAAACATGCATCTTTTCTCAGTCAGAGCAGGGGCAATCCTTAGGAAAAGAAAGGCTCTTTCTCACTGAGTTTGTCGCCTTCAAAATGCACAGCTGCCAACAGACGACTTGGTGGAGCAGAGATTGAACATTCAGGGGTTGTCTGACAGTGTAATTAGAGCTGAGACTGGAATTTATAAACGGCTTTACCGTTTCGTCTAGGACTCTTGGGGAAGCGTGACAGCTGCAAGGGAAACAGGTATAGGATGGGATCACATGTGGGCAAGTGGTTTCAGTTCTGTGCACTGATGTGATAGCTTGCAATGTCATTACCCTTCTTCCTTCTTTCCTCATAGTTTTGTGTTCATAACATTTAGACCTGGATCCTAATAAGTGCTTGTTTAACGATAGGCACTGAACACATGCTGGGTTAAGGAATAGGTGGGGTTGGTACCTCGGTATGCAGGGGAATAAAGAACTCCTTTCTCGCACTTTATATGGACAGTGTTTCTGGGGGTTGACATTCCTTTCATGCATACTCTGAGATTCACAGACCCTGCAATGGCTATGACCTTGACCAGAACAGGGAGTGGTGGGCCCAGGTATTCTACCCCTGTGTTCTCATTGACTGAACCTGTGTTTGGAGGGACAGAGCTGAGTGGCCAGGCACAGGAGCTTTCCACAAGTTTTGGCTTTGCTTCCCAGCCCACCATTTAGTACCCAAATGACTATTTAGCCTTTTAAGTCTCAGTCTCCTCATCTGTAGAATGGGCTAATAATAGTACCTCCCTCATGGTTGTTGCTACTCAGTACCCTCATGTTATTTACATACTATGTAAAATGCATAAAATCATGCTACTTGATAGATGTTAGCTTTTACTGTCATTAGGACTTTCATTATTTTGTTCCTTAACTGCTGTACATTCCATCTCGGCTGGCCTGTAAACATCACTGCAAATAGCAGTTTTTTTTCTGGTTTGGAGTCACTTGGGTCAGCTGGGGGGCCATTGTCTAGCCCAGTCAAGGACCACCTTTAAAAGGAGTGAGCGGAGAAACTTCAGGGCCATCCCAAATTTGTACTGAAATTTCTGTACCCTCAGGAGTTCATTTCATAACCAGAGAGGATAATAATTATTGTCATAATAACTACAACAACCATTTTATCATTATACCCAGGTAATGCATTAGGCACTTTTGATTAATTTTATCATAGGGCTCATATGATAACAATCTACGAGATAGACATTATCTTTATTTTAGAGGTGAGGTAACTGCCAGCTCAGAGATGTTAGGGGTCGTGACCAAGACTCCACCCCAGCTTGGTGATGGTGCTGCAAGACCAGAAGACTCACACAGTTTCTATTTATTGGGAGGCACTCTTGCCCTCTTCCCTAGCTCATGCACAAATTTCCAGAGGGAAGGAGTATATTAGGGCCAGGCTTAGTTGTAAACATAACTGGACAAAGATTTCCTCATCTTCTTTTTCTGTTCCTTCCATAGACTAAGTACTTTCTCTAGATGCCACGTATATTTGATATGCTCAAGTCCCAGCCTGTTTCTTTTCCAATCTAAATATTCTTCTCTAATGTTCCATTGTGTGCAATTAGTTTAATAATAAACTCTCCTCCTCTATCCACACCCACTACCAACATTTCTCCAGTTGTGATTTTAGGGCACAATAGCAAGCTCAAAGGGAAATATAGTGGGAGGACCGTGTGATAATTGCCCTCAATTTGCATCATGCAGTCCAACACCTACTTTCCATACAGATAAGTCTTCTCTAGGCTGGGGCTTGATTGTGAACCTCATAAAATTCACCTCTGATGGCAAGACAACCTGGCTTTTTCTCCCAGGTATTTTTAGTCTTATGATTCTGACCTGTTATCTAGCATTCTAGGGGGCCATGGGCCAATCACTTAATTCCTGCAGCTTGCTATGTGGGAGTTTAGGGAGACCCCAAAGGTTGCTACATGCCTGAGTTACTGCTATGTTTACCATATGTGTAAAAGTGGTTTCTGAACCCTTGGAGTTGTATGTTTCTGTAAGAGTAAATTATTAGCTTTACCTTGACTACGCAAATGAGAGAAAGAAAATATTGATTTTAGCCTATGGGTAGACCTGAAAGTTTTAACATGAAAGTAACTTTTGCATTTTTCAGAGATTGTTTTCAACAACGTAAGAGTGGTGGCTTTTTGTGTCATTAATAAGAGACCCATGAAAATACCAAAGCAATATGTGATCCTTAACACTTTCCTAACAAGATCATTGCATTTATTGTATCTCTCCGACTCTGAGTTAAGAGGAAACACAGTGCTGATGTTAATACCACACACTTGAGAGGCTATTTAATCTCTCCAAGCCTCAGTTTACTGATCTATAAAATGGGATTCTCACTATCTACCTGTGAGGTGGTTTTAAGAATTAAACAAGAAGGGACTTCCCTGGTGGTCCAGTGGTTAAGACTCCGTGCTCTCAGTGCAGGGAGTCTGGGTTCAATCCCTGGTCAGGGAACTAGATCCTGCATGCTGCAACTAAAAGAGCCCACATGCCTCAACTAAAGATCCCGCATGTGGCAATGAAGATCCCGCATGCTGCAACTAAGACCCGGAGCAGCCAAATAAATAAATAAATATTAAAAAAAATAATAATAATTAAACAAGAAGATATTTGCAAAGGTCTGGCACATGGTAGGGATCTAATAAATGTTTGTTCTCTTCTTTTATCCCCAGCTGGTCACTTCCTTCCCCAAATGACCTCCACAGCAGACAGCCAGTGCATCTCACTGCCCCTCTAAAGGGATTTTCTCACTTGACTATATGATTAAATTACCAATGGCTGTACTGTACTCCAGAAGCTCTGGGGGGTAGGACTGAGGCATCAGTATTTTCAAAAGTTGCCCCCATAATTCTACTGTACAGACAAGGTTGAGACCACTTCTCTACAGAGTGGAATTTTTAAGTTTTATTTTTTAATTTAATAAATATTAACTACATAAGACTCTTTAAGACCTCTTTGAGATAGGGGTAATCTGGGAGGTGACCATATTTTGCTAACAGATAGACTAGTAAATTATTTATTTATTTATTTATTTATTTATTTATTTATGGCTGTGTTGGGTCTTCGTTTCTGTGCGAGGGCTTTCTCTAGTTGCGGCAAGCGGGGGCCACTCTTCATCGCGGTGCGCGGGCCTCTCACTATCGCGGCCTCTCTTGTTGCGGAGCACGGGCTCCAGACGCGCAGGCTCAGTAATTGTGGCTCACGGGCCCAGTTGCTCCGCGGCATGTGGGATCTTCCCAGACCAGGGCTCGAACCCGTGTACCCTGCATTGGCAGGCAGATTCTCAACCACTGCGCCACCAGGGAAGCCCTAGACTAGTAAATTAAACAGCAGAATTAGAATCTATTCTAGCCTACGGCTCTCCTTCTAGATTTCTTCCATCCTGGTGAATACGGTGGACCTGCATTGTCCAAGACAGTAGCCACGAGGCACACATGACTGTTTTAATGGCCACATTTCAGGGCTCAATAGCCACATGCGGCTAGCGGTGACCATACTGAACAGCACTGCTATAGAATATTTCTACGATCACAGAAAGTTCCATTGGACAGTGCGGTAGTAGATTTTTCAATAGAGAAGACAGTGGGAGTTTCTCAGAGAACCCCTTGATCAAATAACCCACAGAATGAAGCCCTTCCCCCTCGCCCCACCCCCAGCTTTATCGGCTTCTCTTGACAAGATGTGGGGATGGGAAGGAACGTAAACCTCAGGGATCCTTTCAAAGTGCTTCCAGCCTCTAATCAGTTCTTCCCAGTTGGTTAAGCCAGGTGACAAACCCAATTCCCTTGTGCTGACAGCCATGATAATCAGGGACTTCTTTGTTCATTATGCTGTCTTTAACCCCAACATTCTTATGCAGCCCTGAGTTTAGTGATCGCTCACTGTGACGGCACACTAATGAAGAAATAAAACACACTCTCTGAGACTCATTCTTCTAGCCAAAGAGAGACTCTGCTCCACTGGCTTGTAAAATCAGGTTTTTTGTTCACTTGGAGAACGATTAGACCAGGAATACCAGCAGCATTGGCTAATTTAGAAGGAAACGCCTAAGAAGTTCTTCACACCGTCGGCATTGCTGGAGAACTTCAGAGAATTTAATGGAGAATAAACTTTATGTCTAGGAGGACTTTGGATGGATCTTCTGGTTAGGTTAGCTTAGCATAAATGGCTGTGAGTAAGATAGGCAGTTTTCAATGGAGGCATCATGTGAACATTTTCAAGAAAATAATCTGTACCTGTTAGAATAGAGAGTAAGAACAATGCTTTTTAAACATGAATGTGCGTAGAATCACATGAAAGACACCTAGGGATTGGTAGGAGATGTCAGGCTTGACATTCTGCATTTTTAACAAGTCCCCAGATGCTTCTGATGGTGCTGGTCTGTGGACCACCTTTAGCCAGTAGGAATTTAGAGCCTCCCTGATGGATCGCATGTGATGGGAGACCCTCTCTTCTGTCCTTGTCACTTTCAGGCCATTTCTTCAGCTCATTGGTGACTCTAGAGAGATATTTCAAGGGTTCTGAACATTCTCCCTTAATGGAAATCGAGTACTTCATTTGTCTCCCAGATGAAGAAAATCCAACCTGGTTTGGAGTTGCATAATCAAACACAGGCACTGTGGAGTCTCTACCATGTTACTAGGTTACAGCCAAAGAGTGGAAATGTCAGTGTTCCCTTTAGGCACAGACATCAGTCAAGAAAGTCAACAGGGTTTTTGGTGACATTGCCAGCAAGGCAGACACGCAGGCCTCCATACATAAAAGGATGCCATCTAAGCTGATGAAGGGATTTTGATTTCATGAACCGTTTCTTAGAAGAAATTTCAATGTGATTTTAAAAAATTGGAGTATAGTTGATTTACAGTGTTTTAGGTGTACAGCAAAGTGATTCCGTTTTATATATATATATATATATATATATATATATATATGTGTGCGTGTTAGAGATTATTACAAGATATTGAATATAGTTTCCTGTGCTATACAGTAGGTCCCTGTTGTTTATCTATTTTATGTATAGTAGTGTGTATCTGTTAATCCCAAATTCCCAATTTATCCCTCTCCCCTCCTTTGCTCTTTGGTAAACATAAGTTTGTTTTCTATGTCTGTGAGTCTATTTCTGCGTTGTAAATAAGTTCATTTGTATCATTTTTTTAAGATTCCATGTATAAGTGATATCACATGATGTTTGTCTTTCTCTGACTTACTTCACTTAGTATGATAATCTCTAGGTCCATCCATGTTGCTACAAATAGCATTTCATTCTTTTTTTATGGCTGAGTAATATTCCATTGAATATATATACCACATCTTTATCCATTCATCTGTGGATGGACATTTATGTTGCTTCCATATCTTGGCTATTGTAAAATAGTGCTAGTGGACATGGGGAGCACATATCTTTTCGACTTAGAGTTTTCGTCCTTTCTGGATATATGCCCAGGAGTGGGATTGCTGGATCATACAGGAACTCTATTTTTAGTTTTTTAAGGAGCTCCCATACTGTTCTCCATAGTGGCTTCACCTATTTACGTTCCCCCCAACAGTGTAGGAGGGTTCCTTTTTCGCCACACCCTCTCCAGCATTTATTATTTGTAGACATTTTAATGATGGCCATTCCGACCAGTCAGTATGATTTTTATCAATGAAATCAATGTCCTTTAACTCTGATGATCACCAACCCCTCCCCTCCAGATCTCTTTCCCCTTCCCTTTACCTTTCCACGTAGTGGGGAATGTAGTCTGGCAATCAGCAGTGCTGGGAGACCAGTGCAGGAAGACCTTGATGCCTTAGTCATTCAGTTGCTCGTTCAATGATTCTAGTGGGTGTTCTTTTCCCCCTTTGGAGGACCGAACCAGTATTACATTTAAGGTAACTTTCCAATCCTTCATTGTGTTTCAAAATGTACTGGAAAAAAATGCCTTGTGAAAAGGCAAATTGGCTTTGTATATCTGGAAAGAAATAACTGATTTGTTATTTTGCCTCTTTTACTTCTGAGCCCCATTACGGGAGTAGTTTTCCGTACTTTTCAATTGGAAATCTGTCCTTGTGCTGTTGGGTCCTCTTTGTTTAACTTGTTTGATGAAACTTATTAGAGCCTCATGATTGGGGGCACTCTGTAAATAAGAGATTATTATTTTAGATTGCCAACTTGAAGGGCCTTCACGAATCTGTCTGTAAGTAAACGGCCTTGAATAATTCAGTCAGCTATGCCAAACAAACAAAGAGTGATTGATTGATACTTAGATGTGGCCTAAAATATTCCAAAATTGCAGCTTTTAAGATAATTTGTACTGGAGGAGCTCAGTGCTAATGAGGGCAAATTTACCAAGATCTATGACGAAAGGTCCTGATTTGAGAAAGCTTTCTGCAGGTTTAGGTTATCAAGAAATTGAAACAGTCTAGCTCCAAACGGCAAAGCGTCACTTACTTTGTCTTTACATTTGCCTTTTCTAATTGAATTTATCGCACCACTGTATTTCCTCTAGAAAGTGTATTGTTTTAAAATTACCATTTCAGTTCTATTACTCAAAGCCCTCATTTCTAATGCTTTCTGACAGTTATCAACATAATGAACCATAATGAAATGATGAGCAATCTTCAGTGGAAACCCAATATGGATCCCAGTGGTGCTGTGTGACTGCGTTGTTAACATTTGAATGCAAATTAAAATAACATCGTCCTTACTTGTTTCCAAGGTCAGGAGAAGAGAGAGACTTTTTTTTTTTCAAGTGCTTTAATTTTGGAAATCTCATATCCATTTTCCAGCAAGCCTTTGAAGGTTCCACTGATGTTCATCTCTACCCCAAAGATTTACATGCTTAACAGTCCAGCTAAGGGATTTTGGAAGGGATGTCTAACAGGAGGCTTTGATGTTATGAACCGTAGCTTAAAAGGAAGCCTTCGGTTTCAAGTAAACTACATTTCTTCCCCACCCAAAAGCATATTTCTTTTTGCTTTGGAACTGCAGGTAACTAATAACATAATGAGGGAAGGAAGGACATTCTGTGAAATTGATCAATGAGAGTGCAGTTGGTGACAGACTAGTTAGTGGAAGAGTGAGAATAAAGGCCAAAGATTCCTAAAGTTTGTTCATGAAAGTGTTTTAGAAGATCCATTGGTTGATCCCTAACCACTTCACATTTTATTGTCTATGTTATCAATCATTTTTTGAGAACATATTTTTATGAAAATTCTTGAATCTAAGGTTTGGTTATTTCATGTGACTTATAAAATTTGCAATATTAGAGTGTAGTTTCATGCTGCATTCCATAGGACAAAAACTCAATTAAGACACCAACTCCCCCTTTTCCAGATCATGTGACGTAGTTTTTAAGGCAGAACATATGGTCCCACTGCCTGTTAAGCCAGTTGATAGGCTACCAAATGTGCCTGTCCTCTGGACCATAAAAACTGATCAAAACAACCAAAGACATTTTCATGATTCAGATGCGGCCTTCTACCCATTCCATTTTTAGGCTGCATCTTTAGTTAGATCTCTAGCTCAAGGTCTGACATCAGTTAGTGAGTAAACCACATCCTTGTTTCTTCCTTTTAAGTTACCTTTCAGCATTTTGACTGTGAATAGAAACAATTTCCTCTAAAGAACCCAAGTGCATGATTCTTGTCTAAAGACAATTAAGGATATAAGGGGAAAAAAAGCATCAAGTGTGCTTAATGGAAAGCACTAGACAGACCCCAGGCTGATCACTTGCCGTTTGGTAAAATTTTTAAAGTTCTAAGGTATTCAATAAAGATCAGATATCAGCTCATTGAGTTATTTTTCAAAAATGCTATTTTAGCCTCCGCATTGTCCTCCAACCCACTTCTAGCTTTATATAGATAAACAGTCCAATGTGGACCGTTTATCGGGATTAATAATACAATGTGGATTCAGCCGGAAAATGCATATGTTTGAGGAACACGAATGTGTGCCCAAGTGAAAGACTTGACCCTTCTGCCAGCGTCATTTAGCCAGGTTATTACAATTTTTCCACCACCATGAATAATTAAGAATGGCTTGTTGTCACCCGAGCCCCGTCATTTTCCGGATGGCACTTTTGACACTGCTCATGGAAGTCCTACAGCAGCTGTACCCAGCATGCTTCTGCGAAACAAGGTCAATTAGACGCTTTCCTGAGATCCCCTGGGGCGAGAAGCGGGTGGCTTCTCTGCCATCAGCATTTTGATTTTCCTGTCATAGCTGACTCTTGCTCTACATGCCATCTACAGCTCGGCAGAAGATGGACTGAGGGGAGAGGCCTGTTGCATAGATAGAATTGCCCCCCACCCTCCCGTGACCTTCCACCCAGGAAAGCATCTTTAACAAAAGCTCCTACTCTTGAGTAGAATGTAGGAACCAGGCAGAGAGGATATCTCAGCTGAGACAAGAGCACCGTGCAGGAGGTTAATGCCAGCGAACTTCAGCCTGAAGGGCAGGGCAGCCAGGAGAAATGTGAGAACACTGGGTCCACAGCTGGGTTCACAAAGAATTCGTAGATACGCTTCATTTTTCCTTTGAATTGTCCGTATCTCTGGGAAGGGGGTTGTTTTAGCCTTTGAATCAGGCTTTCTGATCCTATCTTTGCACATATCAGCTGTGTGAATTTGGGTGAGTTGCTTCACTTTTCATATCTTAGTTTTTGGTCATCAGATTGCTTTGGGGTAACAAATACTTTTCTGCCAGATTTTATTATGGGGATTAAATGAGATAAAGGATGAAAAAGGACTTTGCAAGAGATGAATTCACAGGCTAGCTAATTCGAAAACAAAATACTTAAAAATTTCTTTAAAAAATTACTTTCGTGGTCTTTCATATTGTAACTTCTTCATGGATAACTGAGGGTTAACTGTATAAAGCACTTCAGCCATAAACTAGTCATCTTAAAATAAAGAAACTCCAACTGCATTTAACCTAGTAAAGAAAAGACAGATGGTTCCTGGGTGTAGAATAGGAAAAATAGATATACCGAAAAAATAGGTGGTAGCAAAATTTCAGCAAGGAGTTACCTCTACAGGAAACCAAGAATTTTTCGTGACAGTAATAAGTGATTGATGTGTTGGAATGGTTCTGTTTTTTAATAATGGGCAGTTCTGCTTTGACTCTATTCATTGTTAAACACACTAACTGCCGCTATAAAAGGTTATGTACTGTGCAGACATCTTGGAAGAGGTGTCCCAGCAGCAGTCTTCATGTAAACTCACCCACGGCAGCAAAGTCTGAGAGAAGGCAATTAGTAGTGACACATATATAACTGTCGGGGGGTGGGGGGGGTGCATGGACTTTGTTTCAGAGTCAAAACTTACACACCCCAGCTGTTTATTCTGCCTTATAACCTGTCTTTCAGCTGGAGAGAGATTAACAAAGGCTTATCTGAAGGGTTACAGGGTTTTACAGCTAAGGCACTGAAGTACTATTGACAGTCCAAAAGTTGTACGTGATTAATGAAGCCTTACAAAATGGAACTCAAGACCCGAGGTGCCTCTTCCTCGGAAGCTCTGTCTTGTCCTGGTTGCCTTGGCATTTTAGTAGCATGACAGTAGCGCGTCAAGAAATTGATCATTCAAGAATTATGTTTCTGCCCATGCTCTGGGGGAATGCTTCTTTCCACATCCAGAATTAATTTCATGGCACAGGCATTGAATTTTAAAATGGTGATTAAAAATCAGCTAAGTATTAAAAGTGTGTGATAGCTTTGGAAGCTGCTTTATACTTGAGCCTGGCTACTTTGGTTTCCTAGCAGCTATCTCCTAACCCTGGTTGCAGACTTTTTTTGAAAACTTTTAGCATGTAATTGCCTTTTTTCCCTCCCCCATCACCTTTGCCTTTTGCGATGTGATATACCCAAGTGCTGTGGCGCTTCTGAGGCGTGAGCTGGACTGGACTTAAAGAATCATCACTCATTCACTTGTTCAGCAGATATTTAGTAAGCATCTACTACACCTTTGGCATTTTTCTAAGGGCTGGAAGATGCTCATCAACCAGAAAAGAGAAAAGATTCCTGTTTTCATAGAGCTTCTGTTTTAATGGGAATAATAAACAAGATAATGTAAAATTGTCACAAGAAAGAAAAAAAAAAGATCATGAGACAGGGTTAAAATAGAGGAAAGGGAAGAATTTCACTTTGCGGAGAGTGGTCAGGTGAGATTTGAGCTGAGACACCCCCCCAGGGGGCGGGGGAGGCGGGGAGGAGGCTGCTAGTGAAGAAGCCAGGGGACAGAATTCCAGGCACAACTACCAAGTCTAAAGAATTTGAGTTGCATGTTTAGAGTTTTACTAACAATGTGAGTTTTAAACTTGACTTATTTTTACCCTTTGGTCCTGGAGTCTGCTGGCACTTTAATTCCAGTTGTTGTAAGTAACAGAAATTTCAGGTTTATGTGGCACATTTCACCTTGTGTCCATATAGATTTAAACCCTTTGGCAGAACCTACTTTTAGATGCATTTCTCAAAGTGGGTTTCCATCTTTTGCTGAAATTTCAGTTACTTGCTCTAAGAATAAAGAAGTGAATTTTACCTGACTTGTGACTTTGGAATGGGGTACATAAGGTGCAATTATCCTGACCTAGACTTTCCATGCGGTGGTTTATAACGAACTCCAAGTTCACAATGGAGGTATTTTTGACTTTGGATTTACTGTTGGCGGATCCTTTTTGAACCATTTTATTAAGGCTCCTACAGATTTCATGTGTATGTGTAAAACATCAGGTTGTCCTAAATGGGCTACTTTCAATCCTGGCATAAGCCATCAAGTATGTTTTCTAAATTACTCAGGAATTACACTTTACTCTAATACATGGGAGGGAAGAATTATGATTTGTGGAATTACTGGAATTTTCTTTGATGCTTGGAACATTGCCCTTCTTAAATGTCACATTCATTTAATTTCTCTAGATAGTGTGTGGTTCATTTCTGAAAGCTTGTCTTTTCCCAGAGGAAAGCACATGATAGGTTAAGGAAGATCAAGATTTCTTTTATGATGTAACATGATATGATGCGATAGTCCTTTGCTTCTGCTGTAATTTGGCTACAGTTTCTTGGGGACTTCATACTGTCAAACTCCTGTCAACTGAATGCAAGTTGACATCCCACTAGAAAATAATAATTACCCATTGTAGCACCTTCCACCAGTACCTGCTGTGCGATACAGAAAGTCTTTCACACCAGTGAAGCAAATGGATGTTCATTAAATTTATCCACAGTGGCAAGAAATACAGAGGCCATTTCTGTCAGAGCAATGAGAAACCCAAAAAATAGGCCATAATAGTTTCTGTATTTTATTCCTTCCTTAATCAAAGAAAGTAGGTGTAACTTGGACTTCAGAAACCAGAGTTGTTACCTGACCTGTATAAGTGTGTAAATCAGGGGTGTGATCCCAATGCTTGAAGTCCCTAGAATTATGTGCAAAATTATGAGTGATCATCTTTCTGGGAAGAGAGTGCTTTGCTCTATCAAAGTCCCTGTAGCGGAGCTTGGTAAACTATGGCCTGAGGGTCAAATTCAGCTGCCCTTGTTTTTGCAAATAAAATTTTCTTGGGACACAGTCATATGCATTTGTTTAGGTATTGTCTATGATTGCTTTCAAGGTACCATGCAGAGTTGAACAGTTTCTAGAGAGACCATATAGCCCATAAAGGCTAAAATATTGACTATCTGACCCTTTACAGAGGTTTGTTGAATGTTGTTCTAAAGGGTTAGTAAGTTAAGGGTTATTGCCTTTGACTTCTTGTTCTAGTAGTTAAGCTATTACCCATGCCACTAAATTATGTTAAAAATGTGAAAGGCACTCTAAACATGAGAACTTTAAAATAGTTTAGCACACTAGCCCCATTCTTTGATGCAGGAAGAGAGAACCTTAGGCTTATATGTGAATATCAAGCAGGTTTTGCAAATAAAACCAAAAATGTAAAGGAAGGATATTTATTATCCCCTTAAATATACTTCAGTATTTGATTGATTTGTATTTTAAAATGTCTTAATTTTGCTCATAAAAGTAAAATTAAAAGAAAAACCAGGGCTTCCCTGGTGGCGCATTGGTTGAGAGTCTGCCTGCTAATGCAGGGGACACGGGTTCGAGCCCTGGTCTGGGAGGATCCCACACGCCACGGAGCAACTGGGCCCGTGAGCCACAACTACTGAGCCTGCGCGTCTGGAGCCTGTGCTCCGCAACGAGAGAGGCCGCGACAGTGAGAGGCCCGCGCACCGCGATGAGGAGTGGCCCCCGCTCGCCGCAACTAGAGAAAGCCCTCGCACAGAGACGAGGACCCAACACAGCCTAAAATAAATAAATTAATTAATAAAAAAAAAAAGAAAAACCATACTTCTATAAAGGCTAATAAGGAAAAGGCCCATGAAACCGTTAAAATTAACTGTCTTCAGAGATAAAGTTTTCCATAGCTTCATGCCTGAAGAAATCATTATCTGAAGTCAAGATGGAGGAAGAAAAGTCATAATAACCAATCCCAAATTAACAAAACTTCAATTGACAGAGCCCACATTTTACATTTCCAGCCATACTGGCTGGTTGTGGAGCTATAAAAACAAGAGAGGAGAGAGTACTTGCCCTTCCATCTTCCTGGTGCTCACATAGTCCATATTTAACTTCCTTTAGTCTCTTCCTTCCCCCTTTGATTTCCTGCCCCTTCCTTCAACTATCCAGGAAAGTATCAAAATGAATCAGAATATTTCTTTTTCCTCCCTCCTCTAGAGCAGGTGACAAATACTGGACACAATAAATATTTGTTGAGTAATTGAATGACTCCACAGTCCCTCCTAACAGAAGAAACCACCTCTATATGATACATAGCCGTCCCTACTTGTTTCAAAGTACTTTTAAAATGTAGAAAAGAGGAACTTGAATTAAACTAGCTACACTGAGATAGTCCTTTACAGGGCTTAATGGTAATGAATCAGTATGTGAAAAGCTGGCTAGTACAGCCTTATCTCAGAGAAGCTTGTATTAATTCACAGGCTTAAAATAACATTGTAGGTAGATGGGCAGAAGATGCATTAGAGGACCTTGTTAGCTTTCCATCCGGTCATTCATGACTCCTCAAAAGTATACTGAGCTTGCTCTGAACTAAGAATCATGGGAGATACTGGGAAATGAGGAAGACATCAATTCTTCTCTTGAGGAGCACACAGACTGTGATGAAACAGATATGTACTGGGTGTCCGATTAGCAAGACCCCTTTACATGTTCCAAACAGAATAGGAAATAGACATAATGCCCTGAATATGGAATAATCTCATAAGCAGGATTACTGCCAGTCCTACATTGAGGCTAGTAGTGGGCAGTTTGGGAAGACATAAAACCCTATAATTCACAATGACCTGCAGCTACCTGATGTTGGTGTATGCTTGGTACATACGATGTCAATATGGAGACTAGAAAATTAAATGGTACGATTATCCCTATTAGTTATAAATCTCATATTTGAAATTGGAGACATTTAGAGGTGGGCATACTTCTGATGAGAGAGGCAAGCATTTGTCAGAAATTTAATTGTTCCTAAGTATCTAGATGTGATGCTATTACCGAACGAAGCTTGGGCCCGCTCACCTGACCTGTGGCAAAACCAATCTACTGACACAAGGTTGTGGTGAAGGAAAGTACAGCATTTATTGCCAGGCCCCAAGTGAGGAGAATGGACAGCTAATACTCAAAAGACTGGAACTCTCTGATGACTTTCAGGGAAGGGTTTCTAAAGACAATGTGAGGGAGAGAGTCTCGGGGTATGTGATCAGCTCATGCTCAATTCTCTGATTGGTTGACGGTGAGGTAACAGGGTGATGTTTTGGGAATCTCAGTCATCGACCTTCTGGTTCCAACTGGCCTGGGGTCTAGTGCTTGTGTCAGCATGCAATTAACTTCTTGTACCTGATGGGGGTTTTAGTATCTGCAGAACAAGTCAAGGTTATGGTTCAGGATATTATCTGTAGCCCCTGAGGAGGAATTAAAGGTCCTTGACTTTGTTTTATGGCTAAACTATTATTATTTTGTCTTGCTTGACTGTTTTCCTTTGTTTCTGCATATTCTCACTTCTCTGATTAAATTTGCTCTTTGGAACTCGGGGAAGGCCTAGGAGGCTAAAGCTTTTCTACAAACAAGAGAGAGGGGCCATGGGGATCTGTCCCCAGGAAGGCCCTACAGGGTCCTGCTGGGTTTCAATACTTAAAAAAAAAGAAGACAAGATAATCTAAGAGTTAAGTTTTTTTCCTTCTGGATGCCTTGTGTTTATTGAGAAAACTCAGTGTTACTCATGTTGCCTGTTTTATTCTCTTTAGTCCTCTCTACAGGTAATTATTTTAAGATGCTGCTGTTAAGTATGACCATTGGGCCCAGATTGACTTGGCTGTATTAAAGGCCATGCTTTTTTTTCATTTTCTTGAGAAGAGGATACTTTCTTTTCTGAGGAAGAGATGGCCCTTCCCTATACATGGAAACACACGTGATGTGTTTACCATCTTCTAATTGGCAAAAATTTTTTAAAAAGAAAAAACTCAAATACAATACAACCACCACTGTGATTTTAATTTAAAAAGCAAGTGTGCTTTCCCAGGTTTATGCCCCCGTGTAACCATCACTCCTTATGGCAACAAAACATAAAACATATGCAGTACGACTCACCAGACCATTCATGGAGGCAGCATTGAACTTGAACGTGCTTAGTTCTCTGTCTTCTGTTGAGCATTTGCCCCAGGGTAGATTCTTTAAGAATCACTGACCAAAGGAAGAAGGCTCTTCCGCACTGCGTCTTGTTTTCATGCCAGCCCTCCATTTTGAAACCCTGCAGCATCTTTGTATTTTTTTTCACGTGGCAGCGTTATATCTCTGAGTCCTGTGACCACTTAGTTTTCTGCTCCATTTCTTCTCTGTTTAGACACTGCCATGCCCCGTCCTACATACTAATTACTGACTTTTTGCTTCTGTGCTTGATTCATTGTGTCACATTTTCCCATGTGAAAGTGGACTAGGAACCTTGGCGAGGAGGTTAATGGATTTAAGAGTCACTCGTATTTAACCCTGAAAGTCACAGCAAAATAAGAACCAGTGGCATGACCCATTTTATGAACCAAGCTGTGGTCAACTTCAGCAGCAGACTAGCAATCAATTTCACTATGATGGAAAGAAACATCTACAGAATTTGAACAGGATTGAAGATACACCTTCCCTTTTCCTATCTTTACCTCTCAAACTTCGGCTGAAGCTACTGATTTTTTTTTTTTTTTAACATCTTTATTGGAGCATAATTGCTCTACAATGTTGTGTTAGTTTCTGCTGTATAACAAAGTGAATCCGCTATATGTATACATATATCCCCATACCCGATCCCTCTTGCGTCTCCCTCCCACCCTCCCTATCCCACCCCTCTAGGTGGTCACAGAGCACCAAGCTGATCTCCCCGTGTGATGCAGCTGAGAAGCTACTGATTTTGTTGTTATTTTACCTTTAATGTGGAAATAACCCCAGAGTGTGGGAGTTAGTACTTTGGGATTTTAGTTGGACTCTGTCACTAATTAGGTTGCATGAACTTTCAGTATTATCAGCTCTGCTTTCTGACTCTCAATTTCCTCATCTATAAAATAAGACTATTTAGCCAAATGATCTTTAACATCTTATCTGGCTCTAGGAGTCTGTGATTTCAAATAGCTCTAATCATTTATTCAAAAAAACATTTACTTAATCCTATTGTTTTCCATCACTCTACTAAGGACCATAAGATATAAATTTGGAGTCTAAACAAGAAGGAAATTTGTGCTTTCTTTCTGAGGACTTCTGTGGGGGCAATCTTACCTTTAACACAAATTTTACAGCACTGTCTTTCCTTTAAGTTCTCAGGATGGGGACCAGGTCTTAACACTGAGAGAGAGAGGTTGTCGGTAATTAGTCTCCCAGGGAGATGGGGAGGTCCTGCTTACCTTGTTAAAATAAAGTCTTCAATTAAGTTGTATAAAGCGAAAAGGAGAGTGAATTACCCTTATTCAATATTATTACCAAAATCCTTTAGCCATTCATCACTGTGAACTAAGTAGTAAATACTGAATATGACTCCTTATTCGTAAAAGTTACCTCTTCCAATTCTCTGGCAATGGCTAGTCTGGAACAGTATATTCCGTTATGGTTGACTAGGTAAAGCGTCTCCTGACCTCATGCAGGTTTCCGGTTAACCTCCTTTTTCTGGGGAACATGGACACATTTCCCTGAAAGCAGTCATTACAAATATATTAGAAGTAGAATAGAAACAATAAGCAAGAAGCCTCAGATTGTCATTGAAACTTGCTTTGGCTCTTTTCTTGGAACACCAAAATGGGAAAGAGGAAAGAAAAGAGAGAACCTTCCAATTGTTGCAGTGAGTCAATATTTTTTTCTTACAGTGCAGCAGGTATCTTTTAGACCTTTGGAATCAGCTCAGACTAGAAAAATTCCCCCGTTTCTGTTTCACCCTGATTCTTCTCCCTGAAGACAGTTTGTGTCACAACATCTTGGCATAGAGACTAATCTACAGCAAGAATCGAGATGGTTCATCGTGAGTCTGTGGCCTTATTTATTGTTACTATTTTTAAACCAGCCATTTATGTTGTTTGCAATCAGTTGTTCTGTTTCAAAACAGCCACTGCCACCAGACATATTTTGGAAACCTTTGACGTCAGTGGAAATGTGTATCATAAGAAGAGCCTGGTGCAGCCCTGGTCAGCTGAAGGACAGGACATGGGGTCTTGGGAGTCTTTGCACAATCCCTGCCCTGGAGTTGAGATTTCTCAACAACTGTACCTTCGACATCCCTGCAACCACATTAAACCAGTTCCTACTTAATTACCCATAAACAGCTTAACTCTCAACTGCCATGTCAGACTGAAGAGGCGTATCTATACAGTGTAGTTAATTTTATTCCATATTGATGACGCACTGTACTTAGGAATCATCATTTATCTTCAGAAGCGGTATATAACCATTAATTTACCAGAGTCCCACAACAGCCCTGGGAATTAGAAACATATTCGTATACCCATCTTTCAGATGATTAGATTAAGACTAGATAAGTTATGAGAAAAAAAGCCTGGCCACTTCAGAGGGAAAGTCAGGCTTGGAGCCCATTTGATGTAGAATTGTTTCAAGTCTCAGAGTGGCAGTCAATGTTACATTTGTTTGTTCAGGAAGGAGAATGACACTCACACATACAGCCTTCAATCATATTGCTCTTTTTTTTTTTTTTAATTTTTTTGGCTGCGCGGCTTGTGGGATCTTAATTCCCCAACCAGGGATCAAACATGTGCCCCCTGCAGAGGAAGCATGGACTCCTAAACACTGGACCGCCAGGGAATTCCCTATCATATTGCTCTTTTAAAAGATTTTTGCTGGCTTGATTTGCTTTTGGCTTTCTTTGCCAAACAGGCCCATCTTGCTTCTGGTAGCTGCAGAGAAGAATATAAGCTCCATGAGGTTCCAGAGGCTAGTTTCAATTCTTGGTGTGATAGTATGTTTTGTTGTTTTTTTCTTTTTCTTTCTCCAGGTCCACCATCTGCTCCTCTAAACTTGATTTCAAATGTCAACGAGACTTCAGTGAACTTGGAATGGAGCAGTCCTCAGAACACGGGTGGCCGCCAGGATATTTCCTACAATGTCGTGTGCAAGAAATGTGGAACGGGTGACTCCAGCAAGTGCCGACCCTGTGGAAGTGGGGTCCACTACACCCCGCAGCAGAACGGACTGAAGTCCACCAAGGTCTCCATCGTTGACCTCCTGGCTCATACCAACTACACGTTTGAAATCTGGGCAGTGAATGGCGTGTCCAAGTATAACCCTAGCCCAGACCAGTCTGTGTCCGTCACTGTGACCACCAACCAAGCAGGTAGGGATTGGATCCACTTTATCGTTTATCTAAACATTTATGGAGAAAGAGCTTGTGTTGATATCCATGAAGGATGCTAAAGTTCTCCAGTTGAAGAAGAACTACAGGGATCTAATCATAAACCTGTGAGCTGCATTATAATACAAAAGATACTTAGAAGGCTGTTTATTCATTCAGCAGATATTTTTTTGGCTACCAACTGCGTAACATGCATTGTACTAGGTGGTGGAGATTAAATGAAGGCTAAGACAGTGTCTGGTTGAAAACAGATGACATGAGTTGGGTCACTCCATGCTAGACTTCTCTTGTAAGGGATGCGTCTTGGCCATTTTAATCACAAGGTCATGGTCAGATATCAGCTCATTTACATATTATTTAGGAATATAAAATTGATTTTTACCAACACAAGAGTGCTATATGGGCATTTGCTGTATTTTCCAACAACAGCATTAGTGGATGTAGTTTTGATCTTGTTTTTTTATTTTAAAAATTAAAAAATAATTGACACGGGTCTTTATTGGAATCACCAGGTGGTAAGCCTGTGAACAATGAATGGTTTAATGGGTAGCTTGCTCTGTGTGGTTGACAAAGTGTTCCTTCAAACACATCCTACTTTTGTAGCCACTTTCATAGTTAAATTCACACTTGACAGGTGGAGGAGGAGAGTTAATTTACCTTGTTTCCTGCATCACTTTCCTCTTCTAATTCAGATGACAGGAAAGCATTTTCTGTTCATGGAGAGTTTCTGCTGAGCTAATTGCAGAACTGTTATCCAATCTTGAATATCAGATATTCCAAAGTGTGAATTAGAATCTAGATTTCTAGGCTCTGCTCCTGACCCACTTACTCCCATTCTTCCCCCAAAGAAGTTTCCACACTTTCTCATGATAATTTTCCATTCTGGATTTCTACCACATGTTTCACATTGCCACCTCCATGTTATTTATTTCTGGGGATTTAAAGGGGAGGAGGAAAAAAGGACTGTGCTTTATCCTTTTGTGAAGCTCTTAATTAAGAACAATCCACTTCATCAGAAAAGGATCATAAATTGCCAACAATCCTATCGCCTCTTACTGCACTTCTCCCTTAGATGAATGTTTCAGTAAGTGCACTCAATAGTTAAGTAAAATATATCTGCACTAATTGACTCCATAGTGAGAAGTATTCCAGTATCCCAATCCAAAGTCATTCTTTTTCCACTTTTCCCTGAACTCTCTAGAATAAATAAAAAGTTAAGACTGAGGGAAGATTTTGAATTGGTGCTAGACTGACAGATCTTCCCAGAAGGTAGTTTCAGTTACACAGATGTGACCAGTCTTTAAAAATATGTGGTGTGAACAGATCCTCCGGTTATGTTTTTGCCTTTTATTTCTGCACGTCTAGGATGTGAACACTGTTGTGGTCGTCACTTTTATTTCTCTACAAAGGCTAGTATGATTTAGGAGGTTTTTGGGTTTTTTTTTAATTATTTTTTTATCAATTTATTTAATTAATTAATTTATTTATTTTTGGCTGCTTTGGGTCTTCGTTGCTGCACGTGGGCTTCTCATTGCGGTTGCTTCCCTTGTTGTGGAGCATGGGCTCTAGGCGCACGGGCTTCAGTAGTTGTGGCACGTGGGCTCAGCAGTTGTGGCTCATGGCTGTAGAGCACAGGCTCAGTAGTTGTGGCGCACGGGCTTAGTTGCTCTGCGGCACATGGGATCTTCCCGGACCAAGGCTCGAACCTGTGTCGCCTTTATTGGCAGGCGGATTCTTAACTACTGTGCCACCAGGGAAGCCCAATTTAGGAGGTTTTGATAGCATCACAAGGACTCTGTGAATGCCAGCTTTTTATTAGTTGTCTTTTGGAAGAAGGCAATGGAAATATTGCACATAGATCCTGGGAAACCTAGGATGTTGAGTGTCTCTGAGTTACAGGGAGCCAAGAAGGTGCAGAGTGGTCTTTGCACCCCTAGAGAATCTGGTTGATGATTCAATCAATATTCTTATGTTCAGCCCCCCTGTATTCTTCCGGCTGTCCTCCAGTACATCACTACTTTGTGTTCTTAATGGAATTAAAACTAAGAATGGACCTTTGAAGCCTCAGCTGTACAAGGTAAAGTCATTCTCTTTGGCGGAGGGTAGCCTCTGGGAGATGTGCTGAGGACAGGCTTGGCTCCCACAGATTTTGTGGGGAGACTTCTCTGACTCTGTATATTTAAAGATTCAAGCCAAGGGATTATGTCAACCCCTACCAAGCCAGAAGGCACAAAGAACACAAGGAAGACAGGCCAAAAATCCTCCAGAAGAAGAAAATGTGCAAAAACATTACGCCTGGGAAGGAAACAAAGTCAAAGTTTTATTAAAAAAGTAGGTGTAATTCTTCTAGATCTAGGGAAAGGGTGGACAGGGAATTCCTCTGACACAATTAGGTTTTCTCTGACACGGCGAGCAGTCCTGCCAGGAGGTTTGCTGAATAGGACAAAATTCCAGCTCCTTATTTTAATTTTCGTAAAGGGTAATGCTGGGAAGCTGTTCAAAATTAAAAATAAATCTTTCAATAAGGAGACCTCCTGTGTGACCGGCCAGAAGGCTCCTGCTTAGCAGAGAGCTGTATGTGTGCACGGTGCCACCTCATTATCCCACAGCGATTTGGAGTTCACTCATTCAAAATCATCGGGACGGTTTATCTTTGACTAACAAACCTTTTCTTCAGAGTAGTGCAGATTAATAATGTAGGCCAAAATTCTGGATGAATGTAGCAACCGTAAACTCTATCAAAGCTCCCCTATGCATATTTACGTACACACAATTATATTCTAATTGCTGTTGTTCTGATCATTTCATTAAATTAAATCCCTTAGGGACCTCTATAGGCAATGATGTCTCACTCTATAAGGGATACATAGAATAAATGAACGTTAGCTTTAACCACCTAGAGGCCACCGAGTTTCATGGCTCTGCATTTTTGCTCTGTTTTCACAGGGCTCTTTCTCTCACCGGTGGTAACATATTTAAAAACAAACACAAAACCTAGAATTCCTGGTTTTATCATCACCACCTCTGAGACCATCACAGTTGGACAGCACCGTGAAGGTGAAACTCACCTAAGCTCGTATCAGAGCCAGCACTTGAACTTGGGGAGAATCCTGCTCCCAAAAGGAGAAAGTTGCTTTCTTTTAAAATTATTAGGTACTTAATAGCATTCCTGTAGTCAGCTTGGCATCTCCCCATTTGTGAGACCAGACTCTGAGTATCTGAGCCTGGAGATGGGGGTCTAACTGGGCTTTGATCATGTAGTTGTGGGATGTGGTGTGAATGGGCCAGTGTTCTCACGTGGTTATTTAAACCATTCTAACCCCAATCTTACAGTTGGTGTCTTAAGGGGCTAATAACACCCTTTTCCTCCCCTCCTGAGTTCAAACCCAACTGACACAGAAGACAAGACAAAGGGAACTCAGAGTGCCAGCTTTATTGCCGAACAGTTGATGAAAGGATGTGAGCTTTGTATCTATAGCCAAAAGGGCTGGCTCTGGTGACACGGCCCCAGTGTCACCCAGGGACAGTGTAACCCAGCTGGCTGACTGCAGGCTCCTCGCCAGGACAGAGCCTGCTCTGCTCAGGTCACCCTAATGTCGGTTGCTTTGTGCAAGGAGGCAGGTCCGAGGGAGCAGCGAGGGTTGAGCTGAGGACGTAGGACTTCTCCCAGATCCTCTTCCTAAGCCCCCGCCCACCCCCCAGGCCAAGAGCATGAAGTAGAGGTGAGGAGAAGGCGAGGATGGGGAGGCTTCAGCGGAAGTAGCCCCAGAGGAAAACATCAGACAAGGAAAATGGATGTTCTCCCTACACTTACTTTCCTCCATTGCAGTCCAAATGGAACAAAATGAGAATCCCTTGAAAACTCTTTTTCCTTCCTCCATCTTCCATCTTTTGTTTAGGAAGAGATGGTTTTTGTTCCGTCTTTTGTTTAGGAAGAGATGGTTTTGATGCTTATGAAAAATGAATAAGCAGACCGCTGGGTGATTTGTTTTCTAGATGACTTTCCTTCAGTTTACTTTTACTTAAGTGGACCATCTCAGGGAAATGAATGCAGGATGTGTCTCTAGGAGAGAGAAATGCTGTATAAATGAAACAAGGTTTTCCTGACCAAGCAACAAAACTGTGACTGTTTTTGCTAAAAATGCTGTGATGGCAGCCGGCAGTAGACCTTAATATCACCAAACCAGTTTTCACTCTGCACCCCCTAAACCTCCCCCCACACCTGTCTCCCAGCTCTGGGGCTGGACCATACTCTAGGTTCTTTTGTTTGTTTTAAATCGTGATGAACCCCTATGGCTGATATTCTCTACTTACCCCAAGTTGCACCCAGGACAACTATAACATTTTGACTTTTACTTTGCATATGATGCTGTTCTAGATACTTTACAATGAAATATGTCTGATAATCTCTCTTTAGCACGGATGTCATGTCCTAGTGACAAAACATCTTTAACACGCTGAGTTTGGACAAGTTCAGATATTCAGTGGGTTACATAATTATTTGAACCTAGCTAACCTCTAAGATCTTTTCTAATTTTAAAATTCTGTGATTCCAGGAATATAGCCATGAGCAATGAAGCATGGGCTTGAAGTAGGGCTTCATTTCCATATGTTGTTCAGAAACTGGCTCTTAAGGCAATTCCAAGAGTGGGAAAACCTTCCAAAAATGCTTCAGCAGAATTATCAGAACGCATCTGAATCCTGCCTCTCCTCCATCCCTCCAAGCTGTACTTCTAGGATAGGTGTTCCACACCCCTCCCCAGACATTTGGCAACGTTGGGAGACGTTTTTGGTTGTCAAAGCTAGGAGGAGGGGGCAGTGCTATTGCATCTACTGGGTGAAGTCCAGGGAAGCTGCTAAACATCCTAGAAGGCACAGGACTGCCCCACGACAAAGAAGTTTCTGGTCTGAAAAGTCCATAGTGCCAAGATTGAGAAACTCTGCTCTAGTGCCATGCTTGAAAACCAGATTTTATGACTTCATAGCAATGCCCACCTTCTCAGAGTTCCATCCCCGACCTGTCTTTGTTTGGTTCCATCGCTCCATGCTGGGAACACAGGGGTCTCAGCACTATTCTCAGAGGATAGACAGTTATAAAAGGCCCTCTGGGGCCTCTTGTGAAGAATCCTAGTGGCTTTGTCATCAGATGAATTGGTGCTGCTTGTCAGACTGGCCTTGTTCCCTAGGATGGACCATTAAGAAAACGGCAAGAAAATACCACATTGACGATAAAGTGGCAGGAACCTCATTGTAATGCCACTGCACAGCACAGATATTCAATACCCCGTCTGTTGATGAACACATTTATTTACAGTAAAAACAATCAGTGAATGTTCTTTGTCAAGTAGTGATAAAGTTAATAAAACCAAAATAATGAGAAGAGAAAAGAAAATAACTAAGTACAAGAGGCATTCTGTCTTTTATTACTCAACTGGTAAGTTCCCATTCTCTCTTTCCTGGCTGTCTTTTAATTAGACATATTATGTTATTTGAGTGGGATAATGGGGAACGGTGGGAATTCTCATCCCCACTGGGTATAATTGCTACCTGTCTTCTAGATGGTAAGAGGACAGCTTCAAGGAGATGTTGGAAGAAAGGGAAACATCTTAGAGCAATTGTGTTAAGCGGTGTGCTCCAGGCATGGTGGAGTGGGGCAGGTTTGGTGCAGTCTGAAGCTTAGACAATTTTTGTGTGATTTCAGGAAAAAAACCTACAAATCGACGCATATCAAATGAAGAATCAAGCTTTGGAAAGGGCCCATGCAAGCGTCCTTAGCTTCAATATATAAAATCCTGCCTCTTAGTTGCGTGGGACTATTGTGTAATTATGCCTAAAAGTGCAAAGAAACAAGAAGGAAGTAGAGATTGCAAGAAGTCCAGTTTGTCTTAATAGGAAAGGTGATGTAGTGCAAGGGTCATACTGGAGCGGTTCTGGCCTATAGCTGGTGGGGAGGGACAGCGTGGGATGGGCCTCAAGTGTGGTTCGAGATCAAATTAGCAAGCAGAAAGCACAGTCCTGGCGATTGTGGGGATGGTAACAGGTTGCTAAACCCAAATGAGATGTGAAGGATCGGCATTTCCTATAAGCCTAAACAGGAAGGAGCAGATCGGGGAAATATCTGTTGATATCTTTGAGGGACAAATATCTGGCTTCTGTTAGTGCTTTAGAGCAGGGGTTGGCAAACCAGAGCCCAAATCCTGATCCCCCGCTTTGAAACCCCCTAAGAATGTTTTTTTTCTATTTCTAAAGGGCTGAAAATCATCAAAAAATAATATTTTGTGAGATTTGGAAATTATATAAAATTCAAATGTCAGTGTCTGTAAAGAAGTTTTATTGGAACAAAGGCCCACTCATCTGTGTGTGTGTGTTGCCTAAGACTGCTTTCCCAGAACCACAGCAGAGTGGAGTTCCTTTGGCAGAGTTGCCTGCACAGCAAACATATTCACCATCTAGATCTCTCCAGAAAATGTATGCCATTCCCTGCTCTGGAGTACTACAGCAAAAGAGGACGACATTGCAGCATGCAACTCTGCATTTGTAAAGCAAAAGCAGCCATAGACAATATGTAAATGGGCGTGGCTGTGTCCCAATAAAACGTTATTTACAAAATCAGGCACCAGGCCAGAGCCAATCCTTGAGCTGGGGGGTAACTGGCTTTAGGGTCCATGTTCTTAACCATTACCCACATCACATCAGCCTATTTAATCCTCACAAGTTTATAGTGAAGATCAAATGTGAAATCACATGCCCAGCTTCTAGCAGGTATCCAATTAACATTGCCTTAAAAAAAGTTTAAACTCATTATTTGGAAATCTTACTTCAAATTGTTTCCCCTCTAGTTGGAAAGGACCAACGAGAAGAGGTTGAAATGCTGGTGTCATTTGTCAGAAACTACTCCGGCAAAGGATGGGATGAATTGACATTTAGGTTCATCTCACGTTGGAAACAATTTTGATATTTAGCAAGACAGCTTCTTTCTAGAGGTTTTGACTCTATGAACAAGATTTCACAAAAATAATTAGGATTTCAAACACGCCTTTACTTTCTTGTACCACAAATCTTTTCCCAATGACACTCAGGTTTCTGTTTTTTTTTTTTAAACATCTGTATTGGAGTATAATTGCTTTACAATGGTGTGTTAGTTTCTGCTTTATAACACTCAGGTTTAAATATAGAATGTGGCACATGCTCGAGGGACTGTTCGGAGGGGGCAGTGTTCCGGTCCTCTTGAAAACATGCATTCTTAGCACTGCTGTATGGTTCCTAGATGCTGGCAGCATTTTTTAAAATAATCATCTGTGCTGCTTTTTAAGGTTGCTCCCTCACTGAGATGATGTCTCGTTTGCCTTTGATCTCAAATAAGTGATGCTTTTTTTTTCTTACTCCTAAGAAATGTAAAGGAAAAACACATGATGGAACTAGTGAAATCTTTAAGTCAGAAATCTTTCTAAAGACACATTTTTAAATTCTTCAAACAAATTGTAAACAATTCCATTGAGAAATTTTGCAGAAAAGTTGTTTGTACATCCTCAACGGTTGATATGCAATCGTTAGGACCTCTAAGGTGCAAGCTGGTTGGAGAGTCCTTTCTGTGTCGGGGTCATTATAGGCCTAAACAAGCACACAGTGGGCTTCAGAGAAGGCAGGCTGTGGTTTTCTCATTAACAGCTCTGATCCAGCCATGGGCTCCTGGTTTAATTTCGTAATGCCTAGGAAATATACATTTTAAAAATATGCAGTACAATTTTTTTTTTTAAAGAGAACAGTCTCTTGATTCTAACTTTATACATAAAATAATTTCATGCCTATGGAATATTTTTGCCACCCCGATAATTATTATGCATGCTCACTAATTATGATCATGATGAAGAATAAAATAAACCGGTAGATAGACAACGGTACAGCTTCTCGTGCGTGGCACCAGGGTCCAAGAATTTGTATTCAGGGTGGGTGCCACAAGTCCTGGTGGGGAGAAAAAATAAAAACCCTTCCAAAAGAACCTACTAAATTATCCAGCTTCAAGGTTGACTGAACAGCACAGACAAATTGTATATCTGTAGAGCCTAGTGGTAATTATTGCATATAAGTAAAAACTGGGTTGCATTTTTAAAGAGGTGAATATTTCACTCTAAGAAAATGAAAGTTTTATTTATACGCCCAGAACTGAGAGCACTATTCTTCCTAATTCTTTTCCCTTCTCTCCTACATAAGTATACACACATGTTCATTTGTGAGAAGGGAAATCAGTTCACCAGCATTCACCCTAAACGCTTGACAGTCTTAATGCTGATTTGCTTTTCATTCCTAGTGTTAGGCTTGTTCCTTCGGACACGACGGCCAACTTTTACACCCTACGGAGAAGCCATCGAGAGATTTGAAAAATAAGTACTCTACTGAGATGAGAAATGAATAGCGCAGGGCTAGCGAAGGTTCTGGATGAGCTTCTAAATTGTCTAGTTGTCACTCCAACTGGCTGAATGAATGACTGTCTCCTCAGAGGAGCCAGAAGAGACTCTCTAGGGTCCAGTTTGCAACTAAACATCAACAAAAAGATCCAGAGAAACTTCTATCAAAGCTTCACTAACCCCATACTGATGTCGTTAAAGAGTTTTTTTCTTTAAACACGGGGAAAACCAAGAGCCGTGCTGCAGGACTAATCCTGCATTGAGAGATCTTAAATCTGCAGAGACTAATTAAAACACCTGTCCCTGTCACCCTGCTGTACAGAGCCTTCTCTGAAACTCAGGGTCCGTGTGCTGTTTTCATGCAGGTATACAAGAAGAGAGCATTTTCTGTGTTGCCTTCAGGTAAAGACTCACACACACACACACACACACACACACACACACACACACACACACACACAAATGTTTTCCTCCTTAGCTTGTGCCAGAAGAATGGAAGTTTCCATTGGTTGCCCCAAAACTGCAGTAACAGAAACAGAGAGATGATGCCACACATCGCTTGCCTCGTGAACACCGTGGCTTTCATTGGGAAAGGTCACTAATGATTCTGGTCGCATATGTGAAGGTTGGTACCCCAGAGTGCTGGAATCTAGCTGAACAGTCAGTCGAATGGCTGCCAGTATAGACCCATAGCTGAAGAAACAGCTCTGACATTAAATTCCTTCTTTCCCTATTCTGATAGATTGGTCAGCCCACCCTCGAGGTGCTCTTCTGTGGCTCTCCTGTGCTTTATATGCTTTATGACAAAGCACAAGAGCTACTCTCTAAAACATAATCTATCTAAAATATCTTATGGGGAAAATGGTAGGGATTTGCCACCCTTCTTGGAAGGGAAGGGGAGAGGAAGAACAAGAGGAAGGGTGGGCTACTCCTTTTTGCCTGGCATCTTCTAAATGATAATCTATGTACATGAATTTCTCAGGCAGTTTGGTCAAAAAAGCCTCTTTGATGAAGGCTGGGGGGTAGCTGATTTTAAAAGTTTCTTATCTAGGAACCTTCTGTTGGTGGTGTGTTCATACAAACACAACTTCAATGTGTAGCTTCCGCTTCACAGCGGGTGCTAAATAGGGACCTGCCTCCAGCAGGTTTGCTGTATGTAACAGGCTTGGACAAGATCCATCCATTGGAACAAGCACTGAAAGGGGCAAGCTCACAATGGCTCCCTGGAGAGTTGGTGTTGTCTAGGTACGGTACTGCAAGCAATAAGTCTGCCTCCTGAATCCCACCCCCCCTTTTTTTTAAACATAATAAGTGTGTATTTTGAGCATAATAGCGTGAAGGTGGATGAGAGCACAGCTTCTTCCATGTCCCTTTGTCAAAGCCAGGGCAAATGTATAAACAGGCCAGGGATTTTGAATATGCAACTAGCTGAAAGCTTAATCAAGTGTTCCTTCCACTCTCCAAGATAATCAAGGACTTTTTTTTTTAATATATGAAAGTTGCAGGTTATCCTAAGCGTTGCTGGTGGAGCCCTTACTTGCGTTGAAACCCACTGAATTCGATACTGATTCTACAGGGCTTCAGGAGAGCAAGGTTTTAGGAAACTTTCTAGAAGGATGCTTTTGGAGGCTTGGGAGTTCTTGTTGCTCACATCAGCAGTCCCCAACCTTTTTTGGCACCAGGGACCGGTTTCGTGGAAGACAGTTTTTCCACGGGGGATTGGGGGGGATGGTTCAGGAGGTAATGCGAGCGATGGGAAGCAGCAGACGAAGCTTCGCTTGCTAACCCGCTGCCCACCTCCTGCTGTGTGGCCCGGTTCCTAACAGGCCACGGACCTGTAGCGGGGACCAAACCCTGGGGTTGGGGACCCCCTGGCTAACATCATCTCATTTTCCCCATTTAAAATAGGGGTAGGATTGCCATTACAGTATGTAATCAGGATCCTTCTTGCTTTGTTTTCTATTGGAAGCAAGAAGTACAAATACAGCAGAATCTTGCCGTACGAACATTGAGTGTCTATAACCAGAACAGTGGTCATACATTTAAAAAAGCATAAGTTATGTTCACAGCCCTCCTTGTATACATCAATGCTGATTAGTCAACTCATTAAGGTGTGGCTCTAAGAGGCTGGTAATATATTTAAGAAATCTTGATATAATGTAAAAGTGTATTGTTTGGGGAGATTGATAGATGGGAAGCATCTCACTGTTAACTCTTCAAGGGTATAACCTGAACTGTATGAGTTCTTTGGATGATGGCTTTCACTCTTTCTCTTTTCTTCCTTCCTTCCTATTTTAGAACACACACGAAATAACGTTCATAAAACTGCTCCTAGTGTAATGGAACCCTGCTCCAACATCTTTCTTAGAGACCACGCTGTGGGACTATTTCTGGGTGAGATGTTGTTCTAATGAGGTCCTTCCGATATTTACAGATTGATTCCTGGTTGGAACTAGTAATACTGAATTTTACACTTCAGCAAGTTGTGTTAGAAAGGCCCCAGTGAGATGCTGTGAACCTCCTAGTTTTAAAAATAATCAGGTCCTAAAACAGTTATAACTTTCCTAATACATTCTTTGTTATTCTTTATGACTACAAAAGTCATCTTGGATTCTCAAGCACAGACCCAGTTGGAGACATCTGTTGGCCTTAATAACATTTTAAAATTTCACATCTCGGTTGTTCTCAGCCTCAGTCTTATAATGCCTATAGGAGTTTAAACTCTGGCACATACAGTTTAGTTTCTGGCTGATACCCCCAAATTAAAAAAAAAATTAATTCTTTGGTTGGCAATTCCCCAGCTTAAAATCCCTTCTCATAAATTATGCTCTTTTTTTTAACCTCTATCCTAGCTTTCAAAAGAATTGCCAAAAAGATAGAGTTTCAAATAGGAGGGCTGCAAGAATGCCATTTCATTGCTACATTTTTTGAGAGCATAGCATGTAGTGACCATGTGTATATGAAGCATTTTTAAAACATGCTGGCAGTAATTTAACCCCAAGGTCTCCGTGTCTCTAGTCTCCCCTTACCAGTCACTTCTTTGTGCTTGTCTATATAGCCAGCAAGAAACTGAACGAGAAAGGTTTGGCTACAAATAAAACGAAGGCTTCCTTAGGTAGTACTAAACCCCAGTTCCTCAGCATGCTACGGTTCGTGGATATTGTCCCCTGAGTACGTTTCTCTGTGTTCAGAACTTTCCCAGACTTCCATATAGTGAAACCAAACTGAAAATAAGATGGAGAGGCTCAGTGCTTTACCTGATTGGTCTTCTTCCTGTTTCTCTCTCTGTCTCTCTTTCTACTTATAACCTTCTACTTTACCATCCATGGCCATCACTTCTCAGTATTTAGCCATTGTTCTTTCCAGCCAAGCAACATTTGGACTTGGAAAAGTTCCGAGTAGTATACAACACATAGATTTGCAACCAAAATTGTATTGGAACGTTTCCTCTGCCTATCTCATCCTGTCAGTGATCACCTGTAGCCTATAATTTCATGCTCCACTTTATTCTTTGTCAGATATTTTTCATCTCTGTTTTTTTCTCTTTTCTGCCTATGTGTTTCAAAATGCAATAACAGAAAGAAAGATGAGTTACTAAAAAGTAATTTCAAAGATAAAAATAACAATGGCTGGTGAAAATGCTTACCATTTATGGAGCTTATATACTCAATTTAGGGTCGCCATGACTTTTTTTTTTTTTTTTTTTGAGCTGCTCATGAGGTCTTTTAAAATAACCATTAGGAAGAATAGGTATCCTGTTCCAACTGAATATGTGATGGGGAATTGGATGGCTCAGGAGATGACTAATGGGACTCTGGACCTTTCTGTCTTTAGGTCATCTTCTTGTATCTGGACTACATCATAAGTGGTCCAAGGCCTGACCATCTGGCAGCCATTGAGTGGCTATGGTAATGGAATTGGTCTCAGTCCAGGTCTTAGTCGACAGGTGTTCACATCATAAGTGACACTAATTGACTTCCTATCTTTCAACTTGGGAGACAGTGGACTGTCACTGAGACAGTGATGGGCAAGGAGTTATTCATGATATATTCAGGCTCCACTGAAAGCCAAGGAATTCAGTACCTTGAGCTGGCACCAACCTGGCACCTTGCAAATATTGTACTTGTCTCTTATGGGTTCCATTAACCTCAGAAATAAAAAATAGGAATCTAATTTCAATAGATTTACCATAACTCAGAATGGCGAATGCTGTTTTTCTGAGGTTACATGAGCCTCACGTGTTGAGGCTTTTTCTCTTTATTTTGTATCATAGTAATTAGATGCCTCCTATGAACATTTTAGATAAGGATGAAAAAAAGAAATTGGATTCTTGGCCTGTATGATAATATCAGTCAGGCTATCTGCTTTTATTTTGTAATTTTTTTCTTTGTTTGTTCTGTGGTTGATTACCAGGTCACTTATTCACAGCAAATGATACGGATGATACCCTTTGATGGAGAATTTAATAAGGCTATCTTCAATGCCCTTGTGAAATGGAAACCAATGTGAAGAAGTAACTTTGAGGCTTTCATTAACATAAATTTCAAAGCACAGAATTCAAGGGGCTTCATCCAACACATACCCTTTTCTGTTGTTCCAGGTATCTGAATCATAATTTATTCATGTCACTGGGGCCATGACCTGAGGGTGACTTGGCCTGACTTGGAGGAGATTATTAGTATTATTAGCGTTATTAATATTTCGTTCCTTGATTTTCCTAGGTTTATCTAAGGGCTTTTTTTTTTTTAAACTACACAGACAATTTGGATGTCCCTGTAGCAAGTGGCAAAACCATACTCCTGAATTAGTTATCGCACTTAAAAGTCAAGATGACAACAGCCTCAGTGGATCTATTTATTGAAGCAGACAGCCTCTTTTAGCAGAATGATCAATGTCTTACCTCTTTCTGAAAGGCTTTTCAGGCATAAGAAATTGTCAAGCATCTGATAGAGAGTAATGAACAAGGCTTTTTATTGGTCAGTTTCTGAAGTAGGCTTTTAAGCATTTCTGCCTGTAAATGTAGAAACCTGAGTGTGAAAGTAAAAGGCAAGAGCAAAGATTTACTGGGTGCATCTATCATCCTGGCTTTTAGAGTCTTTGTGATTAATACATCTTTAATTGGGGACTGATCTAGATGCCTTGGATGTCAGAAAGCTAAATGTTACAGCATTGTCTCATTGGTTCCTAACACAGCAGGACGATTAGCAGCTGTCTGAGTAACAAAAGAACCTGAAGCCCACAGCACAGCTTTTATTTTCCAGATTTGGAATGCCTGAAGCTCTCCAGTGGAGCTGACAGCTAAAGGAACAGAAGCCTTGGTTCACAGCAGCTAATCCTTTTCCGCTCTCTATGCTGTATTTCTGCTCACTAGGAGAAAACTTTTCCTTGACACCATCCTTCATATTCCAGATTAATTTCAGAGGGCATTGTTTGTCATGGAGGGGGCTATATTGCCTAGGGCTCTTCATTCTAAGCAAGACACATAAAACAATTTCAACTAAGAGTTTATACAAGATACTTTCCGACATACTGAGACGCAATGAGAAGATTCATCTTCCTAGAGGCGTTCAGAGGAAAAATATTTATTTAATTTTTTTCTGTTGTTGCTAGATTTACCCTGTTCTCTTATCTTAAAAAGGTTGTCTTGCTCAGACAAAGTCTTAAAAATCGACTTCCAGTGGAAAGACTTGTTTTCCTGTTTGCCTCAAACTGGCACTCTTACTTAACAGGAAATACACACTGAATCCTGCCATGCTTCTGTTGGCAAGTGTTGGACTATCCTTGTCAGAACCTGCCAACAGATTTCTTAGTAAGCAAATAGAAAGTAAAACAAGCAGCTCTCAGACGAAACAGAAGACGCACTTGTATTGCATCAGAGACACTCGGGTTCTCCCTAAGTCATTCCCAGTTAATTCTGGGGGGTGTGGCCTTGGTTTCACATTGAGACATCACTCACTTGTAATTCTACACTAATGGAATGGCTATCCATGTAAGAATATGAATTCAAGAGAGTTATTTTGAAAAGAAAAACAGGCATTTAAAGAATGCATTTTCTTTACTGTGGAAAGCAGCAATTGCTGTATGGCTCAGGTATTAAATATAGCGATTAAATAGTTATAAAAGCCCTAATTTGCAAAAATTTGCACCTTTCATGGCACTTTCAGATTTTTTTACCCCAGAGGGTTAACTAAAAATTGTGAATGGGTCTTTCTATTATTAGTTTTAATATTCCATCTTTTATACTCTTAGCTAACACTTTTATTTGTTCTTTAACCTTTTTATTGAAAAATACATACACATACAGAAAAATAGACAAGACAAATGTATCGTCAATGAATTATCGCAAAGCAAACATCTCTGTGACCAGCAACCAGGTCAAAGAATAGAACATTGCCAACCTTCCAGAAGCCTGCCTGCCTTTTGCCCCCCACTTCTTCCCTAACTCCAAATACTATTATTTTATTCTGTAATTAAATTTTCAGTTTCAGGTGATTCTCTTCTTAGCTCTGTAGGTAGTTCTGAGATGATTCATCACCAAAGCTTTACACTTTGTCTATTAACGGGGATCGTGTCGAATTTATCTCTGGATTTCTGGCAACCAACCATGTACATAGATGGCCCTGAACCTAACATATAGCAGACCTAACATTTGCTCTGTTACTGATGCAGCTGATGCTGTGGAAGAAGAGACCATTTAGCCTTCAAATCTCTAATTTCTTATCAGTGAAAGAAGGGGAGAGACTAGAGGCTTTTATAGATCAGTGGTTGAAAATGTGGACTCTAGGACCTGACCTTTGAATTCATCACTTACAAGCTATAACTTGGGGCAAGTTGTTCAAACTTTCTTTACCTTGTTTTTCTAACCTATAAAATGGAAATAATAATAGTACTTGCCTCAGAGGGTATTTGTGAGGATTATATGAATTAATCCACGCAAGAGATTGAAAACAATGCTTGGCACTTACCAGTTACTCCATAAACGCTAGTTGAGTGTGTGTGTTTACAGACATGTGATATGGAGAGAGGATCACATACTTTTGAGTCAGGCAGACTTGGGTTTAAAAATCTAATTTTATAGCTTTGGTCAAATCATTTCATTTCCTTGTGCTGCAGGAGTTTCCAAATAGAAAATCAAAGGTGCTAATGATAACTGTGGACTTCAGAGAGTTGCAAGGATTAAATGATGTTAAGTGTGTGAAAGTGCCTTGCAGAGGAGGCCAAAAGCATGTTTTGCTCATTTGCCCGTTCTTCTCTGTTTAGCTCTGATTCACGAGGCCCAAGTCTTTACCTGCATGAGCTGTCAACTATGCAATGAAAACTAAACTCTTTTCTAAAAAGAAAACTAAACCAAGCCATTTTGAGAACCCTGCTGTCTTTTCCCATTTCCCATTAAAACAAGCTCAGCTGAATCTTTCTGCCCAACATTTTGTGATTCTGCGGAATTCAGTCACTGTTAGAAGATCCGGGGCTGTGCTTGCGTCTTGTGTCCCTGCAAAGCTGCACAGTCTGTTCCTGGCATTGTTGACCCCCAGGGCAGCACTCGGCCAGTGTGGCTCTCCGCTTGCTGTGGGTGCCCAGGAGCTGGAGTTTCCAAGAGGGAGACCATTCAGGCAGCTTTCAAGTGCAGCTCAATCTTCTGCAGGCCACGGTACTCCTACACTTTATCTTAGTTAGTTATTGTATGAAGATGTTATCGCAGCTCTTCCTCGACTTATAATGGGGTTACTCCCCAAAAAACTCACTGTAAGTTGAAAATACATTGAATACACCTAACCTATCAAACATCATAGCTTAGCCTCGCCCACCTCAGATGTGCTCAGAACACTTATGTTGGGTAGAGATCATCTAACACAAAGCCTATTTTATAATAAAGTGTTGAATTTATTGAATACTGAAAGTGAAAAACAACGATTTTCTGAGTACGTCTGCTAGCCCGAGAAAAGATCAAAATCCAAAATTCGAAGTACGGTTTCAACTGAATGCGCATTGTCTTCACGCTATCATAAAGTCGAAAAATAGCAAGTCGAACCACAGTCATCGTAAGTCTCGGACCATCTGTAGATGAAGATGCCCCTTTTTTCCCTGAATGGCTCCACTTGACCTGAATGGGCTACTGTCACCCCAAATGTCAGTTAGCAGGTTAACACGATAGAAAATTGTTTCCTGCTCAAGTCACATCCAGTTGGTGGTGAAGAGGGGGAGGGTCTATGGGGAGCTTCCAAGATGGACCTGAGCGCCAAAATGGAGCTGGCAGATTGTGGGTTAGAGAGGATGGAGGGTCCCAAGGGAGCTATTTATGTGATAGATCTAGAAGGGGAGTCACTACTTCAACCCACACCCAGAACTCAGGGACGTGAACCATCCTACATGTGAAGAGATCTAGGAAATGTAGACCTTGTCTAAGCAGCTCCATCCCAGAAACATTTATGGGAGGGGAACTCCCATTTTTGGGCGGTTAGCCACAGAGGCCTATCCCAAGACCTTCAACTTCTGTATGCAAACACTTAATGTAAAGGCTAAGAATTGCATCACATTTCATTATTTAAAATGTGGGTGATAGCTCTCTATAAAGAATTTGCCTGAGATAATCTGCCACCCATTTCTCTGCAGAAACAAGAGTCTGAGTTAAACGCTTTGTAAAGTCTTGCTCTTGGATCACTTAGTTAAAGCACCATTAATGTCCCCAGATCAGATTCTGTCCCTCACTGGAAGCACAGGTCTGTTGTATCTTTTGGCAAATGTTACTGTACCCTGCTTTATGTTATAGTATTTGTTTAAAATAGATTCTGTATGTACTGACCTTGGAAATCATTTTATGGGAAAAAAAAGTGCATCCCTCATACATTTTAAGTATAAGCTTAATATTAATATTTCCATATTTAAATATAAATGAACTTCATATAATTCAGTCTCCTGAAGACTTTTGTTGAGAATTTGGCTCCACGTCTCTTGTTGAATAGGAAAATAATTCCGTATCAATTTTAGCATAATCAAGTTTTTCCATACCTTTTGTCTGTTTGTTTTAAAAACAGTTTCACTTCTTGACTATGAGAAAATGTGCTTAGGTACTTATTAATGGTACAGCAGCTGAAAGCTATAGGGTGCAGAGCTGAGTTCTTACAACATCAGTGATGTATTCAGGGAGGGTGGATACGGATTGAGTCTTTTAATGATTTTTATCTAAGGATTAGCAGAGGGCTAATCCAGCTGATTGACTGAATGTAGTGCAAACAAGATCGTGTGTCTAGGAAAGCACTCTGTGCACTGTTGAGTGCTATGAACTACTGCAATATCATAGTAAAAAATAAAAGTTGCTCAGTGCTGTTTGGTACCATAGGTAGTGCAAAGCTCAGAGGAAGAATCCTGTCCTCCCTTTGGTGGGACGTGGAAGACAGCAATTAATATTAGCACCCGAGTTCTTAGCGTCTCTGCAATGGCAAAACCCTTAATCACAAGGATATCATTAGTGCTCTGAAGCATTTAATTTTGATGCTTGACAGCATTTTAAAATGCACCAACCTTTGATAAAGAGCAAATCAGAGCTGTGGCGTTGAAATGAAAAAGAAAGAGGGAACAAAAACCACCTTAAGCTCCAAATAATTCAATCTAAATATGCTATTTGCATTAAGCAGAGCTATGTATAAACTGGGGGTTTATTTTTCCTATCAGGGAAAGACCCCTTAGGTAAACATCACCTCTTTAAATTCAGATCCTGGGGAGGGAAACAAAACTCTGCTGAGGTTAAAGACGTCTTCCCTCCAAATGATGGGCTTGAGAACCACTGGCATCCTTGGCTTTAGGTTTCTTAAGGTCCATAAAGGGCCATTTTCACTCTTCCTTGTCCACAGGCTGGAGACCTTTTGTTGCATCTGTTTATTTCCTGCCTTATTCCTTTCTCCCCGCTAATTTGAGCCAGTAATGAAATGCAGTGGGTCTTTTCAGCTGTGTTCCCCACCCAAGGTCCCCCAAACTCTATAATTCAACGCTTGTGATGCAGGACCCAAGAAGACAGTTTTACAGCCCACAAGTGAAGGACTATAGTGACTCCTTCCTCCCTTTCTTTTCTCCATGTCTCTTTTTCTCTTCATCCTATTGGGGTGTCACAAGGACCAAACTGCTGCAGTAAAATGACTTGTAGGTGTTTGATGGCAAGTCATTGAGGAAGTGAATAAAAGAAAATTGCAGCATTCACATCGGTGGGGAGCGGTTAGAACTGCTGAGCTTTGAACCAAAGAAGGTGAAATTTACCATTTTCCTAAAAGGAGCCACCTCTGTTTGACATCAAAGCACCCCCTGCAATTCTTCATTGTGAGACACACGACTGTTAGAAAGTCGTGATGGAGCCCCGAATCTATGCTATTTCTGTTTATCCAACACACACATAGAGATAAAACCCACCTGTGACTTCTGGATGCGCTGTGGTCTGCTCTCAGACCAAAAGTAATCACAGGTACATAGCCAATGCGGATTCTACGGAGAAAGCATTCTCAGTTTCTCAAGGGTATGTATTATTTTGAATACAGAATTATTTGATGGGGAGAGAATTTATCTTGGCTTCCTAGTGGAAAGCTCAGATCATTCAGCCTCAAGCTTCGGTAAAAGTTTCCTTTTATCCTCTTGCGTTTTTGCTGCATCTTTAAAAAGTGATATTTTCCTACCATTTTACTTGTTTCCAGTGGGTGCGTGGAAGGACAGTCTGTTTCACACCCTTAATCTTGCTGTTCCTCCCCTGACTGCAGAGGGCACTCTACTTGGTTACCCTGACACTTCAACAATGATGTCCTTTCCGTGGGATTTCAAGGATAGATGCGGTACTAAGGGCTGCCCCTGGTGGTGACTTTGCTTACACTAGTGAGTCTTTAGAGATAACTCTGGTCTTGTCAAACTAGGGGGCTGCTTGGGGCTCTTTCTGGATTCAGGATTCTAACTTGAAGGGAATCTCAACACCACTCACCTTTGTAGTTAGGAAGTCCGGAAAACTATTTGCATATGTCCTCCAGATACAGAGGAGAAATACCGAACATATTGTCAACGCCCTCATCCAGGGAAAGAGCAGTTTCTCAAAATGCTGTCTGTAACAGGTGCAGTGAAAACTAGTTTTAATGTTAACTTACTTTTGAATGACATTTTAACAGCCTGTGTGTTCGACAAAAGTTCAGGAGCGCCAAAAACCCCTTAGGAAACAGAGACTCCATTTAAAATTAGAATTGTCATTTGCTTCACTCCTGATTGTCAAAATCTTAGTTAACCTAAATAGCAACACCAAACCCACAAAAGGTCATCTGAAACAGGTGCAGATATAAAGTTGTTTTAGGGATGACTTACTTCTGATACTTTATATTTAGAAAACATTTTGCTGGCTACAAAGAGTTTTTTTAGGTCTATTTAAACATTTAGTTCACCTTTATTCATTCGACAAATTTATTGAGCACCCACTGTATGCCAGACAAGATCTTGAAGAGCGGGCATATAGAGATAAGTCTTGTGCTTATACATTCTAATAGCCTACATGCTTGTATCTGAAAGGAAGGTATTTTACAGATGGGAGAACAGAGGCAAGGAAACTTGAGTAACTTGTCCAAGATGGCAGCTAGTAAATTTCAAACCTGGATTTTTATCCAAAATCCTTTTTAAATTCATTAATTTTTTCCCATCAAATTAGTAAAATGAAGACTACTTCGCGTGGATCAGGATGCTTTTTCATCTTTACCTCATTTCACGTGTCCTAGATGAGCCCTCTGCCCCCACAGAACCAAGGTGCTAGTGATTTCCTGAACTTTCCAGTCACATGTGCAGCAGGGCAGCTCTGATCAGCCATCCTCTCCCCTTTCTGCTTCTTGTTTGCCCAGCAAGTCAATCTGGACCACACTTCCCCAACCTTAGTCCAAATCCTCCATGGTTCTTTCTGTAATCCACAATGCACTCCTCCACATTTTGGCTTCTTATCCCAGTTACTGTCTGTTTAGTCAAGTACTGTTTAAGTTTTAAAACGTGAATGCCTATTTAGCTCTACTTTAAGTTCCTCAAGCAAAGGCTTAAAGGACATTTGTAGAATGATTGAATGATGATTGATGTGTCAGCATGATTTGTAAGTAAAAAGAAGAGGAAATGGAGGCCATGTTTTGGATTCAAAACTACTGAAATCCCCTTGAGAGTAATAGGAAAAGGTGGTCTCAGACATCTGCATCTCAGAACAGGAAAATGGACATTGAACATTCTGCTCTAAAAATTTGAAAATTAAGGGCTGATTTGAATTAAACCGCAAATCTTTCTTTAGAAACTACCCTTTAGGAGTTCTTGCCTTTGTGATTTTTGCATCCATCCGTCATGATTCTCTAACCACACTGCCGTCAACTAGCATGACCAGCTCTTCTGGTTGTGTGTTATGTCAAAATTCTAGCCATTAAAGGAAGCCTGCTTATGTCCAGGGGCACAAAACTTTCCTTAAAGCAAACATCTCTTTTTTATGAAGGAAGTCTGTGGGTAGGGAGGAATGCCTTTCAGTCTAAGATGTGCCTTTTTCCTATAATGAGCATACTTACATCAACCCTCAGCTTCCTGCCAGCTTCTCTCACTCTTCTGCAGGTGTATTATGTGTCTGAAGACACGGTATAATGAGGAAGCCTCTTACTTCTCCCCATTGCCGTGATAAAACTTGGATAAGAAGGTTAGCAGGAACTGTTTCTCGAGCTCTAGAAAATTGATTCTCTGGGTTGACACTAAAGAGTGTCTTCTCTGTAAGACTATTAAAAAATTCTCTGTCTTCTTTTTTTTTTTTTCAGTTAAGAGGCTAAAGGATAAGATGGCACTTAATTGGATACCAAAGATTGTATTTAATTTAGCTTTGTTTGCCCGTTTCCGTCTTTGCCGTGTTCCATTGGTGCTCATTAAGTTTGTGGTTAGTGGAGGAGGAAGAGCCAAGTCTCGATAAGGTTTGGGAATGTAAACTGGGAGGCAAGCAGGACCTTTATTCTGCTTGGTCTTTTTATGTGGACCAAAATTCCCGGTATGATGAGAAGCCTTCTTTTGAACTAAGGCACTGATTTGTCAAAGCTCCTGTTAAACCATGTATCTGGGACGAGTGTTCAATCTGTTATTTTATTAGTCTATTATCTCCTCTGCTAATTCTGCTGTCAAAGGGCAGAGCCCTGAGGTACTGGGACTCAGGATCCAAAACACTTCTAAACCGAGTAGGGTTTGGCCGTGTTTACCAAAGTGTGGAAACATACCACTGGTGGCATCAGAGACGATTTTAGGGGAGACCCAGATGGGACGTTATGTAATACTGAGTTGCTCTGTGTGAAAGTTAGTTCCTTTTCCATTCTCTCTCAGTTCTGCTTTCTCTAAGGTCAGAATCTCAAATTGGTGTCAGGATTATCCTTAATGCTTCTCTAACACTGGCTAATCTCTTTTTTTGGCAAAGCATAGAGAGGCAAGAGCATTTATGTATTTTTTTTTACATTGTATTAATTATACTATTATTACATATTCTTTTTTTTTTAATTTATTTATTTATTTTTGGCTATGTTGGGTCTTCGTTTCTGTGCGAGGGCTTTCTCTAGTTACGGCAAGTGGGGGCCACTCTTCATCGCGGTGCGCGGGCCTCTCACTGTCGCGGCCTCTCTTGTTGCGGAGCACAGGCTCCAGACGCGCAGGCTCAGTAGTTGTGGCTCACGGGCCCAGTTGCTCCGCGGCATGTGGGATCTTCCCAGACCAGGGCTCGAACCCGTGTCCCCTGCACTGGCAGGCAGATTCTCAACCACTGCGCCACCAGGGAAGCCCTACATATTCTTTAATGTATATATTATTTTTATTTGTATGGTTACCTGCCGTTGATTGCACGTGATAACTGTAGAGGGAAGTTTTCTTTCGAGAAATAAAGTATGTCGTCTTAAGAAAATTGTTATTTAAATCGTAGTCCAAGTTGCAGAGGGATGTGGCAGCAGTTACTTGGGTGGCATGAGAAGACTGATGCTTGGGAACCACTGGGGGAGGGAAATGATTGAGAAATGCCGTTGCCAAATGCCTCCTCTAGCGAAATGAGCCACAGGCAGGCACACAAGGCACGGTGATGGCTTCCAGATGTAGAGTTGGAAGCTATATTGGGTGCAGGGTAGGAAAGGCGAGGAAAGAACCCTTATGCGGCTTGTAACATGGAGGGCATCTTCTCTCCAAAGTGGCAGTGTGGCAAAGCCCAGTTTTTCCCAAACTGGTGCTTTTCTTGCCAAAGAAGTTAAGAAGCTCTTCTCCAGGGGGAGGAATAACTGCCCTATTGACTGTAACGCTTGTCCCTGTTTTAGGTCTGATTCTCAATCTCACTTGGTCATGGGTTGCTTTTGTCACTATGGCCTGATAAAAATGCTCTTCTGAAAAAGAGCTGTTTGGAAAGAATTCAGACTTTACAGCCACACAGCATCATACTTTTTATAAATTACCATGATTTATTCTCCTTTCCCCTTTAATCTCATTTTCCTCCATTTTTATAACAGCTGAGTAAGCATACACTCTCGGTTTCTTTTCACGTTTGTGCCTATGAATTTTCCAAGGAGGGCTGCATTAGGAATATCCGATTAGTTAACACGATGATATTGTTAACTGCCTGTCTGAGATTTTGTGAGCACTCATTGGAGCTCATATGCCCTTTGAATGGCCACAGGAACACTGCCGCTCCAAGTCCCGAAGTGGAAATCAGGTTCATTTCCCACATGCAATAATTTAGGGATAACCCAACCAGAGAGAAACCATCCTAGTTCATCAGTGCGCTCACTCCAAGGGCAGCCAGGCGATTCTTTCCCGAGAAATCTGTCTGATCAAGATCTGATCCAGAACATTTCTGAGCGTAAGTTCATTTTATAACTTTATGATTTTCCTCCCTCCTGCTTTCTTTCTAACGACCTCACTTTTCTATTTCATTTCCCAATCCTGAACATGAGAGTTGGAAGAGCCCCTTTTTATGGAGTGGATGCTAAAGGGCTCTGTTAGGCAAAATGTTTATTAACTGGAGTGAAATGTCTTTTCACAGCCAGGCAACCTTCCTAGCCTCCTTGCTACCTCTGTATTTAAGAAAGTCACTCCTTGCATTGTGCTGGACAATGGCTCTGTGTCAACCAGTAAAGAAAGAGAGAGAGAAAACGTGGGGGGCTGCAGGAGAGCCTTAACACAGCTAATGAGCGCATTTCCGGTTTGCATTATCCTCAGGTGTTCAGTGGCTTTCGTATGTCTGCTGCGTGTCTCTCTGTTCACTCAGTTTGCTGTTACTAACATCGGGGTTGCCTTTGATGGAGGATGTATGTATTCGCTGTATCGGAACGTCACTTGTGTTTATTATGCCTGAGATCCAATCTGGAATAGCTTTGGGGGCGGGGGTGTGGGGGGAAAAGGAGAAGGAGAAATGGGGAAGAGAGAGTGTGTGTGTGTGTGTGTGTGCGCGCGCGCGCGCGCGTGTGTGTGTGCGCGTGTGTGTTACCATCTCAAGGCACCCCTAACAGAGATGCCAGGCTGTCAGATGGTCCCCTCCAAGAGGTGCTGTCTGCTGGATTAGCTTTAGCAGGAAGAGTCCCTTGTGTGACATGTAACTTTGGTGTATCTGGTTGCGTCCCTTGCCACCAGCACACCTGTCAGATGTGATCAGAGGGTTTGCAGCTAGTCCCATTCCATTTTCAGATAATTTATTTTACTTTTTCTCTTTTTCTTCCTCTGAGTTAGGATTTGGCAGTTGTGTGTGTTGGGGAAGAGCAGGAAGATGACCCAGCACTACTCTGTTGTTCCTCAGTGGCCACTTTTGGACGTTTGTTTTCATATATATTCACAATTTGAGAATGAATAAAAATATACATTCAATTAAGGAAAACCTCTACTATCTGGTTCTATAGCAGCTTTGTTAGATAAGATCTCAGATTTCGTGAACGCTCCCTCTTCTTCCTGGAGATGGCACATTTGTGCCATTGTTAGTCACCGCAGAGCTTGGTAACAGCTGGCTGGAGATGCGACCACCACAGTGGCGAAGCAAGGGTTAGGTAGCCTGGGTTGATAAAAGTTTCTGCTCCCCATCCCTGATAATACACCCGGTGGAGGATGGCTTTTGTGTCTTTCTCAGTGGAAAGAAGAAGATTTGCTACTCAGCAGGCAAAAGCAATATTTCAACTCTTGTAAAATAGTTGCAAAATGCCATATATGTCCAGAGAGACTATCATGGCTTTATTTGTGTTCTACATTATTTGCCTGGTTGTGTTCAAGCTGGAAACTCTTACTGTAATTAAGGAATACTTTTATTTATATTGGAAAGTATGTAAATTGTTTGCCTTCTGGCATTCCCTACAGTACTCTTGGAAGAGTTGCAAAGTCTCTTGTATAAAATTAAAGACCAATAACACAACACTCAAATCTTTGGAGGTAGAATGAGATGCAGTTTCTCTGAGCTTAAGAGGAGATTTTCCAAAGGTTTTCATGGCTTGCAAAAAAATAAACAAGCAGATAGCATTCTCTATACCTATGGCCTTTCTGAGGGATGGCTGCAGGTGTTGTAGAGGTGATACTGTAAGGCCCGTGGACTTACCAGACTACTTCAGAGATTGTCTTTTTAAGACAAACCATATACAAAAAAATATTGGAAAGAACCATAAAATGGTATGCTTTTGTACTAGGGAAGAGGAAAACGGGGATCTGGCAGAAGACAAGACAATCCTTCACAGTTTTCTAAAATAAGATGATATTATTGACGGATGCCACCAATTTTTCCCCCTAAAGTAAGATATCTTTTTTTTTTTTTTTTCCCCCACTAGCACCCTCATCCATTGCTTTGGTCCAGGCTAAAGAAGTTACGAGATATAGTGTTGCTCTGGCTTGGCTGGAACCAGACCGGCCCAATGGGGTGATCTTGGAGTATGAAGTCAAGTATTATGAGAAGGTATTACTTGAATAAGCAAGGTTCTTCTCCTTTCTTCCCCCCAACCCCTCTTTCCTTCCCTCCTTCCTTCCTTCCTTTCTTTTTCTCTATAGTTTTGGTCAGTTATAAGTCCTGGAATACTAGTAGATCTCAAAACCAAATGCATTTGCTTCCCAATCAAATCCAATTATGAATTTTATGTATTAAGTTGCTAATCTTAAAAAAGAGAAAAAATACATTATGTTCTAATATAACTATATTTTTTCTTTCTAGTCCTGCAAATCAAGATAGCTAAGCTAAGAAGGTCTAATCTATAAACCTTCTATCAGGAAGAGTGACTCATAAAAGCTGAAATAATGATCTGTTTAAGTAGATCACTGCTATTCAGAATCAAGGTGTGGATTTTGATGACTTTTAATAGAAAATCAAGGAACGCAAATTACATTCATCATCCTCTTAAAGTTATAGAACGACATTATTTTTTGCAAATAAGTTGTCTCTTAAAGGACAGCATTCTGAAGAGAGCTATTTGCATTCAAGGTTGTCTAGAAAATGAACAATTGTCTTCTCTTTCTTTTTAAAGGTAATCACTTATTGGTTTCCTTATTAAAAGCAGAAAGGGGACAGGATTTTTTTTTTTTTTTTTGGAAACCAGATTATAACGTTTTTGACATTTTCTAGAATGGAAAATAGAAAAAGAAAAGGGACCTTCTTGCAGTCGTTATTTCTGTGAAATTGTTGGGTGTGGAGTGAGAAAAGCCATCAACCATCATCTAATGTTCTTTTCAAAAAAAATTATGGGTAAAGATCTGGATATGGTCAGTGTCAATAGCGATCATACCTGAACTCCACATTTCTTTCAACATCGAAGTAACAATAGTACTTCTAACATTGAACTGAATATAGTGTTTAGAGTTTATCAATCTCCATTTACTTTCAACCTCTGAGTGGACTGGCTTGGCTGCTTTAATACTGTATCGGAGTAAGTGGGGGATTTATTTTGCCACCTTCCTTAATTTTATCCTCTCGTAATGTAGGATCAGAATGAACGAAGCTATCGGATTGTTAGGACGGCTGCCAGGAACACGGATATCAAAGGCCTGAACCCTCTGACTTCCTATGTTTTCCATGTCCGAGCCAGGACAGCAGCTGGCTATGGAGATTTCAGCGAGCCCCTGGAGGTCACAACCAACACAGGTAACAAGTTCTGAGATTCTTTGTACAATCCAGGGCAAATCCCATTATGGTGAACTAAGAAGCTATACCAATTTTTGGTTAGGCAAACATTTTGTTGCAAAGGCTATTGCTTGAAATTAGATAGCCAGTGTCTGTAACTTAGCACACCTCTTGCTATTTAGAGAAGAACATTCTTCATAACCGTATCTGATCTGTCTTTTCATATGATTGAAAAACGTCTATCTTTCTCCTGTGTTGAGCCTTCCATAAACCATGAAAACTGGGATTGCCAAACTGGCTAATGGACAGTTGCATAACTATCTTACATTAAGCTAAGGAGTTTTCTCCCTGGGAAGATTAGAGAAAGTACCAATTTTTTTTTCTCTCCTATTTATTTCTAGGAATCTGTTCAAATCAAGTCAGATCAGTTTTTTTAAAAGCCCCTCTAGACAACTACATCAATCTTTCAACATTGTGAGTTGGACCAACTGGATGATTGAATCAAAATGTTAATAGAGGGCATACCTATGAATAAACAATTTACATAAGACATCTCCCCTCCATAATTAACAAACCAAAATTGAGCCTACTGGATAAGGAGCTGGTGGGGCAGAATTTTCTACGTTAGTTCTAGAAAGTAATTTTATTCACAAATTATTAAATAGAATATGAATGAAAAAAGAAAGAAAGTACTCTAGAATAAAATCTGAAGGGGTTTGACATCCTTTGCGATTATCCTGGAAGGCTTCAAGGAGGAAGTGGCTTTTGAGCTGGGCAATAATAGACAGGTTTTTTCTAGATGGAGTGTGAGGATGCAGTGGAGGGGTCGTTCAAAACTGCTTGTCCTTTTGGAAATTTCCAGGTGTCTTTCTCACTAAGGAATTCATCAGATCCTTAAGTAAGAGTTTGGGCTGAGACTAGAAAGAAAAAAAAAGAAAAAGCAATGAGTGGAAATGTTTACCCTAGGATTTAATGAGTCTTCTGGTTGGAGTTCTTCATACAATTATAAAAAAGAATGTCTTAGTCTCATTAAGGCTGTCTTAGAAGATGCCGTTTTCTGAATACTTAACATAGAGCAAGATAGGCTGTGAGCATTTCAAATGGCTTCAGAGAGTTGAAACTTGTGACAGTCAGAAGTTCCAGCTCTTAGGACCTTGCCCAAGGTGATCCTTGTGTAACTGTCTTTGCCAGTGCCTTCCCGGATCATTGGAGACGGGGCCAACTCCACCGTCCTGCTGGTCTCCGTCTCCGGCAGCGTGGTGCTAGCGGTTATTCTTATCGCCGCTTTTGTCATCAGCAGGAGGTAAGCACTTAAGCCACTCACTGCCCCTGACCCCCTTCCCAAGTTTTTATGAGGGAGCTTTTTGTCTCCTCCACACAAAGCTGAGGCTTTTGATTAGCATTATAAACATGGCATTTGCAGCACAAGCTCCCTCCTCTTTGCTTTGATCTCCCCACCCCGCTGCTAGAGCTTCGGGCTGGACCCTGGTGGCAAAGCTCACCACTGAGAGTCCTGGAAAGACCCAACTGATTCCAGGAAACTAAGCTGAAAAGCAGGCCGTTGGGAACTTTCTAGATATTCTAGGCTGTAAGGTGTTACATTTATACCTCTCTTAAGCCTGAACTGACTGCCAAAGGCCCAAAAAAAAAAGCCATCTAAAACTTAGACCTCAGATTTGAGCTCTGCTCTTTGTCAGCTGTGTTACTTCACCTCTTTGAGTCATTGTTTCCTTTTTGTAAAATAGGGATAATAAAATATCTGCCTCTAAGAGTTATTGACAGGAGAGTTTTGATAGGCAAAGTAGATAATCTGGCACACAGAGAGGACTTCAACATGATACTGGTTCATAATAACAGTAACCAAAGCAAAGAAGTGGGCATTCCTTCTTCCCTTAGGAAAAGCCATCGACATTTCCAGAGAGTTTCCTTTGAGCACTTCGTGGGCTTGGCATTGTTCTTGGAAATAGATCTAAAACAGCAATTACTTATTCTATGAGAGTTTACACTCTAACTTGATACTTGAAAAACAGTCTAGAAAAGAGAGACAGAAAGAGCTTGACAGCATATTCTTTTGTGTGTGTGTGTGTGTGTGTGTGTTACAATAAAACTTTATTTACAAAAACAGGTGGTGAGCCGGATTTGGCTGAGGGCCATACTTTGCCAACCCCTGAGCTTGACAGCATATTCTTTTGATCCAGTTTTTCTTATTATCATTGCCTCCATCAATTACTAACACTGCCTGGAGCTTCCAGAAGAATGGAGGGGGAGGGGGTTTGGGGGGACAGCTGCTCATCTTCAATGTGTGTCCACATCTAGGTCCTCTTTGTCTCACGTGTGAGAATCTTCCCCTTCTCCAACCTTTACCTGCCCCCCCCACCCCCCATGCCATCAACTGTTTTACAACGTGGGGCTTTTAAGAAAAAAGCAGAACCTGGGGATGTCAAAATGATCCTCTTAAATATAAATCTTTTCATGTCATAGAAGAGGAAACTGATACTCAGAAAGGTATAGTCCTTGTCTGGAGTCACTATATTGCTTTAGTGGTAGGTCTGTTACTGGACCCCCAATAGCCGTGCTTGGATCTCAGGCCACTGTCTGTTGCACTGTCTTTTCTTGGCTCATCAGTTGGTGAGCTCATTGATGTCACAGCATAGCCTCTGGCTATTTCCACTGACCTGGGCAAGCCACCATGATTTTCTCTCACTTTGTGGTACATTATAATTAAGGTGATGACCATATATCTTAGTTTGCCTGGATGGTTTCAGTTGTCACCCGTATTTATTAATATCATGTCTCTACTCTCACTCTCCAGAATGTCCTGGTATATAGAGATCAATCATGATCCCTCTCACACAGTACAGCACAACTCCTTATTGTGTGTGGGCACCTACATTTGTCATCGTGTTTGTTCTTTTTGGTGCAAAGTCTGTTTGATTAGAGCAGTGAATTTCATCTTGAAGGAGTTAAACCCACCACAAACATTCATCCCTGTTGCTGTAATACACACACACAAACATACATCTAGACATGCCCACTGTACCCTATATAAGTACAGCTCAGGCTTTGGAAACTTCAACTTGGCCTGAGCAGAATCTGAATTCCCAGAGTTCTTTCCTTCCCTGGCTTTTGATTTTGGAAGTCAATCAATATGGACCTCTCTCTTATTCATTGCCATTTGACTTTGTGCATGTACACATGCTGGGCTCATAAACACATGGGAACTATAGGCATTAATCTATATCCATCTGATAGCCAGGAGGAGGGAGTGGGATGAGGAGTGTATAGAAATTACATGGGCTTTTGCTTTCGTTATTATGTATTTCTGCGTTTGAAATTTTTACAGTGTATATAAACAACTTGTGTCATCAGAAAATAAAGTTGTTTAAAAGTCTAAAACTAGGGAAAAATTATTAATAACTGCCCCTGTAAAAAATATTTGACTGAAATCCAGCACCCCAGAATGTTCAGAACCATTTGAGAGAACACTTGTTTACAGAAAGTGGGTCTCGTCTTGAATCTCAACCGAGATATTGGTTAGAAGAATTCTCTAGTTGTCTGGCTTTCCTTTAGAGTTACTTTGTTTGTTTGTTTTTTTTTTGTATTTTAAGTTATCCTAAATACAGCAGTCAGACAGGAGTAATTAGAAATAGGTCACCTCGTTATAAGTTTTTTTTCAGATGTTCTTCTTTGACAAAAGAAAAAAAAAAAGAAAAGCAGATGAAAATGTAATACAGGAAGACAAGTTTATTAAAAGCTGTAGCTATAGAAAATAGCATCGCAAGCTTGATGACTTAATTTCCTTTCTGCTTTTATTGATCACTTTATTATATAAGGCAGGATTGATCGGATTTCCAATTATGAGTCCCCACCTTAGATAACTGAGCCTGTCAAGTTACCCAGCTATGATCCTGTTCCTTCTCCCCCATTAAAAAAAAAAAATGTTACTTCCCAAGGCTGATAAACACTGCTTGGTGATTGGTCCTCAATGGATCACTTCTTAGAAAATGAAATGTCAACCCCTTGGCCTCCTATTGATTCTTCTTTAGTGTCGGACATAAAGCTGTCACTGAAAGGCTGCCTGGAGCCAGGTAGCTGACGGGCTTTGCAGCGGCCGATGCACACTCAGCCGATTCTTCTCCGCAAGCAGGCTGTGTGCTCTGTCATGACGGACCGCAGATGTTTAAATGGGACAAGAACAGGTGAGAAGAGAAGAGACAGGTAGTGCAGACAAATCTTTTAGTCCATGCTTTTAGTGAGAGTACAAATGAAAGATGGTAAATGGTACCCCTAAAATCATCTCACCACCCCACAGCCAGCCATCTGGGAAAGCAACAGATGAAACATCCTAGCCTGGAAAATGATGGGGCTGCTTCTTGCCTCTTAGAGCCATGGAGAGTTGATGGCAGAACGGATGCGAGGGACGGACCCCGTATAGGGTGACTCCCCACACTGCTGATGACGTGGGAGATTGCTTTAAGAGGTAGATGGGCAGAGATCCGCACACTGAGAAAAGTTTCAGTCCTTCCGATTACTTCAAAGGAAAATCTGTTTGCTAATTTGTCATTTAAGAGAGAGGAAATGGCCTCAGGCTCACTGCTAGTATCTTGCTGGATTTTTTTTTTTTTTACAGCAATTGTTTATTTTATTATATTTACTTTATATGGAGAAGTATGAGCTTTAGGCAAGTCAGAGTAATCTTTAATTTTTCCAATGAGAAGATCCACTTTTTTTTTTTTTTTTTTTAATTTTTATTTATGGCTGTGTTGGGTCTTCGTTTCTGTGCGAGGGCTTTCTCTAGTCGTGGCAAGCGGGGGCCACTCGAGAAGATCCACTTTTTTCTTTTGACCAACTTGGAAGTGTAAACATTTGGGGATCTCAGTGAAAGAATGAAATTCCTAAATTTATAAATTTTATTTATATATTTAAAATAATATACAGAATACATTGACTTAGATTTATTGTATGTTTTTACCAGCCATATTATGTTGAGGAAATTAACTTACATTTTTTATAGGCATCTTTGATCAGTGTCTTCCTGTGTCACTTATCACATACGTTATAATTTAAGGATTCTGTCAGCTTTTCAGAGAATGTAATTGTACCTGCCATCTGGGTGGTTTAAGGTGCAGCATTTCTTGTATTTATGTAATGCTGTCTCTAGAAGTCTTATCCTAAACTGCATATGCACATTCTGTTGGCAACATGGCACCATTTCCTTATACTCCTGTAGGTACACATTTGTGATCTCCACAGTGTAACCACTTAATTGCTTTTAAAAGTGATTTTTGACTGTTAACAATGACATCATAAAATGCAATGATAAGGTCATAACCTCAGGACTAATGATCTTAGTGATCAACTGTGTTAAATTCCTCTGACAACCACCTCCCCCTTTTATATTAATGATTTTATCAGTTTACCTCCAAGCATCCTAAATAGTATTAATTCAGGTTGCTTTAGGCCAGTGTGTCTCCCCCAAATAGTATTTTATTGTTCAGTATGTATGAGAAACACTTTTAAGAAAGAACTAGAATGCAAGATGAGTTCCTCTTTTCTAAAGGACAGTTTGGTGACCAGAGACAAGAACTGCCTGATAACCAGCCATAGGTGGCGTTTCCACTGTCCTTCTGATGATCTCAGGTGCTGCCGGGTTTCCATTTATGTTAAGGTTATAAAGTACCCCTTTTACCTGAATTAAAGAAGTGAATTAATTGATTTTAAGAAAAAAATGAAATGGCTATGGCAAAATTTGTGAAGGAGGTACACTTACGGCTCAGGATAGGAAACTACTGGCATCTTGTATAGTAGGAACTTGAGGCCTGGAGAGGAGGTTAAACAGTTAACTGCACCAAGGTCACACAGCTAGTTAGTTGCCTGATCAGGACAGGGATCTGTCTCTCCTGACTTCAGTACTGGCCTAGATAGATTATTTTAATGTCTTCTGGACTGAAAACATTGACCTACATCAGAAGTTAGCATTGACAGTTGTAGCAAACCAGAGCTTCAGGAGTCTCCTTCATGATGTTGGTACCATTTGTGATGTGTGATTTGATGTGCAATCTAACACATGCTATAAAGTCAGACCTTGCAAGTTAGTTTTGTCTTCTTTGGAAGGTTACGATTTTCCACTTTGGAGCTGAAGCTGTTCCCATAATGCTAAAACAGTCACCATTCAGACTCTATCTTCCCCGGTGTCCTAATTGTAATATTATGGCCACATAAGAATGAATACACTTAAATGTTAGCCGAAATTGGCTCTGATGAAGTCATGTAAATTCCTACAATTAGTTGGCAGATGGTACTGCAGGAACATTTCTAAGCAACTTGTGTGCACTCGTGTGGTTCAATTCCACCCATGTCAAAATGTTGCTCATGAAGAACATTTAGCCATCATTTGGTGCAGGAACAATGACAGCTTAAGGAAGGGGAAAAAGAAGAATAGCTTCGATGAATCTTCAGAGGTGATGCCATTAAACGCTGGAAAGTGTCCTCCTGGAGCTATGCTAGTTATTACATTGCTTTATCTTCTTTAATCCGCACTTTAGCTGAATAAATTACTTACCTTTTGCTAATTAGTTTTGGAACAGTGAGCCCCATCAGTCAAATCCATCGACTTGATCAGGGAAGTCAGTATTTTAATAAAAGTGGGGTGCGCGCTGGGCCCTGTCACGCTTCCCTCCACTATTTTGTTGGTTTTGTCGGGTAGTCAAGGCACCAGGAACAACACATTGGTTGGGAGGGCAGGGCTGGGGTCTCATGCTGTCCCTGGACAATGTCTGTTAATACCCTGACTCCGCCTCCCTTTGACAGAGGCGGGCTTAGTCACAGGCTTTCAAAGTTTCACCTGCAGAGGAATCTCTTTACCTCCTGCAGTTAAAAGGTTCCATGTTTCCTTCTGGAGCATTCACTCACAAACTAGTCCCCTCCTTCCCCCCTTTTTTTAATCAGCTTGCCCACATCTCAATAATTAGAAAATCTTCCACAAAGGTTTCCTTCTGTCATTCAGGTGATCTGCCTTGGATGTCAATTTAGCACTCTTTTAGGCTATGTGGTTTCCTCTGGGCTGGCTGACCCAACGATAAGCTTCCATAGGCTTTCTTTCTCTGGACAATAATGAACACATTGTCGCACCCTGAGCCAAAGGAGAAAGGGTCATCAGGTGACAAAGGTAGAGCAGGACTCAGGCTTTTTAGTTTTAAAGGTATTATTAAGTAGCTAATAGGCTACAATTAGCTTTTGAACAGTAATCCCTGTGTTTCTTTGTCAGCATTCCCTGTACTCTACTGGGGTCTTCTCCTCCAAGTTAACACTCCAAGTAAAGTTTCTTTAAAAGTACACCTTCTACCAGAAAAGCTGTCCTTCAGAGTTGAAGGAGAGAGAAAGAGTTTTCCAGACAAGCAAAAGCTAATGGAGTTCATCACCACTAGACTGGCCTTACAAGAAATGTTAAAAGGACTTATTTAAGCTGAAACAAGAGGGTGTTAATTAGTTGCAGAAAAACATATGAAAGTATAAATCTCACTGGTAAAGGTAAATATGCAGTAAAAATCAGAATAATTTAAAGTTGTAAGGTTAATTACTTACAAAGCTTGTATGGAGATTAAAAGACATGAATAGTAAAAACAGCTATAACTATAATACTTTGCTAAGAGATACACAAGATAAAAACATGTAAATTGTGACATCAAAAACATAAAACATTGGGCGGGGAGGGAATAAAAATATAGAGTTTTATAAAAAAACAAAATACACCTTCTCCTCTAATTTCCTTCCTCCTTCTATGTTCAGAAGTCTGAGGAGGGGATGGGCAGGTCAGCCTTAATAATAATCCCTGCCATTTTACATTTCCTCTGGCTTTGCACAGATTTCATGAATATGTTGATGGAAAATGGCACTCCTGGGGTGCTTGAGGCTGCTCCTTTCTTTTGGTGTCTACGAGGGTTTTTGATGAACTCTCCGACAATTTAAAGTTGGGACAAAAGCTTCCATGCTCGATGCATTTTTTTCTTCTTTAAAGGAAAGAAATTCAAATCAGTATTGGAGACCTAAAGTGGTTTAAAAGATATACTTGTAATTTTAGATAATGCTTTTAGGAGCTCTGATAAGATACAATCTCCGGGGCTGGCAGGACCCTATCACACCCTTGGGACCTAGGCACGCATTTCCCTGACATAAAATGCTATTTTCATTGTCCCTGACCTAACACTCTTATATTTCCTTTAAAAGGAGAAGGGAGGGGGAGTTTTGGAGGGGACTACATCTTTCATACAAATGTTTGGTTTCAGGATGTTTAAACCTGTTTAGCTTCTTTGATGAAGCAATGGATTTTGAGAGCAAGTGGAATCCAATTTAAGTGGATTTACTGATATAAAATGTGCTATGACTTATAATTAACTCTCACCAGCTATCATCATATAACTTCATCCCCGCTGGCAGAGCCATGTGAGGTAGTGAACTGGACAGGGCAGACACACTCCTGTATTTGCTAGGAGGGTCGTGGGTAAATGACTTGCCCTCCTGCCTCCATGTTCTCATCTGTACAATGGGACTAAACACGTGTCTGTCTGCCTGATTGCTTTCATAGGGTTCTTGAGAAGATGCCATGAAATGTTATACGTGAAGGCTCTTTTAAAAGTTAAATACAAAGTGAAAATGCAAGCTATTATTTGGGACTGAATGACTCGCACTTCGAAGTGAACTCTAATAACTGAGGTCTCTGTTTACTGAGCTGGTTCCTGCTTTGCAAACAGTTAGGGGAAGAGATAATATATGTGATGAGAGCACTTTGAAAAGTTAAATGCAGTGTAAAACTGCCAAGTATTATTATTTGCAAGGGAATTATACACGCAGAGGAACATCTGTAGGCTCTGAGGGTCTGATTGCAGAGCTGGTTCCTGCATTGCTGACAATTAGGAGAGGAATGTGGGTGAGGAGCTGGGACACGTGACTGTGACTGAGCTGCTCTCTGGTGGCACTGCGTGGCCCTCTCTCTGTTCCATGACCATCCTGCCCTTCTTGACTTGTTCAGAGTGCAGGGGTTATCAGATTCAGACAGGACCACACTGCTGCGACCCCCTGTGGCCGCCAGGGACTCTTGTCACCACAGAGCCTGTTTCCTCATATGTAAGAGTCCTGACTGACCTCATCTTTAAAGCTCTAAGAAAATTACAAGATGATTATAAACTGCAATATAAACTTGACATTTTTGACAGAAACATACATGTACATATTTTATTCACTAATATATTCTCATCTTCCAACTTTACAGAGCTCTAATATGGACTGAGTTGATTTTCCAATTTTACATACATACACATAGACACATATATATGTGTCTGTGTATAATGTATCAAGATTACTGATTCAAGAATTATATATATTCAAGATTTCTTTTTCCCAAGACTCTTTATAACCAAGCCTGATCTCACTCCTATGGGACACTGAGAGCAGAATGCCAACCGTAGGACCACACGCTGTTTTTTGGAGAAAAGAATTAGGCGACAAATGGAAACTTATTTTTTGTTTTGTTTTGTTTTGTTTTTATTTGGCTGCATGGGGTCTTAATTGCGGGATCTTCGTTGTGGCACGTGGGATCTTCTGTTGCTGTGCGCGGGCTTCTCTCTAGTTATGGCGCATGAGCTCCTGAGCGCACGGGGTCAGTAGTTGCGGCACGCGGGCTCTAGAGCGCACAGGCTTAGTTGCCCCGCGGCATGTCGGATCTTAGTTCCCTGACCAGGGATCGAACCCAAGTCCCCTGCATTGGAAGGAGGATTCGTAACCACTGGGCCGCCAGGGAAGTCCCGGATCCTTATTTTTACTGCTGCAAGTTTTCTACAAACTCTTAAGGAATGTAATCCAGTACGAAACAAATGTTTACCTTTTAAATTGTCGTTAATCATTTAGGAATTTGTATGAAGCAGCTGAAGCCAATAACCACAAAACTATTGTTTTAAGAATATCATATGATAGGATGATGAGTTTTTTTGTGGTAGTAGTTACTGTGGTGAAAGCAACAGGGCTTACTATTACTTATTACATACTGACTATGATTGCCTTTGACGTATGCAGAATTCACCTAGGGAAACTTATTTTAATTCAGAATATGTATGTGGGGAAATTAGCCAGTAAACTTCTAATCTATTTTCAATACAATAAATTTCTCCTGGGGATTTAAAATTATAATTATATTATAAAATATTTGCTGTATCACCTCAGTTTAATACTGTGGTTACGAGCAGAGACTCTGGACTCTGCGGTGACAAGTTACTTACCCTGTTATTTCACCTCCCATAACCTCAGTTTTCTCATCTGTGAAATGTGCATTACATATCTGCCTGACTTATATTATGGTAGTAAAGAACTTGTGGTTTACAGCTTTTGAAAATATTGTTTTTTATCTTTTAACAGACGGAGTAAATACAGTAAAGCAAAACAAGAAGCAGATGAAGAGAAACATTTGAACCAAGGTACAGAAAACTGGATTAAAAATAATTTTATTTTTAGAGCGTGTCTCGTGTTTTCAGTTTAGAAATGTCTAAATAATATTCACATGGCTATTAATATTAAATTCCTTTCATGAAATTATCCAAATAATGTACTTCAGGGTTTCAAACTGAAATAGGTGATGGGTATTTTTTTTTAAGTGAAATTAAAGATGGAGGTTGGGTAATTTCCTTAGATGCTTCTTCTTTTCCCTTATTTTATCCTCCAACCTGAAAAAGTATTGGTCTAGCTGGCTCGTTTTTGTAGCTGGGTGGCAAGGTTTAGAAGGTAACAATTTTTCTCTTATTATAAGGTAAATATTTTGGAGACAATAGAAAAAGAAATTGAACACACCGCAGAATATGTGCTGTGGAATTCAGGACTATCAATATTTCTTTAGTGGATTTTAGTTATTTTGATATTCCAAGTGGAGTCAAAGACTAAATTCAGAGAATCGACTCTGAATGACTTGAGCAAGATAGAAGACTCTGGAATGGACAGTGGTTGGTGTCTCTCCAGGAGTACTATCCACGAGAACTTTCTGAGGTGATGGCAGTGGTCTTTATCTGCACCATCCAATGCATTAGCCAAGGGCCACAAGACCTGCTGAATACCTGAAAAGTAGTTAGTGTGAATGAGGAAGTGAATTTTAAATTTTATTTAATTTTAACTGACTTATATCTAAATAACACCGAGTGGTTAATAGCTACCTTATTAGCACAGGGAGGTAGAAGGGCTGGAAGAATAATCCTGAGAAAGGTTTTCTTGGCTAGAGCATGTGAAGTGATGAAGGGTCATGGAGTGTCTGATAATTTTCCATTTGTTCATCTTGTTTCCTTTCTAAAACCACACTTTCTCATTTGCATGTGGCATATATTTTTAAAAACAAAAATGATGCATTTTTTTGAGATGAGGACAAAACTGACAGTCTTGCAAAATCAAAGGGTTTGGGCCAACCACTAGTATCCTACACCTCTCAGCGCCCCAAAGCCCCAGGAGCTCGAGCAGGGAGAGGCGAGGTATGAATGCCAGTGGAAAGTTCCCAGTAATTTCTAATGCATCTTGTCCCGGACATCTCTGGCTGCCCCAGAGGTCACATTCCGAATTCAGTTTACAGGTGACTATGGGGTGTGGCCGAATTACCCTTCCTAGTATTTAAACCATTGACTCGGCCTAAGCTTCCAGGTGAAATTCAGTGTCTTTTCTTACAGCACTTTCTTTCCAAAACAGAATAAAAGTGGAACTCCAATACAGAGTTTGTATTTTCAAATCAAATAGCAGATACTATCCTCTCGTCCACTTAACCTAAGTTTAATCTTAGTTTGTTAATTGTTGTCAATTGTTGGTCCAGATATGAGGCAAAAGATGATATCTTGTAACACAGGTCATTTGAGAAAGTTTCTATTATCTTCCCTAAGGGAAGAAAGCTGGAGATGGTGGGTAGGATGTGAGCAACTGATTGGAACAACAATATTTATTTATTTATTTTTAAAATTGTGTTTAGTGGTTTTTTTTTTGAATTTTTGAATTTTATTTTATTTTTTTATACAGCAAGTTCTTATTAGTTATCCATTTTATACATATTAGTGTATACCTGTCAATCCCAATCTCCCAATTCATCCCACCACCCCCACCCCCACCCCCCCACTTTCCCCCCTTGGTGTCCATACGTTTGTTCTCTACATCTGTGTCTCAATTTCTGCCCTGCAAACCAGTTCATCTGTACCATTTTTCTAGGTTCCACATATATGCGTTAATATGCGATATTTGTTTTTCTGTTTCTGACTTACTTCACTCTGTATGACAATCTCTAGATTCATCCACGTCTCTACAAATGACCCAATTTTGTTCCTTTTTATGACTGAGTAATATTCCATTGTATAGATGCACCACATCTTCTTTATCCATTCGTCTGTCAGTGGGCATTTAGGTTGCTTCAATGACCTGGCTATTGTAAATAGTGCTGCAGTGAACATTGGGGTACATGTGTCTTTTTGAATTATGGTTTTCTCTGGGTATATGCCCAGTAGAGAAATTATGGTTTTCTCTGGGTATATGCATGTGTCTTTTTGAATTATGGTTTTCTCTGGGTATATGCCAGTAGTGGGATTGCTGGGTCATATGGTAATTCTATTTTTAGTTTTTTAAGGAACCTCCATACTGTTCTCCATAGTGGTTGTATCAATTAACATTCCCACCAACAGTGCAAGGGGGTTCCCTTTTCTCCACACCCTCTCCAGCATTTGGGACAGCAGTATTTAGATAACACATTCCAAATTTCCTTATAGAGACTCTCTTTTCTTCCACGGGATAGGTTGTTTTTAAAATTTCATCCCTGAAGTGTGAAGACATTCCAGGAACTCAGTAGAGCTACAGCCTCTTAAGTAGCAAACAATTCTTGTTTACCCACTAACGAAACCCAGAGCAAGAATTTAAACATTTTCCTATGTCTACGCTAAGTATTTTTCTCATGCTAAAAAAATTTTTTCTGTGCTGAATATTTTTAGACCCAGAGAACTTCAATTTATTAGTGGTTCCTGAGAAGTGTTCTGCCAACCTTTTGCATGTCTATTACTCAGGTGTTAGAACTTACGTGGATCCCTTTACGTACGAAGATCCCAACCAAGCAGTTCGAGAATTTGCCAAAGAAATCGACGCATCCTGCATTAAGATTGAAAAAGTCATAGGAGTTGGTAAGTGTCTGTGTCTATAAGCCTATTTTCTTTGTGAATATTAAATATATGTATGTGGATTATATAAATGCATTAGAATGTATTGTATGTGCCTGTATATGTAAATATCTGTGTACCTGAAATTTCCTTGATCTACATAAAACACCAGCACAGTGCCTAGTGTATAATAAGCACTCAACAAATGTAGCTATTGGCTGTTATTCTTTCTCCTTGAACGTGTTTCTGGTTCAGAGTCAATTCTTTTTCTCTCCCAAAGGTGAATTTGGTGAAGTATGCAGTGGGCGTCTCAAAGTGCCTGGCAAAAGAGAAATCTACGTGGCTATCAAGACATTGAAAGCTGGTTATACAGACAAACAGAGGAGGGACTTCCTGAGTGAGGCCAGCATCATGGGACAGTTTGACCACCCAAATATCATTCACTTGGAAGGCGTTGTCACCAAATGTATGTGCGTCGCTCCCTTTACAAAGCCAAGTTAGAAGTTACTGGCAAATTAAACACACATTTTCTTTCCAGGGAAATGACAGATGGAGCAGACCCACTGATTGCTAATAGGAGGAAATCAGTGCAGGACAAGTCATTAATCTTGTAGTCATTTCTAAATGGGTGTATGGTGTAGGCTGATACCCTATTTCCAAGGCAGCTTGTGTGAGATTTTAGCGAAATTAATATTGCAGATTTTTGGTGTGCCTTGCCATCTTTCGAATCTTTGCTAGACCAAACTGATTGTCACAGGATAGGTGCAAGCAGATGGTAAGCAAAATAAATTTTAAGTACTTTTCATATAAAACACAACAAAACCTCACCACACCTTATGTTCGAAGCTTCGGTTCCAGATGCAGGGAGTGTATCTTGGTAATCTATTATATTGGGGGATTTGCTTGTCTGCTCTGCCTGATTTATGGCAGCTGCAGTTGCAGTTCAGCACCTGTTTCCAGTAACACCTGGTTGAACCTACCTTTTTTAGTCCATTAGCATTCGCTCAGCCCGTGAACCACGCTTCAGTTAAAATACGACACAGTTCAACAGATGCATTTTGCGAAGCAGACCCTGAATACATCTGTAAGACTGGCTAAGACCAACTTACAAAGCACCACATGGACAGGGCAGCTGAAACGGTTACTATTGAAGGTGGCTCTGTTCCAAGAGCCTTAGTATCTATTACAGTTACTACAAGTCAAGGATCTTGTAAGCCTGGGGCTATGTCTCCAGGACGGCCAAAGTGCCATTTAATTTGATTCCAGGTGCCTGGGAAAAGCGTCCTCCATCAACCGGTGCAGAGTGGCTGCCGCAGCGGGTGAAGTGGAGGTGTAAACGTTGGATGTTAGGTCTGGGGCAAAGGGGGCAGGCAGTAAGACACAAGGGTACACAATCTTTAGGCAGGGAAAATTTGGAAATTACTAAAAAGTGAGAGCAGATATACACTAATTTAGAGGTCCTCAAACTTAAACATACATCAGAATTCTGGAAAACTCATTAAAACACTTTCCTGGACCTCATCTTCAGAGGTTTGATTTAGTGAGTGGGAGCCCATGAGTTCACATTTCTGAAGAGCTCAAGGTCAATCAAGCTATAGTACCTGGAACCACACTTTGAGCACCTTTGGCCTAGTGACCAAAGATTTGCACATCATCTACTGCTAGTAAATTATGAGGCCTTGACTAGTTGCTCAAGTTCTCAGTTTCCTCATCTGTAAAATAGAGATAAAAATAGAATGGAATATTTAGCGTATTTGGCATAATGCTTATTTAGCAAATAAAAAAAAAAAAACTAAGTGTTAACTGGCATTATTATGTCTTAAAAAGTACATCTTTCCCCATCTTTGGAATCCTTCAAAAAAGGAACCTTGGTGCTAAGGGTATATAATTTTTCACCTAAGGTGAAGGCTGTAATTAGCATAGAATAGCTCTATTTGCTTTTTAAGATGAGTTTTACAGACAGGATATTTTTTCTGTGGCCTGTGTCCCGTGGAGCTGCCCAGAGCCCTTCACTACTTTAATTAAAAGATAACATTCCCTTTAAATACTTCTGCAGGTCCATTTTCTCAAAAGGAGGCTCTGTTCAGCTTGGGGTGTTTTTTCCTGGGGCAGACAGTGATTTTTGTAGCACCTCTGCAGAAAGGCGAAGAAACAGGGGATCTTTGTGTTGACGTCCCACCGCACCTCTAAAACCCGTGGCTATTACAGCTGTAACTGTTACAAACGACTGGATGCATTTGCATAATGCACTTGTCACTGAATTAAAATGGTTTAAAATTTCCACCAGAGGAGCCATCCCCTTCCCCCCACCTTTCCCCTCCCCATTGCCTCCCTGCCTGTTCGGGAAAGGGTCTGTCTCTACCCTGGAGCCCAACCTGGACCCATTTCATAAGCCCCTCTGTGCTTATGGAGACATTCATCTTTATTTCTCTTGTAGAGCTCATAAAGATTCTGACAAATGGATACTCTTCATAAACAAAAAAATGGAGAATAATTGTGAAGATAGTGCCTGACAGTCAGACTAGGGAGGTGTGAGGGTGAAAGAGTGGGAGAGTGTGAATTCATGGCTGGACTTCCTTGAGTAACTTGGTAAATGGACAGGGAGACTATAAATTCTCGCCACTACCCCGCCTCCCCCTTCGGGATTTTCTCCTTGCTTCCCCACATTTCCAGAGGGATCTGGTGAAATGGAAGTAGGTGTTAATGCACCATCAGGGGAGTCACCCCTTCTCATGAGTTGACAAAGTATCGTTTGATTGAGGCAGGTTCATTAAAACTCATTTAGATGCATTTGTTCTATGTGGTCACAGATGCAGAGGTTAAATGAGTCTGAGGACTAAAGGCTTCCTAATAATATTGATGGAGGATGGAAAGGTGTATGGGGACCACTCCCTCCAGCCAAGGGGAAAGAGATTAGAAGTGGTTTTACTCATCCTTTGGTCTACACCGAGATTCCTGCTTTTGCTGCCTGCTTTCATTCATCACTTGAAAATTAAATGTTCATGGTGGTGTTCTCTAATCCAACATTTTTGCCTCGGAAAGATTTCTTAGGCACGGTACCAAATGTCCAATCGAAGAACAAATTGATAAATGGGACTTCACTGAAATTAAAAACATCTGCTCTTCTAAAATTTTGCTTCTGAAATGAAGACGTTTCCCCTTTCCCCACACCAGTACAGAGTCTAATCTGATAGGGGCTCTGGGTGGGAAATGTACTCGTTTAGAATAATTCTGGGGGCTTTCCGGCAGCGGCACAGCCCAGCCCATTTTCCCTGACTGGATGTCTACGTCCAAACAGTCCACAAGGACAGGCAATGAATATTTTTGATTTTTCAAACTAACATTTTATTTTCCTCACAGGAGCTCTTTTCTGTTCTCTTGGCTTTACCCCTTGCCTTAGTAAAGTATCGAAGATTTACACCCCACTCCCACAAATACCCTTTAGAAAGAAGGAATTTCAGACCTTGAGTCCACTGCCAGGGATTAAGAAACTAAAGAATGATCCTTATTTCCTAAGGTCCTCAGAAGGAAAACCAAAGTGAAATGAAAGTGTTTCCCACTTCTCTCAAACCTTGAAATCATTCTGATTTCTTTGCTTAGAAAAGGGAGAAGGGCACACAAAGGCTCTAGTCCTGAATTTAAATTGCTGCCTAGGATGAAATCACTTATTGACCCTTTTCTGTGATTTTGTTGTTGCTGCTGCCGAGGTTAGCAGCTTAAGGAAGCAAATAGACTGAGTTTATTTATAGATAGGAAAAGGGAAAAGAAAGGATATAGCCCCTGACCTGAGTGAGGCAGGGGGAAAAGCTAAGATGGTACATGCTTGAGTTTTAAGATGAGTCTGGGTAATGAAGTATCCAACATAGCTCCCAGAAGCTTGGGTTTCTCTAAATAGGTAACAAAAAAAAAAAGTTTCTCTGTTCATGGATTCCTTTAGCATTGCACAAGTGGCTCTTCTGGGGACAAAATTAATTAATTATCTTAAAGATTTTTTTCTCCTTTAAGCGGGCCATTTGTCATCTTCTCCATTTGCTTGAGAGAGCAAATACCCATCCGCGTGCTCCCTGGATACCAGAAGCCACTTTATTAAAGACCTTGTCCACAAGCCACCCAAAGGGTTAACCTTCCAGATGGAATTTAAACCTACTCGTCCTTTTAATATTTCATTCCCAGCTCCCCACAGCTGAGGCATAAGCTTGGCTTGTTTTAATTAAATTAGATCGCACAAGACAGGTGTCCTGGCAGGAAAATTGCGCACAGCCCATTTTTATCTCATTAACTGCAGTGCTCATCAAGGGTTTTGTGTTTTTCTTTCTGGAAACTCTAGGTAAACCAGTAATGATCATAACAGAGTACATGGAGAATGGCTCCTTGGATGCATTCCTCAGGGTATGTGACTACTTTATATTAAACCCAAGAATGTTGGTATTTAGAAAACTCTAACAGACTTTGAGTATTTGTTCTGTTTGGTTGTATTCATGGACTTTTTTCTAAAGAGGCAAAGGAAGAAGACGAGAAATAGAGAATGATGTGATTTTTAAAGGCTCTTCAATAATCCACGTACAAGGAGGGTAGTATTTGATTTATTCTTGTATCGTGGGGCTGTTTGAGCCATAGATTCATTACAGTTGGATAATTTCCATCTATTACAGGAAGCAAACCCAACTCCTAGGATATACTCTACTCATGAATTAGTGACTTTGGTCAAAAAGGCCCGGAAATCATATTGAGTTTCACTGCACACCGGATACAGATATCGAAAAAGATCCAAGTAATAAATGCTTGGTGAAAATTAATTTGGCCTAATGCTAATGAGATTGTACCTTATTTCTTTCCTCTGCAGAAGAATGATGGCAGATTTACGGTCATTCAGCTGGTGGGCATGCTTCGTGGCATTGGGTCCGGGATGAAGTATTTATCTGATATGAGCTACGTGCATCGAGATCTGGCTGCACGGAACATTCTGGTCAATAGCAACTTGGTCTGCAAAGTGTCAGATTTTGGCATGTCCCGAGTGCTAGAGGATGATCCAGAAGCAGCTTATACCACCAGGGTAAGAAAGATTTGTGACCTCTGGGCTTTGACTCGATGAAACTGTTCCTCTCACTTTGACGTTTAAACCCTTTGTGATTTTTACAAGTTTCCTCCTCCTTCAGAGCCTCTTCATAGCCATGCATCCATTTTTAAACCATGTTTCCAAAGAGGGATTTTGAAACAGCCTCTAGATGTGTGACCACTTTACAAAGCCACAAGTTAGAGCATCACTTATTATTGTATTTTTTCACACTCAATCTACCTTTCTTCCTTCCTTTCTTCTTGTTTGTGTTAGATTTTCTACTTGGTTCCTTTTTATTATTTAAAAAAAATCTTATTTTAAACAGGACAGAACAATATTTCTAGTCGGCTGCCTACCGAATCTGAGAATGTATATACAGGATTTATAAAACATTTACACTACGCAAGGTTTCCCAGTATCTAATGGCCTGCATTTTACTACTGGTAGATAAGCCAGGATTAAGGCAGAGTTAAGAGTTATCAGTATACAGTTAATGGCTATGCTATCTTAGCCGGACAATCTGAATATAAGATACTAATGGAATAAACACAGAATCATAAAAGTTATTGGCCATTAGGGCTGACACTGTTAAAATCAACATGAAGCAGGCCAGCCATTTTCTTCTTTTAATGCTCACCATTTTGCATGTGCAATGGTAAGCATTGGGGTTTTCTGGTATAGTTTGTTGGGGGGGTATGTGTGTGTGTGTTTTCTGGTAGTGTTCAGTTTCTTTGGCTGTAGTTTTGATTCTTACACATACCCTCTTCTGAATTCAAAGTCCATTCATTCAGGAAAGAATACATCTTTGTCCATGCTAAAGACTTTTTATTTTTCCCCAGTAGTTGGAGAAAGGAAAGTAAAAGGAAGCTTCTAGAATGATACATTTATATAGCCAAAATATTTAAGGAAAGCAGAAGGCGGCAGCACAAGTGTCTTGCTGTATGGAACAAGCATAAATGTGATACAGTGTATTTTCAGAGTAAACTGCAGTGAATCAATGCAATTTGCAGTACAATTTACTGCCCTGTTTAGTAGCTCTAATAAAGCAAACTTTTAAATGATGTCCTCTTGAACAGCTTAAGGGTCTGAATTGAAGTTGAATTAATTTCCCCAGATGGAACCCTAAGAAATTTGAAACTCCATTAAAAATACCTTGCACATAAGCATAATCAAACAAGAGACATTTGAGACCTTTAAACTTTTCTTGGGTAATATTCAATTGCTTTACCATTTTTGCAGGGTTTTTTTAGAAAAGTAAATAATAATCAAAATCTGGCCCTCCTGCCATTAAAATTAATAATGGCTCTAGCATCTGGTATTATTTGACTTCCTCTAAGAGCCTGTTTAGCATATTATCTTCTAGCTACGTTGGTCATGTTTCTCATGCTCTATAAGAGTTGGATGACAATGGGATGGATAGAAATGTTCATATTTAACTTTCTTAGGTCATGATTTCCAAAGCAGTATTAAGTATTGCCTTGTGCTGCTGGGTGAGAGAATCTGACAAGAAGTCAAAATTACTGTCAGCTGCACATCCGTTGATATATATATACCACGGATAACATGTGTATTTTGTAAAACCTAAAATGTCCTTTCTTCTACAGTATTGCCTTAAGTAGAGCTCAGATAATAGGCAGGCTTTTTAAAAAATAATTAAACATATTAGTTGCTTACTTCCCTGTGACTAAAGAAAACATAAGAGAACTGTCTCAACCTGGAAGATTTTAGTTAGAATAAACAAATATCCTGATATTGTTTGGAAAGCTATCTCAGGAATGCTGTTGCCCTGCTTAGCAAACAGTAACAACATTCAGAAACTAAAATGGCACATCAGTGTACTTGAGGGATAACCTAGAGCTTGGATGTTCACAGGGTGGCAAGATTCCTATCCGGTGGACTGCGCCAGAAGCAATTGCCTATCGTAAATTCACATCAGCAAGTGATGTATGGAGCTACGGGATCGTCATGTGGGAAGTGATGTCGTATGGAGAGAGACCCTATTGGGACATGTCCAATCAAGATGTGAGTCTTTATGTTCTGAAATATATGTCTTTGCATTAATGTATGATGGAGTAAGTGTTGAGCTTGAAATGATACATTAAACTTAAAATTCTTAATACAGATGTGTCTAGTAATCTAGCTAAAACTTACAGTCCTGGATTTCGAGGACCAAAATTACAAAGCCTTAATGGTATAATATGGGACATAGATAGATAGATAGGTGCATAGCTTGATCGATTAGCGATATGGAACAGTACTTTTACTTTGCTAACTTTCAAACCCATACTGAAATAAAATTAAACCTTGAATTTTAAGAAAATGCAAAGATATCTGAAAAACACAAATTTCACATGAGATGAAATTGACACGAAAGGTTTATTGGAAGAAAATTAGTGAATATTTTAAAACTGGCAAAGTTGTAATTAGAGCTTGCCCCTTGAGGACTCTAAAATAAAGCTTCACTAAATGACCCTTTGTAAATTATACACATCCCTTTAAATGTACCATCTGGACTACTTTGTAAGGGAGTATCCACAATGCCTCCAATTTTAGAAAAGCATTCAATAATGACACTAATAAGATTCCAGAGTAATAGAATTTAATTACAGACATCTCCAGTGAGAAAGGAAAAAGACAAACCTAGACTGGGGGGATCTTGCTAGAACACTTATTAGCTAATTCTGAGAAGGTGTTAGTTCTAGAAGGGTTGGAAATCAGAACAAAATAAAATGGCCATTTCTTGAACTTTCCTAATTTTTTTATATGAGAGGTAAAATATTATCATAGAGTGTGTTTACGAATGTGTGGTATTCAATTTATCAATTTTATATTTAATTTATCAATTTTAAAATTGTATTTTAAAAAAAGTTTTTTTAGAAAATTTTCTCTGATGTGAAATGTTACCTGACCATCTGCCTTGTCCTGAAACAACAGGATGTTGCAAAACCTTGACAATTAAGTGAAAAACCAGGTGCACTCAAGAAATAGGATGTTACCTTATCAGCAGAAGAATGTTTAGAGCAATACAGAAGCTAATGCATTCTGTGTCCAGTGGGGCAAAAAGAATTCTCTAACCAGAATAAGAGGAACGGTAGTGCTGACACTGTAGTATCTATAAATTATAAAGGAAGGTTCATAGCAAATAGCAAGAAAGACAGCAGCTAGCATAACTGATAGATAATTACAGGCTGGAGACAGACTTTGGGAGTGAACAGTGTGTAATCTATTGTTTGATGTGATTATGCAGATACCATCAAGTACCTTTCTTGTATAGTAACATTTGGTTTTGAGTTAGAGACATTCAGAGGAACAAAGACCAACAACCTAGAAGAAGGAATAGTGCCTGTATTTACTTATTTAATTATTGGATATTTAAGCTTTTCTTTATTTCAGTTGAGAGTGGTGGCCAAATGCTCATAAGAGTAGACTATCTAAAGATGTTGTCAGTTTTCCCGCCCTAAATATTTTCAGACCTATAGCTTTGACAGCTTCTATATTATATTAAAATAATTTTGTTGGTTTAAACTTTCAGTTGTCTGCCTTTATCCATGAAAAAGCATCTGAAGCCAATTCTCTCCCACAAATAATATTGATCTATCATTCACGTGTATTCGTCTCTGCGTTGGAGTCTGTGTAGAACAGGAATCTATAGGAAATGTAACTGGAGAATTACTTTCATGGGTAGAATTCATTTGGCATATGGTGAATGGAGTCAAAGTAACTGTTAAGAATATGTCAAATTTATCAAGTTTTTTGTTTGTTTTAATCCTCTGCCTTCCCCCCCAAAACATTCAGCAGTAAACTGAGAAAATATGCTTTGTTAACCCACAAGCCATCTTCCAAGCTGGCAGTAGATAGGGAGCTAATGAAAGAATACTAAGCACTCTGAGGGTTTGTAACAAATTGTGTTAACCTGGCATCAGCCCAATGTTGCTTGCATTCTCATCAATTCAATGTAAAATATTTTCATCAAGTCTAGAGTCAACACCATGCACCTGGAAAGATAAAAGAAAGTCAGAGGATCAAACTGACCTAATGTCATTGCCAGAAATAAATAGAATCACGTTCAGTTAGATAGCATATAGAAGTCTACTTTAGAAGGAGAAGTAAATTAATACTAATATAGTAGGAGGTTGGCAAAAAATACATGGGAGAAAAGGGTTCAGAGGGCTTAATAAATCACAAGATGATTGTTAAACTGAAACAGTATCCTGGTTAAAAGAACCACAGTTATACTGGTACATATAAACTGGACCTAACTGAATTGATTATTTTCTCTTGAAGGCCAATCATTGAGCAGTAATAGACCCGCCGCAGGAGGACTCTGTCATGGTCACTGAGATGGCTGCAGCCAGTGGTGGTTTCACTAGGAGCTATCATTTTAGTAGGGGGAAAGAAAGGACTGATTTAAAGCAATTAAAACTTTTAAAAATCCCCAAAGAAAATCACCTCCAGAATCTCATAGGATACGCATAAACCCAGGTTATGGGAAGCCAAGAAATTAAGAAGTAATTCCCCTTTTTAAATTTGACATGAGTCATATCATATTGTGTTACTGGAATTCACACCCTGAAGAAGAGGGGTTTAGAGAAAAGCCAATAAGAAAATGCTGTAATACCTGTGAAGATAGATTAGAAAAATTAGAAGAAAACCTGTGGAATGATTTATGTCTTATTAGGCAGGAGGACCACTCTGGGCAGGAGGCAGTTATCACCTACCATTATAACTTCTTTCCTGAGATGTGTAAGGGTCCTCTTTAAAATATAAATGCCCCAAGGAAGGTTTTTATTAATTATTTTTAAAACTTTAAATCTATTTATGAGCACCTTTAACAGGATCAGTTGACAGCCAACTGAGACCAAGAAAGAGATACAGAATTGGTAAATTGGTGTATTTTGGTCTTCCAAAACTAAAAATGGTTGCGCATCTGGAGGGGTTGAGGAATGTGCTGTTTCTGAGAGAGGTAGTGCCTTCTAGATTGGAAGGTCTGGAAGTTGGGCTCTGGTATTGACCCACCAGCTGTCTGAGCAAGAGTACAGAGGCTTAAAGTGAGGCAGAGGGACTTCTGTTTCATAGGCAACTATTAATGCTTCCTAAGGAATGCCTTTAACACTAAGCTAGAGTCTCTTTTGCTAAGAGTGTTTAGCTGATAGAAGAATGAGAGGGCTGTCGCCCTGTGGTCTCTGGGGGCCAGGCCAACACCATGTGGTTGATCTGATTAGGTTCTAACCGCTTTGGAACACTGATGCTTCTTCACTTTGGAGTTTCAGATGGGCATTGTCTGCCATTTGAGAACCCCTCATAGCAGCAGCTGGCTTCCCTTCCCTGTTGCCAGCAATACTCAGGTCCAGCTCTGGCTTCCGTGAAAGAATTGGAGCCGTTCCCATGCTCAAGCTTGCTGGCAGCTTAATGGACAGGAGACTTGCTGAGCAGGAGGATGAACCTCTAACAACAGCTTGCCCGGCAGCTTAACGTACCGTTCTGGGTTTTTTGTTTTGTTTTGTTTTTTTGATAGGTGATTAAGGCCATCGAGGAAGGCTATCGGCTGCCCCCTCCAATGGACTGTCCCATTGCACTCCACCAGCTGATGCTAGACTGTTGGCAGAAGGAGAGAAGCGACAGGCCTAAATTTGGGCAGATTGTCAACATGTTGGACAAACTCATCCGCAATCCCAACAGCTTGAAGAGGACGGGGACCGAGAGCTCCAGGTCAGCCGTGCTTACTTAATACTGATGTATGAAAGAATACATCAGAGATGGCAGGCAAGTGGTGACTCACTTTAATTCCCGCCTTCTCGTCAGAGGCCACTTCACAGCCGTCTGCAACCTGGGTGGCTTCTTCCTCCTTGAGTATTTATGGTAGTTCTTTTCACCATTCTGAAGACCCTAGTACTTGTCAGGCCTCAAAGAGAAGTCAGAAAAACAAATTTAAAACAACAACAACAACAAAGGAATAGCTCAAGTGCTTATTTGGTGAGGCTGGACCTGAAAACTTAGGAAGATGGATGAAATGTACTTTTGGAAGATGGTCAGGTTACTAGATGCTATATTATGAAAGGGGAAGGAACATGGAGTTAGCAAAAAATAAGAATTCGAAGACATCTTTAAGTCGACTTAATAAAGTGTGAATTGTAGCAAGAGATTCCTGGGTTTCGGTTCTTAAAGTTGCTCTTTTCTGAGTCTTTCAAGAGGAGAAGGAAACAGGACCAAGATAAAAACTGATCAAGTTACAAAGCATGCAGATGAATATTTGAGAAGAGTTTTGAAAACTAAAATGATTGAATCACCTGTAAAATAGGTAGTCACTTCATTGAAAAGAGCAAAAGGAAGCATTTCGGTCCAAAAAGAAGATAAAGATACTGCAGGTCTTATAATTAATTCAGTAGGAACTTTTCTACCTGGAAATTGGGCTTTACTGGTATAAGATCCAGGATACCTAGATGCCAGTCCCATTGACCATTGTTAGGAGTTAAATGGGTTAAGAAGACAGGCACAATAAGATGAGGTGATTTACGCCCGCAGGAGGAGAGGCATCTACTCATCTCCAGATCTGTGCTTCTCAAAGTCTTCTCTTTCATCAAGACCCTGAGTTAAAAGTAGGAAGACATTTTCCCCATAGTATACAAGCCCTTCCAGTCTAGGCCAGCACTAGGATGCTCTCCTCCGGTCTTTCTCTTGAAAACTTAGCCTACAGATTGGAGGAGAAGGAATACGCTTCCCATTACAATATGTGAGGAAAAGAATTGGGAGTGAACAGCAGAGATACCCTGTGTTCTCTTAGGCTTTCAGATCCTTTACCACTAGCCACCATTCAAAGAGTTAATGACCATGCTCTCCTGAAATAACACTGGGCTGAACTCACATCTTCCTTCTGCCACTGGTAGCTATGTGACCTAAAATAAAATCCCCCATCATTTCTGGTCTATTTTTGGTTCTTCTCTTCTCCAAGGGGGTGAAAATAGATGGCACTAAGGCCTCTTTTCCAGGTGTAGCTAGTTTCTTTTATTCCAAGGTAAAACTCCTCCGGCTTTTTATCTCCAGCTCCGGATGCCACGTTATTTTGTCTGAAGGTTCTTTGGTACTTGGGGCTTCTCCTGCTGGTATAAACTGTTTAGTTGCTAACATTGTATAATGTGTGCTTTGCACCAAAGTACAGAACAAATTGGGTTGTTGGACACACTTTTCTCACTTCTAGATTTTTCTCATTGATGGTACTCAAGAGCTTTGGTGCTTCTTACTGCTTGCTGATCATGGAAGGTTGTATAACATGGTATGTGATTCAGCACAAAATTAGGCAAATGTCACAGTGTTCCACAAAGAGCACAAAGACTTCCAGAACAAGCTTGAGAATGACCCTTAGAGTTCATTCATACTGAGTAAGGATATTTTCATTCTAAGGTCATTTTGACCTTGTCAGGTACCTAGAGCCTCCATGTTGCCCTTTTAATGCTTTGGCTTAAAGTTAGAAGTAAATGCAAACTTTTGGTTTTTGTTCATTAATATTCCTGGTAAACATTCAACACTAATGTCTAAAATTCTATGTGGTAGTGTTTGTTATTGGCTCAAAATTGGGAAAAGAATGAAATCTTGATGATTCTTACCATAAAAATCTGCAGAATTTTACTCAGAAAATTGGATTAATTGAAATAATGGACAAAAAAGAAAGGTCACAAAGACAAGCTATTATTTGGACACAAAACTGATTGATAAAGCAAGTCTTTGTTAACATATCGATATAAAAAAAGAAGTAATGCAAATCAAGATAATTTAGGTAACAATTAAAATGAAAAATGGATTGGATTAATTCTACTATGTAGAAAGTTAAGCCATTAGAGGGACTTAATTTTGTTTTTACAAGAAAAGGATTTTTTTGGTTGAAAAGTCAGTAGTGATGATATAATTCTGATTTAAATGTTTGTATTCAAGCAACGTAGTCTCAGGGTGAAGATCAGGTCAAAATGTTAAGATCAACCACATTCTATAATTTCTAGGAAAGGGAGTTCAAGAAAATAGAACTTAACAAGTAGCAAGGTTGCTATACAGGTAATTATAATAAATGTGGTATAAAATACCCTGTTAATGTCTACCTTATGATTATTAAGTAGTTGGAGATGAAGATGACTATAATTCTCTTAATAAATACTTTCCATAAATAGATTATTTATTGTGTATCAATATCGTGAGGGATGACAAAATACTTGCCTTGAACTCTAGTCCCTCTTGACAGTGATCTAATGTAAAACACCTGGCCTGAGAAATGCATCAACTAATAAATAAGTTAATAAGAAGTGCTTGGAATTTGTTGAAATGATTCTTTTAGGAGCCCCAGCAAGGGAAAAACGAGAAGCACATTCCACAATCCAAACAGTGATCAAAGTGGCCATTCTTCCTGCTAGTCTTGGCACACGTGCTGGTCAGGCTGCGTTGATTAAAGAGAGGATTAACTCCCTGCTGTCCCAAGTTTGTTTGAATGCACTGAGCCTGCCTGCAAACCTGGCTGGAAGCATGCCGGACTTGAACTCTCGCTGTTTTCTCTGCTTCCATCAAGTCTGGCAGGTTGCAAGCTCACAGTTTTCCTTACTCATCCTTCACTAGGGTTTCCATAGTTGCTGAACTAAAGTCTGTGATATTCAGTGCTGGCAGGGACTGGACCCTTCCTTCAAAGACTGAGCTGGTTTCAGCCACAAGGGCTCCCCCAGTCTTTACCCCAGGCTAGGATGTTAAAAGACCTGCTCTGATCCTTATTGCATTAAGAGGTCCGCATAAAACCAATGTGGGAAATGAAGTTAAGAACAAATAGAGTGATTGAGACATGCTTTTGCAGCTTTATGAAATTAGGGGCGAAAAATCACATGGTGACATTTGACGTTGGTGATTCCATCTAAAGCCCGTTCTTGGTGCTTCGGTTCCCTTGCCTGTCTCAGACCATTTGACTTCTGAGTCAGGCTGTCTCTCTAATAATTCTTGTCTGTCTACACTTTCTCGTTCCATTTCCAGACCTAACACTGCCTTGTTGGATCCAAGCTCCCCTGAATTCTCCGCCGTGGTATCGGTGGGCGATTGGCTCCAGGCCATTAAAATGGACCGGTATAAGGATAACTTCACTGCTGCTGGTTATACCACACTAGAGGCTGTAGTGCACATGAACCAGGAGTAAGTACTCAGCGATGTAACACAAAAGGGTAAATCTAGATTTCATAGTATTTTGCTTCTTTTGCTTTGAGCTGCATAATCATCCTACTCATTTTTTTAAAAGAAAAGAAAACTGGAATGCCTTTCATTTTGATTGATTGTCATTTTGCACAGCCTCTATAAAGCTCCTACATTGTTGCATTCAATTGCTTAATTAAACATTTTAATACACCTGCCTTGTTGTGCTGTATTAATTGTGGCTGATTCAAATGCATGTCTGCATGAAGCCCAGAAAAGAGATTCTCGGCCCTCATCACGTTTTCCTCTCCCACTTTTTTCTCCCCCTGCTTACAGTGACCTGGCCAGAACTGGCATCACAGCTGTCACACACCAGAATAAGATCTTGAGCAGTGTCCAGGCAATGAGAACCCAAATGCAGCAGATACACGGCAGAATGGTTCCAGTCTGAGCCGGTATTGAATAAACTCAAAACTCTTGAAATTAGTTTACCTCATCCATGCACTTTAATTGAAGAACTGCACTTTTTTTACTTCGTCTTCGCCCTCTGAAATTAAAGAAAAAAAAAATATCTGCAGCGTTGCTTGGTGTACAGATTGCTGAAACTGTGGGGCTTACAGAAATGACGACCGTCATTTGAATTAGACCTGGAACAAATCGTTTCTCAGAAGTCCATCCATCCATCACCAATTTGTAAAATACATGTACCTATATAAATAGAACACCGCCTCCGGTTTCAATGCCGTATTTGCTGCCAGACACTGAGCTTCTCCGAGACATCCTTGATCGTCTCTCCATTTGGAATTACAACCGTAGCGTTTTGTTTGTGGCATAAATTACAGTTCATCCTTCTTTCACTGGAATGAAGACCATGTCCACTTTTGAAGGACTCAGTTATAACTTTTAAGGCTTGGTTCGTACCAGGGATAAAACCTAGGTGAACGTCACGTGACTCATCAGTGCTGCCGCTTGGTGCTCGGGCCACCTGGTGGATTATGCGGACACGCGGGGCTGGAGAGAAAAGGAAAGTGGATTTTAAAATAATAATAATAATAATAATAATAATAATAAAACCCAAGCACCATACCCCCTACCTGGACAAACGCGGTCCGTTTCTTTGCGCCCGAGGCTGTGCCATATAAGTCTTATCTGGGGACTCTACAAACTTTTCGTAACTACATTATGGATAGTGGATTGTGACAATCTTGTGTAGGGAAGTTTCATACTTTCCTCCTTTAAAGAAGCAAACCCAAATCTACAAGGTAAGGCAAAAGAACCAGCAATGAGTCTTTCTCCAATGAAAGCTTTTTTTTTGGAAACTTTATCTTATTTGAAACACTGAGCAGTAAATATCTTTCATGGCTATCAGGTAGTTTGGGTGTTTTTTTAAGATTTCAGTCCTCTTGACATTGGGAGAGGAGACCCAAAGCAGTATGGCTTCTCTGCTGTTCTTCCAGGAAGAAGTGAAATAGGAACTATATGAGGTCAGGATGGCATCTAGACCTCCACTGGCTGTGCTTTCTTTCACACTGTGAGGGTCCTCTTGTCCTTTGGTGCCCTTCATTCCTGCCACAGATCCTTACTGAGCATCTTTTGGGTACTGGGTAGTAGCCTCTAACTTTGTTGGGTCACGCACATGCCCCATTCTTTGGAGAATTTGCTTCAGTTAAGGAGTGCTGGAGGGTCTTTCCATGAGTTTCATTTTCTTTTTTTTTTTCCTTTTTTTTTAATTTAATTTTTATTTTATATTGGAGTATAGTTGATTTACAATGTTGTGTTAGTTTCAGGTGTACAGCAAAGCGATTCAGTTATACATATACATATATCCACTGTTTTTCAGGTTCTTTTCCCACAGAGGTTATTACAGAGTACTGAGTAGAGTTCCCTGTGCTATACAGTAGGTCCTTGTTGGTTATCTGTTTTATATACAGTAGTGTATATATGTTAATCCCAGCCTCCTAATTTATCCCTCCCCTACCCCTTTCCCCTTTGGTAACCATAAGTTTGTTTTTGAAGTCTGTGAGTCTGTTTCTGTTTTATAAATAAGTTCATTTGTATCATTTTTTTGATTCCACATATAAACGATATCATATGGTATTTGTCTTTCTCTGCCTTACTTCACTTAGTATGATAATCTCTAGGTCCATCCATATTGCTGCAAACGGCATTATTTTATTCTCTTTATGGCTGAGTAATATTCCACTGTGTGTGTGTGTGTGTGTGTGTGTGTGTGTGTGTGTGTGTGTATATATATATACACACACCACATCTTCTTCATCTGTTTCTCTATCGATGGACATTTAGGTTGCTTCCGTGTCTTGGCTATCGTAAATAGTGCTGCGATGAACGTTGGGTGCATGTATCTTTTCAAAGTGTGGTCTTTCCGGATACATGCCCAGCAGTGTTCCTGTCCTGCTCCAGTAGCCCCTGTACCAAACTGGGTCAGCCAAGGAGGATTTACTTAGATGTCAATGGTGAGACTTGGAAGTCACCTTGACTGACTCATTATCAGAAAGTGACCTACTAAAAAAATAGGCTTTTCATCCATCAAGCCCATTAGCCTTAGGTACTTCTATTTTAATCCCTGATTTTGTTCTTAAAACATGTGAATTTAAATGACTCTGTTCATTCCTAGAAGCAAATAGCCTAACTTTTTTGACTGGACAAATTTTAACTTTTCTAACTCTTCCATTTTTATCACTTTTAAAGAAGAGCTTGGCTGATTTTAATGATCTTTCCCCCCCCTTGGTTTTATCCTTACAGTGCAAGGAATGTTAAATTTGATGCTGTCAAATCATGACAGTTTAGTAAAAACCTTTTTGCAACATTAGTTGTGAAAACTTTTCTGTTCAGAAGGAATGTGAAATTTGTTTTTTAAACTACTCCAAGAATTTCTGTTTTATCACCGCTTTTGCTGAAGTCAGGGAGTTCTGGATATTCATGTTAAAAGTTGACAAATGTTGGGGAGGTTCACTTGCTTTTAAAAAAAATTATTTTTTTTCCTTCTGTAAAGCTGTGGGATATTCTGTTTTCAATTCCCATAGTCCAGTTCAAATAAGGTAGCATTATAGTGCTATCTTGTGAGTAAAAAGAGAATGTTACCTTGCACACATTGAATAATTAAAAGTTTTGCTTTCTTACAATCAATAGCTTAAGACTTGAGGTGTTTTTCTAAACATTGAACATAGTCAAAGCAGAACGTTTTTAAAAAGAGAGGGTGTCAATTCTAAGATGTCCTAACATGTTAATGTTATGTACTGTGTTGGAGTGGATTTGTTACATCTTAGCAGGTATCTCTGCAAATGAAATATTCAGTTGAGAACTGAGGAAAAGGTGGAATATGAAATTCATTCAAAGGTTGCCTTCTGAAACCTTTTTTTTTTAAATTTATTTATTTACTTATTATTTTTGGCTGCATTGCGTTTTTTTGTTGCTGCGTGCGGGCTTTTCTCTAGTTGCGGCACTGGCTGTGGAGCACCGGCTCTAGAGCACAGGCTCTAGAGCACAGGCTCAGTAGGCATTGCTTCGCGGCATGTGGAATCTTCCCGGACCAGGGCTTGAACCTGTGTCCCCTGCGTTGGCAGGCAGATTCTTAACCACTGCGCCACCAGGGAAGTCCTGCCTTCTGAATCTTAAGTTTTACACATTGTCTGAGTTAGAGCCCAGGCCAATGGAAAGACCAAAAAAAGGCTTTCTATGTGTCTAAAATAATACCCAGTAGCAGTAAAAGTGGAACTCCACTGCTTCCAGGAAGTCTTGCACGTTGAAAGAGAGATGTGAGGACAATAGGAATTTGTATTGTTTCCCAGGGTGTGGAGCCAGACTCTGGCATCCAGACAGCTTGGATTCCAAAACCAGCCGAGATGTTGACAGTGGGAAGTTCACTCTGTGTTTCTTTATAACGCAGTTCCTCCACCTGTAAATTAGCGATAATGACACTTTAACAATAACACCTTTCCTAACACATGGTGTTGTTGTGTATATGAACTACTCCTATGTAGAACACACTGAACTTCACAGAAGAAAGGCGTCCTCTTCCTCCAAGGTTTCCCAAGTGTTATTCACCCGTCTTTCACTTGTGAACCCAAACGTTTTATTGCAACAGGCCAGAGCAGGGTGAAATGAAGTTCAGTGGTAAGGGGCCATCCAGATGAAGCTTCTCCGCTTTCAGTGGATTTATGAGGGTTTGGGGGTAAATGTATATCTATACAGAAGGTGGTAGACCTATCAAATCACTCCTGTATTATTTAGCCTTGAAATGTATGAAATTGTTAGTTTATAATTGGGAAGAGTGAAATGTACAAGTAAGACCCCATTGCAATGAAAAGAACTGGATGATAAAGACACTTTGATGTCTTCATGACTGACTCAAAAGAACAAAGCTTTTGTTTATTTAGTCGCCATGAAAGTCACATCTTTCACTCCTGATCCCACACAGACCACATGCTTTGTCTGGTCTCTTTTCAAGCAATTCCTCACGATAAAGGGGTTGCTTGAATTCAAGGAAGACAAGGTTTATTTTTCTCCCTTTTATTCTGACATCAACTAGATATAAGCCTCCACGTTCCCACACTTCATATACGCACTGAGTATCTGAATATTACAAATATATTTATATCCAGGCATTTAGTGAAGAAGGGAGTTGGCAGACACAAATGGGAGAAACGTGTTTTTGAGATGACTCTTTCTCCTCTAAGTAGCAAAAGAAAATCACCTTCAAAAAGTGTGCATATCCATATGGAGTTGGTTATTCTCCTTCAGAGTCTTTAAGGTCAAATTTGTGTTCATTTTGTCCTTCATGTAAATACATGTCTTGTCTGATGGAATCCCTGTACATTCAGGTTTAAAAAACTATGTTCGATAGAGTTATTGATTTCCAGAGAAGAAAGAGTTGGAAAAATAGATCTGATCCTTTTTCTTTAATTTTTTTTTCATAATTGTCAAAAATGAATGATGTTGACAAGTGATTACCTGAAGACCTTGGTAGTTATGTCCTTACCCACATTTATAATTTTAAATTGCTTAAGAAGTAATGTCTATCTGAATATTTTATACAAAAATTTTATTACTTTCTCCAAGTAGACTAAAGTATTTTCTACAAGTTTAATGGTCATTTACCTCCAAGAAACTAAATTTGATTTATCTCCCTCACACAATAAACAATGCACAAATACAAAATAAGCAGATAAATTGGTTTGATAAAATTAGGAAAATTATCTGTAATAAGATGCACTTTGGTCTTAATTTTTGCTCTACACTTGAGGCCAACAACTGCTAAACACGGCCACTGTGGTGGAAGATATTGTCCAAGAGCAATCTTGATGGAAAGTTATCAAAAGGAAAGAAGAGGAGTTGCTTCTTTTGGCTTGAGTTGATTATTTGATGAATGAGAGGACAATGGTTCCATTGCATTGTGCCAGCCTTGTTGGAATCTATGCTGATGGGGCAACTGCGACTGTCTCTTGGTGGACTTCAGTCCCCAAGACCTCCCTCACTGTGCCCATGGCCCCGGGTTCCCTCTCTCTACCTGTTATATGCAGATCGCATGGATTCTTTACTAATTAGAGACTCCCATTCGTTAGAAGTTACTTTCTCTTTACGAAAAACATCCAATGCTTTTTATTTCGTAGCTGGCATTTTTTCAATCATATTGTTGAATATTGGTGGATTGGGATGTTTCCAGATGTGTCCCTAAAATACACAGTTTCCCTCTTTGGAACAACTGACTTTTTAGAGTAGTACAATTTGCATCCTTTCAGCAGCTCTAAGCCCTTCTTGCACAAATGAACCGTAACAGTTCAGAATTTTTATTTCAGAGAAAGGCTGTTTCCATAGTGGGTAAAGCTTGGCTGTACACTCAGACTGTATGGATTCTAATCCCAGCTCTGCTACTTCAGAACGTACGAACACAAGCAGGTTTTTTAACCTCTCTACGTTTCCATATCCTCATCCATATAATAGGGATACGAATAGCATCTTACTCTGAGTTATAATAATGAAGCTGTTAATAAACATTTTTATTATTATGGTTATCATTTTTTCAGAGGAGGAAAGTAAGAATTTATGATCTTCTCCCTGGACTCCTTACCGAGCCATCCTGCCTTCTCTGTACTTATACGGCTTGACAACTGGCTGGCGAGATAGGTTGATGTTTTGTCTGAAGTCTTGTTCTTTTCTCTACAGGGAGTACATTCTGCTATCTTGGCCTCACAGCCCTTCCTTTTGATTACAAAGCCCACAGAAGCAAACAGAACACACCCTCCTCAGTTCCTCCTAAACGTGTTTCTTCTGCTTCTACTATGCCAGTTCTGCAGCAAAGACGCTGATGAAACAACACTCATTCCTGAAAAGAATACATTTCTGACTTTCAAATCCCCTTTCCCGGTGAAAGAAATGGCAAACATTCAAGCTTCAGCATCTGCTCTCCAATTGCACTGAGGAATGTCCTGTCTGGCAGCACCAGCTCTGCAGAGCCCCTGCTCCCCAACTCCTTTGGTTTTATTTATATGTATTTCCATATCTCATTTCTGTATGTCCCTGCTGCATTGGTGTGGCAGCAAGTGACCGAAGGCTACAGGTTTTACCATGGACACCAGGTCCGGTGCCACCACACAAAACAAAGCCAGTTCCCGTGAGCTGCCTACGATATGCATTGCTGAAGTAACGTTTTACCCAGGGTGTGCCATCGCAGTGATATAAATATATTTTTTTCCTAGACTAAATATGAGCTGACTATCTCTTTTGATGTGTGTACATAGGTGTGTGTGTGTGTACGCGTGCGTACGTGTGTGTGAGTATATAACCTCATGCTTAGAACTGCCTGTGAATGTTGCGGAATGCTACACGTGGAGAGGTCTGGTTTGCCACCAGTTCTGAGATGAAGAGCCACGTGAGATAGCGGGCTTGGAAACTGTGCCCCATCCCCTTAGAAGGACAACCCGGAAGTGTTAAATGTCCCGTATCTATAAGTGTATTTTGTAGCAGCCACGCTAACCTTAGTAAGTCATCCTACAGCTTTGGACAGAGGCATTTTCACCTTAGCGGTGGAGTGATTTTAGAATATAAATCCATTCAGGTGACAACCCATCATCAAAATCACGAATTCTGATTGAACTCCTCATCTGAATCACCAGTTCCTTGGTGGAGGGAGAGAAGGGGATGGAATTTGTCTAGTAACCCCAAATGGAATACAAGTAGCCTTTGTTTTCCTGCATAAATGGACGTGTTGAATGCGAACAAATATATGCAATTCATATACTTTCGGAGATGAACGTAGACGCGTGTGTCAGCTTTCAGATGATGTGTCCTGGATTAATACTTTGTCTCCCAATATCACAGAAAAATACATACCAGTGACTCTTGAGGTTAGCATAGTAGGGATGAAATGGCCTCAAGCAACTTCAGGTTCCCAGTTTACACGGAAAGTTTGACTGTTATGAATATGCAGCTAACTTCTGTGACCGTCAAAAGTGCATCAGCCTTCTGGAATCTGAGGTCCAGTGTGTGAAGATTCAGTTTTGATCTGATAATGTATACCAAAATCCAGCCAACATACTGCCATTTTTCATAATCGGAGTGGCTGCCTTGCTTATTCTAAGCTATGGTTGCAGAAACTGTGGCCATTGATATAAGCTATAACATCAAATCAGGGAAAAATGGGGGAAAAAAAAAAGATTCCAAACCTTATATTGTTGGATAAGTAGAGAAAATCATCAATAAATATTTATTACATTCTGACAGGGTGTATGGCATTGTATTCTCATAACTATGCCAGAGTGACAAAGTTAATTCACCCCTTTTTGGGGACTTTAATATATTTTTAAAGGGATGTGCCTATGCATTGATGCCTGAAAAAATATGTATAAAGAAATGAGGTTGAATCTCTGAGTGGGTTTTCTTTCCCCGGAGGTCAGGGCAGGAGACCAACTTCAGGTGCTGTATCCAGCCCCAAGAATGGATCCTGCCCTAGTGAGCTCAGATGCTAAGTCATGCTCAGATGCTAAATCCTTAGGCAGCATTAAGCTGTCCCCCTGCACCAAATCAAGTAGCTTCACCATGTGTTCGCTGGCCCCAAATTATTTTTAACAACCTTAAGAATGAAATGTTTTGGTGTGTTTTCAAAAGTTATTTTAAAGAAAAGTTATGCTCACTACACTGCTGGTGTGTGTTTTTGAGACCTCTTGTATTCAATCTGTGAAGGATATGTATATTAATCCATACACACTTATAGCCTCAATATTTGTCTGAAGACACTTAAATTCTGACAAGTAAAAGAAAGTTCTAGAAGCAATATTTTCACTTCTTTAACATTCTCCAAACAACATCAAGCATTGGTACACACTGAAGAGTGCATTTATTTTTTGTATCACTCCAAGCATGTTGGAATATGCAAGGACTGTGGTTAAAATTAGAATGTATAAGGCGTATTATAATTTAGTTCATACTGAAGAAGAAATTAACAGAACAATGCTTGGTTCAGACATGTTCCAAAATTTGAGCAATCTCTTGAGTTAGACATAGAGATTTTTCTATTTTGTTTTAATTTGTCAAGGTATTTTTCTTCCCTTCATGAACTTTAGGTACACATAACTTATGTCATTTATTTATGGTCTTTTATACCTAGTTTGTAAAATTGTAAAATAGCAAACTAAATGCAAAGAGTTTGCATTTGAAAATAATAAAGTAGTTGCCGTATACAAACGTGGAATCTAGTTGTCTCTTTTCAACAACTTTTGCCACATGCATGGTGTTTCTAAATTAATTAATCGCTTGTTGTCATTTGGTTAGAACACAATATCTTCAATTCTAATTGAGTGTGCTTATTTAGAGAATAAAAAGCGTTGATTTCTAGATGGTCCTCGCCCTTGAGAACAACGTATTAGCAAATCTAACTTAGATTCCGTGAGATCCTGTATCCCACTGTAATTAAGACTGAACTTTGGTTAGAATTCAGTCTCCACCTCTTACTCATCATACAATCTAGGGCAAGTTTCTTAATTTCCCTGTGCCCATTTCTTTGTAGAATGGCAATTACAATGCCAAGAGCTTTTATGAAGACTATATTAAAGTGTTAGCACAATGTCTAGCATCTAGCCAGAACTCAACAAACAGTAGCTCTTCTGAGGATACAAGCTGTCTTTAACATTCCCAATTCTACACCCGCTCTAACACCATTGCTACTGATCCAAGTGGCTAGCTACGCGTTCCTACCATGAGCTTTTTTTTTTTTTTTTTTTTTTAAATATTTATTTATTTATTTATTTATGGCTGTGTTGGGTCTTCGTTTCTGTGCGAGGGCTTTCTCTAGTTGTGGCAAGCGGGGGCCACTCTTCATCGCGGTGCGCAGGCCTCTCACTATCGTGGCCTCTCTTGTTGCGGAGCACAGGCTCCAGAATGCGCAGGCTCAGTAATTGTGGCTCACGGGCCTAGTTGCTCCGTGGCATGTGGGATCTTCCCAGACCAGGGCTCGAACCCATGTCCCCTGCATTGGCAGGCGGATTCTCAACCACTGCGCCACCAGGGAAGCCCCTACCATGAGCTTTTAATCCAGGATCCGTGGACCCTTGACGATACACCGCTGGAGCTCCAAGGGGTCGAAAAGTTTTCCTAAAACATGGTGCAGTTGTTAATGATTATATGTGTGGTTTAATGGGGAGAAAGTTCATAAATTTTATCAAATCTTAAATTGGTGTAGGATATGAAAATATTAAAGGCCACAGTTTTAAGAATGGATGTCCTCCACATATTATTTCATTCAATAAACTACCATTGGCTAAGCCCTTGTTAATTGGAAATCAGACTCGAAAACTTACTAATAAATTAAAGCACTTAAGTGCAGCTAGCTTCAGAGAGTGAGGCATGCCTTTTAGTGTTATCAGGGACATTTTAAAACATGGGCCTTGAAATGAAAAGAATCTGGGTTACGTCTGGTTATTTCGTGTTTTTTTCTTACTGAAACACCTCTCTAGAATCAGCTATATTGATATGTAGAGTAGTTGACAACGTATTTGTGATTGGAAAGAGACTAGGCTTGACATTTTCTCCCCGACTTGTTCAGCAAGATGGAAAAGCAACGGTGATTCTCCAGAGAAATAACCAATAGAAGATGTATCTCTATCTCTATATGGAGATATAAAGATATAAGTATATAAAGACACTCTTTATGAGGAAATGGCTCACAAAATTTTGGAGAATGAAAAGTTCCACAGTCTGCAAATTGGATACCCAGGAAGGCCAGAGGTGTAATTCAGCCCAAGTCCAAAGGCCTGAGAACCAGTCAAGCCAATGGTGTAAATCCTTATCCAAGGGCAGGAGAAAATGAGATGAAATGTCTCAGCTCAAACAGTGAGGCAGGGAAAAAGGGGCGGGGTGGGGATTCCTCCATCTATGTCCTAACATACTGGATGACGCCGACCCACAGTGAGGAGGGCAATCTACTGAGTCCACTGATTCAAATGCTAATCTCAACTGAAAACACCCTCACAGGCACACCCAGAAATGATGTTTAACCTGGGCACCCTGGCCTATCAGTGTGACACATAAAATTAACCATCACATTGTCAGTATTTTCCCCTACATTTTCTAGAATGAGCTGGTAGAGTGGTGTCAAAATTGCGATATGTAATCTTAATAATTATGAGATTGATTTCAGTGTAGTGCAAGCTAGCTTCTGACCCTATATTCTCAGCGGTGAAAACACTAAAGTTTTATTTCCAGCTCACATCACAGCCTGGAGAAGATTCAGAGGATCTTCCTGGCAACTTTCCAAACAGTGACTCAGGAATCCAAGCTCTTCCCCTCCTGTGAGGCTGCCACGTGTGGTGTCCAAGGCAACATGTAAAGGGAAGAGAATGTGGAAGATTGTCTTGAGGCTTTAAGGCCAGGCTTGGAAAGGGCTTATATTCCTACTTCCCTTCTTCATTGACCAGAACCCAATCACATGGGCCTAACCTGTTTGGAGGCTGGGAAGTGTGCACAGGAAAAAGAACTAAAATGATTATAGTTGTTAGCCAGGCTCTATCACAAGTACAGCAGCCCCATGCACCTAGGGGAGGTCAGGGAAAGCTTCCTGTAGAAGTGAAGTGCATCTGTAAGCTTTGCCTGACCTCCCATAAGCGTGTCCCATGGTCATTTCCCAGAGATGCAGACAAGCATGAGCAGACTTGTTACAACATTTGCATTCTCACCCTTGTCTACCTAGATGCTTCAGGGATTGCATTTTCCTTTCTGCATCACAGATCTCTACGCTTTGGCTACACACAACCTTCGGTTTATACACAAAAGTACCTGCCTCTTAGGGTTTAAATTGCCTTAGCCACTCAGTTTCCCTAGGAGGAAAGGGGGGTGGGAAGCATAGAATAAATCCTAATCCAAACAACAGATTTGAGGTGTTATTTTTTCCTCCAAATAAAGATACAACTAGAGTGTGTAAAACCACACCACCTTAACCCCTTGATGCCTATCAGATGGACATGACCCTGAAGACTTATTCTGAGACATCTTAAGAATTAGAGATAAAGTGCAGGCTTAGAGGATTTCATTCCTTTAAACATTTGTGAACACTTAACTGCATGCCAGCCATGTACTAAACTCTGTTTATTTAAATACAATAAATATGACAGAAGCACTCTTATGCCCATTTTATAGATGAAAACACTAAGGCATAAGTTGATTAGACAGCTAGTCCAAGGCCACCTTGCTAATAAGGGTTGGAATTTGGGATTTAAAGACAAGTAGTTGGACTCCAGAGATTGCTTGTCGCCTCTACTCCCACTGCCATACCATGTGATGAACCCGGGTTGCTCCCTTCTATCTTACTAATCAATTTGTCCGATGGGTATGTTCCAGTTTGATATGATGTTACGTGCCATTGTGAGCAGTATATCCGTCGGTGCATTCTTCCCTAAACACCACTTGCCTATTCTGGTGCCAGATGGCTTACTTTTGACAGATTTGTCATGTTAATTATTTTTGATAAACTCTAGTGAAACAAACTATACCTTAAGCACAATGTTCACCTACACACTTTGTTTTGTGAGAATTAATTTTCAAAGTCTACTTTTCACTAAAAGCAGAGTGTAAGCTATTATTGCTAAGATACCACCTGTGATGTATAGTGGGGGGAGGAAGTGGTGATTTTCTTTAATTATCATTTTCATGTTCTAAGCATAAAAACCATGGACAGCATTTCTCAAATGCCATTCTTCATTTGATGATGACCTGTGACAAAGAAGCTAGTTATTAACCAAATAGAAAAAAAAGATGGGTCCAAAGACGAGAGAAAAATTAACCGAAGTAAAGGCTGAGCATGATGGAATAAAAAAGTGCACAGATTTGATGTGGACCCTGCCTTAGCTACTCACTACCTGTGTGACCTTGGGCAAATCACTTAACTGCCCTGAAACTCAGTTTACTCATCTTTAAAATGGGAGCCTACTTTGTCAGGGTCTTGTGAGAATTCAGAGTCATCAATTCTAAGGAAAGCCAGAGCTGCAAATATGGATGTCTACATAGGCCAGTTAGACCACGTGAATACGCCATGTTGTCCAAATGTGACACAATAGAGTAGGTATTTAGATAAAACATTAGGTTGATAAGACGTTAATGAGTATTATTAAATAGATGGTAAGTTGGGGCCAGAAGGTTTCTATGGCCAAATAAGATTGGAAAACAGTGATACATTTCACTACTCCCTTTCATAAAACATTTTAATACATTAATACATTAAAGGCTCTGAGAAGTCCTGTGGGAAAGGAACCAATTTTGCTACTTTAACTGAGCATTTTCCAAGTACATTTGATAATGAAACCCTTTTAACATCTCCACAGAATGAAAGTTCTCTGCAACACAATTTGGACATCTATTCTCTGGGGATTCAGATGAGAAAACTGAAGGAGGGAGAGGCCCACAGATGCACCCCACGTTGCACAACTCTGATGTCCTGTTGCTTGACTCCCAGCCCATGGTGTATCTACCTCCACACCCCAAGGCAGAGTCCAAGGACTTACCTGGATTTGCAGCTGCATGGAGATTTGCCTTTTGTTCATATTGGTGGTCTAGGGTCTGCAGTGAACCGGCTGGGGTAGAGCGTGTGATGCAGGAGCATAGGTTGGAGACATTGTGCTACTGGAAAGTATGACTGTTGAGTCCTGATTTCGGAACCCATATAGGAGGTTTTAAGTCATGAAATGACCAGTGTGAAGCAGTCATGACCTGGGCTTAATGTCTGAATTCTCCTAGTCATAGTAAAGAACCAAATGGATTTTGACAATGAAAAAATGTACCACACACTTAAATCAACAACCTAATTAAGACTCGTAGCTATATTATGGGCTTTGGCCTCAATGATTTTACCCTTTCCCTTTGGAGGAAGTGCCTTGAGCCATTGACTGCTCCCAGTTGAATGGGTAATAGACCCCTGACATATCTTGTTTCAGGCAATCGCCCTAGATATAATTCTTTGTTTACAGCACTGCTGTGGAAAACTTGATGAATGCTTAGAAGAAAATAGAATTAGGACCTAAGGACCTAGTTAAAATCAACTTAGTAGAACATAGACATTGCTTTGTGTAGAGCTGGAAAAGATAGCCATGAGAGAAAGTGTCTTTAACATGCATCCAGAGAAACTATATATTATACCCATAATATGTACGAGGCAATTACGGCTTAGTAATCTGCAGTGTATCACTACCTAGCAATCAGATTGACGTATTCTAATGAGACCCATGTTGTTTGTAATCAGACTGGCATTGCTTATTCAGATCTCTGTTCCATAAGATGCACTTTGGCTCAGATTGCACCAGATGCTATAAGAAATAGCATTCTATTTTATTCCATTACCAGCATTTTTCCCTCTTTCAATTAGCATAATTTAAAATCAGCCAGAGGCAAATGTGAGGGGCTGGAAAGTTGCAAAGAAGTTCAGGAACAACTTGATAGAAAAAGGCAAGAAGACACACATGCACAATTTTTTATATGGGCAAGAGAACATTACAATTAATAGAGTTTTTATTCTTTAAATTGCCCAGAATTTATTTCCATGACTTATTGAAATATTAGAATCTCTCAGGGGTCTAATTGCCCTGTAGGTTCTTCTTGCTTATGCATTATCTTGTGGATGACATAATAGAATCACCACATCATTTACTATTCAGTTAAAATTTAATTGAGTTCATCTTTTTTTCCCCCTCGAAATGGTCAGGAACTTGGACAATCAAAACAAATTCTCGTTTGTAAAATGAGAAGATCCTTGTAAATTGCCTCTTTAAAGCTTAGGTCCTGGCTGTTTATAAAATATCTGATGTTAAAACCTGAGCTAACCTAATACACATTTTTCCCTGATATAATCTGCCATAATGCTAGAAACAGTGCTTTTTAGATAAGTTTTTAAAATAAGGATTGGCATCTGATATTGGGAGACTACATTTCCAATGATTTGTCTCCCCAGGATTTTTGCATCATCCTAGCAATAAGGTATAAACTCCCTAGGCAGTGTCTTGGGCTTTTGCTGGTAGCTCAACCAGAATTCACTCCCCCTTGGTTCTCTTCCTAATAGCACCTAACTTGACCACACATGTCCTCTCTTTATGTCATTTGAGTGGGACTGACCCATCCCCAGCTATAGTTACCCTAGTGGGTCTGAATCACAATAAACCCTTGACACAAGGATTGGTTCAGAGGAGGTCCAATCAAAGTGAAACGTGAGACTCCTTTTCCATAGGGTGGGAAACCATCTTTCTGAAGCCCTACCCCACTCCTGCATGAACAAAATGTACCATTTCCTCTGGCAGCCATTCTGGGATCATGAGAAAAGTCACCTTCGGTATGAAAGTGACACACATAGGTGAAAAGAATCTCAAAGAAACAGAGCTGGAGCCAATGGTCTCCTGGAGCCGGCTAGCACCAACCAGCTCGTGAGAGCCGGTTGGTAAATTTTCAGGAAACTTGTGAGCCGGTCAACATGTTGGTAGCTTAAAATTGGCCACAGTGGAAGTATTCACACCATGGAAATCTGCAAACACTAAAACTCAGGGTTGCTGCTTCTTTTTCTCCTTCCCCTTTTCCTCCTCTTTCTTTTTCCTCTTCCTCCTCCTCGCTTCCAGATCTGGTTGTTAAACATTTACTAGCTTTCCACTGGTTGGCCCTCCGACTGAATCATGCCTGAAGCCTTGGATCACTCCTGCACTTTTCATATCAGAAGTCTAGAAAGTCTCCCCTTATTGTTAAGTCAGTTTGACCCAGATGATTTTCAGTTACTATTAAACAAAGGCATATCCTCTGTGACCTGCAAAGTTCTCCGTGATCACAAGAGCTAACATTTATGGAACCTGTACTAAGGACCAAGAACTGTGCTAAGCGCAAATTTACTTTAACTCAAATAAAACATCCAGGTCTACACAAAAAGGTACTTTTATTATTTCTGATTCACACATGAAGAAACTAAGCCTCAGGGTACAAGCACCACTTATCCAAGTTTCAAAGAGTAGTTTGAGACTACTACAGTTTTCCAAATGCACCAAGCGTTTTCATGCCTTAGTGCCTCCCCTGTGCTGTCTATTCTTTTTATAGATCATGTCCACCTGGTTAATGCCTATCATCCTTCAAGATCCTGAGTCAGTGCCTCACAGAGGTCTTCTTCATCCTTAGTCTGAGCCGCGTGACTCCTCACATCACCTTGAGCCTACCTTGCCGACAGTGTTTTTAACAACGCCAGGTACTTATTGATTTTCTTGTTGGTTTCCCCCACTAGACCCTAAGATTAACAGATTCTTAGGAATCTTTAATTTTTCTTGTCTATATCTTCAGGCCTGCTACCATGGCTCTCCACATGGTAGCTGTTTAACTAATGGTTGAATTACTTGAATGAATGAAAGAATGAAACTTTGTGATGTGTTTTTGCTGCATTGAAATTCAAGGAAAGAAGGAATCCTCTGTCATTACCCTTAATACATATTCTTGTACTAAATATGCGAATCATCATAAAGCTATCAAAACTCCTTGTCTTCATTTTTCTCATGTTCAATATCACCATCTTTCATCATCAGGCATTGTAGGTATTGGGCAGATGGAAGAATGTGTTGAGAAGGTTAGAAAGATCATTGGCTTTTGTGTCAAATAGACTGGACATGAATTCTAGCCTCACCATTCACTACCAGGGTCATCTTAGGTAACTTGCATACTTTCCTCATCTGTAAAATGGGACTGATGTCTAACATTTAGGGTTGCTGTGTGAAGGTAAATAGTTGTTAAGTGGCCAGGCACATGGTGATAGACACTTAAGAAATGGTAACTCCTTATCTTCATGCCCTACAACCTTAGTCATATAATATATATGCCCCCAGGACTATCACCTAAGATTTAGTGTCTGACCTTCATTTTCTTAGTTTGGATATTACAAACTACTACTTCATCCTACTAATACTAATTATAATCATAAATAACAATAGCCACAAGTATTACTATATATCATGGGAGACTGGAGTCTTTTTAAACTGAAAGTCTATTACTTATGGATTTCTAAGAAGTTTCTTATTTTAGGTTTAGGCTATGATTTATCTCTAAATCCATTTCATTTTTCTTATTAGATCCTGTGTGTGTGTGTGTCACTGCGCCTTGCTCACAAGAGATTAGAATGTGAGACCAGGCCATGACAAGAGTGATGTGTACTTTGTCATGTTTTTGTACTTCATTTTGGAAAAAATACTTTGAAAAAAATTTTTTAAATGCTGGGTGTGTCTTACCAACTTGGACTGAGTAACTCTTCTCCTACATGTGTTGTTATTTGAAACTGAATATACCAGACTTTGGAAAATATCCCGTTGACTCTAAGGAATGTCATAGCTGAGCCATCTGGCCAGACCACACATGATGGGTGGTCATTTTGCCCTGGATGAAAGGTTAATCACTATCAATTATCCTGGAAGTAGGAAGTTCTAGGGCTGGACATGAGCTAGCCCTTGGACTGGTGGAGAGGACACTTTTCTTTTATGGGTCCCCAGGTGGGGAAGTGAAGGTTGTCCCGGACTCTAGATATGGGAGTGTTTGGAGCATTTCCAGTGGTGAGAATTAGTGGGCCCTTGTGCAAGGAGGCAGGTTGGAAGGTAGAATGGGTGTTGACCTAATAAGCGGAGCTAAGGTAGATTTTGGGCATGTGGGATGCTAGCAGTTGTGACTTATTCCCTGTAACCCTAAACCTCAGTTGAGAGTAAATCACATCTTCCCTAATCATTTCCCGGTTGTAATGTGGGGAATTGGGTTCAGCAGTAAGCTCATGATCAAATCGGGGAGGAGAAGTGGGGGGCCTGTGGTCAAAAATAGCTGCCCAGAAGGGAAGTGCTATCATGAGGATTGTCAACAGCACAGGAGAAGATGCAAGGGGAGGAAGCTGACAGATTTGTTCTAGACCACGTGGAAGGCAGGATGCTGGGAAATACCCAGAAAACTCTGAGGAGGCTTTCTGTGCCAGGAGTTAGCTGTAAAGGGTTCAGATCATAATAGTCTGGGCCTGAAAAGAAAATGCAACATCATTTTGTAGCCACAGGCAGGTGAGGCTGATGACTTATGAGTTATACGTAGATTTCTTATTTAATTTCCACACAACCAGGTTGCAAGTATTATTACTCCCATTTTACAGCTATAATACCAAGAATTAAATTCAGGTTTTAACTACTTATGAAATGGCCACACTGAGATTTGTGCCGTATCCATCTGCCACCGAAGATGATGTTCTTCCTAAAAGACCATCATGCCTGCCTCCTGAAGGAGTGAAATAGAAGTGAAGAGAAATGTGGCTCACTGGTTAATTTCCTGTGGTATTTCCACAAAGCAAACTTGAGAAAGTATTGCTTTCCATCTGTTTCAGCCATTCTTTTGGTATAAATTGCCTATCATTATTATCTGTCCAAATATCTTGATGGAGGAGTGGGGTGTAGGGGAAATTTGTAATTTTCGTAAGAACCAGTAACATTTCACTTCTTAAGTAAGACTTTTTTTTTTTTTAAACATCTTTATTGAAGTATAATTGCCTTACAATGGTGTGTTAGCTTCTAATTTATAACAAAGTGAATCAGTTATACATATACAATATGTTCCCATTTCTCTTCCCTCTTGCATCTCCCTCCCTCCCACCCTCCCCATCCCACCCCTCTAGGTGGTCACAAATCACCGAGCTGATCTCCCTGTGCTATGCGGCTGCTTCCCACTAGTTATCTATTTTATATTTGGTAGTGTATATATGTCCATAACACTCTCTTACCCTGTCACATCTCACCCCACCCCCTCCCCATATCCTCAAGTCCATTCTCTAGTAGGTCTGTGTCTTTATTCCCGTCTTGCCACTAGGTTCTTCATGGCCTTTTTTTTTTTTTTTCCTTAGATTCCGTATATACGTGTTAGCATACTGTATTTGTTTTTCTCTTTCTGACTTACTTCACTCTGTATGACAGACTCTAACTCCATCCACCTCATTACAAATACCTCCATTTCATTTCTTTTTATGGCTGAGTAATATTCCATTGTATATATGTGCCACATCTTCTTTACCCATTCATCTGTCGATGGACATTTAGGTTGCTTCCATGTCCTGGCTATTGTAAATAGAGCTGCAATGAACATTTTGGTACATGACTATTTTTGACCTATGGTTTTCTCAGGGTATATACCCAGTAGTGGGATTGCTGGGTCGTATGGTAGTTCTATTTGTAGTTTTTTAAGGAACCTCCATACTGTTCTCCATAGTGGCTGTATCAATTTACATTCCCACCAACAGTGCAAGAGTGTTCCCTTTCCTCCACACCCTCTCCAGCATTTATTGTTTCTAGATTTTTTGATGATGGCCATTCTGACCGGTGTGAGATGATATCTCATTGTAGTTTTGATTTGCATTTCTCTAATGATTAATGATGTTGAGCATTCTTTCATGTGTCTGTAGGCCATCTGTATATCTTCTTTGGAGAAATGTCTATTTAGGTCTTCTGCCCATTTTTGGATTGGGTTGTTCGTTTTTTTGTTATTGAGCTGCATGAGCTGCTTGTAAATCTTGGAGATTAATCCTTTGTCAGCTGCTTCATTTGCAAATATTTTCTCCCATTCTGAGGGTTGTCTTTTGGTCTTGTTTATGGTTTCCTTTGCTGTGCAAAAGCTTTTAAGTTTCATTAGGTCCCATTTGTTTATTTGTGTTCTTATTTCCATTTCTCTGGGAGCTGGGTCAAAAAGAATCTTGCTGTGATGTATGTCATAGAGTGTTCTGCCTATGTTTTCCTCTAAGAGTTTGATAGTGTCTGCCCTTACACTTAGGTCTTTAATCCATTTGGAGTTTATTTTTGTGCATGGTGTCAGGGAGTGTTCTAATTTCATACTTTTACATGTACCTGTCCAATTTTCCCAGCACCACTTATTGAAGAGGCTGTCTTTTCTCCACTGTATATGCTTGCCTCCTTTATCAAAGATAAGGTGACCATATGTGTGTGGGTTTATCTCTGGGCTTTCTATCCTGTTCCATTGATCTATATTTCTGTTTTTGTGCCAGTACCAAACTGTCTTGATTACTGAAGCTTTGTAATATAGTCTGAAGTCAGGGAGCCTGATTCCCCCAGCTCCATTTTTTGTTCTCAAGATTGCTTTGGCTATTCGGGGTCTTTTGTGTTTCCATACAAATTGTGAAATTTTTTGTTCTAGTTCTGTGAAAAATGCCAGTGGTAGTTTGATAGGGATTGCATTGAATCTGTAGATTGCTTTGGGTAGTAGAGTCATTTTCACAATGTTGATTCTTCCAATCCAGGAACATGGTATATCTCTCCATCTATTTGTATCATCTTTAATTTCTTTCATCAGTGTCTTATAATTTTCTGCATACAGGTCTTTTGTCTCCTTAGGTAGGTTTATTCCTAGATATTTTATTCTTTTTGTTGCAATGGTAAACGGGAGTGTTTTCTTAATTTCACTTTCAGATTTTTCGTCATTAGTGTATAGAAATGCAAGAGATTTCTGTGCATTAATTTTGTATCCTGCTACTTTACCAAATTCATTGATTAGCTCTAGGAGTTTTCTGGTAGCATCTTTAGGATTCTCTATGTATAGTATCATGTCATCTGCAAACAGTGACAGCTTTACTTCTTCTTTTCCGATTTGGATTCCTTTTATTTCTTTTTCTTCTCTGATTGCTGTAGCTAACACTTCCAAAACTATGTTGAATAATAGTGGTGAGAGTGGGCAACCTTGTCTTGTTCCTGATCTTAGTGGAAATGGTTTCAGTTTTTCACCATTGAGGACAATGTTGGCTGTGTGTTTGTCATATATGGCCTCTATTATGTTGAGGAAAGTTCCCTCTATGCCTACTTTCTGCAGGGCTTTTATCATAAATGGGTGTTGAATTTTGTCGAAAGCTTTCTCTGCATCTATTGAGATGATCATATGGTTTTTCTCCTTCAATTTGTTAATATGGTGTATCACATTGATTGATTTGCGTATGTTGAAGAATCCTTGCATTCCTGGGATAAACCCCACTTGATCATGGTGTATGATCCTTTTAATGTGCTGTTGGATTCTGTTTGCTAGTATTTTGTTGAGGATTTTTGCATCTATGTTCATCAGTGATATTGGCCTGTAGTTTTCTTTCTTTGTGACATCTTTGTCTGGTTTTGGTATCAGGGTGATGGTGGCCTCGTAGAATGAGTTTGGGAGTGTTCCTCCCTCTGCAATATTTTGGAAGAGTTTGAGAAGGATAGGTGTTAGCTCTTCTCTAAAGGTTTGATAGAATTCGCCTGTGAAGCCATCTGGTCCTGGGCTTTTGTTTGTTGGAAGGTTTTTAATCACAGTTTCAATTAAAGTGCTTGTGATTGGTCTGTTCATATTTTCTATTTCTTCCTGGTTCAGTCTCGGCAGTTTGTGCATTTCTAAGAATCTGTCCATTTCTTCCAGGTTGTCCATTTTATTGGCATAGAGTTGCTTGTAGTAATCTCTCATGATCGTTTGTATTTCTGCAGTGTCAGTGGTTACTTCTCCTTTTTCATTTCTAATTCTATTGATTTGAGTCTTCTCCCTTTTTCTCTTGATGAGTCTGGCTAATGGTTTATCAATTTTGTTTATCTTCTCAAAGAACCAGCTTTTAGTTTCATTGATTTTTGCTATTGTTTCCTTCATTTCTTTTTCATTTATTTCTGACCTAATCTTTATGATTTCTTTCCTTCTGCTGGCTTTGGGGTTTTTTTGTTCTTCTTTCTCTAATTGCTTTAGGTGCAAGGTTAGGTTGTTTATTCGAGATGTTTCCTCTTTCTTGAGGTAGGCTTGTATTGCTATAAACTTCCCTCTTAGCACTGCTTTTGCTGCGTCCCATAGGTTTTGGGTCGTCGTATCTCCATTGTCATTTGTTTCTAGGTATTTTTTGATTTCCCCTTTGATTTCTTCAGTGATCACTTCGTTATTAAGTAGTGTATTGTGTAGCCTCCATGTGTTTGTATTTTTTACAGATCTTTTCCTGTAATTGATATCTAGTCTCATAGCGTTGTGGTCGGAAAAGCTACTTGATACGATTTCAATTTTCTTAAATTTACCAAGGCTTGATTTGTGACCCAAGATATGATCTATCCTGGAGAATGTTCCATGAGCACTTGAGAAAAATGTGTATTCTGTTGTTTTTGGGTGGAATGTCCTATAAATATCAATTAAGTCCATCTTGTTTAATGTATCATTTAAAGCTTGTGTTTCCTTATTTATTTTCATTTTGGATGATCTGTCCATTGGTGAAAGTGGGGTGTTAAAGTCCCCTACTATGATTGTGTTGCTGTCGATTTCCCCTTTTATGGCTGTTAGTATTTGCCTTATGTATTGAGGTGCTCCTATGTTGGGTGCATAAATATTTACAATTGTTATACCTTCCTCTTGGATCGATCCCTTGATCATTATATAGTGTCCTTCTTTGTCTCTTGTAATAGTCTTTATTTTAAAGTCTATTTTATCTGATATGAGAATTGCTACTCCAGCTTTCTTTTGATTTCCATTTGCATGGAATATCTTTTTCCATCCCCTCACTTTCAGTCTGTATGTGTCTCTAGGTCTGAAGTGGGTCTCTTGTAGACAGCATATATATGGGTCTTGTTTTTGTATCCATTCAGCCAGCCTGTGTCTTTTGGTTGGAGCATTTAATCCATTTACATTCAAGGTAATTATCGATATGTATGTTCCTATTCCCATTTTCTTAAATGTTTTGGGTTTGTTATTGTAGGTGTTTTCCTTCTCTTGTGTTTCTTGCCTAGAGAAGTTCCTTTAGCATTTGTTGTAAAGCTGGTTTGGTGGTGCTGAACTCTCTCAGCTTTTGCTTGTCTGTAAAGGTTTTAATTTCTCCATCACATCTGAATGAGATCCTTGCTGGGTAGAGTAATCTTGGTTGTAGGTTTTTCTCCTTCATCACTTTAAGTATATCCTGCCACTCCCTTCTGGCTTGCAGAGTTTCTGCTGAAAGATCAGATGTTAACCTTATGGGGATTCCCTTGTGTGTTATTTGTTGTTTTTCCCTTGCTGCTTTTAATATGTTTTCCTTATATTTAATTTTTGACAGTTTGATTAATATGTGTCTTGGCGTGTTTCTCCTTGGGTTTATCCTGTATGGGACTCTCTGTGCTTCCAGGACTTGATTAACTATTTCCTTTCCCATATTAGGGAAGTTTTCAACTATAATCTCTTCAAATATTTTCTCAGTCCCTTTCTTTTTCTCTTCTTCTTCTGGGACCCCTATAATTCGAATGTTGGTGTGTTTAATGTTGTCCCAGAGGTCTCTGAGACTGTCCTCAGTTCTTTTCATTCTTTTTTCTTTATCCTGCTCTGCAGTAGTTATTTCCACCATTTTATCTTCCAGGTCACTTATCCTTTCTTCTGCCTCAGTTATTCTGCTATTGATCCCATCTAGAGTATTTTTAATTTCATTTATTGTGTTTTTCATCGTTACTTGGTTCCTCTTTAGTTCTTCTACGTCCTTGTTAAATGTTTCTTGCATTTTGTCTATTCTATTTCCAAGATTTTGGATCATCCTTACTATCATTATTCTGAATTCTTTTTCAGGTAGACTACCTATTTCCTCTTCATTTGTTAAGTCTGGTGTGTTTTGACCCTGCTCCTTCATCTGCTGTGTGTTTTTCTGTCATCTCATTTTGCTTATCTTACTGTGTTTGGGGTCTCCTTTTCACAGGCTGCAGGTTCGTAGTTCCCGTTGTTTTTGGTATCTGTCCCCAGTGGCTAAGGTTGGTTCAGTGGGTTGTGTAGGCTTCCTGGTGGAGGGAACTAGTGCCTGTGTTCTGGTGGATGAGGCTGGATCTTGTCTTTCTGGTGGGCACGTCCACGTCTGGTGGTGTATTTTGGGGTGTCTGTGGCCTTATTATGATTTTAGGCAGCCTCTCTGCTAATAGATGGGGCTGTGTTCCTGTCTTGCTAGTTGTTTGGCATAAGGTGTTCAGCACTGTAGCTTGCTGGTCATTGAGTGGTGTTGGGTCTTGATGTTGAGATGGAGATCTCTGAGAGATTTTTGCCGTTTGGTATTACGTGGAGCTGGGAGGTCTCTTGTGGACCAGTGTCCTGAAGTTGGCTCTCCCACCTCAGAGGTACGGCCCTGATGCCTGGCTGGAGCACCAAGAGCCTTTCGTCCACACGGCTCAGAGTAAAAGGGAGAAAAAATAGAAAGAAAGAAAGAAAGAGGCTATAATATAGTGAAGTAAAATAAAGCTATTATAAAGCAAAGCTATACAGACAAAATCTCACCCAGAAGCATATACATATACACTCACAAAAAAAAGGAAAAGGGGAAAAATTAATATATCCTGCTCCCAAAGTCCACCTCCTGAATTTGGGATGATTCGTTGTCTATTCAGGTATTCAACAGATGCAGGCACATCAAGTTGTTTGTGGAGTTTTAATCTGCTGCTTCTGAGGCTGGTGGGAGAGATTTCCCTTTCTCTTCTCTGTTCGCACAGCTCCCGGGGTTCAGCTTTGGATTTGGACCCGCCTCTGCATGTAGGTTGCCTGAGGGTGTCTGTTCCCCGCCCAGACAGGATGGGGTTAAAGGAGCAGCTGCTTCGGGGGCTCTGGCTCACTCAGGCCGGGGGGAGGGAGGCGTACGGAGGAGGCGGGGCGAGCCTGCGGCGGCAGAGGCGTCATGACGTTGCACCAGCCTGAGGCACGTCGTGCGTTCTCCCGGGGAAGTTGTCCCTGGATCACGGGACGCTGGCAGTGGCGGGCTGCACGGGCTCCCGGGAGGGGCAGTGTGGAGAGTGACCTGTGCTCGCACACAGGCTTCTTGGTGGCGGCAGCAGCAGCCCCAGCATCTCAGGCCCGTCTCTGGGGTCCGCGCTGATCGCCGCAGCTTGCGCCCGTCTCTGGAGTTCGTTTAGGCGGCGCTCTGAATCCCCTCTCCTCGCGCACCAGGAAACAAAGAGGCAAGAAAAAGTCTCTTGCCTCTTCGGCAGCTGCAGACTTTTTCCCGGTCTCCCTCCCGGCCAGCTGTGGTGCGCTAACCCCTTCAGGCTGTGTTCACGCCGCCAACCCCAGTCCTCTCCCTGCGATCCGACCGCAGCCCGAGCCTCAGCTCCCAGCCCCGCCCGCCCCGGCGGGGGAGCAGACAAGCCTCTCGGGCTGGTGAGTGCAGGTCGGCACCAAGCCTCCATGCGGGAATCTCTCCGCTTTGCCCTCCGCACCCCTGTGGCTGCGCTCTCCTCCGTGGCTCCGAAGCTTCCCCCCTCCGCCACCCACAGTCTCCGCCTGCGAAGGGGCTCCTAGTGTGTGGAAACCTTTCCTCCTTCACAGCTCCCTCCCACTGGTGCAGGTCCCGTCCCTATTCTTTTGTCTCTGTTATTTCTTTTTTCTTTTGCCCTACCCAAGTATGTGGGGAGTTTCTTGCCTTTTGAGAGGTCTGACGTCTTCTGCCAGCGTTCAGTGGGTGTTCTGTAGGAGCAGTTCCACGTGTAGATGTATTTCTACTGTATCTGTGGGAAGGAAGGTGATCTCTGCGTCTTACTCTTCCGCCATCTTCTCTCCTCCTTAAGTAAGACTTTTAATTCTCTGGTCTATGGCCTGAAATTGATTTTCCCCCAGCTGTTGACCAATGTGATAGAAAATCTACTTAGTGTAATAGGTACTCTCTCCTTGAGCTGTTGAAAAAGAATATTGTATAGTTTAAAAGATACTCCATCTAGCCTGAACTCTGACACAAAGAGCTTTATGAGTGCAAGTATGTCTCTCATGACTCCTTATTCTAAAACCAGGATTAGTACTTCCTAATCTCTGTCTTTCTGCTCTAAAATTCAATGTATAATTTAAATTGCTTGGTTCCTGTGTATGAGTTTCTGAATTCCAGAATGTTTATACACAGGCACAGAAAAGAAAGGCAGCCAGCACTGCCTTTATTTAGCAGATATGCCCTGGTATTTCTGTAGCAGTTGTATATTTAAGTACTTTCATGCTAGTTGGAACCTGGCTTCTGTTCTGAGGCACCCTGAGTGTCTCATATTACCCTAGCTGTATGCGTTGTTCCCCTGTGCGGCCCCACAATCATTGAGTCAAGGTATATCATGGAAGTTTATTATTTTTTGAAAGGTTTAGAAATATTTTCACATGTATAAAATAACAATAACTCTAAATAGAGTATGCAGACATAAATTTAAAAACACACCTAGGATAGAGGAAGAGAGAGAGAGAGAAGAAATGGCTACCACTAAACATCAATAAGAATGACATGAAAACTTAACACTATATTAGACATGTATAGTCTCCTGTGTCATTCTGTCTTTTCTTTCTTTTTTTCCCTCCTTTCCTTTTGTTTCTTCTTTTTATATCATCCAAGAGTTAAAGAAAAGAAATTTCTATTTTCAGACTTTTTCTGAATCTTTTTCCTAGAATTGTCAATAGCACAAAGCTTTGAATAGGTAGATATCTTTCATTCAAAAATTAAACTTTCAGTACTTTGAGACTGAAAGCACATAGAAAGAAGAGAACATTTCTTGTGCTATTAAATAAGCTCAAAGTGCTTCTTTTATTCATTCCTTTATTCAAAAAATGAGCAGAATGGTCTGTGGTGTTTTGGATGGTAAAAAGAATGAGGTACTCACAATGCAAGGTCTTTTACTGACCCACAGTCACTGTTCCTTGCAAAAGGTAATCTAATAATCCTCTATTCCATTTAAGGACTATACGAGCTTGTACATTTCCAGACATCTTAAATGATTTGCCCAATGACCCTTCAAGCCCTTCTGATCCAAGCATTGTTATTACTCTTGCTTGATGGGAATTTAGGTGGACTGAAGTTGAGTGAGATCTTGGATGCTAATATATGCCCTGCTGGTGTGTGGTTTTCTTTCTTATAAGTCGGCCACATTGTCCAAAAGAGTCCCCCAAAATACAAGCGCATGGCTCTGAGTTTTTGTTTTTCTGATTGACGAGTAATTTTCAGAAATCTCTCCGAAGTTCTTTGAGGATCTATTGCTATTCTTGACAGAGTTTTGTAGTTGATTGCTTTGAAGCCCACTTATCTTCCTTAGCTGATTGAAGATGTCACTAATGTGCTTTTTTAATTAGTTTGTGAAGTGGGTGGAGTTGGAGCAAAGTCAATTTCATCTTGCTAAAATCCAATCAATGCTAGTTGACTGAATGACTTTAGTTTATTTAGCCGATTGACCCTGGACTTCTTCAAAAGTTGTTTTCTCTTATTTTCAATTTTGATGATTAAAAAAATGGTTTAATTACAGAAGTCACTTTTATGTTGTTTAATATGTTGACAGGAAATTTACCCTACTTTTCCACCTTATGTATAACTCAGAAGGCATATAATAACCCTCCGCTGAATTCAATATTTGCTGTTCCAAACTATAAATGAGACAACACAGTTTTCTCTTTTGACTTTTCATTTCTCTTACTGTGCAGACAAGTATTTACAGAAAGGAAAGATTGCCCAGACCTTTGCAAAAATATTTACAGTGTCTAACTTTTGTTGGATTTTCTTTAGGGTTTTTAGGATGCAGTGTTTTGCAAATCCTTTCACTGGTTAAACTTCTTTATTGAAGTAATGAATAGAAAAATGGTGGTTCCCATTTATCTGGAGAAGAATTATTGTCACTGCCTGCCTGGGCATCAAGCTGAAATGCTTACAAAACCATTTCACATCTCAAACAACAACCAACCAAATTTTATTTCTGTCAAAATAATAGAAATAAATGGTTCCAAAGCAGAAATGCTGCTAGTAAACATTTTCATCAGAACCAAGCACTGTGGCTATTAAAATTCATCCAAATTAAATGTTTATTTCTGAAACAAATGCCTTCTTTGTAAAATATTTGCCACCAAAGACTCCCTTGACCCTGCAGGGAGAGTTCACTTATGTGAAAGACCTATGACTCATGAAAGCCTAATTAGAGAAAACTTCAGTAAACTTCTCTTTCAAAGGAAATGTTAAGCCTGAATTTTTAAGGGGGTAATGAAAACTCATTCCAAAGTTTTATTTCCAAATGCCATTTTTAAGAAATTCTACAAGCTGACTCATGAAGAACACGGGCAGGTCACTGTTTGTCAAATGTACCAGGAGATCCCAGCTGCGTCCCAAACTGGATTTAGGTCCTTGTTTCATTTTGATTGGTTTGATCCTGGAGTGTCTGAATGGAACAGAGGAGGAGGAGAAACAGTGGAATGGATGGATTGCTGTCTACTCCCCTGGCTCAGCCTCAAGGACTGATCTTGAGATCAGAGAAGAGGATGAAACTTGCCTCTTGATGCATACAATCTGCATACAAGTTATCCTAAAATGCCAAGCACATTTCAAACCTCTGCATATGCCTTATACACTAATATCTCCTTGGTAAAAACAAGTTACATGGCTGAATTCAAGATCAAAGTGTATGGAAGTCCATTCACCCACCATGAGGTCAAAACAAATCACATGCCTAAGACCAACATCGATGGGAAGGACACATTCTCCCGTCGTGAGGGAGGGGGAAGTGAGTAAATATTTCCTGAACAACATTATAATCTACTGCAAGTGGTAAAGCCAGAAAGTAAGGATACGTGTTCGTGAAATATTCATGAGTATTGGTCCAAACAGTGCCAAAGACCATAGTGCAGCTTTGGCACCCAGGGTTTAGAGTTGCCACCAGCAGAGAATTGATGAACATGGTGGAACAGTATTTCTCCAGAGGCCTCTTGCCTATAATCAGTGGCCAGTTGCCTTGGTAAGACGTTGGAGCAGTGAAGCAGGAGTGTTTTTGTTGCTGAGCGCACACTAGATGCTACTACCCCTGGAGAATCTAAGAACTACCTGGGAGAGACTTTCAGTGGGGCTAAACTTCTAAACAAGCAGGAGCATTGGTACAGATTAATTTGTATTTATTTCCTTTGGATACTGTTGTTTCATAAATTAAGTGGGAGATTAACCTCACTTTCTAGATAATTCCAAAATAAAGCCCCCAATGAGTCTTATATCCATATTGTGAAGACAAGAGAACATATTTTGCCTGCAACTATATATTTATGTATAGGATGGCCTACACAACTTATTTTTAGACAAATCATGGAATGGATATATGTGTCCAGTGGTGGTTTTAGTCAACAAACAATTGAACAAACATTTAAAAGAAAATTGGAAACAATTTGAAGGTATACCGTGTGGTTTTGCCATTGTATCCTAAAAAGACACAAAACTTCTATTTGTGGAAGCAGTTTATGATCCCACCTGCTCCTCCATCTGCCATTGTTTTCCTACTAACACATGCATGTGGATGTTGTCCCATCACAGTGACTACAAGCGTGAGCATGGGGGTTGTGTGTGGCAGAGGGCTAACTTCTTACCAAATCCATTTCCTCTTCTTCCTGAATACATAGCTAGATTACATTTTGCAAGTTCCTTGAGGGTAGCTGTGGTCATGTGCCTGAGTTCTAGCCAATGGAGTGTGAGCAGAAATGATGCTATGTCATTCCTAAGACTGACCCATAAAAACATCCCATGTTTGATTCTCCATCTTCTTTCCCTTTCCAGGGCTTAATGTACACAAAAATGCCAGTCTTGGAAGCCATGTATTGAATATAGTAGAGCCATAAAATGAAAGGAGACTGGATCTTTGAGCTACCACTTGGCAAAGCATCCACTGATCAGGAACTTAAATAAGCAAGAAGTAGAATCTTATCATGTTGGAGACTATGTGACCACAGGTAAGTTATTTGCCCTCTATGCACATCAATTTCCTCACCTGTTAAATGGTGTGCAGTTCTAAAATATGTACACAAAACTCATGGACACTCCTCCCTTCAAAAGGTGGAGTATAATTTTCCTCCTTTTGGGTGTGCTCTGGACTTAGTGCTTGTTTTCTAACAGAATATAGTGGGCGTAGTGGTATGTGGCTTCTAAGACTAGGTCTTAGAAGGTGTTGTGGCTTCCTGTTTACTCTCATTCTTGGATCCTTTCCTCTGGGGGAATTTGGTTGCCATACTGTAAAGATACTCAAGCAGCCCTATGGAGAGGTCCGCCTAGTGAGGAACTGAAGACTCCTACCAATAGCCATGTGACTGATCCAACTTAGAAGCAGATCCTCCAGACCCACCCAGTCAAGCCTTTAGATAACCATCATCCTAGCTGGCATCTTGACTTCAACTTCATCAGAGATTCTGAATCAGCAATACCCAGGCTCTCTCTGATTTTGATCCATATAAACTGTGTGATCCATGGAATCTAAGTCGAGCAATGAAAGATATGAGCCCATTAGGGGGACCAATCGGCAGATTAAAGTCAATAGATTGGAAGTTCCAATGAAGATCAAAGAATTGTTGGATTGAGACAGATGTTAGACTATGTGAGCTAGAAAGATAGAACTGATGATCAGAGTCTACAATGCTTAAAATCAAGATAGTGGAAGTAAAATAACTATGAGTGTGGGATTATAAAAATCTAAGTTGTTAAGATCATAGGAGTTAGTATCTAAGATGAACTGAAGGATAGATTGTTGGAAGTGAGAGGCTAGAGTGATGGGCAGATTATTTTGTTAGATGTTGAAGCTGCCAAGAATATGACAGGGATGGGGTTAATTTTTTCAAGAAAGGCAGTGAGCTGGATGCTAATATTTTCAATGAATATGGATGCCAAATTGCATACTTGTTAGATGAGTAAACCAAGGAGGGATGGTTGGTGGTCCTGCCTGACAGATGTGGGTCTAAGAGGCCTGCATGTTTGAGGAAGAAGGGATGAGAAATTGTTTAGAAGTGGCCAAGAGGAGCTGGGAAGATACCACCTGATGCCCAGGCCCTAGGGTACATGGGAGCAGGAGAAAAACATCATCGTTGTTGGTGAAGGCTGTTGGGGGGAGTAGTGCTGTCAGACAATAGCCAGACTGCTGTTAGAGAAAGAAGGAAAAGGACGCACCTGGAGGAAGTGTTGTAGATAATGGGAATTCAGCTGATAATAGACTCTAGATCTCAGATCAAAGAGTGAAAGGGTTTGTGAAGCAGAGAAGCGGTGGGAGACTGGGTCAGATTAGGGGATTACAGGGCTACAGGAGAATAAAAACCTGAGTAATGATGGGAATTTGGAAATCCTGAACTTCTGGAAGTGATTGCTTTAAAAGCATAATTGGCTTGACTGTGATGGCCTTTTAGATGAAGGTGAATACTAAATTCTGCTCATAGCCTTTTCTTAGACTTGTTCTTGGTCGGTTGGTAGGGGTGAGGTGTGTGGTGGCGCAGCTGCAGCAAAGGCCATCTTACCAGGAGCCCATGGAGTTTCGTGGGCCTCCCTGAACTTCCCGAGGGTGGGGCGGGGTGGCAGGAGGCACTCTGAAGGCAGTGGGTGGTGCTACAGTCCAAACAACAGGGAGGCCCACAGTTGGCAGTCTCCATAGATCTCTGGAAGTCTTACTTAAATTCTTGTTTGCTGAATTTCAACTGTCTGCCCTATTGAAAGATCAAAGCACCAAATACCCTTAGGATTCAAAATGGTAGAGTCTCTAAAATGTTGCTTCATTCCCGGTCACCACTTGATAAGGAAGGGAAATTGAGTCAACATTTTAGACTTAACTGCTTCTTTTTCCTTATCTCCTCTTAAAATAGTTTCAAAAGGCTAAAGTCATTTTCCTGAAAGTCTTCAATTATGATTAAACACAGGTGAGTGGGTTCAACTTTTTCAATGGCTCTGGAAAGCCAGACGGTGCTTCTTTACCTGTAGCAGAAAAGGCTGATGGAAGGGCAGTGGGGACCAGAGCACAGGAGTGGAAACCATGAAGTCCGGCGTCGACACTCTCACTGAAGTGCTCTGTAGGCTTTTCAAGACCCTCGACCTTGCTCCGAGTGTTTCCTAGTCTGTAAAATCTCTCCGGAGTGCCTGTGGAATAAATAATCAATGGTTGCAAAGCATGAAACCTGAAGTGCTATGGAAATAGAAGAGCAACAGTAAAGGGACTCTCCTTGTTGGTTGCTCTACCCCAGGACTTGGTGGAGCGGCTCCTGAAACAGGACCCCACACAGGCTCCAGCCTGGCCAAGCTGAGAAGTGAGCCAGACGTCCCCGTGCCTGGCACTAGCCTTGACCCTTGGCTCCCTCCCTCCCACCCACCCTTCCTCTTTCCCTTTCCCTGTCCACCCAAGAGGAAAATAGATCTGATTACATAGGATCATGTTGGGGTGGTTTAATTTCATGCATTTTGTTCTTTCATTTACCCATTTAGCATGCGTTGTATACCTGCTGTTAGGCTCTATACTTGACCTGGTTACAAAGGCAGAGGGGTCCCAGAGTGAGCTGAAGCTGTGTGAATGATGTGTGGGAGAACCGGTGGGGCAGTCTCCTCAGGGGTCTTTGCACTGGAGCCTAGAAACCTTGGGAGGGAGGAAGGTAGGAAGCAAGACACGCTTGATGGGGAAACAAGAGTTTGACTTTTGTCTCCAGCTTAGGCTTTGTTGCCTCTGGTCTGAATTTTAGTAATATCATATATTTTGTACGCTATCCTTCAGCAGTACACATATATTCAGTAACATGGATCTCTGTATATAAAGTCTATATGGATTTCTGGTTTTCAGTGATATCTGAAAGATCATTCGTTGTAAGAAACCGTGACCCAGGGAGCATTACTTTTCATGGCATTCCTAACATATTTGACACCAGTAGCAGATCACGAATACTTCCCAACTCAACAAAATTATTTTCAGTAATAATTTATGATTTTCAGATTATAATTTAGAATTTCATGCAATAATCAACACCATTCTGGATCTGTATTCACTCTTTAATTGAAAAACAATTAAAATTTTTTCAATGCAATGATATTATTAATATTTATTAAAATATTGAGTATATGAACTAAAATTTGCATCTACCAAGCAAAACCCACAATTTGCGCTCTATTTTATTTTTACATTTCAAACACAAAAAGTCCCAGTGGTCATATAGAATGATAAAATTGAAGTAACTCAAATTCTGTCTTTTCATCTTTCCAACCATCAAACTGTCATTATCTTGAACCTACTGGTTAAATGCAGGAATATGTAGTAATCGGGGAATTGAAGACACATACTGCAGCCTTAGTGAGTTGGACTGATTCCAAACAATTCCGAACTCTTCAAATGAAATTATACAGCTGAGTCTGTGTGTTTGGAGACTGACTGTAAAACTGGGAGTTCTCTGAATTAACTTTTGTGTAGATACCGTGTTTATTAAGGATAAGTAACAAAACTTGCTGTTTTGGAGCCTATATTATTATTGCTAATGTCATTGTTTTACTATTATTAAAACTCTACAACGACTGCAGCAGTTGTTTAGAACTTAGTTCAACTAAAGATGCTTTTCAGGGAGGACTAGTTTAGCACTGTTGGAATTGCCAGTGCATAGTGATAGTATAAAGCAGATTGAGGGAGTTCCTCGGTGTTCTCTTGGTTAGGATTTGGGGCTTTCACTGCCCATGGCCTGGGTTCAACCAGGGGTTCAATTCCTGGTCAGGGAACTGAGATCCTGCAAGCCGAGTGGTGCGGCCAGAAAAAAAGAAAAAAAAAGAAAAAAAAGCAGATTGACTTCTAGTTGGTTTTATTATTTTTAATATTTATTTATTTGGCTGCGCCAGCTCTCAGTTGCAGCATGCTAGATCTTCACTGAAGCATGCGGGATCTACTTCCCTGACCAGGGATTGAACCTGGGCCCCCTGCTTTGGGAGCGCAGAGTCTTAACCACTGGGCCAGCAGGGAAGTCCCAGTTTTTAATGTCTGCAGACAATGCCCCCTGTATTGCCTTCACCTAAAGTGAATCGCTCCCATTTTCCCACCATTCTTACTCCACTATTACTGAGGGAAATTCTAGGAAGAGGCAAAATCCAGACAGCAAAGAAGATTCTTTTCCTCTTGTTCACAGACCACTGCTCAGTTTTGTTACTTAAGGTGTCCCTGCAGTGCTTGGGGGGTGATGATTGTGGTGGACCAGGGGAAGTGACACCCAGAGGGAGAGGCAGGTGAGTTCACTGAACTCAGCAGGGCCATGGTGCCTGCCAGACAAAGCAACACTATTGGTGATTCGCAGAAATGCTTCGCAGGCAGAGGGGCTGCTTTGCAGAGGTAGGACCCTATGCCGGCAGGTTAGGGCAAGAGCCAGCACTTCTAGATCTACCCCAAGGTGGGTAAGAAAGAAAGAAGGTCAGTTCTCAGAGAACGCACAGCCTAAGTAGAGCAAACGTCAAATTAGGAAACTTCATAATAGAAAAGAATTTATTTTACTATAGTGTATAATCTGATAAGCAGAATGCTAGGCAAATGTGTACAAAATGTATGGGAAGGTTTCCTGGGAGAAATGACACCTGAATTGGCTCTTAAGGGTAGGAGTCAGTGACCTGCTGAATTTGTCCTGTTGTGACTTCAGAAGTGGCTCCTGGGTAGATAAGGTATTTGGAGGTGGAGGGGCTCCTCAAAATCCCTTTAAATGAAACAACATCATAATAGCCCAGATTTACTGAGCATCCACAATGCGCCAGGTAGACTGCCCAGCGACTCATCATCTAATTTTATCCTCAGTGCAGTCCCTGGGGCATGTGCTACTATCATCCTCATTTTACCAAGGAGGGAAACTGAGGCTTTGAGCAGCCAAGCAACTTGCCAAAGGTCATAAACTACTAAGTGACAAAGATCATATTTGAATACAGTCTGACTTCACAGTCTAGGATTTAATCTTGCAATCATCTCCCAAAAACAAATCCAGGAAGGCACCTGGATCACTGTTCACTTGAAGCCCTCAGCTCCCCGTCCCTGTAAGCTGCGTGTAAGAATGACATTGCTCTCATGGGACAGCCCCTGCAGGTATTCATCTGAGCTAGGGTTGGCGAAGGTAAGGATCATCACCAGTGACTATCCTGATGGGTAAGATCCAGGCTTTGTGCTCAGATTTCATCTCTGTTACTTCTTGGCCATATGACCTTGGCGAAGTCATTTACCCTTTCTGAACTCAGCTTCCTCATCCATAACAAGGGGCTAAAAGACCTATGTCTCAGAATTGTTCTGAAGGTTAAATGCAAGTAGGAGAACTAGCCACTGACACATAGTAGGTGCTTTTCACATGTTACTCTGACTTATGTCAAAGTTAACTAAACAGGGCATATCACAACTGGTTTCTGGAGAAAACATAGCTTACATTCAATTTCATTCTTCCACAGTGACATATTTTGAATCCTAAGTAAAAGACCCCAGGATCGCTATTTATTTTAAACAAACACCTGTCATCGCTCAAATTAGAAACACTTGCCGAACCACACTACAAAATATTTATAAATTCACAAATGTGTTTTAATTGCTGCTGAGTAAAATGAATTCAGCTGCAGTTTTTCACTTCATGAAAAACGTGCCTTCATTCCTTTCTCCTCAATCTTAATTAGAACGGTTGAATATTGGATTTGCACAGCCAATGGTATGGTATTTGTGATAAAGGAAAGTTTGGGGATTAGGAGGAAAGGGAGTTGAAGGTGTTGGAGAGAGATGGATTCATGTGAAAGAGGCACTTGACATTTCAGACGAAAATGAGGCAAAGACACTATATCTCTATTTTACCTTGTAATTCCTACCCACAGTGGGAAATCCATTACCTAATTTGTGTAATGTGTTTTCCTTTTCTTTTGATAACATAAGTCTGAAGGTATCCATGCATTTTACTCATCATACTTTTTGTTTTTTTACTAGAGTCCAGGGGAAAAATAATAGCAGTTTGATCTAAAGCTTATTAGAATAAATAATGCTGTCTACTTTTATTGGTGATGGCTCTTCAGAAATTGTATCCCTGACCCAATTTCCTACTAGACCTTTCAACATTAAGATTTTGAGTGTTATTTCGATCTAATTTAGCATAATTTCTGGCAGGAGAGTGATAAACCAAGAACACTGAGGTCAAATGCTACCTACACTTATGTTTCATTTGGTGTTTGAAAACTTTCAAGCAAATATTTTTTAAGAATTGGAAGATTTTACATAAAATCTGGGTTTTGGCTCTCTCTTAGCAAAAATGGAGTATCAAGCAAACCGGTGCCACTCTACCCTATGGCAGTGGTTCTCAAAGTACAGTCGCTACATCAGCATCACCCAGAAATGCAAATTCATGGGCCCTCCCAGACCTACGAAGTCAGAAACTCTGGGGTCTGGCGCAGCAACCCATATCTGAGTCACCTTCCAGGTCACTCTGATGCACACCAAGTGTGAGACCCTCTGCCCTACGGCAGCGGTCTGCCAGAGTTTCCTGGAAGCAGACATCTCTCACTGGTCTTTGATGTCCCAGCTGGCTGTGGACCCAGTTGTAGAAATGATGGGTGTGCCTATACTCACTTGCCTCTGACCTTATTAGGAACAATTTCCTAGCAAGTCCCTGGGGCCAGCCAGCTTCATGGATGTGATCTCTGTAGTCACAGGGCCCCACTCTCAGAAGAGTCCTGAGTTTGATTTAATGCTCTGCTATTCTGTCTTGAAATTCTTAATCCTTTTATCTTTGATTTTGTGTTTTGTAAGTGAAGTGTGATGAGACAATGGAGCATGCGTGTGAGCAGAAAAGATATACCTGTTGGCAACATGTATGGGCTCAGGCTGATGGACACAGAGGGGCAGTGGGCAGCATATGTGCTGTACAATTGGCCTGGGTGCCCAGTGTCCATGTGCATGCCTGGGGCAGTCCAGGGCACCACGGATCCCCAGAGAAGTGATGGGATGCACATTCATTTTGACTGTATACAACCAGCACAGGAACTACTGGCACTCAGGCAGTAAACTTTGTCAGTAAATTACTACAAAATAATAGTGTATGCATAGACATTGCAATAAGGCATATTAACAAGTTACTAGGGGACTTCCCTGGTGGCGCAGTGGTTCAGAATCTGCCTGCCAATGCAGGGGACACAGGTTCGATCCCTGGTCTGAGAAGATCCTACATGCCGCAGAGCAACAAGCCCGTGAGCCACAACTACTGAGCCCGTGTGTGTGCCACAACTACTGAAGCCCGTGCACCTAGAGCCCCGTGCTCCACAACAAGAGAAGCTACCGTAGTGAGAAGCCCGAGCACTGCAAGGAAGAATAGCCCCTGCTCGCCGCAACTAGAGAAAGCCCACGCGCAGCAACGAAGACCCAACGCAGCCAAAAAAAAAAAAAAAAAAAAGACGTTACTAGAATTCTTCAAAAACTTTAGAATCTCTGTGTTTGAAAACAGTTGTACCATTGCAAAGCAACTATTCAGAAGCTTAGAAATAGAAATTAAATTTTAAAATTATCACATTTGATAGAAAAGAATGCTATTTTCATTTGAAGCTTTGTATTAACCAACTATTAACAAGAAAACAATTTTATATGAATGTTTCCTTGTAATTGAAGATACAGCAGTATAATGCATAAATAGGCATTTGAATTATATACACACCGTGAAGCCATTTTCAGTTTCTTGTATGACCTCTGCAAGTTACATAAAATGTCAGAGGAAACATTTAAATGCCATCGTATAAATTTACACTTAAAATTAAATTCAGGCTGACACAAAATGGATTTGTACACAGTTAAATCTTTTTAGAAAAATTGTTTCTCAAGAATCATTAGTCTAGATATTCTAAAATTTGTATTTCAAAATACCTTATCAGAAGTTTCTCCCAATATTGTGAAGCATATAAAATACTCTTAACAGCTATAGTAACAGTTGCATCGGCATAAAGTCCTTCTCAAAGTTAAAAATTATAAAAAAGCATTTGCTACATTTCATTTGCCAACAATTACTTTCAATTATACTGATTGAGAACGAAGTTGCTAAAAGTATAAATTTGATTGATCTAATAAAGGAATAGGCAGAAAAGAGAGCCAGAAAAATCTCATGATTGATCAAGATACCATAGTAGTCTTTATTAATAAAGAATTGGCTTTATTAGTATTATTATTTATTGTATAAAAATATGACATGAAAATTTATTTTTGTAATTTATAACTTTATGTTGTTTTTTATGTATTACTGCTACCCCATTACATTTCATAGTAATAAAATATTTTTAAAGATAGAAGCTTTATATTTTAGCATCTTAAACAGCATTCTCCCCCTGCTTTTTGAGAAAGAGGTCCTGAATTTTAATTTTGCTCAGTTTCCAAAATTATGTAGCTGGTCTTGCCTGGGACGTCTGAGGTAGCCACACTTAGGAGTAGACACGATAAACATGAACAAGAGTAAAGTCAGGAGACTCACTTTCAAAACTCAGCTCTAGGACACTTCGTAAGGTATTTTGTGCTTTCAATGTCCCAAAGGCAGAAATAGTTCTGAGACTGTTCAAGAGTAAAGAAGACCAAAGAGCCATGACAAACAGAAGCAATACAAAAACACTGATTGTATCGTGGATGGAGAAAAAAATTAAAGAGGAACTTTGGGGACATTGGGAAATTTGAATGTGGACTAGATATTAGATGGTGTCGCTGAATCAACATTTATTTTATTGTAATAATGGTAGTGCCGTTATATAGGAGAATGTCCTGCTCTTAGGGAATGCATGAATTTTTTTTTTTTTTTTTTAGATAATGATTTGTATCATCTGCAAGACATTCTATGTCTCATGGAAGGCCGTTTTTAAATTATTTATTTATTTATTTATTTATGGCTGTGTTGGGTCTTCGTTTCTGTGCGAGGGCTTTCTCTAGTTGCGGCAAGCGGGGGCCACTCTTCATCACGGTGAGCGGGCCTCTCACTATCGCGGCCTCTCTTGTTGCGGAGCACAGGCTCCAGACGCGCAGGCTCAGTAGTTGTGGCTCACGGGCCTAGTTGCTCCGCGGCATGTGGGATCTTCCCAGACCAGGGCTCGAACCCGTGTCCCCTGCATTGACAAGCAGATTCTCAACCACTGCGCCACCAGGGAAGCCCCTGCATGAAATTTTTAGGAGCGAGGTGTTATGATGCTTCTCAAATGGCTAAATGAGAGAGAGGACGGGAGGGAGATTGCAGGAGCAAGGGGATGGGGCTAAATGTTAAGAGGTTGAGGTTGATGAATCTAGCTAAACCGTGTGCCGTGGTGATTGTATTATTTCATTTCTTTGAAGGTTTGAAGTTTCTCAGATTAAAGAAATTGCGAAAATAAATGAACGACAGGGCGTAGGGGGCTTTCTGGGAAGTTGGTAATGTTGCTTATTTAATTAGACATGGATCGTTGTTGCAAGGCTGTCTTCAATTTCTAATCATCCACCCGCTATTCGCTTATGGTGTGTCTGCTCCTTTATGTATATACTATTTGTCAGTTAAGAAGTTTTCAAATGATGTTCTATAATTGAGCAAGCATTACCCGAATGTGATGCACTGTTCTGCTGCTGAGTGAACATATGTCAGTGCTTTCGGAGTGCGAGAGTTTTGCCAGTTAATCAGATGATCACTTTCCTTCTGTTTGTTTTGCACATCAGATTCCAAATTTCACATTCAAAGTTTAAATAAAAAGCTTAGTATGGAAGAAGAGCTGGAGGAATATGAGAAAATGTAATTAGAAACAACTTTCACAAGGGTGGACCCAGGTCTTATGCAGCTTGAAGCTGATATGATTCTGAGGACCCTCCTTAAGGAAGATAATACAAAATTCAACCTGAAAGTAAATATTGCTTTAGAAAGTGTTTAGGAAATGAGGGCTCAGAAACTTGACTGTCTTTGTCTTCAAGAGAAATCTGCCTCTGGTGTTTATTTTTCATTATTTTAAGTTAGGACAAAGGAAAAACTTTATTCCTGTTTCGATTCCTCTTATTTCAGTCATTATTATATTTACCATATTCTTGTTGCTTCTCCTGGGCACCTCCAATAACAGTTCTTATTTTTTTTTCATGACAAAGGGAACAAGACTTCTCTGTTTGCTTCTAAACAATAGCTGGAAGAGAAGCATTCAATCTATATACTAGTAGGATGGAAACGAGAGGATTAGAGTAGAATCTCTGACTGCCTCCCCTGTCTAAAATGACATAAAACGATACACATCCCACTAACATCACCAAACTCAGGGCCTAGCACGTGTGCCAGATACCATGTAACAGCTTACAAGTGACCAAGTTGATTTTGGTTGAGTCCTCCCAATGGCCTTCTGAGATGGGACTTATTATTCCCATTATGTAACTGAAAACATTGTCCCCAAGTTCAACCAGAGAGTAGTGCCTGAGCCAGAATTTAAATTAGGATTTTGTGCTCCCAAAACCTGTGCTCTAACCATTACACTCTGCTGTCCTAGCCAACGGGAGCAAGTTATTCCACACCCTGGGACATGCAAATGATTGCTCTCTTGAGTTCAGGATGTGGCATCTGCTTTTCATGCTTCTAATGAAAGAGGTGAAATACAGAATAGTTGAATTTTAACGTTGAGACTGTCTAGAGCAACAGGGTGAGAGGAATAAGCTCACTGTGGCTATGTGGCTTAGGCTCTTGCTTCTAACAAGACAAGCCCTTCCTACTCAGCTCATGTAAACTCTCCAGAATGCCAAAAGGGGAAACAAGAATGAATAGAAAAATGCCTCTGGCTGATGTACATTTGTTTTTTTTCACATTCATTTTCATACTTAAGTCACTAAATTAATGCAATTTCCTAGTTCCTTTTCCTAATTAAATTATTTTCTCTTATACCAGCCAACTAAGCTTACCAAGATAGTTTAGTGACATTATCATT